>NC_060119.1:555562345-556830916 GCF_021461395.2 Schistocerca americana | reverse complement strand
GCACTATCCCGAATGGCCATCGTCAGTGAGTATGGCGGCGACCTGAGAAGAGGTCCCGTTCTTCCAGTGTTTCGGGGAGGAACAGCGATGTTACTCCTGGCATCGTTGTGTAAAAAAACCATCGGGTGCGACCGCAGATAGCGGTTGGAAGCGATTGAGGGAACCTGACGCCGAAACATGAGTTGTCTCCGATACGACAGTATCTTGGCGCCATTTTTCAACAGGTTAGTGCTGGTCCACGACACGACGCTAGTCTGTATGAATCTACTGCGCGGTGTTGAGGCATCCACGTTGCCGGCAAGATCCCTGGCTCTGTCCTCGACAGAACATGTATGTGAACAGAGCAGTCGTCAACTCCGTCCTAGTGTCGCTGCCCAGGATATCGATTACCAGTTACAACTGTCGTGGGCATCTTGCCTCAGGAGAGGACGCAGCTGCTCTATAACACCCTGCCCCACCGAGTCAGTGCATGTATCCAGGCGAGAGGGGGGTGCAGCGTCACAATGACAATTGGTCTCACACTGCCAAGTTCTTTGTAAATTTGAGTCGATTTTGTTATCAGTGAAATAATATCACGTACCCCCTCAGTCCATGGCATTTCATTTCGTTTCCTCATCCCCTTTTAAGTGCTTTTTCTGTAAGGCAATGCATATCTATGTGGTTCTGCTGCTCCTTCAAAGAATTTGTACATTACTTTTAGACAGACTGCACTGGTCAGAAGCCGGTGTACGAGGTGTGGCTAGAAAAAAACCGGACTAGTACTGGTGAAACAATAAAACGAATGCAATAAGGCTGAAAGTCGCGTGGCCTGTGAATTGACTCTCGCTCCGCCTACTGCTCGAGTTTCATCTGCCTCCTGCACTCAGTCTGCCCGTGGCGTCTGTTTTAAGTAGTTGACGTTTTGTCTGTGCGTCGGAAAATGTTGAGTGTACAGAAAGAACAGCGTGTTAACATCAAATTTTGTTTCAAACTAGGAAAATCTGCAAGTGAAACGTTTTTAATGTTACAACAAGTGTACGGCGATGATTGTTTATCGCGAACACAAGTGTTTGAGTGGTTTAAACGATTTAAAGATGGCCGCGAAGACACCAGTGATGACACTCGCACTGGCAGACCATTGTCAGCAAAAACTGATGCAAACATTGAAAAAATCGGTAAACTTGTTCGACAAGATCGCCGTTTAACAATCAGAGCAGTGTCTGAGTTAACAGGAGTTGACAAGGGAAGTGTTAGGCAGATTCTTCATGAAAGTTTCAACATGAACAAAGTGTGTTCAAAAATGGTTCCAAAGTGTCTCACAATTGAACAGAAGGAACGCCGAAGAATGATTTGTTCTGACATCCTGGAAAACATTGAAAGTGATCCCACCTTCTTACAAAATGTTATTACTTGCGATGAATCGTGGATTTTTACTTACGATCCCGAAACTAAACGCCAATCGATGCATTGGAAAACTCCTGGTTCTCCACGACAAAAAAAGCACGAATGTCAAAATCGAAATTCAAGGCAATGATGATTGTTTTTTTTTTTTTGACATCAAAGGGATTGTGCACATTGATTGGGTACCAGAGGGACAAACAGTGAATCAGCATTACTACATTAGCGTCCTGGCTACCCTACGTGAGCGAGTACGGAGAAAACGGAACGATTTGTGGAGAAAAAAGTCATGGATCCTTCACCAAGACAATGCCCCAGCTCACAGTGCGTTGTCAGTGAAGACTTTTTTGGCAAAACACAACATTCCCATCTTAGATCATCCACCCTACTCACCTGATTTGGCCCCCTGTGACTTTTTTCTTTTCCCTAAAATCAAGTCAGCTTTGAAAGGAACTAGATTTGAGACTGTTGAAGCAGTAAAAGAAAAGGCGACGGAAGTAATGTATGGACTTACCGAAAATGATCTGCAGCATTGCTATGAACAGTGGAAAATTCGTATGGAGCGGTGTAGAGACCGAGGAGGAGAGTACATTGAAGGAGATAACATGAAATTGTAAATAAATGTTTTTTCCAGCATCAGTCCGGTTTTTTTCTAGCCGCACCTCGTATCACACGCAAACTTCAAGGGCCCGTATGTACAATGTCTCGAATACCAGTCTATGTCCATTTGAAAGACTCTATAAAATGGTGAACAGCAATTGTTCTGTCACACAATCTTGAGGCATGCTGCGGGTTACTCTCGCTTCTGAAGATATCTCCCCACTGAGAAAATGGCAGAAGGAGTGATATTAAAAATATTTTAGACAACTGACACGAGAACCAGTTGACATGTGATAGGAGCCATCGCGCCTTATCAATATCAGTCGGGGACCTGAGTTCTCCCATCTTTGTATCCGCCTCCATAGTTCATGTTTCTAACGCAACGCCTGTGCACTAGAGCTCAGTTTGGAGGTAGTTCGAATTCTGATGGTGAAAGAAATATTCAGCGCCAGTATATGAGCGACGTACATGAAATATTCTCAAGGATGTAGGTGTCATAAAAGAACAATACATAACATATATTTGCAAAAGAAAGAGGTTTGCTAATATATATTTCATAGCTCTTAAGTGAAATAGCCCCCATGGGTGCGGATTAAGATAAAAAACTGAAACATATTTTCTTTTAAGAAAGAATCACGAGTTGTCACAAAACATATGAATTTTCATACTCCGAGGTGAATATGATAATCCTTAGGCCATTGTGTAATCAAGTAGAAAATCATTTGGCAGGTTGTTTACATTGAACATATTACATATATGTGCAAAAGTCAGATTTATGCAACACTTATGTTATTTGATATTATTAATACTACAAGGGTAATCCCAAAAGTAAGGTCTCCTATTTTTTTGTAAGTACATAGACCTGTTTATTTCTACAATTATCACAATTTCTGTCGATGCATTTTTGTAGACGCTGTGGCAGTTTTTGTATGCCCATGTCATACCAGCTCGCCGCCATGCTGTTCAGAAAGTTATGAAGATTTCAGAGTCTCACAGTACCTGTCAGCGTTAATTCTGGCCCCAGTGGGCATAAAGTTGACCAGCAATACCCCTTTCGGACCCCCAAAAAAAGGTTGTTGTGACTTTACCGGCAGACTGTGTTTGTTTGAACCTCCGCGGCTTTTGTGAAGAAAGATGCCGCCACTGGTGTGATCGTTGCTTGGCCTCAGGTGTAAAGTGGTATGCCCAAGTTTCGTCACCCGTGACAATCGAGTCCAGAAAGTTGTCCTGTTCATCTGCAAGGCGGTGAAGAAATGCGCGGGAATCACCAACTCGTTGCCGCACGTGGTCCTTAGTCAGCATGCGTGGCACCCATCTTGCGCACACCTTCCAGTAGTTCAATGTTTCTGTTAAATTCTATGAGCGGTGCTTCGGGAAACCTCAGGAACCAACATACAGAGATCATCCAGGGTGATCCGCCTATCTTCACGCATGCTTTGTTCAACCTTCAAAACTGTCTCCTCGGAAATTGACGGCCTCCCGTTCCTTTGTTTGTCGTGAATTTCCGTCCGAACAGCCGCAAACTCTCTACACAACTTACGAACATTTTTGAGATCCATGCACGACTCACTATACACTTCCGTCAATTGGCGATGGATTTCAATCGGCGCAGTGCCCTTTGCGTTCAAAAACCGAATAACTGCACGCAATTCGCACTTTGAAGTAACATCCAGCGGGAGCTCCATTCTCAACGGCTGCCAAGCCAAGACTGAGCGCCTCAACGCGGCGTGCGCATGTTTACACACAGCGCGTGAAGCACTCTTCATAACAGTGTGACCAACTAACACACAAACAGAGTTCTGTACTTATAAAAAAAAGGAGACCTTGCTTTTGGGATTACCCTCGTATATACATTAATCATTTGTACAAAGAACTTCCTACCCCCAAGAACGATGGACCTTGCCGTTGGTGGGGAGGCTTGCGTGCCTCAGCGATACAGATAGCCGTACCGTAGGTGCAACCACAACGGAGGGGTACCTTTTGAGAGGCCAGACAGACGTGTGGTTCCTGAAGAGGGGCAGCAGCCTTTTCAGTAGTTGCAGGGCAACAGTCTCGATGATTGACTGATCTGGCCTTGCAACACTAACCAAAACGGCCTTGCTGTGCTGGTACTGCGAACGACTGAAAGCAAGGGGAAACTACAGCCGTAATTTTTCCCGAGGGCATGCAGCTTTACTGTATGGTTAAATGATGATGGCGTCCTCTTGGGTAAAATATTCCGGAGGTAAAATAGTCCCCCATTCGGATCTCCGGGCGGGGACTACTCAAGAGGACGTCGTTATCAGGAGAGAGAAAACTGGCGTTCTACGGATCGGAGCGTGGAATGTCAGATCCCTTAATCGGGCAGGTAGGCTAGAAATTTTAAAAAGGGAAATGAATAGGTTGAAGTTAGATATGGCGGGAATTAGTGAAGTTCGGTGTCAGGAGGAACAAGACTTTTAGTTCAAAATGGTTCAAATGGCTCTGAGCACTATGGGACTTAACTGTTGTGGTCATCAGCCCCTAGAACTTAGAACTACTTAAACCTAACTAACCTAAGGACATCACACACATCCATGCCCGAGGCAGGATTCGAACCTGCGACAGTAGCGGTCGCGCGGTTCCAGACTGTAGCGCCTAGAACCGCTCGGCCACTCCGACCGGCCAGACTTTTGGTCAGGTGAATACAGGGTTATAAATACAAAATGAAATAGGGGTAATGCAGGAGTCGGTTTAATAATGAATAAAAAAATAGGAGTGCGGGTAAGCTACTACCAACAGCATAGTGAACGCATTATTGTGGCCAAGATAGACACGAAGCCCACGCCTGCTACAGTAGTACAAGTTTATATGCCAACTAGCTCTGCAGTTGATGAAGAAATTGATGAAATGTATTATGAGATAAAAGGAATTATTCAGGTAGTGAAGGGAGACGAAAATTTAATAGTCATAGGTGACTGGAATTAGAGAGTAGGAAAAGGGAGAGAAGAATACATAGTGGGTGAATATGGATTGGGGGAGAGAAATAAAAGAGGAAGCCGTCTGGTAGAATTTTGCACAGAGCATAACTTAATCATAGCTAACACTTGGTTCAAGAATCATAAAAGAAGGTTGTATACATGGAAGAATCCTGGAGATACTAGAAGGTATCAGATAGGTGATACAATGGTAAGACAGAGATTTAGGAACCAGGTTTTAAATTGTAAGACATTTCCAGGGGCAGATGTGGACTCTGACCACAATCTATTGGTTATGAACTGTAGATTAAAACTGAAGAAACTGCAAAAAGGTAGGAATTTAAGGAGATGGGACCTGGATAAACTGACTATACCAGAGGTTGTACAGAGTTTCAGGGAGAGCATAAGGGAACAATTGACAGGAATGGAGGAAAGAAATTCAGTAGAAGAAGAATGGGTAGCTCTGAGGGATGAAGTAGTGAAGGCACCAGAGGATCAAGTAGGTAAAACGAAAAGGGCTAGTATAAATCCTTGGGTAACAGAAGAAATATTGAATTTAATTGATAAAAGGAGAAAATATAAAAACACAGTAAATGAAGCAGGCAAAAAGGAATACAAACGTCTCCAAAATGAGATCGACAGGAAGTGCAAAATGGCTAAGCAGGGATGGCTAGAGGACAAATGTGAGGATGTAGAGGCTTATCTCACTAGGGGTAAGATAGATACTGCCTACAGGAAAATTAAAGAGACCTTTGGAGGAAAGAGAGCCACTTGTATGAATATCAAGAGCTCAGATGGAAACCCAATTCTAAGCAAAGAAGGGAAATCAGAAAGGTGGAAGGAGTATATTGAGGGTCTATACAAGGGTGATGTACTTGAGGACAATATTATGGAAATGGAAGAGGATGTAGATGAAGATGAAATGGGACATACGATACTGCGTGAAGAGTTTGATAGAGCACTGAAAGACCTAAGTCGAAACAAGGCCCCAGAAGTAGACAACATTCCATTAGAACTACTGACAGCCTTGGTAGAGCCAGTCCTGACAAAACTCTACCATCTGGTGAGCAAGATGTATGAGACAGGCGAAATACCCTCAGACTTCAAGAAGAATATAATAATTCCAATCCCAAAGAAAGCAGCTGTTGACAGATGTGAAAATTACCGAACTATCAGTTTCATAAGTCACAGCTGCAAAATACTAACGCGAATTCTCTACAGACGAATGGAAAAACTGGTAGAAGCCGACCTCGGCGAAGATCAGTTTGGATTCCGCAGAAATTTTTGAACACGTGAGGCAATACCGACCCTGCGACTCATCTTAGAAAATAGATGAAGGAAAGGCAAACCTACGTTTCAAGCATTTGTAGACTTAGAGAAAGCTTTTGACAATGTTTACTGGAATACTCTCTTTCAAATTCTAAAGGTGGCAGGGGTAAAATACAGGGAGCGAAAGGCTATTTATAATTTGTACAGAAACCAGATGGCAGTTATAAGAGTCGCGGGGCATGAAAGGGAAGCAGTAGTTGGGAAGGGAGTGAGACAGGGTTGTAGCCTGTCCCCGATGTTATTCAATCTGTATATTGATCAAGCAGTAAAGGAAACAAAAGAAAAATTCGGAGTAGGTATTAAAGTCCACGGAGAAGAAATAAAAACTTTAAGGTTCGCCGATGACATTGTAATTCTGTCAGAGACAGCAAAGGACTTGGAAGAGCAGTTGAACGAAATGGACAGTGTTTTGAAAGGAGGGTATAAGATGAACATCGACAAAAGCAAAACGACGATAATGGAATGTAGTCGAATTAAATCGGGTGATGCTGAGGGAATTAGATTAGGAAATGAGACACTTAAAGTAGTAAAGGAGTTTTGCTATTTGGGGAGCAAAATAACTGATGCTGGTCGAAGTAGAGAGGATATAAAATGTAGACTAGCAATGGCAAGGAAAGCGTTTCTGAAGAAGAGATATTTGTTAACGACGAGTATAGAATTAAGTGTCAGGAAGTCGTTTCTGAAAGTATCTGTATGGAGCGTAGCCATGTATGGAAGTGAAACATGGACGATAAACAGTTTAGACAAGAAAAGAATAGATGCTTTCGAAATGTGGTGCTACAGAAGAATGCTGAAGATTAGATGGGTAGATCACATAACTAATGAGGAGGTATTGAATAGAATTGGGGAGAAGAGGAGTTTGTGGCACAACTTGACAATAAGAAGGGACTGGTTGGTAGGACATGTTCTGAGGCATCAAGGGATCACAAATGTAGCAATGGAGGGCAGCGTGGAGGGTAAAAATCGTAGAGGGAGACCAAGAGATGAATACACTAAGCAGATTCAGAATGATGTATGCTGCAGTAAGTACTGGGAGATGAAGAAGCTTGCAGAAGATAGAGTAGGATGGAGAGCTTCATCAAACCATTCGCAGGACCGAAGGCAACAACAACAACAACAAAGAACTTCGTTATTGCAGTAGAAGAAATTGTCCACCAATAAATTCTATGCGCACTTTTTAAAATGAGCTTTATCAGTAGTTGAACTATTTATGGCTAATGAAATGTTTTCGTAAATATGTCTTTCTGGATGACGGGCACCTTCTCCTTCTTCTTTTTTTTTCTTTCTCTTCTTCCTAAACACTTCATGGTCTAAGCAAAACACTTGTTCTGGCGGCCGCTGATGTCTGTAGCAGTCATAGTTTTTGAGAAAAGTGTACCAGAAGGTCAAAAAATGTAGTTTTGAGAAAAATGGTATTAAAGTTTTACATGCAAGAAAATAATGTACAATGTCGTACAGACACACTTTTGAAACATTCCAGGGCTATACTGTGGCTCAGCTTCTTGATCTTTATCTTCTTTTCTTTAATCTTCTGGCTATCCTGGCCTCCTTGGTAGCATTTCCTGCAGAAATATCAGCATAACGGATACGGTCCATGTCAATCTTTTTCAGTCCCCTTTCAGTATTGATACCATCCTTTGTTCCCAAGAGTGTTAATACATCAGTCTCCTTTGACACACCAGCATTGAAGCACATCACCGCATCATGAACACCAAATTTTAGTGTTTCTTTTCTAACGAAAACAGTTTTTGGTAGCCTTGTCCAAATCACAGAATTCAAACTTTCATTTGGGTTTTGAGTTTTTCCATTGAAACACTTTTTCAAGAGCTCTTGTTGGCTAAGGTCTCTGAAAATGGGTTTCACAGCTAGCAGGATTTTTTCTGGAATTGAATGTTTGTGCTTATAGCTGGAAGATGTAGCTGGATTGTTGAATTTGCACCAGCTGTCAGGTCTCCGTGGGCAAAGGTTATGTTGTGATTCCTCATCTGTTGAAATTTTATGAAAGAATATAGCCCAGATGGCTCTCCTCATTGCTTCTACATTGTTCCAATTATTTCTAATGGCCATACCGTAATAAGTCTGGATCCTGTCTATTTCAGCCTTTGTCAGGCCCCCTTTACCACCTAACTTTTTTTCTTTACATATCTTTAGAAGTCGTGATCTCATTCTTTTCTGTACATGTCCTATACATTCCAGTTTATTAACTTTGACTCTAGGCCCATAAGGTTTATCTTTTACAACTTTCTGATAAGCCTTACTGTCCCCGTCCCCAAGATAGTCTGTATAGAGGATACCTCTTGACTGCACAGACCCTTTGAAAATGTTAGCAACACCAGCCACTTCCATGCCTCCACTAGAACCATCATAGTCCTTTTTACACACATGTTGTATAATGGGATTTTTGCTACAGATGTCACAGAACTTAGTAATAATTTCAATATCCAGAACCTTCTCAGTATCAAAAGAAGTTGCTGACACAATGCCATTTAGGGATGTATGCCCACGTTTCTGCCAACTGCCATCAAAACCAGCAGAAATTTGCCTTGGATCAGATTTCGTATCATTCAGCTGAACTGCTTCTTTGGCTGCTTTCAACATTGTAGATTCACTTACCTCAGCTACAACTGCACCAATAGTCTTGTTGTAAACATCAAACTTTCTTGGAGGTGGAGGAATGTTCATCACTGCACAAAGAACAGCACCTGCACTTCGCCCTTTTCCAATAGATCTAAGTGCATACACTAATCCTATATTGTTTTCGTACAATCTGCTTCTTGTTACGTGGGATTACATTGTATTGGCAGTACAGCTACATTCCAAACATGTAAAAACTAAATTACAAACAATTCCCTTGGTTTTCACCACATCTTCGTGCAAAGTAAAGTTTCCACCACTGTTTTTACAATTTGTGTGTTTTTCGATAAGTTCACGAAATAACCTCATGAAGAACAGAATGTTTGTGTCAGTAACAACAGAAACACTGTTCACACCACATATTGCATTGTCACGCATTTGAGAGACACTTGGAAAACCAGCAGCACCTAGAAGATTTTTGCTTGAAGCACTGACACTCGCATTGACTTCACTTTCAATATTATTTTCTACTATCTGCTCAAAACTAGCAGTTTCGCGGTTTATTTTTACATATTTATTTCCACGAAACTTAGGGTTATATCCAAACTTCCTTATCCTACCCATTGTGCTATAACGTTTCACAAAATCATTACATTTGTATCACCAAAACCTAAACAACTAGGATGAAGAAACTGACAAACGATAGTCGACAATGCAGACAGGCTGGCAAACATCAAAATAACAACTCTCTCTTGCAACCCAAATAAAGAGTATTTATATCCGTGGAACATATTTGATTGCTGTACTATAGTCAATGCTGACTACTGCGCAAGACACAGCAAAAATGGACGTGGCGCTAGTTACCATGCTTCACGAACAAATTAATAACTCCGAATCTAATAATCAGATTTGTATGAAACAAACGGCATTTTGTAACCAAATAACTGGAGCATAGATTAAGACTAAAAAAATCGATTTTTTTGAGCCTGTTCGCGACTGTGTCCCCTTAAAAGTGTTACGGTTGGAAGTATTAGTCAGAAGTCGGACTGAAGTAAAATCATCTTCACCGTTTAGACAGATAACGGGATAGTTGATATATGACACAGAAAAATAGCTCGTGTGATTGCTGATATGTGATTCGACTTAGCCTTCGTGATACTTAATAGACACGAACATCAAAGGACACAGAAAGAGACTGATCGTCGACATAAACTCAATTATTAGACTTGAGTAGGCAATAGATAAATATCATGAAGTACTTACAATTGCGCCGTGTTGTCAGAAGCTATCGCCAAAGTGAAAATTGCTAATGCTAACAGACGAAATTTCCTGAATGAAAAATCGATGTGTGTGCTCAGTGTAGGGACAAATAATTACGAAGAACAATAAACTTTAATTCAGCTTTAATTCTTCGTATCGCATACATCATTTAATGGACCTTTAAAGTGTGTTTGTGAAATTAACTGATTCTTCAGATAACATAAAAGTGAAAAATGATTTAGTGACAATTTAACTGTAAACAGCAATAAGTTTACGCCGAAATACGACTCATTCTGAACATTGCTCAAGGGTATGTTATTTCTGGAATTACGTTGTGTATTTGTCGAATACACGACGTAGTGACGCCTTGACGACGGAATAATAATTAACAACTCAATATCCTCGCAAAAATCATGATGTGACATCGGCTTGGGTGATGGATTGATGATTCACGACATTATATTCTCAACGTTTGAATGCCCATTCTCAAACTGAGCATAGGAACTACAGTCAGCAAGTTCGCGCAAACTGAAAAGTCTGACGCGAACACCCAAAGGACTTTTGGTTATCATTTCATATCAAGGGAGTCATCGCGTTATCGAGTGGTGCAGTCGCTGCATTTATAAGTGGAGAAGATCGATAGACATCGAACACCATTGCTTTAATTACAATCGAGGGCGGCGCACACACTCCAGCGTGCAACACAGTGATATATGCTGGTACAGTGTTCCTTCTGTCATCATCATACAACACAAAAATGACATGTCGATACTCAACTGATACAACTATGAGACGACTTTGGCTCTTTCCAAAGGCAAAAAAACCTTTTGAGTTAGGTGGCTGAATCTACCTATTGGGATTTCCCAGCTATGAAGTCGATCAGTTGGGCTGTACAACAACTGTCAAGTACGCGGCCGAGTTGGTACTCACCGTCGCTGTAGACAGGCGGCAGGAGGCGCGTGTAGGGGGTGTTGGCGGCGCCCCACACGGGGTTGAGCGGGTTGTTGCAAGTGCCGTCCAGCGTGCGGTAGCGGAGGCTGCGCCTGCAGTTGGGCCGGCGGTCGTACTGGCAGTCGGCGGCGGGCACGGAGCTCAGGTTGAGCGCCCCCAGCAGCGAGCCAGCCAGGGGCAGAGGGGCAGGCCACCTGCAGCACACGGCACGCCGCTCAAGGGGTGGACGAGGTGCGCTGCGCCACACCACGCGATCACACGGTGGGCGCCAGTTGCTAAAGCTACACTGCTTATTACGATACTTTAAACTATGGATCCCACTGTCTGTGGAATACAGCCACATTTACATCTACATCTACTACATCTATAACTACCATCTGAAATCTGATACGAAGTGTACCGCTGAGGACTCATCTTTTACCACTTTTTCCTATTTCAAGGGTCACTTCGAAAGAAATGCACACTACTTTTTTTTAATTCATCTTTTATTCTACATGTCTGAAAGTCTTGCAGAGTGTAGATACATCCTTTAGGAACAATATTTTCATTTCTCCATATAATTTCCATCCCTCTCGACTATCTTACACCATCTTGGAACCAGCGCCTGTATACCCGCACGGTAAAATTCTGGACCAACCTGTTGGAGCCACTGTTTCGCAGCGTACACAAGGGAATCATTATCTTCAAACCTTGTTCCACGAAGAGAGTCTTTCAGTTTCCCAAAGAGATGAAGGTCACATGGAACCAGGTCAGGGCTGTAAGGCGGGTGTTTCAGTGTCTTTTGTTGGTTTTTTGTTTCTTTGTGAGCCACTGTCAACATCCCGGGAACCCACTTGACACAAACCTTTTTTTAACGCTAACACTTTCAGTATTCTGCAAACACTTCCTTCGCCTATCCCAACGTAGCGTGACAATTCGTTCACTGTGATGCGTCTGTCAGCAGTTACCAATTCTTTAACTCTCTCCACATTGTCTGGGGTGTGTGCAGTACGAGGCCTGCCGCTGCAAGGACAATCCTCAATATTGGCGTGCCCGTTTTCATCACGTAACCTGCTTGCCCGCAGACTAACTGTACTGCGATCGACAGCAGCATCTCCATACTCCTTTTTCAACCTCTTGTGGATGTTTCTCACTGTCTCGTTTTCACAGCACAAGAATTCTATGACAGCACGTTGATTCTGACGAACATCAAGTGTAGCAGCCATCTTGAAGACATGCTGTGACGGCGCCACTCACGGTAACGGGTTGAACTAAGTTTGAAAACAAGCGGGAAGGATGTATCTACACACTGTAAAACTTTCACACATGCAGAATGAAAACTGTATTTTTACAAAAATAGTGTGCATTTCTTTTGGAGTGACCCTCGTAATCCACTTATGGAGTATGGGAAAAATCATTGCTTAAAAGCCTCCGTGTGTATTGTAATTAGTCTTCATGGTTCCTACGAGGGTGACGCAAAGGGGCAGTAGAATATTCAGAGATTCCTTACTCCAAGTACATTCTTGAGGTTCTGCAAGCGAGATTACGCAAATGCTATATTACTCCTCTTCGATGTTACAAAAATCATGTTGCCTTCATCAACTAATACTTAGAGTCAGGCATTTCAGTAATTTTTGTATGAGGAAATAAAATGTGATGATGAATTTCCTTGCACTGTTTAGCAGTTATCAAACAACAGATTTAATTAACTGCACAGCATTTATGTGTGCCTGTAAGAATAAGCAACAAAATAAAACTATAATCACATTTCCACAGATTCTAGAATATGAGTAAGTGAACTCAGAAATTTGTTGCTGAAATATAAAAACTTCTGATAACTAATGAATATTTCTTTTCACTACCCTTCGCATAAATTAAATAGAGTAGGTAAAAAAGCTGACAGCCGTAACCAACATTTTAATCACATAGGTAAACTCGGCTTACTAAAAAAAAGTAGTTTCAATCTTTAATCTTGAGTACTAAATACATTCCAGAAAAAAATAGGGATAAGAGAGGGCAAAGGGATACATCGGACAAACATCTACATCTAGTGTTTATCCTACATGTAAGTGTAGTGTGGCAGCTCTGCAACTTCGGTTGAGAGCTTTTATTGTGGAAGAGTCAGGTGTATTGTGTTAGTGGGTTGTGCTTTGAAGCTTTCGGGATATGATGTGAGTTAGGGTTTTGGAGCTTTCGATCTAAGTATTTACCATGTAACTGATGGGTACCTGCTATAACAAAATCCCAAAGAATCACTAACACCTCGTATTTAAATATATAGCCTAACTCACGCTTTAAGCTTCTTGTTAGTTTAGCAAGTTGCCATATATGGCAGCTGATACCGGAAGTTCAGAAATCAGCGCCACAGGGCAAATGTCCAAACGTGTACCTTTGCCTGAAAACGTTTTTCTTTTACTTCTTTGGTTTTAATGTTATTTAATATTTTGAATGGACCTTAACTTATAGTTCACTATTTCACAGGGGAAACTAAATTGATGGAGCGCTGTATCAGTCTGGATTCTATGTTCTATGGCCTTACGTTTAAACACTTCCAACATTTACCATACCAGTCTGTCGAAACTAATGACGTAAAACACCCACTGAATATAGAAACACAAGAGGCAGGGGAAGACTGGGCTCTCTCATTCATCGCTTGTCATAATTTAATTTTGATTCAGCCGAAGAAAAGTATCGGGAGGACAGTCGGATTCAATAAAATAAAAATGAATCCTCTTTCAGCAACTTGGAAACTTTGTAATCTAAATATAATTTTCCGCCACATCAAGTCTATAATGAAGACGCAACAGAAATACGGACTGCACCGGAAAACTTCAGAAAATGGTGGCACGAAAAGGCTAAATAATAATAATAATAATAAGAACAATAATAATAATACAATGTATTTCCTTATGTTAAAATGCTTTGTATAAAAATATGTTAGTGTTATGTTTGGATACTGAATAGGAGTACGATGATGGAGACAATGATGATGATGATGATGACTGTGATGATTTTGCTATAGTTAAACATTATACAAGTTAATAATGGCAGTAACTTGACAAATACTGTAATTCTCCTTTAGTCTGTTATAGTTGTAATACTTTCTTTTTGTGTAGAATTTTGCCCCATAACAATGCATTTTTGACTCCAGGTCTAGGCAAAGGTCAATTTTCTTCATTTGTAATATTTTGCTAAATATAACTTTAATACATTATACAAGCAATATTGCAATTATAGTATCGTATAAGGTATGATCCTAGGTGTATTATGCACAATTTCCATTGTCATGTAACAAGGGAAGCAGAAATAAAGAATAGAAAAGCGTTAAGTGCGTCATGGAAAGCAGCGTCTGTAGGCCCACTTATTTGTAAGTTCTTGTTAGAAAAGCATTCTAAACAGATAGGTTGAGTATCAAATCATTATTACTGACAACACAAAACTCGTTTAAATCATCAGAGCAGTGGAATATCTGTGCCACGCTAATTTAATGAGTAATTGAAGTAAGTCAGAAGATATGTCGGTATGCCCCCTGTTATACGTATATTAATTTCGATCGCCATGTTAGTGCTACGCTTTCAACAACGCAGTCGTGTGAAACCCAGCTCATGCTATTCGTCCACGAGACTCAGAGGGCCATAGACACGGGTTCCCAGGTAGATGATGTGTTTCTTGACTTCCACAAGGTGTTTGATACAGTTCCCCACAGTGATTTAATGAAGAAACTAAGAGCACGTGGACTATCAGACCAATTGTGTGATTGGATTGAAGAGTTCCTAGATAACAGAACGCAGCGTGTCATTCTCAATGGAGAGAAGTCTTCGGAAGTAAGTGTGTTTTCAGGTGTGCCGCAGGGGAGTGTCGTAGGACCGTTGCTATTCACAATATATATACACTTCTGGAAATGGAAAAAAGAACACATTGACACCGGTGTGTCAGACCCACCATACTTGCTCCGGACACTGCGAGAGGGCTGTACAAGCAATGATCACACGCACGGGACAGCGGACACACCAGGAACCGCGGTGTTGGCCGTCGAATGGCGCTAGCTGCGCAGCATTTGTGCACCGCCGCCGTCAGTGTCAGCCAGTTTGCCGTGGCATACGGAGCTCCATCGCAGTCTTTAACACTGGTAGCATGCCGCGACAGCGTGGACGTGAACCGTATGTGCAGTTGACGGACTTTGAGCGAGGGCGTATAGTGGGCATGCGCGAGGCCGAGTGGACGTATCGCCGAATTGCTCAACACGTGGGGCGTGAGGTCTCCACAGTACATCGATGTTGTCGCCAGTGGTCGGCGGAAGGTGCACGTGCCCGTCGACCTGGGACCGGACCGCAGCGACGCACGGATGCAAGCCAAGACCGTAGGATCCTACGCAGTGCCGTAGGGGACCGCACCGCCACTTCCCAGCAAATTAGGGACACTGTTGCTCCTGGGGTATCGGCGAGGACCATTCGCAACCGTCTCCATGAAGCTGGGCTACGGTCCCGCACACCGTTAGGCCGTCTTCCTCTCACGCCCCAACATCGTGCAGCCCGCCTCCAGTGGTGTCGCGACAGGCGTGAATGGAGGGACGAATGGAGACGTGTCGTCTTCAGCGATGAGAGTCGCTTCTGCCTTGGTGCCAATGATGGTCGTATGCGTGTTTGGCGCCGTGCAGGTGAGCGCCACAATCAGGACTGCATACGACCGAGGCACACAGGGCCAACACCCGGCATCATGGTGTGGGGAGCGATCTCCTACACTGGCCGTACACCACTGGTGATCGTCGAGGGGACACTGAATAGTGCACGGTACATCCAAACCGTCATCGAACCCATCGTTCTACCATTCCTAGACCGGCAAGGGAACTTGCTGTTCCAACAGGACAATGCACGTCCGCATGTATCCCGTGCCACCCAACGTGCTCTAGAAGGTGTAAGTCAACTACCCTGGCCAGCAAGATCTCCGGATCTGTCCCCCATTGAGCATGTTTGGGACTGGATGAAGCGTCGTCTCACGCGGTCTGCACGTCCAGCACGAACGCTGGTCCAACTGAGGCGCCAGGTGGAAATGGCATGGCAAGCCATTCCACAGGACTACATCCAGCATCTCTACGATCGTCTCCATGGGAGAATAGCAGCCTGCATTGCTGCGAAAGGTGGATATACACTGTACTAGTGCCGACATTGTGCATGCTCTGTTGCCTGTGTCTATGTGCCTGTGGTTCTGTCATTGTGATCATGTGATGTATCTGACCCCAGGAATGTGTCAATAAAGTTTCCCCTTCCTGGGACAATGAATTCACGGTGTTCTTATTTCAATTTCCAGGAGTGTAAATGACCTTGTGGATAACATCGGAAGTTCACTGAGGCTTTTTGCTGATGATGCTGTAGTATATCGAGAGCTTGTAACAATGTAAAATTGTACTGAAATGCAGGAGGATCTGCAACGAATTGACGCATGGTGCAGGGAATAGCAATTGAATCTCAATGTGGACAAATGAAATGTGCTGTGAAAACACAGAAAGAAAGATTCTTTATCCTTTAGCTACAATATAGCAGGTCAGCAACTGGAAGCAGCTAATTCCATAAATTTTCAGGGAGTAGACGTTAGGAGTGATTGAAAATGGAATGACCATATAAAATTAATCGTCGGTAAAGCATATGCCAGACTCAGATTCAGTGGAAGAATCCTAAGGAAATGCAGTCCGAAAACAAAGGAAGCAGCGTTACGGAGATGACAGATAAACTGCAATGGAAGATTCTGCAAGAGAGACGCTCAGTAGCTCGGTACGGGCTTCTGTTGAAGTTTCGAGAACATACCTTCACCGAGGAGTCAAGCAGTATATTGATCCCTCCTAAGTATATCTCGCGAAGAGGCCATGAGGATAAGATCAGAGGGATTAGAGCCCACACAGAGGCATACCGACAATCTTCCTTTCCACGAATAATATGAGACTGGAATAGGAGGGAGAACCGATAGAGGTACTCAGGGTACCCTCCTCCACACACCGTTGGGTGGCTTGCGGAGTATGGATGTAGATGTAGGTAGTCCTATGTGGTATGGGTCCACACACTTGAGCAATATTCTATAATGTAACGCCCAAGTGATTTGTTGACTTATTTACCCATTATAATAATAATAATAATTATTATTATTAGATCTTGGGTTTCCTTAGGAAGATTGATTAGTGGTGTGCTTTCAGGCATATAGATGAGTTGCGGTTTAATTTTATGCACAATATTTCGACAACTGACGCAACGGCATGTCTTACGTTAGGGAGGCTATTGCTGCACTCGTGGAGACGCACACAGAACATTAGCGACACACCCGACTAAAACAACCAAGCAAACCAGTTCTGCCTTAGCACTGCCTCAAACACAATCAAAACTGAACACAATGAGACGAGTATCACAGCATAATACTTCCAGTTTCCGCGACAACGTAATTAAGGAGTCTATCGAAATATAGGAGTCGCTAAACATATTAATCTATGATGGAGGTTTAGATTTAAACAGGGTTTTTGGTCCAGTACTCACTTTACTAACATCACCACGGCCATCCCGTCCATCAAAGATGGAAAACGCTAAGGGAATATAGACATATGTCTCATGGAAATAAAAGTGAGCTCTCTGAGTAGCAAAAGAACATCAAACTTCGTAATGGGTGCTGGTACCCTAACACGGCCATAAATAACGGCTCGACATCAACAGTACTTCACAATCTGGTTGGAGACCACCTGAAGAAGACGACCGTGCTGGTTGTCGAAGCGTGCATGAAACTGAGTATGCTGTACACCCAAAAAAACATTAATAACAATAATAAATAATAATCATCATTATTCTGAATTCGTCGATAATGTCCTATGAAATTGTGAGAGGTGTCACAGTAGTTAATTAAGTAATTAGTATTCAGAGGAGGGGACTTGAAATACTAGTCTATTTATCCAGGTTACATATAAACTATGCTGGCTTTGAAGCCGCACTACTACGTTAGTGGGGTATAGCAGACCACATAATTTAAGAATCAGAACGAAGTTTGGGAAAACGGCAACGATTATTTGTTGCAATAGGTATCTAGAAAATATACAATGATCTTTCTGATTAGATGAAACTACTTGTAATTTTCACATAAAAAAGCACAAATGGGGACAAATAAAAAAACCACACTTTTGCATAGGTTTTGTTTTTCTGTCAACATTCCACACACACACTTCATATCTTAATTTTCTTTGTGCATTTTCTTTGTGCCTCTTGAAGTTTACTTATCCCTAAAAATGAGCTTATGCTCCTTCCTGAACTTTTCACTATTTGCTCTTATTTTTTTTACACGTACGTGAAAATATAATATTTAACAGGCGATCAGAAACAAGCAAATACCAAGCTTGCAAGGTATGATCAAATTCAATGTATCCAGCACTTTTTATCTTCTTAATCGCAGAAGTGTGGATCATTGAGAGTCATTTTCAGAGGCTTTAAGGGACCTGTCATATCGCGAAATCACATAGCCAATGGAAACTTTTATAAGAAAGATATTGCGAAGTGAGCGGAGCAGTGGGGAAAGGAAAGGTGTACACCTTCATGCTGTTTGGGTCCAAATTGAAAAATTTTCTGATATTTCACATTTTAACAGTAATAATGGAGAACACTTCCTCCAGTGTTCAAATAAAATATAAACTTGTGGCGATTTACCCCTGCTTTGCACAGGTACCAGTAAGTATTTATAGCCATATGACTTGTCTAGTATAGTGGTAATAAATTATAGATTCTAACCCTCCTCGAGAATCAGTCTGTCTGTAACAAAATCCCTACAGTAGTTCATGCGATTAATCTTTATATTCCGAAAGAAAAACGGGACTAGTGGTTAAATTCTTAGAGTTTACCCATTTCCTACGAAATATTTATTAGTTACACACAAACCTTCTTTGTGAATGAGTGAATCTGTTAGTGGAAAATGCATAAAAATCCTTCCAGTATGTACTGATATTAGACTTGGCATACAGACTTGAATCATCTGTTTTCAGTCAATTTGCACAAAATATTTATAAATCTTCCTTGTGAATCAGTATGTCATTTAACTTCCAAATACTCAGAAGAAAAACCCAGTGGGGGGATAGCTTTAATTTAGAATATATAGTGGCAGGCATGTATAAATTCTGGTCAAGCTTCACCGCTCTCTGGAGTTGTGGTGACTATTATTCTGCTTTCCCAACCAGATACCACCTCCTCCATAGCTGATCGGTTGCACTGTTATGAATCCTTCAGCACCACAGTTGTGAACATAACCTAAAATTCACAGGCAGAGTTGCCTGATGCGACCTATTGTAAATTCTCAGAGCAGCCCAACTTACAATATCAACAAGAAACTGAATTTGGTTTACAGCAATACGTACAGATTTGAAGAGACACACTCAGTACAAAATGAACTAATGAATGATATAAAGGACATAAAGATTCCAAAGACAGCTAACCTTTACACAAATGTACCTGTCAAGAAAACAATAGAAATTAGTAAAAGTGACTTGCTTAAGCACAAATCTTGATTTAACTAGAAATATTTGAGTACATTGATTTGTTAACACTAGTACTATCACATACCTACTTTTCATTTAACAATGAAATCTATCAACAGAAAGATGGCCTAGCTATGGGCAGCTGCCTTGCTAATTTACTTAAAATGGAAGTTATTTAAAGAAAACAGCCAGATAGTTAATAAAAGCTATTATAAAGGATTTGTTGATCAGATAATAATTTTATTTGGTGGCACAACAGAAAAAAATTTAGGACCTTGCAAAAGAAATGAATAAAATAAAACAAAAAATCATCTTCATTTTGGACACCAGGCAGTCAAAGATTTAAATTTCCGGGATTTCCAAAGTAGTTTCAATAACAGACATAAACTTCAAGTGTACAGAAAATCAACATACACAGATGCTACAATCAATAAAAACTCATGCCACTCAGATAAGTACTAATTGGCTTCATAAACAGCAATGCTCAAAAGAAAGCACAAAGTCTCATAATAAACTGCTGACCAAATTGATGAACTAATACTTAATAGTGTCAATTGTTTACAGTAATAACTACAGTCCAAATGAAATGAAATGAATTCTCATATAACCAATCAAAAAGACAAACCAACACCAAATAACACCACAGCTCAACTAACATCCAAATATGTATGCAGGCACTTTTTAGGAAAACTGTCGTATAAAGTAGCAAACTTTTTCTGAGGAACAAATATCAGAATCAGCTTTTGCACAAATAACGAAATAAAGGACAAAGCCATCCATAATATTAACAATAACAGTAAGTCATTCGATCTGCCAGAAATACACAAACTTAACTTCATTCCACCTTCGAAGATATACATTGGCCAAACAGGAAGAAATTTCAATATACGATTCTGATAATACATGGATGCTCTTCACTTAAAGGAACTTAATCAAATCTACATTTGCTTTATACATAGCTGAAGACGAACGTTAAGTGACAGACATAGCACACAACCTACACGTGCTTCACTTGGCCAACAAAGGTAAAAGAATGAACCTACTCGAAGAAATTTAAATTTATTTTCACAAATGTGCATCGCCAGATCACATTATACACGACAAGCGGTACTGAACAAAGTGTTTCTAAGAAACATCCATAATTATTTATATGACTGTTGTCATATCCATTACGAGCCCATCCAAGCGAACATTATCTAAACTCACAAACTGCAGGTACGGATTCCAGACTGGAAATGGAGGAAAGATGGTCCTGTGAAGATGTGTCCAGAAACGGACGGTATGCGTGCTACAACAACAAATCGTCCCAGAACACAGAACAGAGCAGCATTGCATCCAAGTCACAACAGACGATCAAAGGGCCTCCATGGGATTTCAGGTGGTAGGGATTGTAGCAGTTGTCATGCAGGATACACAGAATCGTACTGTGGCTCACATCATGTTGGCGGGCCACGTGGCTGGAACTTGTAGCAGGATTCGTCTTAACATCCTGTAGAACCCGGTCCTCCAAATCTGTTGTTCGCAAAGTGCGCCACCTCTCTGCATATTCGTACTTCTGAAAGATCCCATGGTCACACTAACGTCCGGAAAGAGCTTGAAATGTTGTGTAATGTGGTTGGAGTCTGTGAGAGTACTTGCTTTTGTATAGCCGTGCTGCGTCTCGGCCGTTTGTATGTGCTTAGCCGCACGCAACACCATCTCAGCTTGTCCCCGACATGAATACCGGGCCATTCTGCTGCTTACAGTAGGCTACGTCAATCACACAGCTTGCAACACACAAGGAACACAGGGCACGTGGTCAGAGAAACTGTCATTCGTCAGCGCCATCTATCGTGGCAACAATGCATTTTGAGAACACATGTTCATAGGACCTTCCTTCCTACATTTACAGTCAGGAATCCGTCCCTGTAGTTTGTCGATTTTATTAATGTTCACTCTGTAATAGCAACTCTGCATCATGTAAGTCAGCTGTTCTCCCATTATCGATTATAAATATCACTCCAGAAATGGTAGTCGACATGAAAGTTCCGAAATGAGTTTCTGATAGCGCAAGTAAGTCAGAATATGGTGTGCCAGTAGGTTCCGATCAGCTGATAAACCAAAGAGACACCTAGCGCATGTCCAAGCTGAACATTTCGAAAATTCTCATCCCTGTGGCCCTCATTGTTGTATATTAACACCACACTGCTGCTTTCTGAACTATGTTTCGCGATTTTCCTCCCCCCCCCCCTCCGTTTACCCTTGTCGCCCATTGAATGAGGTCGTAAAGTCTCTTGTCACGCCAGTTAATATTTTGTTGAAGCATATTGGTAAAATTACCAGCCCAAAGTTGGCACATTTGATGAGCTTCTGACTGCAGATGTATCAGTTTATCTACGTTGTTCTTAATATATTATACGGAAATACTTACCTAATTATTGAAAATGTATCTCTTTTTTTAATGTTGCAGCCTTTAGGTCCTTGTCCCGCCTATTTTTTAAACTTATCTGTGTACCTATGAATGGATGCATACGGTCACATGCAAAGCGAATCACTTCAGCTCTCTGCATCTCAACGAATGGCACGCTATAGGAAAATGCTCTTACATGACTAAGCCTATTGCATGTTTAACAGAGTGAAGAAGGCTCGATGCCTTATAAAGGATATTTGCAGAAATACACTGGCACACCATCACGCCATGGCAAGCACTGGGTGCTGCCGTTCACTTGTTGGTCAGTGCCTGGCTAGTTACCAAAACCAGGGAAGTGTCCGGAAAACCAACTGTAAGAGTTGCGTGTTGCATTAGAAAGTACGTCCAGGCACAGTCCTTGTGATAGCGACTAACGTTTTTCTCGTCCAATTACAAATTACAATGTGTTCCATGCATAAAACAACATGAGTCATATAGTCGCCTCCAAGTTGCAAACGTTAGAAAGTGTACTAGGAATCAAGTGAAGTCTATGTTTTCCTTCTTCTTCCCAGTGTCAGAACTGTGTCATTGACTACCTTGTACAGATGGCTCTGACATTTTTGGTCAGGGCTGGAAATTGAATTATTTTTTCAATGTGAGGTCAATATGTTCATGGATGTTTGACAAACATTGGGTGTCAGGTTGGATGTCTCGAACTAGCATTCGGTTAATCTGCATCGTTATTAGGCTTGAAACTTACTCTCTGAGATAACTTGATTCTAGGAACAGCTTGGAGCAAGAGCTGCTGTGGAGACTGAAAAGCTTTAGTAAGATGTGGCTTGTGAGAGGCAGACATGTACACTCACAGGCTGGAGATGTGTGCGACCAGCTGCCTGGCTCGCCTCCTGATGTTGGCGGCGCGCTGCAGCAGCTGGCGCACCTCCGGGGAGTCCGGCAGCGCCTGGTGGCCGGCAAACACCAGACCGTCGGCAGTCCCCGAGCTGGCCGCAGACCGCGCCGACACCGCGTCCTCGGGCTCCTCTTCATCATCAGTCCATGCCAGCCGCGACAGCTTCTCCACGTCAGCTGCACGTACAGGAAACTAACAACTTGCTGGAATCGTAACTCTAAACAGAATATCAACATAAGCTCACCGGACGCTATATAGCCATCCCTTAAAAGAGCACACCCGTCGCTGTGGGTCAGTGGTCCCCACCCTGGGAATAATTATCCCCTGAGGGCTAAAATGAAGTTTTCTGAGTGACAAAAACTAAACGATTTGATTCTGTTTCACTCACTAAACTAAATCATTTTTAAATATCACTGCTATTATCACCATTTTGTAAGACTCTAATATTGATTGTATAAGTTAGCAATAATTACATTTTCGCAGTTAATACTATGGAGGTTACAGATTCCTCACATAGTCCATCCACTAAACACATATACTGGGCTTCGTCCAACACACGGCTGATGATAAAAGTGAGACATATACACTGAAGCGCCAAAGAAACTAGTATAGGCATTTGTATTCAAATACAGATATATGTAAACAGGCAGAATACAGCGCCGCGGTCGGCAACAAGTGTCTGGCGCAGTTGTTAGAATCGTTCAACGTGACAGAAGTGCAACCCTTCCGCAAATTACTGCAGATTTCAATGCTGGGCCATCAACATGTGTCAGCGTGCGAGCCATTCAACGAAACATCTTAGATATGGGCTTCCGGAGGCGAAGGCCCACTCGTGTACCCTTGACGACTGCACGACACAAAGCTTAACGTTTCGCCTGGGCCCGTCAACACCGACATTGGACTGTTGATGACTGTAAATATGTTCCTTGGTCGGACGAGTCTCGTTTCAAATTCCGTCGAGCGGATGAACGTGCACGGTATGGAGACAACCTCGTGAATCCATGTCCCTGTATGTCAGCGGGGAACTGTTCAAGCTGGAGGAGGCTCTGTAACGGTGTGGGGCGTGTGCAGTTCGGGTGATATGGGACCACTGGTACGTCTAGATACGACTCATAGGTGACATGTACGTAAGCATCCTGTCTGATCACCTGCCTCCGTTCATGTCCATTGTGCATTAGGACGGACTTGGGCAATTCCAGCGGGACTATGCGACACCCCACACCTGCAGAATTGCTACAGAGTAGCTCTAGGAGCACTCATCTGAGTTTAAACACTTCCGCTGTCTGCCAAACTGCATATCTGGGATGCCTTGCAACGTGCTGTTCAGGAGAGGTCTCCACCCTATTGTACTCTTAAGAGTTATGGACAGCCCTGCAGAATTCATGGTGTCAATTCCCGCCAGAACTACTTCAGACATTAGTAGAGTCCATGCCACGTCGGGTTGCGGCACTTCTGCTCGCGGGGGTCCTACATGATATTCGATAGGTGTACCAATTTCTTTGGCGCTTCAGTGTAGTACTTGCAGTAGTCCAGAAACTGTTCATTACTTGCTTAGAACAGAGAAATGAATTAATTGACAGCATGACACAGCGGTAACTACATAAGGGCTAATATAGTGCTGTACACAGTTTCATTATAGTAATAGTGGTATTAGCGTGGATACATACAAAGCATTAACAGCTTGACGTCTTCCAATTTCTGCCAGTTCAGAATAAGGAGTGCAGCAATGAAATGACTTACGAACAGTGAGTATAGTGCACACATCTGAACTTGTTTCATGTTAAATGACGTTCCAGTGCGCAGGTCAAGCAAGTACCCAGTGTAGTGGAGTAATGCAGGGGAAGCATGTTTTGTATCAAGTGTATACCCTTACTGTGGATAGTAAGCTTTCTCTTCTGAGAAGGAGTTCTGGGTAGCACTTACGATACACCACGAATTCCTTCATCACTTTTCCAACACACACACACACACACACACACACATACACACACACACACAACTAAATATCATTCATCTTTCATCATTTTAAAAATAAAAGTGTTCCAAGAAAGGTCTTTCATTCCACAATTTAGTTAGATGCTAAAGTTGGAGATAAATGTTGGGGAGGGGTCAACAGATGGCGAGGGGGGGGGGGGGGGTACTGATCTAAGAAAGGTTAGGAACCACTGCTGTAAATGATGTACGCTTTATGCGGTTCTCGACCACTAACGTAAGTCATGCAATGAAATTGCGTGCACTTAGCATTCGGTTGGGTGGAAGCAGTGTAGTAAGATGGGCCGACCTGGAGACGTGACAGAATGGCATAAGGAAACTATTCTGTTTGGGCGCCCACAACCACACCGAAAGTCAAGGTACCCGATTTGTTGTCGTTTCAACGCAGACTGTCCAGTACGTTTACAAGGAATGTTTACCACTCACAGTCATGTAATATGATCCTAAACATATCCTGACCGACAGGGACTGGAGTCAATTGCCACGCCTTGTCACTAACATTCGGTTTCAAACGAGACAGAAGTCGCCGCTGTCAAAGAATGCAATGCCATCTCTACCAGTTTCCGAGTGAAGATTACGAAGGGAAATACAATGCACATTCGGAGCTGGGTAACTCGGAAAAAGGTCATTGTTCACAGTGGTAGATAATGCTGAACATCTCCAGTGGTCTCCAGCGGCTCAGACAACACACAAAATTGAGGAGAATATTGTGGTTGGATGAGTGGTGACTTTACTTCTCAAATAACGCAAGGTGTCGAGTGCACTGGTGACCCATTGCCGAGGTGCTTAACAGACAGACTTTGTAGGGTGTAGTTCATGTGAGAGGTGTTTTCCTTATTGTGACTTGGGTCCACTTATTCAGATTACCGTGAACATGAACAGAGTTGTTCAGGTCACCTTATTAATGGCCAACTGTCACCTTTACTTCCACTTCCGCATGATAAGTATGCTGTGGGTACTCCCATCTTCTAAGACGACAGCAGTTTTTCGTTTTGACGAACATCAGGCATCTTACCACACCCTGACTATCCCCTACGTCACCTGATCACAATCCCACAGAAAATGTGTCGGGATATTTGAAAACGAGGGTTAACGTGGCAACCAATATCGATGCAATTTGGTAGCTCCACGGAATCTAATGAGTGGCTTCAGCTGGATGCGTCATACCGGAATAAACTTGTGGACTCTCTTCCTCGCTGAATCAAGGACATTATGAGGGCTCGAGGCGGTATTACATCGCATTTGCGTGATTTTTCCTATGGATGCCTAGCATTTTGTCCAGTATGCAGGTCTTTCAGACTAAAAATTTCTTCAAGATAAATTCTACATGCATTCTGCCACATGGGCAGTGAAGGGCTGGCTACTGTTCGAAACACGGTACTTGCCCAGCTGTGTTGGTAACGTTCGCTGAGTAACTACCGTGTAGTAGTCAGACGCGACAATTCTGCAAGCAGTGAGTGAGACGTTCCTGTGCATATGCAAATATACACTCCTGGAAATGGAAAAAAGAACACATTGACACCGGTGTGTCAGACCCACATACTTGCTCCGGACACTGCGAGAGGGCTGTACAAGCAATGATCACACGCACGGCACAGCGGACACACCAGGAACCGCGGTGTTGGCCGTCGAATGGCGCTAGCTGCGCAGCATTTGTGCACCGCCGCCGTCAGTGTCAGCCAGTTTGCTGAGTAACTACCGTGTAGTAGTCAGACGCGACAATTCTGCAAGCAGTGAGTGAGACGTTCCTGTGCATATGCAAATATACACTCCTGGAAATGGAAAAAAGAACACATTGACACCGGTGTGTCAGACCCACCATACTTGCTCCGGACACTGCGAGAGGGCTGTACAAGCAATGATCACACGCACGGCACAGCGGACACACCAGGAACCGCGGTGTTGGCCGTCGAATGGCGCTAGCTGCGCAGCATTTGTGCACCGCCGCCGTCAGTGTCAGCCAGTTTGCCGTGGCATACGGAGCTCCATCGCAGTCTTTAACACTGGTAGCATGCCGCGACAGCGTGGACGTGAACCGTATGTGCAGTTGACTGACTTTGAGCGAGGGCGTATAGTGGGCATGCGGGAGGCCGGGTGGACGTACCGCCGAATTGCTCAACACGTGAGGCGTGAGGTCTCCACAGTACATCGATGTTGTCGCCAGTGGTCGGCGGAAGGTGCACGTGCCCGTCGACCTGGGACCGGACCGCAGCGACGCACGGATGCACGCCAAGACCGTAAGATCCTACGCAGTGCCGTAGGGGACCGCACCGCCACTTCCCAGCAAATTAGGGACACTGTTGCTCCTGGGGTATCGGCGAGGACCATTCGCAACCGTCTCCATGAAGCTGGGCTACGGTCCCGCACACCGTTAGGCCGTCTTCCGCTCACGCCCCAACATCGTGCAGCCCGCCTCCAGTGGTGTCGCGACAGGCGTGAATGGAGGGACGAATGGAGAAGTGTCGTCTTCGGCGATGAGAGTCGCTTCTGCCTTGGTGCCAATGATGGTCGTATGCGTGTTTGGCGCCGTGCAGGTGAGCGCCACAATCAGGACTGCATACGACCGAGGCACACAGGGCCAACACCCGGCATCATGGTGTGGGGAACGATCTCCTACACTGGCCGTACACCACTGGTGATCGTCGAGGGGACACGTCCTAATCATCATCATTTCATCCCCATCGACGCGCAGGTCGCCGAAGTGGCGTCAAATCGAAAGACCTGCACCAGGCGAACGGTCTACCCGACGGGAGGCCGTAGCCACACGACATTTCCATACTGAATAGTGCACGGTACATCCAAACCGTCATCGAACCCATCGTTCTACCATTCCTAGACCGGCAAGGGAACTTGCTGTTCCAACAGGGCAATGCACGTCCGCATGTATCCCGTGCCACCCAACGTGCTCTAGAAGGTGTAAGTCAACTACCCTGGCCAGCAAGATCTCCGGATCTGTCCCCCATTGAGCATGTTTGGGACTGGATGAAGCGTCGTCTCACGCGGTCTGCACGTCCGGCACGAACGCTGGTCCAACTGAGGCGCCAGGTGGAAATGGCATGGCAAGCTGTTCCACAGGAGTACATCCAGCATCTCTACGATCGTCTCCATGGGAGAATAGCAGCCTGCATTGCTGCGAAAGGTGGATATACACTGTACTAGTGGCGACATTGTGCATGCTCTGTTGCCTGTGTCTATGTGCCTGTGGTTCTGTCAGTGTGATCATGTGATGTATCTGACCCCAGGAATGTGTCAATAAAGTTTCCCCTTCCTGAGACAATGAATTCACAGTGTTCTTATTTCAATTTCCAGGAGTGTAGATGCAGACGCTTCTGTGGATTCCGTGAATTTCTTC
The DNA here is from genome assembly GCF_021461395.2 of Schistocerca americana. Lineage (NCBI taxonomy): Eukaryota > Metazoa > Arthropoda > Insecta > Orthoptera > Acrididae > Schistocerca > Schistocerca americana. The sequence goes on along the minus strand of NC_060119.1, from coordinate 556,802,776 downwards.
ATTTACCCGTAGGAGACAGTTTCTTAGTTTCTGGTAGTTTTGTTAGCAACTTCGCAGTCACGAATAGTTTGCTGATGGCTGAAATCGGTAAAGAAAGTAAGAATTCCATCGTGGAAGGATGGGAACCGATGCTCATATCCTGAGGAAAAATCTCAAGTAAATGAGTGAAGCATTAAGAATGAAAATCTATAGACTTGACTTTCGACAGTTTATGTGTTTAATTGATGATTAATTCAATTAAGCTGCACAATTATTGTAAATACACCACTTCACTTCTCAGTCCCATTTTCCCCACTGTTCAGCTCTAAGTGACTTTTTACCTTGGAGAAACCAAGCGATTTCTGGAACTCATCACTCTTCCGAGTGTTGACTGATTTTCCTATAAGGAAACTGTTCGCTCCACGATCTTAGCGTTTCGTCTGCTAACCATGCGACAGAAGAAATTGCAGCAGCTTGTGAGAATGTCAGATGGCGTCAGCGTTACAACTCGAACTGCTGACATTGACCTACGTACCATAGTGAAAGTAAGACAGCTGATGTATGCTGCTCGGACTCGGTTACTCATGTTGCGCATGCATACAAGGCACTTTCATCCAAGTGCGGTTCCCACTGAAGTGATACAATATGCGATGATACTTGATGCGATTCGCGATACAATGCAGAAACAACCCATACAGAAACTTAGTTGAAGCGACTTGACTGACTCAGACTGGGACAACAGTGAAACAACGCCATCATGTGTTTCTGTCACATCACTCGGCGCAAAATGAAGTGCTGGTCGCTACATGCAACAGTGTCACACCGTGGATGGACAGAGGAGGGGAAAACCAAATTTTAAGCAATACGATTTTCCTGAAAAGAGATTGCTATCTGCGAATAAAGTAAAGCTATATCCATCTGTCTACTTAGTCTCTCAGTAAATCTTTTACTATTTGCACAAAAAATTAAAAACCATTGATCTTAGGTTCGCTTGTGTTCTCCTGTACGCATTCTTTCACATTCAGTTCTAAGGAAACTATTCACTAAAACATGATTTTTCCACATATTATAGTATTGCATCGTAGCTCCTTAATGAACTGGATTTATTTTTGCTGGTTATGCTTTAGCATTAAGTGGCGCATATTTTGAAAAGCTTGCAGTGAAAAACGTAGTCGATCACCAATTTCCTTTTGATGGATTTTAGATCTTATGTTGCTGCATACGAGATGTAGTTAATATATGGACATTATTTTTAATACTGGAAGGAGAGCGGTACCTCTTTCCAGTCTTCAGTACAGATCTGATATACAGGGTGTTAGGGGTACAGGTGATAATTAGAACGTTAATGTGTACCCACTTCACTGTCTAGTTGTTTTTCATCTGCATCTAACAGTTTTCCTACAAACACAATGCATAATTTACCACCTGATGTTTTCTGAACGGTCTGAACTGTCAGTATATACTATTCACTGTACATTCACACTTCAATAACTGACCTGCTGTTCGGGGACAAATAAACATTTAATGGCTTGCTTGTGCCACATCTGCTTGGAGGTACTAAGCAACCTAAAAACATACTACTCATAACAGCTACAATTATTAATCTGAAAATGAAGTATATGCTGATGTAATGTCGTTCAGTACAGTGTCCTCAGTCATGAGTAGAAATATCTGCACTTACACCCCTGACACCCTGTATAGGTGAAGGCTGTCCTCTATGAGGTCAGCAGTGACACACCAAACATGAGCGCGGAGAAATCTCATGTTTCTGTTTCGCACATGCTGATGTTGCCAATACAAGCTGAGGCATTCACTCACGTATGTGTATTCAAGCTAGATAGATGTCTGCACCTGTGCATAGTTCGCCGCCCACTGCTACACAGATCCAGCAACGTTGCTTCTGGATTCGCGTTAAGCTAAGTGGAATCATATGCTACCTTGTGAAATTGAACAGTTGTAGAAATACCTTCTTGTGATGAGTAGCTTCTCAAAAGGAGAAACAGTAAGTCAAAATTTTTTGTCATACTTCGTCTGAATAGCTGATACTTTTGTAAAAAGTTAAAACTGTCTGGATTAATTTGGTAGAATTCGTGAAATTAGTGTTCATCTTGAGAGAGATCACAAAAAACCACAGCGAAATTACATTTTGGATTTGCAGCATTGTATTGGTGCACCCATTACTTCCTTTTCTTTTTCGGCTTTTGGAGCTGTAAATAACGATAAACAACAATAACGTCCTCTTCAGAGCAGCTGATCATTGGAACAGAGAGGCAGATTCGTGAAGTCTGTGGCTGGTCGAATTGGTCCAGTTGAAACACGAGTGTCGCATGGATAACCAACCTGTCACGCGACCTTTATTGCAACGTGTCGTACTGCGTATTGTGTCGCCACAGCGGGGACTGAGCCTTACCGTGCACATCAATGCTCACGCTGCAGACGTCTCGTGGTGTGACCGTACCTCACTTCTCCGACAGTAAGGGCTCAGCCTTTTCGCGTGCCCCGTTTGACCCAAGCTCACCAACACGGGGGTACACCGGCACTGGCTAGAACCATGCACTGCTTGAGAATTGAAACTGAAACACTGCACAAGGCACCACCAGTGCTGCGTAGTCTTACCCTGAGTTGGGGGCTGTATTCAGATTTTAAACAATGTCATTCCAAGATTTCGCGGTGCAGAGCCCGGTGGCACAGATCACTCACCTGACTAACCTAGACTCAGAACTTAAACCCACCATTCAAGATTGGTTTTCGAGCGTATTGCGTACACTTACCTTGGCTGTCAGTTCCTCTAAATCCAGGAAGCAAGCGAAAAAAAAAAAAAGAGATCCATGTAGCCTCAAAAGTATCTTACTACATTCTACTTGCAGACTTGACTACGGAATTGTTATATTAGTTAAGAAAAAGAGCATCGTTTAGCATTGTTGACTGAGGTATCCCACGAGGTGGGTTCAGCTGCCTATCGGAAAGGGTATTCTTCCTCCATATACACTGATCACTTTCCTTGCCGATATGTGAGAGTTGTTCTGTATGTTTAACAGTGGAGTGTAGGTGAGTGTAATGGATGCGTGTGTAGCGTAACGCTTTATTTGTGTTGTATAAGGATGATTAGAGAACACAGAGGGTGAAACCCAGTACCGCCACATAGCCTACTGCTCTCGAATAGTACCAAGGGGAGCCACCGAGTTTAACGTCCCGATTTGACGCATGGATCACCGTCAAACACCACCATATCTCCTCACCAAGCCGTCCAATTATTGGCCATGTAAATACCATCCGTCACCAGGATTCGGAACGGCTGAACACCGAGTCATTCACCACTGCGCAGACGTGCACGAGCAACTTCGGCTATAGAGCTGGGTAACTAATTAAGGGGGGGATTTGATCGAAAAGGAAGGGCGACATCACTACCATAGTGTCAGGAAGAACTCATATTGGACTCGAGAACTGAGTATATTGTACTACAGATGTTGTTGTTGTTGTTGTTGTGGTCTTCAGTCCAGAGACTGGTTTGTTGCAGCTGTCAATGCTACTCTATCCTGTGCAAGCTTCTTCATCTCCCAGTACCTATTGCAACCCACATCCTTCTGAATCTGCTTAGTGTATTCATCTCTTGGTCTCCCTCTGCGATTTTTACCCTCCACGCTGCCCTCCAATACTAAATTGGTGATCCCTTGATGCCTCAGAACATGTCCTACCAACCGGTCCCTTCTTCTAGTCAAGTTGTGCCACAAACTCCTTTTCTTCCCAATTCTATTCAATACCTCCTCATTAGTTACGTGATCTACCCATCTGATCTTCAGCATTCTTCTGTAGCACCACATTTCGAAAGCTTCTATTCTCTTCTTGTCCAAACTATTTATCGTCCATGTTTCACTTCCATACATGGCTACGCTCCATACAAATACTTTCAGAAACGACTTCCTGACACTTAAATCTATACTCGATGTTAACAAATTTCTTTTCAAAATGGTTCAAATGGCTCTGAGCACTATGGGACTCAACTGCTGAGGTCATTAGTCCCCTAGAACTTAGAACTAGTTAAACCTAACTAACCTAAGGACATCACAAACATCCATGCCCGAGGCAGGATTCGAACCTGCGACCGTAGCGGTCTTGCGGTTCCAGACTGCAGCGCCTTTAACCGCACGGCCACTTCGGCCGGCAAATTTCTTTTCTTCAGAAACGCTTTCCTTGCCATTGCCAGTCTACATTTTACAGATATCTACATTTAATTAAACAAACAAAGACTTTGCACAGAAATAGACGGTAAAGAATACACTGGCCTTGATCACTTGGTTTCACAGCTAAAAAAACATAAATTTTGCAAAAGTTGCTAGTTGAGTACATTGTAATATATTTATGTAGGAAGTATGGGGTTAAGAGGGGCGAGAGAGATAAATGCGAGAAGTGAGGAGAGGCCATTATAACAGATGAGTAGGTGACTCAGGTCTGTAAATAGCATGGAGTACAATTCTTCCGATGCTACACAGAACAAGATCGCTTTCCTTGCGTTTCGCTCGTTAGAGGAACCTGTGGGCACAGTAGCTTTATTGCCAGGATTTTTAGCGCCACTGTAAACGATCAAACAACTTCTCAAACACGACTAGTGTGTCATATTACTTGGCAGCGAGCAGGTTTGTTTGATATGCTTGTCAAAGGGGCTGTGACTGACGTGTTTGAGAGAATTTTTGATTGACGGCCGGTTAGACAAGATGTCGGACGCTGTTGTGTTGATGTTTAGCCGCACTCGTTCAGCGAGAAAGAGCTTTGTTTCAGTTGATCTGACTGTATAGTGCGTTTCCACAACTGTGCAAATAACGATCAAGGATAAAAACAAAAGATCACTGACAATTACGAAAATGGTGGAGGTGTTGCGTCTTTCGCAGACTACGCACAGCATGCAAGCGAGAGTGTAATAAAATTAGGAAAAAAAAAAGAGTCGAAGCTCTGGTTCTTCGACGGGCGATATATTTCCCACGTTGCGGTGTTTTAATAAACTTTCATTAGAGGACCATGTGCAAAAAGATACATTTTCGAATAACTGTGTCTTCTTTTTCAATGTGAGTGCGAAGTAATTCTAACTAATCATTAAAAGTTTGACGCTCCGTGCGGAGTAAGTTGATGCCGTCAGGTTACCTCTAGCAGATTTTCATGGATATGTTTATCTCTCAATTTCATCGCTCCCTGGGGCACCGCAAGCACGAAGCCAGGATTTTGCATAGGGGAGGGGAGATCTGATTTGTTAAAGAGGGCTTTAAAAAGACCTCCTGTTTTTCATTTTTTCTTAAAATTTGCAAAAAGGACGATAAACCATTTTATTCGACAATGATCTTGGGGCTTTCATCAAGTGAAGAGATAATCTCGTTACTTAGGAGTGCTGTATTTTGGCAAACCACTAAGAATCAGGCACGCTCCAGTCTCCCTTCAGCCTTCAGGGTCATTTTTAATTCTTCTTCTTTCATCCTGGACTTGAGCTGAGGAAGTGATCAGGAACGGACGAGCGCTAATTTTGGGGAAACCGGGAGACCGTGATTGTTGTCGACAGGGCTTTTGGAATAAAGAGACCTCTTTTCTACAAAAAAGCTAGAACAATTTTTGGTAGCGAAAACGCAAAGCATCCGGAATCATTCAATGCTAGACTTTCCCAAATTTCCTGATTTAAGTACGCTTCTCTCTCCTCTTGCCGTGTAAGAAAGATCATTTTCTGCGTTAAAGAATGTCGCTACAGACAAATACATGAGCTCAAATGTGGAGAATTTTGCAGAGAGGATGCATGTTTAAGGAAATTGGAATCTTTCAGAAAAGAAAGGTATTGGAAGGATTTTGTTGCGGGCCTATTGTAAGGGACTGAACCTAATATTTGTCCAAACTGAAAAAAGGGAACTATAGAAAATCATTTTCAGTGTTGCTGGCTGATGGCTCAAACCAACTCGCCTCCTGAATCCATGGATTGCTAGCTCAGCGACCTGACTCAGAGTTACCTCAAGTCGGTGGAGAATTTAGAAAAACTGGTTGTACATTATTTTAAAATAACATAAAATGCATCACAATAAAGACTTAATTCTGACTTTGCTTCTTTTTCCTTTAATTGTGCATATTTAGTCGTTTGATAATGTATGAATGCACTCATACTTTAAGATTTAAATGCACATGGAATTGCTAGTTTCAGTTATTACAGTATTACTGGAGCATAAATAGATTTTGGACGAAAGGGGGAGGGAAGGATTCAGATCTCAATCGGTTCGGACGAATTCAAGCAACCCGCTGGAAAAATCTTTTAGAAACTAACGATCTAGAGAGCGTACTGTCAGCCCGTACCTCTTCCACTCTACACAAGCTCACCACCCATTGTTCCGTATCAGAACTAGTTTTCATAATTGAGTACCGCCCAGGTGACCAGACTGGGCGATATTTTGCCATATGGGCTACTAATGATAGAACATTGAGGAATTTTTTTAAAGATATGCAACCATTATCGTTTGGGCGATATTTTTATCAATCAAAGTGAGTTTTGGACGACACAGACGAATCCAAGTGTATTTTTATGCCCTTATTTTAATTTAATGTTATTTGTAATGACATTTACCGCTCCGTTGCCTTGTGAAATACTGAAATACAGCTCTACCAGCCTCCAAATAATGAATCCAGTGCTAACGCTATACTGCTACAGATAGGTAATTAGGCTATTACAGTAGTGCGTAGTTATCTTAATGCTAGTGGATGAAAATCGATTTTCCTCTTCTTTCTTGTTACAAGCTTATCCATAATTAGAAATTATCACAAAAACACACGGCACAAAAACAATAAACGGTAGCACTTAACATTAAACACAACTGCAAATAAGAGCTGAACTGATTAACGAAACAACAACTGAGCTCAAACAAGACCAACAACTAGCCTTCGCTAAAATAGGGACGGGCGATAGGCGATGTAGAGTATACCGCCATGAGCAACGTCAAGTTTTCTTTTTGTATTTGATGCATGTACTAAAGACGACGCAAGACATTCTTTGTCTGCGTTAGTAGCAGTTCTCACTAGTGTCAAAATATTTCGTCACACGATTTGTAGAGCGTAACAGCTGCTTCAAAAGTGAGGTTAAATTTGACAAACTTTATCGCTACGTCTGAGCCCTTGTTTGGGAAGTCAGTGGATAGGAAACAGCGAATTTGACTAACAAGTCAAATCGTTTACAGGGGACTTAAAGCCTACCCTGAATGGTTTGTTTAAGCATCTATACTGAGATTGCCTAACGAGAGTTTCTTGTATTCGGAGTCTACAAACACCGATACCACCGTGTTGACTCTAAACTATGAAATCCTTGTGATGAGCGTCTTTGCAGTCTGAGTATTGATCCCTGCTCAAGGCGTTCTGTATTGCAGACCTATTCAGTACTGGCGGTGGGTGCCGGGCTACCCTGGTAGCGGTGTCAAATGGGCCTCAGGGCACAGCTGCTCATTTCCTGCCTGAAGGGTGACACAGATACGCACCGAGGCATCATCTCTTTTAACTGATTCCAGACCGAATGCTTTCGTTGCAAACGATTTATGGCGATGATAGGCTCCAGAAATAGCGTTTTTTCCACAAAGAAATGAGCTTCAAGAATGAAATTTTCATTCTGCAGAACAGAGTGCGCTGATATGAAACTTCCTGGCAGATTAAAACTGTTAGTCGGACCGAGACTCGAGCTCGGGACCTTTGCCTTACTAGGACAAATGCTCTTCCTACTGAGCTACCCAAGTACCAGTCTTCACAGCTTTACTACCGCCAGTACCGCGTCTCCTACCTTCCATTCTTCACAGAAGCTCTCCTGCGAAACTTAAAGACTCGCGGAAGCAAAGCTGTGGGGACAGGTCCCATGAGTTGTACTTGAGTAGCTCAGTTTGTAGACCACTTGCCCCCGAAAGGCAACGGTCCCAAGTTCGAGTCTTGGTCCGGTACATATGTTTACTCTGCCATGGAGCATATCAGCACACACTCCGCTGCAGAGTGAAAATTTCACTATGGAAACATTCCCCAGGCTGTGGCTAAGCCAGGCAGTAACGCAACATCCTTTCTTGCAGCAGTGCTAGTCTTGCAAACTTCGCAGGAGAGCTTCTGTGAATTCTGTAAGATAGAAGACGGGGTACTGGCGGTAGTAAAGCTGTGAAGAGGGGGCGTTAGCCGTGCTTGTGTAGCTCACTTGGCAGAGCACTTGCCTGCGAGAGGCAAAAGTCCCGAGGTCGAGTCTCGGTCCGGTACACAGATTTAATTTGCTAGGAAGTTTCAAATAAGCTGCCAACTGAACAGATGATTGGACGTTGGAAAAAATTGGACTGATAAATAAAATGGAATTTTTGAAATGTAATTACACAGCTTAACTGAATCAAATGCTTTAACTGAAAAACGTAAGTGCTATTAGAGTATTCCCTCCGGTATCCTACAAAAATCATTCTTTGTGTTTTTGGTCATCAATCTTTTGACTGGTCGATATGAGCTGCCACAAATTTCGCTCCTTTGTAGGATACATTCCAGTCTCCATCTTCTCTTATAGTATTTGCGCTCTACAGTTCCCTCAACCCTCATGGAAGTTTTACTGTACGTTTTAAAACATGTCCATTTAGCCTGCCCCTTCTTCTTTGCACTGTTTTACACATATTCCTCTCCTTGCAGATTCTGTGGAGAAACTCTTCATTTCTAACTTTTCAACTAATTTTCAACATAGTTCCACATCTAGATACTTCGATTCTTTTGTTTTCCAGTATGTCTACGGTTCATATATCAGTTCCATTCAATGCTGTGCCCCAAACGTAGATTCTACCATCTTTCTTTCCACCTAGAATACACCACATTGCACAGTTGCTAACAAAGCCAACAGAAAAGAAGAACACACACCTACAGTCACATACACAGCCAACCAGCGATAACGGAAATGTGTGACTGGCTGATCCGGATCTGCGGAGGAACGACGTATTTTTGCGGCGTTGGCGCAGGTAGTGTCCGCAAATGTGTCGCAGGCTGCCTACGGCGTGACAATTAAGGAGCGTGCCACGTGGTGATGATGCTGTTTGGTTAGTGGGGCGCTCAACTGCACGGTCATCAGAGCCCGTACAGATTCCAGTTTTTACACAGTTCAATTTTTCACGCAATCCAATCGAGCCACTATCACGAATGATGATGATGATGATGAAATGATGAGGACAACACTAACACCCAGTCCCCGGGCAGAGAAAATCCCCAACGCGGCCGGGAATCGAACCCGGGACCCCGTGATCCAGAGAGTGTGCCACGTAAAGACCATAGACAGGACATCTTCTTGTAGCCCCTGTAAACGATCAAACATTCCAGAATGAATTTTCACTCTGCAGCGGAGTGTGGCTAATATGAAACTTCCTGGCACATTGAAACTTTGTACTAGACGGGAGCACAGCATTGTATGGTAGTGAAAAGTTGATTGTGGGAAAACGGAACGGGTGAGTATCGAAGTATTAGAGATGTGGGCTATAGACGAGTGCGGAAAATTAGGTGGACAGATAAGGTAAAGAATGAGGAAGTTCTGAACAGAATCGGAGAGGAAATTAATATGTAGAAAACACTGACAAGAAGTAGGGGCGGTATGACGACTGATGATTCAAAAAAAAAAAAAAAAGACGAACTCGAACCTGGGACCTTGGCCATTCGTGGCTACGTGCTCTACCGGGTGAGGTATCGAAACACGACTCAACACCTGCCTCAAAGCTTTACTTCTTCCAATACCTTATGTTCGACATTCCAAATTTCACAGACGTTCTCTGGCATATCTTTCAGGATTAGCAGTCCTGCAGGAATGGATGTCGATTTAGACTTGTTTGTAAGCTTCGCTGTTTCCCATCCACAGGTTTGTAAATAAGCGCGCACATGAGCCAATAAAGTTCATCAAATTTAACCTCATTTTTGACGCAAATGTCACAATGTGCGTATCGCGTCGAGTAATATTTGACACTACTTTAACATTGTGTATAAAGAAGAAAAAGAAAACAAGATGATGGCTCAGGGGATGGTTTAAATTGAGAGATAAACACATCCCTGAAAACTTGCTAAGAGATTTAGGAAGTTTATTAAAATACCTCAAGATGGGAACGTATACATCGCCTGTGGAAGAACCAGAGGGGTTCGATTATTTGTTTAATTTTATTGGCTATGTTCACCCTAAAATACAGGTTTGCTTAATAACGTTTCCCTGCCCAAATTATGGCTGCGAAAGACGCAACACCTCTACCATTTTAGTAACTGCAAGTGCTCTTTTGTTTTTGTTCATACAATCTTTTGCTAAGTGAGATAAATTGTTATAAAAACGCTTTCTCGCTAAACATGTGCGCCAAAACATCAAACACAAACAACGTCCGACATCTTCTCAAATCGACCGTCTACCAAAATTTCTCACAAACAGATGCAGTCTATGTTTGACAAACACGTCAAAAAAAGCCTCACACAGTATGATAATTTGTGAAAGTAGCGAAGTTTAACAAACTGTTCGCTCGTTTACGGGCGCCTTTAGCTGAGGCACTGAGCAGGACCCTGCACTGTACTGTCACCACAGCTTTCTTTGCTATCAGACTGCAGTTACAGAACTCACCCTGTTTCAGCAGGTCTGCGCCAGGACAGGGGGTAGCGGCGCTGCGCACGGTCGCCATGGCGACCACGTTGGGCCCGCACACGCCGCCCCACGCCGCCCCCGCCCCCGCCGCCGCCCCCGCCGCCGCCACCGCAGCCGCCGCCAGCACCGCCGTCACCGCCAGCAACATCCTGCAACACTGCGCACGCCGCCTGCCTTGAGCCGCGCTCCGCTGAAAACGCGCCGCCGCCGGCTGTTTTGGGAGTCCCGGCGCTCACCGGTCTTTATTTCACTCGGTGGACTGCCATTACAGCCGCGGAGGGACTTGCAGCTGGGCGGTTCACGTCCTTCTCCATTTCCTTGCTGTTTTTGACTGTCCCGAAGGGCATCCCGTCCCCCAAGCGGTCCTATAGGTCGGTGTAACTGAACGGTAGGCATAATGTGACAACCTCATATAAGCAAAATGTTGGTACGGGAGGGTAGGGGAATTCGATAGTGCGGGAAATATGTCACAACTTTGTATATTGTCATTTTCTAAACCAATTAACTCGTACAGAAAGCGGACAAAAATATGGAAACATCAAAAATAACGCCTCCCCCCCCCCCCCCCCCCCCAAGCCCAACACGGTGTAGGAAAACCGTTGGTATTCAAAACATCATCCAGTGGTCTCTGAATTTGCAAACACAGGTCCTGTATGGATTTCAAGGACATCTTGCACCACTCTTCCTGCAAAATAGTGGTGAGTTCAGGTGACGATGATGCGAATGGACAGCGATAGCGCACCCTTCTCCCGAAAGTAGACAACAAAATCTCAGTGATTCTGAGATCTGATGACTGATGGACAGGAGAGATGAGACACTTGATGGTCGTGCTCTTAAAACTGGTCCTGGATGATGCCGGCAGTATGAAACGGGGCCCTGTCATCTTGAAACACGGCATCACAACTCGGGAACAAACACTCTACCATAGGATGGATTTGATCAGCCAGAATGATCAGATAATCCTTAGAAGTAATGTAGACTAACCATGGGACCCATGGACAATCACGATATGGCTCCCCAGATCATCACAAAACTGCCGCCGTGTTCCGCTCTTGGAACAAAAACTCGGCCACAAGTCGAAAACACTGTGGACCAAAAATCATCTGACCAAATGACATCCTTCCATTGCTCGCTTGTCCAGGTTTTATGGGTTCGGCACTACGTTTTACTGTTATTGCATTTGCTTTACTGATCAACGGTTTTCGAATTCCAGCTCGCCCTGTAATTCCCTGCTTATGAGGCTCCGTTAGCGTTGTTTTGGTGCTGACGTGGTTCACGAGTGTGACATTCAATTCTGCAGTTAGTTTTGCAGATGTTGTACCTTATTTTTCACCACAAGCCTTTCCAATCACCATACGTTACAATCACTCAACCACATACTTCGTCCGCATTGCGACTTAGCAGATGGTGTTTTTCTGTTTTGCCTGTAGGCGGTTCAAATGGCTCTGAGCACTATGGGACTCAACTGCTGTGGTCATAAGTCCCCTAGAACTTAGAACTACTTAAACCTAACTAACCTAAGGACATCACACACATCCATGCCCGAGGCAGGATTCGAACCTGCGACCGTAGCGGTCGTGCGGTTCCAGACTGTAGCGCCTTTAACCGCTCGGCCACTCCGGCCGGCGCCTGTAGGCGGTATAAATCTTCGATATCGTGTCTCTTGAAACACAATTACATCGTCTGCCTTGCTTACGAAGGCACCCACTATACAACAGCATGATGCGCAGGCTTGGCTAGCATCTGCATTTATGTTCAAGCAAGCATTTGTCGCAATGTTTCCAAATTTCTGTCCACCGCCGCCCCCCCCCCCACACACACACACTCGCCCCCTTCCCCATACACACAAATACACTGACTGAAAAAGATTTCAGGACCAAACAATAATAAATTTAGAGTACTTAAATCTCGGGAATTCATTTGTATAGGTAACATATTTAAGAGGTTAACATTGCAAGATCATAGGTTAATATAAGCACGAGATTCGCCATTGTAAATGTGAAATGCAGGTATATTCATAACCGGTGTAACCGGCAAAGTGTTGAATGCAAGCATGCAAACGTGCATGCATTGTGTTGTACAGGTGACGGATGACAGTTTGTGGAATGGAGTTCCATGACTGTTGCACATGAACGGTCAATAGAGGGACGGATGACGTTGGAGCTGTCGTCATACGTCATACGTGCTCAACTGATTGTAAAACACCTCCTGAAATGCTGTTCACGAATGGCTAACAGCTCGAATCGCCAGACTGACTTTCAGATTCGCAGTCAGAGTGCGTAGGATGACCACGAGAGTGCTTCATCTGTCATATGAAATCCCACTACAGACTATAATTTCAGATGTAGGTCCAGTATTTCTAGCACGTAGACAGGTTGATTCCAGGCCCTGAACTGGTCTCCTCCCAAGGAACACGCGGCCATCATTGACAGCGAGTTAGCAGCAGCTTTCATCAAAAAACGCAACAGACATCCACCCTGCTATCCAACGAGCTCTCGCTTGACACCAGTGAAGTCAGAAATGGCGGTGGTTTTGGGGTCGGTGTAATGCGCGCTACAGGGCGTCTGGCTCGGGGCTGTGCTTGGAACAACCGCTCTGTAACAGTTCGTTGAGTCACTGAGCTGCCAACTGCTACTCAAATTGCTGCTGCAGATGCAGTACGATGCGCCAGAGCCTTACGCGGAAGACGATAGTTCCCTCTCGGCAGCGCCAAGCGGCCGTCAGAAGCCTGGTATTCTTGCGTCCATACATACTCGTGACCACCGCTGCGAAGAATCGTGTACAGTGCCTACATTTCTGCCAAGTCCTTCTGCAATATCGCAGAAGGAGCATCCAGATTCGCGTAGCTCTATTACATGGCCTTGCTCAAACTCAGTGAGGTGTTGACAGTGGCTTCTTGGTCCCCCTAAAGGCATTCTTGTTTAAATCAACTCACCATGTCCTTTTTCAAAGGTAACTAACGTTCACGACCGTTACAAAGTGTAATTAAAGCAAACCTGAATGCGTCCTCACAATAGCGCTACTAATGCCACTCTTTCGTGACAGGCGCTAAATTTGAATAGACATCATCTTCCAGATGTAGAACCACCTGTACCATCTTTCATTATGTCGCACAACTTCTTCTTGGTGTTGCGATTTTTTACATCAGTGCGTAAATGGCGCCAACGGCCTGGCCGCAGTGGTGACACTGGTTCCAGTCAGATCGCCGAAATTGAGCTCTGTCCGGCTTGGCTAGCACTTGGATGGGTCACCGTCCGGGTTGCTGAGTGCTGTTGGGAAGCGGGGTTCACTCAGCCCTTGTGAGGCCAATTGAGGAGGTACTTGATTGAGAAGTAGAGGCACCAGTCACTAAAACTGACAACAGCTGGGAGAGCAGTGTGCTGACCAAATGCCCCATCATATCTGCATCCCGTGATGCCTAAGGTCTGAGAATGATACGGCGGCCGGTAGGTACCGTTTGGCCTTCATGGCCTGTTCAGACAGTGTTTCTACATTTATAGTGTATAAATGGCATATGACACCGTTGGGTGAGAGATTCCACAGATTGGGTTCAGCCTAATGTCAAAAAGAATGGTGTTCTTCCTCGCATGTTGACTCTTTTTTGTGATACGTGAGAGCTGTGTCGTATGTGTATTTGTAGAGTGTCATGTTGTGTTTGTGTTGTGTGATCATGACGAGAGAAGGGTGAAACCCGGCGCCGTCATATAGTCTATACCTCTCGAATACGTCAAGGATCAGCCGAGTTTGACGTCCTCAACCGACAGGTGGACCACCAGTGTCTCATGCGCTTACCTCATGAGGCACAGCGGGGAGGTCTGGAACTCCGTCCAGAACATTGGTGCGAAGATTGGTGTCAAAACTTTACGCCATAACCTCTCACCTCACTGTCCGCCGAACACTGGGGGTGAAAATTTCACCCATCATTAGGATTGGAATTGCCTTATCCCCAAGTTGAGCCCCACCGCACAGGCGAGCGTTGGCTACCTCGGCTAAGAAAGCGGGTCCTTACCTCCTGAAGAGTGCTACACTCTAGTCATATAACTCACTCAACAGGATGTAGACGCTATTAGTCGCCGGTGAATTAGTGCAGAGACTGATACGTGTTTGTCACTGTCTGTTGTAATTGTTGTACAGGTAAAACCAGCTGTGGTTCAAATGGTTCAAATGGCTCTGAGCACTATGGGACTTAACTGCTGTGGTCATCAGTCCCCTAGAACTTAGAACTAATTAAACCTAACTAACCTTAGGACGTCACACACATCCATGCCCGAGGCAGGATTCGAACCTGCGACCGTAGCTGTCACGCGGTTCCAGACTGTAGCGCTTAGAACCGCACGGCCACTCCGGCAGGCAAACCAGCCGTGTAATTTGTTACTAAATGCGCGGGTGAAACTGACAATCAGGTCCGATACTTATTCTTTGTAACCTATTTAGTAAAATAATATACACTGCATAGGACTCCAAATCCGTCACATAAACCCACAGTATTATATGTGTATTTTTATTATAAATGTACGCTTGCAAATATAATAACACGTGTAGAAAGACACTCAGAAAAAAGCAACATGCTATAATTTAACAACTACGCCATACAAAGAGGTGTTGAAAACAAAAGAAGTAGAACGCAAGATGAAAGAAAGTGCGAAGATCGCAAGCAATAAAAATTGCGAAGAAGAGAGAAGGTCTTGCTAAGACACATTTTCAGATTATAAGAGAAATCTTGAATTTTCAACATCTGAATCTGAATCAGAGATGGGCTTGAAAAATTTTTGTGACGACAATGCACTAGATAGATCGTACGGATGCTTATTCGAAAAAATAAGTTTCTTCGTGATGAATTCGAAACAGAAGAGAAGTTTGATGCAGATGTGCATCCTACTCTTATTGGAACCTTTTAGAATGCATTGGATCGGACAGTCCACATAATCATCTATGTGATCTATGCTTCTGCAAACAGCGAATTTCTTAAGTTCTGATTGAATTTGTTCAACACAGGACTTAATTTCTACAGTTTACTTTGATGTGTCCTACTTTTAGATTAAGCTTAATTCCAATCAGTTAGAAAGCTAAAATTAAATTAAGTAGTCAACGAAACTACAGAAAGTAAAAAATGAAACACCTTACAATGCGTTATTTAACCACACATGATGCATCAATTTTGTCGCAATTTTCTGGTAAAATGGCGCAGTGTAAAAGTTAGGATAGGTATGATGTCAAATAAAAATTAGTTATCCATGATTTTAAGAATACTGTCTTATGATTAATAACAACATTCCTTTGGCTGCACCACCTTTCCCCATCTTTCCCTAATCTCTTTAGTATAATGGACATCAAGATCTAATACACTACTGGAATATCATTAACACCTTTAGTCAGTAGCCCCATACAAGAAAACAGGCTGGTGACTTTGCTCCATCAAATAATTTCTCTGAGTTTTCCAGGTTGTTCCAGGTTGAAATTTCAAATTTCCCTGAGTAAATTTCTGTTGTATGTGAGAGCTAATTCAACGTCTTTAGTTTTCTGGCTGCAAAAGTAATTTGTTGAGTTGCAGCGTCACGCATTAGTGATTATTCCAAATTCAGCTAGAATTTCAGTTTTCTCTACAATTGTATAATTTATAAGGTCCTGCTGTCCTGGAAATTCCTTCATTTCCAGCGTCCGTTACCAGTCCCTGCCGTGGAATCTCACATGAGAAATCCTCGTAGAAACGAACTTCAAATTGTTGTCACTGGAACGTAATACTAATCCACATTATAACAACGAATCAGAGTGTTTCAAATTGAGCCTCCATCTCACTTTGGCCATTGTTGACTTGAAACATGACACTGCGATGAAGTCGGCAAAGTACCACTTTGCATAGCAGTTACTAAAAAAAGAAACCAATCCTCATTATTCAGAGTTGGTCTCTAAAACATGCGTGTTGAGATATAGATCTGTAGTATATTATAAAAGAATATTAAAACCCATTTTTGCTTTTGTGTGATGACGAACTTACGGTTTCGATGACAAATACGTACTCCGTTTTACTTCAAATTGTGATGTGTGAAGTGGGCATGGAGTCTGTGATCCCACGCATAATTATCTGACTCCAAAACAGATTGTTCCTGAAGCAGAACCTGAACGTAACTCGTAACAAAATAACTCAATTTTTTGTTTTGTTTTCTTGCTTTGTTTTTTTTTAGCGAACAGTTAAACAACGCGTAGGGTTTCTCAGCCTTTTATGAGTCTTTAAAATTTCCTCAACTCTTCCAACAAATTCAGTGTCCTGAGAACTTACGATTCCCCAAGTTTTCCAGAAAAGTCACCACCCTGGTCAAGTTGAATTCGTATTTTACACACCCCGTTAACCGCGACCGATCGTAATTAGATTATGATGCGTCTATGGACGGAGTATATTCTACATCAGACATATTTTCCGAACTCAAAACGAAACATACAATAGCTTCTGTTGTTTGGGTATGAAATTTGCATCACTTTCTGCAAGAAAAATCGAGGAACGTTGCGCTGCCAAGATACTGGATATTTGCAGTCTCAAGTACGACTTAGAATTTGGAGGTCTGTTACCGTATTTAAAAAAAAGATGCTATAGCGATCATATCGCTTCTTTGTCGGTAATTTATGCAAGTGTGTAATTTTACACGCGTGAATAAGCATTGATTAGTGCAACTGAACCGAAAACAAAGAACGTGTATGGCTGGTTCACAGATTAGTCATTAAAACAAACGCAGTGGCGATAACGGTTTATCATAGAGCTTCGTTAGCAAACGAATGGAAATGGGTCATAAATTTTGCCATTTTACTTAACCGCGGCGGGATCAGTTACATTCTTCACCAAATCTTTTCTAAACAGCATCAAAAAACTACTTTTCAAATTATGATGCGACTTGGAACAACTGTTCAAATCTACAAAATTTCATGGACGTAAAACTTAGTCATAAGAATCGTCAGGACTACAATGTATTTTTTCCTCTGTTGCGTAAGTTCGAGCACAGCACGGCTCTTGGTGAAGGACGAAGGCACTTGGTGAGAAATATTACGCAACATCCTTTAGCGGCAAAACATGTGAAGAGAATGTAAGTCTTGCAAAAATAATCTATGACTATCATAAAATTGTAAGTACTCTTAATTCTTCTTTTCAAGTTTCATAACTGATTCACTTTTAAGTATTAAAGCGTTACGCCAACTAGAAATATTCTTTGCATTTATTAGTATTTCTTTGCTTTCATTTTGTGTATTTCATTTTTCTGTGGGTGAAAGCTTACCATGAATCGCCAACGCTTTTACATTGAAGATTGTGGTGATGGGGTTTGCCACAATTGCTCATGGGAATTAAGATGACGAAGAAAATGCAGAATCTGAGTAACCAAATCAAACAATGATGAGATGAATTTCTATCGATCGTTGAATAGCTATTTTCCTTTGTAGACACGACAACAGACATCGCACGAATTCAGACACGCGCTGCTAGGATCGTAATAGTTCGGAATAGACCACACTGAGGTACACGTAACAGCAAAAGTTTTGCATCACACCTTTATTTCGAAATTAATGTCACGGAAAACAAAAACTGACTCTGCAATGTGACCATATAACCAAACCAAAGAACAAACATTTTTGTAACGGCATAGTCGTCTGTTTCTCATGGAGGAGCTTTCGCAGCACACCTAAGCAACGCCAGTACTTGGTGGAACGGTCCCTTGCTCGAATGCAGGCTTGACACTGTCATGGCATACCATCGATGAGATCGTCAAGCCAGCCCTAGTCCAAACTGTCCCACTCTCCAATGGCATTTCTACAAAATGTGTGGTAGCTGTCGTCGTCCGAAAACAGCTCGTTTCAATCGATCCCACATACGTTCGATTGCGTTCGTGTCCGGGATCAGCCAGGGCACTCCATTCTTGTGATCTTAGCATGCTGAAGGACCTTGTTCATGAGAAAAGAGCCCTGAGCACGTAAATTTCCGTCCATGAAAATAAAATTGTCACAAAAATATTAATGATATAGTCTGTTGTTTCGGAATCTCATCCCTGCACCGTAGAGCAGTAAGATTGCCGTTAGCAACCACGAGAGTTGTACTGCGGTCTGATATTATGCCACCACAGAACATCACTCCATCACCACCTTGTTGCACGTCTGGGACACAGTGTTTGAGGCATTCGATGTTACAGCGTTATCTCGAAACACGTTATTTGCGATTATCAGGGTGCAAACGGATCCGAATTTCATCCGTAAACAACACTCAGCGCCAATCCCTAGACATCCATTTCGCATGGTTTTTTACCCATCTGTAACGGAGTCCATGGTCTTGCGGTGTCCGACGTAGTGCTTACCATGGTCTTCGGTAATGAATATTTGCATCATGCCATTGTCTCCTAACAGTCTGATGCGATACAGGAAGTCCTGTAGCCTCTTTAACCGGCCATTTCTGTTCTGGAGCACTCAGCCTATGGCTCACAGAGCCACCGACAGGTACACAAATGATCGATATCTACAGCGTTTGATTCAATGACTAATCCCCGTTATAAGTCACTGTGCCCCCTGAACGACCCATTCTGTTGTTTACGCTTCTCTACTGAGAAAACAATACATCTCGCCTCTCTTGATACTTGCGGGTCCGTCTCTCGTGACATGCAATGGTCAGTTCCGCATTACACACGGTTGTCCGGAATCTTTTCTGTAGATAATGTTTGTATACGTAGACCTACATGTATATCGCATTACTAGAGGCGCTAAAGGCAACTAGTCCAACGAAAGATCAAAGCGAAGATGGTTCACGGTATGTTTTACCGATAGTTGTGAGGATAAGACGTAGTTCAAAGCCGACTATAGCTTGACTCATGCCGGTGTGATATGCGTCACATGCGGACCAGTCCCAACCGACAGTGGTGCCCAAGCTTCTCCAAGACGCCACAGCCTCATCTGGAAGATAAAGACCTGCACCGTAGATTGTATTTGACAATTACAGCATTTACGTAAGGATGTGGCACAGGAAACGCGCTGGCAGTCCTTTGTAACTATACGGGTGGTCACCACGCTTCTTGTTTCACACACTGTGCCCACAGAGGTTGCAAGCATCGTATGGGCGCTGCGCACACAGGGAGGTAATTGGCAAGGGCCCAACAAGGACATGGCCGACACGGTGGAGGGAGTCCGCTAAAGAGCATGTCTAAGGTCAAGGAACTGCAACACGGCGCAGCGAAAGCCGCTTCAACTGAAGCCAACGCCTCTTATACGCCTGCAGGTGCTGGTGCTGGAAGACAGTCGTTGCAGTGACTCAGTATGACCTGCCATTAGCTATCGGCTACTCATTGAGAACAGAAATAGGGAATCACACGAGGTACTACGCTTTGACGGAAAAGATAATTCACGCCAGTATTATCATCATCATCATCATCATCACCACCACCATCGTCTTCGCCCTCATTATCAGCCATTCAAATACACTGGTCTACTCTTTCCCGTGCGTTACAATCTTCAGCGTATCCACGTTTCTTTTTTTTGTGTTAACTCGGTGTAACGGTTACGTTAATTCCCTATCAAACTCTGAGCTTTCAACAATATCCACCAATGTCTACAAGGAAAAAACCGACTGTCGAAGAAGAGCATCAGAGTCCCAGTGTTTGTATTCTAATAATACACCTGAATGTGGCAGTAGCTACATGATATTGTCTAATCGAACCATTTCCTACCACTGTACCGAACATCAGAGGCGTATCAAGTCCACAACTGTGGAAAAATTTGCTGTCACCTTGCACAGTCTCACGAATAACGATAAAATCTTCTTTTTTTTTAGTAGTACGCCCCTTATTATACTTCGTGATACAAACATAGACATCACCCGTGACGCCTCATGGTTGGCAGTAGTACCACATCATTTACATCTGCGTGATTTCGTTTCTTCTTCGATAGTCAGTGACGAAGGCAATGGTGAATTTGGTCGTAAGATCGGATTTTCACAGAGAACTGACGAGACAAGCGCACAAAGAACATTTGATATAATAGGTACGCCACAAGAGACTTCGTGGTTAAGACACTTCTTTGTTTTAAAGTGTCAATTACCTACCTGCCTTCAGGTAGTCATCTTGGTCTTATCTCTTTGAATTCTCTAAGGAACTTCTTTGTGCTCGTTCCTTGCCCAACTCCATTTCATTGTCGTTACAATCGTGATTACATCTTCCACTGCAGCCTTTTCTTTCATCTTTTTGTTCGTTTTCCTGTCTCTCCTGCTTACTCCCATGAGAGATATCCCCGTTGCTCACCAAGCAGACCTCAGTAATTCAATGACTTCCACATTTAGGCTGTCTCTTTACTGTAAGTCAAACTGGTAGCATACACTGATTGTAAATAAAACCCTTAAAAACACTTCGCAGCTTGGATTTGAAGATTCAGCATAGATTACCAGATGCTTTCCAGGCCATTGTTAGATTTCTGCTTAATTCTTCTGCTGTCCATCGAGCTGCTGTCCTCAACTTTCGCAAATGCAAATACTCATCAACTTGATGAAAAAGAAATATTGACGTCAGCCGCATGAGGCCAATGAAATAATTCAATAGCTGCAAATGAAAATTTGTGCCGCGCCGAAACTCGAACCCGGATCTCCCGCTTTAGGCGAGCGGTCGCTTTAATCGCTTCCGTTATCCGAAAACACTTCACGTCCTACCCAAATTCCCAACATCTCTCACACTACTTCTGTACATCTACATCTACATCCATATTCCGCAAGCCACCTGACGGTGTGTGGCGGAGGGTACCTTGAGTACTTCTATCGGTTCTCCTTTCTATTCCAGTCTCGTATTGTTCTTGGAAAGAAAGATTGTCGGTATGCCTCCGTGTGGGCTCTAATCTCTCTGATTTTATCCTCATGGTCTCTTCGCGAGATATACGTAGGAGGGAGCAATATACTGCTTGACTCCTGGGTGAAGGTATGTTCTCGAAACTTCAACAAAAGCCCGTACCGAGCTACTGAGCGTCTCTCTTGCTGAGTCTTCCGCTGCAGTTTATCTATCATCTCCGCAACGCTTTCGCGATTACTGAATGATCCTGTAACGAAGCGCGCTACTCTCCGTTGGATCTTCTCTATCTCTTCTATCAACCCTATGTGGCACGGATCCCACACCGGTGAGCAGTATTCAAGCAGTGGGCGAACAAGTGTACTGTAACGTACTTCCTTTGTTTTCGACTGCATTTCCTTAGGATACTTTCAATGACTCTCAGTCTGGCATCAGCTTTACTGATGATTAATTTTATATGGTCATTCCATTTTAAATCACTCCTAATGCCTACTCCCAGATAATTTATGGAATTAACTGCTTCCAGTTGCTGACCTGCTATATTGTAGCTAAATGGTAAGGATCTTTCTTTCTTTGTATTCGCAGCACATTACACTTGTCCACATTGAGATTCAATTGCCATTCCCTGCACCATGCGTCAATTCGTTGCAGATCTTCCTGCATTTGACTACAATTTTCCATTGTTACAACCTCTCGATATACTAACCCCCCTGTTCATTTTCCATATTACTCGTAGCATCTCGCTTGATTCGCGCAACTATTCGGAGGTAGGGTACATCCACACTGAAGATACCATGAAATGCCGCGAAGGCGAAGACATTACTATTATATGTGCACGTCAACTCATTCTACAGCTTCGTTGTTAAGGTGTACAAGACTCTTTTCCATATGTTGATTACACTGGTTTATGAATTCACTGACATGACAGAAGTCATGCCATAGTGGTATGCACAATACCAATGTCGGTAGTAACGCGTACACAATGGAAAAAGAGCAGTGCATTGGCGAAGCTGTCATTTATACTCAGGTGATTCATGCGAAAAGCTTTCCGACGTGATAATAGCAACACGATGGGAATTCACAGACTTTGAACGCGGAATAGGAGTAGGAGCTAGACGCATGGGACATTCATTTTCGGAAATCAGTATTTCGAGATCCACAGTGTCGAAGGTATGCCGAAAATATCAAATTTCAGGCATTACCTGAAGGCAGTGGTCGACGGCGTTCACTTAACGACCGAGAGCAGCGGCGATTGCGTAGACTTGTCAGTGCTAACAGACAAGCAACACAGAAATCAATGTGGGACGTACTACGAACGTATACGTTAGGACTGCCCGGCGAAACTGGGCGTTAATGGGCTATAGCAGCAGACAACCGATGCGAATGCCTTTCCTAACAGCACAAAATCGCCTCCAGCGTCTCTCTTGGGCTTGTGACCATGCCGGTTGGAACGTAGACGACTGTAAAACCGTGGCCTGATCAGATGAATCGCGATTTCAGTTGGTAAGAGCCGATGGTAGGGTTCGAGTGTGGAGCAGACCTCATGAAGCCACGGACCCAAGTTGTCAATAAAGGAACTGTGCAACGTAGTGGTGACTCCATAATGGTGTGGGCTGTGTTTGCATGGAGTGGACTGTGCCCTCTGGTCAATATGAACCGATCATTGATTGGAAAAGTTTACGTTCGGCTACTTGGATACCATTTACAGCCATTCGTGGACTTCATGTTCCCAAACAACGATGAAATTTTTATGGATGATAATGCGACAAGCCACCAATTGTTCACACCTGGTTTGAAGAACATTCTGGACAATTAGAGCGAATAATTTGGCCACTCAGATCGCCCGACACCCGTCTCATCGCATCGATCATTTATGGGAAATAATCGAGCGGTCAGTTCGTGTATGAAATTCTACTCCATCAATGCCTTCGCAATTATGGAGGGCTACAGAATGTAGCGACCATTTTTTCTATCCCGACTTCCGTATCTTGCGCCCGCATCTCGTGGTCGTGCGGTAGCGTTCTCGCTTCCCACGCGCGGGTTCCCGGGTTCGATTCCCGGCGGGGTCAGGGATTTTCTCTGCCTCGTGATGGCTGGGTGTTGTGTGCTGTCCTTAGGTTAGTTAGGTTTAAGTAGTTCTAAGTTCTAGGGGACTGATGACCATAGATGTTAAGTCCCATAGTGCTCAGAGCCATTTTGAACCGTATCTTGCATGAAAGTAGGTATATTAATTTATCTATACATTGACTGGTATTGATGGGCTTTGTTTTATCCCGGCTAGTTCTTAAATTAACCCCAGTGAGTCACTACACGTATTGTCTTCCCAGTTCTGAAGGAAAGAACCATAAGTAAATTAATACTAGTGTTTTCAATATATTCTCGTTCACTTGTTTCAGTTACTAGCCTGCAGTTTATTCTTGGTGAAAATCACGTAACCTAATTATTTATGAACCTAAATCGAAGTAAAGTTCAAGACGAATAGTCAGTTTCAAATTAACACGTTATTTTATTTAACAATAATTATTAATAAATCAGTTCATTCACACGATCGCATTCAAAGGGGTTCTTTGAATAAGTATCTAATCTGGAATCCCATCAATATCAGAGATACTAAACAATGTTCTGTCACTTTCGATAAAAAGATTGTTCCCGTTTAATATCCATAAACTGTCACGAACTATGATTACTAGTCGCGTGAAGTAAAGCTTTTCCACTATCTCAGTACAAAGTCCGAATCTGTCCAAAAATCGTTAATTCCGTAAAATATTTAAATCTTCACAAGAAGTGACGTTAAAGTCAGAGAGATTATTTATCACCTCCCCGTTCCTCTAATATGACAAAAGTTCTAATTCTGATCTGAAATTAATGCCTCCCAAAAAACAATCTCGTCGCGATTTGTTCTTGCGCCTTGGTTTAATATAGCTCCAATTGTTGCTTCCTAAAGCTGTACGTCCTAACTGACTTCGAACACACTAGAGGATAGAGACTGGAGTATCATAATTGTATTGTATGTCTATTTATACTTTAGTAAACGCTATCTTTGGTGTTCAAGACCTACGTTCTGTGACTATAATATTGATTTTCTCATACATAAGACTAACTAATAATTTAACCATTTTTATCGTTTTCCCCCCTCCCATGCTTCCAAAATTTATGATTAAAATTCTTTTCTTTTTCTATTATTTTTCTACTATAGATTTCCCTCTGTCTCTTATTCCTATTTCGTAAATTACTACTTGTGGAGGGGCTGGGGAAATTTTCTGAATTTATATTTCGAGGGAATGGGAGCTAATTTGGGAACTATTTTGGTTTATTAACACCGAGAGGCGTTGTAGGTGTTACAAGAGCCTGTATGGATCAGTATTTCTGGCGGGGGCTTCCAACAAATTGGTTGAGTCCATGTCACGTCGAGTTACTGCACTACGCCGGGCAAAATGAGGTTCGATACGAGATTAGGGGGTACCCCATGTTTTTAATCGCCTCAGTGTAGCTACCTTCTAGATTTCAGAAGAATACCGCGCGAAAACTACAAGACTTATCGAAAATAAACAGACGTCAGTGGATGGGACACCTCTCCAAAATTTTACGTAACATTTCAGGTACTCAGGTTGAGCACCATTTGTGACATGAAAACGCCGGTACGGTTCCTTTGAAAGGATGGCGTACTCCTACTTGCCTCACCGGCCTATTGATGAGGTCCCGTAGCCCGAGCTCGCTCGTTGCGCCAGCGCCTTTGACAGACGTCCCAGCTCCCTTTTTTTTTACTTGAGTTATTTCTTTCTGTAATACAGCCACATATGAACCGCGCTTCTTTCTCCCCGTCTACCGAGGCCAAGACAGTGTATGCCACGCTGCAGTCGCGGCTTCCGCCGAATGTGATTGAAGAGAAACACCGTTTGGTCCGGTGGAATGCCGTGTAGCGGACAGTGCGCGCCCCTATTCTTGCGTCAGATGCAGTCCACCTGCTGCGTGACGGTCAATGGGAAGCACGTTACCAGTCGCGTTTCCACCGGATACATCTGGTGGCACCGCCATTTTGTACCATGTGTGGCGTGCAAGACGTCGATGACCTCCGACTTGTCTGCGACGCGGCGAACGATATTCGGCGTTTGGTCCGCCAGATTTTGACGTTCATCCCACGCACCACTTCTCGCAGCATCACCTCACAAATGCTTCTCTTCCCGGACACGGACTGGTTCCCGAGCGAAGACCCACTCAGTAACGTTGATTAACGGGCGCACCGTCCAGTACCTGCTTGGTGGCAGTGACAGATCTGTCCTCGATTTCTAGCAATACTTTAACGACCGACATTGTATAGTTGTAAAGAACCCTAAGTACCAATAACATTTCTCCGACTTTCACAGGAATGCTTTCCTCCATCTCCTTGCAGCTGTATCATCCATGCTAGGAGCAGCTGACATACGTTCCTTCTTCCTTTTTACGGATTCCAGGATCGATTTCCTTTCCCATCCTTGAAACATTCCGAACTTGTGCTCCGTCTCCAATGACCTCTAAGTTGACGGAACGTTATATCCTAATCTTCCCCCCTTCCGCTGTCGCAGTAGACGCAATGACAGAAGCCCTTTTTGGCAGTCCGTTTATTTTGTTGCCTATCTGCTAGAGCGAGCTAATTGAATGGGAGCCCTCAAGTGGTTCGCTCTGCAACTACGTTACGATATACAGGGTGTCCCATTTATCTTGACCACCCTAAATAACTGTTTGTCCAAAAGCAAAATACAAAATGATTCAAGCAAATGTTCTTTAGCCATGAGGGGGACATCAATCAGCATGATTGCTTTCGTTGTAGCTTTGTTTTTTTACAACAATATGAACAGCGGTATGACTTTTTAGTCGATAATTAATTTCTTGTCCTAAAGACCTATTCAAAAATGTATCACAGTGTACCATTCACTGAAACACAACGTTATTAATTACATAACACTACATTGACTCTGATTCCGTGACCACAAACTCGCCCGCTTGCTGGAGTTGTCAGAAAACAAATGAAAACCAAGTAAAACATAACACAGAATTGACTTTGACTCTCCTATACCATTACCCAGGAGCAGAACATTCAAAGGTGCTCAAAGTGGTATCCCTGGACACCGATACACTGGTACACTCGTTGAAGGAAAGAATTATTTACTGCTTCCAGTGTTGCTTGCTGAAGAAAATGACAAGCAAGCACGATACGTCCCTGCATGTCCTCTGGAGTTGTTGGAATATTGCAATAAACAACGTCTTTAATGTATCCCCAAAGAAAAAAGTCCAGAGGATTTAAATCAGGCCAAGTAACTGTTCCTCCTCGAACAATCCATCTGGCAGGATACCTTCGGTTCAGAAGACGACATGCACGCAAGGCATTATGTGCTGGACATCCATCGTGTTGATACCACATAAGCATTCTGGTTGTTAGATGCAATTCATCCAGAAGAGGATGGAGAATTTCCCTGAGGAAGTTGGCGTACGCTGTGCCGTTTAGACTACCATTGATGAAATAAGGACCAATAATTGTAGTACCAAGCATCCCACACCGGACGTTAACTCTCCACCTGTCTAAACCGTCGTGGGTTGCCACTGGACCAATAATGCATGTTCCTTGTATTTATCTGTCCTTTGTTTGAGGAGGAACATTCATCGGTAAATAGAACATCAGAGGAGAAGTTCGGGTTGGCGAGGATTTGCTGCTGTGCCCACTGACAGAACTGTACACGGTTCAGGAAATCATTATCATGCAGTTCTTGATGTAGGTGTACATGGTAATGATGGAAACGGTGACGTGTAAGAATACGATGTACACTGGTTTTAGGAATGCCAATTCGTGTTCAAGCTGTCGTGTGCTCACTTGTGGATTCATAGCAACGGGAGCGAGAACAGTACCTTCAGCAGCTTCGTCTGCGCGAGTGCTACGACGATTACGTTGTCCTGGTTTGAAACTTCCCGTTTCCTGAAGCGTCGCAAGAAGACGAGAAAAAATCCTTCGGGAAGATGGGTTCTTATTAGGCTACCGCTCTCTGTATAGTTCCGCTGCTTGCGGACCATTTCGCTACCTTCAACAACAACAACAATAAAAGAAACGTCGTGTCGATGCAGTTTGTAGGAAGGACATCCTTTACTGTATGCCTAATCTACACAACAGTATTTACTAAATGTATCCGTACAAAACAAAACAGTATTGCAATTACTGTTCTGCCAACTTACATTCCCCAGAGATGAGTAGCATTTCTACCTTCTCTTCGTTGGTGTACATTCTACTTACACAACTCTTCAACTGACGGAATGACGGGTGTGCCTCCTACTCATAATTACATTTGTCCTTTGTCAACGTCAGCAAGTGTATGTGTTCCATTACCCCGAGTACCTGCACTAAGCGCTGGGAGCGTCAACGTCAGTGTTGTGTTATGTAATTAATAACGTTGTGTTTCAGTGAATGGTACACTGTGGTACATTTTTGAATAGGTCTTTAGGAGAGGAAACGAATTACCGAATAAAAATTACAGGGTGCCATTTAAAAAAGTCATACCGCTGTTCATATCTTTGTAAAAAAACAAAGCTACAACGAAGGCACTCATGCTGTTTGATGTCCCCCTGATGGCTGAAGAACATTTGCTTGAAACATTTTGTGATTTGCATCTGGACAAATAGTTATTTAGGGTGGTCAAGGTAAATGGGACACCCTGTATATTACGAATCGATACTTCGAACAGAGGAGATACCCTGTCTACTAATACTTGTCACAGTGTTCGTGTGGTCGTCTTCTGAAATCCTGGAGGTACTTATTAACAAATCTGTACTTTATTTTAATCTTACTGTAGCCGTAATTGATTTTCCGCCAACTTTCAAACTTCCTCTATGGTTCCTCCATTAGCAGGCGAAGTCTGCTTGCTCCATAACCAACCGGGCCAATGCAGTCAGCAAAACGAAGATGGTCCAGTTACATTCCATTAATACAAAATAGAATATTCGTCAGTAAACCCCCGATTCCCTAAAAAATTGAACTCCCACGTGGAAAACACCTACAAGCTCTGATTACGTTACAAATGAGTTAATATGTTAAATATTTGACGTTAAGCATGTAAGCGAGGAAAAGCATAGAAAAGGTTTGAAACTATGCTTAAAGTTTGTTGGAAGTCGGTAAATGATCTCGTTATGAAACAGTGGATGAACATAGCCCGGGTATTTCGCACTCCATTATAAGCAAAAGCATGTTTTTCACACCTCTCAATGCCTGTTGCGTAATATGTCCTGAACTATGTGTCGTAGGATGATAAAATTTTTCAGGTACATTCAATACTATATGTAGATACTGTCTGCAAAGTGTGTTGCGAATAGATTGCGAAGTAAAGAAGTGATAAATTAAAAAGTCATGTCTGGCCCCTAAATATTTACAGCACGAACAGCGAAAATGTAGTAAACAATAAACTTTTTTGCATTCCTCATTTTGTGGGAGGTATCAGTGAGAATAGGTTTCGTAAATGTTTCAAATTATGTGTGAAGTTTGTTGGACGTCACTTAGTGTAGTCATTCTCAAATAATGGATAAGCAAAATCCGGGTATTTGTGCGCCTTCATTTACACTGCCTCAAGATAAACAGACAGTTCCTAACTGTAATACTTGTCTTAGAGTGCTAAACTTTTTGCGTAAGATTCTACCTCTTAATGAATAGATTATGGCGACATCTTAATTTTTTTAACCCGGTCAGTAATTACGCAAAACAATAAAATTTTTCTTGTTCCTGGAAACGATTAGATAGCCAACCTGCAAATAGTACTGGGTCCCAGGATAGTCGCCTAGTGGCTGTGCGGTTCTAGGCGCTACAGTCTGGAACCGAGCGACCGCTACGGTCGCAGGTTCGAATCCTGCCTCGGGCATGGATGTGTGTTGTGTCCTTAGGTTAGTTAGGTTTAATTAGTTCTAAGTTCTAGGCGACTGATGACCTCAGAAGTTAAGTCGCATAGTGCTCAGAGCCATTTGGACCATAGTCGCCTAGTAATATAGATTAGTTTCTATAAAATAAGGAAAAATGTAATAAATTACGATATCTCGAAACAATATGCGTATGAAGAAACCTCGCTAAAATGTAGGAATGATAACGCAACATACAAAAAGTCATGCAAACACGTATCCAGAGAAAGGATTTGAATTTTCAGTCTTTGAATGTCTTGGAAATATATGAAGTTGATTCATCAGTGTATGTAGCCAAGTAACGTGTGATTACCCCAGCGTCAATCATCATTATCATATCTGGTTTTGGTTTAGGCATCCTTGCCTGTTGCAATTTCAAGTACGATACAGCTAATATTTGCATCTCTTCTTAGGGCGCCCAACATCCCTTTTTCCTTGAGATGCATATTTGCATATTAATTTAGGTATTCGTTCTTCTGAGATCCTTTGAATGTGCTCGTGCCATTTCTTTCTTACTCCTATATTTTCTGAAGTATCCTTTTTACACTCGGTTCATTCCTTATTTCACTATTTTGTATCCGATCTATGAGTTTGTAGCAAGTTATAGGTCTTAGGAATATCTCTGCTGCCTCAGTCCTCTTCTTTTAATTGGTGTTTAGATTCCAAGTCTCTCACCCATTCATTAGAACTGGTACTACCATAAAATTACAAAATTTTAGTACTGTCTCTTTCCTGGTTTTTTTGATGACTCTGCGAGTTATAGTAGCTATCAACTGTTGGAACTTTTGGAGTTTGTATTCTTGATCACTGCCTGTAATATATGCGTTCTCACATACCAAGTATTTAATAGTATTTATTTATTCTAGCGGCTTATCATCAATTATTATTTTTGCTCTTAAATACTCCTTACAACGGAATATCATCATCTTAGTTTTACATTTAGATACTGTCATATCATAATCATTTGCTACCATGCGCAAGGACGAAATTTCTGTGTAATTCAACTACTGAGTCCGCTAAGGTTATTTGTTCAAATGTTCAAATGTGTGTGAAATCTTATGGGGCCTAACTGCTAAGGTCATCAGTCCCTAAGCTTACACCCTACTTAGCCTAAATTATCCTAAGCACAAACACACACACCCAAGCCCGAGGAACGACTCGAACCTCCGCCGGGACTAGCTGCACAGCCCATGACTGCAGCGCCTGAGGCCGCTCGGCTAATCCCGGGCGGCGCTAAGGTTATTTAATCATTTACAAACAGGAGTGTATTTATAGCTTTATTATTAAGCTTATAATGGTGCTCTACATTATTCTGCCATGCCTTTGTGACGTCGTCTATGTGTATATTAAATAATGTGGGTGATAAAGGACACTTTTTCTCTCAGTCCTTGTGGGATGCTTCTCGCAGACGGGCTTCGTTTTTGTATTTTGATTTTGTTGTGTATATACATACTATGAATTACAATTACTAGCTGCTGGGGTATACCATTCTGTTCCAAAATTTCCCATAATTTAACTCTGCTAACTTTATCAAAAGCTCCCTTGTACTCAATAAAAGTTGTGTATCTGGGATTACTGTATTCTTTGTGTTCTTCAATAATTACGCGGACTGGGAAAACACTGCCTACGATAGGTCTTCCTATACTAAACCCATTCTGTTCTTCTGTAAGAAACGTTTCCGAAATTACTTTAGTCTATATACAATTATGTAACGTTTTCGATGACGGAGTCCAGGAGTTTCGAAGAAATCCACCCACCAAAGTCCCAGAGCTTGGAGCACTCTAAAAATAGTGGGATTCATTCAATATAAGGTACAAAAAGCTGGCAAAAACGTGAATTTGTTTGTAGTGAGATTTTTGCGATAAATCTATGTTTACACTGAATTGTCTGGGATGAAGATGTTATACACACTCCTTCCACGCGCACTTGGACTTCCGTGCTTAGTACTCAGTAATCAGCCAAAGAATGTAATACAGACTTAAGTGCTCTGATATTACTATACACCAGCTGATCAAAAGTATCCGGACACTAGTACGTATTAGCTAACTCACTTCCCAGTTCATGAAATCTGCTAACTGACGGACAATCATGATGCGACTGACAGCTCTTCATAGAAATTTCCTACATTCATTCCCCACGCAAAACGATAAGAGCGGTGACCTCAAGCGCACAATGTACAGTTCTTTGTCCCCCTGCACGGGCGTAGTGCTGTTAAACTCAATGTACTTGTTAGAACACACGTAACCGTCAAGGTTTCCGCGTTCTCTTACCTTCTGAAAACGTTTGCTACTCGTTGCTGCAAAATCCTGTCCTTTCTATTAGCATAAAGTTTCTTTTCCATGTACTGGCTTGGCCTTGCTTTCACTCTTCATGATACAGAACAAAACTGCAACTAGGTTGTATAGCACAATCACTGAAGCTCAGAGCTTTGTGACTATGTGCAAGAATTTTCCGCACGTTTCCGCTCATTTGGTCGCAAACAGCGGATTCGTCCCTAATGGAACTCTTACTATGCTCAGCAGTTAAAAAGGAATGATTTTCTCTAGATCTTAATCTTTTGTGAAGGGTGACATGCGGTGCTAATTGCGAAGGAATGTAAAGTTGTGCATTTAACTAAAAGTAAACTTGTGATAGTTTTACCTTATAGTACTATATGGTATCGAGAGTCAGCCACGTCACACAATAACTTGAAGCAGCAGCGCTTTGTGATATCATATATACCAATCATATATGTACAGTTGTAATTAAAACAAGTAACAGGTTTTGTTTCATTGTTATGATATCGGGAAAATTAATGTCGTACAAGAAAGAGAAACTATATGACATTTTTGTACGGTTTTAGTCAGAATAACAAGTAATTCTGCTTCACTCATAACAGGTTGCACTAATAGCGAATTTAAATGAGGCCACTACGAATGGTCAAACAAATATTGATCATTTCGGTCAGTTCCACAAATCATAATTCATATTCTGTAGGATAAGCCACTTTCTTCTGCCTCCTGTGCAGCTTATCATCACTTCAAAGTTTCAGTATCTCCGAGTCCTATTACGAATTCTTTTCTTCGTCTACTTTTGTCACTTCTCTCTAGAACTTTGCCACCAAAAATTTTAGTTACGCGTTAATGTGGTTTCAGTTTATCGCTATCAAGTATTCATCTACTTCTACATCTACATGGATACTCTGGAAATCACATTTAAGTGCCTGGCAGAGGGTTCATCGAACCGCCTCCACGCCGGCCGGAGTGGCCAAGCGGTTCGAGGCGCTACAGTTTGGAACCGCGCGACCGCTACGGTCGCAGGTTCGAATCCTGCCTCGGGCATGGATGTATGTGATGTCCTTAGGTTAGTTAGGTTTAAGTAGTTCTAAGTTCTAGGGGACTGATGACCTCAGATGTTAAGTCCCATAGTGCTCAGAGCCATTTGAACCATTTTTGTAATTGTAGAGCGCTTCAGTCAGAGCTTTCAGAATATCATTAGTAATTTTCCTGATCATGCCGTTGCAATAGGGGGTGACTTCAAGTTACCAGGTATAGATTGGGAGTGTTACGGCATCAAAACTGGTGCCAGAGACAGGAAGTCGTTTGACATTGTTCTGGATGTCTGGTCCGAAAATTACCTTGAGCAGATAGTCACAGAACCAACTCGTGAGGGTAACGTCTTAGACCTCCTGGCAACAAACAGACTTGAACTTACCGAATCAGTTAACGCAGAGGAAGGTCTCAGTGATCATAAGGCGGTGACAGCACCTATGACGACGGGTCCTACAAGGATGTTAAGAAAAGTAGGAAGATATATTTGCTCAGCAAGGGTGACAGGATACAATTTTCAGAATATCTCAGAAGTCAGTATCAAACATTCTGTGATGAGGACGAAGCTGTGGAGAACAAATGGAAAAAAAAACTAAATGCATCGTTCAATATTCCCTAGACAAGTATGTTCCGAGAAAGGTTTTAAGGGATGGGAAAGATCCACCATGGTTTAATAGCTGTGTTAGAAAAGCGCTACGTAAACAGAGCACTTCATCTCAGATTCAAGAGAAGTAAAAACCTAGCTGATAAACAAAAGCTGAACGAAGCGAAAATGAGTGCAAGGAGAGCAATGAGAGAAGCGTTTAATGATTTCGAAAGTAAGACTTTGTGAACAGACCTGATTAAAAACCCTAAGAGATTTTGATCGTATGTAAAATCAGTAAGTGGGTCAAAATCATCTATTCATCCTCTCAGCGACCACACCGGCACCTAAACGGAAGATAACAGAGAGAAGGCCGAAATACTGAATTCGGTCTTCCGAAGTTGTTTCACCGCGGAAGATCTCAACACTGTCCCTCCTTTCAACCGTCGTACGAGCGTCGAAATGGCAGATACTGAGATAACCGATCGCGGAACTGAGAAGCAGGTACAATCGCTTAGTGGTGGAAAGGCTTCAGGACCAGATGAGGTACCTATAAAATTCTATAAAGATTATGCGAAAGAACTTGCTCCCCTCCTAGCAGTAATTTATCGTAGATCGCCTGAGCAACGAAAGGTGCCTAACGACTGGAAAAAAGCACAGGTCATTCGCGTTTTTAAGAAAGGCCGTAAGACAGATCCACACAATTATAGACCTATATCGTTGACGACAATCTGTTGTAGAATTATGGAACATGTTTTATGCTCAAGAATTATGGCGTTCTTGGAAAATGAACAGCTCCTCTATAAAAATCAACATGGAATCTGCAAACAGAGACCCTGCGAAAATCAGTTCGCTCTGTTCCTCCATGAGATCCGCAGTACAGTGGACAACCGCGGTCAGGTTGATGCCGTGTTCCTTGATTTCAGTAAGGCATTTGACACTGTACCACATTGCCGTTAATGAAAAAAATACGAGCTTACGGAGTATCAGAGCAGACCTGCGATTGAACTCAAGACCTTCTTGCAGGTAGAACTCAACACCTCGCTCTTAACGGAACAAAATCGACGGATGTAAAGGTAATATCCGGAGTACCACAGCGAAGTGTGATAGGACCTTTGCTGTTCACAGTATATATAAATGACCTAGTAGAAAGCGTCGGATGCAGATGATACAGTTGTTTATACCAAAGTAGCAACGCCAGAAGACAGTAAGAATTTGCACAACGACCTGCACAGAATTGATGAATGGCGCAGACTCTGGTAGTTGACCCTGAATGTAAATAAATGTAACATATTCCGCATACATAGGAAAATAAATCCACTACTGTACAGCTACATTATTGATGACAAGCAGCTGGGGACAGCGACTGCCGTAAAATATCTAGGAGTAACTATCGAGAACGACCTTAAGTGGAATGACCATATAAAAAGGATAGTGGGAAAAGCAGACACATGACTCAGATTCATCGGAAGAATCTCAAGGAAATGTAACTCATCCACGAAAGAAGTGGCTTATAAAGCGCTTGTTCGCCAGATTCTTGAGTACTGTTCATCTATCTGGGACCCCTATCAGGTAGGGCTGATAGAGGAGACAGAGAAGATCCAACTAAGAGCGGCGCGTTTCGTCACGGGATCGTTTAGCTGGCGAGAGAGCGTTACGCAGATGGTAAACAAACTCCACTGGCAGACGTTACAAGAGAGACGTCGTGCATCGCGGAGAGATTTACTACTGAAAGTTCGGGAGAGCACTTTTCAGGAGGAGTCAGACAACATATTAGTTCCCCCCCCCCCCCCCCCCCTCACATACATCTCTCGTATTTACCACGAGGAGAAAATTCGAGAAACTATAGCCAGTGCAGTGGCTTAGTGACAATCATTCTTCCCGCGCACTATTCGCGAGTGGAACGGGGCTGGAGGGATCAGATAGTGGCACCGAAAGTACCCTCCGCCACACACTATTCGGTGGCTTGCGGAGTATGATGTAGATGTAGATGCGACTGGCCAGCGTTACTACGATATGATTCGCCAGCATGCCATACCCGCCCTACAGAGAGAGACACATTGAACTCAACTGTTTTCATGCAAGATGGGCCCCAACGCACATTGATCGTGAAGTTCACCTGCTTCTCCGAAACACATTTGGAAACGATCGAATTAAAGCCTATCGTTTCCAAATGCTTGGTGGGGCTACCTGAAGGACAGGGTCCACCAGGGGAACATTCACACATGCGCTGATCTGAAGCGTGGCATATCAAGAGAGGTAGCCAGCATACCTACGGAATTGCATCGTTCTGCTGTGCAGAATGCAATCCTGTGCTTTCAGACTCTTCTGGACACTGATGGGTGCCTTATTGAGCCCCTTTTGTAGCAGCAAACGGTATGATGTACCGTAGCAGCACATTAAAAGTGTTGGACTGATTCTGCATTATTTCTCTTCCCTATGTCCTTGACATTAATGCTAGCAAGCTTGGTCCTCGTACGGTAATTAGTTTCCGTGTCATAACATGTTAAATAGGGAAGGTTTAATTATAACCACCCTATATTATCAAAGATTTTCCTCGACTCGATGCTCATGTTTATGTGCGTGTGTGGGTGTGTTAACCCCTAACTGGTTCAAATGGCTCTGACCACTATGGGACTTAACAGCTGTGGCCATCAGTCCCCTAGAACTTAGAACTACTTAAACCTAACTAACCTAAGGACATCACACACATCCATGCCCGAGGCAGGATTCGAACCTGCGACCGTAGCAGTCGCGCGGTTCCGGACTGCGCGCCTAGAACCGCGAGACCACCACGGCCGGCGCCCCTAACTGGGCCCTTCTCCCAGTGGTCTATAGGGAAATACTTCCCAGGATGGGTGGTAATGGAGAAAAGAATGGTTATCGAGTAACGAACTTTCCTGGATCGACAAAAGTTTGCGATGAGACGACTTCTGGCTTCTTTGTCAGACGCGACTGCAAATATCTTATTTTTAGAGGCTGAGTGACGGGTGGCAATAAAAACGGAAGACAACGTCAGTCCGCTGCATAAACTTCCCATGAAAGCAAACTTCACACTAGTTTCTTAAAATCAGAACCCGTGCTTTAAGAAACACACAGAATATGTGACAAGCCCCTACGTACTCATTTCGAAGAGTCAGTTTTTAGCTAAGTAGCTAGTCCCCGACAGGAAGCTTGAGTCTGTATCACAAAGACGTCAGATGAATATCTCACCCAGAGACGAATAAGCAGCCTCTTTACTACGAAATACAGTAGCACACAACTAGAATTCGTAGACACAACTAGAATTCGTAGACACAAAACGGAGACTAGGATGACAAGGTACTGACACTATCTAATTCAGATCGGCATGGAGCGTATTGACAGTAGCATAAGTCAGGACTGAGAGCAAAGTCAGCTGAACCGACAGATCATAGGTTTTTATGGTACTACAGTTTACGCCACCGTGGTGTACAGACAGCGTCTTTGAGTAACAGTAGAAACGCCCTCGGTTCCGAGTTCGAATACAGTCACTGCTGGAATTTTGAATAAAAGTAACCAGCAATGGTGCCCGAAGACTTACATGTAAGCAGTTACCCAGAGGCCTTTTCGAAGAGAGTGGAGAAGCGGGTAGAGGTTCAGGATATCCTCTTGTCCTTGGGGCAGGGAACAGTACCTGAAGACAGAAGAATAAACCATGATCAACGGTATGATGGTACAGAAGACAATGGAAACCACTGCATTAAAGGCGTATAATGTGACCTATAGTTGAAAAGTGTCGTGTTGATTCCGGAATTGACAATAAACTAGAAATTATTTCCCCGTTCGTATTTCCGGGTGGGAAATGCCAAGCCCAGGCGATCATGAGAAAAGACTAAAAAAAAAAAAACAATAACATTACACACATTAAGTTACAGAATTACAGAAATCAATGAACTTGTCACATATTAGTTTATTAAAATTTCAATGGTTCAAATGGCTCTGAGCACTATGGGACTCAACATCTGAGGTCATCAGTCCCCTAGAACTTAGAACTACTTAAACCTAACTAACCTAAGTACATCACACACATCCATGCCTCGAGGCAGGATTCGAACCTGCGACCGTAGCGGTCCCGCGGTTCCAAACTGAAGCGCCTAGAACCGCACGGCCACACCGGCCGGCCATTTAAAATTCAATACATATTGCCTGCATACCTAAGTGTCGCTGTTATGCTTACTGGATGTGACGACAGCTGTAAAGCCGAAAACAGTCGTGAATTTTAAGAAACTACAAGGTGTACAACTTTGCTTCCGTCGTTTTTTCCCCAACATTTGAGGCTTTAAGGAAACAAATTGGTTACACAGGTGTCATTCAAAGTATTTTCCATCGCTGGCCACTACTTTCTCCCATCTTTCGGTCAGTGTACGAATCCCGCGTCGAAAAGATTGTTCATCTTTTAAAGCGATCCACGAATCGATCCAATTTGTGACTTCTTCATGAGATCGGAAGTGTTGGTCAGCCAGGCCAAGCGCCATTGATCTAAACAGGTGATAGTCAGAGGGAGCAATGTCTGGAGAATACGGCGGGTGTGGTAGGACTTCCAATTTTAACGTTTCCAAGTACGTTTTGACCTCTTTTGCAATGTGGGGTCGAGCGTTGTCGTGTTGAAAAATCACTTTATCGTGCCTATCGCTGTACTTCTGCCGTTTGTCTTTTAATGCTCTGCTCAGACGCATTAATTGCGTTCGATAACGAGCATCTGTGGTTGTTTCACTTGATTTTAACACCTCATAGTACACGACGCCGAGCTGGTCCCACCAAATGCAGAGCATGATCTTGGATCCGTCAATATTCGGTTTGGCCGTCGATGTGGAAGGATTGCCGGAATATCCCCATGATTTTCTCTTTTAGGGTTATCGTAATGAACCCATTTTTCGTCCCCGGTCTCAATGCGATGCAGAAATCCCTTCCGTTTTTGCCTCTGAAGCAACTGTTCACAAACACGCAAACCCCGTTCAACGTCTCTTGGTTTCACCTCACACGGGACCCAAGTTCATTATTTCTGAATCATGCCCATAGCCTTGAGACGTTTTGAAATGGCTTGCTGTGTCACTCCCACTAATCGTGCCAACTCTTCTTGAGTCTGGCACGAGTCTTCAGTCAGCAATGTCTCCAATTCTGTATCTTCGGAAACACTCTCTCTTCCACCACTATGCCGGCCTAGACGTTAAAATCACCGTTCTTGAAGCTTGAAACCGCTCACGACACGTTCTTTCACTAACAACGTCCTTACCATACGTACTTGAGAGCATTCGATGAGACTCAGTCGCTGTTTTCTTCATACTGAAACAAAACAGTAACACCTCCAGCAAATGACGAGAATTAGGCTTGTAAACTGACATATTCAACCAAGAACAACTTTATGATACAGACACATATCGACCAATGTTTGAATGAGGTTATGTTGACCGAGGTCCAAGCTAACTGCCTGACGTCTACGATCTGTTTCTTTCAACCGCTACTTACCGTTGTCACCATCTATCGGCAAATGGCGGAAGCAAAGTTGTGCACCTTGTAATATGCGACTAAGACAATGATTTCTATGATTTAATTCGTCACAAAGGCACCCGTCTCCTCCACGGGGCCAAGCGGCATTTTGCAAACATACTAAACATCTGACGGTGGAATATCAAAAGTCTGAATACGGTAGGGATGCTAGAAAATCTGAAGAGGGAACGTAAAGACTCAGTCTGGATATAGTAGGAGTCAATAACGTGAAATGGGAACATGGTAAGTATCCCTTGAGAAATAAATATAGAGTAATATCAACAGTGGCAGAAAATGATATAAGGGGGGAAAGCTTTGTTACGAGATGGAGAGAAGGATAAGGCATTGTTTTCATTAAAAAAGAGAGAAAACCAACTTCAACAACAATACTGCAGATATACAGGCCGATGACAAAAACGGAAGATGAAGGGACAGAGTATATGAGGGAACTGAAAGAGTAACTCAGAAAGAAAAGGGAAATGAAATCCTAAAAAATCATACGTAATTGAAACGCCATAGTCGGCGAAAAAATAGAAGACAGAGTTACGGAAGTATACGAGCTCGATAGTAACAGTAAGAGACGAGAAAGACTTTGAGTTCTGCAATAAATTTCAGCCAGTAATAGCGAATACACTGTTCAAAAATCACATAGGAGGAGGTATACTTGGAAAAGAACCCGAGTGACGGGAAAATTCCAGCATCATAGTCAGACAGAGATTTTGCAATCAGATGTTGAATTGTAACACGTACCCAAGAGCAGATACAGACTGAAGTTTAAGAACATTGTCTGGAAGAAACAATGTGTGAGGGGGTGAGATACTGAACTATTGTGGAATTATGATGTGCGCCTGAAGTTGTTTGAAACTGTAAATATTGCGGTACTGAACACCTCGGCAGGTAGTTCAGTTGAAGAAGAAAGAACATCCCTAAAAAGAC
Organism: Schistocerca americana; assembly: GCF_021461395.2. Classification (NCBI taxonomy): domain Eukaryota; kingdom Metazoa; phylum Arthropoda; class Insecta; order Orthoptera; family Acrididae; genus Schistocerca; species Schistocerca americana. The sequence goes on along the minus strand of NC_060119.1, from coordinate 556,763,155 downwards.
GATAAAAGAAGTTGGACAGAGGTATACATGGTGAACCACTCAAAAACTGCACCCCAGACACCTTTGAAATGGAAGATGCTGTTGATATGCTGTTCCCTCATAAATGAAGAGTAACCAAGGGTCCACAATTGCACATAGATTTTAATAATCTCTAGAATGTGTACTTCTTCTGGAAAGTCACATTTCTTTTAACGGAATAATGCCTATTGAGATTAAAAAATGAAAATAAATTAAATGAGAAAATCAATGGTCTTTTCTTCTTTTTTCAGTATTCTGTTACAAGTAAATCATGAGAGACCGGAGTTTGAGAACTGTAAATACCGGTAGTTCTCTCCTCTGTATGTCAGCGCTAACTCAAGGAAAACAAGCGAATAAATAAATCTGGAAATCAGAAGAAAAAGAGAATTTGTCTTCAGCGGCGGTATTCAAAACGCCGACCACCGGCTCCTCGCACCTTACGACTGATGCACACGTTGTCCCATTTCATCGGACATTCACGGCAGGGAGCAGTGGTACGTATCGTCTCAAACGATTTGCAAACAATCGGTGAACAAAAGCTGTAATATATCGTGCACTATGGGCTGGATAAGCCATCCTGGAAACGCTCTACTCACATCCTAATTTACTCTAGTTTCATTTTTTAATGTCAGTACCTGAGGCACTTTCAGTCCGGAACCGCGCTGCTTCTACGGTCCCAGGTTCGAATCCTGCCTCGGGCATGGACGTGTGTGATGTCCTTAGGTTAGTTAGGTTTAAGTAGTTCTAGATCTAAGGGAGTGATGACCTCAGATGTTAAGTCTCATAGTGCTTAGAGCCATTTGAACCATTTTTGAACCTGAGGCATTGGACCATTTAAAAAATGCGACTTTCTATAAGAAATAAAAAATGTTGATGGTTATATCAGTCTGTATGTAATCTGTAATTGTATGCAATTGGCCAAACTTCATATCTGTGAAAAATAGCACATCAATAGTACATTCCATTTCAGTAGAATTTGGATTGCAAATTTTAAGTGATTCACTCCGAATAGGTACAATGAAGGGCACTGTGTAAAAAACTCCATGCGCGATAGAACATATACTTCATTTGGTCGATCAAAGAAGGAAACATACAAATGTTTAGGAACAGAAAGAAACACAACAGTGTAAGTCACGAATGAAATCACTGGAGCCCCCAGCCACCCCCCTCCCCAAGCAGTCAGGAAAAGAAGAAAATATAGCGTAGACAAGCGTTTTCTTTGAAGAAAATGATTTGGAATTCGGTATTACGCTGGTTTTTAACACAGTCGAAACTGGAATTTTTTATAGCACTTACAAGCCGCCATTCGTCTTCCACAATATTAAAAATACTCCTTAACCCCAGATATAGCCCTCCCCCCCCCCCACCCCCCACCCAATCCCCACTATCGTATAGGCGCCATTAGGTGGAACAGATTCAGCATACCGAAAATAATACAAGATAGCAAGGAGTGTAAAGATAGGTGCTGTTGAGAAAAATCACATAACGGTTCATACCATTGCAAGTGACGTAGGTGAAATATATATTATAAGTATTGTCATAGCTATTAAAAATTCACAAGCACAAATTTTCAGGAATATATGAATGGTGGTAGGAATCTGTATGGGACTGGGAGGAATTACTTTATACTTTTTACTCTGTTTTAATTACGTGTTGTATTAAAAAGTTTTTATTTAAATAATTAATTTCTGCTTTTTGCTCTTATGTATAAAATTTTTTAACCGATTCCGAACAATTTGAAGTTATAACAACAGAGACATGTAGAGACATGTGGGAAATGTCAGGTATATTGCAGTTTCTCTTCAATCTAATCAATCAGTATATTCCTTCCTCCTAAGTCATCTCGCGAAAAGATCACGAAGGTAAAAATTGGATAGAATCGATCTCACATGGAGGCTTATCAGCAACCCTTTTTATCGCGAAACATTCTCGACTGGAACAGGGAAACGGGGAAACAGCAGCGGTACACAAAGCACTCTCCACCATACACCAGATAACAATGCGAGTTCCTATTGCGTCGTCTTCAGTTCTGAGCTATGTTGAAAGTTCCAGATCTCCAACTCGCCGGGAAATCAGTTTAAAATCAGTTGCCTATTTTACACCGAACAAACAGACAAGAAATCAACCCAATAAAACAAGTGTTAATAAGACAATTGGCCAGGTACGAGCAGCACCCTCACACTGAGGGTTCCGTACGAACTTAATTGTGTATACAGACAGATCATCCATTCGAGAATCTCGACCAGTTTTGTCTGTTATTGATACCGGCAAGGTATCGATCCCAGGGATTCCAAGGTTTTTGAGAATATTTTAATTTCAATAACATAAATGTGACATAGAGCCATGCAGGAGACAGACGACTATTATTATAATAAGCGAGCTGACTGAGTAGAGGCTAAGATCTATGTTACTTGGAAATATTGTGTAGGAAGGCTCCGATAGTAAAGATGTGGAATGTTTGAGTAAAAGACGAGCCATCTGTGAGCCTTGTAAACGCTGAGTCTTAAAATTCATAATATTCAAAAGCCGACAAAGTGCTTCACATTTTCGCCTCCAGTCAGTGTACTGTTCTGCTTAGCATTGTAAATCACATGGGCCCGTATTTATTGTGCGTCCTTTTATTAATATACACTCCAAGGAAAGAAAAAGAGAAAAAAAACCAAAGTACCGAGATGGAATTATTCAAATGTAACGGAAATCCGTAGATGTGACTTGCAAGTGCGTACAAAGAAATTATTACAATTTCAGGAAAAATCGCATAATTTGTTCAAGAGAAAGAGCATCACAAACACACCAAGTCAACAACGTGTTGATCCATCTCTTGCCCTTACATAACCAGTTATTCGGCCGGGCGTTCATTGGTACAGTTGGTCGGTGTCCTAGTGAGGAATATCGTGAAAAAATAGTGCCAAATTGGCTCGTAAGGTGAACAAAATCCGGAGCAGGTTGGAGGGCCCTGCCCATAATTCTCCAGAAGTTCTCCGTTGGGGAGAGACCCGGCGACCTTGCCGGCCAAAACGGACTTTGGCAAGCACGAAGACAAGCAGTAGAAACTCTCGCCGTGTGAGGCGCGTGTTATCTTGCTGAAATGTGAGTCCCAGGTGAGTTGCTATGAAGGGCAACAAAATGGAACGCAGAATGCCTTCGATGTACCACGTGCTGAAAGCGTGCACGGATGACAGCCAAATGGTTCCTGCTATAAAAAGAAATGGGACCTGAGACCATCACTCCTGGCTGTCGGGCCGTAAGGCGGGCCACAGTCGCTTTGGCATCCCACCGCCGTCCGTGTCGTCTCCAAACACGTCTTCGCTGGTCGTCAAGGCTCAGTTCGAAGCGGGACTCATCACTGAAGACAATTCTACTCCAGTCTACGAGATTCCTGGCCGAAGACGTGTCTGGAGACACACAGGACAGTTGTAGCATACCAACCTGATTGTCGCCCGCTATATAGCCCGAGAACCAGGAGTGATGTTTGACTTCCTGGCAGATTAAATCTGTGTGCCGGACCGAGACTCGAACTCGGGACCCGAGTTCGAGTCTCGGTCCGGCACACAGTTTTAAACTGCCAGGAAGTTTCATATCAGCGCACACTCCGCTGCAGAGTGAAAATCTCATTCAGGAGTGATGTTGTGGGTACCATATCTTTTCATAGTAGGACTCGTTTGATTGTCATCTGCGACAGCTTTATAGCGCAGTGGAACGCCGTCGATATTCTACGCTGTGTTTTGTTGACCATCGTGGCAAGCCATTTTGCGCTTAAATTTCAGCAAGATAATGGCCGCCCGCACACAGCGAAAGCTTCCACTGCTTCTCTTCGTGCTTGTCAAACCCACCTTGGCCAGCAATGTCGCTGGATCTCTCCCCAAATGAGAACGTTTGGAATATCATCCGCCGGTCCTTCCAAGCAGCTACAGATTTTGACGATCTAACGCGCCAGTTGGACAGAATTTGACACGATGTCCCGTGGGACTACATTCAAAAACTCTGTGAATCAATATAAGAGCGAATAACTGTTTGCGAAAGAGCCAAAGGTGGACTAACGAATTATTGACTTGCGGAATTAGCGAAGCTCTTTCTTTTGAATATATCACCCAATTTTCCTGACATTGTAATCATTTTTTTGTATGTACCTGTAACTCAGTCTACTAATTTCCATTCCACTCGGGTAAATTTTTATAGTGCGTCGTTTTTTTTATTAGAGTGTAGTTTAATTAATGTGTACTTACAGACCGTTATTGACTCTTGTCACGCTGCCTGTGGTAGGTTTCTGCCCCCAATCTCAAAATTTACCTTAGTATCGTAATTATGTAAACTGTCCTATTTCATTAAAAAAGACTATCAGAGATTTGTATTATCTTGGAAAACAATTTGACAGTTTAGTTTAGTTAGAAAGGCCTTCAAATCTGTCTTTTGTATAATGTTGTAACGGAATCAGATTTTCATGAGAAGTCAACCAATAGTCTCAAAGCGATTTTATTCTGACAAGATTGATCAACAAACATCCAAGGTAAACTATTTTTAAGCATTTTATTGTATGCAAAGTTTGAGAGGTGCATGTTCCTTTATGTAAACTTATGGGACATCTAAGTAAGGATAGTAGAGCTGAAGATTTATTTCCTTTATTACTTTCGACATTTTTTAACACCAGATCATATAGAAAATTTTCGTAACCTGCAGCTTAATTAGTGTCCCATAGTGAAGTATACTGTGGTGAATAAAGTCATGGAATAGCTACTAATATCGTGTCGGACCTCCTTTTGCCCTGCGAATGCGGCAACTCGACGTGGCATGGACTTAACATGGCGCTTGAAGTTTCTTGCAGAAATACACTCCTGGAAATTGAAATAAGAACACCGTGAATTCATTGTCCCAGGAAGGGGAAACTTTATTGACACATTGCTGGGGTGAGATACATCACATGATCACACTGACAGAACCACAGGCACATAGACACAGGCAACAGAGCATGCACAATGTCGGCACTAGTACAGTGTATATCCACCTTTCGCAGCAATGCAGGCTGCTATTCTCCCATGGAGACGATCGTAGAGATGCTGGATGTAGTCCTGTGGAACGGCTTGCCATGCTATTTCCACCTGGCGCCTCAGATGGACCAGCGTTCGTGCTGGACGTGCAGACCGCGTGAGACGACGCTTCATCCAGTCCCAAACATGCTCAATGGGGGACAGATCCGGAGATCTTGCTGGCCAGGGTAGTTGACTTACACCTTCTAGAGCACGTTGGGTGGCACGGGATACATGCGGACGTGCATTGTCCTGTTGGAACAGCAAGTTCCCTTGCCGGTCTAGGAATGGTAGAACGATGGGTTCGATGACGGTTTGGATGTACCGTGCACTATTCAGTGTCCCCTCGACGATCACCAGTGGTGTACGGCCAGTGTAGGAGATCGCTCCCCACACCATGATGCCGGGTGTTGGCCCTGTGTGCCTCGGTCGTATGCTGTCCTGATTGTGGCGCTCACCTGCACGGCTCCAAACACGCATACGACCATCATTGGCACCAAGGCAGAAGTGACTCTCATCGCTGAAGACGACACGTCTCCATTCGTCCCTCCATTCACACCTGTCGCGACACCACTGGAGGCGGGCTGCACGATGTTGGGGCGTGAGCGGAAGATGGCCTAACGGTGTGCGGGACCGTAGCCCAGCTTCATGGAGACGGTTGCGAATGGTCCTCGCCGATACCCCAGGAGCAACAGTGTCCCTAATTTGCTGTGAAGTGGCGGTGCGGTCCCCTACGGCACTGCGTAGGATCCTACGGTCTTGGCGTGCATCCGTGCGTCGCTGCGGTCCGGTCCCAGGTCGACGGGCACGTGCACCTTCGGCCGACCACTGGCGACAACATCGATGTACTGTGGAGACCTCACGCCCCACGTGTTGAGCAATTCAGCGGTACGTCCACCCGGCCTCCCGCATGCCCACTATTCGCCCTCGCTCAAAGTCCGTCAACTGCACGTACGGTTCACGTCCACGCTGTCGCGGCATGCTACCAGTGTTAAAGACTGCGATGGAGCTCCGTATGCCACGGCAAACTGGCTGACACTGACGGCGGCGGTGCACAAATGCTGCGCAGCTAACGCCATTCGACGGCCAACACCGCGGTTCCTGGTGTGTCCGCTGTGCCGTGCGTGTGATCATTGCTTGTACAGTCCTCTCGCAGTGTCCGGAGCAAGTATGGTGGGTCTGACACACCGGTGTCAATGTGTTCTTTTTTCCATTTCCAGGAGTGTATTAAGTCACCCTGCCTCCATACCCGTCCATAATTGCAAAAGTGTTGCCAGTGCAGGATTTTGTGCACGTACTGTCCTCTCAATTATGTCCCATAAATGGTCGATGGGATTAGTCGAGCGACCTGGGTGGCCAAATCAATAGCTCGAATTCTTCAAAATTTTCTCCAAACCAGTCGCGAACAATTGTGACCCGCTGTCATTATATCGTTGTTTGGTCACATGAAGTCCATAAATGCCTGCAAAAGGTCTCCAAGTTGCCGAACATAACCGCTTCCAGTCAATGATCGGTTCAGTTGGACCAGAAGATCCAGTCCATTCCATGTAAACACGGTCCACACCATTATGGAGCCACCACCAGCTTTCACAGTGCCTTGTTGACAACTTGGGTCCACGGCTTCGTGAGGTCTGCGCCACACACGATCCCTACCATCAGCTCTTACCAACTGAAATCAGGAATCAACTGACCAGGTCAGGGTTTTCCAGTTGCCTAGGGTCCAACCGATATGGTTACGGGCTCAGGAGAGTCGTTGCAGACGATGTCGTGCTGTTAGCAAAGAAACTCACATTAACGCCGGATTTCGCCGCACTGCCCTAACGGATACGTTCGTCGTACGTCCCACATTGATTTCTGCGGTTATTTCTGTTGTGGATTGGCAAGACAGCCAACCCACTATGAGGAAGCCGAAAGGCACGCGTTTAAGCTCACGCAGGCTGGCGTGAGGTCTGGAACAGGACAATGAATTATACTAGCAAAAGACGTACGTAGCTGCTGGAATACTTAACTTTAATCCATAATTGGTGAACATCGCTCTTGACGGTACATGTTTTACAGCATCAATAGTAACTGGTAATGGCACCTTGCTAGGTCGTAGCAAATGACGTAGCTGAAGGCTATGCTAACTATCGTCTCGGCAAATGAGAGCGTAACTTGTCAGTGAACCATCGCTAGCAAAGTCGGCTGTACAACTGGGGCGAGTGCTAGGAAGTCTCTCTAGACCTGCCGTGTGGCGGCGCTCGGTCTGCAATCACTGATAGTGGCGACACGCGGGTCCGACGTATACTAATGGACCGCGGCCGATTTAAAGGCTGCCACCTAGCAAGTGTGGTGTCTGGCGGTGACACCACAATTTCACGCAGTGTTGTTTGCCTCTTAGCACTGACAACTAAATGCAAACGCCGCTGCTCTCGGTCGTTAAGTGTAGGTCATCAGTCACTGCATTGTCCGTGGTCAGAAGCAACACCTGAAATTTGATATTCACGGCACACTCTTGACACTGCGCATCTCGGAATATTGAATTCCCTAACGACTTGGAATGTCCCATGCGTCTATCTCCAACTACCACTCCGCGTGCAAAGTCTGTTAATTTCCGTCATGCGGCCACAGTCAAGTCAGAAACCTTGTCACATGAATCACGTGAGTACAAATGACAGCTTCGCCAACACACAGCCCTTTTATACTTTGTGTACACGAAACTATCGCCATTTGTAAAAAAAATGTGAGTGAAATCTTATGGGACATAACTGCTAAGGTCATCAGTCCCTAAGCTTACACAGTACTTAACCTAAATTATCCTAAGGACAAACACACACACCCATGCCCGTGGGAGGACTCGAACCTCCGCCGGGACCAGCCCCACAGTCCATGACTGCAGCGCCCAAGACCGCTCGGCTAATCCCGCGCGGCTCGCCATTTGTAAATGTCCATATCGCTATTCCATGACGTTTGGCATTTCAGTGTATGTAGTCAATATTTAGCGTAAAAGTTTATTCAACTGCTCTCTCATTATATAGTAATTGCAGACAGGTAATTGTTCATTGAAATTTTGGAATCAGTTACTATAATTCCTTTATTCATTAAATATATTTTCCAATGAGACTGACGACAGTAATTTTAACAAGCTACGACACTTAAATACAGGTTTGTGTGATCTAACAGAAATGATTTGTGATTTGCATTACTTTCTTCACTGAACATGGTATGTTCTGGAGAAGAATAGGTAACTCTAAGGCCGTTTGTGTAAATTAACCATTACTTCCAAGATCACGAATAAACTTTTTAAAAAAATTACAGTGTTAGTGTTGTGCAAGACGTCATCAATTCAATATTTCGGGCTGCGCCGGCCGGGGTGGCAGAGCGGTTCTAGGAGCTACAGTCTGGAACCGCGCGACCGCTACGGACGCAGGTTCGAATCCTGCCTCGGGCATGGATGTGTGTGATGTCCTTAGGTTAGTTAGGTTTAAGTAGTTCTAAGTTTTAGGGGACTGATGACCTCAGAAGTTAAGTCCCATAGTGCTCAGAGCCATTTGAACCATTTTTCGAGCTGCACAATAAAATGCAAACGTTCGAGCAACTAGGACACATTCAGTGGAGCCATGGCATTTTTAGCTCTCAGCAGCTAATTGATTATTCTTTCTCTAAACACAATGTAATTATATATATATATGACGATGGTATCTGTTCTTTCGGAATATATATATATATATATATATATATATATATATATATATATATATATATATATAGTTAGGGCTCACCGGCCATTTGACCATCTTCTTCTGTACGGATGCACAAACAGTGCCCGAACTCTTACGGGAATCGGCGGCAAAGCCGCGAGTAATGAGTATGACGGGCAGGGGCACTATGAATGTAGTTCGGGACAATAAGTTGCGAATCTGAGTCTCACGGGAGGCGTGTCAGAGATAAGTCCCTGCAGTCGCACTATCGTCTGTGTCCTCGGTGGCTCAGATGGATAGAGCGTCTGCCAAGTAAGCAGGAGATCCCGCGTTCGAGTCCCGGTCCGGGGACACATTTTCAACTGTCCCCGTTGATTTATATCAACGCCTGTATGCAGCTAAGGGTATTCATTTCATTGTAATTACAATGCAACCATCTGATGAAAAAAAGTGTTCGAAACCGGTAATGGTAAGGAAGAATAATATGTGTTGAAGAGAAATATCATCGAGTTAAAGTTGACAGCTGTCAAGCATTTCACAGTAGTTTGCGGGGTATGTATATAAATGCATATGTAGAATGAAAAGGCGGCTGCTCACTGTCGTATGCTCTGCAGTGACGGAGGGTAGAGTTTAACGACTACGACGGCGACTGGATTGGACAAGAATGGGGAAGAAACTGGTGGCGCTCTAGCTTGTGGAAACACACCGGCGCCCTACCCATGTGATTTAGAAAAGCCTAATTTAGGATATCTGCACGAAGATTTCTACCGCGCTTCTTTAAAATCGAGTTCACCATCAGAATTATTAACTATGCTCAGTCTGAGGATCTGAAACTTTCTTATGAGCTGCATACCACTGACAGACAAATCTTGTATACAAGAGAACTGGCACGGTCGAATATTTCATCGTTCCGGCCGCAAATATAAATGAATAAGTAGTGGATAGACAGTTGGCTTATGGACGTCTTCGTTCCACGTCAGAAGTTATTCCACTGTTACTTAATAGCGGGTTCATTGTACGAATAAATGAGACGTTCGCATTCTTCACATGCTTGACAAACTGCATCTCTTCCGCGGACTACGTACTTCTCAACGAAGTTGTTCCAAGAATCATTAATTATGATTCACGCATGTGGCATAACTATGCTAATTTACAGTTTCAGGCTCTCCGAACCACTTAGTGGTACCAGTTCCGGGAAAGCAGTAGAACTGCAAACGCGTGTGGGAAAGAGTAACGGTTTTCTTGTATTCTGCTTTCGGCTGAGTTTTCCTGGAGCGATGTGTCAGCGCAGGAAACTGCGCTGCAGGATCATACATTCATCCCTCGACCGTCAAAGTTTACAATTTTGCATTTTCCGTCGATACCTGCAGAATATCAGCTTGTGACCCATTTGCATAACTCGTTTGTGGTGAGCAGGGTGTTTTTTTTTTCTTTAAAGTGTAAAATATAGAATGGCTACGACAAGAAATCATTTCTAAGAACGGGAATTTTTTAACGTCTTATAGAATTTTGTGTTGGGAAGTCGTTTTACAAGTTATGTGTGTGGAGCGTAGTATTATATGGAAGTTAAATTAAACGAGTACGGTAAACATTTCAGACAAATAGGTTCAAGAATCTGATTAAAATTCAAGTGAAATGATATGACTATTAAGATTCGCCGATGACACTGCTGTATTCAGTGAAAGTGAAGAAGAATTACAGGATAATGTTGAATGGAATGGACTAATGAGTACAAAATACAGGTTAAGAGTAAAAGGAAGAAAGGCGAAAGTAATAAGAAGTAGCAAATGAGAACAGCGAGAAACTTAACATCGGATTTGGTGATCGAGAAGTTAAGGAACTCTGCTACCTAGCCAGGAATATAAGCCATGACGGACGGAGCAAGCAGGCCATAAAAAGCAGACTAACAGTGGCAAAAAGGGCATTCCGGGCCAAGAGAAGACTAGTAGTATGAAACATAGATCTTAATTTGAGAAATAAATTTCTAGAATATACGTTTGGAGGACAGCATTGTACGGCAGTGAGACATGGGCTGTAGGAAACGGGGGACGGAAGAGAATAGAAGCTTGTGAGCTGTGATGCTACAGAAGAATGTCGAAAATTAGTTGGACTGGTAAGGCAAGGAATGAGGAGGTTCTCTGCAGAATCGGCAAGGAAAGTAATATATGGAAGACAGTGACAACAAGAAGGGACATGGTGATAAGGCAGCTGTTAAGGCATCAGGGATTAACTTCCATGGTGCTAGAAGGAGTTGTAGAGGGTAAAAACGACAGAGGAAGACAGAGATTGGGATTGGGATACATGCAACAGAAAATTGAGGACGTATGTTGCAAGTGATACTCGGAGATGGAAAGGTTGGAACAGGAGAGGAGTTCGTGGTGGGCCGCATCAAACCAGCCAGAGGACTGGTAGCAAAAAAAAAAAAAAGGGGGGGGCAGATGTTTTTGAAATACGCTGCTACAGGAGAATGCTGAAGATTAGACGGTAGATCGAATAAGTAATCAATGGAAATGAATCGAATTGGGTAGAGGTTGATAGAAGGCTTGGAGAAACCGTCAGTTTGATAGTGGAGGAAAGTGTGGGTGGTTAAAACTGTAGCTGTAGACCAATACTGAATACAGTAAGCAGGTTCAAATGGATGTAGCCACTAGTAGCAATTAGATATGAAGAGCCTTGCACAGGATAGACTAGTATGGACAGTTGGATGAAACCACGTTTCGGACTGAAGACCACAATAACCACATTTTATAGTTCCTAGCTACAGATATATTTAGGCAACTATTATTTCGTTACTTAACATATTTACAAAAAAATGGTTCAAATGGCTCTGAGCATTATGGGACTTTACATCTGAGGTCATCAGTCCCCTAGAACTTAGAACTACTTAAACCTAACTAACCTAAGGACATCACACATATCCATGCCCGAGGCAGGATTCGAACCTGCGACCGTAGCGGCAGCGCGGTTCCAGACTGAAGCGCCTAGAACCGTTCGGCCACACTGGCCGGCTACATATTTTCAAAACCAGATAATTATTTGACATGCAACAGTTGGATTCATCATCCTAAATTACTTCTATTAACTTCTTATACGAAAAGGATTTAAGCTTATTTTTCTGCACTATCGTTTCTTCTTCTGTGATCGGTTGACTAGTGTATACCTGTCTTGGTTGGTTGGTTCGGGGGAGGGGACCGAACGCACCTATCTTGAATTGATCAAGTAATGCAGTTGTTGTGGCTCTGTGTTTTCTCATTCTGGAATTTCCGAGTCAAGGTGTATTTTCTATTAGGCAACAGTCCGTTAGCGTTGCTGGCGCTATCTGCTAAACCATTTACGTATGCCCCATTATAATCCGTTCAGGCACGCTTTACATTGTTTCTATTAAACGTTTGCGGTCCATTTTAAGATAGTGGGTCCTGGTCGTTTAAAATGCATCGAGGCAATCGCATATCTGTCAATATACTCCGCATGATCGTAGTTTTAATCAGTAAACCCCAGATATATTAAAGAATCGAAATCCCTTGTATAAAACAGCTTCAAACCTCTGATTACGTTACAGATCAGTTGATATGTTAAATAGTTGACGTTACGCACGCATGCTGCAAGAAGTTTATAAAAGATTTGAAATCATGTTTCAAGCTTGTTGTTGCCAAGTGCTCCAATTACTAAACGCTGGATGAATATAGTCTGGGTAGTTTACGTTCCATTTTTAGCGAAAGCTAGTTTTCAACGCATCCCATCAACCATAAGTTGTACAGTTATTTCGTAGGTTCATTAAGCATTATGTGCGGATTTTGTCTACAAAATGTGGTGTGAATAGTGTTCGTACAAAGAAGTACTAAATTACATCGTATTACCTCACGCGGCAGTTTTACTGCACGAAGATCGAAAATGTAGTAAGCTACAAACTTTTTTCCTTTCGTCATTTTGTGAGGAGATGTCAATCATAGAAAGTCCCTTATAGGTTTGAAATTATGTATAAAGTTTGTTTTCAGTCATAAAGTGCTCTCACTGTTTAATACTCGAAGAATTTAACCTGGGTATATGCGAGCGGAGAGTTACACTGCCTTAAGACGTATACACTGTGTCTAAGAGTAATATTTCTCTTGTGTCGTAAACCTTTAATGTAAGATTTTGCCTCTTAATGAGTACATTATGACAGCATTTTAAATTTTTAGATTCGGTCAGTAATAACGTGGAATATTGAAAATCAAATTTTTGGTTGGAATAACCTGCAATTGGAACTGTGAGCCACAAACCATGAACCATAAACCATGCACCGGAATAGCCAGTTATAAATATAGAATTATAGACTATTCTGCCTCGTATACCATGGATCTCCTTACGGAAACCTATGCATATGGGATCGACCTGTTCGCCCCTATCGACTGTTTGCACGACACCATTTGCACGTAATGTGAGTTGTATTTCCTGAATCTGTGCTATTATTAGAGAGATGCTTGTTTACAACCAACAACGTCATAATGTTGAAAGGGACGTACTGACATCAGACACATGAGTGCGCTGAAGTAATTCAGTGGCGACAATTGAAAATTTATGGTCGACCAGGACTCAAACCTGGATATTTCACTTGATACGAGCGCTCGCCTTAAGCACTTCGACTATATGAGCACGCCTCCCAACTTATCGTACACTACCTCCGTAGCGACCCCCTGTCCATTTTCCTCATTGCTCGCATCATCTCGCGTGGTTCCTACAAGAGGCAGACCTAGGGTGCATCTGCACTATCCGAAAAGTCTGAAAGAACAGACATCACACATATAATAGTAATGTCATAATATTTGCACTTAGAAAGTGCTCTAGGATTAAGATCCTGCAACATACGGACGTCAGCGGCACTGGAGACACAAGGCACTGCACGCGCTCTGGTGGCAGGCAAAGCGCTATTCACGCTAAGGGGAACAGAACATCAAAACATTCCACAACATTCATCAAATGGCGACATTCACACAGACAGTCAACGAAACGGGACGTCAGCGTCAGGATTTCTAGTGTAGGAAGTTTTTACTTTGGTGTTGATGAGTGGACGGCTGTGACATCTGCTAGCATCGGAATTTAAACCTATTCTCTCCGTGTTAACTACTGTTATGGCAGTGTATTTTATTCTTTTCTATCTTATCAGTCTTTATCGTTTGCTTTGTTCTCGCTACACACTGAAAATATCCCATGACGACTCGGATATTTTTTCCACGAGTGTTCTTCCACAAAAGAGAACAGATATCGTGAATCAAAAAAATAAATAGCAGAAAGAAAATCTATGGTGAACTTAAATAGAAACATAAATATGAGCTTCCTAGAGAGTATGAGCTTCCAAAACTATATAAGTAAGGTTTACTCCTAAGTCCAGCTGCATCGTCATTCACTGCTTCACATTACGAAATGGCTAGTAAACTCGACACTTTCATTTAAAGTAAGACAAAATTGAAATCAGAGCTTGGTATTTCAAACTCAGCAGGCCTGTAAATAAGATAAGAGATCTTTCTGTCTATTTTACAAAGTGCTAAATCGGTATCCTTTGATTCTCCAATTTATTTTCCAAGCTATTGAAAGAGAACGTGATGATATTCAAACAGAGTTGGTCTAGAAATCTAACTTCAGCTCTGTGGAAATGAATGATTTGTGACTGGCCACTCAGACATGTCTAGCAGAAAACTCTTTCCAGTGCCAAGGGGCTAAGTATTAGTACACTACTGGCCATTAAAATTGATACACCAAGAAGAAATGCTGATGATAAACGGGTATTCAGTGGACAAATATATTATACTAGAACTGACATGTGATTACATTTTCACGCAATTTGGGTGCATAGATCCTGAGAAATCAGTACACAGAACAACCACCTCTGGCCGTAATAACGGCCTTGATACGCCTGGGCATTGAGTGAAACAGAGCTTGGATGGCGTGTACAGGTCCAGCTCCCCATGCAGCTTCAACACCATACCACAGTTCATCAAGAGTAGTAACTGGGGTATAGTGACGAGCCAGTTGCTCGGCCACCATTGATCAGACGTTTTCAATTGGTGAGAGATCTGTAGAATGTGCTGGCCAGGGCAGCAGTCGAACATTTTCTGTATCCACAAAGGCCCGTACAGGACCTGCAACATGCGGTCGTGCATTATCCTGCTGAAATGTAGGGTTTCGCAGGGATCGAATGAAGGGTAGAGCCACGGGTCGTAACACATCTCAAATGTAACGTTCACTGTTCAAAGTGCCGTCAGTGCGAACAAGAGGTGACCGAGACGTGTAACCAATGGTACCCTATACCATCACGCCGGGTGATACGCCAGTAAGCCGATGACGAATACACGCTTCCAATGTGCGTTCACCGCGATGTCGCCAAACACGGATGCGACCATCATGATGCTGCAAACAGAACCTGGATCCATCCGAAGAAATGACATTTTGTCATTTGTGCACCCAGGTTCGTCGTTGAGTACACCATCGCAGGCGCTCCTGTCTGTGATGCAGCGTCAAGGGTAACCGCAGCCATGGTCTCCGAGCTGATAGTCCATGCTGCTGCAAACGTCGGCGAACTGTTCGTGCAGAGGGTTGTTGTCTTGCAAACGTCCCCAACTGTTGACTCAGGGGTCGAGACGTGGCTGCACGATCCGTTACAGCCATGTGGATAAGATGCCTGTCATCTCGACTGTTAGTGATACGAGGCCGTTGGGATCCAGCACGGCGTTCCGTATTACACTCCCGAACCCACCGATTCCGTATTCTGCTAACATTTATTGGAACTCGACCAACGCGAGCAGCAATGTCGCGATAGGATAAAGCGCAATCGCGATAGGCTACAATCCGACCTTTATCAAAGTCGGAAACGTGATGGTACGCATTTCTCCTCCTTACACGAGGCATCACAACATCGTTTCAGCACGCAACGTCGGTCAACTGCTGTTTGTGTATGAGAAATCGGTTGGAAACTTTCCTCATGTCAGCACGTTGTAGGTGTCACCACCGGCGCCAACCTGTGTGAATGTTCTGAAAAGCTAATCATTTGCATATCACAGCATCTTCTTCCTGTCGGTTAAATTTCGCGTCTGTGGCATGTCATCTTCTTGGTGTAGGAACTTTAATGGCCAGTAGTGTAGTTAGATGGATCAGCTATGGGGTCCACTGTAAGTGCACCTTTGGCTGAAATATTCGCAAAAATTTTTGGACAAGATGTTTTAATAAAGAACCTATGTGGACAGGCACTATAAGGCAGGTCAACAAATTTTTTCAAAGTTTATACATTCAACATAAAAATATTCAGTTCGAAATGGAAACTGGCAACGAATCCATAAACCTGCTCAATCCAAGCATTGACATCAATATACAGACACATTGTTTCAGAATTTATGGAAAAACTACACCTACAGACACAATAAAACCTTTATGCTCACAAGACCCAGTAACAAACATACCAACATGTAGCTTTCCACTCAATAGTGTGCTGTTCCAATTCAAAGAAGATTACAAAACAGAGTTAGACATAACAAAAATTTATTGTTTCAAACAATAGTTACAACTCTTTCTTTCTGACCACATCTTGCACAGAAAACAAACATTGAAAGCTATACCCATCCTAGATTCTTAACTACGATGCGATTGAACGGTGCTACGAGGTGGATAGCGCGCTACAGTGAGTTGAGCACCTTCTTTGCCGGTTCGATTATCTTTGATCTTTCTCGTTGGTAGGAAGGAAGGAGTGGAGAAGGAGAGAGAGAGATGGCGAGACGGACAGTTGTGTCCGGCGGAGTTAACGTGCTTCGTGGTGAACAACTGGCCAGAATTGCTGGCGTACGGATTTTCTGGTGCGAGAGTCATGAGCCGGCGTTTACTGTACTAGACGGGACGGTTGTTGACGTGGCGGGCCTGGCGAGGCTGTCCCCTGTTCCGACCGTGCTAGTTCGTGTGGTTTCCTCCTGCAGAAGTCTGCGCGATTCGTCGAAGCCTACGAATCGTGCCCCGGTCTGTCCTGTTCGCTCAGAATGCCTTCATCGTGGGATTTTGCCGCACACCGAGTCAACTTTTTTTTTTTCCTCTCTGGTCGAGGATAGAGCCACGTACTGTCTCCTTCTGTTTATTGGTGAGCGTCATTTGTAATGTTCGGCAGAAACTTATCTGCCTTACCTGCAGTTTGTCTGAAGCAGCGTGCCTTCCGCTTGTTTTTCAACTTCAGTTTGTGCTGCATCCCCCTGCATTTTACATTTAATTGGCGATTATTTGAAGGGGCGTCTGGCATGGGCTCATCTCGCCTCTCCCCCTCCCCCTCACCACATTCCAATTCTCTTATCTGTTTAGAGTATATTTTCTAAAAGAATTCGGGCGCCCGATTTTAAGTAACAGTTCACTGTTCTTTGCTTGTGATATTGAGTTTAAGGCCTTGGGGCTTATGCTCAATTTTACTTTTAGATTTCATCTTGCCACTTTGTTGAACTCAAGAAAAGGGATCCACTTTAGTGAGTGGCCGTGACTTGGTTACGGTAGCCAACTGCATCTCCCTCCTCACACAGCACAACTACTCTTTAGCAGAATTAGTGGAATGTTTTATATGGTATTCAAACTGAGCTAATCTTTGTTGAATCACACATGAAATTGTACACCCGAAGGAGGTACTTAAAAAGCCAGTCAGGGTTAAGGAACCTTTTGAGTTGTGGATACTAATTTGAAAGCGGATTTTGCATTTGTCAAGATTTAGTGACATTTAAAGAATAATTAATCTATGAATCTTGCATTTTCCAGAGTTCTTACCCGCTCTCAGTGTGATATCTTTTAGAGCAGGGCCAAAGGCTTTAGTTTTGTTTCACCCTTTCACTGTTTAAGAGTGTTTGCTCTACATGTTGTTGCGGTCTACTCACTCTGGTTTGTCTTGTTGTCGCCGGGGGTCCAGTGCCCTACGTCTACGCCTGGATTCTGTTGAGCCACCAGCGGGCTAGTGGCCCGATATGACGTCAGGTTGTTCAGTTCTGATTTATTAAAGACCAATCCCTCTAAAATAGTGGTTATCACTTTATTAACGTGTTTGATCTTTTATTATCCTTTTGAAATTATGAATCATGTCCAACCTGTTTAACATTTGGCATTTTGAGTTTAATAATTTTTCTTCAAAATGATCTTTAACAGCCGGCCGAGCGGTTCTAGGCGCTACAGTCTGGAACCGCGCGACCGCTACGGTCGCAGGTTCGAATCCTGCCTTGGGCATGGATGTGTGTGATGTCCTTAGGTTAGTTAGGTTTAAGTAGTTCTAAGTTCTAGAGGACTGATGACCTCAGACGTTAAGTCCCATAGTGCTCAGAGCCATTTTGAACCATGTTTAATGTTTTTCCCAGCCCTTCCTCTAGAACCTGGCTGTTTCTGTCATCTAACTAGGCACAATCGTTTGTTGATGATATGTAGTAATCTGACGTTCGCCATTCCGTACTGGGCTCAGTGAAGCGTCGTTGTGTTGACGTTACTTCCAATATCAACACACCAGCGTTTGCGTTTCGTTGGCATCCAGAGTGAGTCGACGTTAACGGCCCTAGGGACCGGCGACCCCTCAGGCAGAGTTTTTGCGTGGTGTGCGGCAGGAAGCGGCGTGGCCCCATGCCATCCTGTTACGCGTCACTGAGCAGACCAGAGCACGGCAAAAGGACGAGCGCGGGTCCCCGAGCACTGCTCCCGTTACTCCGCGACCTGCCTCCATCTGGAGTCGCGTGACTCGCAAAACCGGCCGAAACATACGAGAGAGCAGCCCCACCGGCGAGGCGACTCATCCTGCTTCCTCCTCTTCTCGCCGCGGGTTGCGCCATTTTCCTCATTCTTCTCCTTTCGAGCCACTCCCAGCTGCGCGGTCATTACCTCTGTCTTCCCCTCAAACATGGCCCCACGCGGAGTCTCGGGCCCCTAGCATTCGCTCATCTGGTTTCGCCACTGCCTTCTGTCGTCGAATGCGTCCCGGTTGCTACAACTTTGCCTCGTTCAGTACGTACCTTATCTCCTCCTTAGTCAGTACCATCTGCCTCATCGATGGACCTCGCTGAGAGCTTTTAATTGAGACTGGTCTCCGCCACACCGTAACAATACACTTAAGTTTAGGGACATTGAGGAAATAAAATTGTAATCGAACCAGGGATCGTTTTGAACACCAGTGTTGGGATAGCGATACGTTCACACACAGACGGCACTAGTATCACGCACACAAAGTATAAAGGGGCAGTGCACTGGCGGAACCCTCATTTGTAGTCAGGTGCTTCATGTGAAAAGGTTTCTGACGTGATTGCGGCCGCACGACGGGAATTAACAGACTCTGCACGCTGAATGGTACTTGGAGCCAGACGCACGAGACATTCCATTTCGGAAATCGTCAGGAATCTAAATATCCCGAGACCCACAGTGTCAAGAGTGTGCCAAGAATACCACATTTCAAGCATTACCTCTGACCACGGACAACGCAGCGACCGATGACCTTCGCTTAACGACCGAGAGCAGCAGCAGCAGAAATCAAGGTGGGATGGACGACCAACTTATCCGTTAGGACAGTGTGGCGAAATTTCGCGGTAATGGCCTTTGGCAAAAGACGACCGACTCGAGTGCCATTGCTAACAGCACCTCCCTCGGGCTCGTGAGCATATCGGTAGGAACCTAGACGGCTGGAAAACCGTTTTCTGGTCAGATGAGCCCCGATTTCAGGAGGTAAAGGGTGATGGTAGGATTATACTGTGGCGCAAATCCCATATTGCCATGGACCCAGGTTGTCAACAAGGCACTGTGGCTTCATAATGGTGTGGGCTGTGATTACGTGGTACAGATTGGGTTCTCTGGTCCAGCTGAACCGATCGTTGACTGGAAATGGTTATATTGGGTTACCTGGAGACCATTTGTTCCCAAACAACCACGGAATGTTTATGGATGACAGTGTTCCATGTCACGTGGCCACAATTGTTCGAGACTGGTTTCAAGAACATTTTCCACAATTCGAGTTAATGATTTGGCCACCCGGATCCCCGACACGAATCCCATCGAACATTTATAGGACGTGATCTAGAGGCTCCGCCTCTTGATGACTGGGTGTTGTGTGATGTCCTTAGGTTAGTTAGGTTAAGTAGTTCTAAGTTCTAGGGGACTGATGACCATAGCTGTTAAGTCTCATAGTGCTCAGAGCCATTTGAACCATTTTTTTATCGAGAGGCCAGTTCGTGCTGATACTCCCGCACCAGCAACACTTTCGCAATTATGGTCGGCTACAGAGGAAGCGTGGCTCAATATTTGTGCAGAAGACTTCTGACGACTTGTTGAGTCCATACCACGTCGAGTTGCTGCACTAAAGAAACAAGGAGATCCGACACGATATTGGGAGGTATCCCACGGCTTTTGTCACCTCAGTGTATTTCAGATGGTATCTCGTTGACTTCCTCTGGCTTTCGAACTTTTGGAAGCTGATGATATCTGTGGAAATCTCCGACACCACCTTTCTTTCCATCCAGTGACAAACAAATAAAATTTTGCCTATGTAAAGTAACATGTTAATGAACCCTGAACTCAAATCCTAGAGTAAGTTACAGTTTTATTAGGAGAAAGCACCACTCAGAAATCGAAATCATTGAAAGAGTATTGCATTCATCGTTAAATCATGTGAAGATGTATGTTTTAATAAGAAGCAATCATCACATATGACGGAAGGACACCACCCACTGGCAGCAGCCGAGAAGATATAAGTTTGGAGAGTGGTACAAGCGGAGCAGTTGACGGCAGTTGGGAAAGAGAGGAGGTTCGGATCACACATCATAAGTGGACATTGGGGAGTTTGGTCGAATTACATGAAGAAATAGTCAGGGAGTTAACAGTTTTGAGTCAGAATACTGTGGGGGGGGGGGGGGGGGGGAATACTTCTGAATATAAAAATACTCGAACAAGTTTATTTTTGACATAGTGCAGCAGAATTAAATCGTGTGGCGCAATAAATAACAGTTGGTGTGGTAACATAACAGAGGAAATAATAAGTGATGAGGCAAAAGGAATGAGTGTAAGTTTCTCTTATTTGGATAAATCATTTGCCTACAAATTTACCTCAAGAAAGGATCGAAGAACTCCATCGCAGCTCAACCCCTCTTAATTT
Source organism: Schistocerca americana (assembly GCF_021461395.2). Classification (NCBI taxonomy): domain Eukaryota; kingdom Metazoa; phylum Arthropoda; class Insecta; order Orthoptera; family Acrididae; genus Schistocerca; species Schistocerca americana. The sequence goes on along the minus strand of NC_060119.1, from coordinate 556,742,327 downwards.
AACACAGAACCGAATTTTATTGCATCAGTTGCAGCATAGTTCTTCAGACGAAGAAGATTCTCAAGAGAACGACTTGGGAAGGCTCACGGGTTCTGCATGCCGCACAACCTCTTGCAGTCAAATTTAATCCATAAAAGCAGTCACGTTCCGTAATAGAGACAGACACATAAACTCTGTTGGACATTAGCATTTTTTCCAGGAAGTTACAAGTTTACTTGACTTGCCATAGCAAAAAGTGCTAAGCAAAGAAGGGAAAGCAGAAAGGAGGAGAAGTATATGAAGGGTCTATACAAGGGCAATGTACTTGAGGACAATATAATGGAAATGGAAGAGGACGTAGATGATGATGAAATGGAAGATATGACACTGCGTGAAGAATTTGACACAGCACTGAAAGACTAAGTGAAAACAAAGCCCTGGGAGTAGACAACATTCCATTAGAACTACCGACAAATGTTCAAATGTGTGTGAATATCTAAGGGACCAAACTGCTGAGGTCATCGGTCCCTAGACTTGCACACTACTTAAACTAACTTATAGTAATAGCAACGTACACACCCATGCCCCAGGTAGGACTTGAACTTCCTGCGGGAAGGGCCGTGCAATCCATGACAAGGCGCTTCAAACCACGCTGTCACTCCGCGGGGCAACTACTGACAGCCTTGGGAGAGCCAGCCATGACAAAACTTTACCACCTGGTGAGTAAGATGTATGAGACAAGCGAAATGCCCTCAGACTTCCAGAAGAATATAATAATTCCAATCCCGAAGAAAGCAGGTGGTGAGAGGTGTGAAAATTGCCGAACTATCAGCTTAATAAGTCACGGCTGCAAAATACTAACACGAATCCTGTACAGACGAATGGAAAAACTGGTAGAAGCCGACCTCGTGGAAGATCAGTTTGGATTCCGTAGGAATGCTGGAACACGCGAGGCAATACTGACTCTACAACTTATCTTAGATGATAGGTTAAGGAAAGGCAAACTTATGTTTCTAGCATTTGTTGACTCTCTTTCAAACGCTGAAGCGACCGGGGTCAAATAAACGGAGCGAAAGGCTTTTAAATTTTTACTGAAAGCAGTGAGTATTTATAAGTGTCAAGGGGCATGAAAGGGAAGCAGTGGACGAGAAGGGAGTGAGACAGAGTTGTAGCCTATCCCCGATGTTATTCAATCTGCATATTGAGTAAGCAGTAAAGGAAAGAAAAGAAAATTTTGCGGTAGGAATTAAAATCCATGGAGGAGAAAACTTTGAGGTTTGTCGAAAACATTGTAATTGTGTCAGAGGCAGCAAAGGACCTGGAAGATTAGATGGGTAGATCGCGTAACTAATGAGGAGGTACTGAACAGAGCTGGAGAGAAGTGGAATTTGTGGCACAGCTTGACTAAAAGAAGGGATCGGCTGGTAGGACACGTCCTGAAGCATCAAGGGATCACCAATTTAGTATTGCAGGGCAGCGTAGAGGCTAAAAATCGTAGAAGGAGACCAATAGATGAATACACTATGCAGATTCAGAAGAATGTAGGTTGCAGTAGTTACTCGGAGATGAAGAAGCTTGCAGAGGATAGATCAGCATGGAGAGCTGCATCACACCAGATTCTGGACTGAAGACCAGAAGAACAATAACAACGAAACGGAAAGTTATACTTGGTTCAGGCGGACAGGATGAAACGCAGTACCCACGTTATACTTGGCTATCCATGCCAGGATAAGAAGTAGCACCCACATTAAACGTTTGCGCCCATCCATTTACAAGCGTATCTGCAAATTAGCGTGGACTCTGTCACACTTTACGACTTAATGTTTTTCATATTGGTATTTATATCTATTGATTTATTTATCCTGGCAAGTTTAGGGCCATCAGGAGCCCCACTACGTCAAACCAAACCTTTTACATAGCTCATGTGATGTTCATTACGATAAGCACGTTTTAAGTTGCATGTAATATAGTATACAGCATTTAGAAATTACTGTAGTGCAGAAAACAAGGCAGTGCTCATGAGCAGCACAACGATAAACACAAATTACAGGAAAGTCGGTTAAAATTATGAATGCTAGCAACAATGTACATGAAAGAAGGGGTAGAAAATGGAGAGAAAGGGTAATGAATAAAGGGTAGAAGAAAGTGCCATTGCCGAGAAATGACAAGAGAAAGAAGTGGAACTCGGAGAGCTATGCTACGTATCGAGAAATTTTTGACCTTCAGTGCCTCAATGAATAGGTGATGGCTACGAATCTGAAGCACTTGATTTATTATTTTAAAGAGGCAAAAATGTTCATACATGATAATTTTCAGGAACCGTTATGAGGATAAGAGAAGAAAGATTTCCGCGTCTTCCTAAAAGCAACATGCCATATAACTGCGCGCAGAGTTCAGGGTAGTTTGTTCCAGAGGCGGACAGCAGCAACTGAGAAGGAATTTGCAAAGGTGAAAGTGGCGTTAAATAGCACAAGAAATACTCCGGTTGACTGTGGGATTGAACCCCACACCTTAGGATTCGTAATTTATGACCTAGTAACTGAGACACTAAAACTCAATAAATTGTCGGTAAGAAACACAACCCACGAAATACTCGAGAAGATAGTACACTTCTTAGGACACGGTCTTGTTCTTTTATTTGTTATCTGAAACAATTTCTTAGAGTTATTTTGATAATTAATTGTACAAAGCAAACAAATAAACAGTTTACAATTTGATTCCAGCTTTACACAACATCGTATACACTTGTGTCCTAGGAGTCTTTCGCAGTGGCAAAAAATGGTTCAAATGGCTCTGAGCACTATGGGACTTAACTGCTGTGGTCATCAGTCCCCTAGAACTTAGAACCACTTAAACCTAACTAACCTAAGGACATCACACACATCCATGCCCGAGGCAGGATTCGAACCTGCGACCGTAGCGGTCACGCGGTTCCAGACTGTAGCGCCTAGAACCGCACGGCCACTCCGGCCGGCTCGCAGTGGCAGACATGATTAAAATCTTCTCGGTGTACAAACCGTATCAGTTCGAATAAATCGAGAAGAAGGAGAGACGGAAGCTTGACGCTTGTAGGCAAGTGGACGCGACAGTTTCAAACGTGGCGCCGGTCCCTAACGGCACCTGACTCCACCAGTACGGCGGCGACCTGGACCTCCTGTAAGCTCTTCAGCTCGCCTTCCCGCGCATGCGTCATTTCGGCTCTCATGGAACGTTTCAGACGCTCCAATCGCGCCTTTATCAGTGAAATACCGTCTGAGTCCTGAGAGTTGGCAGTTTATTACTCCCGACGATGATAATGGAGATAACCATTGAAAGCCTGAATGTTTTACTCGAAGTGACGCCCCTTCTAAATAAGAAGATTTTATTAACCGCATGCACTTCGACATCAGTATGGGAAACATGCTGCCTGATTAAAACTTGTTGACGGAACGGGGATCGAACCAAGAACCTTGTCTTCTGCAGGCCGTGCTCTTACCGACTGAACTATCCAAGCAGTTCAGCTTAGCCGGTGAGAGCTTGCTTGCAGAAGATAAAGTTCTGAATTTTTGTCCCAGCCTGACACAGTTAAATGTACCAGGAAACTTCAAAACAGTACACACTCCACTGCAGAGTGAAATATTCGTCTTAGAATACTACGAGTAAAAGAGTCTGCACATCTCGTAGTCTTCCAACAGTAAGGATGTGGGCAGTTTCTATTTTGTATATCTTGCAGTATAGCGTCTGTGGCATCACATTGATTAATGCAAGTGATGAAGATACGTGTGGAGTCCTCTTCAGTACGTGGGTACAGCCGGCCTGGCATAGGACCTATGCAGACTACAAGTTTCTCGATGCAACAGTGTCCGAAACTCAGGCTTCAGATGGTAGTTCTCAAGCTCCTTGTCCATCAGTAGTTGTCGTATCAGTGGCTTTCTGCTACCAAAGTGCATTATTGGGTGTAAGATCTTCCCCTACTCACTCAGTACACCAAACAGTTTACCTCATCCCTCTCCGGCTACATCTCTTATCAGTACGTGGGGTCGCGTGTGACTAATTTCTCCATCATGAATGACATCCTTACCCAAACTAGGCCAATTTTACAAGAACGACAATGGGGCAGGCAACCCATCGTCTTCGTATAAGCAGTGATCAGTGAACGTGGTAGGTCTGCAATGCGGCAGGAAGAAATCGCATTTCGTTTCTGCCTCGTCATTAGACTGACGTCAGATGGTAGATGTGACAGAGATGTGTAGAAATCATGGAGGTATAATAAGGAGAGTTGTCATGACGTCACAAACTTGAAGTCGACGTCCGCCATATTAATTGCCGCAAACATTAGCTTCTGGTGGAAGTGTCTTGCACAAAATTTCTAGTTTGCGTCATCTGCGTGTGTAATAATCACTCTGATTATAGTTTACATTGTAAAGGAATCACATTTCATTCCTTTGTGAACTCGTTCTAGCGATAAGTTCCTTTTTGTGCGTGTATTTAGGTTGCGCTGTTCGCTTGCATTGTAGCGGTTCTATTACTGTCATTTGACTTTAGATTTTCTATAGTTCATCTCGAAAAACTCTCTGGGTGAACGCTCTGAGTAGAAAAGATTGGAAACCGACCAAACACAGCGTTTTCGGGAAGAGGACATAGGCGGAACATCAGTTTCATCAGTTCATAGTAAGGAAAATGCTGGATTAAGAAAGCACCCTTTCCACATCACAGTATTCTGATCTTGGTTACTCGAAACGTACAAAAGAAAGAAAGTTTCAATGACAAGGCGAAATATGTCGTAGTATTGGACCATACACGTATAAAACCACAAAAACACCTGAAAATGTCTCCCTTATGCTGTGTCATTCAAGAAAGCACTGAAATATTTTTATTTGAAACAAATGTTAACTGCTCAAGACAGAAATAAAGAACAGGAATCAACCGTAAATACTCATCTGTTGATGTTTTGGAGCATCTAACACGACGGCGGCGGCTTCAAAGCAACGTACAGCGTATGTATGTAGCACCGTCTGCCCTTATTATACTTCCAACGCAGAAATTACGTGGAACTCATCTGTAAGCTAAAGACTACTGCCACTGGTTGTTGATCTGAAATTTCAATGCTCAATCACCAGTGACCATATTAGTGTTATACACACTCATAGATCCGCACTCACAAACACTGAGGGGAGTGTGTGGGAGATATTGTGCTAGAAATCAATTAAAAATAATTCCTAGTCCCAGGTTCCGACTACGGTTTTCAGGAGACTTCTCTTCGGTGGAAGGAACTGGAAGTCCATCCTCAAATATTCCCACTTGGGAAGCAACCTGGCATAATTCCATAACTCTGGAATTTGGCTGAAAAAAAAGAAAAAAATACTCCGTTTCAGAAACAGAGAGCTGTGAGGACAGCCAAATTAATTAGAAAAGAATAAAGCCTAAACGACGACTGGAGCAACAACCAATAGATTTTAAATGCTGCAGCTCTGTGTATGTCTGTCATCCATCTTCGTGGCACTGATTCGTGTGCTGCCTGCATCTCTAGCGATCTACACGTTAAATTTTAACCTGAGTTCATTATTTAATTTCTTACGCTACTGAAGAAGTATTTAAAGATGCGTTTTATCACCGTAGCTGATGACATAAACTTGACACTCGTAATCGCTTATTTTCTTTCGACAAACAGTCTTGAGATGCAACCCAATTTTAACGATATACATAGTATATGGTTCATTTCTAGGAACTTGGAAAAGTGCAGCAAACGGGTAGCTCGGTGCTGTCATCCAGTCAGAGAAGGAAATCACTACGCTTATTTCGTAGCGAAAGAAAATGTTACAAATACAGGGTGTTACAAAAAGGTACGGCCAAACTTTCAGGAAACATTCCTCACACACAAAAATGGTTCAAATGGCTCTGAGCGCTATGGGACTCAACTGCTGTGGTCATAAGTCCCCTAGAACTTAGAACTACTTAAACCTAACTAACCTGAGGACATCACACACATCCATGCCCGAGGCAGGATTCGAACCTGCGACCGTAGCGGTCATACGGTTCCAGACTGAAGCGCCTTTAACCGCGCGGCCACTCCGGCCGGCATTCCTCACACACAAAGAAAGAAAATATGTTATTTGGACATGTATCAGGAAACGCTTACTTTCCATGTTAGAGCTCATTTTATTACTTCTCTTCAAATCACATTGATCATGGAATGGAAACACACAGCAACAGAACGTACCAGCGTGACTTCAAATACTTTTTTACAGGAAATGTTCAAAATGTCCTCCGTTAGCGAGGATACATGCATCCACCCTCCGTCGCATGTAATCCCTGATGCGCTGATGCAGCCCTGGAGAATGGCGTATTGTATCACAGCCGTCCACAATACGAGCACGGAGAGTCTCTACATTTGGTACCGGGTTTGCGCAGACAAGAGCTTTCAAATGCCCCCATAAATGAAAGTCAAGAGGGTTGAGGTCAGGAGAGCGTGGAGGCCATGGAATTGGTCCGCCTCTACCAATCCATCGGTCACCGAATCAGTTGTTGAGAAGCGTACGAACACTTCGACTGAAATGTGCAGTAGCTCCATCGTGCATGAACCACATGTTGTGTCGTACTTGTAAAGGTACATGTTCTAGCAGCAGAGGTAGAGTATCCCGTATGAAATCATGATAACGTGCTCCATTGGGCGTAGGTGGAAGAACATGGGGCCCGATCAAGTCATCACCAACAGTGCCTGCCCAAACGTTCACAGAAAATCTGTGTTGATGACGTGATTGCACAATTGCGTGCGGATTCTCGTCAGCCCACACATGTTGACTGTGAAAATTTACAATTTGATCACGTTGGAATGAAGCCTCATCCGTAAAGAGAACATTTGCACTGAAATGAGGATTGACACATTGTTGGATGAACCATTCGCAGAAGTGTACCCGTGGAGGCCAATCAGCTGCTTATAGTGCCTGCACACGATGTACATGGTACGGAAACAACTGGTTCTCCCGTAACATTCTCCATACAGTGACGTGGTCAACGTTACCTTGTACAGCAGCAACTTCTCTGACGCTGACATTATGGTTATCGTCAACTGCACGGAGAATTGCCTCGTCCATTGCAGGTGTCCTCGTCGTTCTAGGTCTTCCCCAGTCGCGAGTCATAGGCTGGAATGTTCCGTGCTCCCTAAGACGCCGATCAATTGCTTCGAACGTCTTTCTGTCGGGACACCTTCATTCTGGAAATCTGTCTCGATACAAACGTACCGTGCCACGGCTATTGCCCCGTGCTAATCCATACATCGAATGGGCATCTGCCAACTCCGCATTTGTAAACATTGCACTGACTGCAAAACCACGTTCGTGATGAATACTAACCTGTTGATGCTACGTACTGATGTGCTTGATGCTAGTACTGTAGAACAATGAGTCGCATGTCAACACAAGCACCGAAGTCAACATTACCTTCCTTCAATTGGGCCAACTGGCGGTGAATCGAGGAAGTACAGTACATACTGACGAAACTAAGAGGAGCTCTAACATGGAAATTAAGCGTTTCCGGACACATGTCCACATAACATCTTTTCTTTATTTGTATGTGAGGAATGTTTCCTGAAAGGTTGGCCGTACCTTTTTGTAACACCCTGTATATGGCAAAAATTAGTGAGTGGTTGCTGCCCTTATTGACTCATCCATTCCAGTTAACAGTCGTGGAGTTGCTGCTACCCGGTACGGAGAACACAGTTTACTGCCTTAAATTTTACATTGAATTCGATGTGGGTGACGCCTTACAGTATACGAATAGCGCATGAACCATCAGCTAACGGGAGCCGCTTCTTTTCTTGGGACTACGTCAGCGCGATGAAGCAGGATAATCGAAATGGAAGTGGCTGACGTGCGGGAACTGGTGCCCCCATGGTTACTCACGTCTAGGAGACCACAAAGAGGAAGCAGGCTCTTCGCGAGGTTTGTAGCGTAGGCTGCGCACAACCTCCAAGTTCCCTCGTTGTTAATCTGCGGGTAACTCATTTAGGCAGCTGGCCCAGTGGATTGAAATTTGTAAATAGTTCTGTCCGTGGTGTACGTTCGAAGGAGAAATGTGGTTTCTTGCTGGGGAACAATGGAAGTTTTGTGTCATGGCCAGCTATACATTTAAGGTAATTTTAGAGACTTTAATAACGAGAATTTAAGGAGATGGGACCTGGACAAACTGACTAAACCAGAGGTTGTACAGAGTTTCAGGGAGAGCATAAGGGAACAATTGGCAAGAATGGGGGAAAGAAATACAGTAGAAGAAGAATGGGTAGCTTTGAGGGATGAAGTAGTGAAGGCAACAGAGAATCAAGTAGGTAAAAAGATGAGAGCTAGTAGAAATCCTTGGGTGACAGAAGAGATACTGAATTTAATTGATGAAATGAGAAAACATAAAAATGCAGTAAATGAAGCAGACAGAAAGGAATACAAGCGTCTCAAAAATGAGATCGACAGGAAGTGCAAAAAGGCTAAGCAGGCATGGCTAGAGGACAAATGTAAGGATGTAGAGGCTTATCTCACTAGGGGTAAGATAGATACTGCCTACAGGAAAATTAAAGAGACCTTCGGGGAAAAAAGAACTACTTGTATGAATGTGAAGGGGCTCTGTGGCGTCCGTGGTGCTTAGCAGTGGACTGCCACCACCAGTGGCGCAGAAGCACCACTGCCTGCCACCACTGGCAGAACATTGTTTCCAGTCGCGGCCTTCACATGACGTCACTCGCTTGTGCTGGGATTGTTGCTCATCGTTATTTGGAAGTACGATCCTATTGGTCACACCGTTAGCTAGAGATGAACGTCGGTACAGAAGATTTCATCTGCGAAGTTGAAAACATCCAATAATATGCAACAGAGTGTGAGGAATATCCAGAGAAACGGAAGAGCAGGTAAAGCAAGGGAGGCAGTCACCGGTCTTTTTTAGTCAAAAGTGCTTCAGAGAAGAGTGAGTGTCACGACAACAGTGGTAAACTAAAAAGACATATACTACGTTTTCATTTTTATTAGGTGGTTGAGAACAAAAACGACTTAATTCAAATGAGATTTTTTTTATCTCCCACAGTAATTTCTCTCAGGAACGGATGGATGTCTCAACTTGAAATTTATATTACATTTTTAAGGTCTACGGTCCCTTGGAGTATAATAAATCAAAAGATATGGCAATTTGTGTCACTTACTTTGACACTCGCAGACTCACTCATCAAACCTAAAGGGTACTTCCCGTCGGCCTACAATCATGAAATTTGCGAATAAGCATGGTTTCAAAGTGGAATGAAAGGAAAAATGCGCAAATTGTTAATTTATAACTATATAACACGAATATACATCCGGTTGTTTGTCTGTCCGTCTGTTACGAACCCTTTCTCTATTGAATACATTGACGTATCAAAGTGAAATTTATGTCACGTACTAATACTATGGTCCCTTGGAGGTATAATAAACGTTGGCTTCTAAGCCAGTTCAGCCAAAAGATACGGCTATTTATGTCACATATTTTGACACTTTAAAACTCACACATTAAAACATTTGGCAAGAACAAAATTTTCACACCTTAAGAAAAGGAAAAAAATAGCCAATTGTTAATTTGCAATTATATCAGAGGAAGAAAAAAATTTTTGCGATTTGTTATCCACCGGTATCTTGCCAGTATCAATGTCGAAAACGGGCAAAAATCGTCAGTATCCCTTTTGGACACAATAAGGACGGTGACATACTGAAACCTGCATCACAAACGATTCTAACAGGAAGATAATCAGAGGCTTCACACAAGTGCCTGCTTCGAGAAAATTTGATTTCGCCCTCAATTAGCTTCATGTTAAAGCAATGAATTCTTGAACACAATTGAGTTTCACAGCATTCCTTATGCACCAACGTCAATAAACATGAATCTGTAGTGGGAATCACGTATGGTCAGCACTAATATGGAGGAAAAGATTTTGAAGTTGTTAACAAAGCGACCCACTGTCCGCTGTCTTGACGACACGTACATGTTTATCGGCTATAGCTGCCAACCTGGTGGCTGCCGTCTTAATAAATCTACTTCCTTCTAGAAATGCAGAGAAAGGTGCGTCGAGAATCTTGTTTTAAGTTTCCTCTTCCTGGTCTTCTTGTTCAGTAGAATAAGCGAAAGAAAGGCATCCTCCGTATGGCTGCACGAAAGAAATTTTTTAAGAAAAGAGGTGGAGCCCTCCACGCCCACACCGGCATGATGGCCAACTCAAAAGGTCTACTGCCATCTCTGCATAAGAGTTAGTTTTCACGAGGGTGAGGTCTCGCAGGATGTGGGTACTGCGATGTTTGCGTACGTCTGGTTAAGGTTAACCATTAATACGCGCTCATCTGGAGATAGATTGGGTCGAAGTCGAACGAAGGGCAGAGGAAAAAAAGTGCCAAGGCAAGAGCTAACGGAAAAAAAGTTCTGCGATAAGTCACTGCATCGCGGAAGTGGCAGCAGCAGAGCGGTCTGCGACAACAGAGGAGCCGCTTGGAGTGGGTAAGCAGTCGGTGCGCTGCATAGAGGTACTTCTAGGCGGCCTCGTATGAAAACATTCTTTGACGGTGCTCGAAAAGTGTTTCCCAGGCACTGCTGTTAAGATAGCTGGCGCCGAGTAAGGCGTACTTGAAGTAATGACGTGAGAAGCAACGGAAATAGCTGAGCAAAAAGAGCGAGAGCTACAGACCACTAGCGGGAAACCGATAAAAAGTACCGGAAATGAGCTGTCACTGTACAAGTGATTTTAAATATAAAATGTGTTGCCACCTCCGTGAAAGACGCATCGAGAAATTCCTTTGCCTTAATGTAATAGTATTTTTTTAATTCATTTGCTGTTGATTTACCACAACAAAAACGTAACTAAAGTCAAGTAACTAGAAAATGTAACGAGAATTCACCTCTTCAACTTCTATCGTTATCGTAGATAAAGTTGAGAGTCATATGTCTCAAGGACAATTTAATTATATCAGATCTAAAGCCCGCATCTCGTGGTCGTGCGGTAGCGTTCTCGCTTCCTACGCCCGGGTTCCCGGGTTCGATTCCCGGCGGGGTCAGGGATTTTCTCTGCCTCGTGATGGCTGGGTGTTGTGTGCTGTCCTTAGGTTAGTTATGTTTAAGTAGTTCTAAGTTCTAGGGGACTGATGACCATAGCTGTTAAGTCCCATAGTGCTCAGAGCCATTTCAGATCTAAAGATCACTTACGCCTGAGGTACAGGCAGGATACCCCCATTACGTACAAATACAAGGGATACCAGTAGACTATGCTAGTCCGTGCGGGGTGCGAGTGTGTTACCTACATTGAAAAGCCAAAGAACCTGGCACTCCTGGCTAATACTGTGTAGGGCCCCCGCGAGCACGCAGAAGTGCCGCTACACGACGTGGCATGGACTTGACTAATGCCTGAAGTAATGCTGGAGGGAATTGACGCCATGAATCCTACAGGTCTGTCCATGAATCCGTAAGATTACGAAGGGTGGAGATCTCTTCTGCACAGTACGTAGCAAGGCATCCCAGATATGCTCAATAATGTTCAGGTCTGGGGAGTTTGGTGGCCAGCGGAAGTGTTTAAACTCAGAGTCTGGAGCCACTCTGTAAGAATTCTGTACGTGTGGGGTGTCGCATTGTCCTGCTGGAATTGCCCAAGTCCGTCGGGATGCACAATGGACATGAATGGATGCAGGTGATCAGACAGGATGCTTACGTACGTGTCAACTGTCGAAGTTGTATCCAAACGTATCAGGGGTCCCATATCACTCCAATTGCACACGCCCCACACAATTACAGAACCTCCACCAACTTGAAAAGTCCTCTGGTGAAAAGCAGGGTCCATTGATTCATAAGGCTGTCTCCAGACCGTACATGTCCAACTGAAACGCGACTCGTCCGACCAGGCAACACGTTTCCAGTCATCAACAGTCCAATGTCGATGTTGACGGGCCCAGGGGAGACATAAATCTTTGTCGTGCAGTCATCAAGGGTACACGAGCGGGCCTTCGGTTCCCGAAAGCCCATATCGATGATGTATCGTTGAATGGTTCACACGCTTACACTTGTTGGTGATCCAGAATTGAGATCTGCAGCAGTTTGCGGAAGGGCTGCACTTCTGTCACGTTGACAGATTCTCTTCAGTCTTCGTTAGTCCCGCTCTGTCAGGATCTGTTTCTGGCCGCAGCGATGTCGGAGATTTAATGTTTTACCGGATTCCTGTTATTCACGGTACGCTCGTGAAATGGTCGTACGGAAAAATCCCCACTTCATTGCTACCTCGGATATACTGTGTGAGCCGACTATAGCACCACGTTCAAACTTACTTAAATCTTGATAACCTGCCATGGTGGCAGCAGTAACCGATCTATCAAGTGCGCCAGACACTTACGAAAGCGCTGCCGACTGAAGCGCCGTATTCCACCTCTTTACATCTCTGTATTTGAATACGCATGCCTATACGTTTCTTTGGGGCTTCAGTGTGCAAAGGTGTTGCAAAGGATTGAATGTCTGCCTCGTCTACTGAAGGTCCGCATTCCAGTCCTGGCCGTGGTACATATTTTAATTCATCTCTTCAGCTTTTATCATTATCGTAGATAAAGTTGAGACTAATATATCTCAATAAAATTTAATTACATCAGCTTTATGTCACTAGAATCATTACGACAAGCTACAATTTTTGAAATAGTTGAATATTAGTAACGTCATTTGAGCGCAGTGTATGATGAGCCGTCGGAGGAGTAACTGTATATAATACAGTATATATATAATACTGTATATAATATAGATGATTTCGAGAAAATGTTCAGATAATATTTAGAACTTGGCAAAATGCATGTATTTCTCGTTGTAAAAGCGTACTAGGAAGAGTTTTGGTTTTTGTAACTTCTTTTTAGTTACAGCAATCCAAAGCGTCGAACTTACTTTATACTTTATAGCAGATTTGAAGCAATGCACACTTCGCTGTTCATTTTATGTAGCACTCCAGCGATCAAAGCCCTGGACTTTTTCTGGGCAACATGACTAAATGCTACGAGACCATCTGTGGAGGAAGACTCGGAAGTATGTAGGGTTTAACGTCCTACCAGTGACGATGACAGAAGCTCACATTAGGGATGGATGCGAAAACAAATCCGCCGTGCCCATTGAAAGGAATTATCCTGGCATTCAGCTTAAGCCATCGTCTATAGATGACGCCAGGTTAGTGCTGATCCTCCGCTACCTATGTGAGGTGTGCATGTCACCTTGGCTGTTGCAGAATTGTTAACATCTTACTTTCACACTTCTACACGCGCAAATATGAGAGCAAGCCATGTTAATCCGCGATCTTTGGTTGTGTTGTTACACAGTCTCTGCCTGAGAGCGCTCAGAGACAGCATTATTATTAGTCGAGATGTGTTGAGAAGCAGACGTGGAACTGAATGGACTGGAAATTGTTATCTGGGATTGAGCATCGTGAATACAGATTTGCTGGAAACAGTTGACTAACATGATGATGATAGCATTTATGGATTATGAGAAGAGTTTTTTGAAGAATTGTGATTCAAGGTAAACCCGCAGCTTTGCATGCTATCGCGTACTTGGCACTCTCTTGTAAAATTAATTATCGTACCTAGATTTGGTTGTAGCACTCATCTCATGGATTGCTCACAGCTAGAGAAGTTAGTTCTCCTCCCCTACATATATGTTTTGTGGGGTCAACAGAAGCGTCCGATCTTACCCGTCGGCTTTGACCCGTGACGTAAGCGTGTTGTGGTGTGTGACGTCATTACGGCGCGGAGTTTGATTTGCGATTGTGGCGTGTTTGTAGATGTCTTGTTTTTGTTTGTCGTGCTCTCTGGTGGTGTGTTCATGGTTTTCGTTTGTTTCGTTTGTTTCGTGTGGTGGGGTCAGTTTTCTGTTGCTCAGGTGTTGGATTTGAAGCGGAATTTCTATTAGTGAGTTAATGGTTAATTTAATGCTCATTGATGTACGTCGGGTGAGTTTGTTATTGAGTGTATTTGGTTGTGGTTTTTTGTTCAGGAATGGATATGAAAGACCGCCTTAACAGTGTTCGGTTGAGGGCGATGATGGGGGAGACAGCTTTAGAGCTGATTAAATTTCTTCAGCTATTTGGCTTAATTGCCGAGGTCGTGAAGTGCGGTGTGTGCGGTGAACCTATGAAATTGGTTAAAGTTCCGGACTCTCGGACCAGGGACGGATACATGTGGTGTTGCCGGAAAGATGGCGTATGGCGTTCTGTAAGGCGTGGTACCTGGTTCGAGAAGTCTAGATTGGCCATGCGTGAGATTGTGCTTATTACGTATTATTTTTGTTATAGTTGCGGGCAGAGTTTTTGCGCGTTTGAGACTGGTGTGAGTGAGAGGACTGTTTTAGACTGGTATTCCTTTTGTCGTGAGGTGTGTTCCGAATTTATTAAGTACAGGGGTAAGTTGGGTGGGCATGGGGTGCTTGTGGAGGTGGATGAGTCGCAGTTTGGTAAAAGGAAGTATGGGAGGGGGAAGTCTGTGGCTGGTCTTTGGGTGTGGGGGGCTGTTGTTCAGGGGGGTGGGGGTACTGAATGTGTTTTTAGGGTTGTGGAGGGGAGGTCGAAGCCTGAATTAGTGGGGTTAATTGAGGAGTATGTAGAGCCGGGGTCCACAGTAGTTTCAGATGCGTTTTCTTCATATAGGGGGTTGGGTGAGAGGGGATTTAATCATTTAGTAGTGAACCACAGTCTAGAGTTTAAGAATTATGATACTGGGGCTTGCACTAACACAATTGAGGGGATGTGGGGAGCGGTTAAGTCAGTTCTTGGGAGGGGGAAGAGGCGCTCTTCCAACCTTCAGTCTCATTTAGATGAGTACTGTTGGCGGAAGAGTGTCCCAGAGGGCTATTGCATTCTTCGGGTTTTTTTAAGGGCTGTGGGTAAAATGTATAGACCGAAAATGGTTAGTTAGGGTGGGCTGGGTAGGTGGGTGGGTGGTTTATTTTGTTGTATAGTGTTTGTGTGTTGTATTTTGGAGTTGTGGGGGAGGGGGTTGACGTTTGGGTGGGTTGGGTTTTTATTTTAGTTCAGTATTTTTTCGTTGGTGTGTGTGTGTGTGTTTTTGTATGTGTGTGTGTGTGTGTGTGTGTGTGTGCGTGCGTGCGTGTGTGCATTTGTGTGATTGTGGTGGCCAATCTAGTTTGTGGAGCTGGAACTTTTTTGAGGTAAGTTCCGTTTTTTTTTTTGGTTATTTATGTATGTTTTGTGTATTGGGTATAGGTTGGAAACATCCGATCTCACGCGTCGGCTTTGACCCGTGACGTAAGGGACCTACACATTGATCTGTAGCGTAGCCCTGAATACGAGGTTAGGTTGGGAGTTTTTTTTTGGAATGCGGCCGCGGCAGCGGCCGCCTATGATTCGAAAATATTGATTTGACACTAATGAACATGTATACGTAATATGAAGCAATTTGATGAACATATTGATCTGTAGCGTAGCCCACTTGAGGTTAGGTTGGGAGTTTTTTTTTTGGAATGCGGCCGCGGCAGCGGCCGCCTATGATTCGAAAATATTGATTTGACACTAATGAACATGTATACGTAATATGAAGCAATTTGATGAACATATTGATCTGTAGCGTAGCCCACTTGAGGTTAGGTTGGGAGTTTTTTTTTGGAATGCGGCCGCGGCAGCGGCCGCCTATGATTCGAAAATATTGATTTGACACTAATGAAGCCTGTGGGGGGATGGGGGGGGCACTGCAGACTCCCCCCACCGCATAACGACACATGATGATCAAATTTTGAAAAAAAATGAAAAATTTTTTCCGTACCTGCTAAACTGCATAAGTGCCGATGTATGTAGGTGTAAGGGAAGCTTTCGTTTCTTAGTTTTCTATTGGGGGATGTGATCGGTAGGTTCTGTTGAGCTATATAGGTTAAGGGAAGTGTCCGATTATGGATAGGAATGTGTTTTTTGGTATTTGGTCAGTTTTGTGATGTTGGTTTATTTCGTTGTTTTGCGTGGTTTTGAATGGCGGTCGGTGCCTACATTTCTGTATATTTAGTTTCTCCGCACCCAAAAACCCCTAATTTCCCACGCTTGTCCCGTTACAGTCATTAGGCTTTCTGTGAAACTTGTGTATTTCAGTGTTTACAATACGTATGCGATGTTTTTATATCCGCCATATTGGAATTGTTTATAGTCGTTTCCGCGGTATTTGTGACGTCATGGGTCAAAGCCGACGGGTAAGATCGGACGCTTCTGTATTTCCGTTTTGTGAAAAAAAGAGACATCATTTTGGGTAGGTTAATTTTTTGTGCAAAGTAAATTTTTTTAATAATCAGTCACTTAGAACTGCTTCTGAAACTAGTCATTTTTGTATAAAGTCAATATTGTTAAAAGTGAAATTATTGTTAAAAGTGAAGTTGTTAAGCAATTCTTTGCTGTAAACGTGTTTTAGAAAAATCATTTGTAGAGCGTTATCACCCAGAATTATTCCCATGCAAGAAATTTCATGTTTCTTGCATCCACATTGCATGCGGCGGTACCACACTCTTTTGAATATCATCTTCAGTTTTCTGCTTTAAATTAGCATTCCTGTTGCGCTGTTTGCTGTGCTCCACTTTCAACAGAAAATTTTTACAGTACCGAGGTACACGCAGGAATAGTTCAGGGCCAGAGTCATACAGTTACGCTATACATACAGATCAATGTCATCACACAGTTTATCAGTGATTAAATCAAACAGCTTAGTTTCAGTTTGGAAGTTATTTTCTCGTTATACAAAGTACATTTATGCGAAGAATGTGATTTATTAGTGGGCTTTAATTAAAATAATTTGGATATTTTATTCAGAAAAAAATTTAGTAGTTCATTCGACGTGTAATTTTTATTGATTTTACTTTGTCATATTTCTGAGATGTTAAAAACTATCCACTGTGACGTCAGGCAACACACCATTGTTGACTCGACTGCAAAATAACTGTACCAGAAAACTCACCATTGTTCACTCGACAATACATGGCTTAAGTAATCACATTTTCCAGTAATTATTTTTGTCAACTTTACACTACACGCATACATAAAACTATAGTGAAGAAAAGTTTCACGTGTGGAGATTCGTTGTCATGGTTACGCGGACAGTTCGCGGGTATCCACTAGTGACGCCACTGTGCGAAATGCTGTTAATTATAACCTGATTACACCACTGCAGTCACTTGTCACAAGGTGCTTGGGTTTTAAACCACAGGAATATCACAGTTTGTGGAAGTCTTGTTCCAGAAGGCGTAAAGGAATTATACAAGGTGCTTCTGACATTTTATGTAACATTCACCACCCAGGACGTGAATATCTGCTTCCTTTCGAAACCTTTGTGTTGATGTCTTCATGGTATCTGTGGGTCCAAAAAACTCCTTTGAAATTTGAATTTTTGCTGGTAAGTACGAAGTCAAGATCAGACTCCTGGATCGTTTCTTAGTACTTTATATACTACCAAGACGATATGAAAAATGTAGTTTGAAGTATCTAAAAGACAAAAGATAAAAATCTAGATATTTTCTTTGTTTTTATAAATTGATCATGATAAAAATTGTTTGTTATCTCTTGAAAACAGATGTTTATAGTACACTCTAAGACAAAAAATGACAACCACGAAGGAATTATACGAATGGGACACCAAATCGGTAGATGTAATGTACATGTGCTGACGAACAAGTGATTACAATTTTATTAATATTGGGTGATTTATTCATGAGAAAGAGTTTCACAAGTTGAGCAAGTCAATAATGCGCTGGGCCACCCCTGGCCCTTATGAAAGCAGTCATTCGGCTTGGCATTGATTGACAGAGTTGTTGGATGTCTTCGTGAGGATTATTGTGCCAAACTCTGTCCAGTTGGCGCGCTATATCGTCAAAATCCCGAACTCGTTGGAGACCCCTGCCCATAATGCTCCACACGTTCTCAGTTGGTGAGATGTGGTGATCTTGCGGGTCCAGGTACAGTTTGACAAACACGAAGACAAACACTAGAAACTCGCCATCTGCGGGCGGGTATTATCTTGTTGAAATGTGAGCCCATGTTGGCCTACCATGAAGGGCAACAGAACGGGACGTAGAGTCTCGCGAATGACAACCAAAGGGGTCCTGCTTCTAAAAGAAATGGCACCCCGGACTGTCACTCCTGGCTGTCAGGCCACATGGCAGGCGAGAGTCAGGTTGGTATCCTAGCTCTGTCCAGGGCGTCTCCAGACACGTCTTCAGCCTGAAATTTCATTGGCTGGAGGAGAATTGCCTTCAGTGACGAGTCCCGCTAAGAGCTGAGCTCCAACAACCCGCGAAGTACTGTACTCCAGAAAAATATAAGATTTCCGCTGGGGTCGAGAGGGGGAGGGAGGCGATAGTAGGCAGTAGGAGGAAGATAGAGTCGTGTTGTGAGAAAGAAAAGAAGGAATATGTATTAAAGTTTAGCATCGCGTCAACGACGAGATCATTAGAGATGGAATACATGCCAGGACTGGCACAGGACATGGAAGGAAATCGACTGTGTCCTTTCCAAAAGAACCACCCTTTTTCCTTAAGCGGTTTAGAAAATCCACAGATAATTTACATCTGGATGACCGTACGGGAATCCGAATGCGAGTCCGACGACTTTAATACTGTGCCATCTTGTTCAGCTGCTCTGATGAGCAGGGTGAAGAAGGTGTTGGTGGGTTGGAGATGCGTATTAAGGGAAAATTGTTGGCAATGACCTGGGTTTTGGGATAGAGATAGAATGGAAGCCAGGCCATGACTATGAAGAGGGAAAGAAAAGGAAACCCTGACATAGAACATGATGGTGAGGAATGGGTTATTTCTTATGGGAAATGCCTTATTAATAAATGTCAAGGCAATTATCATCAACTTCCAGTGCGGAGTCTGTTGGAATTACAGTGTAAAAGGTGTGCAGATGAAGGACCAGTAGGATTTGTTGGTATTCACTCGGCAGCATGACTGGATTGGTAACTAGGGACGTGATGAGGCTGTTGGAACTGACTTTTCAGTATGCACAGTACGTATGAGGCGTTCAAAATGGATAAGAAGAGAATGGAATATTGGCGATTTATTTGGGTATAATTATGCAACCAGTCGCTTTATTGGATTTTTGATACGTTTTATTTTATGAACTAATTTTCTAGCCGCTGCAGGCTCATTGTTAGATGAGGGTGTCACAGGAACGGTTTTTTGTTTCCTCACATTAAATACATACTCAGTGTGAGAACAATGAATATGAATACAATAAATGTCAACCTCTCCCATATCGTGCTCCTTGGCCTGAGACACATTGATTTACAGAATAAATATTTTACAGGTGTAGATAATAAGTCAGTATTGCTAGCGGCATGTCTGTTTATATATTATGGTTTAAAAAGTTAAACGCAAGATATACAAAGCGAGTGAAGTATTTACTACGCAGTAAAAGAGTGAATGAGCTGCTACCATGTGTGATAGAGCTTTCCTTAACGTGACCGTAGCAATATAAACAATAAATAACAGAACAGTCATGAATAAACATAGAGCCACAATTGTTACATGAATAAGAGAACATAATTTACGCAGGAGGATGAGTGTATCTTATTATTGTCTTCTTATGGAATATGATAAATTGATAAAGGATTCGTGTAGAGGAGAGTGAGTGGATGTATGAAGCAAGACGGAGCGGGTGGATTTAAGGGTTTCGAGGGACTGATAGACCAAGCAACGTGGACATGCATGCAACATGGAAGATTTGATTTCTATGTGTGTACTATTGCTTTGGGGGCTGCAATGGCTGGTTAGTAGCTGTTTCGTGAGTGGTTTCCATTTCAATTTACAGTCAAGGGTTAGTCCTTGGTTTTTAATGTATAACTTAATTGGATAAAAATGGAAATGGGCGTTTAGCATTGGCCGGGAGGCCCCTTACGGGGCAGGTACGAGCGCCTTGGTGTAGGTCTTATTACATTCGACTCCGAATTGGGCGAACTGCGCGCCAGATGGGGATGAAATGATGATGAAAACAACACACCACCCAGTCCCTGACCGGAGAAGACCCAGCTGGGAATCGAACCCGGGCCCGTAGGACAGCAATCCGTCACGTTGACCACTTTTTCTCTCTCTCTCTTTGATCTGTATTGTTTGTTCAATTTGTTCGGAGCGGACGTCCGATGACACTCGTTTAGAATCTACGTTGATCCATTCACTCAGTTTTTTGTTAGAAAGGGTAGCTACCGCTCTGACCGAACACGCTGAACTACCGTGCCGGCTCCCACTCAGCTATCGGGGCGGACACTTAATTGTATAAGACACTCATAAATGATTAGATAAGAGTCGTGGGGGACGGTGATGGAGTTACGAGACAGTCCCACGGTAAAACCCTCCTTGGAGTTTTCCAGCTACTACTTTTCCCGGCGTCATCCACAGAGGAGCCCGGGCTCATAACCTCGCGGTCACCTGATGGTAGCTGGCGTATCGTCCCCACATTTGGAACTGTTTCGTGGGGGACATTTGAAACTGTTTCGTGGGGGAAGGTTGTATGTGGCTAATGGCTGAATTGCTTGCCCCATAGCTCTTACTGATGAGTTTGAAACACTGCTCCGATGATAATGGGAGAGAGCTAGCAGGTATCGTCTCTCTTGCTTGAAGATTACTCTCTCTTATGTTCGGCCCCGGATGGTCGCTCTTTCGAAGAGAGAAGAAAACCAACCAAATGTGCACATGGTTTGCATCCTGGGAGGAATTGTCCGCAGAGTGAAAGAGATTACCATAGGGAGCACATGTTACAGCCAGCTGCAGATAGCCGCTCACGTCGCCATTAACGGATGTCGGTCGCCTTGGTTCTGATACCATTTTGTGTTCATTCCGGTGACTGACGAACCTTACCTACACTCCTGTCGATCCGAAGCATCGTTAAGGAGACTGGTCGGGGCACTCTGATCTGAAACTGAGTGGAGGGTCTAAGCCAGTGGCTTCGTCGGTTATGTCACTAGTCTGACCGTAGATTCCTCGACCTACGCTACATAGTGGAGACTTATAAAGCCATCTTGGATAGATAAAGACTGCACCATACGCTGGATCTACGGGATATTAACACTTGCTTTTTTAAACGAGCAGGCCGTGGTGGCCGAGCGGTTCTAGGCGCTTCAGTCTGGAACCGAGCGAACGCTACGGTCGCAGGTTCGAATCGTAACTTGGGCATGGATGTGTGTGATGTCCTTAGGTTAGTTAGGTTTATGTAGTTCTAAGTTCTAGGGGACTGATGACCTCAGATATTAAGTCCCATAGTGCTCAGAGCCATTTGAACCATTTTTTTTTTAAATGAGCACACCGCCATTTGACTGTGTTGTTGTTTATTTAATTACGAGCCAGGTTCAAATGGCTCTGAGCACTACGGGACTTAACTTCTGAGGTCATCAGTCCCCTAGAACTTAGAACTACTTAAACCTAACTAACCTAAGGACATCACATACATCCATGCCCGAGGCAGGATTCGAACTGCGACCGTAGCAGTCACGCGGTTCCAGACTGAAGCGCCTAGAACCGCACGGCCACTCCGGCCGGCTTACGTGCCAGGTTTTGGCCTTTTATGTCATTTTAAAGTGACTGAGTTCATACCACTAACATATATCGCAGGACATCACGCTCAAAATTGCCCATAAATTAAGAAAATTATTTTTGGCCAATTTTGAGCTTAAGTCCTTCAATATATGTTAATGACATAAACTCTGTCACCTGAAAATGGCATAAAAATCCGATCATACAATGAAGGCTTTCATGACCGGATGTTTCAGATGCCGAGAATTCTTCCGGTTTGTATGGGCGTGCTCCAGGGAACTCTTCTACCCCTGACGTTTCGTACAAAGCTAAGCTGGTCATCTTCGGAGGTGCTCATGGTTGTGCTGAGTCTTGCCAACTGACGAGTCGGACGTCGAAGAAAGGCCTAAATACCGTGAAAATTGGGCGTGGTCTGGATTTCACGTGATAGCAGAGATAAATCTTGTCAAGGATGAAATACAACTATCATCATAGTACGTTAAAGATAGAAATTTCTCAACGATTCTGTAGCGCCACTGTCCATATATCGCCGAGTTTCATGGCTTCTTCTTTTCTGTTAAAATTATCCCCATGTTTATATATTCCTATATATATTTTCTATATAGCCGTGGATAATAGTTCGTCATAGTACACAAAATTTTACTCTTGACAAGGTTTATCTCTGCTATCACGTGAAATCCAGACCACGCCCACTTTCCATGTTATTTAGGCGAAACATCAGGGATAGAAGAGTTCCATGGACCACGGCCATACAACCCGGAAGAATTCTCGGCAGCTGATAAAATGCCGAAGCCTGGATCGTAATTAAATAAACAACAATACAGGCAAATGGCGGTGTGTTCATGTAAAAAGTATAGTATGACTGTTGCTCAGAAACATCAAAAACTGTTTATTAACTCCTGCTCTTCCGTTGTTACTACGCTGGAGATAAACTCTAAATCTCACTTCACACGCGGCATGTTATATACCAGGATTACGTCCAACGGCTGCAAATTATGATTTAACCTCCGGCCACTGGGTTCGAAATTTGCAATACGCTGAGAGGGAAAGGAAACAAGACAAAGAACATAATCCTGAAGATATTTCATTTTGATAGCACAAACAGAGACAAATAATAGAGATTATCTTTAGTTTTCTCAAAGAGTTAGAAGGCCAGTTGAGAGTTTAAGGGTTAACTTCGTAATAGGCTTGCATCGTGGACTACACCATCGCGTAAAGGAAGACAGAAGTAAATGTTAGCAATGGCAAATCCGTATTTCGTACTGAAGTCAATATTTTTTCTGTTGCAGACGAAAGCCTATTTTAAACTAAGTTATTCATTTGACGAGGATCTCTATTGTTATCCATTCATGAAATGAAAAGTACATGAAATGTGTCTTAAAGTTCGCGTATAATACTAATGAAAAGTAGTACTACAAAATAGCAAATATTTGAAGGCCAATAGCAGCCAAAAGAATCATCACCAAAGATGACTTATTAATTAATAAAATGACAAAAATAACAATTCCAGAATAGTATTATGGAAGCATAATAGTGCCTGATACTCAGAAGACGTTGAATTAATGTTGAACTCTTACAATGGATATAAAAAGATATCAGAGCTATGTCTTGTATTCAAGTTCCTCAGATACATAAAGAAAGTGTATCATTACAAAATAAGAGAATTGCAGGGAATATTTCATTGAGTAATAAGCTGTCAGATAAACAAGATCACTAATAGCAAGTGACGGAGTGGTTCTAGGCGCTTCAGTCCGGAACCGCGCTGCTGCTACGGTCGCAGGTTCGAATCCTGCTTCGGGCATGGCTGTGTGTGACGTCCTTCGGTTAGTTAGGTTTAAGTAGCTCCAAGTCTAGGGGACTGATGACTTCAGATGTTAAGTCCCATAGTACTTAGAGCCATTTGAAACACTTTTGAGCCCGCCGGGGTGGCCGAGCGGTTCTAGGCGCTACAGTCTGGAACCGCGCGACCGTTACGGTTGCAGGTTCGAATCCTGCCTCGGGCATGGATGTGTGTGATGTCCTTAGGTTGGTTAGGTTTAAGTAGTTCTAAGTCCTAGGGGACTGATAACCTTAGAAGTTAATTCCCATAGTGCTCAGAGCCATTTTTGAACCACTTTTGAACTTATAGAAAGTAAGTAATTTACGTTATAATAGTATTCACATCATAAATTGCAAGACGTGACTTCAGCTACAAAGCACTTCCATACTGTTGCTTGCTAGCGTGGGAAAACGTGATCGCACAGAACTTATTTCAAAAGGTGAATGTTCTTTTTTTTTTTTTTTACTATATAATTTGTTGGGAATTACTTTGAAACCAAAATGTAAGTCGTAGGATGTACTAAATCTGACTGCGCAGGTTACAACTGTAGCTGTATTTTACTTGTTTACTCAAGTGACTGCTAAATTCTTTTTTTTTCAATTTTTTCGCTTTCAGGACGTGCCCATACAGCCATCTCAATAGTGCAATGTCAATTACGACGATACGAACTTAAGGTCAACACAACACCCACTACCCGAGAGGAGAAACTATCCGACCCAGCCGGGAATCGAAAGCTAAATTCTTTATTCTGTACATTTCCGTCAAGCACGTGCAGTTCGATGGCGAAATATTTACTTTCTGGGACTAGGATGGTAAAAATGGAAAACGAAGATCGAGAAACTGTTATTAAGAGCTACGCAAACAAAAGCTGAAATCTGTAAGATCTGTATAAAAGAGGCAATGGACTAAGCACAGTAAAATCTCAGAACAGGAATGAGCTCGTGGACGACACAGTCCTGCTAGTTGGAAGTAATGGGGTGTTAGTAAACCTGAAAGGCTACTGAGCACGAATTTTTTAATTATTATGGTATAAACAATGTAAATATGAAAACGGGTCTCTCTCTCTCTCTCTCTCTCTCTCTCTCTCTCTCTCTCTCTCTCTCTCATTACGATTGCTGTTGTTTGTTTCGCCCAGAAACTCCTAATGGCAGAAAAAGAACAGTAGATTAAAAGATTAGGTAAGACTAGCTCTCCCGCATCTTCTACCGGGTATTAGATACTTCTCCAGCCGTCAAACACAAACCTTTGGACAACCTCTTTGAGAGCAAAATTCAATCAGTCAGCTGTCCCTTGAGGAGTCTCATTAGTGCAGAGAAATTAAGTGTTATGGCACTGATCTAAATGATCAAACCCTCGACTGGTGTTTATTTTGCTTCACAAAACTTCATTTCCAGTGAATGATATTATTAGTTTGCAATCAGACTCGGCAGTAAAGGTGTAACGACATAATACTTCAAATAAAATTAAAGTTGCTAATACACTCATTTTGTTCTTAGATACTGGATATAGACAGTTATTATCAGCTAATAGATATGAACAGTTTGTTAGAGCATGTCAGTGTGCAGAGGCTATTAAGGCAACGTAATTGATGACGTCACAGCATACTGCAACGCTGTAGCCCTTGTTTCCTGTCGGTGGCAGATGGCGATCTCTAGAGAGCAGACAAAACAACTGCAGTTACGTCCATGAGAACTGAAGTCGTAAGTTGTTACGGTCAGTGCGCAGCAAAGAGTGAAATAACACCGTCTTTAGTTGCATGTTTTACAATAATTAATCTAAGATAGGAAAAAAACAACGTTCAAGCTTGTAACAAGCCTGATTGTCGGGGTTTTCCAGTAGCGCTAAGGCACGAAAGTTACGATTCATACTTATTCCCGTGCTGGCGGACACCTGTAGGCTGCTCACCATTCCGGCAGTTTGTAGGGAAATACAGAAAGGAGGTAGGAATACCGGGAGAGGTGAAAAATGGCTTGTTTAATGAATATAGGGGGTTAAGCAGATTATCAAGGATTTGAAATAAAAACTATGAGAAGAAATGCGGGCTTTCTATCGCGAAGTACTCTTGGATGAATTTACAGAGAGAACTTTCTAGTTAGTCGTTATAGGGATGTGATTTACAAGATCACGCATAGGATGATAAGAGGGAAAACAGAAGTTCTTGAATGTCTCGTCCATTTTGAAGTGGAGAAGGAAAGGGAATCGCTCAGAAGCCCATGAATTACTGTATACCTTTGATTAACCAGTACATCGAGGTGTAGAAATCCTATATTCCCTTCCATCTCTGTGCTCAAGCATCCTGGCGAGAGCAGCTGTACAGGCATAATGTTCTCGTAACAGAAACACTGGTTCTGGACTAAAAAATAATCATTTATAGACGATAGAAAACAACAAAAGTCTCATCGAGGACTCTTGCTGCAAAATGCGATACCTCATAGACAAAGATTGCACATAAATATGAAAACAGAACACATAATCATGTCTAATACGTAGTAGGAAACCCGTTGGCATTCAAAATAGCTTCCAGTCGTCTCGAAATGGATAAATACAGGTCCCGTACGGTTTTCAAGGGAATCTTACACCATTCTTCCTGCAAAATAGTGGCAAGTCCAGGTAACTGTGATGGAGGTGGATAACGGCCACCCACCCTTCTCTCCAAAGTAGGCCACAATGAATACTAATGGCATCTGGTGACTGTGGTGGGCAGGGGAGATGAGACAGGTCATCCCTGTGCTCATAAAACCAGTCACCTCAGATGTTAAGTCCCATAGTGCTCGGAGCCATTTGAACCATTTGACCACGACTGACACTTGCAGTGTACTAAAAGTAAAGTCGTATCGGGAGAACCCGGAGAGCTGGTTTGGATGCCTAATTGGAAAGATTTTTTTTCTATCCCTCGATTCTGCAGGCATCTTCATTTCGCGAAATATGATAGCTGTGCTTGTAAATGTATCTTTTGAGTGTAGGTGACTATAATAGGCGTCTTTGTAGTGTAGTGTCAAGTTCGAGTTGGAGACGATGAGAGAAGGGAGGGTATGAAACCCGGTATCAGCACATAGCCTGATCCTCACGAAGACCGTCGGCCCTAACGTACCCATCCGACGGACGGATCACAATCAGCAGTGTCAAATGCCCTCACTTCATTAGACACTGCGGAGAGGTTTTGCATTGAATCCAGGACATTGACGCAAAGACTAGTGCTGAGAGACTTTACCCCTCTTGGCCCCTCTGCTGTATAGGCTCAGGGAAAACAGCACGCGGCGTACTGAGACGGTCACCCGTCCAATTACTAGCCTCTGTTAACTTCAGTGATCTGATGGGAAACGGTGTATCTACGTCGGCAAGGCTGTCCAACTGCAGCGTACTCAGGGCATCGCACAGGTGCTGTCCATAGTCGAAGACAACCGCGCAGCCTGCAGGTTTGGCTAGCACCTGCATTTATGTTCAAGCAAGCATTTATGGCTGTGTTTCCACATTTCGTCCAACCCCTGTATACGAATTAAGTTACAAAGAAAGTAGATCCTAATGCTTTAAAGAAGACTGTGTGGTAAAATTGGTGGGAGGATCTCCTCCCACGAGGCTGTGTGTCATATGTTTTAAAAGGGATACCGAGCCAAGTGGTGCAGTTGTCAGGCAAGGGAACCGCATTCGAGATCATCGTGGTTTCAGTACCCACCGGCCGTCCAGATTTAGTTTTCCCGTGGTTTCCCTAAATCGCTTAAGGTAAATGCTGCCTTGCCCATTCAACTTCCAAGAACTCAGGTTCCGTCTCTAATGACTTCGTTGTCAGTGGAACCTTTAATCCTAATCTTCCACCCTCCTTCCTTCCTTCGAAAGGAGGCAGGCTCGCCGCTGGGAACCGGGAAATCTGGACCATGTTCCGCATGCTATGTACAGTTTCTGCCCTTTACTCTTTAAAACAATTTATATATACGAAGCGCTACAATTCTTCTTTGTTCTTGTCAGATTTCTTGTATTTCTTTATGCTATCCTCAAAAAGCAATAGACCGGCGACATAACACCGCCTATATTTCACTAAAACTAAACGCAATCCTTGAAGTCTAATGTGGGTGTAGCGGCATCTACGACAGACAGCAGAGTGCGCTATTGGCTGGTGTTTACATTGTAAACTCACAGAAGAAAATATTAGTATCCTTATTAAAAGATCCCAGCGGTAAACGCAGGTGGAATGAAACTGGTACCAAGTGGTCACGTGACCTCCGCCGCTAAGGTCGTCATGACACTAAAATGGTTATTATGTGGCAGTGAGTTGTGTGGAATAAGGGCAATAAGGCGGGTCGACGTGCAGACGTGACAGAATGGCAGAAAGCAGTTAGCCTGTTTGCATGTAAACACGGTCACATTGCCAGTGAAGTTACCCGATTTGTTACTGTATCAGGGTGGACTGTCCTCCGTGTCTACAAGGAATGGTGAACCACCCGCAGTCATGTAACGCTGCCTAAGAATACAAATATCCTAACCGAGATGGTGACACTCGGTTTCAATCCAGACAGAAACTGACAAGTTGCTGCTCAACCAACGTCCGAGCGGCAGCTCCGAAGGCAAATGCAATCAATGGACATTCGGAGTTGGGCACCACGCAAAAAGTCATTGCATACAACCGCACATAAATCTTTAAGTCTTCATTGGCCTAAACCACACATAAACTGGACAGTTACTAACTGGAGGACCGCAGTGTAGTTCCGTGAGTCGCGACTTTGCAACTTTTCAATGATGCAAGTCGTCAAGCGTACTGGCGGCCCAATGAGGCGCTTGATCCACAGTATTTGGAGGGTGTAGTTAATGTCGGAGGTTATTTTTCTGTGCCATGACTTGGGCTCACTTATTCAGATTGCAGTGGACATAAACGAGGATATTCAGTTCTACATTCTCAACGACCAGCTGTCACCCATTCTTCTACTTCTCCACGATTAGTATGCTGCGAACACTCTCGTCTTCCAAGATGACAACAGTCGTGTTCAAAGGCTACGCACGTACCTTTCTGACTTGACGAATGCTCAGGCGCTCTATTAAACCTTGACTGGGCCGCTATATCACCCGATCATAGTTCCATTTGCGTGGGCCTGACTGCGGAAGTGGATGGAATTTAGCAATCAGTATCGTCACGATCATCTATGAGTGGCTTCAGCTGGACGTTATATACCTGAAGACACTTGTGGACTCTATTCCTTTCTGAACTGAGGTCATTATCACGGCAGGAGGTGGTGATGCACTACGTTAGCGTGGTGTCTCCCAGGAGGGAACAACTTTTTTTTCGGGTGTGCGTATGTCCTCTCCTGCAACATAACATCAGAGCATTATCTGAATACGTGCCTCCTTGGGTGCTCACCACTCTAGTTCAAGGGGAGAATGGACCATACATCCTGTAGATGTAAATGAAAGAACTTCTTCTGGCTCCAGATGTCTGTACGCCTTTAGAGATTCGTTCAACATACTGTGAAAATTAAGATCTATAATGCAGTTATACACCCCGATATCCTCTATGGTTCAGAAAGCTGGGCGCTGTCTAAAAGGGAGGTGCAAATGCTTCTAACATTTGAAACAAAGGCCCAGTGAGAGACGGAGATACTTGGAAGAGCAAGAACGAATAATGAAATTTGTGAGGTCATAAATCAGCCCAACGTTTTACAATATCAAAAAGACGACTATAATGGACAGGTCACATAATCCGTATGCCAGAGACATTACTTCCTCAGCAAGCTTTCATTGCCCACATTGGTAGGCTAGGAAACAAACGGGAGGACGAGACAAAAAGAGATTCCGAAATTTTGAATGTGGTCAAGTGGGACGAAACAGCAACGGACAGAATGCAGTGTAGAATAATTGTCGACCCAGGGCATCGTCTACAGGGCTGGTGACCGCTGGATAACTAAGTAAGAAAGTAATTAAGTAAATAAATAAATAAGTAAAGCAAACTTAAATTTGCATTCCTGCTAGTCTAGTGTGCAACGTATAATCCCAAGCCACTTGAGACTAGTAACAATTCTCCGATGCGAAAGTGGTATCCATGTTGCGATCAACATGCGAATTTGAAAGACGTTTTTCGATTATGACACTAAAAAGTCACGTTTTTATGGCAAACTGACTGAGAAAATCCTCCAAGTTGCCTGTGTCTGTCGGTTAGTGGCCAATTTGTGCCTGATATTCAGCCCACCAAAAATAATTAAACAATACTAAAAATTTGGTTCATAAATATAAAACATGAAACAAAGCTGCATGCTACACGTGGCACTTTTCCGACAGACAGCGTGGCATGGTTAGAGAGGGAAGTGTGCACTTAGGCGAGACAGATTGGCATACGTCTACAAGCGCCAAATGTGAAGAGAGTTCTTGCCTGTCCCTGAATTAAACCCTCAGTGCTGTCAGAACCTGCGAAGTTGGCTTAATAGCCAGAGATCTTCCCATAGTCAGGATTTTTAAAGGAAATTTTAAGTTGGAAATAAATTTATAAGATATCCTAGCACGAAGCAGCACTCTCCAGAGGATCGCTATTATCGGGAGAAGGGGATAACTTTGTTGCGAGAGTCATTTCCGCACGCAGGCTGGTTTTAATTTTGAAATAATCACTTTATTTCATGATTTTACCGTGAGCTAATTTCGCACCTGATCATTTTCAAACAGTATGATATTACAATAACGTCAAAACTTATAGGAGCTTGAAGAACAGATGAAATAAAATAAAAATAAACATATATCAAAAATTTACACACGTCTGTTACTTGTAAAAACTGTTATCATACAGGATCTTACATTTCACATATCTATGTGGACGAAGCAACGTCTGATGGGATCCATAGTAATGGTTTCTTACAGATCATGGCAGTCACTGGCACAACCTGTATATACATCACTATAGAGCACAATTGACATCAAAAACGCAAAATATGGAATTCTTATGGGCTTACCGCCAAATTCTGTTGTAACCTAATATAACACACGTGAATTCCGTATGAAAAAAAGAGAAAAATGGGACCCTTAAGTAGCTTTCGTCATTGTACCAACGTACAGCGTATTTAAACGTGTTATTTTCACATTTCAAATAAAGCTGCAGATAGTGTGGTCAAATTCTTAAAATTAAATCGAGTTCATGTCAACGAATTTAACAGTACGACTGTGTCATCAAAATGCAAAAAACTTAAACAAAAAGAAATACACTCTTGGCCATAGACATTAGCACAATGACTGAATGTAAGGGGTTAAAAAGAATGGGATATAATGGTCGAGCAGCTTCTCACAAGCCATACATTTCTGTAGTCGCTGCTAAGGAACTCTGGACAGTGGATGACTGGAAATGAGTGATTTGGAGTGATAAATCATTAAAAACACTGTGACAATCTGATGGAAATATTTGGGTTCGGCGAACGGCTGGACAACGTTATCTGTCATTATGTGTAGAGCAGAAACTGAAATACAGAAGAGATGGTGATACGGTATGAGAGCATTTTTCGTGGCTAGGATATGGTCCCCTTACTGCGCTCAAGCAACAGGATGATTGTATCAGCATGACAATGCACCCTCTCATAATGCAGGATCTGCAGGAAATGTCTTGTAACAATAACAGTCGCCACGCGGAGTGGCAGCGCGGTTGCAGGCGCCATGTCACGGATTGCGCGACCCCTCCGGCCGGAGGTTCGACTCCTCCTTCGGGCATGGGTGTGTGTGTTGTTCTTAGCATATAAGTTAACTTAAGTAGTGTGTAGGTCTAGGGACCGCTGATCTCAGCAGTTTGGTCCCTTAGGAATTCACTCACACACACAATAACATTCCTGTGATGGATTGACCTGCCCAAAATCCCGACCTGAGCCCTATAGAACACCTTTGGGAAGATTTAGAAAGTCTACTTCGTTCCAGATCCCACCATTCAACACCAGTTCAAATGGTTCAAATGGCTCTGAGCACTATGGGACTTAACAACTGAGGTCATCAGTCCCCTAGAACTGAGAACTACTTAAACCTAACTAACTTAAGGACATCACACACATCCATGCTCGAGGCAGGATTTGAACCTGCGACCATAGCGGTCGCGCTGTTCCAGACTGAAGCACCTAGAACCGCTCGCCCACGGCGGCCGGCTCCAACACCAGGAAAGTGTCTGGTTTCGCCTCTCGAGTAAACAAAGGACTGCCGTTCCTTCACAGACGTACAGACACTATTTAAAGTATCTCTAACGGAGTTTAAGCCGATGAGTGGACACACGCAGTATCAACATCTAAGTCATACGTGTCTGGATACGTTTGATCAGACAGTACACTCTACTCGCACTCATCATAGTTATCCACTCGAGCACAATGGTTCAAAACTCGCGTCCGGCCATCCTGATTTAGGTTTTCCGTAATTTCCCTAAATCGTTTCAGGCAAATGCCAGGATGGTTCCTTTACAAGGACACGGCCGACTTCCTTCCCCATCCTTCCATAATCCGACGACACCGATGACCTCGCTGCTTGGTCCCTTCCATCAAATCAACCATCCAACCTACTATCCACTCGAACGAAGCGACTGAACCCTCCCTGATATTATGTCAGAGTTTATTTCGCCCGTGTGCCGTGTCAGGTGGTTATGTTTTCCACGAGACACTAATCTGTCACTTTCGGACTCGATATCACGGCACTTTCGTTGTCACAAGCGAGCCACGGGCAGAGTTCGCTACGTACAAGGCTGGTGGCTGGCTAGCAGGCGGATCGCTGCCGCAGCCTCGCGGCACTTCCCCATGCAAATTGCCCCGGCCCAGTCACCCTCTCACTGCTCCGCCGCGGAATGCAGCCTTGGATCCGCGTCACGATAGCGTAGCCTAGTGCACATCCGCATCTCACTGCCCTCCAGCCTCTCCTTCCATTCACAAATCGCGTCCAGCGAGGTCTTGTGAAAGTAAACAAGGTGTGGAACTAATGAGTCTAGAAATATCTGTAACTTCTTTGTCCTGTCATCTTTACTTGCGTGTTTTATTTTGCTTATAATTATCACTTTAGGTCTGTCTAATTACAGCTTATTGAGAGTAAAACGAATTTTTTGTGCCATATGCATTTCTCCTTTATTATGTGAACAGCATCATCAGCTGACTGAAGTACGTACATATTTCTGTTTGTACTACGTTGCTTCACATCAATAAGACACTTTCTGATTTTCTATGGCGTAATAATAATTTAAATTTCTCTTTACAAAAAAAATGGTTCAAATAGCTGTAAGCACTATGGGACTTAACATCTGAGGTCATCATTCCCCTAGACTTAGAACTACCTAAACCTAATTAACCTAAGGACATCACACACATCCATGACCGAGGCAGGATTCGAACGTGCGACCGTAGCGGTCGCGCGGTTCCGGACTGAAGCGCCTAGAACCTCTCGGCCACAAGGCCGTCTTCTATTTACACATTTCGTATATACTGCTAGATATTTATTCTTGTTCAGCCGGCCGCGGTGGCCGTGCTGTTCTAGGCGCTTCATTCCGGAACCGCGCGGCTGCTACGGTCGCAGGCTCGAATCCTGCCTCCGGCATGGATGTGGGTGATGTCCTTAGGTTAGTTAGGTTTAGGTAGTTCTTAGTTCTAGAGGACTGATGACGTCAGATGTTAAGTCCTTTTTTATTCTTGTTCCGGTATTAGAACTGTTCTTAGACACTTCATTTGTAAAATGATTATATGTATTTTGGATGCTGACGCCAGTGTGTGTGTGGGTGTGTGTGTGTGTGTGTGTGTATGAGTGGAGCAGAGACAGAGACATAGAATTTGAGACAGACAAAGAATTTGTATTTACTTTGGTATGGTCAGGCTTCTGTACGCATACGTCTCTTTTTTTCTTTTTTTTTTCGAATGGGCTTAAGCAGAAGTACAACTCCAAAACCGAACAAAAACACATGTAGATCAGCATCCACGAAATTTGTAAGTAGATATGTAAATTACTATCACGTCATAAAAATCGTAAAGTTCCAGAACTGTTTATAGCCTCAATGTACAATACTCGCTATGTGAAACCAAATATTAAAACACGAATATGTACATATTTGAGGCTACTGATGATACCTTTCAAATAACACGTACGGCGCGAAAAAATCGTATTACACAGTTCTAATTAGACGGACATAAAGTGATGATTATCAATATAAAAATGATTCCAGAGTTTCTCCGTCCACGGTGTAAATAAAAACTCAAAGATGTAGAATAATCGTCTTTCTGAGTTTACAAGCTTCTGTTTCTGTTTTTCCGAGTTTGCAAGTTGAATTTTATTTCGTGTGGTGTCACCGCCAGACACCACACTTGCTAGGTGGTAGCCTTTAAATCGGCCGCGGTCCGTTAGTATACGTCGGACCCGCGTGTCGCCACTATCAGTGATTGCAGACCGAGCGCCGCCACACGGCAGGTCTAGAGAGACGTCCTAGCACTCGCCCCAGTTGTACAGCCGACTTTGCTAGCGATGGTTCACTGACAAAATACGCTCTCATTTGCCGAGACGATAGTTAGCATAGCCTTCAGCTACGTCATTTGCTACGACCTAGCAAGGCGCCATTACCAGTCACTATTGTTGCTGTAAAACAACATGTACCGTCACGAGCGATGTTTACCAATTATGGATTAAAGTTAAGTATTCCAGAACCTACGTACTTTTTTTACTAGACTCAACTCCTTTAACTGTTCCAGACCTCACGCCAGCCTGTGTGAGCTTAAACGCGTGCCTTTCGGCTACCTCATAGTGGCTTGGCTGTCTTGCCAAGTCACAACATTTAGAAAAACAGAGTTCTTTTAATTTCTTATTATTTATGCCTTCGTATTGTCTTAAAGGTGTATCGTTGTATTTCTGGAAAATATTATGAAAACTTTTGGTTGAGTGTGTTAGGGCTGAAAATTATAAGGGATGCATTTTATATTTTTATTACTTCTCACCTGAAACTGCGCGACTTTGAGTTATTGTACTGTACAAATTAATCTGGTCTCATGCGTTTTATGGCGTGCCAGCATCTCGTATGTAAAATAGCCGGAAAAACACAATCATCAATCAGAACATCATGCCCATCAATCTACTATCAATATAATCCCGTCCAGGCGATAGCAGCGTCAGCTGGCGAGGAAATGACTGCTATTCAGACACACACACGGCGCATGTAGTATCAGTGAGCGTGCTGTCCATGTGTGGAATGAGGAAGGCGAGCGATCTATCTGAGTTTGATCAAGGGCAGATTTTCATGGTCCGGAGGCTGGGCAGAGTACAAGTCTGTTTAAGCACACAGTGCAACGAATACTCCCGACTATGGGCCTCAGCAGACGATGACTCATACATGTGCCAATGTTCAGCAACACGACATCGGCAACTACGCCTGAAATGGGCACGTGACCATCGGCACTGGACGTTAGCGCAGTGGCAGTGCGTTGCATGGTCTGGTGAATCCCGATACCTTTTGCATCATGCCGATGGGAGGGCGCGAATCCGCCGTCTTCCAGGGGAAGAGTTCCTTGACATAAGTATTGCGGGACGAAGACAAGCTGGCGGCAGCTCCGTTATGCTCTGGGGAACATTCACGTGGACATCTTTGTGTCCAGAGAAGCTCGTGCAAGGCACTATGACGGCCAAGGAATATTGTACACTGGTTTCAGACCACATACAACCCTTCAGGACGATCACGTTACCCAACGGAAGTGGCATTTTTCAACAAGATAATGCGCGATGTCACAAGGGCAGGAGTGTGATAGAGTGGTTCGAGGGACACAGTGGCATGCTCCAATTGATGTGTTGTCACCCCAGCTTGCTACATCTAAACCCGATCGAATACATCTGGGATGTGACTGAACGTGGCGTCAGGGTTCATTTCCCCCTCCCCGAAATTCATGGGAATTAGGTGACTTGTGTGTGCAGATGTGGCGCCAACTCCCTCCAGCGACCTACTAAGGCCTCAATGGTTCCCTGCCACTACGCGTTGCCGCTGTTATTCGTGCCAATAGATATTTTTTTCTATATTCTCCCGGGGCTAACATTGCTGGTGGTTCCGTGCTTACAGCTTTCGCGACGTTGTGCGTCCTTGGTGTGCTTTACGAGCTCTCCATAAAAATAACATTCCGTTCTGCAGAAGACGTAGTTTTTAAAAACCGAAGGAATTTCACAATTCACTATGCTTATTTACAGAATTTATATAAACAACACACTAGATAAACATTTACGAAAGAAATAAAATAATTTTAGAAGGAAATAAATTAAACTCTCGGTTGTAACTTTTGATGTTCCTCAGACAGTATTTCTTTTTTTGTTCTTTTTTCCCTTTTACGACCGACACTGACTGCTTCACGATGTTACGTCGGTAAGTGTTAGACTTGGTAGTCCAGCATTCCTCTCTGCCCAACGAGTCAGAAGTGCCTGATTTTCCTGGAAGAAGTACCGGTGGAGTTCTTGGAAGGTGTACCAGTGAATATTCGTGATTAAACACGACGACGCGCCAGCAAAATTCGCAGTTCACTACCACTTCGACGCAACATTCAGGGAAAATGTGAAAAGGTCAAAGTGGATCACATCGTCAGCAGCCAACATGTTCTAAATTTTGTTTCTTAGACCTTTTCTTGTCAGGTTACATTAGGAGATTTTTTTTACAACGCTACGTCACGTACTAGGACTTTATACAGCATGAAAATTAATAAAACCGACAAAATGCGGGATGGATTTCTGACTGGAAATGGAGAGAAAAAATGTCCTATGAACATGTTTCTGGGAATGCATCGTTGCCACGGTAGATCGCGATGACGAATAATTCCTCTGACCGCGTGCCGTGTGTTTCTTGTGTGTTGCAGGCTGTACGATTGACGCAGCGTGGTTTAAGCAGCAGAATGGTCCGGTATTCATGTCGGGAACAAGCCGAGATAGTGATTCTGTACGGACGGCCAAGCAGATGGAAACAGTCGAAAGACAGCACGGCTATACAAAAACGAGTAGCCTCACGGACTCCAATCATATCTCACAACATTTCAAGCGCTTTTTGAGCGTTTGTGTGGTCATGGGTCCTTTCAGACAGGCGAACGTGCAGGGAGGCGGCGGGCTGTGCGTGCACCAGACTTGGAGGACTGAGTTCTACAGGATATGGAGACGAATCCTCGTACAAGCTCCAGGCAAGTGGTCCAGCAACATGGTTAACCTAAAATACGATTATGAATGACAACCGCTACAATCCCTATCACCTGCAATGAGTGCAGGGATTATAATCAGCGGATTTCCCTGTACGGGACGGATTTTGTCGATGGATTTCGCACCACACTATCGCAATTATGGGATTCCTGTCATCAGTCCTCTTTACCGGCCAAGCAAACTTTACCAGAACTGGCATCATCAATCTGCATAATCGTCATCTGTGGACTACAGACAATCCTCGAGGAATGCTTGAGGCGTCTCGTCAGCGTCGGTTCAGCATCAAACTCTGAGCTGGGATTTTTGGCGACTATATCCGTGGACCGTTTATTACTCCACAATGCCTCGACGAAGGAACGTACCTGCTCTGCCTGGGCTGCTTGAGAATGATTCTTTGGCAATGCGACGTAGTATGTGGTTTCTGCATGACGGAGCACCAACCCACTCCCTCACTGCAGTTCGCCTGATACCTCAACAACATCTTCCCCGGGAGCTGGAGAGAACGCGGACGCCCTGCTAGATCACCAGACTTAAACCCCCTGGATTTTTATCTATGGGGGCAACTGGAAAGCATCGTGAGTCCTGAACCAGTTCCTGAAGTGCAGGCCCTTCAGCAGCGTGTTCATGACACCTGTGACGCTATTCGGAGAGAGACTGGAATGTGCGAAAGTGTGTGACTATCCATGAAGCGACGTGTGAACGCCTGCATTGCATCCCATGGAGGCCACATTGAACATCTGTTGGATGCGATGCGATGCAGCTCTGTACTGTGTACCGGGACGATTTGTTGTCGTTGCACGCACACCGTCCATTTCCAGTCAGGTTCCATTAATTTTCATCCTACGTATAGATCTAGACATATCGTTTGTAATGGAGCGAAATCATCAGATTTTAGAGGCCTATTGGCAGCAAGGCGTCCGCCTCCATAGCTGTGTCGTCAACGCTTTTCCTTGTCATGCGGAGAACCCGGGTTAAATTTCCGACAGTGGTTGGAGGTATAGAATGGGACGCACTTCGTCTCATGAAACCAATTGATGAGGGAGGATACTTAAAAGAAAAGTAGCGGTTCAAAGATCTGGAAAGCTGGGCTGAAAGGGTCCCAACCACATTGCATCCATACGACGTCATATGAGAGACGATGACACGGCGGCCGGTCGGCATTACGATGTAGTGATGGCCTGATCGCGGCGTTATCCTGTACTGGGCCAGCGCATGATCTGTCTTACGATCCGTTTTCACCTCGTTTTTTCTTTATTAAAGTAATAATATCAACAAAGAGATAAGTGAATTTTGCTAAAGATATGAGCCTTAGTTAGCCGCGCCAAGTCGTACAAAATGCCCTACACGCGCTGTCATGTGTGCACAGAACATTAAAAGGAGCATCGATACGTGTCTCGAGAAGGAGAAAAGTCAGAGGCAACTTGGATAAAATGGCAGTAACAGATCATTCCACTGCGACTGGGGACCACAGATTACTATGCCAGACCAGAGTAGAGACAGAAATTCTATTAACATGAGGACAACGACAACAAAACAGAAAAAGTATTTAAACTAGACAGACCCTTTTCTTGTCATCGGAACCGCGGATAGTAAGTCATTTTGTACTAGAGACTGAGCAAGCTGGGGCAACTAATTGACACTAGTATCACCAGTACTCTCGCATAAGAAACTGCATCAACTTACCGCATGATCATGGACGTTTTAGTGATCAGTACCTCTAACCAAGTTTTTGTATGCACGTACAGCTTCTGTACCATCCCTGGTATTTTTCAGACGATAGGGCCATATCGATGTGCTGTTAAGTCTTTATCTTATGGGAACCGTTTTATGATTCGAATGTTATGTAGCAATTTCACATCGAAAAAAAAATTAATTCAGTTGATCTATTCTCCACACTTTTCAATCCTAAATAATGTAAAGAATTGTGTTAGTTGACAGTTACCATGATCTCTTATCAGCTATTATAGGCCCTGTATGTCTTTACACAATTTTTTTAAAAAGGTCGTCGTAGGTTTCCCCTATGTAATCAAGAGGTGACTGAAAAGTAGGTAAACCAAAAACACACACATCAACAAAAAATTTTGCATCACCCCAGTTCCTAGAGCTCCTGGAGATAGACGTTGACTGTGGATATTGTATCACAGACGCAGTCCCTTTGACTGTTCAGAGATGTCACTAAACCCGCAGAAAGATGTTAAAAGCCACGCATGAGCAGCGCCTATTAGACGGAGGGGGTCCGGCAACCGATCAGTTCCAGTTATTCCAC
Organism: Schistocerca americana; assembly: GCF_021461395.2. NCBI lineage: Eukaryota > Metazoa > Arthropoda > Insecta > Orthoptera > Acrididae > Schistocerca > Schistocerca americana. The sequence goes on along the minus strand of NC_060119.1, from coordinate 556,703,649 downwards.
CAGGAAGGAGGTATACGGCTCGTGTTGTCTGTAGTTCAACCATGCCTAGAAGGTCAATACCGCTGTTCAATCGCGTCCGCATAGTTATTTTGTGCCAGGAAGGGCTCTTAACAAGAGAAGTGTCCAGGTGTCTCGGAGAGAACCAAAGCGATGTAGTTTGGACATGGCGGAGATACAGAGAGACAGGAACTGTCGATGACATGCCTCGCTCAAGCCGCCCAAGGGCTACTACCGCAGTCGATGACCGCTACCTACGGATTATGACTCGGAGGAACCCTGAGAGAAACGCCACCATGTTGAATGATGTTTTTCGTGAAGCTACAGGGCGTTGTGTTACGACTCAAAATGTGTACAATAGGCTGCATGATGCGCAACTTCACTCCCGACGTCCATGGCGAGGTCCATTTTTGCAACCACGACACCATGCAGCGTGGTACAGATGGGCCCAACAACATGCCGCATGGACCACTCAGGATTGGCATCACGTTCTCTTCACCGATGAGTGTCGCATATACCTTCAACAAGACAATCGTCGGAGAAGTGTTAGGAGGCAACCCAGTCAGGCTGAAGCCTTAGACACACTGTCGAGCGAGTGCAACAAGGTGGAGGTTCCCTGATGTTTTGGGGTGGCAATACGTGAGACCGACTTACGCCGCTGGTGCTCATGGAAGGAACCGTAACGGTTGTACGATATGTGAATGCCATCCTCCGACCGATAGAGCAACCATATCGGCAGCATATTGCCGAGGCATTCGTCTTCATGGACGACAATTCGCGCCCCATCGTGCACATCTTGTGAATGACTTCCTTCAGGATAACGACATCGCTCGACTAGAGTGGCCAGCATGTTCTCCAGACATGAACCCTATCTAACATTCCTGGCATAGATTGAAAAGAGCTGTTTATGGACGACGTGAACCACCAATCACTCTGAGGGAGCCGGCCGAAGTGGCCGTGCGGTTCTAGGCGCTGCAGTCTGGAACCGCGAGACCGCTACGGTCGCAGGTTCGAATCCTGCCTCGGGCATGGATGTGTGTGATGTCCTTAGGTTAGTTCGGTTTAACTAGTTCTAAGTTCTAGGGGACTAATGACCTCAGTAGTTGAGTCCCATAGTGCTCAGAGCCATTTGATTTTTGAACTCTGAGGGATCTACGCCGAATCGCCGTTGAGGAGTGGAAGAATCTGGACCAACGGTGTCTTGATGAACTTGTGGATAGTATGCCACGACGAATACAGGCGTGCATCAATGCAAGAGGACGTGCTACTAGGTATTAGAGGTACCGGTGTGTACAGAAATATGCACCACCATCTCCGAAGGTCTCACTGTATGGTGGTTCAACATACAATGTACGATGTTGATGAGCAATAAAAAGGGCGGAAATGATGTTTATGTTGATCTCTACTCCAATTTTCAGTACAGGTTCCGGAACTCTCGGAACCGAGATAATGAAAAACTTCTTTTGATGTATGTAAATTACAAAAAGAGACTTTGTCGCCGAATAGGACATACGTCGGCGCAGCACAATTTTCTTATGTAATATTCGATGACGTCATTTCACAACGTCCATTGCAAGGGTACGAATTACCAATTCAACTGTTTTATGTTTAAGCTGTGGACAGCAGCTGAAACGTCTGACAGAAATATTTGCCTTGGTCCACCAACAACAGCAAAAACAGAAGATAGTTGTCAATTAGAATATAAATACCCGGCTTTGAAAATCTGAACTGTAGGAACGTTGTTAGATATTCTTCAGCTATCCTTCTTACAGCTTTCAAGAACTTGCGTGACTAAAACTGCATGGCCTTGGACAGGGTCAATGGATGGGACGCAGCATCCTGTAAAGTGTTCACGTCAGCGATGGTGTGACCTAACAAGCGTCTATAAATACCCCGATAACTAGATATCCAGATGCTTAATATCTGGTAAACGAGCAACCCGTGTTGCTCAATCTCCTTGACTAATCCATAGCTCTTTAAGGTTGCGCAGTAGGACTTGTATACTAAGCAAACATAAATGATTCATTAGATAGGGTGAGCGGAAGTATGAGGCTATACGCTGACGGAAGTATCGTCGGTGGACGGTCGTAAGTCAATAAGAATTGCGTAAAGACTTGAACAAAATTTCCATCTGCGCTATAGAACGGCAAAATCCTTTAACTTTCATAAAATACAAAAAAAATGACTATTGTGTCAAATAAATAGAGAAGAATAAATAGAGAAAACCAGGTGTCACTCCATGTAATTGTTTATAGATAATAATAAGAATCGATATGAAATGGAGTGAAGACGTAAAATTAGAAGTAGGGAAGTGGAATGGAAGACAGTGTTGTTGCAAGAGTTCTGGGATACTGCAGTGCATCTGTGAAATGCAGTCGCGTACTATACGCCACGATTGTCGATTCCAGACTATTGTTGCAGTGTTTTGGGACCTTATCACTTGGGAATGACCACATGCATCGCACGACTTTCCAGATGCTTTCCTAGTATTGTAAAAGATCGGCATAGTCTGTATACAGCTACAGGGATGGGGAAAAAACACATAAACACCGCGAGATATGCCTGCTTGAATATTAAAAGAGATGCTAGCCAAGTCTACAGACTGCGTGTTATATTTGACCACGTACTGTACAATGGCCTCAAGAAGTTATAAGTGTCATTCGTGTTCAGAACAGTGTTCTGTGTAGCTGTGAGTGGATTATATCGGAGCGCAATGCCTTCGAGCATGGGCAAATTATTGGTGCTCGTGTAGATGAGTGCTTCCGCAACCAAGGTAGCCGAAATGTTTGGTGTTTCGAGAAGCACCTTATCGAAGATTTATATCGCATACGAGGAAAGCTGGGAAACATCATTTCCCATGTCACAACGTGGACGAAAGTGTTTTGAGTGATCGTAGCAAACGGTCATTGAGGAGGACTGTGACGAAAAATAATAGGACGACAGCTGCAAAAATCACTAAATAACTGAATGTTGTACTAGCGAACACTGTCAGCACCAAAAGACACGAAGGAAGCTCCAGAAGCAGGGAACTGTAGAGTGAGCTGGAATTCCAACACCAGTCATCAGTGATGAAAATGACCGTAAAAGGAAAACGTTACGCCGAAGTCAATTCCTGGACTATGAAGAAATGGAGGAAAGTCATTTGGTCGGATGAGTCTTGGCGGTGATTCGTGGATGATCTGACAGTCATATTGTTGTATTCCATGGGTCCCATGCCTACTTTGCAAGGTCGCATTACTGCCATGGATTAAGTGACCATTTTGGCTGATCAGGACCATCCCTCGGTAAAATATTTGTTCCGCAATGAGGAAGCTGTGTTCCAAGACGACAAGATCCCCGTTCGACAAGTCACATATTCCAGGACTCGTTTTGTGAGCACAAGGGTGAATTCTCGCATCTCGTCTTGTTACAATGGTCGACATATCTCAATATGATTGAGCCCTTGTCGTCTAGTTTGGAGAGAAGGGTGTGTGATCGCTATCCGCCTCCACCATCATTACCCTAACTTGCCACGGTGTGCGGCTATTTGCCACGCCGGACATTTGCCACGATTTTACCTGCTCCGAAGGGTTGGGTCCCTTGTCTCCCCCTCCTCCTCCTCCTCCTCCTCCTCATCCTCCTCCTCACTCGCTGCCCGACCCGCAGTAAAGGTACTTACTGAACCTTTCCGCTGGTTTTCTTAACATAGGACCAGAATCTCTATGGATTTTTCGCCACAATTCTACCGAGAGTTTCGTTGTGGAAACTATTAAATGCATCTCGCATTGAAAGCCGCAACAATTTCGAGCCACAGTAAAGCTTTGCCAATGTTGGGGATTTTGCGCTCGTCTAAATTATTTGTGCCGTTTTCGGTGCTCCTGCAGCAGCTTTCGGTCATGTTTTGTGTAGCATGGGGTATCAGTTCCGTCTGATATTAATTTATTTGGTATGAATCTCTCGAGTACTGTTGATAATATTTCTTTGAACTTACATACTTTGGAAGAATTGGAGACTGTCTCTTAGAAAGACGTCAACAGGATTTTTAGTTGCTTTTAAAACTACACTCCTGGAAATGGAAAAAAGAACACATTGACACCGGTGTGTCAGACCCACCATACTTGCTCCGGACACTGCGAGAGGGCTGTACAAGCAATGATCACACGCACGGCACAGCCGACACACCAGGAACCGCGGTGTTGGCCGTCGAATGGCGCTAGCTGCGCAGCATTTGTGCACCGCCGCGGTCAGTGTCAGCCAGTTTGCCGTGGCATACGGAGCTCCATCGCAGTCTTTAACACTGGTAGCATGCCGCGACAGCGTGGACGTGAACCGTATGTGCAGTTGACGGACTTTGAGCGAGGGCGTATAGTGGGCATGCGGGAGGCCGGGTGGACGTACCGCCGAATTGCTCAACACGTGGGGCGTGAGGTCTCCACAGTACATCGATGTTGTCGCCAGTGGTCGGCGGAAGGTGCACGTGCCCGTCGACCTGGGACCGGACCGCAGCGACACACGGATGCACGCCAAGACCGTTGGATCCTACGCAGTGCCGTAGGGGACCGCACCGCCACTTCCCAGCAAATTCGGGACATTGTTGCTCCTGGGGTATCGGCGAGGACCATTCGCAACCGTCTCCATGAAGCTGGGCTACGGTCCCGCACACCGTTAGGCCGTCTTCCGCTCACGCCCCAACATCGTGCAGCCCGCCTCCAGTGGTGTCGCGACAGGCGTGAATGGAGGGACGAATGGAGACGTGTCGTCTTCAGCGATGAGAGTCGCTTCTGCCTTGGTGCCAATGATGGTCGTATGCGTGTTTCGCGCCGTGCAGGTGAGCGCCACAATCAGGACTGCATACGACCGAGGCACACAGGGCCAACACCCGGCATCATGGTGTGGGGAGCGATCTCCTACACTGGCCGTACACCACTGGTGATCGTCGAGGGGACACTGAACAGTGCACGGTACATCCAAACCGTCATCGAACCCATCGTTCTACCATTCCTAGACCGGCAAGGGAACTTGCTGTTCCAACAGGACAATGCACGTCCGCATGTATCCCGTGCCACCCAACGTGCTCTAGAAGGTGTAAGTCAACTACCCTGGCCAGCAAGATCTCCGGATCTGTCCTCCATTGAGCATGTTTGGGATTGGATGAAGTGTCGTCTCACGCGGTCTGCACGTCCAGCACGAACACTGGTCCTACTGAGGCGCCAGGTGGAAATGGCATGGTAAGCCGTTCCACAGGACTACATCCAGCATCTCTACGATCGTCTCCATGGGAGAATAGCAGCCCGCATTGCTGCGAAAGGTGGATATACACTGTACTAGTGCCGACATTGTGCATGCTCTGTTGCCTGTGTGTATGTGCCTGTGGTTCTGTCAGTGTGATCATGTGATGTATCTGACCCCAGGAATGTGTCAATAAAGTTTCCTCTTCCTGGGACAATGAATTCACGGTGTTCTTATTTCAATTTCCAGGAGTGTATGTATATTTCGCGTTTAGTTTTGGTGAATTTCTTTGTTACGGAATTGAGCCTCGCTACGACTGTGTGTTCACTAATTCCTGTACCCGTCGTGATGTTCAGAATTATTTGTGGCTAAGAGATCAAGTGTGTTTTCGTAAGCATTTACAATTGGAATGGCCTCGTGAACTAATTGTTCAAAATAATTTTATCAAAAGCATTTAGAACAATTATGGAAGTTGTTTTCTATCTACAGTATGGTCTGAAAATGTATTTTTGTCAACATACGGAAGTTAAATTGAAGTCACTGCCAACTGTAATTGTATGAGTAAGGTACCTATTTGCGATGAGACTCGAGTTTTCTTTGAAATGTTCAGCAACTGTTTCATCTGAGACCGGGGGTTGGTAAAAGGAGCCAGTTATTAATTTATTCCGGTTGTCGAATATAACCTCTGTCGATACTAAGTAACAGGAACTACCTGCTTCAATCTCGCTTGTGAGCTGGAACACACATTACATTATTTTTCCTTAAGTTGTGCTTCTTGTTTCTGTTGTAGCGGAGATCATTACAATTACGGCTTTTCCCTCCAAAACCTAAGATGCTTTCTCTATGACCCTGTAAATACCAGAGCTAAACAATGTAGAACAACAACGTACGGCACAAGCATAGCATTCTGTATTACTTCGTTTCCTTATTTCTAACATTTTAAAATTGTACGTCGACTTTAGATGACATATCAATCATAGATGTTCTTATCTCTGTTCATGAACGTACTTTCAGTCATGTTTTGAACATTGTCCAGCTACACTTTATTAACCAATGTTTCGCAGCAAGGGATATCGGATTTTGAGTAAATTAATTGGAGTATGTCGTCCTTCTTTTCAAACATTCACATATCCATTTCTTCTTTCCTTATTGTCTTTTGGGCATGCAGTTGTAGTAATTAAAGTAGGCACAAATGCAGCGATCAAAAAGAAATGATTAGCGTACATTCGCATTCTGTTTACAGCGTTCCTTTCTTGTTACTCCCATGGCGATGGACTGTTTCTATCGCAATCAGTAAGCATGAAAGGAAGCTACCGTACAGACAGAGGGATCTATATTTATACTTGGCAGAACTAATACTGACATAATCATCGGAATTGCTACCGTTTCCCAAAAGATATAAATATTTCGATTTCGGAAAAGAAACTCTGTATTTCGCCAAGAAGTCGAAGAAGAAGGTCCCTTACGTACTGGTTGTATCGAGTAAGATGTGGAGACGGCGGTTTGAAAGCGGACAGAAGAAGTACGAGGAAGGGCGTCCCATACCTGGCGAAGGGGCAAGTGTGGCAAATGTCCGGCGTGGCAAATGTCCGGCATTCCTTGCCACTAGTCAGCAGGAAAGATGACACAAGATTCCCTTTAAAACCATACGGGATCTGCCTTTATCCATTCCGAGACGACTAGAAGCTGTTTTGAATGCCAACGGTTTTCCTACACCATATTAGGCCTTTTAATGTGTTTGTGGTGTTTCATTATTTTGGTTCAACCTCCGTAAAAGATAAATGCTCAGGAAAATTAAATAGGAATCCTTGTAAGAAAGTCGACGTTGTTCTCGCGATACCATGTTGGGTAATTTAGAGAATCGGTAGAGTAAATATGTAGGAATCAATCAAACATTGTGTACTGTCGCGTGAGGCGTAGAAAATGGGATGGTGCCCCGTCAGACATAACGCACGTTCGTTGTATTTCAGCAGTGGTACAGTTCTCCAGTAGCATGAGTGTTTTGTCGCTCAGAAATTCTTGATAAATTACACATCCCAACGTGTTCGGTAAAAATAAATAAATAAATAAATAAGGCAGAAGTATTTATTTTTATGCTTTTAGAAGGAAAATGCCTGCATCATCAGAAACGTATTAACATAAGAATCTCCACTGCACGGAAAGCGTTGCAGGGATGAACTTTCGTCATAGTTTTATTATTAATTTTATTATTTTATTATTAATTTATATTATACACTTGGTTTCCAAAATTATTTCTTAAAAAACCTCTTCTACTCCCGAACAAATCTAGTGTCTCTAACTATCGCCCCGTACCTACAAACAGAAACAGAGTTCTTAGAAAGTGGACCATCTAGAAAACTTGTAAGTTAAAATATAGGTTTAGTCTCCCAACATACAAAATCATAAATTTTACGAGTTTATATGCTACATACAATCACAGAATTACCTTAGCACATGAAGATTCATGTGGAAAGCGTTGACGAAAGTTTATCCGTATAAAGCTTTGCATGTAATGCAGATTCACGTGCTAAGGCAATTCTCTGACTATATGTAACATATAAACTCGTAAAAATTTATGCCTTTGCATTTTGGATCGCTGAACCTAAATTTTAACTTACAAGCTTTCCACATGTTACACTTTCTAACTAATGCTGTTTCTGTTTGTTGGTACGGAGCGATAGTTAGACACTTAAATCGTTCGAGAGGAGAAGGCTCTTTTTTTATTTCTTTAAACAAATAATTTTGGAGACAAAGTCTATAATGACACTCAGATTGGTTCCAACTGCTACCATTAATACTTTTAAAAATCCGTGTACACGCTTGCTTGTGAACAGTACAAGAGATTCTACAGTACATTGTTACAGGCTTAGGTACTATTACCTAATTTCGATACTCTGTAATGCAAACAACACAGACTGTTCTCTACCATACGTCAATTCCAACGTAACTTAAATGATTTTTCATTGCTTTGTAATCAGAGTTATCAGACTAGTTGTTAGTCCAAAATTCAAGTTTATGAGCGTTTCCCTGTCTACATATTATCATTGATAATCACTGTGATTTTCCTAAACCGCTTCAGGCATGGTTACTTTCAAAAGGATACGGCCGATTTACTTCCCTAATCTTGTTCAATATGAGCTCGTGCTCTGTCTCTAACGAACATAACGTTGACGGAACATTCCTCTCTAACATTCCTTCCTTCCACTTTTGTGTGGCCTCTATTCTCGTGTGCGGCTGACAAACATTGCTATTTCCAATACGTTTGTGTGTCACTTGGGAAACATTCCGTTGTCAGCATTCCCTATTTCGCTGAAGTACGTGCTCGGATTTAGACATAACTGTCCGGCTTTCGCCGCTGTTCAGCCGTTGCCAATGGACTCCACGGTTCTGAATTGCCGCCGACTTCGAAAGCTCTCTTGGTGAACTGGTTGAAAGCCCTACAGTAAAGAAATACCCGTATCTTTCATAATGTATTAACAGTTTATCATCAGCAGCAGCATCTCAAAAGGAGATTAAAATCATTAGTGAAGAAGACCGGGACATGATGGGAAAACGACAGTGAAAGTTGTTTACCTCGTGTACTTATAAGAACATTTATAACTCGTCTTCTGCAACGGACCTTTATATTCTTTCTTGACCATACATGTTTCATACAATTATTTTAGAAACCTTCATTTTTACTTCTCCTATGTAACATAGTTCGAAGTCCACGTTAAACTTTTAGTCCCTCCTGTAACTAGCTGTGTAAATCATTTCAGACGTCGGATGAAGCCAACGGTATACCACCTCCAGCGGACAAAGTCTGTGACGTTCAAACCTATGTATTGACAGTAGTTTTACCATATTTTATGCGTTCTACGTATGTCCATCTGACAAACAAGAAAAACAAAAAAAGCTATGAAAGTTCTTCAAACAATCAGATGTATTAGTCTCCGTTACGGAAAAAATGTAATCCATTTGGAAAGACAAGTGATAATTATTTTTATCTACAACACCAATAGCGTTGAACCAGGAATTCAGGAAAAACGGCAACAAAGACTACCGACTGAACAGATATGTTGACGCTCTGATCGGACTCCTACCATTCCGCAATGAGACAGGTTTTCCAGTGAGACAGGCTTCACCCAAAAACGTTGAGTATGCAAGTTAAATCGGAATCTCTTCTCGAAATATAAATAGAATTCGGCGCCTTCAGCTCAAGTTCTCTTGGCATTTGCACCATAAAAAGTGGATAAAGTAGCGCGTACACACGTTGATACAACGGCAGCAACTTCGATTAAAGAAAACTGGCAATTCGGTTTTTGCAAGTATCGTCTGTTCTCCGACGACTGGTGTTTCATTATCTTACATAAAAAAATCGCAACGCCAAGAAGAGTTGGTAGGCGTTACTTTATATCTGAAAAATGATTATTCAAATTTCTCAGCACTAGGATACAAGTCAGGTATCCTGTAAATAACCGCTGTCACGTCGTGACACCTCTGGTGAGTTGATGCTAGTGAAGAAAGCCTTTAAGGCAACAAAGATGCCATTATCAACGCCTCACTGAGTTTGAAGGAGTCGTGTGACAGGGCTACGAGAAGATGAATGTTCCTTCTGCGATACGGCAGAAATACTTGGCAGGAATGTAGCCACTGCAAGTGATTGCTGGGAGCGGCAGTCACGAGAATGTACAGTCACAAGAAGACCTGATCCGGACTGCGTCGTCGCACTACCGAGAGAGAAGACCATCGCTTTCGGCGTACGTCTCTGGCGCATAGTACTGCATCTTCAGCAGCAATTTGAATACCATTTGGCACCACAGTGACTCAGTGCATTGTTACAAATCGATAACTTCAATGATAGCTCCTAGTCAGACGCCCTGCAGCGTGCATCCCAACGACCCCAAACCAACACCATTTTCGACTTCAGTAGTGTCAAGCGAGAGCTCATTGGAAGGCAGGGTGGAGTTCTGTTGGGTTTTCTGATGAAAGTTGGTTCTGCCCTCAGTGCCAGTGATGGCCGTGTGTTGGTTAGGATGACACCAGTTGAGGGCCTGCAACCAACCTGTCTGCATGCTGGACACACTGGACCTGCACCTGTGGCTATGGTCTGGAGTGCGATTTCGTATGACAACAGGAGCACTCTCCTGGCTATCCGACGCTTCCTCACTGCAGATTTGTACGTCAGTCTGATGCTTCGACCTGTTGAGCTGCCATTCATGAACAGCATTCCAGGAGGTGTTTTCCAACTAGATAACGCTCGCCCACAAAAATGGTTCAAAAGGCTCTGAGCACTACGGGACTTAACTGCTCAGGTCATCAGTCCCCTAGAACTTAGAACTACTTAAACCTAACTAAACTAAGGACAGCACACACGTCCATGCCCGAGACAGGATTCGAACCTGCGACCGTAGCGGTCGCGCTGTTCCAGACTGTAGCGCTTAGAGCCGCTCGGCCACACCGGCCGGCTGCTCGCCCACATCCCGCTGTTATAATCCAACATGCTCTACATGGCGTCGACATGTTGCCTTGACCTGCTCGATCACCATATCATTCCCCAACCGAGCACGTATGGGACATCATGGGACGACAACTCCAGCCTCATTCAGAAACAGCATTAACCGTCACTGTATTGACAGAGCAAGTGCAACAGGCACGGAACTGCATCCTACCAACTGACATCCGGCTCCTGTACAATATAATCCACGCAATTTTTTATGTGGGCTGTTAGACTGGCTATTAACGTACCAGCATTTCACATTTGCGTTGGCTTATCTCGCGCTTACATTAACCTTTGATCTTGCAGTGTTAATCACTTAAATACGTTATCCAGACAAAATTATTCCCAAAATTTCATTACCCTACAGTAATTACTATTTGGTGCTGCGATTTTTTCCATCTGTGTATTTCACTACATTTGTTTTGGGCAGAAATATAAAAAAAGAATGTGTTACTTCATCATTTACACGAGCAAAAATTATTTTATTATCACCATTATTACTTTAACTGTTACTATTACTATTATTATAACTATTATTATCATTATCACTCACCGTGCCACTTTCCTATCTAAACGGCACTGGGAACAGATCCGATTATTCAGCTGGGATCCCCAAAACATTTGCAAAATATCGTCGGCTATGAAAGAACAAAATCGGTACTCTTTTTGCTATTTGAAGTGTAAGACACTCAAGGTTAGTATTACATTATGTGGAAACGGATGCACCATTTACTTATCACAAGCTGTCGCTCCCACGACTCATATGTCTATAATCATTCTTTTGAGTTTTATTTCCACTGACGTTCCCTTCAGAGGGGACTAATTGAATGCCACGAATTTTAAACCTGCAGTATTAAATTTATTGTAATTACTTTTGAGCATATACAATGAGCCCTCATTAATCGCCATAGTAAGTTACTTATATGTTGTCATTACATGCCCTTTCCGGGCAATAACATTATGGTATGATTTTAATTGCTAAGTAATTTAAACGTGATGCAGGAGATTAGAAATCATCTGAAGCTTCCGCTAATCTAAAAAAGACTTTCCACAATAAACGATTGATCCTATGGCTGCACGAATAGTAGAACTCAGAAAACTCACGGCAGTGACAAAGAGGCTAAACTAAGGTTTATTACATAAATCTCTGCACTCGCTACCTATTTCAGCTTTGTTGTAGAGATGCCAATATAAACGAAAAAAGCGGAAAGAAATAATATTATCACAGACAAATAAATTGCAAGAGATTTTCTAATGTTCTAAGATTGTACCTCAGCAAATTCCGAAAAGTGTAATTATATGTTAGACTAGGTGGGATACCCGGCTTCGCTTAGGCAGTTGATATGAGATTGTGTGGTAGTTGGAATAAAAGGATAAATTTGAAAGTATATGAGGTAAAAAAATATTGAAGACACATTCTAATTATCAACAATACTTGTTAAAGTGTAAGAGGTAACAAAAAAATATTGAAAACATGTTCTATCTATTTGCAATACTTGACTATAAACAACATTTTTCATTTTGTTATCCGGGCTATATATGAACAAACTTTTCGAATTTTCTGCAGGAGAGCAAGCTACGTGTAATTCACCATGAGAGAAGCAGGATGCTTTGAAGTTGATGCCGCAATATTTTAAAGTTTTTCCTTGCGCTTTGTCAATTGTAAAACTGTAGGCTAATTTGATTGGAAATTGTAGTCTCTTAAATTGGAATGGCAGTTCATAGAGCTCCGTGGCCTTCTGAAATAAAATAGTATGTGGACTTTGTACTTTCCAGTCATAACTTCGGTTTCGATGATGTTATTCGATAGATTTTTGACGATCATTCTTGTTACATTACATAGCTTTGGTGAGGTGAGATTTCTGAGTAGTATGATCGGAGATCCAACTTTAAGTCGAAGTCAGTGTAATGGCATTCCTGGTACCTGCAAAGAGTTAAGAAATTCTGTAGGGAAGTTCACAATTTCCTCAACGCTAACATCGTGTCGATCGATTTGTATATTCTCTCTTCACAGGGTACTTTCTTTTGAATATTAAAGTTGATATCGTCGACAATATTATTTTTGTTGGCAAAAGTACCCTTTCAAATAGCCAGTCCGGATTACCATAGTTGTAGACTAAGTTTGGATGAATTTGGTCGATGAGTTCGTTTTCAGCAGTGGCTATGTTTCAAAAATCATTGTTGAGTTTAATGAGGCCAGTCTTCTGGACAGTAGGATATGTGCCTTCAAGTATTTGTAGAAGTTGTTGAGCAAAATGTACTGTTGTTTCGTCTTTCGAGGGCTCAACTATCGTATTTTTTGTTGATCACAGGTATTTCAATGGGGGCCAGAGATGTGGCTTTTTGAAGCATGCATTGGTCTCGTCAGCTGGTGTTGACTTGGGGATAACTGGAAGTGTTTGTTGAAAATCGCCTGATAGTATGAGTAGAGCTCCTTCCATCACTTCAGAGTTTCCTTGCAAGTCTTGTAATGTTCTGTCCATGCCTTCGAGTGTTTTTTTTATGTGATATTGTGCATTCGTCCCAGAAGATAATTTTAACTTTAGAAGTTCACCTCGCCCAGATGCTCTTGAAATTTTACATACCGGGAATTGTTCTGGGGTTATATTCAACGGCAGTTGTAGGGCGGAATGGGAAGTTCGTCCTCCTTCCGCAAGTGTAGCTGCAAAACGGATGGTGCCAGTGCAAGTGCGAGGTATTGTTTAGCACGTATTTCCGCCAGCGGCAGATTTATCAGAAACGTTTTCTCGGTGTCGCCTGGTGCCTCCAAGAAAATAATTATGCCAATGTTGTTGTCGATCCGGTTCATGATAATGCTGTAAATTTCCTTTTGAATGGCATTGATGAGTGGTTTGTTGTGAGCAATGCATTGACCTTGTTCGTTAATGTTGTAACTTTTTTTCCTTTGTAATTTGCAAGTTTAGCACACAGGTAGCATCTTGTCGTGGTACTTTCATCCGAAGTTGTACTAAGATCTGGTTATTTATAGTTAAACATTTATCTTCTAGACGAATGAGTGCTTCATTGACGATGTCGGCGTTGAATTCGATGGTCCTTTCAGGATGAGCTTGCCGGATTTGGTACAGTGTGCCATCACTCATAGACTCTTTGAAGGAGTCCCATAGCTGTTTTGGATTCTACGGGTTACATGTTGTTAGAATTGTGGCGAATAAGTCTCTCATTTGTTCTGCTGAGGCTGTGAGTCAGGCTTCTTGTAATATTAATTCCCAGTTATTATCGTTTCCCAGTATTCCTAAGCGTTGGCGTGCTTCTCTGGCATAGGTAACCGTCGTCAACAATCTTGAGATCTCTGAAACTTGTTGGTCGCCGTGTTTCGTGTAGCAACATACGGAGATAGAAACATTCAGCGTTGTTCGGAGGTACGGTGTATTCTCGGCCTAGTACTCCAGTTTTCATGATTCCTCGATGATCTTCTACTGGAATTCCTTGTTTTCGTCGTCGTAGGATTTTTCTTGTGTTCCACGTATAGTAAGTAGATAGGGACGTCGACATATAGTAATGCTTTCGCGAATGGATCCGTTTGGCACAGTTGGCAAAAAGCTGTTAATGTTGTGTTGTGATGTAGTTCGCTTGAATTTTTTCTCACGGTATCTTTTGTGAAGTAAACTCTCTGTCTGTTCTCCACATGTACTGCTAGATGTTGCACATTTGGTTCGCGTTCGTGTAAGGGAAAACCGAAAATCCGCCACGCTGCTTCGTTACTGTTGATGCATCTTCTTATTTGGTACATGAGGATCTAATCGTTTCTGTTTTGTTGTTCGCTGTCTTTGGCTATTTGAAACACTGCCATGTCAAAGCCTTTGTTCACATACTTACAGACATATTTGATGGATTTCATTGAACTGCAATATTCTACGTTTAAATGTACTAGGAACCCTTTAGAAAGTAGTGTTTTATATGGTACTACTCATCGATTATCAAATTCCATTTCGTCACTGCCGTCCGCAGCTCGTGGTCTGGTGGGTAGCGTTGCTGCCTCCGGATCCAGGGGTCGCGGGTTCGATTCGCGACCGGGACGGGAACTTTTCTCTGCTAGGGACTGTGTTTGTGTTGTCGTCATCATTTCATCATCATTAGGGAAAATGCCGGGACTGGACCGTGAGAAGATAGGGAATCGCTCCACAAACAAAATAACATCATCATCATCGTCGCTGCCTCTTATTCGGATTTTTGCTGTGAAGCCGCCGTTTCTAGGTGATCGTCTATTTGAGGTAGCTATCAACTCCGGTTTGTGTGCCGTCAAAGTATGGTTTTGGGCACTTTTTTGTAGATTGTCCATCACTCATACGTGGAGAAATGGGGTTTACTGGCCAGCATGATCCGCGAATCGTGTTTTTCTCTACTATGTTGTACAGTTTCGGAACTTCTTGTAGATTGGGAAATTCAGTTTAGATGATTTTGTCGATATCCGTTGGGTGAATTCTGTCATGTAGCCATATAAGATTGTGTGTGTGAGGCAGTACTCGTTTTTGCCATTCGATTGTGCACAACCAGCATCTAACGGTTCCAAAGATGTGGTATTTTGTGATGACTTCAATAAATCTCGTTTGGTTTTGCTGGAAAACTCGGGCTATTATGTCGCGTCGATGTATTGCGGTTTGTCCGTATCTCAGTTGTTCTTTGATTCCTGCTGCGACGACTTGCATATGAATGTTACGAAGACGTCAGGTGTCATGACACCTTGAGTGTATTCGTGCTCATGTCTCTGACTTCCTATGTATGATGAAGGTCAGATTACCATTGTCCAAATTTGTCAATGTTCCCGTAATTTATGATTGCGTCTCGAAGGTGAGTGTATTCTTCCATGCGTAGTTTCTTTTGATGCAGTCTTACGTAAAGCATCCGTTCCGCTTCTGTTTTTCGATACATATCTACCAAACTTTCAAAACAGAAAACGCGTCTCTAAATAAAATGAAATCTGCTATTTCGATAATTCAGTGGACAATGAACATTAAGAAAGAAACTGAAATGACCAAGAAAAGGCTTGAGACAAAAATACGATTTTAAAAGGAACAACGCAAACCTAAAATTAAGAAAGAAATGTGTTAAGATGTTTGTTCGAGAGTTCGTAACTTATGCATAGTCTCTTGGAATACAGAAGACAAAAAAATTGTTTTAGTAAAGTGGAACGAAGAAAAATGAAAGAAATTTCTTCTTAGAAAAATACTTCGATGGGCAAGTACTGAAATACATAAATGAACAATTTTAGGAAAGAGATAAATAAAAATTGTTGCACACCTTATTCAGCGGTACAGTTTCTTCATATTATGCACTTTTAGACGGAGTAATCGAGGACAGTAAGACAATTAGTAAATCCATAAGTTCAAAATTACGTGATTTTAAAGACTGTCATTTTGAGAGCACCACAAGCTACTATGTAAAAATATCTCTATTGTGACAGTTATGAGGGGCGACCAAAAAGTTTCCGTTCGAAAATGGTTCAAATGGCTCTGAGCACAATGGGACTTAACAACTGATGTCATCAGTCCCTTAGAACTTAGAACTACTTAAACCTAACTAACCTAAGAGCACCATACACCTCCATGCCCGAGGCAGGATTCGAACCTGCGACCGTAGCCGTCGCGCGGTTCCAGACTGAAGCGCCTAGAACCGCTCGGCCACAACGGCCGGCTTTCCGTTCGAAGGCCGTACAGTGCAGAGTCCGTAATTTCCTGCTTCACATCCTTGTCCGACAATAGCCTTGTTTAAGGAACCGAAGACGTGATTGTCGCATGGGGAGAGATCTGGAATGTACGACGGGTCCTCCCATTTGAGCTGATGAGCGTTACAGTGAATCAGTACCACCTCTTGTAGCAGTTTTCCACAACGGTCGTTTTCGACAGACAAGCTGCCCCACACACTTTCTTCATTCTCTGATGGATGTTTATCGCAGTGCGTCCTTCTGCAGCCAAGAAAAGAATAGCAGCACGATGGACGGATTTGATAATGGGTCACATTTCCGCATTTACCACACGTTACCATGGGTCACCTTTCCGCGTCTACCACACGCACGTCAAAAAGACACGAATGTCCCACTAATCCCATGCCTTCATGTCGGTGCTTAAATACCCACATCGGAGTCGCGCCACTATGCTTATACGCTTGAGCAATGCCCCCAGCTGAAACATTTTGATTGCCCTTTGTACTTTCGATTTATACTGATCATCAACTGGTAGATTTTAGTTACAGCAAAAGAACATACATAGATCTGAAGAGTCATGTATATGTTCGAGCGGAAGAGTGCCTACAATCTCCTAACATAAAAGATATAACTACGAAACATCGCAAAAATGTGGAACAGACATTTCGATATTGGAGATGTGGTGTGGGGTGCATAAAACAGAATGTCAGATAATGCGTTATACTCCACTGAAATCAACACTGAAACCAATATTGAAAAGTAATAGTTTATATAGCTCGAGTTATAATTTACTGACTGTGGAAGTCGATTACTGGTACTAATTAAATCTTTTATCCTCTTTCAGTTTCTCAACTTGAAGCGTTACGCTTTTATACCTACCCACGTCAACAACTGTAGCTGACCTTGGCTATCAAATGCCACTGAAGATCCTTAAGTTCCTGTGCTCTGGAATTAAATTGTCCACTATTATTTTAAGTCTTTGCCCATTCTAGAACATAAACACATAACAGCCGTTTCTAAAATTAGTTGGCAGAGGAAGTTCGACATTGTGGCAGCATTATGGCTCATGTTCGTAACAACAGTTGGTTGCACGATTTGTAAATAGAGCACTGATATGATCGAACGTATGTTGCATTAAGTGTCTATTCGATATTTTCATGACGTTTCGTGATTATAGTCTGGATATGAATAGCTAAGCAAATGATATTGCTATGTTCTTGCAAATACTGTTTCATTAGTACATATGTCTGACACCCCAAACTTGTACTGTTTCTGCTCATTCTTTTACTACTTGCGATTACGTTGACAAGATGATGGCCAATACAGGTCGAAATTAATTGTCATGAGAAATCAGCTCATGATGCTCCTGAAATGTAGTGTTTAAATTTCTTTAAGCTTTGGAGTACCGTGTATATAAGACATCCTGAAAGCTTAGGACACGAATTTGAACTATATATTATACTCTTAGTTTAGTAACAATAACCTATCGAAAACAACTTTCATTTGTAAAAAGCCAATAGTCAAACACTTCCTTAACGCTGTAGTGCAAAGAAATAAGAGTCAGAGAAAAACCTACTGATTTCATCACTTTGCGAAAGATGCACTACGTTAACGTAGTTGTAAAGCACAACAACGATCAGTTGGCCACAATCGCGTGCAGTCACAACCGTGTAAATCGTGAAGCACGGTCGACAATTGCTGCTTATATCTGAATTCCATTGATGTCGGAGACTCGAAATGGAGGCACGACAAAGACTTCCAAGTCATTCGAAAAAAGTGTAAGACATTCCCACTGACGCACATCTGTTGTATAATTATGGAACACGTTTCACGCTCTCGGATTACGACCTTTTTGGAGAAGAAAAACCTTCTGCATCAGTTTGTGTTTTGCAAACAAGGATCTTAAGACTCAGCTCATTCTGTTTGCCTGTGAAATCCAGAGCGCAGCAGATAACGGCGAATCCGGAGTGATTCGATGAAGTTACGCTATGCTATTTAGTGACCAAAATACGACGTAACAGAATACCGTACTTCCTAGCAGATGGAACTTAACACGTCGTCCTTAGCGGGCAAAGTCGTCACATGTGAAAGTGACTTATTTTGATATTCCCAAATGATTGTTATGGGGCCGTTACTGTTATAATGCTGTTGTATACAGAAAACTTACAACTCCAGAAAGCAGCTGCGAAATGCTGGAACATCGGCAGTTGGCCTTCAACGTAAGTAAATATATATTACTGCGCATAAACTTGAGGAAAGACCCGTTACTATTGGATGACGCTATAGGATTCGATCACTTGAAATAGTACTAATCAGAAAATATCTAAGAGTGTCCGATCAGAGCGAACTGGAGTGGAACGGTCACTTAAAATTAGTTGTGTGAAAATCAGATACCAGGCTGAGGTTCACAGAAAGAATATTAAACAACGTAATTTATCCACAAAAGGGGTAGCTTACAAACCCCCCAATTACCGATTTTTTAGTATTGTTCACTTTTCTGGAATTTTTGTCAGAAAAGGGCAACAGAGAGGACAGAGAAGACCAAAAGGAAAATCTTGTTTCGTTGCGGAGTCGTCTAGGAAGGTGAGAGCGTTATGAAGATGCTAATGAAACTACAGCGAACGACACTGTAAGAAAGTACATTTTCCCCCTTCATCTCAGAGCAACAGATCCACCCCACGTCCTCAATTATTTGTTGGATGTATTACAGTCTCTGCCTTCCCCTACAGCTTTTGCCCTCTACAGTTCTCTCTAGTACCATGGAAGGTATTCCCAGATGTCCTAATACATACTCTATTATCCTGTACCTTCTTCTTATCAATATTTTCTATATAGTCCATTCTTTGCCGATTTTGCGGGAAACTTCCTTATTTTTTATTTTGTCAGTCCAGCTAATTTTCAGCAACCTTCTATAGCACCACTTTTCAAACGCTTCGATTACATTCTTTTCCGTTTTCCCATAGTCTATGATTCACAATCGTGCAATGCTGTGCTCCAAATATACATTTTCAGATATTGGACAGATTATAACTAACATGGAGGCTTACCGACAATCATTTTTTCCGCGCACCTTTCGCGTAAAACTCGAGAAAGGTACTAGACTGAAGAGTCAAAGAAATTGGTACACCTGCCTAATATCGTGTAGGGCCCCCGCGAGCACGCAGAAGTGCTGCTTCACTACGTGGCATCAACTCGACTAGTGTCTGATGTAGTGCTGGAGGGAAATGACACCATGGATCCTACAGGGCTGTGCATGAACCCATAGGAGTAGGAAGGGGACGGAGATCTCTTCTGAACAGCACGCTGCAAAGCATCCCAGATATGCTCAATAATGTTCATGTCTCAGCAGCTTGGTGGCCAGTGTAAGTGTTTAAACTCGTGAGAGTATTTCTGGAGCCACTCCGTAGCAATTCTGGACGTGTGCGATGTCGCATTGTCCTGCTGGAATTGCCCAAGTCCGCCGGAATGCACAATGGGCATGAATGGATGAAGATGGTCAGACAGGATGCTTACGTACGTGTCACCTGTCAGAGTCGTACCTAAACGTATCAGGGTGCCATATCACTCCAACTGCACACGCCCCACACCATTACAGAGCCTTCACGACCTTGAACAGTCCCCTGCTGACATGAAGGGGCCGTGCATGCATGTGGTTGTCTCCATACCCGTATACGTCCATTCGTTCGATACAATTTGAAACGAGACTCGTTCGACCAGACAACATGATTCCAGTCATCAACAGTCCAATGTCGGCGTTGACGGGCCCACGCGAGGCGTAAAGCTTTGTGTCGTGCAGTCATCACGGGTACACGAGTGGGCCTTCGGCTCCGAAAGCCCATATCGATGATGTTTCGTTGAATGGTTCGCACGCTGACTCTTGTTGATGGCCCAGCATAGACATCTGCAGCAATGTGCGGAAGGGCTGCACTTCTGTCTCTCCAGTCGTCGTTGGTCCCGTTCTTGCAGTATCTTTTTCCGGCCGCAGCGATGTTGGAGATTTGAGGTTTTAGTGGATTCCTCATATTCATGGTACACTCGTGAAATGGTCGTAGAGGGAAATCCCCACTTCATCGCTACCTCGGAGATGCTGTGTCCCATCGCTCGTGCGCCGACTGTAACACCACGTTCAAACTCACTTAAATCTTGATAACCTGCCATTGTAGCATCGGTAACTGATCGATCTAACAACTGGGCCGACACTTGCTGTCTTATATAGGCGTTGCCGACCGCAGCGTCGTATTCTGGCTGTTCACATATCTCTGTATTTGAATACGTATGCCTATACGAGTTTCTTTGGCGCTTCACTGTATAAGGTGGACACTATCTAATCTTAGAATAACGTTCTCAGATTGTGAGTGAATTTGCTACTGTATTAGGGGTACAAAGCGAGGAATTTGAAGAACCTTCTATTAAAATACACTAAGTGGTACATCGTACTGATTTACAATGGTCATTTCCACGAACCAGCACGCCATAATTATAATTCCTTTCAGATTCAGTTTTACACATTTCAAAAGGGCGGCAGAATTCAGTAAACAAGGCATACAGTTACAAGCAAAGCCTTAGGAAATGAGAAATACAAGTTCGGCTACTCATAGAATAGCCACAGGATACGCAAGATATAAACTATTGAACGGCTGATGAGAGAATAGCAATCGACTAAGTAACAAAGATCTAGAAAATGCAAACGGAGGCAAGGGACAGGAAGGAAATAAAAGCTTTCCATCTCGTTGATGGTGGTTTTATTAGCTTCGGAGCAGGATCTCTCATACACTTTGTAGTGTTAAAAAACAGTGTTAGCATTTTTATGAAAAATCCTGACATTCCGCTCTATTGACAAGAAGAAGCGCCTCAATAGGGTATTTGCTTTCTAGAAATCGTCTTAATTGGTTAATTATACCATTTGTGGGCAGAACATGCTATTTCCTCTTGAATTACAGTATTTAAAAAAACCGAAGTGAATTTCAGATAGTTTAAAAGCCCGCTAAAACGCTCCATCTGAGTCAAGTGATGCCTGTGACGTCACTGGCCGGCTCGCTGCTCCTACTGTCATGAAGTTCTTCGCAGTGATATCTTGTTTCGGAATTTAAGCTTCGGAAAATGGATTACAAATGGTGTACACTGTACAAAAACATCTATAAACATTTCTGAAATATTGTTTCTGAATGTTCCAAAGAATGATAAGATGCATAAAATGTGATTTCACTGTACCGACAAAACTCTGCCACGTCGACGCACAAGTTCGCTAACATAATTACAAATGTCTCTCACTCTGAATCTGATATTAATTTACCTCCAAGATATGTTTTCCTTCTGTTGCTAGAAAGGATAGCATCATTCAAGGAAATTACACTCGCAGTGAATATTAGGAGAACTGACTGTCGTTATACCCAGTTTAATATGCACTTTTCGGTAGTGCACTTGTTATAGTGCAGAACTGTAATGGGGTATATGTAGATGTTGATAGGTCGGTGATATAAACCGGACCCGAACGAATATTTTAACTTATTTATAAGCGACTCGGCAGTTCTCTCATATGGAAGCCAAATCAAAATTACAAAAGAGCACCACACCGATCAGAAACATAGTATTGCTGACAGAATGAAATTTTCACTCTGCAGCGGAGTGTCGCTGATACGAAACTTCCTGGCAGATTAAAACTGTGTGCCGGGCCGAGACTCCAACTCGGGACCTTTGCCTTTGGTAGAGCACTTGCCCGCGAAAGGCAAAGGTACCGAGTTCGAATCTCGGCCCGGCACACAGTTTTAATCTGCCAGGAAGTCTCATAGTATTGTTGAGTTTTCCTTCCGATTATATGCCCTTACATTTGCAATCGCTGTTCAAACACACCACCTTCAGCATATCTAGTCAATGTGACCACACACTTCTTAGTTTATTGGAAAGAATCCTTTTTTTATTGGTACTGTGCAACTAGGATCCTTATTTTTTAAAGTTTCATCATCTTACATAAAGATGAAATAAGTCTGCTTCAGACACTGACGTTATTTTCCACTCAAAAACATCACAGCCCTTACGTTTGTGTTATCTGCATATTGTACATGCTTTATATTTCTCCGCGTACAAAACATCATCGTCCTACACCTAGTTGTACTGCGGGCGTGTAGTGAAACCTTCACCACAAGCAATGGTTTCCAAAAAATTTAACTTTGTGTACGCAAATTAAATGCATTTGTCCTCGGTTGTCCGTTTCTGCGACAAAGATTAATGTGAAGCTATACAGGGTGGTCCGTTGATCGTGACCGGGCCAAATATCTCAAGAAATAAGCGTCAAACGAAAAAACTACAAAGAACGAAACTTGTCTAGCTTGAAGAGGGAAACCAGATGGCGCTATGGTTGGCCCGCTAGATGGCGCTGCCATAGGTCAAACGGATATCAACTGCGTTTCTTAAAATAGGAACCCCCATTTTTATTACATATTCGTGCACTACGTAAAGAAATATGAATGTTTTAGTTGGACCACTTTTTTCGCTTTGTGATAGATGGCGCTGTAATAGTCACAAACATATGGCTCACAATTTTAGACGAACAGTTGGTAACAGGCAGGTTTTTTTAAATTAAAATACAGAACGTAGGTACGTTTCAACATTTTATTTCGGTTGTTCCAATGTGATACATGTGCCTTTGTGAATTTATCATTTCTGAGAACGCATGCTGCTACAGCGTGATTACCTGTAAATACTACATTAATGCAATAAATGCTTAAAATGATGTGCGTCAACCTCAATGCATTTGACGATACGTGTAACGACATTCCTGTCAACAGCGAGTACATCGCCTTCCGTAATGTTCGCACATGCATTGACAATGCGCTGACGCATGTTGTCAGGCATTGTCGATGGATCACGATAGCAAATATCCTTCAACGTTCCCCACAGAAAGAAATCCGGGGACGGCAGATCCGGTGAACGTGTGGGCCATGGTATGCTACTTCGACGACCAATCCACCTGTCATGAAATATGCTATTCAACACCGCTTCAACCGTACGCGAGCTATGTTCCGGACATCCATCATGTTGGAAGTACATCGCCATTCTGTCATGCAGTGAAACATCTTGTAGTAACATCGGTAGAAAATTACGTAGGAAATCAGCATACACTGCACCATTTAGATTGCCATCGATAATATGGGGCCAATTATCCTTCTCCCATAATGCCGCACCATACATTAACACACCAAGGTCGCTGATATTCCACTTGTCGCAACCATCGTGGATTTTCCGTTGCCCAGTAATGCATATTATGCCGGTTTACGTTACCGCTGTTGGTGAATGACGCTTCGTCGCTAAATAGAACGCGTGCAAAAAAATCTGTCATCGTCCCGTAATTTCTCTTGCGCACCGTGGCAGAACTGTACACGACGTTCAAAGTCGTCGCCATGCAATTCCTGGTGCACAGAAATATGGTACGGGTGCAATCGATGTTGATGTAGCATTCTCAATACCGACGTTTTTGAGATTCCTGATTATCGTGCAATTTGTGCGGATTAGCCGCGACAGCAGCTAAAACACCTACTTGGGCATCATCATTTGTTGCAGGTCGTGGTTGACGTTTAACATGTGGCTGAACACTTCCTGTTTCCTTAAATAACGTAGCTATCCGGCGAACGGTCCGGACACTTGGATGATGTCGTCCAGGATACCGAGCAGCATACATAGCACACGCCCGATGGGCATTCTGATCAAATAGCCATACATCAACACGATATCGACCTTTTCCGCAATTGGTAAACGGTCCATTTTAACACGGGTAATGTATGACGAAGCAAATACCGTGCGCACTGGCGGAATGTTACGTGATACCACGTACTTATACGTTTGTGACTATTACAGCGCCATCTATCACAAAGCGAAAAAAGTGGTCCAACTAAAACATTCATATTTCTTTACGTACTACACGAATATGTAATAAAAATGGGGGTTCCTATTTTAAGAAACGCAGTTGATATCCGTTTGACCTATGGCAGCGCCATCTAGCGGGCCAACCATAACGCCATCTGGTTTCCCCCTTCAAGATAGACGAGTTTCGTTTGATGCTTATTTCGTGAGATATTTGGCCCGGTCACTATCAATGGACCACCCTGTATATAATATATCCCACCGTCGAAACAACTGCCACAAGGAGTTCTTGCTAACGCTGTTTTCGTATTTCGTGTAACACCTTCAAAAATTTACGACGCTGCCAGGATTCCAACCTGGGAGCTGGGAGACACGTTATCCGTTTGTGTCACAGAGCCCACGCACGCTGCGCTATCTCAAGTGATTGCCTTGTATACGAGGATATCAGCACTAAGATTTTCCACGCAATTTGTTGTACTTTGGGTAGTACTTCATGACTAATAGTCGACGTCCTAGATGCAAGATACGGACCCACTTGCAAAACGTTCTAAAATTCCTTAGTTTTGAGCGGGTTTAATGATGTTGCATGGGGCAGGGAAAAGAATGTCCATCCTTGCACATATCGCCGCTCTAAGTCGGTGGAGCGTAAACGCATCAACTTTCGGAAGGTTTCCATTATCAGCATTCACAAACTTCCTTTCTGTTGTTACGTATAAGCTGTAAATGCATTTTCGATCACTAAGTAGCTGAGCTTGAGCCAATAAGCGTTTTCGATCACGTGACCCACTAATCTTCAAATTTAAACATTTTTAAGCTTTATTTACATTGATCGAAAATGCTGTTTGAATATTTTAATCATTCAGGATAACAACAGTCCGAACCATATTTTTAATACAGGGATTAGCCTATTGTAATCAGTGGAAAGTGAGATTCCACAATATCATCAAAATCAGGAAACTTGAAGTAACGCATTGGCATAGTGACAAATCATTCTTCAATAAGACTCTAGAGGACGCAACAAAATCCAAGCAAAAGTTTCTGAAACTATGTCTGGAGCACAGTGTGAAAGTAGAAGATAGGCTGTGAAGAAAAGGAAGGAAGGAGATGGAAGTACTGTACGTGAAACGCTACAGAATGGTGATAAAGACGTGAAAAGGTAAGATTCGATGTAAAGAGGTATTTGACAGAATAAACTAGGAGATAAATATGTAGACAGCATTTAATAGAAAAAGATACAAGTTGGTGATGTATATCCCAAAACATCCCGGAATTGTTCTCCTGGAAGTGTACGAAATGATAAAAGGGAATAACAGGAAGCGCTGATGGCGATTTCAATATGCAGTGATAGTGAATTGTAGCCATGACGTGATTCTACCTCGAGTTTTACTGCAAATGACAAATTCTCTCATACATCTTGTACTAGCAACAGAGTTGACATACCATAGACAGACAGACAGATAGATAAAGACATAGAGGATATATAGAAATAAATAAAATGCAACATCTAAAATTAGAAATGAAATAATAGTCGAACAAAGTATTCTTTGCGACAGTGGTGAACAATTACACAATGAAGTTTCTAAAAACTCTGACTGTTCAACGAATAAGTACCACCAGAGGATCTTAGCCTCATTGGGAGCGGAGCGAAGACTCAACAGCGCAACGTCAGGTGCTAATGAAGACCCACTGTCTTTTTTTGGTGGTATAAAATTGTCAAATATTGGAAACTTAGAGCATATGAGTCTGCTGCTTGTGACTCGCTGACTAAAGGCACTCCACTCCACCTTCTGACGATAGTGGCGAAAATGTGAAACAACGAGCTGTACACCTACTGTTTTACGCGATTTCGCAAAGCAAGTATCTCGCACAGAGCGAGGTGGCGTAGAGTCGGTACACTGCTCTCTGGGTCGGTAGGAGCGGGGGTTCTAACCTTGGCACGATCGAAATTTAAAGTTTTCGTGTTTTCCTAAATCACTCAAGAGGGATATGGGACGGTTCGTTTGAAAAGAACACGGCCGATTCCCCCCTCCCCGACCCCTAAATATCCCTGATGACCTCATTGTCGTCGGGAAGTTATGATCTTATTCTATCCATTGTTTGGCTGGTTCCCTTCTCCCGATCAGAAAATCCAGATTGCAGAGAATAGTGCTGATTCTCAGCGGATAAAACCGATACAAATGAAGGGGGAGGGGGGGGGGGGGACGTTAAGAGCATCTGAATGTCGATCCGACTGAAGGAAGAGGGTTCCAGAAAGTTGCAATTGTACAGCGCAGTTGAAACACGAATAGGAAGAACATTTAAACATAATATAGCGGTCACAGTTCGTAGTAATTGACGGATAGTCATCGAGTAAAACAAAAGTGATACCTGGCGTTCCGCAAGGTAGCGTTGTAGGCCCTTTGCTGTTCCTTATCTACATAAACGATTTAGGAGACAATCTGAGCAGCCGTCTTAAGTTGTCTGTAGATGATTCTGTCGTTTATCGACTAGTAATGTCATCAGAAGATCAAAACAAATTCCATAACGATTTAGAAAAGATTTCTGTCTAGTGCAAAAATTGGCAAGTCACCCTAAATAACGAAAAGTGTGAGGTCATCCACATGAGTGCTAAAAGGAATCGGTTAAACTTCGGTTACACGATAAATCACACAAATGTAAATGCTGTAAACTCAACTAAATACTTAGTGATAACGATTAGGAATAACTTAAATTGGAACGATCACATACATAAAGTTGCAGGGAATGCAAACCAGATCTTCTTTTTATGTGCAGAACACTTAGAAAATGGAAAATGTCTACTAAAGAGACTGCTTACACGACCGCTTGTGCTCCTTCTTTTGAAGTATTGATGTGCGGTGTGTGACTCGCATCAGACAGAACTGACAGAATACATCGAAAAAGTTCAAAGCAGGGCAGCGTCTTTTGTATTCTTGAGAAATAGGGAAGAGAGTGTCACAGACATGATACAGGATTTGGGGTGGACATCACGATATATGGTTTGGGGTACACATCATTACAACAAAGGCGTTTCTCGTTGCGGCGGGATCTTCTCACGAAATTTCAGTCACCAGTCCTCAGACTGCGAAAATATTTTGTTGAAGCCAATCTACACATGGTGAAACGATCATCATAGTAAAATGGGGGAAACCGGAAAACACACGGGAAGACATAGGTGTGCGTTTTATTCCGTGAGCTGTTCGAGAGTGGAATAACAAAGAATGATTGTGAAGGTGTTTCGATGAACCCTGTACCAGGACTTAAGAGGGGTAGGACGTCATACGGACCGACTTGGAGCAGGAGAGGCACCACAGGACATTTTAATTTCCACTTTCTATCCTTTTACAAATAAATTCATAAAAGTTTGTCAGCATGACCAGGAAGGATTGAGGATTCACACTCATAGCAGTGTTAAGTTCGAAAACATAACGAAATGATTTTTTTTTTTACATGTGAAATTTCATCATTTTTTTTCACTTACTAATGGCAGTATTTGTTGCTATAGGTACACTTTACAACATAAGTAAGAGAGATTCTTCGATGAATTTTGCACAGCATACAAACCACATTTAAAGGTAGATGAAACTCTAGAATTTTCCAAATCTATTAAAAACTGTGGTAAAAATTGAGGTAATTAACTACAAAATTTGTGTTTTTTCTAAACTTGAAGTTTAAAATATAACAGCTCATTCGTTTTTTCATAAATTAAATTAATTCTGGAGTTTTATACACTTGTAAGTGTGGTATGTATGCTGTGCAAAATTCATCGAAGAATCTCTCTAACTTATAAAGAAAAGTGTACCTACAGCAACAAATGCAGCCATTAGTAAGTGAAAAATGATGAATTTTCGCACGTAAAAAAATTATTTTGTTGTGTTTTCGAACTTCCACTGCAATGAGTGTGAATCCTTAATCCTTCTTGCTGATGCTGACAAACTTTTATGAATTTATTTATAAAAGTATAGACACTGGAAATTAAAATGTCTTGTGATGCCTCTTCAGCTCCTAGTCGGCCCGTTTGACGTCCTACCCCCCCCCCCCCTCCCCCCCCCATAAGTATGATTTGCAAAGCAGCTATGTAGATGTAGATCTGTAGCGTCGTCCGACATCTAGATTACGTTGAAAGGTCACAGTCTGGTTGTGAGTTGGCGAAGCCAACGAATGTGGATACTACATAATGGTTACGGTAACAGACTGACGCGTAGCGTAGCGTATGATGTTGGCGCCATATTTAGCTGATGTGTTTCAGCCTAACGTCAGCTGGACAGTTGTCACTTTAGTTTCTCGTGGCTATCAGGAGGAGGAACGTGCGAGTGGGACGGCGGTATCCCGCGGAGTGCTCCTTAACGCGGCGTGCTGTGAGGCAGGGCAGCGCAGGCGAAGCTAGCGGCCGTGGGCAGCGGGTACTCACGCAGCGCATTCTCCGGCAGCCGCTGATGTCTGGGCCGCGAGCCGCGCGCAGACTGCGGAGAACCGCGAGCCCAGCACTCGCTGCCCTCGGAAAGGGGAGAGGGGGGGGGGCGGCGCAAGAACTGGAGCTGGAGAGGCCACCCCCGGACAACACAGGTGAGGCCAGGACGCTGAACTTGCCGCCCAGCCGGCAACGTGGGCCCCGCGAGGGGCTTCCGGCGAAGGCGACCTCACATCCGTCTGCTAGGCCCCGTCTCGGCACTAACACACTATCACTCATTTTGAACCCTTCGCCTCTCAGTTTTTTGGCAACCGCGTTCGCACTGCCTGCTGGCGATTACAGTTGCAACACCATAAAAGCGGCAAGCAACAAACCGCGAATTTCCATGAAGTATATACACTACTGGCCATTAAAATTGCTACACCACGAAGATGACGTGCTACAGACGCGAAATTCAACCGACAGGAAGAAGATGCTGTGATACGCACATGATTAGCTTTTCAGAGCATTCACACAAGGTTGGCGCCGGTGGCGACACCTACAACGTACTGACATGAGGAAAGTTTCCAACCGATTTCTCATACACAAACAGTAGTTGACCGGCGTTGCCTGGTGAAACGTTGTTGTGATGCCTCGTGTAAGGAGGAGAAATGCGTACCATCACGTTTCCGAATTTGATAAAGGTCGGATTGTAGCCTATCGCGATTGTGGTTTATCGTATCGCGACATTGCTGCTCGCGTTGGTCGATATCCTATGACTGTTAGCAGAATGTGGAATCGGTGCGTTCAGGAGGGTAATACGGAACGCCGTGCTGGATCCCAACGGCCTCGTATCACTAGCAGTCGAGATGACTGGCATCTTATCCGCATGGCTGTAACGGATCGTGCAGCCACGTCTCGATCCCTGAGACAACATATGGGGACGTTTGCAAGACAACAACCATCTGCACGAACAGTTCGACGACGTTTGCGGCAGCATGGACTATCAGCTCGGAGCACGTGGTTGCGGTTACCCTTGACGCTGCATCACAGACAGGAGCCCCTGCCATGGTGTACTCAACGGCGAACCTGGGTGCACGAATGGCAAAACGTCATTTTTTCGGATGAATCCACGTTCTGTTTACAGCATCATGGTGGTAGCATCGCGGTGAACGCTCATTGGAAGCGTGTATTCGTCATCGCCATACTGGCGTATCACCCGGCGTGATGGTATGGGGTGCCATTGGTTACACGTCTCGGTCACCTCTTGTTCGCACTGATGGCACTTTGAACAGTGGACGTTACATTTCAGTTGTGTCACGACCCGTGGCTCTACCCTTCATTCGATCCCTGCGAAACCCTACATTTCAGCAGGATGATGCACGACCGCATGTTGCAGGTCCTGTACGGGCCTTTCTGGATACAGAAAATGTTCGACTGCTGCCCTGGCCAGCACATTCTCCAGATCTCTCTCCAATTGAAAACGTCTGGTCAATGGTGGCCGAGCAACTGGCTCGTCACAATACGCCAGTCACTACTCTTGATGAACTGTGGTATCGTGTTGACGCTGCATGGGCAGTTGTACCTGTACACGCCATCCAAGCTCTGTTTGACTCAATGCCCAGGCGTATGAAGCCCGATTACCGCCAGAGGTGGCTGTTCTGGGTATTGATTTCTCAGGATCTATGCATCCAAATTACGTGAAAATTTAATCACATGTCAGTTCTAGTACAATATATGTTTCCAATGAATACCCGTTTATCATCTGCATTTCTTTTTGGTGTAGCAGTTTTAATGACCAGTAGTGTACTACATACGCTACCTGTCCAAAAAATTAGAAGCACCCAGAAGGCGACGAGGAAAGGCAATGAAATTTAACGGATTAAGATGCGATTTGCTGTTACTTCAGTGATCACAATATCGAGTGAAATTTCAAGAACTTGGCAGTATGAGCCCACTTATCAGCATGAAGTTCAAATGGTTCAAATGGCTCTGAGCACTATGGGACTTAACATCTGAGGTCATCAGTCCCCTAGACTTAGAACTACTTAAACCTAACTAACCTAAGGACATCACATACATCCATGCCAGCGGCAGGATTCGAACCTGCGACCGTAGGAGTCGTGCGGTTCCGGACTGAAGCGCTTAGAACCGCTCGGCCACCGCGGCGGGCACAGCATGAAGTTTCAGCCCCTCTGCCCTGCTTCCCGCATTGATAATCTGAGAGGGTGTTGTAACGTTGTTGTAGATATTCCTGAGGTAACATCTCCCACACTACACTGAAGTGACAAAAGTCATTGAATACCTCTTAGTATCGTGTCGGATCTCCTTATGCCTGGCATAGTACAGAAAATTGGCGTGGCACTGACTCAACAATTCGTTGGAAGTACGCTGCAGAAATATTGAGCCATGCTGCCCATCTAGCCGTCCATAATTGCGAAAATTTTGCCACTGCAGAATTTTGTGCGCTAACTGACCTCTCGATCATATCTCATAAATGTTCGATGGGTATCATGTCGAGTCATCTGGGTGGAATAAGTATTCGTTCGAACTGTCGAAAATGTTCTTCAGACCAATCGCGAACAATTATGGCCCCCTGATACGACGCATTGTCATCAATAAAAATTCCACCTTTGTTTTGGAACATCAAGCCCGTGAATGACTGAAAATGGTCTCCAAGCAATCGAACATAACCATCTGCAGTCAATGATCGGTTCCATTGGACCAGAGGACCCAATCCATTCCATGTAAACACAGCCCAGCGCATTATGGAGCCACCGCCAAATTGCACAGTGCCTTATTGACAACTTCGGACCATTGCTTTGTGGAGTCTGCGCCACACTCGAACACTACCATCAGCTCTTACTATCTGAAATCGGGACTCATCTGTCCAGGCCACGATTTGCCAATCGCCTAGGGTCCAACCGGTAAGGTCACGAGCTCAGGAGTGGCGCTACAGGCGACGTCGTGCTGTTAGCAGAGGCACTCGAGTCGGCCGCGTGGTGCCATAGCCCATTAACGGCATATTGGTCGCACTGTCCTAATGGTTACGTTCGTCATACATCCCACATTGATTACTGCGGTTATTTCAGGCTGTCTTTCTTGTCTCTTAGCACTGACTATTCTACGCAAACGCCACTGCTCTCGGTTGTTAAGTGAAGAACGACGGACATCGTGTTGTCTGTGGTGAGACGTAATGTCTGAAATTTGGTGTTCTCGGCACTCTCTTGAGACTTTGGATTTCGGAATATTGAATTCCCTAACGATTTCCGAAATGAAATGTCCTGTGCATTTTCCTGTAACTACCATTGCGCGTTTAAAGACTGTTAATTCCCATCGTGAGGCCTTAATCACATCAGAAATCTTTTCAAAAATGTCTCCAAGCACTGTGGGACTTAACATCTGCGGTGATCAGTCCCCTAGACTTAGAACTACTAAAACCTTACTAACTTAAAGACGTCACAGAAATCCATGCCCAAGGTAGGATTCGAACCGTAGCAGCAGCGCGGTTCCGGACTGAAGCGCCTAGAACCGCTCGGCCACAGAGGCCGACAGAAATCTTTTCACGTGAATGACCTTAGTACTAATGATAGCACCGCCAAAGCACTGCCCTTTTATGTCTTGTCTAAGCGCTACTACCGCCATCTCTATATGTGCATATCGCTATCCCATGACTTCTGTCACCTCAGTAGTTTGTCATTGGTTCTTGATAACCTCCATACCAGCACCATATTGGAGCTGACGTCCGACATGGTCTTACAGCTGTTGTGTCGCTGCCAGATGTGGGCATATTTTTGGGCGCTGAAGTATCTCAACATCACACACGCAGTTCACACAGACACAGGTCACGTGTGGACGAACATTGTCCTGTTGAAAAATGGCACCACGATACAGCCGCAAGAAAAGTAACACATGAGGAAGTGGAATGTCCTTGACGTTCCGATGTGCGGTCAGAGCTCCCTGAATCATTACTATCCGTGTGACCTTCCGTAACACCAAATGGCCCTCACCACGACGCTAGTAATAACACTGCTTTACCTCTCCAAACATTCAAAGAATGTGACCAGCCACCCAGGTCGCCGCCAGGGTACTGCGGAACCGTGATTATTCGCTGAACACGATGCAATGTCATTCATCAGCAGTACGCGCTTTCCAATCACAGCACCACTCCGAATGCCGTGGTGCTTACGGCATCCTGTGCGTTGGACGATAATTAACTAGTCTAGCTGCTACTAGTCTTTAACCAATAGTACAGAATGACACAGAATATCCAGAGAGTCCATAACTTGTTTTCGGATGGCATGAAGATGTGAAGGGGTTACAATGTGCAAGGTGCATAATCGATCGTTCCTTGTGGTACACACATAGTTGACCGGAACCTTGACGACATATATGCTTACTCTCACATTCCTATGCAGTCCTAGATTGGGCGACTGCACGTCCAAATGCCTCACAAATCTGGATGTTGGAGGATTCGACTACCTGACAAAATGGAGACACATAGTCAAGCCCTTTCAAACTCTGTTAGGTGCTGATAACGCTACCTCAAATGAGTACGCAGCATCTCCCTGTCCTCCACTGTGATGACTCAAAATATGACACTGATGACGCACTTAATATACTCTCCCAGGCCAGGTTACAACACTAAACACAAACAACACTGATGGACCCTCGTGATCTTTCTACTTGTCAGAGAACAGCAACTCTTATTAATCATTTACATTCTTGCTGATGGTGTATACATGTACAATGTCACACTGACATCTGATAATGTCTCCTGGAAGCTTCACTTTCTTTCTCAGGGAGTGTACTTGGATACTTTATTTATT
Source organism: Schistocerca americana (assembly GCF_021461395.2). Classification (NCBI taxonomy): domain Eukaryota; kingdom Metazoa; phylum Arthropoda; class Insecta; order Orthoptera; family Acrididae; genus Schistocerca; species Schistocerca americana. The sequence continues at coordinate 556,670,230 of NC_060119.1, read as the reverse complement.
TATTTATTTCCTATTTTCTTTTAGACTGTTATCTAGATCAAATATTGCATATGAATTATTATGTGTGAATATAGCTCATAATATTTTAATATAAAATTTTAAATATATTACTATAACTCAGGATTCTGGTGTTTAAGAAAAAGAGAAATATCTACATTTTAAGAAAATCTATCACTACCCTAGTGCAGATATGTGCTCATCGGAATCCAGAAGACACATTTTACTGCTCTACTGTACTAGAGCCCATGGTTACATCACATATTTTGTAATTTCTAATTTTAGACTAGACACTACTCTATATGATACAACACTACACTGTACAGCACCCTATTACTGCACTTCGTACTAGAAGAAAAAGTGGACTTCCTCATTTTCTCTACATTGCTAGCCATTAGCTAAGATATAAACCGCTTTGTGTGCTGCTGTGCAGCAATTTCTAAGCTTTCAAGAACTTCCCTATTACTTTCGTCTAATTTTGCCCTTGTGCTGGTAGACACTATAACTAGCAGATTATTTGCATAGGAGATGGAGTCCTTCATATTGTGAAGGTGGATCAGAGGCGGCTCTACGTCAAAATCTCAGAACTTTGGAGCACAAATCAACAAAATTTTCTTCCCTGGGCATCGTTATTGGTCGTAGGTATTGTGGTATTGAAGCGATACTACGAGGGCGGCCCAGAAAGTAATGCACTGCATTTTTTTTCTCAGCCGAAAACAGGGCTACGAATGCGAAACGTTACGTATGTATTATTTGAAGTCTCCTGAGTGAACACGCCAAGTTTCCGTCACTTCCAACAGATAACGTAGGTGAAGTACGTGCCGTCATTGAATTTCTCACCACAGAGAAAGAAGCTATGGCGAAATTCACAAACGCTTGTGCAAGACCTATGGAATATCTGCTGTCGACAGAAGTACACTTAGTTGCTGGGCACGGAGGGTGTGGTCATCAGAAGGTGGTTCGGCGGCGATCCACGATTTGCAGTGGTCGGGTAGACCGTCCACGGCTGTCATACCTGACATGTTGCAACGAGTTGATGTTGTCATTCACGAAGACAGACGCATTACGTGGAAGACATTTTTAGGACGATGAGGAGGTGATTCACACAGTGAAGCAGTGGCTCCGCCACCAGTGCATGGACTTGTACCGACAGGGCATAAATGGTTCAAATGGCTCTGACCACTATGGGACTTAACATATGAGATCATCAGTCCCCTAGAACTTAGAACTACTTAAACCTAACTAACCTAAGGACATCACACACATCCATACCCAAGGCAAGATTCGAACCTGCGAACGTAACGGTCGCGCGGTTCCACACTGAAACGCCAAGAACCGCTCGGCCACACCGGCCGGCGACAGGGCATAGCGCCCTTGTTTCACACTGGAGGAAGGCCATAGAACAGGATGGAGATTACGTGGAAAAATCCGGTGTGTATATAAAACCCGAATCTTTCGTGTGTTAAATATCATTATTTTCAGTAAAAAATTGTTGCAGAAAAAAATGCGATGCGTTACTTTCTGGGCAACCCTCGTAGTAGTACGTTTTATTGACGAAACTCACTCGTGAGCAACATGAATGACAGATGCGGATAGATAATGAATTATTTTGTTAATTGCAAGTTACTATTAACGTAACACCAGTCTTTATGTTTATTTCCTTATTCGCATACTTTAGTTTTTGGACATAGGAATGGAACAAACCAGTGTTTTAATTCAATAAAAGTCGTGCTGGGTCACATTTCTCGATCCTTTCTATGACCTCCTACTATGTGTGAGAGAGTAATGATGTGTGAAAGAAATAAGAACTAAAAGGGTGTATGTAGCTTCAAAGATAGGTAGTAGGGCAGTAGGCTTCTCAATGCAGAAACTAGCAAGGCTCAAAGCAGGAATGGCCTGGGATGCTTGAGAGAGATCAGTTTGGTTAGAGCAGAGAAGGCACCGGTCGGCCCTCACCCAATGAGAACGAGAGATTCGAGCAAGGGAGGTTGGGTCCGGGCAGGATCCCTCTGGGGTGACGGTTAGTCTAGCTGGAGCGCGCTAGACAGAGGACAAGCCACGGAGGCGCTGCGGCTGCGGTATCGGAAGATGTCGTAAATATGCAATATTCTACTCGAGTCGTTTCTGGGCATTGCAGTTAGGTTCAGTCTGCTTGTAGAAGTACTGAACGTTCCAAGTTTGGCAGATTGAGCGCTTTTCTAGATCATAGTCATTACGGCTTTGTACTAGAGCTTCACGGGCGTTAAGACGAACGGCAGATAACGGTACGATTCTTTCTCGTTACAATATAAATGATTTCAATTATTGGTATAAATTTTGTGGGGAGAAATTAATATTTTATGGTATTTCCTTTGTGATGTGTATCGGGGCGCACGTTGGCTCGCTTTTCCACGTGGAACCTTCAGTGTCCAGAGGAATGCATTCTGTGAGCAAATAAGGATAGGAAGTGGTGTAGGTCAAGGATAGGAACTGTGTTGCGGTAAGTTTTACGTAATTATTGTGTGAATTTGGTATGTTTCTTTACGCGTTGTGTTCGCGCCACGTGTCGTTCAGACAGGGAGTGACCGCGGCAGTAGTAACAGTATTTCGCTTTTCTAATGTTTTTTCGTGTTAAACCATTAAAATAAGTTTTATGAAATGAGAGGGACGCGTTTTCTGCAAGTTTTGTAAATTTCGAGCAGATTTTCTTTGTGCGGACATCGACGGTTATTACCCATACACCACGTGGCATGTGAGCGTGGCTCTGGCTTAGTAGAGACATGAGCATTATACTTAACGTCTCCGAGAACTCGTTAGTGCAAGTCTTAGTGTAACCATTTTATCGTCTCTCGTAATTTCTGGAAATTTTGTGATAGTTTTGTGTCCGAACCGGCCACGTTTACGATACTGGACGTTCTGACCGAATGATTATGGCCTTCAGCCATCCATGTCGTGTTCAATCCAGAGCTTTTACCATAATATTTCCGATGAGAGAAGCGTCTTTGTTCGTTTATGCTAACTTGCGCTGGAATCGACTAAGCCACGACGGCACAGATTACGGCAGTTGCTGTAGAAACGCACTTTAATTCGGTTTACTGACTAATAACGTGTAATTCTTTTGATCCGGTCTTTGATTATGCTTGTGGAGCTCTCAACTTGCAGCCCATTGCGTAGCCTATCTGGGTTTTTTGCATTTGCGTTTTGCGTGGCAAATAGAATACCGGCGCTGTGAGTAAATTTATGTGTGTGTATGTGTGTGCGTGTGTGTGCGCTTGGGGGGGGGGGGGCATGTTTCAAATGAAGTTATCTGGTTGGTTAGAAAGAGATCAGAATGTTCAACCCACCAACTTCCGCATAATGTGGCCCACAGTAGGATTAAATAAGAGACTATTTGTATAGTTCATTTAGATTTGTGTGTTGAATCAAATGAACGAGAGTTTTGTTTAGACAATAAATATCAGATCTTTCACAGTCAAATTTATGAAATAGTAACCGAAAATGATACCCCCTTACTTATCAAATCCACTTAATAACCAACAGTAAGCAATGACAGATCGTTACTGCCCCTATAAAAGATGTTCAATGATAGTAATTGTCATAGACAGTATTCTCATCATGTTCAGACAGTAGTTATATCCCCAGCTGAGGCATGCTTATAGCATGCGATTACCACCTCCCCCACGTATGCGTCGGCTTGGTGTGCAAGGATAGTTATCCGTTGCGCACATTGTTTCCTTTAAAAGTATCAGATTCATTTGGGGTTTAAATGAATTGCCTTGCACCCGTAACCTCAGTATAGGGTACGAGAGACACTTGGTAGCACAGTATCATAATTAAAGAGAATTAGAACCATCCAATGAAGGCACAAGCTTTTGCTGTGTGGCAAATTTAAATTTCAGAACCACCGGCATGGACGTGCAATATTTCAACATTAAGTAAGGTACAACAAGAAATTCGAATACTTTAATGAGAAACAAGAGTCGCTAATAGCATGCTTTGGTACATTTTAGGTTCGTACATTGCGCATGGGAAATTTAGCTAACATACTGAAATTTTTTTAAATTTTTTTTAAGCTTGAGACGAGATCTACATCCATCTCCAGTCCTGAGACAATAGATTGCAAGCAGTGCGATATTCATAATATCCCTCATACCTCATTAACTAATTAAGTTATCGAAACGAACTTTTGACAAATGATGGCACACATACCAAAGAGTATTCTGGCACATGTTTAACAGGCGAAACTTTGTCTACCGCGATATACGAGCAACTACAGAATTTTTCGAATAGTGTAATTACTTTGAGGGCCATCGATACCTGCTGCAAATAGAATTAGTAAGGGTATGCAACAACGTTAAGTTAAGAAATTAGACGTTTATTTTTATACCGAGGGTAAGCTTTTCATGAGCTACTAACCTGAAGTTTCTTCAGTTGTTTGTTTAACACTTACTAAGCGGAATTATTGAACAATCAAGGAACATGCACCTTAAGTCTGATATCAGTAATTCAGAAAACAGATGTAAGGGATGATTCACAGGTAGCAAATATATGTAACAACCATTACTGAAATGTAGTAGAAAATAGAGAGACAAACAGTCCAACAGAAAAAACGCAGCAGTATGTGTAAAAAGCAACGCTCACAAAATTCATATGAATGTATCAACAACTTCTCTCTCTCTGAAATTAAGAAAATTATATATTCTTTTAAAAAGTAAAAGCTCCTATGGTTATGATGGTATTTCTAACAGAGTACTAAACAGTTGTTCCCATACAACAAGCCCTGTCTTATTTGAAATACGTAATGCATCACTTACTCAAGACATTTTTCCAGACAGATTAAAGTACACCACTGTTAAACCCTTCTATAAGAAAGGTGATAGAAGAGATGTCAATAACTACCGATCTGTTTCACGACTGACGTCATTTTCCAACGGTGATGTGTTCTAGAATAGTATCCAACCTGAGCAACAATAATATCCTCAGTAAATCGCAGTTTGGGTTTCAGCAGAATTGCTCTCCTGAGTATGTTATTTACATACTTACCTAGCAAATTTTACAAGCATTAAATAACAAAATAGCAACGTTTGGAATCTTCTGTGAAGGCATTTGACTGTGAACCATGTCGTCCTCCTAGATAAACTGAGATTTCACGGAACTGATGCTACAGCCAACCACTAGATGTCATATCTAACCAAAAGAATGCTAGAAGTTTTACTTAGTAATTCAACCAATGTAAGCATGGGGGATTTGTCTGATTTGGGAGAAATCACGTATGGAATTCCACAGGGCTCAATATTAGGTCCACGACCGATCCTCATATATGCAAACGGTCTTCTGTCTAATATACAACTAGCAGCATTAGTTCTCTTTCCGAATGACGCTACGACTGTAGTCAGCCTAGGCATGTATAAAGCAATAGAAGAAATGGTAAAAAATGTTCTTAAGAGGGTCATTGACTAGTTTATGCGTACGGTCTCACACTCAATTTTAAAAAGACACAACATATTCAGTTCTGCACATCCAGAGGCACTATACCAATGACAAGTGTAACGCACGGCGAGGAAGTAATAAACTGGGTGAAAATTTCAAAATTTTTAGGCATCCATACTAACGAGAATTTAAACTGAAAAACACGTTTTGGAACTCCTAAAACAATTTAATTTGGCCACATTTAGAATCATTGCAAATTTTCGCGACAGGCAAATCAGTAAGCTGTCATATTTTGCGTATTTTCATTCAATTTGTCATATAGAATAATGTTCTGGGGTAACTCATCTTTAAGCAAGAAAGTCTTCATTGCTCAAAAACGTGCTATACGTATATTATGTGGTGCTTACCCGTGATTATCTCGTAGACATCTGTTTGAGGAGTTGGACATTCCTACTACTGCTTCACGGTATATTAATGTCCTCATGAAGTTTTTGTAAGTTATCCACTACGATTCAAAAGGAACAATGATGTTCATTACAGTAGCAGAAGAAAAAATTACATTGATTAAGCCACATTATGATTTTCTTTAGAATAAAAAGGGGTGCACAATGCTGCTACTAAAATTTTTGACAGCAAAATAAAATTGAAAACAAACTGAAAAAGTATCACTTTGACAATTCCTTATGTTCCATGCACGAATCTCTGTTATTGTATTGTATAAAAGGCTGTGGCTTTGAATTACTAACTCACATCTGTATACATAATAATGATAATAATAGAAAACAAGAAAGAACAAAAAAGTTATAAACGTTGAGCTTGTAGCCATAGTTACAAATTAATTAGATGTGTGAATGTAAAATGGCTCATTCCATATTATCATGATTTACCGAGCAAATGATCCATGCAACATGAAACTAATTAACTAACTAACAGACTGTTTCAAGATTCTGTCACAACTGCAACTGTATTTTCGTGACAGTAAACCTCACTGTTTTTTGGCAAAGGAAGCTAATTTTAACATGGCAACAAGAGAAACAAAAAAAGGTCTACAAGCCAGGCGAAAATAAATCGCTGTTTTTGTTGCAGTTTCAGTATAACCCCGTAACCATTGCGTTTTTTGTAATTGGTTGACTTGTAGAATTATTGTTCGTAGTGGCATAACATGTTAATACGATCGTTCGCCGGCTCGCTAGCTGTAGCGTAGAAGTTCCCTGAGATAGGCGTTCGTGTGAAGGTTTCAGTTGTAGAATTACGCCACCCCTAAAGCGCCGCACGTCTGCAACGGAACCGCCATCACTACCGTTTTCCCTCTTCTAAAGCGTCATCTGCACAGCTAGCAGCCAAGTAATTTTGGACATATTCTGCCTGCTTGTACATGCAGTAATCTCATAGACACACTTAGATATGCAAATGATTGTCATTGCTATGCAACCATGCAAAATAGATAATAGTTACAGCATCTACATTCAGCATAAAACGAAAGATTATACAGTGAGTTTTTATTCTGACTCCGCATTTGTATGTCAGTTTTTTGTGAAAATATAGCATTACGCCTCATGTATGAAGGAGAAAAGTGTACTAGACCATGTAGGAATTTGGTAGCGGCAAGAGCGTGGCTCATCGAGGCTGTTGCTTATCGTTTAGCGATACTGCTGTTTGCGTTGCCCAGGATCTCGGTACCGCCACACGAACATGGAATCAAAAGATTCAAGAGGCAACAGTTAACATCATTCAGTTTTTCAATGCCCCCCATGCATCTAGCGCATGAGGCGACAGTCATATTGCTCTTTAGCTGGAGCAGTGTCGCAAAGTCACGTCACATACATTGAGTCTAGAAATAGGCTTCTTTGCAGCAAAACAAGTATTCACCGACAGTGCGACATGGTCTGGGGCGCCAGCCAGTGATGGTATACTAATATGACGAAAGTCATACGTTACCAATGTACAGCCGGCCGCGGTGGTCTAGCGGTTCTAGGCGCGCAGTCCGGAACCGCGCGACTGCTACGGTCGCAGGTTCGAATCCTGCCTCGGGCATGGATGTGTGTGATGTCCTTAGGTTAGTTAGGTTTAAGTAGTTCTAAGTTCTAGGGGACTGATGACCACAGATGTTGTCCCATAGTGCTCAGAACCATTTGAACCAATGTACAGTAGATATGCAGATGGCGGTAGTATCGTGTACACGAGGTATAAAAGGGCAGTGCGTTGGCGGAGCTGTCATTTGTACTCGGGTGATTCATATGGAAGGGTTTCCGACATGATTATGGCCGCACGACGGACTTTGAACAGGGAATGGTAGTTGGAGCTAGACGCAAGGGACATTCCATTTCGTAAATCGTTAGAGAATTCAGTATTCCGAGATTCACAGTGTCAAGAGTGTGCCGAGAATACCAAATTTCAGGCGTTACTTCTCACCACCGACAACACAGCCGCCGTCGGCCTTCACTTAACGACCGAGAGAAGCTGAGTTTGCGTAGAGATGTCAGTGTTAACAGACAAGCAACACTGCGGGAAATAACCGTAGAAATCAGTGTCATACGTACGACGAACGTACCCGTTAGGACAGAGACACAGAATTTGGTGTTAATGGGCTGTGGCAGCAGACGACCTACGCGAAAGCCTTTAGCTAACAGCACGACATCGTCTGCAGCTCCTCTCCTGCGCTCGTGACCACGTCGGTTGGACCCTAGACGACTGGCAAATCGCGGCTTCATCAGATGGTTCCCCATTCCAGATAATAATAATAATAATAATGGCGTGTGACGAGGGCCTCTCGTCGGGTAGACCGCTCGCCTGGTGCAAGTCTTTCCATTTGACGCCACTCGGCAACTTGCGCGTCGATGGGGATGAAATGATGATGATTAGGACAACACAACATCCAGTCCCTGAGCGGAGAAACTTTCCGACCCAGCCGGGAATCGAACCCGGGCTCCTAGGATTGACAGTCCGTCGCGCTGACGACTCAGCTACCGGGGGCGGACCCTATTTCGGATGGTAAGGGCTGATGGTAGGGTTCGAGTGTGGCGCAGACCCCAATAAGCAATCAACCCGCAGCTGTCGATTCAACTCGAAGCCCAGTAAAGTCAGAGCCATTGTTGGCACCAGAAGAACGGATTCTTGTATACTACATTCCATATACTCTATAACCCGAAACTACTTGCAGCTTTAATAATGTAAGTAAAATTTCGTCTTTTGTTATCCTTTCCGGTGTTACAGTTTCGAATGCCAACAGTATATTAATATTAGTAGAGATCTCGAAAACCTGGAGCCGAGAAAATACTTGGTTGTACAATGGGCTTTTGCCTTGCAGTCTCCGGTAAAACATTCACGTAATTTTTCCTTTTAACTTGGAGCCATGTTCAGTATTAGGCCAAGGTAGTCCTAATGCTGAATTTAGTTGATGAAAGAAGAAAATATAAAAGTGCTGCAAATGAAGCAGGTGAAAGGGAATACAACCGCCAAAAAAATGAGACTGACAGGTAGTCGATATGGTTAAAAAGGGATGGCTAGAGAACAAATGTGGAGACATAGAAACATACACAGGGTGTTATAAACAGAAAAAACGTTAACATTACGGACAGGTACCTTACACCAAAACAAGAAAAAACATCTAGCAAACAATGGCTCAAATTGTTCAAATGGCTCTGAGCACTATGGGACTCAACTGCTGAGGTTATTAGTCCCCTAGAACTTAGAACTAGTTAAACCTAACTAACCTAAGGACATCACAAACATCCATGCCCGAGGCAGGATTCGAACCTAGCAAACAATGGCTCTGAAGCGCATACCTTAAGAGATGTGAGCACTTGTTCATCTTCGATACTACGAAACACATCTCTTCTATTGGAATCTCTTTGCTTTTCGTATTTTGGAAGGTGGTAGCATGGACCACAACAAAAGAAAGAGAGCAAGAAAAATGTCTAGAAAACATGGGCTCCAAAATGCGTAACGTAAGAGCTATGAACACTTGTTCAGTAGAAGGGATGTTTCACATTAGCGCAGATGAACAAGTGCTCATAGCTCTTACAGTATGCATTTTAGACCGCTTGTTTACTAGACTCCTTTCCTTATTTTGGTTAATACTTCCTCCTCCCAAAATACGGAAAGCAAAGACCTCGCAGTAGAAGAGATCTGTTCATAGCACCGAAGATTAACAAGCGCTCATACCTCTTAAGGTATGCACTTAAGAGTCCCTGTTTACTATATATTTTTTACTTGTTTCTGTGTAAGGAACCCGTCCCTAAAGTTTGTCGACGTCTTTTTGGGTCACCCTGTATAACTAAGGGTAAGATAGATACTGGCTATAGCAAAACAAGAAAAGCAGCGGTATGAATATCAAGAGCTCTGATTGAAAACTAGTACTAAGCAATGAAGGCAAATGTGACAGATGGAAAGAATATATACAAGAGCTCTGCAAGCTAAGTGAACTTGAGGGAAATGTTATAGAAAAAAAATACGACGTAGGAAAAGATGAGATAGAAGATTTGATACTCAGAGAAGAATTCAAGAGATCACTCAAAGACGTAAGTCGAAAGAAGGCCCCAGGAGTACACAACATTCCGTCAGAACTGCTGATATCCTCAGGAGAGTCAACCAAACAAAACTATTTCATCTCGTATGAAAGATGTATACGACAAGCAAAGTACCCTCAGACTTCAAGAAGAACGCAACAATTCCAGCTCCAAACAAAGCAGATTCTGACAGGTGTGAATATTACAAAACTATCAGTTTAATAAGCCATGGTTACAAAATACTAACACGAATTATTTACACAGGAATGTAGAAACTCGTAGGAGCTGACCTCGAGGAAGGTCAGTTGAGAGTCCAAAGAAATACTGAACACACGAGGCAATACTGACCCTATAGCTTAGCCTAGAAGATAGGTTATGGAAAGACAAAACTACGTTTATAGCTGTTCTAGGTTTGGAGAAAGGTTTTGACAATGTTCACTGGAATAAATTCTGAAAGCGGCAGGAGTAAAATACGGAGTGAGAAATATTATTGACGATTTGTACGGAGAACACACGGAGTCGAGGGGCATGAAATGGAAGCAATGCTTTGGAAGGGACTGAGGCACGTTCTTAGCCTATGTCCGACGCTATTCAATCTGTACACTCAGCAAGAATTGAAGCAAACCAAAGAAAAACTTGGAGGAGGAATTAAAGTCTAGAAAGAATAAAAAAAGCTCTTAAGAAATAAAAACTTCTAATTCTGTCAGAGACAAGCAAAGGACTTAGAAGTTCAGTTGAACGGAATGGACTGGGTCTTGAAAGTAGAATTTAAGATTAACATTAACAAAAGCACAAAGAGGATAACGGATCGTAGTCGAATTAAGTCAGGCGATGCTGTGCGAATATGATTAGGAAATGAGACGCTAAAAGTATATATGATTTTTGCTATTTGGGCATTAAAATAACTGATAACAGCCGAATTAGAGAGGCTAAAAAGTATGGACCAGTAACGCCAAAAAAGCGTTTCTGGAGAAAAGAAATTTGTGTACATCGAAGACCTGCAGATGTTTTGCATTAAAGCTCCTTCTTACTCTGTTGAAATGTAGTTGAAACTCACACCTTATGGGCTTCCTTCAACTTACAAAAATATGAAATTTAAGTTAATTTTTCCACTTAAAAAATGTTTTTCTTCTAATTTGGAAAGTCACAGCACACCATCTTTTCTGTCATATTACCAGATACCTTTGATGTAATTATAAACAGTATCTTCTCTGCTCTAGATATCTGTATTACGTAAATATTTATTGCTAAAAATGTAAAAAAAATGCATTATTACTAAGCTTTTACGAATTATTTACACGAAAACCCCCCCATCCGAAAACTTCTGAGAATTACACAAAATATTGTCTGGTTAATATTTTACTAATCAGTGCTAACACAGTGGGCAATATTTTTTCTGTGTAAAGCGTTAAAAAAATTTTCAACATTCTGCATATTTCGCATCACTGAATTTCTTGTTTAAAATATGCATGTTGGCAACACTGTTTCCAACGCTCTTCTGTTTATATCAAACGAGTGAGAACTTGCATATAAACCATTCTGTGTCGAGTTTTGCGTTTGGTTTGAACCTTTTGTTGATAGAATGTCAGTGAGGAAATACAGTAAGGTGTTTGGGCTATGAAAAAAGGCACAAGTAGGTGTAGTGTTTAAGAAAAATCAAAAACACTTCACAGTTGTTGGAAATCTGTCAGTGGTATTGCAGAAGTGTTTGGTCCTCAAGCAACGGTATTAGTATCACATTTATATCCGCCTACTTAGCTGAGTGGTTACGCGCTTGACTACCATCCAGCGGGCCCGGGTTCGATTCCTGGCCGCTTTGGAGATTTTTCCCCTCTCTTGGACTGGGTGTTGTGTTATCCTCATCATCATCTCATATTCACCGACGCACAAGTCGCCCAATGTGACGTCACCTGAAATAAGACTTGCAACCTGACGGCCAAACTTTCCCGGTTAGGGTCTCCCGGCCAACAATGTCACACGATTATTTCATCACATCTACTGTGCAGGAATTGTTACATTCACTACAAGAAGATATTTAGTTGCAACCGACCTGAATGATCACTATCACCCGAATGTGAGACTGAAGAAGACCGAGCAAATGTTTGTATTCCTGGGTGTGAAGTTATTGATACATTGAACGTTGACATTTCTGCTGTAGCCCCTGCTATATCCCCCTTCAAAGTCCAGGAAAGATAAGAAGCTCAAGAAGAAAACAGTATGTAAAAAAGGTGGAATAAATTGAAACAACTTTTACACAAGCAACATCTTCAAAACTTTGTGAAGTTTATAATGTAGATGCACTTGGTGCAGAACCTGAAGATAGTGATGCGAGCACGAAATGTTATGTGTGGTTTCAAAACATATATACTGCAGTCTCAGCAGCCACCTATACTGAGAAGGTACAGTTACTGAATCTAATACCGGGCAGCTACTCTAAGCAGCAGATACAGAAATACATACCCACTTCCTCACATTATTTGATTTCAAAAGTTCGTAAAAAAAATAGTGAGCAAGATATTTGGGCATACCCAGATTCTTACTTTGGGCATCCGCTGCAAGGTGATATACTTACTGTTGCTCTGGAATGTAACCCAAGTGATGACGAAGAATGCAGCAGACAAAGCACTAACCAGGCTGATGTTGTCTCTGTCAGTGAAGATGGTGAAAAAGGTAAAAAGATATAAGACAGGAGCAATAGAGAAGCATATCTCCTAATGAAAAAGGAGAACCCGAATTTAAATCTACTCTTTATGACCAAAACGGATGAAATGCCAGCCAGTGAAGGAAGTATGCACATATATTTTCTGCACTAATTTGAAACTTGTTTCTTTCGCCATAAGCAGTTTCACAGGAAAAAAGTACACAGAGGTGGGCCTGATGCTTTTGTGTATATGACAACAGCCGCAGGATAAATGTTGGCTGCAGGAGTGTTCAATGTGTCCTGGTGATGAAGTGATGACTTTTGAAGCATGACACCATCAGGATACTGACAGATACTGCATTGTGGGAGGGAGGAAGGTTGGTGAAGAAGACAGTAGAGCCAGAGAAGTTTGTTACAGAAGTTAGGCATTGGGTCATGAAAGGAATAGCTCACCATCATATCTGGAGGCTTCAGAGACAGGCCATAGCAGTAGCAAAATCAGCCACATTCCAGAATACTGACACATTAATTCTTCATTTCGAATTTGCTGAGAACTGGTCTGTTGCTTTGCAGAACGACATTCAAAGTTAACACTGGCACACATTACAGGTATCAATATTCACAAGTGTTGCTCACTTCATTGGAACATCACATTGTTTTGCTATTGTCAGTGATGATCTGGTTCATGACAGTGCATATGCATGCTACGCTGTCAGCATGATGATTGATGACATAGCGTTCAGAGACCAAGCGTTTCCTAAACATGTGTATATGACTGATGGTCCAGTATCTCATTTTAAAAACCGCTTTTAGCTTTATGAGCTTGGTCAACACTGTAGTCCAGGAATTTATACAAAAAACGGATATTTTCAGCAACAGATCATCGAAAAAGTATATGTAATGAGGTAGGAGGTCTCTGTAAACGTCTTGCAACAGGATTTAGTCTCCAACATGAAACTTTTAATGCTATAAGGGATGCTACTGGATTTGTACACATCATATCAACATTAGTAACAAGTTAAGGGAATTCAGTTTAAAAAAAGAGAAGAGTGGTCTGCTATGAAGCCTGTGGTAGAAATTCAATCATGTCTCTAATGGGTCGCATCCCGGAGTGGGACATACATTGCAAGAACGGTTCTCCACGAAGTGCAGCCTGTTACTGTGTGTGAAATTCAGAGTTCACAGAATACATTAGATGACTTTGTAGTGAGCCACTTTATTTGTTGTGTGTATGACAATCAGTGTTGGGTAGGACAGATAATAACTTTCTCGCACGAGCTGCAAGATGTAACCGTCTCCTTTATGACACATCATGGTCCTGCTAATACTTTAAAATGGCCATCATCAAATGATTAGCGTGCAGCTCCCATTTCCACTGCTCTTGTTCGATCAGTCCTTGTCCGTGAGCAAATTAAGCTCGGCTATACAAGTTCAATGAGAAGCAGATGAAAAAGCAAATGAAGTTTCAACAGTGCAGTGGTGATGGTTACATTGTAGACACTTTCAGTATATGGAAAGTCAGGAAGAAGTAAAATCACGACAGAAGACAATAATAATTTGTGAATAATATCATAAAAAGAAAAATGGGTACAAATTTTCTACATCTAATTTTTCTTGTAAAATGCTTTCGAACAAAATTATGAATTGTTTTCCCACTCACTTATACAGTTGTAAAGTAATTACTGTGATTTAGAAATACCAGTTTTGCATGACATTTACTTAAATTCAGTGATCAATTTAAACATTTAAGTGTCCATGATTTTTGACCTTTTGAGAATAGGGCTAGGTATACCTAAAAATTACTCACATTTAAGTATTGTCTACTCTGATTGTACATTCCCTAAGTACAATGACCAATTAACGTACCATGAAATTTTCAGAACATTTAGGATGCGAGTTTTGGAGAAAATAATTTCTAAATAACCAAAAAATTTTAGATCCTTTCATCTTTATGTAGCAATATTTTGATTGTTTAAGAATTTTATGCATTAATGTCACAGCTGACAGTTAGTAGCCCTTCCACTTTATCATTCCTCAAAACAATTAATCCCTGATTATTCATATTTTCAAAACATAATTTTGAAATTCACAAAAAGTTACGAACTTTTGTAGCTTATTGCTCGAAAAAAATTTAAAAAAGCTTACAAATATGGATGTATTAATCATGTCTCATACTATTGGGAGCAAAGTATTTATTTAAAATAAATTCAGTTCTCTATCATTTTTGTTTTCTCTATTACAATATTTCAATTTTCCCTTTCGTTGTGATCTTTTCGCAATTATACTCTCATTTTGAAAGGTCTGTAGAACTTTAACAACTCATCAGAAAATCAAAACACTGTAGTTGTGGAGAAGTATCATGTGGAACTTCAACATATATTTTTTCCAGCAACCTTTGAAATAGTGATGTGACACATTCACTTCTGTATGATTTGAGATGAAATCGCCCTCTTTAACTAGAGTCGGCTGCATGAGAAGTGCGGCCTGGTAACTCCATTCCATTCCAATATCTATGCATCATCTCTTGGCGAAAGCGCGTGCACTGACTTCAATTTTGCAGGAATGAACTTGCTGGCGCCTAGGTAGCGTTGGTTCAGATCTAGCACAGAATGTAAATGCAATCATTTTGCTGGCTATAAATAATAGGAGTTATGCTACCAGAAGCCACTTCTGTTCTAGTCTGAGCTGTGGTATTAACATCAGTTTCTGCCTTGTAGCAGTGGCGAAATGCCAATCTGGTTCAGTATGCAGCAGGGGCTAGCGAGAATCCTCAATTTGATTCTAGTGCTACCATAAGTATGAATGAAAGATGATTTTCTGTGTGTGTATATGTTTGTGCGTATGTTCTCTGTAAATAACTGAACTCTGATGATTTCGTTTTGTTCCCTGATGGGAGTAGACCAATGCAGGATAGTGCGTTCTTTAGTGGCAGTATAATTCACCCCTTTCTGTGCCAAAGTTAGATTTAGTCTTGAATAGTGAAGATCATCCTTTCTCCTAGTATTGTAGTTATGCACACTGCTACTACTTTTGAATTGGTTTTGGTTGTTAATAACAAATTTCATAAGATAGTATATATACTGAGAAGCTACTGTGAATATCCCTACATCCTTAAATAAATGTCTGCAGGATGGTTTTGGGTGGACTCCAGCTATTATTCTGATTAAAATAAATGTCTGCAGGATGATCTTGGGTGGAATCCAGCTATTATTCTGATTACACGTTTTTGTGCAATAAATACTTTATTCCTCAGTGATGAATTACCCCAAAATATGATGCCAGTTGCGTGAAAATAGGCGTAGTAAGCTAATTTACTAAGATGTTTATCACCAAAATTTGCAATGACCCTTATTGCATAAGTAGCTGAACTCAAACGTTTCAGCAGATCATCAATGTGTTTCTTCCAATTTAATCTCTCATCAATGGACACACCTAAAAATTTTGAATATTCTACCTTAGCTATATGCTTCTGATTAAGGTCTATATTTATTAATGGCGTCATGCCATTTACTGTACGGAACTGTATGTACTATGTCTTATCAAAATTCAGTGAGAGTCCGTTTATAAGGAACCACTTAGTAATTTTAATTAAGATTAAATAGCAAACGATTAACAAATGAGAAGGAACTGAATCGAACTGGAAAAAAAAATTATGGCCCAACATGACCAAAAGAAGGGGTCGGTTGACGGTACAAACCCTGAGTCATCAAGGAATTACCAATTTAGTAAGAGAAGGAAATGGGGCGGGGGAAATACAATAGAGGGGGACCCAGGGTTGAACAAAGTAAGTAGGTTCAAGTGGGTGTAGGTTGCAGTATTTACCCACAGATGAAGAGTCTTCTACAGGATAGACTGCCGTAGAGAGCTGCATCAAACCAGTCTTAGGACTGAAGATACCAGCAAGAATAAATCAAGTTTAGTGACAGCAGTCGCTTTCATAGAAGAATTTATACAAAATTAGTGTACCCTCACCAAAATACCAGGTCCATACATCTGAAAAGTAGGGTATACGTGGTTCTGATTCCTACAGCAACAAAAATGGCATTTCGAATGTCATACCCCTGAATGCTGCGTTTACACTTACAATGAGGTAACAAAAGTCTTGGGATAGCAATATTCACATAGACAGATGACGGTCATATCTTGTACACAAGGTATTCGAGGGCAGTGCAGTGGCGGTGTTGGCCGTCAGTTGCACTCAGGCGATTCATGAGAAGAAGTGTCCGACGTGATTAAGACTGCACGACGGGAATTAACACACTTTGAATGCAGAATGGTAGTTGGAGACTGACGCATGGGACAGTCCATTTCGAAAATAGTTAGGGGATTCAGTATTCCGAGGTCCACAGTGTCAAGAGTGTACCGAGAGCACCAAATTTCAGACATTACTTCTCATCAAAGACAACGCAGCGGCCAACGGCCTTCACTTAACGACCAACAGCAGCAGCTTTGGCGTAGAGTTGTAAGTTCCAACAGACAACCAAAACTGCGTGAAATGACCGCAGAAATCAATGTGGGACGTACGACGAATGTATCAGATAGGACAATGCGCCGAAATTTGGCTTTAATGGACTATGGCAGCAGATGACCGAAGTGAAAGCCTTTGCTCACAACACGACAACGCCTGCAGCGCCTCTCCTGGGCTCGTGACCGTATCGGTTGGACCTAGACAACTGGAAACCGTGGCTTGGTCATATGAGTCCCGATTTTAGTTGGTACGAACTGCTGGTACGGTTCGAGTGTGGTGCAGACTGCACAAAGCCATGGACCCAAATTGTCAACAAGCCATTGTGCAAGCTGGTTGTGGCTTCGTAATGGTGTGAGATGTTTACTTGGACTCGACTGGGTCGTCTGGTTCAACTGAACCCATCACTGACTGAAAATAATTATGTTCGACAACTTGGACACCATTTGCATTCATGGACTTCATGTTTTCGGAAAACGATTTCACTGGGCCACAACTGTTCACGATTGGTTTGAAGAACATTGTGGACAATTCGAGCGAATGATCTTGGCCCCAGATCGCCGACATGAATGCCATCGAACATTCATAAGACATAATCTTGTGGTCAATTCGTGCACAAAATCCTGCACCGGCAGCGCTTTCACAGTTATGGACGGCTATTGGGGCAAATGGCTCAGTGTTTCTGCAGAGGACTTCCAAAGACTTCTTGAGTCCACGCCCCCTCGAGCTGATGCACTACGCCGGGCACAAGAAGGTCTGATTCGACATTAGCAGGTATCCCTTGACTATTGCCAGCTCAGTGTATTATTCGCCTTCCGCATAGACTACCGTCGTAGCAGTAGCGTGTATTCTATTGCCTGCACCAAGGGGCTGCATAACCTGACGGTAAATTCATGAGCGAGCAACGCTCTTGGTGGTGAAACTGGAAGTTGCCAGGTTATTCCTGGAAGAACCTGGCAACCGCCCTACAGGTACACCCAAAATCAGTTGCCCGTTTCCTGTCCATCACCGTAGTGAAGCGCACGGTTACGTTGATTCTGTTCATGTGATATTACTTGCCAGAATCAGTCAATTTAGTTATTATATTTTGTAACATACTTACTTATTCAGAAGTGATAGATAAGCCTAAAATATCACAACCAATTCTGCGCGATACAAAGAAGAGGTGTTTCGGCGAAAAGAACGCTCGGTCACCTCTAACTTAATTAAATCTTGTGTTAAAGAGTTGGCTAATATTGACAGTCCTTATCAAAGGGCTACTATTTATACAGAAATCATCCTTGCCACAATAGGACGCGTCAGAAAAGAATCCGAAAATAGACCACATGTTTTACTGGAATCTACAAGAAAGAGCGTTAATAATTTTGGAAGGAAATTGGCAAGTCGACAAGCAATGGAGAACTTTTGCATAACTTAGAAAATAGTGGCGACACTATACGAACTACTTATTATTGTAAAACAAAAAATCGATTTTCCTTGGCAGAAATATATTTTGGACAAGACAATGCGTGAAATTGGATTTATCTGCTAGAGTTCTGTAAGTAAAAGAAAGATTCTGGTAATGAAAACTTATGCAACTGAATGGCGATACAAATACTTCGTACTAGTAAGGAAATTAAGAAAGCATGGTTGAAAGTTCTTTTACATAGACTAAACTTGGATGGACAACCACCTTACTTTTAGAAAATGTTGTCAATGACCTGTCGTTGACGGCCCCCTGGACAATGTTAGTGGAAGCAATATGATTATTACGGTGAATTACTGATCTGATACTGGGTTTATTTACTAGCCTACATCAGTGTTATCTTCTTGAAAATATTCCCCGTTAAATATTATATACTTATGCCACCTTGTTTTCCAGTTTCAGAAACACTTCTTGAATTCTATCACTGTCATAGCTTTTAGCTCTGCTACCGACCCGTTTTTAATCTCATCTATGCTTGTAAAATAGTATCCTTTAAAGTTTTCTTCATTTTTGGAAACTTAAGAAAGTCAGTAGAGAGATTGCGGAGGTTACGGCATCATTACAGTATTCTTTTACTATAGATTATCTGTTCTGAGCTAACTCCAACCAATTAAAAAGAATTACACCAGACGCGTTTCGCTTTTATTTACAAAGCATCTTAGGTGGTTATTGGTGTTTCTTTACATAGTCTGCTCCTTCCCTTCTTGCTAGCACTGGTTGGTGTCGACAGGATTCATTTCACATCTGCACATAGCAGTTTTTGGCATTCTGCGTTATTTCCAGCGCTGCACTATTTGCAGTTGAATTTCCTAACTGTTTTTCAGTCTTCGCTGCCACAGGATTGAAGTTGTCGACGTGTGGCCTTGGAACATTTTGCGTAGTGATTTGAACACAATTTTCCCATTTGGGTATCATCAACGCTGACGGACGTTCATGAAGTTCTCCTGAATAGTGAGCCCGTCACTGTGTGGTGTGATTTCACAGCACTATTAATAACTGTTTCATTTTCCTTTAGTAACTAGGAATCCGCGTGAAACGGAAATATTACTCTGATCCGCTTCGCCAACATGTAATCCCTGCCCTGCGGGAAAGAGGTGTTTTGGACTCAACTGCTTTGATTCACGATGGAACTCCACCTCATACTGCTCGTGAGGTCACTAGGTTACTCCGTAACGCGTTTAGAGAAATAGGATCACTGGCCGATCGTTCCAAACTGCGTGGTCGCAAAAATGGTCAGATTTGAACTCGTATATTTTCTAACTGTGGGGTTACCTAAAGTGCAGGGTTAATCACTGCGACACTAACGCGTAGGAGGCTGAAGATGAGCATAGCGAGAGAGGAAGCACACATACCGCTTGAGATGTCTCGGGCAGCAGTACAGCAGACTGTCTTGAATGGAGACGGCCGTCACATTGAGTAACGTTTGTAGCCTGAACGTAAACAAGGTACGAAATTAATAAATATTATCTTCTCATGCGGAAACTGAAATTGTTTCTTTCAGCGGTTTATTCGTTATTTCTCTGCCGCATGCCCACACAAATGTTGGCAAATAGTTTAATTGTCTTGCGATCAACTCGCTTTTCATTGGGGGATAGGGAGTCTTCTCAAATAGTGTAAGTTTATTTACAATCACCCTATAGCACTCATTATTGTTCGCTTCACCGTGTAGCGAGAATTAATGGCGCTGCGAGCTAACATCCCAAAGATGTCCCGGCTCACATGCGGTTCCTCGTCGTCGTAATGTCTTGGCTCAAATTCGTCAAAAGGAGTTGAACCGCACGTGTCGCATTACACGCCCTAAATTACACACTTGTGACCCTTTGGTTAATTTGTCTGGCTGATGGCAAGTTTGCGAAATACAAAGTTAACATAGCATATAATACAGTAATAATAATATCGGGAGCTAAATTAACGACCTATAAATGATGGAGGCCACACAGTTGCGATTTGGTTAGACTAATGTTTATTCAGAAAGCAAACTTATAGCCAAAGTGGTCGTATTTAGAGTTACTATTACGCTTGAGTGCATATCCATTTGACACAGTTCGATCATTCACAATCTCATCGCGAAATACAAGTTATCTACGCGAGAGGGCGCGAGGCTGCTCACTGCTCAGAGACTAAGTCCCGCGATGCCACACAAGGCGAAATTTTCTAAGTCTTTTCACTTCCAAGCTGCCTAAAGACCGACCGTCCGCTTTCGCGTCTGCACCAGAACTGTCGCTCTGCCCGTCCCCGGCCGCGCTTCCCGCGCGCCGAACATCTTCGCTCAACTGTTTCTTCATGCTTTATCTCTGACCACCTGTTTGTTTGTTTCATCTACTCAGGCCACGTAATTCCTTGTATTTTAGTCTGTGCACTGGTAAGCATAAACTCCCGCTTAATCATTACTTCATAACAAAACAATGCTGAATTGGTCTAAACAGCAGTTGTTTATTATGACAACACAGCGTCTACACCATGGACGTCAAATAAAATAAAGCTCTGTATTACATCGATACTATCTTTACTGACATTACTGATCTTTTCTTGTACCAGCTACTGCCTACTTCACTGAAGCTATTTCAATGTTCTCCTTACTATGCCTGGTACAGACGTTGCACTCTACACTATCCAGCTGCCACCATAATGTATTTTAAATAAAGTTAAATGGGGTATGGTTTCTTCAGAACTCAAGTGAAAGCCCATAAAACATCGTTACCACTTTGCTTCCGTCGATCTACATGAGAACACCATACATTGATAAACACAATTCTCCGACAGTTCACTGTCTCACATTTTCTACATGAGCAACCCAAGCATGAACACAGAACAGTCATAAAGGTAGAATAATTATAATGTACTAGTATATTCAGTTTATATGAGTATTTTATTTCCTAATTAGTGACTGAACGTAATGCATTAATGTCACATAAGAATTTCTATTATGTATAGATTTCTTATTATCTCGTACACTCTGTGGTCGGCTTAAGTTAGTACAACGTCAAAGTTGTGACAAATCACTAGCGGTACTAATTACTCTCTAATCTAAATCTGTGATGGAAAATGTACAGTGCGGTCAGAAATAGTTTGTAAAGCTTGCAAGGGCTGGCTGTGCTGAGAAATAATTGTTAAGAACAAAATTCGATACGTTGCACCGTTCCCTAGCTGATTAGCAATAAAATTAGCTGACCAAGCCGTTGCGGCCGCCCGATGCAATTAGTGTCACTTGCCATAGCGTAGGTGGCAGCACACGAGATTGCTCAGAATTTGGCTCGGGTTCGATACTTACTGCCGTTCCGTGTTCGATATTTATACAGCTTTCTTATTCGGTTTTAGGAAACCAAATGAAGAACTGTCTCCTGCAGTGAAACTGAATTTGTATGCACAACGGGCCGATTGCCGAACTTCAGTGCTAATGAACTCGGAAACAGCGCAATGTATCGATTTGTTTTTTCTTAATAATTATTTCTCAGCACTACCCAGCCAGCAACACCCTTACAAGCTTCCCAGGCTTTTCTGTCCATCGTGTATAATCTGTCTTCAAACTTCCTCATGAATAACACGGATTTAACTGGTTATACATATACAGAAATTGTATGGTACTGGACTACAGGAGAAATTACAGAGTCTGTATATTCTACTAGTCGGACCAACTACTATCTGCAAAGTTTTGCACTGGAAGCTAAATTTACTTTTTTGTATCATTTTCTATTGCATAAAAATGTTTTGAGGCTCAGTTAATTCACTTGTCTCAACTGATTTCATGATGATCGCGGTGTTCGTAGTCATAAGAAATACAAGTTCTGATCTCCTACTTGTGGATATTTGTGACAGCTTGAACGTTCTATGTGGTACCTCATAGTCTATGGAGGAAAGGCAGCCCATTTTCCCTAAGGGGACAAAATCAGAAAAGAAAGTGATTTTAGATGCTTGGCCTAGAGTGTAAACGACATTCTAAAGCATCCCAAACGTGTTGCACAGTCGTCAGGAAGGGAATCTGGGCGGGTCAGACCATTTCAGGAGTTTTGTTATCCACAGAGCATTGCCTCAAAGATGCTGCTATATATCACGTTGCATTGTTATGCTGATATAATCGTCGCTGAACTGTTGCTCTACTGTGTGCAGTACACAAAGCTATACAATGTATTTATATCTTTCCGCATTTAGGGTTGTCTTCAGCGGGGACCACAACCTGTCTATCTAACCCATGATAATTTAGGCAAGTATTTGACCCATTTCTGAAAAAAACTATTTGATGCAGGACCTTAATATTTTTACTGTATGTTACATGATGCTAATAGAGTCCACTGTACTAAACTCTACTTTATCCATTTTATAGTTTTTAAGAAATACTTTTTTAAATTTATTAACAAAAAATATTAATTTTTTTCTGCAGAAAATATTTTTGTGAACTTCCTAATGGGGGAATATTAATGAATGTAGTACCAGATGTGGCTTTTTATGTTATGCAGGGTCTCTGAAAACTTCATTCATTTATCTATGATAGTTTCTGATATAATGAGGCATATATACTGAAAATTTTGTTTTGTGGGAAATTTACTTTAGACAAAAACTTTTGAAATTTGTTACTTACAGTTAATGAAAACTGTCCTGCTGCATATGATGGCCCTTCTTTGGCCTCTAGCAGGTCTTCCAGCTTCTTTTTCACCTTTCTGGATTTTTGTCTTGCTATCTTGGCCTTATTAGATGCAGACCCGTCTGCATCGGCTATCCTCATTTTATCGCAATGTTGCAGTCCAGTGATCATATTTTCACCAGGATTAATTCGCAGCTTTTTCAGTACCAAACACTTTCCAATACTACCACAATTGAATGTAATAACAGCATCATGAACGCCTAGTTTCATTGTATGCATGCCTACAAATATAGTTTTAGGAAGGCAGTTCCAAATTATGCTGCTGAAACATTCATTTGGGTTCTGTGTCTGCCCATGGAGACTTTTCCTTGGAAGGTCAGAATGAGCCAAGTCTCTGAAAATAGGTTAATTGCTGTAATAACAGCAGCAAGAAGGGAACGCTGGTGAGAATAAGATTCTCCAGTTACCTGAGCCCTATTGTATTTGCACCACGAATTTTCTCCTGATGGACACAATCCATGACATGGTTTATCATCAGCAGCGGAATTACGGAAGAATATGGCCCAGACATCTCTCTTCATTGCCTCCAGATTTTCTTTATTTCTCCTCATTGCCTGCCCATAGTATGCCTGCAAGTTTTCTATTTCAGTTTTAGTTAACCGACCCTGTCCGGTCAACAATTTTCCATTTTCTAATTTTTTTCCCTCTCATATCAACAGTTAATTTTCTCAGCCTTGTTCCCAAACGTTTTTGAACGTGCCCTACACATTCTATTTTGCTAATAATGGCATCTCCATATGGCTTAGAGTTAACAGTGGGTGGGTTGACAGTAGGTGACAGAAAAGTGGGCGTGACACATAAACACACGTGGTAGGAAAAGGCTCTTTAAAAGCTCGAAAAAAATTTTCAGCAAAATCCTTTTTAGAGTACTTAAATAAAACCTTAACCTTTCGAAATATGATGAAAACCGAAAATCGATTTTTTTCGACCTGAACCACGGTGTGGTCCCCTTAAGAGGAATGGCCACACAACACTGTAGAAAACCACATATCATGCCTGATTCATTGGAAGAATATTAAAGAAATGCAATTCATCTACGAAAGAAGTGGTTAAAAAAACAAACTTTCGACCGAGTCTTGATCATTGTTTACCTCCCTGGAACCTGCTATGAACACTTGCTCAGTAGAGCAGATGTGTTTCACATTAGCGAAGATGAACGAATGGTCATAGCTCCTCAGGTATGCAATTAAAGCCCACGTTTATTGGACATTTTTTCTCGTTTTTGACCACACTACCACCACTGAAAGTTACCAACCCTACACTCTTCGCAAGAGCCGGTACATGTATTCAACTATCAGAGGTATCAGAGCGGTTTTCGTTTATGACTTTCGACTCGTTCGCTTCCGGTACAGGGATCCTTACTTCAAATTAATACATTTATCGTTCCCCATCATCCAAGAAAGTCTGTAACATCATCTCGTAATCACTCCGTGTATACGTACGTTTACAGACGACCGCGCCTATAGCTTTGACGCCCTGTAGTCTCGTTGGATGACGTTTCCGGACATGGGTTCCTACTCAAAATACGATGTACTCACTCCCCTCTACAAGTCCTAGAAGTTTGTAACGGGAATTTCCGACCGCAGCGCCGTAATCTGCCTGTTTACATACCTCTGTATTTGAATAAGCATGCCTATACCAGTTTCTTTGGCGCTTCAGTGTAATTCGGGGTGTTTTGGTTCATACTGCAACTACATACAACGTTTGCTACCGGTCTGAGGGTCCGACATCTCTGTAGGTTTGGGTGTGAGCTCTCCTGGTGGACCTTACTACTTCTCAACTGAAGCTTCCTGGCAGACTGAAACTGTGTGCCGGACCAAGACTCGAACTCGGGACCTTTGCGTTTAGCGGACAACTGCTCTACCATCTGAGTCTCGGTCCAGCACACAGTTTTAATTTGCCAGGAAGTTTCATATCAGAGCACACTCCACTGCAGAGTGAAAATTTCATGCTACTTCTCTACTATAAACTCAGTATTACCTAACGCCTTTTATACCGGCGGGTCCTTCTCTCGTGACATCTAGTAATCAGTCTCGCATTACTCAGCGGTGTCTGGTTAGCTGTCATAAGGTAGTGTACTTTTGTTATTGTTTTCTGGGTGCTGTAAAAGATGTGTTTCCGAGAAACCTCCTACCTCTGAGTGCAGAGCGTCTTCTTTCGCCGGATGATGTATGATGTATTACTGGATCACTCTGGCGTCACTGTGCTGAGATAGCTGCGAAAAGATGGAGTCTCCAACTCAAATTACCAAAACTAAGCTGAAAATTAATACATTCGAAACTGCTCCGGAGAACAGTCTGGTGAACACTAAACATCTTGGATAATCCACAGAAAGCTCCAGAAAGGATTTAGATGAGGTATACTGGTAAAACACAACAGTTATTTCCTAACAATCAGCACTCGCTCTATTGAAATATTTGAAGAGGCAAAGTGCACATTTCACATTTATTGAAAACTTCACTTTCGACAAACAAAACGCATATTAAGTCCTCGCAAGTGATGAAACAGTTCTAACTTTGTTTGTAAATGTTAACTGCCAATTTAAAATGTAATTTGTCCCACCAAAACACTGTCCGTGCATCCTTTCACAATTCATGCACACGGCTTCCTCTGTATTGCCAAGTAATAAGATTCTTGGTTGTTCTTGCCAGTACAATCTTCAGTCACTCTTTCTGACCACACGAATTCAAGAGTTCAAACAGTTGATAATCTCTTTCAAACCTAAGTAACTGATGCATACCATTACAGGAAAGTCTGATATCTCCTGGTCTCTTGCTTCTCGAAAAATCTTCTCCATGTCATTACCTCATCTTCTCCTGTCTGTCGATCCGTCTATCTTCTTTCTTGGTATGCGTTCTGAGCGTAGCACCTGAAGTTCACCAACACATTCTACCACAACGCCATTACTCGGTGTCCGACAACACTCTTCGCTACACTCACAAATTTTCAAATTGTCGTCATTTCATCTGCATCTCATTGCAACATCTCCTCCTGTATTCTTCTCTTCGTGTCACAGTCTAAACATTTCTACAAAATACTTCTCCTTGACCACATGATCATCCCTCCAATAACGAACTTCCATCATCTTTACTCGTCAGTATCAACAATCTATTTCTCCTTCCTCAAATACAAAACACAGATATTAATTTTGATCTCTAAGGGGCATAGTACCTTGCTACTTATATCATAAAATTTACATTGCATAAATTTGAAAGACTAGAATTCATTTACAAATACATTTTCACTACAACAGGATATAACAATTAAATTTTTATGATTGTATGACCAAACATAGGTAAATAAATCTGCAATAACTTCACATTGCAAACAAAGTCAATTAACAAAAACAGAGACTGCTGTCAAATTAACACATATAAACTACATGACGAGAATCTTCATCACAAATGGACATGAAAGGGAAGCGATAGTTGAGAAGTGTAGTAGCCTGTCTCCGATGTTACTGAACAAGCAGTAGAGAGAAGCATGGAAAAATTCGGTGTGGGTATCAAAGTCAGGGAGAAGTAATAAAAATTTTGAGGTTTGCCAAAGATTTTGTAAATCTGATGGGGCCAGCAAAGGACTTGGAAGAACAGCTGAACAGAATGGGTAGTTTAAGAGGTTATAAGATGAGCATCAGTAGAAATGAAACAAGGGTAACAGAATGTAGTAGAATTAAGTCATATGATGCGGAAGTAATTAGATTAGGAAATGAAAAATTTAATATAAATTTAAGCGTTATGAAGTCTTTATGATGATGTTTGTCACGATTTTAGCGTTTTACGGAAGTGAAACATGAATGTTAATCATTTCACACAAGAAGAGAAACAAGCTTTTGAAATGTGTGATTTACAAAGGTACTGAAGATTATTTGGCTGGATCTCTCAGCTAATGAAGAGAAACTGGGCCGAACTGGTGAGAATAAAATTTATGGCACTACAGCAAAAGATCGGTTAGAAAGGCATGAATCAAATATCACCTTGGTACAGGAGAGAAGGTGGGCGGTAAAAAATTGTAGAGGGAGATAAAGGGTGACTACAACAAGCAAGTTCAAATGAACGTATGTTGCTGAGGTTACTCAGACATGAAGAGGCTTAGATGGGATAGACTGGTATGGAGAGCTGCAGCAAACCAGACTTCAGTCTGAAGACCCCAACCAGGATTTATCATGACTCGTAGAATGTAATATTTTCTCATGAATCAATATTTTCCACAGTGAATGGTGGTCCATTATGAGCTATTGCCGCATTACGTTGATTTCGACCTCACAGTGACTGTGTTTCTGTGACGGTTGGGGACTGGATGTGTTCCTATGGACTTGGGATGCTTCGTAAGACAGATAGTTGAGTTGATGCGCACGGTGCACTTATCCTGTGGGTAATACTCTCGTCCAATCAGTGTGACAACCTATCTTTAGGAATCCAGCTGGATCAGTCTCCCACACGCACAATAGCTATGGCGTAAAACTGTTTTGCAGAACAGAATGAGATTTCTCTTTTCTACTCACATCTTGCAACAGACCGATTCTCCATTGAAAACATATGCGAAAAGAAATGTACCATGCACGAAAAGTGGCCTCACTCCATGCCAAGAACCCGCAATGACCTTTGGAAAGTAGCCCTGTCTGCCTAGGAGGAGGTGGCATAAAATGATAGATTTATAACTCACTTCTTATCTCCCCCTTTCTCACAGGACGGAGATGGTCATCGAAGCGGAAAGCCTTCTGACAAAATATTAATTGGTAAATAAACCATATGTTGTGTCATTTTGGGGCCTGAAAAACTCTTATCAGGGACATCGGACTGTTTGTTCTCTTAATCTCTAGTTTTCTATAGACTAAACAAATTAACAATGAAAAAAAGAAGACTGGTGAAAGTGGGATTTGATAAGAATTCTGTTGTCAACTAATTTTCTTATCAATCTGTGGACTACGCTAACAAACTATGAGGTTGCTATACAAACTGCCATTACATTCAGGTATATGTTTCACCACTGACTCCAACTCACGACTTCGAGTGGCTCTTCAATCTCTGAAATCCTACTAATGACAGGGAGCGTAATTCATTGTGTTTGATGGGTGCATGATTTGTGTAGAGTGTTAACAAGCCGTAGTTTTCTGAATTACTATTACAAAGTTATCTACTTTTATGAGCAGTAATATGCTCTATAATGTGATTGGCTCCTGCGTAACTTGTTAAATATATTATTATTATTATTATTACTATTATTTTTATTATTGGTTAGTTAATTAAAAATATTCTTTATTTATTTACTATCATAAATAATTATTCTTTATGTCTGCTTTTATTTTAATTATTGGTTTAGTTATTGGTTTTAGTTGGTTCCTTATTTCCGTTAATCTTTACTCTCCTGAAAACCTGGAAAATATAAATACTTCGTTTTAAATACCACAGGAGAGCAATAGATGTATTCCGCAGTATCGTTATCTGCTCCACCAGAAATATCTAAATCCTTGACTCACTGCGCAAGTCGTTTGGCACAAATGTGTTCTATGCTGTTTGATGAGTCTGGATGACAGGTACAACAATTTAGCAAGTTAAAGTTTAATAATTCGGAGATAATCAATCGACGAATTCTGACGGTGGAAAATGCAGGTTCGCGGTATCGTGTGTGTGTGTGTGTGTGTCTGAATTCCTAAGGAACCAAACTGCTGAGGTCATCGGTCCCTAAACTTACACACTACTTAAACTATCTTACGCTAAGAACAACAAACACACCCATGCCCGAGGGAGGACTCGAACCTCCGGCGGGAGGGGCCGCGCAGTCCGCGACATGGCGCCTCTAACCGCGTGGCCACTCCGCGCGGCAGTCGCACTATCGTTCCAAACTTCACCTCCGAGCGATCTACGTCTCGTAATATCTGTACCGTGATAATTAACTAATTTCGGTAAGGAGATATACACACCTTGAATACTTTATGATAGTTATTGGATTTTATTTTGTGCAAAAAAACTATTTGAACTTTTACTATATATCGTAATGGCGTCTCACAACAATACAATCTCTCTCCCCCTCTCACACGTCCGATCTCTCCATCCCTTCACAAAGAGTCCCTAAAACAAAACCTTTGGCTGGGTAAGACACAGAGATGCGTTCGTATCACGGAACGTTCGATTCTCGCAGTTTGTATACGCCGTTCATCACAATATCAATTCGTCGCACCCAACTTAGAGTTGTGCATATATTGATATACAATGCTATAACCCAAAGATCGATTCCTCAATTGACGATCCGTGACATTTTCGTCAGGCGAGCTCTCCTTGATACACCATTTCTAGGTGTCAATTCTACCTTCATCCCTCGCCACTTTCAGTTCCGTCACATGCACAGCCTTAAACCCAGTAGATGCCCATATTCTTTGAGAGTACACCTACCTAATGCAAAGATCGATTCCATGCCATTCCTTGAGAGTACACCTACCTAATGCAAAGATCGATTCCTCAATTGACGATCCGTGCTTGTTGCATTTGCGTCAATCAGGCGCTCTATGTCTCCACCTACATGTTGTTGCATGGCAGTTTTTCCCCAAAACTATCGAGCAACATATTTCATGACATAAAATGATCATCCCCTTGCTCAATGTAGTTGCACTCTTACGTTGCTTCATAACTTCAGACACTATTCAGTACTTCCAGTGACTGCTCAGTTTATTGCCTATTTTTTACCATTTTCTTTTATGGTGAGGGCTTGGTATTTTCCGTATAGTTGAAACCGTCCAAGCTGGCTAGGACAAGATAGGTTATTTAAAGTAATACACATCTGCATCTGAGCAGTTGAGGAGAATATGGCGGAAATAAAAAGTTCGCGAATTTTTCGCTCTGTAAATTATGCCGATAACGAAAATGTTCCGTCTGAAGAATGTGTAAAAGTTAGTTTACAGAATCCTGGAATGTGCCACCGTTGTTATTTGAAAGTTAAAAATTCAAACGAAATCGTAACTAGGTCAAAATCGAAAAGCAAAACAGTCACAGATGCAAAAACGCGAGTTATTCATCCTTGTGACCAATGTGTCGATTATCGCCGCATGTTAACGGTAAAAAGCAGTAAAATCGACGAACTAAAAAAGTTAGCTGCCGCATCAAGAAGTCAACTGCGAGAGAAAGATGTCATCAATGGGACATGTGAAGACCATAACCTCAAGCAACCTACCAACTGCAACGTAAGCAATGATCAGAAGAACGGAGTCCACATAGGGAAAACGAGTTCAAAATCTAACCTGAACGTAAGTCTTGCACAGAACTACATTTCACAAGCTAAGACCGCAAATATTATAACCAAAAAACGTTCACTTTGTTCAAGCAATAAAGAACAGTCAGTGTTGTGTAGTGAAAATTGTCCAGATCCCAGTATGTCAATAAACAGCATCACCCAAAAATGCCCATCTGTTTCAAACAATAAACAATATACAGAAACGTGCATTTCGGGTACCGCTATGATAAACAACGCAACAAAACAATACAGACCAACTGACACTGTGCAAAAAAGATCCACAGGTCCTTATACTCGCCGACAGTCACGGTTGTCAAATTGCAGAAAGAGTGTCAAGCCTTTTACCAAGCTACAATGTCATGGGTTTCGTGAAAACAGGAGCTCGTTTTTCAGAAGTAACAAAACCAGTTGAAAGCTCTTGTAAAAACTTTGGACCATCAGACTACGTGGTAATTTTTGGAGGTGGAACTATGTTGCAAGGGATGAAGCCAACGAAATAAAAATAGCTCTTAAGCGTGTACTGCAGCAGACAATCCACACGAATGTGTTAGTTATTAACCAACCACACAGGCATGGCCTACCTTCCTGGTCATGTGTGGATAAATTAGTGATTAAGATAAACTCTGACATAAAGGATGTTTATGGAAAATTTGAGCATGCAAATGTAATAGATGTAAGCACTCTTGAAAAATCCATGCACACCAGACATGGACTTCATCTAAACTATGCTGGTAAACAATACCTAACAGAGAAAATATATAATTTTGTTAAGCATTACACTAGAAAACTTACCAGCGCGTTTGATAATTGGCTCATAACAGGCAATTAAAGCCCAAAAAACAAAGCAGAACATGGTAGAGGGGTCCAAATTGACTCACATGGAAGAATGAAAGCCAAGGAAAGAACGAATAACACAAAAATGGTCCAAAACACATTGGATAAATGGCAGGGAAGAAACACAAACCAAGGGACAGGTAGATGTTTTTTAGACTAGCTGAGGGTGCCTCGGGGGAATGTGTTAGAGAACAAACTTACACATGCACTTTAAAAGTAGTTCACCAAAGCGTACAGTCTCCACCAAACAAACTTGATGAAATAAATGTGCTTCTTAGCAATGAGTGGAAGGAGGTATCAGTTTTATGTTTTTGTGAGCACTGGCTAGAGAAGGACCATTTAGTGTTCAGACATAACCGGTTTCACTCTGGCAAACTACGTTTGCAGATCAATATCAAAGCTTGGAGGAAGCTGCATTTATGTAAGAGAAAACATGGACTATAAGATAATAGACTGTGTAAATCAGTTAGAAAGCGAAAAACACTTTGAAGCCTCAGCTATTGAAATAACATCAGGAAAAGATATAATAATGTGTGTTTACAGATCACCCAACAGCAATGTTACCATTTTCTTTAAAAAACTTGACCTTACACTAGGGAAACTTAAAAATACTTGCAAAACTATAGTTCTGTGTGGCGATTTTAATATTGACCTCTTAACACACAGCTCCCAAAGAGAAAAACTCCTTAATATTATTCAAGAATATAACCTGTGCACTAAAATAAACTCCCCTACACACATAACAAAAACTAGTGCTACAATTATTGATCAGGTCTTTGTAAATATAGACATTCACACCTCAGAAGACTTTAATACTGGCTACAGTGACCACAATGCACAGCTACTTGCCGTATGGGGAAGCAGCGACTTGTCTAGGAATGGAAGTGTTATCTACAAGAGAAAATTCAGCATGCAAAATATTGAGCACTTCAAACATATGCTGAGTACCCACTCATAGAATAAAATCTACAACAGTTACAACACAGATGAAAAGCTGGATAATTTCATGGTTATTTACAGGCATTGTTTTGAAATTGCATTTCCAAAAAATAAAATAACTTGTAAAGGCCCCAGCAACCCAAAACTTGGATTACATCAAGGATCAAAGTATCATGTAGAAGAAAAAGAGAACTTTTTGCACTGTCAAAAACAGATAGCAGCCCTGAATTTGCTCACTACTTCAAAAAATACAAGTTAACTCTGAGTCATGTAATAAGGGAAGCATAATTAAGGGAAAATGACAAACTTATTATGGAATCATCAAACAACGCTAAGACAATGTGGAACACGGTACAGGGACTTACTGGAAAGTTGGAAACACACAAAAATATTGTATTGTCACAGGTGGGCAACAAGATCACTGATCCAAAATTAATTGCTAACCACTTCAATACTTACTACACCAATATTGCTGGTGAGTTAGTGAACAAACAAATGGGAAAAACATCAAACAAAATATTACAGGAAATTTCTGGAAATAGTGTAACAAATAAATCCATGTCCCTTCGACCAATAAGTAGGGAAGAACTGTTAAACACCATAGTGTCATTAAAAAATAAATATTCAGCTGGAGTTGACGATGTGCCAGATTATATTATAAAAGTATCAGCTGAGCCAATACTTGCACCACTGCTAGATATATGCAATTCTTCAGTATCAAGTGGTATTTTCCCACAACAGTTAAAAACTGCAAAAGTTGTACCCCTTTACAAAAAGGGCGATCGGCAGCAGATGGTCAACTATAGGCCTGTGTCACTCTTCTCAGGTTTTTCAAAAATAATTGAAAAACTAGTTCTGTCACAATTAACTGATTTCTGTAACAATAAAATATGATCTCAGGATGTCAGCATGGCTTCAAGCCTCAGTGCAGTTCTGAAACAGCGACTTTTAGCCTCATAAATCGTATTTCAAATTCAGTGGATAATCACAAAAATGTTTCGGGGATTTTCCTGGATTTAACAAAAGCATTTGATTTAATAGGCCATAAAATTCCCCGAAAAAAGTTAAAGTGGTATGGTGTAAGAGGCTTGCCACATGAGTGGCTGCAATCCTACCTAGAAAATCGCTCTCAGATAACAGAGGTAAAACATATGGGAAAAAACGAACTCCAAGCTTATCAAACGAAACCTTCCACATTATCCCACGGTGTACCACAAGGCTCAATTTTAGTCCCTTTCTCTTCTTAATTGTCATAAACGACTTCCCCCTACATGTTCAATACTCCGAACCAGCGCTATTTGCAGATGACATGAGCATATTAATTGAAGGTGGATATGAAATGGCTCCAAGTTTAAATGCTAAAGTAATAAATGAAAATGTCACAGAGTGGTTTATGAGGAATAAATTGCTGAAAAACCCTCAAAAAACAGTCTCCTTACACTTCCATACACAGCAAAATAAAATCCCATTAAAACCAAACACGTCCATGGAAAACGAAAGAATTAACAGTGTCACTGAAACAAAATTTCTTGGCGTCTACTTACAAGACAATCTTAAATGGAATTCCCACATCACATCATTAAATTCTAAACTATTGAAAATGACTTATGCGATGAGGATTATATGGAACAACACAAGTCCTGAGACAGTTAGAGCAGTGTATTACGCTTGCATACACTCCCTGTTGAGATATGGCATCATATTCTGGGGAAATATACTAGAATTTGTCACATACCTAAAAAAACATGCTAAAAAATGGAAACGTATTTATTCAAAATAAATATGTACATGAACACCATACAAGAGCAAATAGTGACATACACAGACATCATTGTTATACCACACTGTGCAAGATAGGTGTATATCACTCAGGTTCACATTTGTTTAATAAGCTGCCAAGTAACTTAAAGGCCATAAACAAAATCCATAGCTTTAAAAAATCTGTAACTTCTTGGAAAACTGTTTTTACTCAGTTACACAGTATCTTGAAAAATAAGTTAATTTATGTTGTAACAATATAAAAATGTAATTTAACAATATAGCAATATAACAATATAACAATGTAAAAATTTAGAAATGTGATGTATACAATCAATGTGACAGTATATTAATGTAATGTCATTTTGTCCAACATCTAGGGTATAGTATATGTACCTCAAAGATTCAGGACGTAAATAAACAAATAAATAAATAAAAGGGAACAGTACTCACAAAGTTGTAGGGCTAAAGACTGAGTCCCAGTGCAGGTAGGAGGGGTGGAATCCGCTTCACCCATCCCCCACATTCCAGGCGGCCAGAAACCTCTCAAAAAAAACTGTACTGTTCGAAGAATCCTTTTAGGAAGGTAAAAATCGAAGTATGTGGTAAGATTTCAGAGACACAGCAATGTGAGAAACACCGTTTGCCTCAATAGCCACACTATGAAAGAAGTTTTGGTTTAACCTTTTAGAAACAGACTTCCTCATTAGTTCATAGTATTATTTTCTGTCCATCGCGATAATTTATGTGCACATCTATGTGTGAGATATTCTTTTTGTCAGCTTCAGAATCGTACTATGGAGTGGGAATGTTCTGTAGCCTCCACCCCACTCTACAATATCATTGGTTAATAACAACAAAATTTGCACGAGTACAAGTTCGTTCAACGTTTCACATAACTATTACTGGACAGAACCTACAATGACTGATGCAGCTGGCTGTCGATATTCCTCCTCTGACATAAACAGCCAAGTACCAGAGTGTTAAGTTTACAGGTCACTTGCTGCTCAGGCAAGGAAGGATAGTCACTTGCCGCTGGATGCTTGAAGAGAACACTTGTGGGTCAATGGTGGAAGGGTACAGACCTACTGCCAGATGAACCTTGCGGGCCTAGGCCAGATGACTTCGCTTTAGCAATGAGTATAGAGGGAGGCTGAACTAAGAATCTCCAGCCACTACTGCAACTGCTGACTGCCGCATTCATGCTGCACGAGTGTGGCAGGAACGGGCCCTGCACTGAAGTCACCAATTCCATAGGTGTGCAACGCTAGTTAACCGGCTTCAGGAGCCAGCTGCACGGTTTTAACATCTCGCAGCCAGGTAGTTGCATTTATCATGTGCTTTGGCAATCTTACTGATATTCGTACACATTTTCCTCTGTTCATTCTTTAACCATTAATGACTCATGCTGTCATTTATTCTCATAATCGTGCTTTCATCGCTCTCACCCACCTATGTCAAGGTTACATTTTTCAGCGTAGTCTTTTGTCCAGTTGGCAAATCTTCGTTCAGTTATATCAGCGGCTAATTCACATGTTGATGGTTTATGACGACAAATCTGATTGTTATAGTTATCACCTGTTTGTGACACACATAAATGATCCCTCCTCTTGTTAACATAACAATGTGCATGGCGTGGTAACCATATTTTCAACTTGATTGGACCACTCCTAATAATTATCATTTCAGTACTGCGTTTCCATTTCCAAGACACTGTTATTTCCTCAAAATTAATTT
Organism: Schistocerca americana; assembly: GCF_021461395.2. Taxonomy (NCBI): domain Eukaryota; kingdom Metazoa; phylum Arthropoda; class Insecta; order Orthoptera; family Acrididae; genus Schistocerca; species Schistocerca americana. Next base: position 556,634,611 of record NC_060119.1, on the reverse strand, counting down.
ATATGGTCCTATAGAGTACTTCCCTTCTCCACAGATACAGAATTTTACAGGAAATCTAAACAGCACAATTGACACCCCACAGTATATTCAACAACTAGTATCGTATACATTGCTCCAGTCTTAATACACTGATGGAATAAATTTGCAACACAAAAAAAATTAATGTAGAGTTACGAATTTTCTGGAGTACATTTGTCTAGGTAACATAGATAAGCGATTGCAAATGCTAAATCCTTGTACATTAATAACTTGTGTAACTGACAGAACGTTAAATGGAAGCATCCATTCCATTAGAACGTTCTAAATGGGGTACTAGCAGTAATAGGCAGCCCAGGTGGCTGACTAGTGGGATAAGTGTATCATGTAGAACAAAGCGGGAATTATATCAAAATCTTAGATGTAGTCACAAACAGTACAGTAAGGTGCTTAAAAACGTTATTAGGAAGGCAAAGAGTATGTGGTATACAAATCGAATAGCTAATTCACAGGATAAAATTAGCACCATATGGTCAGTTGTCAAGGAAGTGTCTGGTCAGTAGCACAAGGTCGACGATATGAAGTCGGTTCATAGCAAAAATATTTCTGTTACCGATAAATAAGATATATGTGCAGTATTTAACAATCATTTTCTGAGTATTGCTGGTGAATTAAATAAAAATTTAGTTTCTATAACTTTCTTGGCAAGTGCCTTTCCGAGATTGATGTCTGAAATACTCCTCTATGATAAAGACGAGAGAGAGATTGACTCAATAATTAAATCAGTGAAGACTAAGGACTCTCATGGTTATGATGGAGTGCCTATAAGAATATTAAAGTAGTGTGCTGCACATGTTAGCCCTGTATTTAGCCATATTTGTAATTTTTCCTTTAGGAATGATCAGTTTCCTGAAAGATTAAAGTACTCAGTAGTAAAGCCGCTTTATAAAAAGGGAGAAAGGGATAATGTAGACAATTTTAGACCTATTTCTATGCCATCAGTTTTTGCTAAAGTTATTGAAAAGGATGTGCATCTAAGGATAATTGATCATTTTATATCACACGATTTGCTATCAAATGTACAGTTCAGCTTTAGAAGTCGTTTAACAACTGAATATACTATATTCTCTTTTCTCTGTGAGGTACTGGATGGGTTAAACAAAAGGTTTCGAACGCTAGCCATATTTTTTTATTTAACTAAGGTGTTTGTGTTGATAACAAAATATTGCTCCAGAAGTTGGACCATTACAGAATACAGAGACTAGCTCACAATTGGTTCACCTCTTTTTAGCAAGACAGCAAAAGATCATTATTCACAATGTTGAGAATGGCTGTGATGTGGGGTCTGAGTGGGGTACAGTCAAGTTGGGGGTGCTCCAGGGATCAGTGTTGGGGCCACTCCTGTTCCTTGTTTATATAAATGATATTACAGCTAACTCTGAATTATTTCCTTTTGCTGATGACACTGGCTTGGTAGTAAAGGATGTTTTTGTGCAACATTGGCTCAGTTTCAAATAATGCAGTTCATAACCTAAGTTCAGGGCATGTAGAAAACGAACCAATGCTAAATCACAGTAAGACTCAGTTTTTCCAGTTTCTAACACACAATTCAACAAAACCTGACGTTTTAATTTCACAGAATGGGCATATGATTAGTGAAACTCAACAGTTCAAATTTCTAGGTGTTCAGTTAGATAGTAAACTGTCGTAGAATGCCCATGTTCAGGATCTTGTTCAAAGACTTAATGCTGCCATTTTTACTATTAGAACAGTATCTGAAGTGAGTGATCGATCGGCACGAAAATTTGTCTACTTTGTTTACTTTCATTCGCTTATGTCGTATGGTATTATATTTTGGGGTAACTCTTCCCATTCTAAAAGAATATTTGTCGCCGAGAAATGGGTGGTTTGGGCAATAAGTGGTGTAAGTCCACGAACATCTTATCGACCCCTGTTCACGAGTCTGGGTATTTTGACACTGGCCTCTCAATAAATATATTCCTTACTGTCATTTCTTGTTAACAGTATTAGCTTTTTCCCAAGACTAAGCAGCTTTCTCTCAGTTAGTACTCGGCAGAAATCAAACCTGCATTTGGATCGGACTTCCTTACCTCTTGTGCAGAAAGGTGTGCAGTATACTCCCATTCTGTCGAGGAGTTCCTTGAAAAAGTAAGATGATTCTTGTTGTGTTGTTGATTGCATTTACTTAAACTGATGACTGACTTTTTCGGGTTCATAAACACTTGATTTTTATCTGTTATACTTTTATGTTTTATTTACTGTTAAAAACAGTCTTTATCACGATTTATTTATCAAGGTGACCGGTTTCGACCACTACTGTGGTGGTTATCTTCAGACCTACAAGTCATATACAAAGCTTTAATTAGAGGGCTACATACATTAAAGAAAATACATAAAGTTATAAAGCTATAAAACGATGAATTACCATTGAGTAGGTTTGGCAACCCATGTACTGCCAAACTGAAGTTCATTTATCCTACATATTTAAATATTTTTAACGCTTCTTAATTGACAATAGCTGTTTGATAACCTAAATTTTGTGTGTGTTTATTTTTATTTTTTGACAATGTTCTTTTTAATTAAGAAATTTTACATTGTTATTCGACTTATAACTCATTGGTTAGTAATGACATCATGCCGTCAGATGTGGGCGGAGCCTCCATTATATATAGTAAGACGTGCACTGGTTTCTTCTGTAGTGATTCTCTAACAGAAAGATGTTCCTACTCAATGGCAATTCATCGTTTTATAGCTTTATAACTTTATGTATTTTCTTTAATGTATGTAGCCCTCTAATTAAAGCTTTGTATACGACTTGTAGGTCTGAAGATGACCACAGTAGTGGTCGAAACCGGTCACCTTGATAAATAAATCGTGATCAAGACTGTTTTTAATAGTAAATATTTGTAACCCATTGATCACTGTCACTCCCATAATGTATTCAAAAGTAATTTTATGTTTTAATTTCATGTACTGACACGTTCCATGACCTTGGAAATTTGCTCCTCAATTTGGTCCTACTGAACTTAACGTGTGAATAAAATAAATAACAAACGTGCATGCATTATGATATACAGATGCCGAATGTCTGTTTGTGGGATGGAGATCCATGCCTGTTGCACTTGGTCAGTCCATACAGGGACAGTTAAGGTTGTTTGTGGATGATGCTGGAGTTGTCATCTGATGATATCCCGTAAGTGCTCGACTGGATACCGATCTGGTGATCGTGCAGGCCAACGCAACATGTCGACACACTGTGCGGCATGTTTGGTTACAACAACAGTATGTGAGCGAGTGTTATCCCGTCGGAAAACATCCCCTGGACTGCTGTTCATGAACGACAACACACCACCTGGGAATCATCAAAATGCCTTACAAATTTGCAGCCAGGGTGCTTGCAAAAGCCCTGGAGTGCTCATGCTGTCATATGAAATCGCAGCCCAGTCCTTAAATCCAGGCATAGGTCCAATGTGCCCAGCAAACAGACAGGTTGGTTGCAGGTTCTCAACTGGCCCCCTCCTAACCAACACAAGGCCATCACTGGCACCGAGGCAGAACCAGCTTTCATTGGGTACCACAACAGACCTCCACCCTGCCCGTCAACGAGTTCTCGCTTGACACCACTGAAGTCACAAATCGCGACAGTTTGGGGGTCACCGAAATGCACGCTAAAACGGGCACCTGGCTCAGAGTTCTTCTTGAAGTAACCAATTTGTTACAGTTTATTCTGCCACTGTGATGCCAACTGTTGCTAAAACTGCAGTACAGTGTGCCAGACCCATACACCTAGTACACTGATGTCTGCAGCCCAGTATTACTGAGACCTTACATTCTCGTGACCAGCTGCCAGCAATTACACAAAGTGGTTATGCTCCTGACCAGTCTTCCTGCAATATCACGGAAGCAACAGCCAGTTCCTCGCAGCGCTATTACATGACCTAGTTCAAACTCAGTGAGCCTGTTGATAACAGCGTCTGTCATGTTGAAGGCATTCTTGACTAAAACTGACTCACCACATCCAATGTCAAAATTGACTAATGCTCACACCCATTACAATGTGTATTTAAAGCAAACCTGTTCTGCATCCACATAGCGCGCTACTAGCGCCACTTTTATGTGACTGGCGCAAAATTTGAACAGACATCAGGTTTTAGACGTAGAAACACATCTACCAGCTTTCATTTATTTTGCACAACTACTTCTTGGGGTTACGATTTTCATCCCATGCGCTTAGATCCAATATGTGATATAACGCTGATAACTGTAATTTCTTAGAGCAATCCCAAGGATTTGCAATTCGCCTTCTGCCTAATGCTTCTCCATTCTATTCATATAAGGTTTACTGGGTCTTCAAAGCTGAATGTTTGAATGCTCAATTTATTTCCCAGTATTCCTACTGTCGACATTCCATTCTTATATAGTGCTATGTTCAAAGTGAGTCTCAAACTTGCTTCGCAAGCCAAGGCTAATGTTTTATACCATTAGATCTCTGTAGTTGAAGGCCTTTATTGTAAGCATCATCTCATTTCCAACAGATGTGCGTTGTCTTTCACTTCTATGATGTCAGTCAGTTGATGGTTCGATCCCCCACATTCAGTTTCACCTTTTTCTTTGTCCTGTTAAACACTGAATTGAACTGAACTGTGTACCAAGCAGACTGTCCATCCTGTTTAAAAGTTCTGCCATGATGTTTCCTTTCCTTTCCTTTCCTTGCTCTCAGCAAAATGGTGTTTCACTACTATTACCGGTGCTTTTCCTTCCTCTCAAGATTTGCTCTAATACACACTCATAAACAGCTGACTTGGAGACAAATGGCCATCAGTCCCCTAGGACTTAGAACTACGTAAACCTAACTAACCTATGGACATCACACACATCCATGCCCGAGGCAGGATTCGAACCTGCGACCGTAGCGGTCGCGCGGTTCCAGACTGAAGCCCCTAGAACCGCTCGGCCACACCGGCCGGCCCACATGGAAACAGCAGCTCTATTTCATAGTGTTTCTGTCACAAAAAAGTTTAGTTAATGACGTTCCTGGGGTGTTTTTAGCCCTTGTGCCTACACTTCACGTGATTCTCTACCAAAAGGTATAAGCACATTTGACCGCAGCCACGCCATTGGTATACCACACACCTTCTCCATCAGTGCCACATCAACTTGTTCGTTGGTGATCTCTTTCATGTGTGTGCATTTTGTCCAAGATCCCCACTCACAATTAGAAATGTAAGTAGCATAAACAGCATATTCGAAACACTAACATACTCTATGCATATTTTCTGCATTAATACTATCCCATTGATGTTCTTTGCTGAAATCCTTGGTCTATTAAATTCTTACCTGTGAACAATACACTGAGGTGAGATAAGTCACAAGATAATATATGCACATATACAGATGGCGGTAGTATCGCGTACACGAGGTATAAAAGGGCAGCGCATTGGTAGAACTGTCATTTGTACTCAGGTGATTCACGTGAAAATGTTTCCGAAGTGATTATGGCCACATGGCGGGAGTAAACAGACTTCGAACGCGATATTGTAACTGCAGCCATATGCATGGGGCATCCCCTTTCGATAAACGTTAGAGAATTCAACATTCTGACATCAAGTATTAAGAGTGTGCTGAGAGTACCAAATTACAGGTATTGCCTCTCACACGAACAATGCAGTGGCCGACGGCCTTCACTTAATGACTGAGAGCAGCAGCGTTTGTGTAGAGTTGTCACTGCTAACAGACAAGCAATACTAAGTTAAATAACCGCAGAAATCAATGTAGGACGTGCGACGAACGTATCCATTAGGACAATATGGCGAAATTTGGTGTTAATTGGCTGCAGCAGCAGATGGCGGAACGAATGCCAGCACATCACCCGTAGCACCTCTCCTGGGTTCCTGACTGTATCAGTTGAACCCTAGATGACTGGAAAACCGTGGACTGGAAAACCGTGGCCTGGTTAGAAGAGTTCCGATTTCAGTTGCCAAGAGCTGACTGTATGGTTCCAGTGAGGTGCAGACCACACGAATCCATGGACCAAAGTTGTCAACAAGGCACTGTGCAAAGTAGTGGTTGCTCAATAATGGTGTGGACCGTGTTTACATGGAATGAAGTGGGTCCTCTGGATGTTCGGCTTCTTGGAGACCATTTGCAGCCATTCATAGACTTCATGTTCCCAGAGGGTGATGGCATTTTCGTGGATGACAATGTGCCACGTCACTGGGCCACAACTGTTCGCGTTTGGTTTGGGGAACATAGTGCACCATTCAAGCGAATGATTTGGCCATCCAGGCCACCCGACGTCAATCCTACCGAGCATTGATAAGACATAATCGAGAGGTTAGGTCGTGGACAAAATCCTGCACCGGAAACACTTTCACAATTATGAACAGAATAGCTCAATATGTCTGCAGGTAACTTCCAAAAAAATGTTGAGTCCATGCCATGTCGAGATGCTGCACCACACCACGCGAAAGGACGTTGGACATGATAGTAGGAGGTACCCCATGACCTTAGTCACTTCACTTCAGTGTATTTGAGAGAGGAAAATACTTGAAACAGAAAACATCATATTAACAAACAACGGATAAAAAGGTTGATTAAAACAATGGAAACAAACAAAAATGAGTGTTTTTAAAACTTCATTATCAACATAATTAATAATACACAGAATATAGAGCAACTTACGTCTTACTGAAGACTGTTAAATGTGATGAAAACGGCCCATCCTGGAGGAGGTTCGAGTCCTCCCTCGGGCATGCGTGTGTGTGTTGTCCTTAGCATAAGTTAACTTAAGTTACATTAAGTAGTGTCTAAGTCTAGGGATCGATGACCTCAGCAGTTTGGTCCCTTAGAAATTCACACCCATTTTTTTGTGATGAAAATGATTGCTTATTCTTGCAAAACAGCTCGAAACGTGGCTTAATACGCATCACTGAAGTTCTCATGACACACTTGATGGTCTTAAGTCTTAATTGATGGTTGATTTAATGACACCATTTTTAAAGTGATGCTTTGCACAAAGTAAATCGTAGCAAGCGGCACAATAAAAGTCATTGTTAAATCTGACAGTACCACAACTTCTGCCCAACACCGAGCCAAAAAAAAAAAGCTAGTCATGATTTGTCTTCGAAATTAAAGTTTGCGATATAAGATACAACACAGTTCTGCAAATTCTTCCTGAGATTTTAGCAAGATGTTTCACATATTTCGTTCTTATGGCAAAAGGATTCTGATTTCAGTGTAATCACTTATTAAAGCCTGGATTTTTATGTCATTACATACTCTCGTCCATCACTCCTATGCACATGAAAAATGTAAATCTTCACAAACGAGTTTATTTCATAACATATTTCACTGTAATTACACGCTTTTACATATTTTTAATTTCCTTGGGTAAAATTACTTAGTTTCGCGTGAGCTACCGAGGCCCACTGCACGGTGTCCATGGAGACGAGGCGCTCGCCGGAGCTTAAGTTAAGTCTTGGTGGTGACTTAGTACCTATGTACCCCATTTTTAAAATGTGACTACGCCTATTCAGGCTGTTTTAATTTTATTTCTAGACCATGCCCTCGTAAACATATTATAGAATCAGGTATACCTTCTGAAGAAGGATCAATTACTTGGGCTGAAACCTAGGTAAAGATTGATTTCAATACCGCAATCGAGGCTGATAGTTTCTTATATATTAGATTATTACGATTGCTGACTAGGCTGCAATGTTGGCAGTATTTAAAAATTATATATTAGTCTATCTTTTTTTTTTTTTTTTAACTTTCCATTTTCCCCTACACCCTCGATAGGCCGTCAGGAAGTAAATTACTTCCAAAAATAATGTTCTAGTTCAAATCGTTATTGCACTTAGAGTTGGATTATGAATGTTCTAAGATTCAAAATCTCATTTCTCAAAAGCATAGCAGATACAGTTACAATACTGTGTGTTAGCATTGCAGCAGCCACTATTATACGTAGATAGCGGCTTGATGTGCTGTCGTTATGGGAGAAGATATCTTCAGGGGCAGTAGTTGTACACTCATGAACAGCTATCCCTACTTCCACAGAACTTCAATGTCCAAGAAAATAGACAAACATTTTCACCAGTTGACAAAAGTTCTGGACAATTACGAATACATGTCATTTTGACCTACCTTCCTACTAAGATTCAGATGAAACTTTCCGTATCAAGATTGTCAGTGCGATGAACAAATGACCGAGATCTGCAGAAAGTGACTAACGGCCTTAAGTTTTCCAACGGCTAGCGGCTTCTAACAATTCAAAGTAGAGAATTCGTGCATCGAGGAAAGATAGTCAAATAATACTTCTGAAGAATTCACACCTGTTTGTGTTCATGATGGTGCATCGGAAATATACGAAAAAAGAAGCAGTAACCCCATGGACACCTCGGGCATATGTATTTTCCTACGAAGCTCGGACTGGTGTTATTACACACTAGAAACATTTAGACGACTTATAGATAGCAACTATGTCAAGCCTCTGTCATGATGCCTTGAATTACAAAACTATCATCTAAACTAAGATCTTGGGCGACGATGAAGGACGCTTTCAGTACTCATGGAGAGATTGTCCTCTTCTTGTAGTTAAGCACAATAGGTGCTCTATGATCGCCGGCCGTTGTGGCCGAGCGGCTCTAGGCGCCTCAGTCTGGAACCGCGCGACCTCTACGGTCGCAGGTTAGAAACCTGCCTCAGGCATGGATGTGTGTGATGTCTTTAGGTTAGTTAGGTCTAAGTAGTTCTAAGTTCTAGGGGACTGATGAACTCAGATGTTAAGTCCCATAGTGCTCAGAGCCATTTGAACCATTTTGCTCTATGATCCCAACCTCAGCAACATATACTTAGTGATGTATACTCAAATAATAAAGCAGTACGATCATCAAAGAAACAAATGTTAGACGCAGAAGCAAAATACTCTAAATTCCACAAATGATTTTCTTGACGATGTGTGTTCCGCCACGGTTGCTGCAGACATTTCATAGCACAAAACTCAAGAGACGGAGCGAAGCACGTTTCTACAAAAATACAAGGAAAAAATTACTAATATTTTTGTAATCAAGAGGTTCTGAAAAGTGTTTTGTGCCGTATAAGCAACGAATAAACAAACACGTGTGGACACTTGATTGGCAAGCTCTCAGACTAACTCTCGAAGCTATTACAGATTTCCTGCTAAGTGTTGGAACCACAAATGAACAATTGCTCGTATTACGAATGACTGTCTTAAAATTCTGTGTCCTGAGGAACTTCAAGAATAATTTTTCGATATGTTTTCGGATGCTGTGGTCTACAAGTTGGAGGCGACAACTACCCTGCATGTACTCTATCCACATTTAACCCACTTCAGCTGCATGCCCCAAGCAATACAAGGAATTGCCGAAGAAGTGCGCAGCAACTACCCAGGAATAAATAAAAGTAACTGCATATACCAAGAAAGTTTTCTCAAATTATTACATCGTTTGACGCCCTCTACAGAACAGGTGCCAAACCTAGCATTGCCATCAAGTCTGTTCTAACGAGAAGGTGAACATGAACTAAAGTTGCCTGGTTTCTACAATAAACAATTTCAAGCTGTGAAATCTGTAATTCTTTAATTCTGAGAGAATCTTCAGTTTCAGTACGCAAGGCACAAATTTTCACTGAACCTAAATTCGAAAATGCTCTGGCATAGGATCCATAAACCTTCAGCTCCCCTACAAGCAGAATTAACCAATTATAATCTATTGTGTTGCCTTTGCAGAAATCGTTAGAAATTGTTGCGAATGTTGATTGCACGTTGACTGGCCTTAGGGGTTATACAGGACAGAGGGTGCATAAGTTTACCACTGTTTTGCAAGATATCCTGGCTACTCGAAGTTTGACATTACCTGCAATATCGCCAGTGAGGAGGACGCCGACATTGCATTGGACATCTCTCCAGGATTTTTTATCTCCAAAAATTTGCACCATCAACGTCCAGTGACATGGAGAGATCATTTCCTTCCTCAAAAATATTTTTTTCTGATTGGTGAGACCTTCTTAGAAGTACCCTGCGGTTCACTGCACTTCAAAATGAAAGGTAGGGTGAAGATTGACATTCTAGTAAACACATGAGTTCTTTATTAGCAAAGTATACACTCTCAAAATAAATTAAATACTGTGAAATGTACCTTTCTAGTGTACTTTCTGTGTTTCAGTAACTATTTTGAGACAAAATTAGTACTACTTAATTTTTCAACTCTAAGAACAGCTTCATAGCTCATTCCCTTGACAGCCATTGCGCTTCAATATGCAGAAGGAATACCATATAATTCGATTCCATTTTGTTATGTGTCTGTGAATAGATGGATGCTATATCACAAAAAATCAATTCAAGTTATGACTCTTAGAAACATCAGGACCGCAGAAATTTTAGTCCACACTAAATCTTGTAGCCGAACCACGTGAGCAACAGTAATAACAACAGTACCATTTCCTACGTATCTAAACGTAACATGAAATCTAGCTATTATTTCTGTCAGTGGCCGGCCGCGGTGGCCGTGCGGTTCTAGGCGCTGCAGTCCGGAACCGCGGGACTGCTACGGTCGCAGGTTCGAATCCTGCCTCGGGCATGGATGTGTGTGATGTCCTTAGGTTAGTTAGGTTTAAGTAGTTCTAAGTTTTAGGGGACTGATGACCTAAGATGTTAAGTCCCATAGTGCTCAGAGCCATTTGAACCATTTTTTCTGTCAGTGTCACCATACTATCTGTCACACTTATTCCATTCAAGGAGTGTTGCATTGAAAAATCCGTTCACTTTTTTAAAAATCTTGTCACTCCAAACAGGACCTGCTAATGGCTGACAGAGCTTTATGTATACGCTCAGCAAAACAATAACCGACGTATGCCAACAGATGTTTGAAGTTTCTAGCACAAGCCGATCCATGATGCTGAATTGCAGATATCGAAGTTCCCTTAATTCTTGCTTTGGTATCCCCGACAGACACTGGAACATCAGACAATGACTTGCTCGCAGTTAAGTCACAAATGATCCATAAGCAACAAGAGTATTGCATATATTAGTTTCATACTAACTTTCGTTGTTCGCTGTGCAGAAATTCGAAGTCAGACACATGGTAGTCATTAGCCATGATTCTAGTTTGCTAGGCTTACGCTTGTTAGCATAGTCATCCTATGATAATCTTTGTTTGTCCCTGCCCACACTTGTAGACCAACTGCTTGACAGTTGGGTTGACTCTCGGTGTTTAGTGTGTATTGTAGGCACCATGCGACTTTGACTTCCATGCTCCTTTCCATCTCATTACACAAGACATAGGAGTTCAGGACGAGCACTTTATCTCGTAAGTTCCTTCAGCAACGTCAGCTGCTGGCCCCACAGCCAGAGACACGAAAGTACACTGTGCAGCCTCTGTCACCAGCCCCATTTCCAGGTTTTCGAGGAACCACGAAAAAATGCTAAGAGTATTTCACTATTTTAAACTATCCTGCCACGTAAGAGGCATCACCGAGCCTGTAGACCAGAGCTCTTTGTTTCTGTCGAGTAGCACTACCTTGTATGAGGTACTACCACAGAACGCGAATTTGCAGAGTGGTGTCAAATACTGAAACATTACTATAGTCAGCAGATGCATGTGGTAGCTGCCCACTTAGAGTTTCTGAAGCGTACTGAGCATTCATATGCAACATAATTAGCAGGACTGTAGAGGTTAGAACACAGATGTTATTTTGTGTGTAAACATTGAAGCACTTCCTATGCGTACTCGATACATTGTGATATAGTGGTTTGAGTGATGCCAGGCAGAGCTGTGAAGACTAAAGCATTTGCACATTATGTGATGCAGCACAAATTCCAGGGTCGAATGAGTTGATTGTTGCAATGCAAAATGTTCTTTCGGACGAATGGCAGGTAGCAAAACATGAAGAGTCACACAAGTAGCATGGGTCCATATTGGAGGCTGTTCAGGCTTTTGCGACGCAGAGGTGTCTGGACAGGTATAGTATCAGTATGAGTACTCCATCATCTTGGGGCATGATTGCTGCAAAGGTGGAGGCCACACTGAAGCACTCACAGTCTCTGCTATGTTAGTCTTCCACTGAGTTCACAGCAGGTGTAGACCACCATACTTCCACAGACCCACAGCCAGACTCTCCCTCGTGGGCAAAATAGCTGACATTGCATCGGTGCACCATCACCATCACCGTCACCTTTTCACGCAATTAATCACCCTAAAAGGCCAAGATGAAGATACCAGTAGCAACCCTATTGTCCTTTGGCCCCCTACGTACACAATGGGCGAAGTGTACACCGTGTCGCTCCAAGTTGGCGTGTAGCTCATCGTCAGATTGTAAGAGCAGGCCTCTGTGTAAAATGATGCACTTAGCTAAATTTAGACTGTGATGTGGAGTGACAGTCATGGGTATGTCATCTAGCTTGATACAAGCGAGCAGTGCCTGTGACAGGCCTGGGGATGCCATCTTGTTTAGGATTTTTCATTTTAGAGATGGCTTCCACTTCCCCAAACATGTCATTTAAGTTCTCCACACAAAATAAGGGCTTTGTGGTCAAGAAGGAATCACTCAGTCCTCATACAAACCAAGTATTGTGGGGAGTACTGCTCTGATTGCCGCTTAGCCCTACATTCCTCCTGTGATATAGTTAAGAAGGTGAACATTTTAGTGCCATCTCTCTCTGCTTTGAAAGAGAACTTTTGTTTCACAGAGACTGCTAGGCCATATGGCCCCCAGCGGGAGACAACATCTGCTTCATTTGCAGTTGATCTGCCATGGTGCCACCCACTGTAAATGGGGCTCTCACATGGGTATCACCCAGCCTCAGCAATGGGTACCTGGCTAGTAACCCGGTGCTCAGAGGCCCCGTGCCCCAGTGACGAAGAACACGTACTCTCTGGCGTGCATGGAGAGTTCCCAGTTCAGGCACCAATAGTGCCATCCCTGCTTGGGTCAGGAGGCTAGCACCATGCAAGTACTAAATGACCCCCTCCACATCTGGATGGCTACCAAGCTGGGTTTTGGGTGTATTACTTTATTAAAGGGAAAGTTACACAAAGATGGAGCACACACCTCATTAGGCGACCTCAGGTCAGACTCATCTGATGGAGAGGCAGAGGGAGGATGGGATAGAGGAAGTATAAGCACACAGCACAAAAAGGAAGTAACGGTACAAATGCTGGGGCTCTGTTGTAGCCAAGCACATGCTCGCAAGAGATTTCTGAGCCCCCTGTGCGGTGCTTAAAATCTGATGAGTCAACTCTGGTTAACTGTACTGTGTATTCAGTGCAGGGTGTAAACTCAGACAAGGAAAAAAATTACCCAATTTCCCAGTTAAAAATACACTTTCTCCTGGGTGAAAATACACTTTTTCCGTGTTGAGTGACAGTATACTTTTTCTTGGAACTGTAAAACTTATCAATTCTTTGAATGGTTATAGTTTTACACACTGGCATAGAATTTCCCGGCACTTTAGAAAACGTAACTCAGGGAGCAAATACGTTTTGGGAAGATCTTTGATGTGCAGCAACATGTATACTGCACAGTTTCTTATCACGAAAGTATAAATTCGAATTCCAACAATCACCATCACCACATGTTACTTTCCGAATCATTGAAATCGAGATTGCGCTTTTGTAAGTCAGTCATACCTCATGTCACGTGATCTCGCCAGCCGATGACAGCGGATATTCAGAGCATGGGACACGCGATGTAATCAGCCAATAGCAAATCACTGTTAAGTAGCGCGAACACAGAAAGCGGAAAAGTTAATAGTTTAAATTAATGTACACAGTACTGATACAAGGAAAAAAATCTTTCACATATAATGTTGATCTTTTTTGCGGTTGTTACACTTTAAGATACATCACACACATGTGCCAGTAAAATTTTTAACGACATAAATCTCTTATCTTCTGGGCTCGAAATTCTTCTAAATGGCTCGTCATCAAGGAGTCGATTTTTAAATGAGAGTCAAACGCTCTCTGATTTAAGAAATTCGTCGTACATCATCGCACATAGTTCATCTCGCGTAAAGGGAAATTTACTTCGAAAGTAACGCTTTTCAATTATGCACAGTATTTTCCCGCGACCCGTTAGAAATAGGTTCGTTTCAACAGTTGCCAGAGAGCGCCAGAAAAGAGGCGTCACCGCGCTTGCGCAGCTACGATGACGCAGAAAGCCCGTATGTGTAAAACATTAAAAGATCTTTCATTATGTCATAAAAGAAACAAGACATTAGAGGACACTCTAAGAACATCAGAATTTCGTGAACCATACTAAAATGCATAATTCGGATTAAAGTGCACATTCGTATGTCAAGATTCGGATGTAAATTTTCTTGAGTACCAGTACCGTATTAATCTCATGTTTGGTTCTTTATTATGTCATAATGCCATAGTGCTAGAAGAGGAAAACGTGCACTTGAAATGCAGCAAACAGTTGAAACTAGCCAATAATGTGGAATTAAACACTTCAGCGGAAAATTTTAATAAAAGCCAAATTTCTTTGGCGAACCAACAAAAATAACTTCATTGTTCTGCAAGGCGATTAATAATCGACTGTCACAAGGGCGTACATAAAATTAAATCTGAAACTAATACCATAACATATTTTAGCCTTCCGTAATTATGTGAATGTACTTCAATTCACTTGATAGCTTCTGGTCACAGAAATACGTTTTGTTTTCATTTGACGTGAGAGCAAGAAACGAAGAGAAAACAGCAAATTCACTAAACGTAAACACGGGTCACGTGGAGACTACCGGCTCCTCAAATACAACTCACTCTACTCGCGTTTGAGGTAGGACACCAAAAATTTTAAAAATAACTTTTCATAAATATGTTCATTTTGTAGCGCAGAGTCTGAAACACAAAATGTGTGTTCGAGGAAATGTAAGACACGTTACTTGGCCTTAAGTGTGCGAAAGTGCAGTGCCACGCCTCTTCACACAGCATTCTTCTATATTACCTGTGGTGCCTCGCTTGCTCACAGTCGGCCGGTTTGACATCCTGCTCCCTTTTTTAAAAAGTCGCAATTAATACTGGATGGGATTATTTGTAACCGAAAGAAAAAGAACTCTCCAGAAAATTTGCTCTCTTTGTTGTCTATTAGGTAATAACTTGCCGTTTTGTATGACAATATTAAATACAGGATACATAAAACAAGTAAAGACAAGAGACAAACAAGACCGTATACATTTCTTCAATCCTTAAGTCCTGGCATTTTTCTCTCTCTAATCTTGCTACAGCTTGCGTGATTTCCTTTCTGTGAAAGTATCACCTCATCAAAGTCCGTCAAACGTTTGTTATATGAAAAAACGAAATTTCGTCGTCTAATACTGAAAAAGCTGTTAATAACAAGAGTACCTCAGATTGATTACACGTATTTTGCCACTGTTAGATAAAACGAAACAGGCCTGTCTAATATTGCAGCAATTTTAACACCACCAAATAAACGAGACTGTTTTGGCACAAATGGTCATTTTCATAACACGACAGAATATAATCCACCAAGTACCAAAATCAAATGCCTATTAGGCCTACTACAAACAAAAAGCTTTATATTAGGAAATAGCTTCACATTTCATTCATATGCTCCAGCCTCTCAAGTATGAAATTGAAAGGTAGAAGAAGTAGTAGTAGTAGTAGTAGTAGTAGTAGTACGAAATTTTTATATAAATTTGGAATCGTTCTTATTCTTCCATAATTTGTGTGATGTCCCACTTGTTCTTCTTCCTCGTTCTAATAAACAATCTTATCACTTATACTACTCCTGCGAGTGCCAAAACTTATTCTCCGGTTAGTTAAACTAACCCTGCCACAATCACCAGTTTAGTTATCCCGCAATTACTCTGCAGTTAGGCATTATTACGTGTTCGTAAAAGCGTTTTCCACGCTATTCCCAGAATATAATTTAAGTGGCTGCTGGCTGGGGACTGTACAACTGGCCCTTATTAGTGTAGCAGCGTGGGCAAAAATTCCCTGTCAAAGTTTCATTGTCTTGGATACAACGAGAAGATAATACGTTATCTCTCTCACCTGTTATTTCTGTTGGTCGTTTATTTCCACTCAGGTAGTCCGTATTTATGGATTTCGCTAGTAATTATGACAACGCTGATGATTTGCAAACTCAGTGAACCACACAGACCAGGGATTCCCAAAGTGGTCGATATCGACCCCTTGGGGTCGATATCGGTTTCCTAGGGATCGACATAAACGAAAACTGATTTTGGGGGTCGACGGGGTCTAAAAATCGACCCCTATTAAATTAACACAAGTTCTTATTTAAAACTTTCAAGATAGGTCGGTACTGTATTATTTTGTGTTACGTGTAGTAAGAATAATTAATATATTTGTAGGAAATAGCATTGTTGTAGTAATGTCAAGTCTCAAGTTCGTACAAGATGAATAACTCGGCAAGTCTGTGTGGACAAGTTTGTGCAAGATAATGAGTTCGAGCGTACGGCTTTCAGGCGCGTTTTGACTTGCTCTCTATTTGACGCTTACGCGATTTAACACGAACGAATTCATGATCAAGTTCAAACATGTTCCTGATATTTTACTATTTAAGCCAATGTGATAATACAAGAAGAGTTGATTACCATCAGCACAGACGAAGAGCTTAAGCAGAAGTTCAACCGAGGCTATCAGAAGATCTGGTTGCAACGCAACATTGAAACACAGTATCCTACATTGTGGAACATTGCTGAAAAATACCTTATCGCTTTTCCATCATCATACCTAGTTGAAAAAAGCTTCAGTGTGGTAACAAACATTTTGACGAAACAAAGAAACCGTTTGAAAATCAACGAACGTGGAGATTTAAGGCTGCAACTCACCAATATTGAACCGGATGTAGCTAGATTGGTAGATAGTCACCAGGTTCATCCATCACACTGAATGTTTTATTTTCTCTTTGCGAAGTAATACTTTTTTAAATATAATTTCCTACCTACTTAAGATTCTTTAAGCACTTAATTTGTAATAATCATTGTAAATTAAACTTGATATTTACTGAATTGTATGTCTTTTTATTTTGTTAAATTTTGATGAGAAAATTAAGTCAACTTTACTCACATGACCAAGTGCAAAGTTTTCCAATTGGTACCTTAGTACCTAGGTATTTTGTATCAATAGGAAAAATCTAAAGATAGGCCCCCTTATTCATAATAGTCTGCTAACTTAAAGCGTTCCTAATTCTCACTCTGTCTTCTTCTATTGACCTAAGTCAGAATGAAAAATAACGCTCTGTAGCAGCTGTTTTAAGTTAGCGGACCATTATGAATAAGGAGGTTGATCTTAACGTAGGTAATTTGGCCATGGGGGTCTGAGGTAACAGTTCATTTTGGAAAAGGGGTCACTTGTACAAAATAGTTTGGTGATCCCTGACACAGACGAACAGCGATTGGCATTCATCCGTTCGGTTTTATTCCGCTCAGCTCGTATAGCCCCAGCACTCTTTGTGGGCAGGAAAGTTTGTTTCTAGGCGCGACGAGGATTCCCCTGGCAGAGACATCACGTACACTATGGACGCATTCAAAAATCAACTTATCATTCATTCAGAAATCAGCTTAGAATGAGTTCAAAAACCAGCAGGGATGCATTTCAAAATCATGTGAATAGTCGTTAGACCCTACCCCCATGAACCATGGACCTTGCCGTTGGTGGGGAGGCTTGCGTGCCTCAGCGATACAGATAGCCGTACCGTAGGTGCAACCACAACGGAGGGGTATCTGTTGAGAGGGCAGACAAACGTGTGGTTCCTGAAGAGGGGCAGCAGCCTTTTCAGTAGTTGCAAGAGCAACAGTCTGGATGATTGACTGATCTGGCCTTGTAACAATAACCAAAACGGCCTTGCTGTGCTGGTACTGCGAACGGCTGAAAGCAAGGGGAAACTACAGCCGTAATTTTTCCCGAGGGCATGCAGCTTTACTGTATGATTACATGATGATGGCGTCCTCTTGAGTAAAATATTCCGGAGGTAAAATAGTCCCCCATTCGGATCTCCGGGCGGGGACTACTCAAGAGGATGTCGTTATCAGGAGAAAGAAAACTGGCGTTCTACGGATCGGAGCGTGGAATGTCAGATCCCTTAATCGGGCAGGTAGGTTAGAAAATTTAAAAAGGGAAATGGATAGGTTGAAGTTAGATATAGTGGGAATTAGTGAAGTTCGGTGGCAGGAGGAACAAGACTTCTGGTCAGGTGACTACAGGGTTATAAACACAAAATGAAATAGGGGTAATGCAGGAGTAGGTTTAATAATGAAGAGGAAAATAGGAATGCGGATAAGCTACTACAAACAACATAGTGAACGCATTATTGTGGCCAAGATAGATACGAAGCCCACGCCTACTACAGTAGTACAAGTTTATATGCCAACTAGCTCTGCAGATGACGAAGAAATTGAAGAAATGTATGATGAAATAAAAGAAATTATTCAGATTGTGAAGGGAGACGAAAATTTAATAGTCATGGGTGACTGGAATTCGAGTGTAGGAAAAGGGAGAGAAGGAAACGTAGTAGGTGAATATGGATTGGGGGACAGAAATGTAAGAGGAAGCCGCCTGGTCGAATTTTGCACAGAGCACAACATAATCATAACTAACACTTGGTTTAAGAATCATGAAAGAAGGTTGTATACATGGAAGAACCCTGGAGATACTAAAAGGTTTCAGATAGATTATATAATGGTAAGACAGAGATTTAGGAACCAGGTTTTAAATTGTAAGACATTTCCAGGGGCAGATGTGGACTCTGACCACAATCTATTGGTTATGACCTGTAGATTAAAACTGAAGAAACTGCAAAAAGGTGGGAATTTAAGGAGATGGGACCTGGATAAACTAAAAGAACCAGAGGTTGTACAGAGATTCAGGGAGAGCATAAGGGAGCAATTGACAGGAATGGGGGAAATAAATACAGTAGAAGAAGAATGGGTAGCTTTGAGGGATGAAGTAGTGAAGGCAGCAGAGGACCTAGTAGGTAAAAAGACGAGGGCTAGTAGATATCCTTGGGTAACAGAAGAAATACTAAATTTAATTGATGAAAGGAGAAAATATAAAAATGCAGTAAATGAAGCAGGCAAAAAGGAATACAAACGTCTCAAAAATGAGATCGACAGGAAGTGCAAAATGGCTAAGCAGGGATGGCTAGAGGACAAATGTAAGGATGTAGAGGCCTATCTCACTAGGGGTAAGATAGATACCGCCTACAGGAAAATTAAAGAGACCTTTGGAGATAAGAGAACGACTTGTATGAATATCAAGAGCTCAGATGGAAACCCAGTTCTAAGCAAAGAAGGGAAAGCAGAAAGGTGGAAGGAGTATATAGAGGGTCTATACAAGGGCGATGTACTTGAGGACAATATTATGGAAATGGAAGAGAATGTAGATGAAGATGAAATGGGAGATATGATACTGCGTGAAGAGTTTGACAGAGCACTGAAAGACCTGAGTCGAAACAAGGCCCCCGGAGTAGACAATATTCCATTGGAACTACTGACGGCCGTGGGAGAGCCAGTCCTGACAAAACTCTACCATCTGGTGAGCAAGATGTATGAAACAGGCGAAATACCCTCAGACTTCACGAAGAATATAATAATTCCAATCCCAAAGAAAGCAGGTGTTGACAGATGTGAAAATTACCGAACTATCAGCTTAATAAGTCACAGCTGCAAAATACTAACACGAATTCTTTACAGACGAATGGAAAAACTAGTAGAAGCCAACGTTGGGGAAGATCAGTTTGGATTCCGTAGAAACACTGGAACACGTGAGGCAATACTGACCTTACGACTTAACTTAGAAGAAAGATTAAGGAAAGGCAAACCCACGTTTCTAGCATTTGTAGACTTAGAGAAAGATTTTGACAATGTTGACTGGAACACTCTCTTTCAAATTCTAAAGGTGGCAGGGGTAAAATACAGGGAGCGAAAGGCTATTTACAATTTGTACAGAAACCAGATGGCAGTTATAAGAGTCGAGGGGTATGAAAGGGAAGCAGTGGTTGGGAAGGGAGTAAGACAGGGTTGTAGCCTCTCCCCGATGTTGTTCAATCTGTATATTGAGCAAGCAGTAAAGGAAACAAAAGAAAAATTCGGAGTAGGTATTAAAATTCATGGAGAAGAAATAAAAACTTTGAGGTTCGCCGATGACATTGTAATTCTGTCAGAGACAGCAAAGGACTTGCAAGAGCAGTTGAATGGAATGGACAGTGTCTTGAAAGGAGGATATAAGATGAACATCAACAAAAGCAAAACAAGGATAATGGAATGTAGTCTAATTAAGTCGGGTGATGCTGAGGGAATTAGATTAGGAAATGAGGCACTTAAAGTAGTAAAGGAGTTTTGCTATTTGGGGAGCAAAATAACTGATGATGGTCGAAGTAGAGGGGATATAAAATGTAGGCTGGCAATGGCAAGGAAAGCGTTTCTGAAGAAGAGAAATTTGTTAACATCCAGTATTGATTTAAGTGTCAGGAAGTCATTTCTGAAAGTATTCGTATGGAGTGTAGCCATGTATGGAAGTGAAACATGGACGATAAATAGTTTGGACAAGAAGAGAATAGAAGCTTTCGAAATGTGGTGCTACAGGAGAATGCTGAAGATTAGATGGGAAATCACATAACTAATGAGGAAGTATTGAATAGGATTGGGGAGAAGAGAAGTTTGTGGCACAACTTGACCAGAAGAAGGGATCGGTTGGTAGGACATGTTCTGAGGCATCAAGCCATCACCAATTTAGTATTGGAGGGCAGCGTGGAGGGTAAAAATCGTAGAGGGAGACCAAGAGATGAATACACTAAGCAGATTCAGAAGGATGTAGGTTGCAGTAGGTACTGGGAGATGAAAAAGCTTGCACAGGATAGAGTAGCATGGAGAGCTGCATCAAACTAGTCTCAGGACTGAAGACCACAACAACAACAGTCGTTAGACCAACATGCGCTGGATAGTAAGTGCTTTGTGAAACAAGGTTTTTTTTAATTATTATTCAAGAATATAACAGCGCCATCTTTATCGTTATTTATGAGAACGTAACTGTTTGCTCCTATGGGATCTTTAGAGTGTCTTGCAGGCATTGCATTTAAATTCCAATGTTCATCTCCTCCAAAAAAGGTTTTCTGGTGTTGTTGAGTTTGTCGTATGGCCAGTTTCACACAAAGTCCAACACATCAAGATGCTGCTGTAATTCACTCTTTTATGCTAACTCTGTTCACGAGAATGGAAGACCATACTGCATCGAGTAGTGTCTTGGAGAAGTTGGAGGCTTAGTTACCAGACACCCTGGTAGCTGTATTTTGCTATGCTAGGACGATATATGCGGCAGGAGTATGGTAAAACTAGGTGGTTGACAATTTGGAGTGGACAGCACTGCGATTTGTAGAGATGGTCGATTCTGCTTTGCCCTCGTAGGTAGTGAACTCTGTATTGGTAGGTGGCACTGCTGCCATCTGTCTACCTCGTGAAATTTGCCCACCAGTCTGCAGCTCACATTTGACTGCTGTTGATACCTGGTCTTCTTCAGACAGCACACAGTTCAAGTTGCCTCCTATGGTGGTACGCTCAGTGAGGCTTTGAAGCAACTTGCAAATTTCTCTACTGAAGAAACAATCACACACTTTGTAGGGAAGCAGCCTACTCACGCTGTAGTAAATTCACATCAGTTTCCATTGTGTGTCAGCCAGTCTGCTGTAACTAGCTCTGACGTCATAAATGTTGCGCAATACCTTAAAAATCAAGCAAATGACCTAAAATTTTTCTAGCATGTCAGAAATAATACTAAATTAATGTGTGTTAAATATCAGTTCGATAACTTCAGCCATTTTCGAAATTTGGACGTTTTTCTGAAAAAATCATTGGCGCAACTGAAAAGAGCTAGAGACTTCAAAATTTATATTTAGATTGATCTTTCATAATGATTTAATAATAACAGTACTTTGGATTTCACAAATTAAGACTTTAGTGGAAATTCATGATTTTGTGGTTTTCATCTCAAAACTGAAGGAAGCAAGATAGATTAAGTAGGCTAATAAATAAGGCTAGGATGTTTAGATTTAAATAGGTTGGAGGTCCGCTATGATTATGAAAATGTGTAAAGTTTCTTTTTAATACTTATAAAATTATAGCGATAGCGGATCTCAACAGGGCCAGTTCAGAGCTCATCTAGTGCGTGCAGGGCAATTAAATTAATTCTCTCGCCTAAAGTATTTAACTTAGCCACGTCAAAATTTTATTATCAATACTTACCTGCGTGCTGAATGCACGTTTAAATTAAGAGCTTCTTCGGCCATCAGCCAAAGAAGCTATAAATTATTATGTAACTTGAAGTGGTGCGTTACTAGCCCAGCGGCTAGTCGGGATAGCGGATTTGATCAGGCGTTCCCTCAGCCGTCCGCACCGTGGCTTTATATATAAGAACACTGCGCGAGGAAGCAAGGCCCCAGTTCTCTCCAGACGCTGAATGACACGCCATCTGTGTCGGTAGTCGCGTCGCGTCAGTGTATCTGCTACAAACAGCCTCGGGTGCCGTATTAAGTTACTAGAGATACGCGGAACCATGAAAACATTTTATGTGAAGTGTTAATTCTGGGATGATTTTCATTACCTAGCTTCAGTTTGCGTACCGTCGTATTTTCACGTGCCGTCGCGGGACAGACATTCTACCAAATATTTAGCGTGGCGTTTGATGAAGTATTTTCATCAAATTATGGCGAGCATTCTTTTTAACATTTGATTCGGACATTTATAGTTGCATCAGCGCATTAGACTCTGAACTGTTCTGTTAGTTAGGTTGTAGGGATACTTGTGGTTTTTATTAGTGAATTTCAGAATATACTCAACTATTTTGGAAAACCGTTTTTGATTAGAAATCCCGGACAATCTCCTAATTCCTCAGAGCTATAAGCTGCAGCTATAAGAACATTCTCAGGTAAAGTGGGCACTAGGATATCTATTTACTGGCTCCAAGTTTTATTAAATCACTTTCTGGGGGTCACGGAGTAAATAGAGAGCCAGTGTTGAGAACGGCAAAAGACAGCAATAACAACATTCTAAAAGCTAGAAACTGATTCAATATGCAAGCGTTTATACAACAGTAGATTTATTCCTATTCCAACGCATCAGCCGCCCCACAACTTCTCTGTGCCCAAGATGTTAACAATGTGTGTGTTTTCAATCATGCATGTAATACCTCATCCACTAAGTAAAGAAGCTGCTTGTGTGACTATGTCCGATTTCACCAAGATTACTGTACCACATTGTTTCTGGGTCTATATTTGAGTAAAATAGCCCAATATCTTTCCTACATAGTTACTTGTCATTTCCTGTAATCGTGGAATCAGTTCAGGTATAGCCTAAGTCTGCTAGTGCAAATATTTTATAACGGATTTTCATTTTGTTGGCGTTTATTGGAAGGCTATTACACTCACATGGTTGATCTTGAGACTGCATTAAAACTTTGCATTACAACTCTCAAAGGAACAAAATTTGATGTCCGAGATGAGATGAATGATTTACTTGTCCATAGTAGTTACTTCACACTTTGTATCTGACATTGCCTTTATCCACGTATTTTATCACAAATAAAATGAAAAGTACGTAAAACACAATACTAACCAATACAGAACAATCCATGTGTTGATGTTAACACTTATTGACAGTCGCATTAAGGGGCAATGACCTCTCTTCAGGCTGGAAAGCTCTGGAATGTCTTTGGTGTGGTGGTCAGTGGCGTGGGGCAAGCTGGAAGCAGGGCGGGTAAGGCACTGTTGGTGGGCCGAGGGAACTGGGCGGGAACTAGTGGTGCACTTGCAGTCCTGCTCAAACACGCCATTGCAGAAAATGCGATACCTGCATTTTATGGTGTTGCAAGTACATACAGAGTTGATGTCTGAATTAAGGTAGGATTGCACCACGCCTTGCTGAGAGTATACAGAAGGAGCCACTACTGCTGTCAGTCTCTCTCTTGTGAAATACCAAGAACTAATTATGGTTTAGCGACAAGGTGATGAATTTAATAGTGGTCAGTCTGCTGCAGTATGGCAACACTGTTTTAAAAAGGAACACTAAAGACAGCCTTACAAGGCACCAAAGTAATAGACTGGTGTTTCTCCAGTAGTATTGGTAGGAATCTTACGCTACTGACCTCATTACAGGTGCTTCCGTATCATTTGTTATGTTGATGAAATTATGTTTCCAGCGTGTAACAGACACTGGTTTCATTAACCTGCAACAGATATAAGTCGCATATATATGAGACATGCCAATAAACTAAATGTAATGATGCTGCCGTACAAGGAAAACGTGCTACTCCCAAGTTCTATGATGCTGAATTACTAGACAGGATAGTGGCAGTAGTTTTGGCATGCTGCAACGGAAGGGAGCTATCATTTTGTATTCATTACAGATTTCTGTAATGAGTGTTCATATACACGTTTCTAACCTGGATTGAAAGACCAGTGAGCTCCATGATTATGGTATATTAAATAAATTAGGGCTTTATAAAATTAATAACTTTGGGCTTGTTGTTTTTAAAGACGTTTGTCTTAACATCCTGTTTTTGATTAACAGAAACTGTATTATGGAAGTTAAAGGTTGTAAACTATTTTTCATAAGATTTTGCTGCAACAGTTAATTTTTTATTAGTTTTATCCTGATCGTCATTCTTATAGTAACTTGCAGTTATTATGTTGTGCTAAGTATGCTAATTACAGCTGAAGTCACTTTTGTGGATTTGATAAAAAGTTTGACATTGTATTGTATACACTGATATTCAATCGACTCCACGAGTAATTATTTTGGGCCCCAACTCCCTGCTTCCATAACAATGTATAGAGCAAATATACCTGCAAATAGTGAAATTACTTTTAGATTTGAAATTTTGAATAAACTTCTGGATTGTTCTGCCTTGACCTCATTGTTACCAGTGCATCACGTCAACTGACACACTGTCTCTTGTCAGGAGCGGTATTGACAGGACCCGGTCAGAAATATCTTCCTCTGACAGCTTGGTGGCATTTTCTTTGTTCATCAGAAATGGCCGTTTTCGCTATTCTGTGCTACCGCCTCATCTTCCATAGTTAATAGTTTGCTCGCTCTTTTTACATCTGCTGCTTCACTAATTTTAGGCTGACAGTTCTGTTTTCATCCGCAATCGCTATTCTGGAGACTTCCAGAACTTGTTTGGCTTTAACAATATATGAAGGTTCAGAAGTTGTGCAGCTGCCTGTGCTCTCATTGTTTGCCATGGTGCAGCGTTTTGCTGCCTGTATGTTGTGTGCACCACCATCAGAGTGCTTGCCGGTACTGCTCCGATGGGTTTGTGACTGGATTTTCCTGCATTGCAGGTCCCTGTGTCGATTGCCTGCCTGTCTGCAATGGGTGTGACTCCTTGGGTGTGTAGCAAGTGTCCCCACAGCCATTGACATATGTTCGTTGCACTACTGTCTGCATTGTTGTGAGAAAATTGTACAGATTATTTTTCTTGTAGTTTCTAAATACAGGGTGTATACGTGGACAAGGAAGAAAATTCCCAGATTTCCCGGTTAAAAAATACACTTTCTCCTTGGTGAAAATACACTTTTTCCGTGTTAAGTGACAGTATACTTTCCCTTGGAATCAGAAAACTTATCGATCCTTTGAATGGTCAAGGTTTTATACATCAGCGTAGGAACTCCCGCCCCTTTAGGAAACTAACCACAGAAAAAAATGCGTTTTCGAAAGATATTTGATTTGCAGCAACATGTACGCTGCATATTTTCGTATTACGAATGTATATAGTCGAATTCCACCAAACACAGAACGCTAGTTTCCGAAGCATTGAAACTGAGATCGCGATGCGATTTTGTAAGCCAGTCATAGCTCATGTCAGGTGATCTCGCCACCTGATGGTAGCAGATATTCATCGCGTTTACATGGGGCACCCAAAATCGGATTTCGTAAAGCAATCTCCCAATACCGGTTCTCGGTGGTCACGTAAGCACTTCAAAATCGAATCTGGAAATCCGCTTCTGGTTGCCGGTTTTCCAATTCCGCAATCGATTTTCGCTCCCATGTAAACGCAACCGGTATTAAAACGTGCTTAGGCTGTCAGGTTTAGTCTTGTTCTCAAAAATTTCTGCTAATATTGACGGAGTGGCTTTTTGTGCAGTGAAGGACAAGTAGAAATATTAGACTGAAGCTGTTTATACCTCGTCTAATTGAAGAGAAATAGCGATTGTGCTGACTAGATCAAAAACTGTATCTGCTGTTTTCCAGGCGCCGTAGTTAACTGGGCTAGCAAATCCGCTTCAGACAGCGAAAAACGATTTCCGAAATTCCGTTTTCGTCCTTCAGAAGACGTGTCGCATGTAAACGTAGTGATTCAGAGCATAGGGCACGTGATGCGGTCAGCCTATAGCAACATCACTGTTAACACACAAATAGGAAAATCTAATGGCATAAATTAATGTACGCACTGTAGCTGCAAGAAAAGCTAAGCTTTCACATAATATATTTGTCTTTTTTTGCGTGTGTTACACTTCGATACATCACACAAATGTGCCAGTAAAATTTTAAGTTCTGGGCTCGAAATTCTGGCCCTCAAAGTGTTAAGCTTTAAATGAAAATCAAACGCTCTCTGATGTACGAAATTAAAAGCACGTTCGCACACGTAACATAACTCATATTGCGTAAAATAAAATGTACTTTGAAAGTAACGCTTTTCAAACCATCGATCGCAATATTTTCCCGTGACCTATTAGAATTCATTCCAGCAGTTGTCAGAAAGCGCCAGAAAACGGCGTTACTGTGCCTGCGCAGCTACGATGACGTAGGTAGCCCGTATATTCGTACACATGTAACATTAAGAGACCTTACATTACATCATAAACTAAACAGGACATCAGAGGATGCTCCAAGTGCATCGAAATTTCGTAAACGATAGTAAAATGCATAATTAGACTTGATAGAACATTCGTAAGTCCAGATTCACAAAGATGTACGCACACCTTTCAGTGTGGTTTTTGGGACGCAAATGTTCTTGGACTACCAGAACTGTATTATCTCATGTTTAGTTCTTTATTATGGCATAATGCCATACATCCCAAAAGATACCAACTCGCACTTGAAATTCCGCAAACATTTGAGACTAACCAATAGTGTTACCAATTAATTGACTGCCTTTGAGGAAAAGATTAATTAAAGGCAACTTTTTATATCAAATCGAAAAAAATCAGTGTTCTGCAAGGCAATTAATGCCTGACTGCCAAAAATCTGAAAATAAAATTATGGCGTCCTTGGCGCAGAGCGCTCTATCTTTGTGACTTTTCTTCTTTGGACTGTTTTGTTCCAGTGTCAATTTTCGGCGCGTAACATGTTCAACTGCCATATTTTTTATATACAAGTTGTTAATAAATGTGTATTGACTACTCAGTGTGTGTTATCTCTCTGCTAATCCTACCTGATAACCACAGTGGTGACCCCGACACCAACGTCATCTCATCACAAGTTATTTTGTGCTTGTTTCCGTCATTTACGAACTTCGTGTGTCAGCCCGCATTGCTTCCGCCACAATGGACCTACCAGTGACTTTCGGTGCAAGCGTAATGGGCCCCATTAACTATGACACTTGCGACCACGAGTGGATAAGTGTACCTACTTCGAATTTGGTTAAAAGCGAAATATTATTTACGCCTGGCCACCCCGGCGGCCAAATAACCTTACCCAGCTCAACATAGCCGCTAACCTTCAGAATGGCTTGATGTGCCGACAAAGTTCCAAACTGTGAATCTAAAATTTCTATGCATGAGGGTAGCACATTCTAATATACATGGTGTTGCAGTACTCCCCACAAGCTGTCTCGGCGACGCAGGTCGCCTCGACTGTATCAGTTTCCCCAACCGTTGCACAGTGGCTGCACCACGACTGCCTTCTGCTCACCTTCACAACGGCGCCAGCCATTCCACCGGCGATAGTTAATGGGTCATCCGTCCCATCGCTCCACCACGACCACCCCCCGCCCACTGTTGCAACAGCACCGGCCATTACACCCACACCGTGTTCTTTGTCAGGGTTGCAGATTGTACACACCATGCCAACTTATACGCCCGCACCACGTACTGCATGCGGCCACCACCCCACACACACCTTGGGCGACACACAGTTTACCGCTACCACACTTCTGGCATCTGAGGTCTCCTGCTTTATCTGCACCGATCCCCATCTGCCGGTGCTGCCTCAACATGTGTTACCTGACAGGTTTCCTAAACTACCTGCATTACAAAACGACAATCCCAAAACTCTGTTTGCATTATTGGACCACCTACTGGATATCCACAACATTTTGGATGACTCCCATTTTGTCTGCCTGGTGAGCCACCTACACACACATATGGACCTCATCAGTGACTTGCTTCTCTCACTGCCCATCTACAAATATTTGACGGCGAAAGCACTGCTTATCAAGTGCCTTTCCTACCCTCTGGCAGAGCCTATTCGTCACATTATTCACGAGGAGCACCTCAATGACCGTACCCATTTGCAGCTTTGGCAGCACCTACATGCATTAATCAACGATCAAGCTTTACCTGATGCTGTGCTTTGGACATTGTGAATGGTTAAAATGCCTCCATCTACTGTCTCACATTGCTGACCCACCTGGGGTTTGGTTACGCATGGCGGATCAGGCTTATGCTGTCATTCATCACTGCCATTGCCTATTACAAACGTCTCCTCCATCATCCTCAGGTGCCCTGTTGGCAGAGGCCAGCGCACTCACCTCTGCTGCCTGTCAGGAGCTGCCACCTAGTGGCCTACAGGACAGTCCCAGCTGACTCCTGACAGCCACCGACCTCTCCTGAGCAGCAACCCAATTGGCTACTGGTTCCAAAGCAGTTAGCTGCAACCTCCTCCCTTACCGCACCACCACGCCAACCGACATACGCGCTGTTCTGGTTCCATGCTACTTACAGGGACACTGCCCGCAACTACCATGGGCCTTGTGCCTACCCAAACGAGACCAGCGAGCTTATTTAGGCGCCTCATATCTTCACAGCGCCTACCGTCTGACACTCCATCGTTTTAGCGATGCGATGCCTCTATACCACAGACATATTGATGAGCATCCGTTAGCATAATTCTGGCCAAGCATGCTGTCGACGCCTTGTCCCCTTCTACCCCGTGCCTTGATCACCGCCAATCGTTCTCCTATTGAGGTCCATAGCTCCATCAAGATGTTGCTTCACCTATCACCGGTTCACACCTTCTCTTGGAGCTTCCACACTGCCTATGTGGATGAACCTGTGATCAGTTTGGATTTTCTACACCATTGTAAACCTTTCACCAGACCTGCAGGACGCCATGCTCTGCCACACGTCTGACTCTACAGTTCCGTGCTCACATGAGTTCAGCACGTCGTCGCTGTCTGCCTCCTTGGATACGCTTTCCACGTGTGCGTCCCTGGTTGAGTGCATAACACGGTTCTCTGATCTGTCGTACATGCACTCAGAAATCGACGAACTCCACATCCAGAACAAGGCCTTACACACCCGCATCAGCTCTGCAGAATAGTCACATACACGGCATACCATGCATCGCCTATCTGCAGTCCCACAGCGAGGCGGACCATCATATGTCTCTACAGTGTCTTCTCACCAATCTGCTCCTGTGTCGATCATTCCACCACCTGCTTTTTTTTTCCACACCGCCATGGACGAATCTACAAGACACACCTGCATGTGCCCCTCCAGATCCTTCACGCCGCTTTGCTCCTGCACCATGCCTTCCATCGCCGACGCATTGCTTATGCCACCCCGGTTCACCAAGGTCAGTGAACCAACGTTGCCTGCAGATACCTTCTCGACCCTTCCTGCCAACCTCCTACTCGAGTATCAGCCATCAGTAATGGCACTTGTCATAGGATTAGCACCATCAATGGTCCACCTGTTCGTTATAAGGCCAGGCATCTTAACACTTCCAAACTTCTGCATGCTAAGGAGATCGTTCAGGATCTGTTGGCTTCGGGTGTCGTCTGTCCTTCCGACAGGAACTGGTCTTCACCTATTCACCTTGTTACCAAAAAGGACGGCACCTTACATATGTGCGGGGACTATAGGTCCCTTAATGCCCGCACCATTATCGATAACTATCTCATTCCACATATCCAAAATTTCGCAGTTACTCCATGGTTGCACCTTTTTCTCCATTTTAGATTTTTCGGAGGTATCATCAGATTCCTGTGCATCCACTAGATATTCCAAAGACAGCCATCATCACACCCTTTGGCCTATTTCAATACTATAACATGCCTTGCGGATTGAAAAATGCTGCACCGACATGGCAGCAATCCATTGATTCCATTTTGTTCCCTCTGACATTTGTCTATGCTTACTTAGATGATATACTTATCTTTTCATCCTCCGCTGAAGAGCATCAAGTTCACCTTGATGCAGTCTGTTCGGCCCTCACTGTCAATGGCATGGTGAGAAACCACGATAAATCTCAACTGTTTTCCACATCCGTTAATTTCCTAGGCCATTCTGTCTCTGCCGATGACGACAGACCGACGAGTTCTCATGTCGAAATCATACTTAGCCTTCCTCTTCCCGAGGATTATGCTCAGCTCCATCGCTTTCTTGGTATGGTAAACTTTTACTGCCGCCATATTCCTCAAGCTGCCTCCATGCAAATGGCCCTCACCGATGCTCTCAGGCAAAAACACCTCTGGAAAATGGAAGTTGGAATGGATCGCTCGATGCTTTTGGTAATCTTAAAACTGCCCTCGCCCAATCCATCACACTTGCCCACCCTGACCCTGAGGCCCATGTCTCGATCATGACTGATGCCAATGACTCAGATGTGGGCGCCATTTTACAACAGCACACCGCTGATTGCACCCAACTCCTCCACTCCTTTTCCAAAAAACTGACTAAGAGCGAGTGCAAGTGGTCGTCTTTCGACCGTGAGCTACTCGCTGTGACTAGACATTTCTGTAGCGACCTCAAGGAGCGACCCTTCACGATCTATCCAGATCACAAGCCACTCATGGACGCTATTCCTAATACTGCTAAGGACCTTCCATCGAGGTATTTCCGCCATACGGACTACATCTGTCAGCACTCTTCCGACACATTCTACATCCGTGGCACAGAGAATGCTGTGGCATACTACCTTTCCGACATCTGCATGCTAACCGCACCACTGAATCTGGAGGAGCTTGCCCAACTACAAGCCAATGATGATGATGATGATGATGATGATGATGATATACAGGAACTCATCGCTCTCTGTCCAGCCTCATGTTCGATGATCCCTGTCCTTTGCGATACCTCTACATGGCCACACTCCGCCCCCTGGTCCCTGCCGCCCTTCGTTATAGGGTCTTTACACCTTGCACAGCTTAGCTCACCCTAGGATGTGAGCCACGACGTGGCTGCTTATGGAGCACTTCATCTGACCTAGCATGAAGCACAACTGTCCCATTTGGAGCCATGCGTGCATCCGGTGCCAGCGCAGCAAGGTCGGCAGGCATGCTCAACCTCCATTGGGCAAGTCTGGCACTCCAAAGGGACATTTCCGGCCCATCCATATTAATGTCGTTGGTCCCTTCCCCCCTTCCTAGGGTTACAGATACATCTTATCGATATGAACCGTGTGACGCACTGGGTCGAGTTGACAAGTGATGCCAGTTTGAGTCTGCCCTCTTCACTCGCCTCTACAAACTCTCCGGCATCACAGATTTCATACCACAGTGTACCACCTGCAGGCGAACAGCCTGGTCAAGCAGTGGCACCGTATACTCAAGGCTGCCTTAATGTGCTACAGAAGCCTGTGGTCGGAAGCCCTTCCACTGGTCATGCTAGGTATTTGCTCGGCCCATGAAGATCTTAACACCTCGCTCACTGAGGTTCTATATGGCGAGCCTCTCCTTCTCCCCACTTAGTTCATTGAGGATTCACCTTCAGCTGCATCCGAGGATCTCCCCACACTGGTTGAGCAGGTATGCCCACCTCCACACGCCCTTGCTCCGCCCTCACACCACACCACCTGTGTTTATCCACAAGGACCTAGCTACGTGCGACTGTTATGCTGCGGGACGACACTGTGCAAGCAGCCCTAGTCACCTTATTCTGACCCTCACTGTGTGCTACGTCACGGTACAAACACGTTCGTGATCCACCTCCACGGACGGCCACAGTGTCTGTTAATTGACTGAAACCAGCGTAGTCACTCACCAATCTGCCTCCCAATGCAGCCGACCTGCCTATGGCTGATTCGTCTCTGCCTATGCAGCTGTTGGAATCACGGCACTGCTGCACAGCAAACACTGACGCCCCCACTTCCTGCACCGGCCGCCTCCTACAACTGTTGCGTTGGTACCATGATTACGAATTCGTGCAATGAGGCTTCCCGCCAACATGCTCCGCACTATCGGCGGACGGAGGTGGGGGGGAGGGGGAGGCGGGAGGTGCTCTGGGACAGAGCGCCATTTGTTTGTGGCTTTGCTTCTTTGGACTGTTTTGTTCCAGTGTGTAACATGTTCAACTGCCATATTTCTTATATACAAGTTATTAATAAATGTGCATTGAATACTTAGTGTGTGTTATCTCTCAACTAATCGTATTAACCACATAATAAAATCAGGAAACTGAAACTAATGCCATATTTTAGCTTTCCATAGTTAAGTGAATTTATTTTAATTCACTTTATTGACCCGGCCACAGAAACCCATTTGGTCACTAAACATACACATGGATCACGTGGAGACTACCCCTCACCCACTTCAACTCTGACAGCTCTGCGCATGTGCTAATCTGGCAGGTTTGGCACACAAACATGTTTCCGGGTAGCATCTGGCTACTTGTTGCTACAGCTCGTGTCTACTTACCTTGAATACAGCTAACAGCTGCACTTCAAGTAGCCAGAAGCGGGAGGAGGTACTGCTCATACGCAACTCAACTGCGTATGTGCATAAGCCCGCTGGTTATGAAGTATTGCATAGTCCTCGTCCTAAAGTCTTTGACACATTTTGCTGTTGGCAGACACTTGGATGTGCATTGCGTTTTGTTGCTGTAAATGGCGCATTCCCTTTGCAAATTAGGGTTTCTTTTTTTTCTCGTTTATGTTTTATTGCTGCAGTATTATATTGTAGTAGTGTGCTAAACTAAAATTCTTTGTTAGAGTTTCAGTTCTTACCAGTCAAAACTACAAAAATTTAACTGAAAACTAAAACAACAGAAAATTTCTGGAATTCTACAAAATTCCTGTTTTTTTCTGGCTGTCCCGGAGCATATACACCCTGAAATAGTCAGAAAATGGCTTAGGTCTGCAGTTCTCTATTACATTCAGCCCCGATGTACAGCAATATTAAGGAATGAGGGAATTTTATTTCTTGAAATTCATACCAATGTCTCTGACATCATTGTTACTTTATATCTAACTGCAGCACTCTATTTTTCGTTGGTTACCAAAAATACTGTTCCAAACTATCTGGCAACTGCCTCATTTGGGAATTTCAAATTAGAAAACCTCACAATTCAAAATCTGTATCCAGCAAACAATAGAGCTACATTAGTTAGAGAACTGCCAGTACATCACAATTGCCTCTTTCCGCTGTTGTCTATGATCTGTCTTTCACAGAAGTCTGTTGATTTTTCATAAATAGAGAATTTTGCATGAAATTCATTTTGAGTCCTACTAGGTTATCTCAGGTTACCTTTAGTTCCCAATTTATTCATTTGTGAATTTTGTAGACAGGCGGGCCATGCTCCTATCAAATACACACTGAATAGTCATTCAATTTTGCAAGCAATGACACACCCAAGCAGCTAACTTCCATGGCCATTGCAAGATGGCAGAGATAACAATGAGTTGTACACAGGTTCAATTAGACACAGAGGACTGGCAGTCTAATCAACTTGGATACTTAACACCAGCTGGATCCCCGCCCCCTCACCTTACAGCACTCTCAGCACGAGGTTGTATCTACGGTGGGCAGCAGGTTCCCTTGAGGAGACAACTACTACCCGCAGCCAAATACAAAAATGTGGAATGCCACTTCACACTTTTGGTTGTAAGTCTGCAGTTGACAGAAAACATTTTCTGACTTAATGCTTTCGCTATTTATGCATTTGAAGTAGTCTATGAACTTAACCTGGTCTGTCAGGTAGGGCCATTTCAGAAATTCGAAGCATTGAAACTCTGGTTCGATCGACTATTTGGTAAAGATCTGGGTAGAGAAACTAGTTTTGAGTCCATACATGGGCAGTTCCGTCAAGCCGACCTCATGCTCCTTGCCATGCAAGAGAAAGTGAAGGCAGAATTTGACATATGGCAGAAGATCAAGTTGGTGTCACTGGTTTCATCAAGCACATGGGCCACCCCCATGCTCACAACACAGAAACATGACAGTGATGCTAAGGCTCTGCAACAATTTCAAGCACATGATCAATGCACAAAGTCAAATGGATATTTATACCATACCACATCCTGAGAAATTGTTGACCAAGTTGGCCAGCAGTCACCATATTTCCAAAATTGGTCTCAAAGATGCATACTTGCAGTCACCATTAGGTGCAGTGTCTTTGCAGATTTTAGTATTAATGCTCCTTTTGGGATTGCTGGTTGGGGTAGCAGACACACAAATACTCCAAAGTTTCCCCAGGCAATACATCAGCCATTGCATGCTGTGTCAACTATCTCGACAACTTTTGACTCACTCCAGGAAACAACTACCTTTGCAAAATATGCAGGCAGTTCTTCAGTGGCGGCTGGAGAATGCCCTGTGTTACAACCTTGAGAAATGGTAGTTTTTTGCTCCAAGAGTGCAATACTTAGGAAATGTGTTAAGTAAGGATGGTACAGTACCAACAGTAGAGCAAGTTGCAGCAAATCAATGAATTTCCAGTTATTAAGAATATTACCAAGTTGCAGTCATTTTTAGGGAAGGCAAATTACTGTGTGAAATGCATTCAACAGGATGCTCACCTTTGTCATCTGCTGAATCAGCTCCATACGAAAAAGAACGAAGTTTGAGTCGTTGGAGGCCTGCCAATCAGCATTCCAAAAATTAAAGCAACACCTCCACTCCTTGTCTGAGCACATTCACCCATGGTAAGCCTTTGACTACCTGCTGATGAATCCCAATGCAGCATCGGCACTGTTCGCTCACAGAACTCCTGATAGTTCATTGCAGCCTACTGCATTTGCCTCCAGCGCAAAGGAATTATTTCCTGACTGAAAAGGAGGCACTTGCAATACTTGTGGCATTAAAAAGTTCCATTTCAACTTATATGGCACTAAGTTCCACCTTCTTAATGATCATAAGCCATCACCTCCTCGTTTGGTCCCCAGTCCACCCAGACACAAGAGCACAGCATTTACTGTGCTGAGCTTTGTTCCTGCACTCTTACGATTTTCACTACCGACTGCCTTCCATTACACGAATGCTAATACTGTTACAGTTACCAGTGTGTCACAACATCAACAAGCAGGAAGGAATTTGTTTTTCACTCGACAGAATCCATGGATACCAACTAATTTCCGCTGACATTGTAAAAAATCGCATCAGCTACAAATGAGGATCTCCTGTGCAGTCATTGCAGTGGTCCTGTAGGGAATGCGGGAGCATTTTTTTGTAGGGTCTGACCAGGCGCTCCCAAAATATTTCAAATTTCATAATAATCACTACGTTGTCAGTGGTGTCCTAATGCTAGCTAAGGGAGAACGGAATTGCCACATTGTTATTCCACTGTTGACGCATCAACATGTTCTGCAGATGTCACGCGAATCTCACTGGTCAATGTACCGAACTAATGCACTCGCCCTGCGATCGATTGATTGACTGCGATTGACTGATTAACTTCGAGGTTTTATGGGACCAAATGGTGAGGTAATCAGTCCCATGATTCCAAAGTCACTCACAGAAGAAAGAGGGTCTGCTAAAAGTTGATGGATCCAGTCATGGGAGTCAAACTATAAAACAAGGACGTTAAAACACACACAGTAAAAGCCATA
Organism: Schistocerca americana; assembly: GCF_021461395.2. Taxonomy (NCBI): domain Eukaryota; kingdom Metazoa; phylum Arthropoda; class Insecta; order Orthoptera; family Acrididae; genus Schistocerca; species Schistocerca americana. The sequence continues at coordinate 556,598,634 of NC_060119.1, read as the reverse complement.
AAAGGTTAGAACAAACTAAAAACTGGAAAAAAGAGCAGTTTCTCTGCAGGGGACCAGTCATGGGGTCCCAGACCGAGAAAATATGGAGAGGCCCCAAACACAACCATCCTGCCCCTGCTCCAGGAGTAGAGCAAAACCTTATATCTGGAAATAAAAACCCACTTTCATGGAGGAAACTGAGGACCAGTTCAACAATGCGTGAATCGTCTCCTAATATTAAAATTGATTAATCTGGAAGACTATGCTTAGCACGAAGGGCCAAAAGAAGGGAACATTCCACCAATATGCCGGGATACCGTCAGTCTGGCTTCACTTCCACTTTGTGAGGGTGGTTCGTTATACAAAAGGAAACAATGAGCTAGCCTGGTATGACAAATGCGTAGACGGCATAACAGTGTACTCCTTTCGAAAGGAGTGGAAAGATGAGCATCAAACTGCAGTAGTCTCCCTGATTGAGTGGAGTTTATTACTGAGACCAGTAGCAGTGTAGGAGATGGTAGCACCCTGGAATGTACACGACCATAGGCGCGACAGAGACCTTAGGACCCTAGAATACATTGGTCCTAATCCTTGGTCTAGGCACCATCCAATTGGGGGGGGGGGAGGGGCAGCGAGAGGAAATATACAGGGCGCATTCCAGTGAGTGGAGATGGAGATCCTGAGAGAGGGAAGTGAGATTCATTCCAACTGGCATTCCCACCCACACGTGGTGATGAGGAAGGAGACATCCCTCACTTTGCAAAGATGACAGGGTACACGGGATGATCAAGGAATCTGTGAATGGTGATTGCGTAAGAAACCAGGAGTTGGCTTCATTGTATCTGTAGAGGGGGAATCCCCACTTCTGTGAGGAGACTGCAAACGGGAGTAGAGTGACAGGCACTGATAGCCAGACACATCCCACAATAGTGAAGAGGATTAAGTATTTTCTGAGTGAAAGGAGCTGCTGAGCCATAAACCTGAGTTCCATAATCTAGTCTGGACAAGACTAGAGCCAGTAAAGATGGGAAAGTGTAGCACAGTCTGCACTGCAAGATATGTGGACCAGGAGGCAAATAGCATTAAGCTTCTGCATGCATGTAGTCTAAAGGTGGCGAATATGGGACAGCCACATCAGCTTTTTATCAAAAATAAGGCCAAAGAAATGGGAGTTTGTTACAACATCTAGGAGCTGGTTGCCTAAATAAAGTTCTGAATCGAGGTGTACTAAGGGTTGACAAAAATTCATATCCCGCATTATGGAGGGAGAAAACTGGAAGCCATGGGAAACAGCCCACACAGAGGTCCACTGGATGGCGCCTCGGAGACGGTACTCAGCAGACGCTACGGAGTGGAAGCTGTCCCAGATGCAAAAATCATCGCCATTAGGTGCCAGGGTAACCAGAAACCCAATAGTGGTTACAAGCCTATTGATGGCTATGAGGAAGAATGTAACATTTAATACAGAACACTGAGGGACACCATTCTTCTGAATCCGAGGGGAGCTGAGTGAAGTGCCAACTCTAACCCTGAAGAGCTGATGGGATAAAAACTCGCAAATAAAAATTGGAAGGCGGCCACAAAAGGCCCAGTCATGGATGGTAACTGAAATGTAATGACGCCAAACCGTGTCATATGCCTTATGCAGGTCAAAAAAGACTGGAACAAGGTGCTGACGGTTAGTAAAAGCACATTGGATTGCAGCTTCCAATCTGAGGAAATGGTCAGTTGGAGATCTTCGTTTCTGGAAGCCACACTGATACTGGGACAAAAGGCCCCAAGATTTGAGTACCCAATGTAATTGGAAGCTAACCATCCTCTCAAACAGTTTACAGAGTACGTTCATCAGGCTTATCAGGATGGGGATAAGTATACTGTCTCGCCATTGTGAGTGGAAGGCACCGTTGAGCTAAATGCATTTCAAGACTAAGTAGATATTGCCTCTGTGTAATGGCCAAGTGTTAGATCATCTAGTGGTGGAATTCGGGCCTGGGGCCTTGTCGCGAAGAGGTAAGAGACTGCAAGAATTCCCATTCAGTGAATGGTTCATCATAGGGTTCAGCTTGATGAGGGCTGAAACACAGCGGGGTCTGTTCAGATTGGTGTTTCTGCTGGAGAAAGGTAGCACGATAGGAAGAAGATGCCAATGCTGTCACAAAGTGTGTCACAAGCTGTTCTGCAAACACCAATGGACCAGTAGACAAAGTACCTCTGAAGATACGGCCTTGGAAATTTGACTGTTGCTGGTGGCCCAGAAGGCTATGGGACTCGGACCAAGCCAGCGATGAAGAGGCATACATCCTCAGGGAGGAAACAGAGTTTCCAGCATTCCTTTCTACTCCGCTTAATAAGGTAATAAGCCTTAGTATGGAGACACTTAAAAGCAAGGACATCCTTTGCACACTGCAGTACCAGCTGACGATGAGCAGGACCTGTGGATAGCAGGACAGCAGTGCCAGCAGCATGAAAAATAGTGGCAGAGATGCCCTGCATGACCGCATCAATACAATTTGAGAAAGGGGTGTTGAAGTGCACAGCAGACGTACATAATGGCCAACTGGTCCTGCAGAATCTCTGTCTGGCAGTGGCAGGGGAATGATAGAATCACATCGGAAAGTTGTCACTGTCACAAAGATGATTATGGGGCGACTAATGAAGCGAAGCCACCAGAGCAGGGGAGGAGATTGTGAGATCAATAGCAGTAAAGGTGCCATACGCGGCACTGTGGTGTAGGGGAAAGGTTATACAGGAGACACAAATCAAAGTCTGTAATAAGTTGGTTACGACCCCAACCCGTCGAAGTGGTACTCCCCCAAAGGGGTTGGTGTGCATTCAAGTCCCCAAGGAGAAGATGGGAGGTGGGAGTTGCTGTATTAAGGTAGACAGTTCAACATAAGGAAGTGGGCTGCCTGGAGGGAGGTAGACATTGCAAACGGTGATTGCCGGAATCGTCTCCACTCTAACCACTATCGCTTCCAGGTTGGTGTGAAGGGGGGGGGGATCCAGACACTAATGACATCAGTGCAAACCTAAGGGCAGACCCCTCCAGATGCTATCCTGGGGCTGGCATGTTTCCAACAGAACACCCTATAACCACAAGACGTTGGAGAGTGGTCATCACAAAATTGTGTTTCTTGAAGAGCAAGACAGAATGAAGAGTAGGAGCAAACAAGGCACTGTATTTCCAGTACATGACGGTAATATCCATTACAATTCCACTGGATCATCGTGTGGTGAGAGTCCAGGTGAGACATGAAGGCAAGGGGTTCTCATATCACTCTACTGGTGGTCATTGCCAACGAGGATGGGGCGACATCCATAAAAACTGGATCTGATTCAGGATGAGGAGGAGGAGGAGGAGGAGGAGGAGGAGGAAGAGAATAAAGGCTGCAATAGCTTGAGGACCCACATGCACCACATACATACCCACAAGAGAGCTTTGGGCCCTCTTTGGGGCTCGCTGTGTGACATTTGATGGCCTGACTTCCATAGTACAGGCGATAACAGCCTGTACAGAACTAAAAACATGTCATGAAGGCCCAACAGTAACATCCGGCCACCATGTCATCCTTAGCCCACTGGCATATGGAGTTGCATATGTTCAGCACACCACTCTCCCGGCCATATGTCGGTTTACAAGACTGGAGCCACAATTAAATAGCTCCTCAGTTTTCAGCCTGTACGGAAAGTTCCCCACAACCAGGTGGTGCTGCCACAAAAATTTACGCCCTAGTCTGTGCCAAAGCGTCCATGGGAACAGTGCCACCTGCATTTTTCCAGTCCTTCCTTATATGCCATATGGCAGTTAGTGGTAGAGTCCGGTCTAATTTCCCAGATGTTGCCAAATTATCCTCCATGACTTAACATACTACATTTTGGGCTTTAGCTGCCATGTCACCACTGAGGTAACATGATGTACCCATGTCTCATTCAATGGTCACCAGTTTGTGTCAGAAGAATGGAATCGTGTTCAGCATGTGAGCACTGTACTTTTCCACCCAGAATTTTAATGCAGAGCTCTAGCAGTTGGTCATGACAGCCAAATTGCAACTCAAGGTAAGTAATGGAAGCCCTAGTGAGGACGCTGTCTGGTTTTTTGGTGTCTTGCAGATCAATTCCAAGCCACTGGCATAACCCAACTGAGGTACTGCATGGTGGTCAGCCTCACATTCACAACTATTACAACTAACACCAAACACCCCTCACCCAAGGACAGTGACACATCACATGCACATTCAGGTGGACAGTGGGACAGATTCAAGGCACTGTGGTGAGGAATAAGGGGCAGCATCTTTATATTGTTGCATTGGGTCAATAGAACCAAAACTCAGTCACACAGGCAACATTCATGCAGGCGGGAGGGACCAACCACTCCTTGCCCCGAAGCACTAGGTGGCACCTGCCAACACTCCCACTGCCTCTGCACCTCTCGTCGTATAATCTGTGTCCTGATCTGTGAAACCCACCACCCTGGAGAACTGTTTGCAATGTGGGATCTGGTAGAGGTGAAGTACTTCCCTCCCTCATTGCAACTGGCAGGAGTTACCATCCCACCATCGATGTGGAGCATTAGCTTGTCACCACCCACAGTGTCGCCCTTGACGTCCTTGTAGAAAGTGCCCAGGCAGAACCCATGGCACATATCTCCATTGTCTCCCATCCTTTCATCCTTTGAATCAGCAATTCCGGCACAGCCCTGGGCATTTTTCAGCCCTAAGTGCTTCTTAAGGAGGGGAGGGGGGGGGGGGGGGGGGGGGGATTTGGTATCCCAGCCAGATACTTGGGGTGTCAAGTGAGTTGTTGTTTGCAGTTGAGAGTGAGTGACCCATGACTCCACTGTAAGCAGTGTGTCACATACACATGGAGTGTATCTTCACAATTGTAGCTTTCTTGGTTTGTCTGCATAGAATCCAAGAGTTATTTGCATGCTAGCCATTAGGCAAGATTTTATTTGCTAGAATTATGGTTAACTGCATACTCATGTTGCGATTACTTCAGGCTGTCACACTTTTATAATTCTTCAGACCATCTGTTTGCCAGTTATGTCACTACAGGTGTATCCATCATAGGTCTCCGCACTCATTCCAAGTATTTTCCTGAAACTAATCATCTCACTACAAGAGATATAACAATAGCATTAAGTTTTTCACATTTCTCACATGTCTATCTACTATAACATCTGACAATGTGTAATTTTTCTCATAATTTTGGCCTTGAAAATTTTCATTCATTCTCACTGATACAATCTTCACCTCGTGTGTTGTTTCTTGGACTGTGATTAAGTAAGATGCTTTCTAGGCTGTGAAGTCTTCATCGACCAAATGTATGGGATTCAACTGAATTTTTTTTGTGTTTTCCATAATTATAATAGCTGTCAAAAACTTTATAGGGGTACTGGAATAGGAGCAAATTCTGTAAGAATATTTTTTTCTAATTTCATAAGTTTCAGGATTACAGTCCTCTAGCATTCATTCAAATCAAGAACACTGACATTCAAACTGTCTCCAATACTTATGGAAATAAAAGTAAACCCATACTGTAGAAACATTTAATTTCAGTTTCATTCTTTTGCATGCAAAGACACATTTGCAGTTTTATGTACATACCTGTCACAGTTGGATGCTTCCAGTGTTGCAGGAACTGTAGCTTCAGTAATACCTGTTTTTGACAGGGAGATTTAAACACTTATTCATTGCTAGGGTCTTATGGGTTATATATGAAGGTAGTATCTGTTCCCAAAAGAACAGTTACTGTTGACGACCATGCAGCTTTGCTAGAAATGAAATGACAATTAAATGGACACCCTAGCTGCAAACAGGCATTGATATACTTCATTGGGGACATGTTGAAAATGTGTGCCCCGACCGGGACTCGAACCCGGGATCTCCTGCTTACATGGCAGACACTCTATCCATCTGAGCCACCGAGGGCACAGAGGATAGTGCGCCTGCAGGGACTTATCCCTTGCACGCTCCCCGTGAGACCCACATTCCCAACATGTCCACACCACTACATTTGTAGTGCACCTAATAGATGTTTGCCCATCATACTCATTACTTGTGGCAGATTAATCTACCAAGCCTCGTATAAGTTTGGTCATAGCGTGTGTGTTCGCACAAGAAGGTCAATGGCCAGGAAGCCATATTTTAACTATATATGACAGTAGTATCTGTTCCTGAAAGAACAGTTACCGTTGATGACCATGCAGTCTGATGGGCAAACATCTATTACTACTCTGTGCACTCGCAGAGTATGCTGAAAAAAATATTAGTTCCACTTTCTGCCATCTGGTGAAAATATGGTGCTGTAAGTAGTCAGTCTGTGGTGTGTGTGTGTGTGTGTGTGTGTGTGTGTGTGTGTGTGTGTGTGTGTGTGTAGGACAGGGTGAGCAACAATCAAACACGTGATAACTGTGGTTCTGGCATGTTTGTTAGGATATGGTCTGAAGTTACATTTTGCTTAATATTTAGTCCTGACACAGCAACATGCTGTGTCCTCATTGTATGCTATCCTTCAGATCAAGAGTCCAGGTACACCCCTGACAAGACACGATCCTACATATATCCCACAATCACAGTTACATGAATTTACGTCAGGGGTTCTGGAAGGCCACACACCTTTAAATTGCCTACAGATGACGCATCATTACAGAAAGTTTCTTGGAGCAAATCTTTTGCTTGGCAAGTGATGTCATGAATGATGATGATGATGATCACTATGACAACACTAACACCCAAGTTCCCAGGCACAGAAATGCCCAACCCGGGCAGGAATCGAACCCGGTACCTCGTGATCCAAAGGCAGCAACACTAGCCACTAGACCATGAGCTGCAGATGCATTCTTGCAAAGCTGGAAATCATGTGTTGCACAAGAAGGTCCTTATTAACGAGCAGATGTGTCTGCACACCTAACAGGCCTGCAAGTCATCCGCTCCTACATCACGCAGTCATGTAAGCTGAGTATAGTGGGTTTTCCTCCACAGCGTGTGTGGAGTAAAACCCCCATATGCAACCACTCTGTGCGTTCACAGCAACATGCAGAGTAAAATGCATTTCACCCATTAAAAGAAAATTCCCCAGCCTCATATCGTCTATTTCCATGTGTGCCAAAAAATGAAGAGCAAAGTCATGGCACTGTGGCCTATCATGAGGTTTCTTTTGGTACGCATTATGAATCTTGTAGGGATACCAGTGTAAAATGTGCCAAAGTCTTTTGAACTGTTGACCAGGGGAGGGACGTGATGCACCTTTCGCATTTCTTGCTTTTATTTTTTCGTTTTCTTTAAAGGCAAACAGAAAAGGTGAAGCGGTAGCCCAGTGTAGAGCCTGCACCTATCATCATGTGTTTTTTTTTATTTTCATGTGTTAAAAAACATAAGATGTTTTTCCTGTTCCTCGATGAGAGGAAGGACTAGCTCTCTGCTAATGAACGAAGGCAGATGCTCGTTAATTTAGAGTAATCAGTGGTAGTCATTTTGGGTTGAGAGAACAACTTTAAAAAAATCTGTATTTTTTTGTGTGTGTAGAAGAAATAATACATTTGTATTTCACCAGTGAAAAACTGAGTTGTTATTCCAAGAAGCACTGTAATATAGAAAAATTCAGGAAACTCACCTGTGTACTTTGGAGCTACTACGAAGATCCGATTACAAAAGGAATGATGGACGTGGACAAGATTTTGAAGGTGCAGGTGCAGCAATCAGACGTAGTATTATTAATTGGTAAGCATAAATCTACAGCAAGAGAAAGACTATTTCGTCCACGCAGAACTAATATGAAGCCATTTACAGGCATAGCCCAGCTTCTTGTGCTTGTTCGAGCACTGAACAATTAATCTCATTATTTCTGTATATCTTAACATTTATTATTATATATATATATATTTTTATTATGTTATAAAGTGGTCACAAGTGACAGGCATGATACGCAGTGGGCAAAACAGTGAGTACTAGTATTGTTAAGACAATGAATATATGTTTATGTTAATAATTTCTTTACGTTCCATGTATTCTGATGACATGAGAGAGAGAATGATGTAACGCTGGGAAAAAACTAACTCAAAGAGAAATAAATACTAAATAAATTAGAAGCAAGAAAACAATAACACCAAGAGTGGACAACTAGAAGTACAATAGAGGGAAGTACCAGTTACAAAAGACAACAATAAGGTAGGACCATGCAATGCACATAGAAAATGCGTTCCTAGTAGACATATTAGAAAATCCAAGCACCTATTTCCTAAAATCCACAGCCTAAAGCATCAGAGGTCAACACAACTGCAATCAAGTAGAGAGAATGAGATTTCTTCATCAGTATGAAAAGCATATTGAGTGAACAACAACTGACGTTAATATTACATACAGCTGTATATGCCTTCTGTTGTGCGTGAAATAGCGCGGAAGGAAAATCCAAACAGAGAAAATATTAATTTTGATAACTGCAGAGGCATAAAGATTTCTGTAATGGATGGACAAAACAATAAGGAAATGTCATTACAAAATCAAAATGCCAATGTAGTAGAATTGCATTTGCAAAATGTAAAAATGAGTGGTTTGGAACCGTCAAGCGGTGATTATTTGGATGGCTATGCCACTGTTGCATTCAACACCTGTAAATACAGAACATTTCATTACAAGTAATACGTTGATTACAGTGGACGAAATTAATGACACCTCAAGGCAAAAGAATATTTTAAATGAAAGTAGTGCACGTAGTACAGCCACAGATGCTGACAGGCATAGGCCAGAAGTGACTAGGGAAGATATGCAAGCCTTATTTTGAGCCTAAACAGAAATACAGACAGACATGAATGCAATGAAAACAGACCCAAATTCAAGAATGTCAGGTTTAGAGACTAATTTGAAGACAGTAAATTCAAAATTATCGGATTTAGAGACCAAGCTGAACACAGTAAATTAAAAAATATCAAATTTAGAAACAATACAAGCAGACATGAACACAATCAATTCAAAGATGTCAAGTTGAGACAATACAGACAGACATGAATAATATGAAAGCAGACATGACCACAGTAAAGTCCAATATCGGGAAGGTAAATACAAATGACACACATTTCAGGCGAGGTAAAAAAATTTGCGCACAGAACTCAATAATCTGGATACGAAGTTCACTCAGCAGATTTTGCTGATCTCCATGGAGGTGGATAGGAAAATTAACGAACAAGCACAAACTTCAGGTCATGATATGAATGAGAAATTAAAAGGCACAGTGGAAGAAAACTTTGAAACAATCACACGTACGTATCGACAGGAGCTATCCAAAATCAGAGAAACTCAGGATAATTTACAGGTAATGCAAAAGGGTACACAGGTTAACATAGATAATGTACAATCAGAAGTAGCGAAGCTGCATTCTTTCTGTGACGACTTACCAGAAAATGTAGAGAAAATCGCTGTGGATATAGGATTACTTAAGTTAGAACACAAAAGAATCAACACAGTTATTGTCCAATTTTACGAAACAGTAAAGGATAATACAAAAGATGAAAACAACGTTCGCGGAAAAATGCGTAAGCGAACAGCGTACTTATGTGGAAGCAGTAAAGGAAGTAATGGGGGACAAGGAAGAAGAAATTCTAAAACGCATAGAACATGATATCAAACAGTTAGAACAAAGATTAATGGAAGAAATAATAAGCAAACAAAGTATGATAATATCATCACCAGGGGTGGTAAGGGGAGCTATTAACAGCCGTCTGCCGGTGAGAGAAATCAGTGACATGGACTACAATGCCCAACCCACGTCACGCGAGCGCATGCAGACGCACAATGCGAGCAACAGGCAAAACTTTTATGAGACAGATATGCACGTAAATGCTGCTCCGTCCTGCTAGACAGTGTTGTTAATGGACAAGAGTTTCTTGTATTTTCAAATGAAATGAAGTGAACATAGCCAGTAGTGTTTATGCAAGCCTCTCGGAATGTATTGTCTAGGACTTGGACAGAAGCTCAAAAGATCAAATATGTGGTAAGACGCATAGAAGGCGATGCCCTTTTGTGGGCTATAGAGATGTCAGAACTCTGCGAGACATATGATCAATTTCAGAATGAATTTTTAGATAAATACAGGTCAAAGGCTATCCAGGAGAGATTAAGGCGAGAGGTATTCAATCCATTATCGTATCATCCAAAATTCGGGGGGCTAAGAAACTATTTTGAAACATATATAAACAAGACCCACTACTGGAATAATCACATCTCATGTCGATGTATTGAAAATCTTAAAGAACAAGTTGCCTGCAAATATTAGGGAAAAATTAGTAACCATTCCCAAATATGACTGAGTATTTTCTCTCAGTGCTCGACTCAATAGATCTAATTCATGGGGATGAGCAAGCCATCCCTAGTTATCACAACAGCAATGAACACAACCCAACTACGGTAACGGCAATGGCTTTGGAAACTATAATGGTCATGTGCGTATGAACGAATGGCATCCTTATGCACTGCCGCACCGCAATGGAAATCCGTACAGTCAGTTTATCTATCAGCCACAGGATGACTGAAGATACAAAAATAAATATTAGCCCCATTGGTATGACAGTGGCCGAGATAGGAGAAATTCAAGAGAAAACTTTGATACTAGGCCACAAGGAAATGCAAATTACCAGGATCAGAATGTGGAACAAGGATTTGAGAGAGAACTGGCAGCCCGTACAGTCAAACCGAAACAACCAGGACATGAACTGGCGAGCACACGAACATAGTAGAAGTGACGGCACAAAATGAAACAATACCTTTACCACCCCCAGGAAATAATAATAATTGAGCATGACTAGAGGAAGAAGGTAATGTACTGTCAGTGTGCCACAGTACTAATATTAGCGACATAAACACTAACATGAACAGAAACAGAAAAGCGGAAGTAGACACTGAAATAAACTTACACGTACAGCATATACGTAATCTATTTTTAAGGTATGATAAGCAAACATAAATGAAAGAAGATTTGTTCACTGAAAAGAAAGAAACAACACGTAAGATAAGTGAAATTATTCAAGCAACAATAAAGGTAAAGGTGGGAAACATAAATATAAAAGTTGTTTTGGATACTGGTGCATCAACAAGCCTGATGTAATCCAGCTTGTTTAAAAGGAGAGTGCGGGAAGTAAATGTACCTACGCTACCCGTAGAGAACTGTAAGATTGTAACAGTGATGGAAAGTAAATCTAAAGTTATAAAATTATAGGCTAGCATACCCATTAGCATATGTGGTGTAATTTTGCAGTGTACTTTCTTGTTGGGAGACAAACTTATAGTGAACTGTATACTTGGTATGGAGGTATTCAGAAGATATGGGGTAAAAACAGACATCGGCAGCGGGGAATGTCAATTTCACATAGGAGAGCGCACACTGACAGTAGACTTAATAAGAACTACAATGACAAATCAGACTAGGCAGACACCTGACACTAATGTCAAACTTATCTACCCTCAAATTTTAAGGGTAAATGAAATGGAACATCATGATGTTGGCAAGGAGATCCTTGATGAGCAAACAGTAGACAGCAAAATAAGTAAATCCACTGGTCTTAACAATGAACAGTGAAGTGAATTGACAAAATTACTCTTTAAGTATCACAGCATTTTTTGTAAACAAACCAGTGTCATTAAGTGATATGAATATAAAATGGAAGTGTATCCACATGAAATCTATTGTAGAACATCATATGGCATTCCTTGGGCCGAGAAAGAGGCAGTAAGACAACAAATAGAGCATATGATTAGATGAAAGGTTAGTGAAACATCGCACTAACCTTACTGCAGTCCGATTCTCGCAGTTGATAAAACTGATGGAACAGTGCAGTTGGTGTTAGGCGCGACAGAAATAAACAAAATCATCTTTCCTATAAGAACAAGGCCAAAGAATTTAGAAAAGTAGTTAAACACCCCTCAAGTTGAAGCCTTCATACTGGCAAATTTTATTACATGAAGAGAGTAGGAAGTATACAGCTTTCATAAATGCCAGAAGGAGCTACCAGTTTAGGTGTTACCTGTCAGATTAAACGTGAGTGCTGGCGTATTAATTTAAGCATTAGATGGAACTGCTTAACCAGGTTACACTCTATGTTGATGACCTATTAATTGCAACCCAAACCTGGAATGAACATGCAAGTATTTTGGAGAAGATTTTTCAAAGATTTGATGCATATGTCGTCACAGTTTACTTTAAAAGGTTTGAATTTGGGAAAGACAAAATATAATCCGTAGGGCATATCATTTCACCAGTAAACTAGATGTGATACGCAATTTCCCAACACCACACACAAAGAAACAATTGAAAGGTTTTCTGGGACTGGCCTCATTTCTCAGGAAATTTCTGCCACAACAATTGTTGAACAGTAGTTCACTATTAAACTTACTGCGTAAAAACCACAGCTGCTTGTGGACTAAAGAATGCAAAAATGATTTTCAGCAGGTTACACAGGCACTGATTAATGCACCTATCCTTAAACACCCAGATATGGAGTTGGACTTCTGTTTAAGTACAGATGCTTGTTATCACGGGCTCGGTGAGTGTCCGTTTCATAAAATAACAAATGATGATAAAGAAGAAGTCAATACAATCAGTTTTACTAACAGAACCACTGTGATCATCAAGCTTTGTCCTTTCCTCTCACGTATAAGTTGTTACATAAGAGGATAGTGAGGTGGCGCATGTATGTTCAAGAGTCTGATTTTGAAGTAGCGTACGTAAAAGGCAAACCAAATGTTTTGGTACATGCACTATCATGGTTACACCAAGGCCTCACTGATTTCCACAAGTTGGAAGAACAAACATCAGATTTCAGGATACTTTTAATAGATGATGGAAGTTTCAAACCAGATTATACCAAAATGTGCAAAAACATGCAACACTTGCAGGAAGAAGATCCGAGATGGAGCAAGGTAATAAAAAATTTGCAGTCTAGAATACACCACATGAACATTTAGAGCAGCATTATGTTATACATAATGGTGTACTTTTTCATAGAAGAGATCAACAAATGGATAAGTAGTGTGTGTGCATATCTCAGGAATATGTGAACAACTTAATTCAACACACACACCGCACATGGTGTGCTGAATTGTGCTGCCAAGATTTCTACGTAGTGTTACTTCCCTAATATGAGGCGACGTACAGAGCAAATTATCAGACGCTCTGTGGTTTGTCAAGAGGTCAAGCATCAGAATAGGACACATATTAACGTACTAAACCCAATATTACCAAAGCAACCACGGGATCTTGTATCTACTGACGCTGCAGGACCTTATTCCCAAGCCCGCGGCGGTGTCAAATACATCATAGACCTGTATGACGTTTTTAGTAAGTATCTCCAGCTATACATAGTCAAAACAGTTAGGTCTGGACCAATTATAAGGCGGATTCTGGAAGACTATGTATCACGTGTTGGGAAACCCTGTACAGTAATAACTGATAACGCATCAAATTTTACAAGTAACCAGAGGAAATCATTTTTGAAATCACAAAACATACGTCATACTTTAGTATCGAAGTGAATGAGTGAAAACCATTGGATGACTTATTACACTACATCAGGCACAAAAACTTGCCTGAGAGTTATGGAAAAGGAAGGAATTCACAGCGCACGAGGCTCAAGCAAGTCAAGAGCAGTGAAATGTGCTGAGACGCGCAGCCGCACTTAAAGCAGAAGCAAGTCCCATCGAACAATGCTTTCGTGAATTTAATAGATTTATTCAGACATATACACCACAGAATCAAAAGAAATGGATAGAATACCTGGGTCAGTTTCAGCACATAATAAATTATCTACTGCACTCATCAACAGGGTACACACCAGCCGAACTTATGTTTGAAAAGGTAGAACTAGATAAATGGGCAATACCGATACCTAAATTAGGGCACAAAGATGTAGTCTTAGATGAGTAAGTACAGCGAGCGCTAATAACATTGGAAGGGCAAGCTCAAATAAGGAAAGGAATTTACAACAGAAAATTGAAAAACTTAACAGAATTCCAGATTGGAAAGGGGGGTACTACTAAGAACTCATCCAAAAACATCGAAGTTAAAAGCACTGAATAAAAAACCAAAAACATCGAAGTTAAAAGCACTGAATAAAAAACCAAAAACATTGAAGTTAAAAGCACTGAATAACAAAATAGCAATTGTTATATGATGGCCCATATATCACTGTTCACAAGCCACATCCTGGGTGCTACTTAATAGGAAATGTAAAAAGTGGTGAAATGAAAGGCTTGTATCCACATAAAGATTTGTAGAAATATATTAAATGAAAATTCGAGTCTCATTCTTTCCCTATCTGTTGTATCAATAAAACACAAGAATGTAGGAGGTGTGTCGCCCTTTGATGAATAAATCAACTGGCGCTCGGTACCTCTCCAGCTGGGGGTACAATATTTACATTTCCGGTACCCTCTCCCTCTTCTACTATCCTGTTTGCCCAATAAGGAATGTTCCATTTTCTCATACTATCTACTCATTCTTTTCCTTGTATTTTGATATTGTACGTTATTAAGACTTAAATATCTATAGAAGCAAAGGAAACTTTCTGATATTCCTTAAGGAAACACAGAATATACTACAAGAACTAAACTAACTATACATAATACTGAACGAGTGAAAACCATTAGATGACTTATTATACTACATCAGGCACAAAAACTTGCCTAAGAGTTATGGAAAAGGAAGGAATTCACAGCGCACGAGGCTTAAGCAAGAGTCAAGAGCGGTGAAATGTGCTGAGACGTGCAGCCGCACTTAAAGCTGAGCAAACATTAGCAACTGTATGTGAAGCGGCTAACAGCTGATCATAGGGGCAGAGTAAGCAAAATGCAAACTTGAGTTCAGTGTCCCCTTTAAGATGCACAAAGACACACTACACACTGCGATGGAAACCATTTTAGAATTTAAGAGAATCGGAATCCACAGCACGCAGCCAACTGGACAAACCAGAAATGATACGAAATGGAGTAACTATCAACTGATTACTGTAACATAAATCAGTTACACAAACAAAATGAATAGATACATTTATTCTCAAGCCGGAGACTATACTGTAAAGAACACTGATTTTAAGAGTATATCATTAGATTAGACACATGTAGTTTTAAAAAAGGAGCACATCGACACAAGTAAATTGTAAGGAGCGTAGAGTACACTAAATTTGTGAACTTGACATAGGCTATTGAATGTAGATAGTTAGGTATAAGGACTCAAAGCAGAAGAGAATATACACAAGAAATGACCTATCGGACTATATACAACAGGATTAAGAAAAGTCTGAAAGAGAGGTACAATTGAAAGAAAACAATTGGCACAGAACTTAAGAACTATGCGACTTACATACAGTATGCAGGTAAGCGACAATGAGAAAGGTAGAATGAAATATACACACAGAAAAATATGTGAAAGATGTAAACTATAAAATAACAAAGTACAAGATTTAGCGACAGGAGCAGTTGTGCACTTACAGAGCTACACTTCTCTACAGACAGCGTTAAAAGTACTGAGCTTAATGTACATGGAGAATACATACCCACAAATTTGCTATTACAGAACTCACTTTTGTTAGTTGCTATTAATTACACAGTACCTTATAGGGAAAGCAGAAGCAGCATAATAAAACTGTGAACATGAATTGTACAACACATGGGAGATAAGCCAATATGCACACAACGTAATTACACGAACTTAAGCAAAATAACTGAAGTAAGTACTGTATGTTTAAAAAGCAATATAGAAAAATAAATGAAATTTCACTGCTGGATGATACTTGGAAGTAGAGAGAGTGTGAAAGATTTTAGATTTAACTGGAGGTATTAATTGATGTTTGCAGTGACATATCATACAGGGAGTGAAACTAGGAAGAGAATGAAAGTGTATTAGAGCAATATGAGATTATTTATATTTGTGGGAAGAAATAAATAGGGTGATGGTGCCAGTGTGAGAACCCCACAGGTAATACATGGATATAAAAGGAGATTTATATGGAAGATTTTTAATGAATAATTGTATGGGTACATGGCGATGAATCTGAAGGTGAATATTACAGGGGTACCTAGGAAAGGGTCACAAAGGTGACGTAGGAAAGAATAGATTATATGGTTTTAAGTCTTAGAATGAATGATTGTATGAGCGTGGAAAGTGAAGTATGACGATATATGTATGATAAGTAATTGTGAAAATGAACATCTTGAAGAAGCAGTGAAGAGTAAAGAAGAAACAGTGAAGTCAATAGCAACAAAGGTACATGGTACATTTAACATACACCACAGCACAGTAATTTGCTACACATACACCAGAATGAAAAACAACTTAGAATGAAAACTATTTCCTTAGCAGGTAACTGTTACAGCTTGGGCAACCATAAGTTGAATATAAATGAAAATATGATATACAATTCGTACAAAGGATGAACACAAAATGCAGTGGAACAATATTTTCTGCACTGAGTTCTTGACACACGCAGAAGCAAAAATGGTACATTTAGCATAAGCACCTTTTTCTTTAGTGGGAATGAATAATTAGTGGAACTACACATGACAAAAACAAAGTAAAATTACCCATCACACGTTACGAAGGTAAACATGTATACGTTGTCACACCAATAAGGCAGATATACAGCTTGAAATACGTGTACATGAATGTGAAATATTATGACAATCAACAAGTAGTGATTAAGTCGGGATTGTCAAGGGATAGAACATTCCTCATACTCCCCCACAAACGAGTACTTATAGATACTGTACATAGTATGAAGATTTATCAAATGCCAAGGATAGAATAAGTACACTAACGATTCACTCCAAGTAGCAATCCTACAAGTAGCCTGATCTCTGAAGCAGACCCTAGCAAATCCTCTTTTTCCAGTGCTGTGTGCGGCGTGTAGTTGTGAAGGTAAAAATGCACAGGTCAGTCCTACAAGACAAGAAAAAAAAATGCACATATTCAGAATAAATGCAATTACAATTTACATATTAGTGTGTAAAATGGTGCATGTCATGGAGTCCACATATGAAATTTGAATGAGAATTGTACATTTCTTTGCCAACTTTATTATTGCCAATGCCCATGACTATGTAAAATGTATGTATTAGTGTCAATTTTATGTGGAATTTTATTCTTGAAGGAGAACCATTTATGTATGTATGTATGTAAAGTGCAATGCACCAGACGAGTAAAATACTTGCACATGTGAAGTTACACAAAAATAGCAAGGCCTAACAATAGTGAAAATAATGGTTGTTGCTAACGGTAAGTACAGCGAACAATGAGATAGCGTGTGCTGGAAGGACACATTCTCAGAATTGCCAATGAACCGAAAGCAAATGAGAAACACAATTTTTAAAACATGATGGGCAGTTTAAGAAATTTAATTTTTTTCCCCTGTTCACACCATACAGCTTACCAAATGTAAGGATAAATAGCAAACCATGACAGTAGCACAACATGGACATGCAATTATGTAATATAAATACAAGTGAATATATTAATGTGTACGAATTTGCAATGGACAAAGAAATGAAGCTTCGTAAATATACTTGTAGTAGCATAAGGGTATTAAAACTGCACTGACTTGTACCAAGAGACCAAACTACGAGCCCCAATGTAAATAAGGCTACTGTATACTATCTCCCTACATAAAGAGACTTATTTCCGGCAGTATACAGGAGGGGGCATTTGTGATGTACCTTTTGCATTTCTTGCTTTTATGTTTTCGTTTTCTTTAAAGGCAAAGAGAAAAGGTGAAGCGGTAGCCCAGTGTAGAGTCTGCACCTACTGTCATGTATGTTTGATTTTCAAAATGTATGATGTTTCTCCTGTTCCTCGGTAAGAGGAAAGCCTCCCTCTCTGCTACTGAACGAAGATCCATCCACATTAATTTAGAGCATAATCAACAGTAGCCATTTTCATTTTAGATAATAATTAAAAAAACTGTATTTTTGATGTGTGTGGAAGAAATAATACATACATATTTCACCTGTGAAAAATTGAGTTATTATTCCAAGTAGTACTGTAATATAGAAAAATTCAAGAAGCCCACCTGTGTACTTCGGAGCTACTACGAAGATCTGATTACAAAAGGAATGATGGACGCAGTCAAGATTTTGCAGATGGATACAGTGATTGCACGTAGTATTATTAATTGGTGAGCATAATTTACAACAAGAGATAAGACTATTTTATCCATGCAGAACTAATATGAACCCATTTACAGGCATAGCCCATCTTATTGTGCTAGTCCGAGCATTATTATTATTATTACTTCTTTCCTTCCTGAGACGTTATGTCTGGTTAAAAATGGAAAGTGACGCGGACCTTGATCAAGCGTCACTTCCTTTTAACTGTACGGTATATGCTACATTGCATTTAGGAACTTTCGGGTAATTGAACAAGTATCAATAATTACAGATTTCTGTAGTTGTATATATAAGTTTGGATGTAGCTGTATTGCTTTGATGTACTGGTGGATATTGTGTGGTATGACTCCTGTAGTTGATAGTATAATCGGTATAATGTCAACTTTATCCTGATGCCACATGTCCTTGACTTCCTCAGCCAGTTGGATGTATTTTTCAATTTTTTCTCATGTTTTATTCTGTATATTTGTTGTATTGGGTATGGATATTTCGATTAGTTGTGTTAATTTCTTCTTTTTATTGGTGAGTATGATGTCAGGTTTGTTATGTGGTGGTGTTTTATCTGTTATAATGGTTCTGTTCCAGTATAATTTGTATTCATTATTCTCCAGTACATTTTTTGGTGCATACTTGTATGTGGGAACGTGTTGTTTTATTAGTTTATGTTATATGGCAAGTTGTTGTTGTATTATTTTTGCTACATTGTCATGTCTTCTGGGGTATTCTGTATTTGCTAGTATTGTACATTCGCTTGTTACGTGATCTACTGTTTCTATTTGTTGTTTGCAAAGTCTGCATTTATCTGTTGTGGTATTGGGATCTTTAATAATATGCTTGCTATAATATTTGGTGTTTATTGTTTGATCCTGTATTGCAATCATGAATCCTTCCATCTCACTGTATATATTGCCTTTTGTTAGCCATGTGTTGGATGCATCTTGATCAATGTGTGGCTGTTTTAGATGATAAGGGTGCTTGCCATGTAGTGTTTTGTTTTTACAATTTACTTTCTTCGTATCTGTTGATGTTATGTGATCTAAAGGGTTGTAGAAGTGGTTATGAAATTGCAATGGTGTAGCCAATGTATTTATATGAGTGATTGCTTTGTGCATTTTGCTAGTTTCTGCTCGTTCTATAAAGAATTTCCTTAAATTGTCTACCTGTCCATAATGTAGGTTTTTTATGTCGATAAATCCCCTTCCTCCTTCCTTTCTGCTTAATGTGAATCTTTCTGTTGCTGAATGTATGTGATTTATTCTATATTTGTGGGATTGTGATTGTGTAAGTGTATTGAGTGCTTCTAGGTCTGTGTTACTCCATTTCACTACTCCAAATGAGTAGGTTAATATTGGTATAGCATAGGTATTTATAGCTTTTGTCTTGTTTCTTGCTGTCAATTCTGTTTTCAGTATTTTTGTTAGTCTTTGTCTATATTTTTCTTTTAGTTCTTCTTTAATATTTGTATTATCTATTCCTATTTTTTGTCTGTATCCTAGATATTTATAGGCATCTGTTTTTTCCATCGCTTCTATGCAGTCGCTGTGGTTATCCAATATGTAATCTTCCTGTTTAGTGTGTTTTCCCTTGACTATGCTATTTCTCTTACATTTGTCTGTTCCAAAAGCCATATTTATATCATTGCTGAATACTTCTGTTATCTTTAGTAATTGGTTGAGTTGTTGATTTGTTGCTGCCAGTAGTTTTAGATCATCCATGTATAGCAAATGTGTGATTTTGTGTTGGTATGTTCCAGTAATATTGTGTCCATAATTTGTATTGTTTAGCATGTTGGATAGTGGGTTCAGAGGAAGGCAGAACCAGAAAGGACTTAATGAGTCTCCTTGGTATATTCCACGCTTAATCTGTTTTGGCGGTCATGTGATATTATTTGAATTTGTTTGGATATTAAGTGTGGTTTTCCAATTTTTCATTACTATGTTTAGGAACTGTATCAATTTAGTATCTACTTTGTATATTTCCAATATTTGTAGTAACCATGAATGGGGTACACTATCAAAAGCTTTTTAGTAATCAATGTATGCATAGTGTAGCGACCTATGTTTAGTTTTAGCTTGATATGTCACTTCTGCATCTATTATTATTATTATTATTATTATTATTATGAATATATGATGTGACTTACCAAACGAAAGTGCTGGCAGGTCGATAGACACTCAAACAAACACAAACATACACACAAAATTCTAGCTTTCGCAACCAACAGTTGCTTCATCAGGAAAGAGGGAAGGAGAGGGAAAGACGAAAGGATGTGGGTTTTAAAGGAGAGGGTAAGGAGTCATTCCAATCCCGGGAGCAGAAAGACTTACCTTAAGGGGAAAAAAGGACAGGTATACACTCGCGCACACACACACACACACACACACACACACATATCCATCCGCACATACACAGACACAAGCAGACATTTGTAAAGGCAAAGAGTTTGGGCAGAGATGTCAGTCGAGGCGGAAGTACAGAGACAAAGATGTTGTTGAAAGACAGGTGAGGTATGAGCAGCGGCAAATTGAAATTAGCGGAGATTGAGGCCTGGCGGATAATGAGAAGAGAGGATATACTGAAGGGCAAGTTCCCATCTCCGGAGTTCTGACAGGTTGGTGTTAGTGGGAATAGGTTGGCGTGATGGGTCGCTTAGAGGAGGCGTTCTTGGTTACCCAGGCCCGCCAACCCAAAGTTTGGTACAGATTTATTGACGACATCTTCATGATCTCGACTCACAGTGAAGAAGAACTCCAGAATTTCCTCTCCAACCTCAACTCCTTTGGTTCCATCAGATTCACCTGGTCCTACTCCAAATCCCATGCCACTTTCCTTGACGTTGACCTCCACCAGTCCAATGGACAGCTCCACACGTCTGTCCACATCAAACCCACCAACAAGCAACAGCACCTCCATTATGACAGCTGCCACCCATTCCACATCAAACGGTCCCTTCCCTACAGCCTAGGTCTTCATGGCAAACGAATCTGTTCCAGTCCGGAATCCCTGAACCATTACACCAACAACCTGAAAACAGCTTTCGCATCCCGCAACTACCCTCCCGACCTGGTACAGAAGCAAATAACCAGAGCCACTTCCTCATTTCCTCAAATCCAGAACCTCCCACAGAAGAACCCCAAAAGTGCCCCACTTGTGACAGGATACTTTCCAGGACTGGATCAGACTCTGAATGTGGCTCTCCAGCAGGGATATGACTTCCTCAAATCCTGCCCTGAAATGAGATCCATCCTTCATGAAATCCTCCCCACTCCACCACGAGTGTCTTTCCGCCGTCCACCTAACCTTCGTAACCTCTTAGTTCACCCCTATGAAATCACCAAACCACCTTCCCCACCCTCTGCCTCCTACCCTTGTAACCGCCCCCGTGTAAAACCTGCCCCACGCACCCTCCCACCACCACCTACTCCAGTCCTGTAACCCGGAAGGTGTACACGATCAAAGGCAGAGCCACGTGTGAAAGCACCCACGTGATTTACCAACTGACCTGCCCACACTGTGACGCTTTCTATGTGGGAATGACCAGCAACAAACTGTCCATTCGCATGAATGGGCACAGGCAGACAGTGTTTGTTGGTAATGAGGATCACCCTGTGGCTAAACATGCCTTGGTGCACGGCCAGCACATCTTGGTACAGTGTTACACCGTCCGGGTTATCTGGATACTTCCCACTAACACCAACCTGTCAGCACTCCGGAGATGGGAACTTGCCCTTCAGTATATCCTCTCTTCTCGTTATCCGCCAGGCCCCAATCTCCGCTAATTTCAATTTGCCGCTGCTCATACCTCACCTGTCTTTCAACAACATCTTTGCCTCTGTACTTCCGCCTCGACTGACATCTCTGCCCAAACTCTTTGCCTTTACAAATGTTTGCTTGTGTCTGTGTATGTGCGGATGGATATGTGTGTGTGTGTGTGTGTGTGTGTGTGTGTGTGTGTGTGTGCGTGTGCGCGCGCGCGCGGGCGAGCGAGAGTGTATACCTGTCCTTTTTTCCGCTTAAGGTAAGTCTTTCCGCTCCCGGGATCGGAATGACTCCTTACCCTGTCCCTTAAAACCCACATCCTTTCGTCTTTCCCTCTCCTTCCCTCTTTCATGATGAAGCAACCGTTGGTTGGGAAAGCTAGAATTTTCTGTGTGTATGTTTGTGTGCCTTTTGACCTGCCAGCACTTTCGTTTGGTAAGTTACATCATCTTTGTTTTTAGATTTATTATTATTACTATTATTATTATTATTATTTATATATTTTTTATTGTGTTATAGAGCGAATTATACCCATGACACAGTTTGTGCACTGGGGACAGAATTTGAGCTATGTGCTGCACAGTCAGCTATAACTACAGCAACTTCATCAACAACTGCCATGGGAATGGGCTGTCTCCTCCTCTCTGCTGCACCACATAATTCACCTGTTTCATCGAACAGCCAATTTATTGACATGGGGGCTCTTCATGGCTGTTTTTGTTGGCAATATTCCTACAATGCAGTGTTGATATTGCCACTGTTCTGATAAAACAATTTTATCAGCAGTGCACTCTTCCTTCTCAACAGCTAATGTATTTAGTACAGAGAATTTAAACCGTTTACACCAACAGTCACTTCACAAAAGAAATAAACAGGAGTCTCACTGTAACCCATGTCCTCAAGTAGTTAGCTCTACAACACTGCTTTGTAGTACTAGTGGAGACCACACCCACATATTTGACAGAGAAAATACTATTAACAGAAAACGAAGTTGGAGCTTGCAAATGTTATTAAGTAATGGTAATATGTGAATTTCCATACTTGGTTGCTGTCACACCTAATAACATTTTTGAATTTAATTGATGTTGCTGCATATTTTAACTACATAAGTAACTACTTTTAAAATTTTGCTCATCACTAATCAATACTGCTGTGATTCATTGATTATGGTATACTGCTACACCACTGAACATAGTTACTATTGTCTGATTAAAAGTACACATTATTTGACACTTCACCCTTTAGAATCTATTTTTTCAGATCAGAGCTCTCAACATCCCACGTCACCAGTCCGCCATTCCCATTGCACCACAACGGAGGACCAGATTACAGTCAGTTTTTAGTAGTGCAGTACACAAAATGCATTTGCTCAGTGACTGATGGTGAGTATTGTCAAGTTTCTTGAATTACAAAATAAAAGACAGAGACTGGAACATAAATTTTGTTGACATAGTTTGGATCAATGGTCAAATGCTGATCAGAATGTTACAAAAGGTTAAGACACAAGTTTAGCTTGAATTAATTTCTGTGTGCTGTTCTCTCATTGGCTGTTTAAAACCAGCTGTGAACATGTTTGTATCGCACCTCACAGAAGGTACCGCCAACATTGCTCTGGTAAACGTGTCCATGTGGACCAGCTAAGTCATTCTCTTATCCTGCACATGCTGATGTCCTGTGGATGTCAGTTGTGGATGTTCTCACAAAAGTGAATCCATTTACTCCGACAGGGAGACCATACATTCTTAATGAAAGTGATGTAAAACAAACCCAGTCAGCTTTATTAAAACGTAATATGTGAAGTTCCAAGACAGTTTATTGGGAAACTGCTTTCAACTCAAAACTTAATTATTGTCTCAGGTTAGTGTTAATGTATACTTTATAGAAAGTTGTTTCAAAATTATTGTTAGTACCTATTGTGTTAAATTTAGCTATGTACAGATACCTGTTACTCAAAAACAAGCATTACATATTTAATTTGTTTAATAGCTCCATTTCAAACATCATGGACCAGAACTATTATGTAAATACTTGTACTTATTCATACTTTATTTCAGTTTGTAATTAAATGCTCAATTTCTTGTTTTTGCTATATCGCTTAATATACTGTTAGTGAAGTTGTATGAAATTAAAATAAGTAATCAACTTAATTATAAAATATGCTGATTAGTTTTGGTTTAATAAGGTGATGTTTTGATATTTCTAATACTTTTACTTACCTTTCAGTATATTTTAAAGAAATTCCTGTTTGTTAAAGGTCAATTTGGTCAAACTAGGGCCGTTAGTGAAAAACAAGAGTCTGGAATAATTTTTTTTAACAATGGACCCATCATCATCCCAGATTTATATTTTGCCATGTGATTTACAATAGTATGAAGTAGTTATGGAAATATTTTGAAAATTTTCAATTATGTACTTTTTGTAAAAAAATTAAAATTAAATCAAAATATTAATTAGTATTTTGAAAAAGGTTATTAATTACAAGCTATGTTTTGTTGTATATCCCTGGAAAGAGCATGCAAAATTCTACAAAATGACACCTTTCCCAGTTCTCTAGCTCAATTAGGGCAGCTCCTAGGACAATTTAAGAAAAGTCCATTCACACATTTTTGGCTGGTTTTTGAAAAGTTTACATAGCCATCTTTCAGGAATGGTTTGAGATTAAAAATTGAAATTCGATATTTTTCTTAGTCTCAGTGCCCACTATAAGTATACCAACTTTCAGCAAAATCTAAGAGGGTGAGGTAAAATAGGTGTGTTGATTTGACATGGAATGACACTCCTGTAATACCAGTTTTGAAATGACCCAAAAAATAAGTGTCATATGTACTCGCACAGTCGCTGACCGGCACAGTGGCAACTCTGTAGTGCACGACATATGTCTCATAAACAGTAAGTTTGATCAAAGTGTAGCTTCAGTTCCAATAAACTGTGAGCAGTCATTATAGTTTCCAAAAAAAGTAAATGCTGACTACTTTTGAGCACTGATTAAAATTTCTCTCTCTGTCATTGTTATCACTACATTTTTGGTGATAAAACGAAAGAACAACATTGACATGGGGTAGTGACATACTAAGCATCTGACAAAACCTCAGAAAAATGTAGGAGCGGGTTAGATTCAGTATATGTTTACCATAAAAAATGAAAAATCATGGGATTAACTTACACATTAAATGTAAGAATGCAGGATGTAAACGAACTGATGAAACCACAGCAGAAATTTTGCAACTCCCATTACTCTCCAACTCTAGTGATAGGCAATATTGACAAAAAAAAATTCCTGACCAATGAACCTTAGGCCACCATTTTCCTACATTCCTCCTCCTTGACTCATGCTAGCGTAACTTGACAGAGCAGTTACCTATGAACACATTTCACATTATTCCTCTTTTCTCATGATATATGCACAGAACTTTAATTTTCACCAATTTGAAGAATTACTCAGTGTAATAATCAAACCCACACTGTTTATTATAGTAGCTCAATACATCAAATCTGCACAACAAATTTAAATAAAACTTTTACATAGGCAGCCTCACTAATCTCAAATGACTAAGGGCTACCATTTTCAGTACATCCTTCAAGTGCACCATCTTCAAGGAAAGTACAGCCATGTCCGAATTCAGCCACCGATTTCTCAAATTTCTGGAATAATGGAACAGATCCCTTATAGTCTTTCACCAACTTGGGATAAATTCCAGTGTTGATAAATAGTCAAAAATAGAGCAGTTTCTGGTGGCATAGTATCCCAGCTTATTAATTTGAATGGAACAAACAACCCCAATTACTTAAAAAAGATGTATAAATGAAGCAAAACAGCTTATCAAATAGATGTTATGAAAAAAATAAAATGTCACTGAAACTATTACCTTTATACCAAGTTGAGAATTCCATGTCCACTAAGTGTGTGACTCCTTTAGTTTTTATGGCAGTCCTCAGGTGTTAAGTGTAATATTTGTTGCGACTTTCAGTGCAGTAGGCCTTCAGCAAGTAAGTTGAACATTCTGGTGATTGTTGTACAGTATAGTTGGTAGTGTGTTCGTACATAGTCATCCAGCAGTGTCACTATTGTGATAAATCATAGCATCTTAGTTGGTCTGCGGCGGTCCAGGCAGAATAGGATGCATTTACTGCGGCTCATGCATCCCACCAACCACTGGATGAAGTTGGCACCTTTTGTGAGTGCTAGTAACACAAAAACACCTCTACTCTGGGAAGCCTATCTTGTTTAAGTTTTGTGTGTCTAGTGGCGTGAGGAGGTAGCCTTAGTGTTGTGTGTCACTCTTATATATTTAGTTCACCTTGCAGGAGAAACAGTGGCTCATTAATTTCCCGAGGACATGCAGCTTTACTGACATGCAGCTTTACTGTATGATTAAATGATGATGGCGTCCTCTTGGGTAAAATAGTCCCCCATTCGGATCTCCGGGCGGGGACTACTCAAGAGGATGTCGTTATCAGGAGAAAGAAAACTGGCATTCTGCGGATCGGAGCGTGGAATGTCAGATCCCTTAATCGGGCAGGTAGGTTAGAAAATTTAAAAAGGGAAATGGATAGGTTAAAGTTAGATATAGTGGGAATTAGTGAAGTTCGGTGGCAGGAGGAACAAGACTTTTGGTCAGGTGATTACAGGGTTATAAATACAAAATCAAATAGGGGTAATGCAGGGGTATGTTTAATAATGAATAAAAAAATAGGAGTGCAGGTTAGCTACTACAAACAGCATAGTGAACGCATTATTGTGCCCAAGATAGACACAAAGCCCATGCCTACTACAGTAGTACAGGTTTATATGCCAACTAGCTCTGCAGATGATGAAGAAATTGATGAAATTTATGACGAGATAAAAGAAATTATTCAGGTAGTGAACGGAGACGAAAATTTAATAGTCATGGGTGACTGGGATTCGTCAGTAGGAAAAGGGAGAGAAGGAAACATAGTAGGTGAATATGGATTGGGGGGGAAGAAATGAAAGAGGAAGCCGCCTTGTAGAATTTTGCACAGAGCATAACTTAATCATAGCTAACACTTGGTTCAAGAATCATAAAAGAAGGTTGTATACCTGGAAGAATCCTGGAGATACTAAAAGGTATCAGATTGATTATATAATGGTAAGACAGAGATTTAGGAACCAGGTTTTAAATTGTAATACATTTCCAGGGGCAGATGTGGATTCTGACCACAATCTATTGGTTATGAACTGCAGATTGAAACTGAAGAAACTGCAAAAAGGTGGGAATTTAAGGAGATGGGACGTGAATAAACTGAAAGAACCAGAAAGGGAACAATTGACAGCAATGGGGGAAAGAAATACAGTAGAAGAAGAATGGGTAGCTCTGAGGGATGAAGTAGTGAAGGCAGCAGAGGATCAAGTAGGTAAAAAGACGAGGGCTAATAGAAATCCTTGGGTAACAGAAGAAATATTGAATTTAATTGATGAAAGGAGAAAATATAAAAATGCAGTAAATGAAGCAGGCAAAAAGGAATACAAACGTCTCAAAAATGAGATCGACAGGAAGTGCAAAATGGCTAAGCAGGGATGGCTTAAGGACAAATGTAAGGATGTAGAGGCTTGTCTCACTAGGGGTAAGATAGATACTGCCTACAGGAAAATTAAAGAGGCCTTTGGAGAGAAGAGAACCACTTGTATGAATATCAAGAGCTCAGATGGCAACCCAGTTCTAAGCAAAGAAGGGAAGGCAGAAAGGCGGAAGGAGTATATAGAGGGTTTATACAAGGGTGATGTACTTGAGGACAATATTATGGAAATGGAAGAGGATGTAGATGAAGATGAAATGGGAGATAAGATACTGCGTGAAGAGTTTGACAGAGCACTGAAAGACCTGAGTCAAAACAAGGCCCCGGGAGTAGATAACATTCCATTAGAACTACTGATGGCCTTGGGAGAGCCAGTCATGACAAAACTCTACCATCTGGTGAGCAAGATGTATGAGACAGGCAAAATACCCACAGACTTCACGAAGAATATAATTCCAATCCCAAAGAAAGCGGGTGTTGACAGATGTGAAAATTACCGAACTATCAGTTTAATAAGTCACAGCTGCAAAATACTAACGCGAATTCTTTACAGACGAATGGAAAAACTGGTAGAAGCGGACCTCGGGGAAGATCAGTTTGGATTCCGTAGAAATGTTGGAACACGTGAGGCAATACTAACCTTACGACTTATCTTAGAAGAAAGATTAAGAAAAGGCAAACCTACATTTCTAACATTTGTAGACTTAGAGAAAGCTTTTGACAACGTTAACTGGAATACTCTCTTTCAAATTCTGAAGGTGCCAGGGGTAAAATACAGGGAGCGAAAGGCTATTTACAATTTGTACAGAAACCAGATGGCAGTTATAAGAGTCGAGGGGCATGAAAGGGAAGCAGTGGTTGGGAAAGGAGTGAGACAGGGTTGTAGCCTCTCCCCGATGTTATTCAATCTGTATATTGAGCAAGCAGTAAAGGAAACAAAAGAAAAATTCGGAGTAGGTGTTAAAATCCATGGAGAAGAAATAAAAACTTTGAGGTTCGCCGATGACATTGTAATTCTGTCAGAGACAGCAAAGGACTTGGAAGAGCAGTTGAACGGAATGGACAGTGTCTTGAAAGGAGGATATAAGATGAACATCAACAAAAGCAAAACAAGGGTAATGGAATGTAGTAGAATTAAATCGGGTGATGCTGAGGGGATTAGATTAGGAAATGAGACACTTAAAGTAGTAAAGGAGTTTTGCTATTTGGGGAGTAAAATAACTGATGATGGTCGAAGTAGAGAGGATATAAAATGTAGACTGGCAGTGGCAAGGAAAGCATTTCTGAAGAAAAGAAATTTGTTAGCATCGAGTATAGATTTTAGTGTCAGGAAGTCGTTTCTGAAAGTATTTGTATGGAGTGTAGCCATGTATGGAAGTGAAACATAGACAATAAATAGTTTGGACAAGAAGAGAATACAAGCTTTTGAAATGTGGTGCTACAGAAGAATGCTGAAGATAAGGTGGGTAGATCACGTAACTAATGAGGAGGTATTGAATAGGATTGGGGAGAAGAGAAGTTTGTGGCACAACTTGACAAGAAGAAGGGATCGGTTGGTAGGACATGTTTTGAGGCATCAAGGGGTCACAAATTTAGCATTGGAGGGCAGCGTGGAGGGTAAAAATCGTAGAGGGAGACCAAGAGATCAATACACTAAGCAGATTCAGAAGGATGTAGGTTGCAATAGGTACTGGGAGATGAAGAAGCTTGCACAGGATAGAGTAGCATGGAGAGCTGCATAAAACCAGTCTCAGGACTGAAGACCACAACAACAACATTAATGCTCTTTTGTCTCTGCAACCTGTGCTAGTAGTCTAGTAGTCTCCACCCCCCCCCCCCCCCTTTCCCCTACCTACTGCCTCAAAACAAATCAAATATAAATAAACTATTACAGGCAACAGTCTAATGTTTCAGTTAATGATAAAGAAAATCATTTTCAGTACATGAATAATCTTGTTTAAAGACATTTTTGTGTTGGCAGTTTCTGCAACATTTTCAGTTCAATGGCAGTTTTCTAGCATAATAGTAAAAGTTGACTGTAAAAGGATTAAAATAATAATGCGACAGATCTGGAATTCGAAAAAGTGTTTTGACACTAGTCGTGCAAAAATACTTTGTGCTCATGTATTATTTTAAATAATTTAAATAACTGTGACTGTATTCCACAATTATGTTAGAAATCTCCATACTATGATACACCAGCAACTGACTGCTGACAATCATTATTAAGTTTAAATATAACTAAAAAAACAAATGTAAAAATGCTTTTATAAACAGCCATTAAATTGTTTTACTGATTATACTGTATAGCATACAATTTTAAAAATCATTCCTGTGCATATTTCAAAATGCTATAATGAAAAAACTGTTCACAAATATAAAATCAGTAAACACAGAACATGCAAAACTTTGAAATGATATGTATAATATTCCGAAATTTCACATCAAGTAGTGCCCAATGAACAACATTAGTACATGTGCAATGCAAAAACATAAATATACTTGAGAATATGAGTTTCTCAGGTATTTCTTACTCTAAACTTCACAGTTTAAGCACAAAGGTATACATGTAAAGGAACAATCTACAAACAACATTACATATACACAAGCAAATTATTTTTCCACACAATATACCTTATTTGCCGGCGCCAGGCCAGGCCAATGGGCAGCTGTGCTTGATGAGCTCAAAGCTATGAGCCATAAATAAACGAAGAGGGTTCTCTGTACTTTTGACGATAGGGTCCGTGATAAGGATAGGAACTGAAGTTATAAACAGTATTGCTGATTAGATAGATAGAGATAGAGAGAGAGAGAGAGAGAGAGAGAGAGAGAGAGAGAGAGAGAGAGAGAGACGAGAGGAAGAAAGAGGGAGGGCCTACTGGGCCTTCTGGTGGGGACAGCACTACGTTACGAGAAGCCAATACAGGGCTAAGGATGCAGTGTGTGACCATATTAAGAGGCGTCTCTACCCCTCCACCCAGCCTCTGAAGAACCACAGAAGAATAGTGCAACCATCACAGCCAATAAGGAGGCAAGTAGCCCTCGACATTACGTCATTGCAATAGACAGTGGGGTCAAAGAGGAAAAGGATACAAAACTCGGCAGCGAGACGCTCCAAAGCAGACAGTCTAGGAGTGAAGAAAATAGGCAGTAAGAGGTCGAGGGAATCAGGAGACGAGACAGAGGTCTGACACAAGGTGTTGCAGGGAGAGTCAGGGCTTGCTGTGGAGTTAGCACTCGGAGCTGATGATCAGATAGGCAGCAGCTGTGAGACTCTTAAGCTAGTCGTGTGGGTTGCAATCTAAGAGTAGACAGAACGGCAGTTGTCTTACACCGTCTCTGCATCAGACTTGGCTGCTCATTGGAAACGTCTCACCCAGAGCAGTTAGGAAGTCATTCTGTATATTTTGAATAAACTTCAGATAGTAAAACAATTCTGAAGAATACTTCAATTATCTCCCAGCCTTCTTCCACTTTCACACCAAGGATTGTAACTTCTTAGCTAGGTCAAAGTCTCCCTCTCACTAAGGCCAAGCAGCTACTCTGTGGTTACAAACCATGTCACGCAATCTCACGTGAAACCTGTACCTGGGATGCGACAGCATGCATTCTATGTGATGTTGTTTCCTAGAAATGACATCAGGATATAAAATGTTCCAACGTTTCGGCCACTATCTTCATATATAGTGGGAGATGCACTCAAAAATACATCAGCTAAACCTCTAAAATTTAGCTTCGTCATTGAAAACAATGAATATTATAGGTTAACACTCTGAGTACAACAACCTACCTTTAACAAAATACCATTTTCCATGTGAGCACAAAGAATCCCAGAGGCCCTGTGTACACAAATACCAATTAGTGTTAGTATTCGTGATCAACAGATCCAAAAGTGTTTTTAAGTATGTTGTTACTAGCCACTTAGTCATATTTGTGACTATCAAGGTTTTTGCCAGGAGAAAAAGTGTAGCATGTGGTATGGAAGTTATTGTACATATTCTACCACCAGCTTCAAAATTATGGTTAGCTACAAATTTAGCTGCTCACTGGCAACTTACTTGTTTGTAACAAAATGAAATCACCACATAATTGAGCTGGTATTCAGACTTATCTCTGTTTGGGATAGAAATCTGTAATAGCTATAAAACAGAAAATGTTTAAGCACTATATTCCAATAGAGATAAAAATATAAAATCATTAATCACTGACACCATGAATCAAAACTGAATTGACAAAGAACTACAGTAAGTTGGAAATCTGGAAATGAACTGATTTATCCATAAGGTGATCAACAGAGCACTCTAATCAAAAAGAAGTCTGTTTATATAATGGGATACGAACAAACCTCCTACCATGAAGGTACAAGACAAGTTTGATGATCAGATCAAGTTGCAATTACCATGTGTCACACTGATTTGAAGAATCAAAGCCAGAAATAACTGCAGAAAGTGAGTGAGTGAGTGTGTATGTAAGTAAATGTTGTCACTACAGCTTTCACAACAATATTTGGACTCTTAATCATTTCAGTTAGTATGTAGTAACAGCAACGTTGCTGGATTGTATTTTAATCACATTTGTCTAAAAACAGGTATCTGGCAACTTACTTGTTTATAACAAAATGAAATCACTGCATAATTGAGCTGTCACAAATCGGAAAAATAGTAATTTTTACCAATAGCTTAAGATGAGGGAGATAAAAACCTTTTATGAATCAGTTTAAATTCACTGTACTTTATCATGACTCCATTTGCTCAGCAGCAGTTCCTTCTGATTTCTGATGTTTGTAGTACATATCAAGAACTTTCCAAGTAACTTTTTCGACAAGCATCTACATACATTACAAAAATAGAAGAACTACAGGACCTTCACAAACGAATGTTTATGATCACAACATTATTTCAAATACAGAAGAGAAAGTGTACAAAGATAAAAAAATAATTTCCATCTCAAAATGTAATTCTTCACAGCCATAAAATTAAGGTAACAACTGTTTCCCAATGACCGTATCAGCACCTCTTAGCAGTTTTTGGCCAGATACGATTGTGGCCTAACAATGTCAGAAGTACTTTTTCAATGAAACATTTGTCGTCGCCTCTTTGCCAAATAAAAGTTGGCAAATTCATCAATTAGCTTGTAATACATAATTCTTTCTACTACTTTGTGTGCAGCTTCAGCATAAGACTTAGGTAGACGAGGAAATATTAAATCGCGACGTAAGGTAGAATTGAATGTTGGCATCATGGCTTTTCTTTCACCATCCATATTAGCATGGCGGTCACTCACTCTACCAATAACACGAGTGAATATTTTCGCAAGATCCCTTTGGGTTCCTTCACTCATCATTTCGTTCCAGAGTGATTTGACGAACCATGAACCGTGAACCTGAAAAGATAATATGGATAAACAACAAAATGAAACAACAATAATGCATGATAAAATTCCCAATGACAAGTTCTGGTTAACACATAATAAACAGAATCCACAGATAATATCAAGCATCACAGTACACAATTTTGTTAACCTTAGGAGAAGAATCTAATTACAGAAACTAAAATAGAAATTTCTAAAGCCATGGCATCAGTAGAAATTTATACAGGGAGATAGAGGGAGGGGGGTCTCTAAAATTGCCACTTTGTTTTGTATAAATGAGTTGGGTCAGTTTCAAGATTTATTATGCCACATGGACTACATTTTTATAGGTGACAAAAAATTAATACACTGGAAATTTGTTATATTAATTGATTGTTATCCACGATGTATGAGAATTCTGTAACTAATAAAAACCTCTGTACACCAGGGAGGGGGGTCGAGTTGCCAGAAGGATTTTTCTGATTCTAACCTCAGGTTTCTCGATATTTTCTAGTGCATGTGTCCAGTCGACAATCAACATATCTGCCGCATACAAGGTGTCTGGTTCTGGCCTGATGG
Organism: Schistocerca americana; assembly: GCF_021461395.2. Lineage (NCBI taxonomy): Eukaryota > Metazoa > Arthropoda > Insecta > Orthoptera > Acrididae > Schistocerca > Schistocerca americana. The sequence goes on along the minus strand of NC_060119.1, from coordinate 556,565,290 downwards.
CACTGTTGTGATTTCTCACTTTAACAACATGTGATAGGCGTTACGTTTCCAGTCTTCTAGTACGCTCTAATAATCTCCCGATTTCTCTGTTCATGAACTACTTTCTCTATCCCATGTGTCCATATCATTTGGTCAGTAACTGAATTTAAAAACTCTTGATCTCACAACATTTTTTCATAACCATTTTTCATGTGTATTTTTGGTTTCATATGTATTCTTTTATGGAGATTTGTAGACCTACCTTTGCGACTATCGCTTTCAGAACCTCTATTTGCTTTACTGTAGTTTCTGTATTATCTGCGAGTATGGCAAATTCATCAGCCTGGCAATTAATATCTAGTCCTTCAGTTCTCGACCTCAGCCTGATTGGTTTAATAAAGACCCCGTGTCTTCAATTCTTTTTCCAGTTCCCTGACAACTTTATATAATAGTAAGCTGAACAAGAGCAGTAAAATACTATTGCCCTGTCTCACCACTGTTCTAAACTTTAAGGGCTCTGATAACTATTCCATTAATTCCATTTTGAATTTGGTGTTTGTTAGTGACTGACTGATAATGTTCACTGTCTTCTCATCGATACAGCTCTCTTGCAGTTCTTGGATCAGTGATGGTGTACCTATAGTGTCTTGTGCCTTCTTGAAATGTGAAAGTATGCATGTGATCTCTCTGCTCTAGTCTTTAGACTTTGAACAGGATCTTCCTCGTCTGAAGTGTGCTTAGTATTCTCCTATCTTGTTTTCCAGTTGAAATGTGTCCTATTTGACAGGCAGTAAAGATAGCCCTCTGAAATTGGTAACATCAGTCCTACCCTCTTTCTTATGTAGAAGATGTATAACTGCGTACATCCTGTCTGCAGGTATTACCATGTCTTACGATATTAGTTATGCCTCTGATGGTATTAGAGCCAGCTCCCTTTAGGCATTCAGCAACAATGCCACCTTCTCCTACCATTCTATCATTTTTCAGTTTCACGATTTGTCTCTTTATCAACTCATTGGTGCTTTTGATTTATTTCTCTTTATCTCTCGACTCCTTGGGATCTATCTGCTGGTTGAGAACAATTCAGTAATTCATATAAATACTGCACCAGTATGCTGCAGTTCTTTTCGTCATCACAAGATTTTGTGGTTGGATCTGCACATCTGAGCGACAAGGAATTTGATGAGAAGCTGCAAATCCATCAGCTGAAGGGTCTCTGAAATGGGGAAGTGGCACTAAAATGGGCAGGCAAACTATCATAATGGTTCGCAAAAAACTGGTGTGTAAGGAGAACCTGACTACACAAAAAAGCATTTCCTAACAAGGAAGTGATGGGCATTAAAATCTCCAAGGGGGAGGGAGGGGGGGGGGGGGGTTAGTTAAGGCAGCAGACGCAGGTGGCCTGTTATGAGGAAGATAGAGACTCGAAACAGTGACTACAGAGTCCAAGTGGACGAGGTCAGCAACTGTTCCCTCTTTGGGACAAAGGGTGATGCGTGTACTAACAATGTCCAGAAGGACCAACATGCAAGCACCACTGGGAGCCATCAAACAGTACACCCAATTCAGACAGAAAGCATGGAACCCAAAAGAATCAGTGAGTAAACATCAATACAATGAGATTCCTGTATGTAGAATGATACAAGCTGCAGAGTAAAAGGAAACTAAGAATTGCTACTCTGGAAGGTGACTGTAGTATCTGTTACAGTTCCACTGAATAAGGATAACATGGGGATCCAAATGAGAGGCAAACGGTCCGAGGACAGACACTCTGCTGGGTCACCAACTATCACCAACAAGGGTGGGGTGACATCCATAAACAATAGATCAGATTCAGGTTGCAACATTCTGGAGGCACTGGAGGGGCCTTGTCCCAGAACTTACATTTCTTCTTCTTTTCTTTTGTATGTCAAGTAGTGCAGGGCCCGGACAGAGATCAGGTGACCTTGGTGTGCACAGATTTTGAGTCCCACGGCCAACATGTGCAGCAGGCCTCTGGTCTGGACAACAAGGGGAGAGGAGGCATCCCGAGAGGGGGACCCAACATTGGGAGATGCTTCCCCAGAGGGGAGGGAGTGGGAACAACAGGAGAGGGGAAAAGGCGAGTGCAAAAGGAGCGGGGGGAAAAGGCGAGTGCAAAAGGAGAGGGGGGGAAAAGGAGAGGGGAGAAAAAGGCGAGAGCAAAAGGAGAGGGGGGGAAAAGGCGAGTGCAAAAGGAGAGGGGGGAAAAGGCGAGTGCAAAAGGAGAGGGGGGGAAAAGGCGAGTGCAAAAGGAGAGGGGGGGAAAAGGCGAGTGCAAAAGAAGAGGGGGGGGAAAAGGAGAGTGCAAAAGAAGAGGGGGGGGAAAGGCGAGTGCAAAAGGAGAGGGGGGGGGGGGAAGGGCGAGTGCAAAAGGAGAGGGGGGGGGGGAAGGCGAGTGCAAAAGGAGAGGGGGGGGAAAAGGCGAGTGCAAAAGGAGAGGGGGGAAAAGGCGAGTGCAAAAGGAGAGGGGGGAAAAGGCGAGTGCAAAAGGAGAGGGGGGGGGGACAAGACTGGGATGAGGAGGGAGGAGGGGTAACAGAGGCAAAGTTAGATGTCATAGCCACAGGGTGAGTATGGTCAAATTTCTGACAAGCCTCAGTGTAGTATAAATAATCAAGGGACTGATCCTCCTGCCTCTTCTTTTCCTTCTCATTCACTTGACAATCTAGCGATCATGGAGAGTGATGGTTGCAACAATAAATGCACAAGAGCAGTGAAACACAGGAACTCTCCCCATGTAGTGTGTGTCCACATTCAACACGCAAATGGTCCACAGTACGGCAGGAAGACGCGCACAGAACTTGAACACCAAAAGCACCTCTTAGGTGACATGACGTAAGGCTTCACAGCACACCAATAAACAATAATCTTGACCTACTCCAGAACAACCCCCTCAAATGAGAGAATAAAGGCACCAGTATCTACATGATTGTCCTTACAGCCTTTCTGAACACAATGAACAAAATGAATGCCCCACCATTTCAGACTGGTTCGGAGTTCCTCATCAGTTTGAAGGATTAATTCCCTATTAAAAATGACTTGCGGAACCATATTCAAAGACTGGCGAGGAGTAACATACACCACAATGTTACCAAGATGGTCACAGGCATACAGATCCACAGACTGGACAGCAGAGGGAGTTCTGATTGACAACGAACGTGCCTGCATCAGAGGCCATCGCTGGGAGTTCCAATGCTCCAGAATGACAGGTCACCACTCCTAGGCATACATGGGGAGGAAGCAGCTCAGGTGTCAGAGCTGTAAAGGTGCTCAACCAATAATATTACATAACAATCCTTCACACAGACTGGCTACCGTGCTGGCCGTATAGTGTTAAAAGACAATGATGTCTAGGAAAAGATGGAATAGTTAGTAAGGCCACATGCAGAAGACAAAATAAGGTGTTCTTCCTCAACTGGCTCACACTATGGAGATGAAATTTGGATGAAGAGGTTGAAACCCAAATGGTAAGAAAAAAAGAAATTAGGAAGGGGGTGGGGGGGTTGCACAATCTTCTTAATGGATAGCAGAATACAGGAGGATCGCCGGGGTGACGTAAGCAAGGACACCAAAAGAGGAGGAGGAGGAGGAGGAGGAGGAGGACAGAGAGAGACAGCCGCAGGGAAGAGAATGCAGCCTGGGATAGAAGAAAGGGCTGCAATAGCTTGGTGGACCATGTGCACCACACATGAAATCATAAGAGGGTCTAGAGAGCCTCGTGAGGGGGGAGGTCCTGGTATTGATTCTGGTGAGATAATGATCTGAGCTTATGTCTTCCACTCTTCTGACCTCTACATCCCTGAGTTCTCTGTGGTTCTTGTGTATAATTAGTACACGGTCAAATTTGGATTCTTCTCAGGATTTCAGCAGTGATCTCTACATCTTTGTTTTCTAAATCTCTTTCTTGAAGGGAGTTGACATTATCCTGATACTGTACAAGTAACATAGCAGAACCTGTCTGACCATTCTCATTACTGAATCTGTATCCTGGTTATTGACCTACTGTTCCTCTGAATCTCTTCTCTGCTGAAGAAGGGGGACACTTCCCTGGTCAGGAAGGGGGAGCAGCAACCAGAGGGGAAGGAGAGGGGGAAAAGCCAAGGGCAAAAGGAGAGTGGGGCAAGACTGGGATGAGGAGGGAGAAGGGGTAACAGAGGAAAAGTTGGAATGTCATAGCCACAGGGTGAGTACGGTCATATTTCTGACAAGTCTCAGTTACAACCTAACAGAATTTTAATATCTTTAGAAATTTTTTTCATGGTTTTCTCTAGTTCGTCCCAGCACTTACTGATTACTATTTTGTCCCTCTTGTTATCTTTGTTTCCTGGTGCAAGTGCATCAGTTATCATTTAAGACTTATTAGCAAATTTAAGCCTCATTGTCATCAGTCTGTATATTGGTTTCACTTCTATTACTAACTAGAAGATTCACTTGTTGATCAAAAAGGCCATTCCCAGGAATGCAGCTCCTTCACCTGTTTTCTTGTCCGCTTTATTCTTGAGCAGACTGTAGTTACTGAAGCCTACAGTGTTCTCACCTGTTATTCAGGTCTCCGATTTTCATTATCAGGACCTTTTGATTGTTCACCGTCTTTTATAATTCACACAGTTTCCCTGCTCTAAATTAGAGTATGGTCGCCGAGTGCCCCTATGTGTCTTCACTTTGGTTGAAGGTTTTCCAGAGGAATCTTTTTTGTGGATTTCACAGAATGTTGAAGGACAATCAATTCAGATAAGACATTATGGTGACAGAAGCATCATTTAAAATTAGTGAGACATGGACGCTTCACTACTGCGGTCACATTTTTGTTCAATAATGCTTAGCCACACTGCATGGCAAACAAAACTTGTTGTGTCCATTAAAATGAACATTTTTGAAAATCCACATTGCAACCCAGACTCGGCCCCCAGTGACTTCCATTTCATCACTCACATGAAAAAGTGGTCTGAATTCCAATATTGAGTTTGATGAAAAACTTCAAAATGCTGTTTTAAATTGGCTGCAGTCTCTGGTGTCAGAACTGTGTGCAAAATGAATTTGTCAACTTGTTAAGAGTTACAATACATGCTTGAAGGTGAATAATGAGGATGTAGAGAAATAATACAAAGGTAGTATTTTAATATTCCTCTAACAGGTTTGCTTCTATTGTTCCAGTACTTTATTTATAGAGTAATGGAGGTTGCTTTTCAGATAATGATAATAATAATAATAATAATAGTGATAAACAGTTCTGATACCTTATCCCGGAAAGCAGCGTATCCTGGAACAGTTGACCAAAATGTTACCATATCACCAACTTCTGGTGCAGTCCTTACACATGCAGGTCCATCCGTCACAATGTCTTCATAGGGAACAGCTACAGAAAACAAAAAGAGGTCACAATAAATATCCGATGCTGAGTTTTCTCATTAAGTCCAACAGAATGTGCATAGTTACAAACTACTGTTATAATTTATTCATTCACAAGACAGACCAAAGTAATCACAGAATATTGTCAAGCCCATACCACACATCAGTAATCCCCCTTTTCAGTGGTAACTAATGCACATTTGATACCATTTATAGCTTCAAGCAATTTATGTATCTACATCTACATCCATACTCCGCAAGCCACCTGACAGTGTGTGGTGGAGGGTACCTTGAGTACCTCTATCGGTTCTCCCTTCTATTCCAGTCTTGTATTGTTCTGTAAAGAAAGATTGTCGGTATGCCTATGTGTGGGCTCTAATCTCTCTCATTTTATCTTCATGGTCTCTTCGCGAGATATATGTAGGAGGGAGCAAATACTGTTTGACTCCTCAGTGAAGGTATGTTCGCGAAACTTCAACAAAAGCCCATACCGAGTTACTGAGCCATCTCTCTTGCTGAGTCTTCCACTGGAGTTCATCTACCATCTCCGTAACGCTTTCGCGATTACTAAATGATACCGTAATGAAGCGTGATGCTCTCCGTTGGATCTTCTCTATCCCTCCTATCAATCCTATCTGGTATGGATCCCACACCAGTGAGCAGTATTCAAGCAGTGGACAAACAAGTGTGCTGTAACCTACTTACTTTGTTTTCGGACTGCATTTCCTTAGGATTCTTCCAATGAATCTCAGTCTGGCATCTGCTTTACTGATGATTAATTTTATATGTTCATTCCATTTTAAATCACTCCTAATGCCTACTCCCAGATAATTTATGGAATTAACTGCTTCCAGTTGCTGACCTGCTGTATTGTAGCTAAATGATAAAGGATCTTTCTCTCTGTGTATTCGCAGCACATTACACTTGTCTACATTGAGATTCATTTGCCATTCCCTGCACCATGCATCAATTCGTTGCAGATCCTCCTGCATTTCAGTAGAATTTTCCATTGTTACAACTTCTCTATATACTACAGCATCGTCTGCAAAAAGCTTCAGTGAACTTCCAATGTTATCCACAAGGTCATTTATATATATTGTGAATAGCAATGGTCCTACGACACTCCCCTGCAGCACACCTGAAATCACTCTTACTTTGGAAAACGTCTCTCCAATGAGAATGACATGCTGCGTTCTGTTATCTAGGAACTCTTCAATCCAATCACACAATTGGTCTCACAGTCCATATGCTCTTACTTTGTTCATTAAACGACTGTGGGGATATGTATTTTTGCAATACGTTCATACTTTGAAACATGAACTCTTTCTAATTAACAATTACATCATTCTCAGGTTAATGTAACTAATTTTTGTTAACTTGCCAAGAAAATGCACCAGGAATTAGAAAAGAATGCAATATATGTCTCACACACACACACACACACACACACACACACACACACATACATACACACATTGTTCATGCATGATATTTATTATATCAAGATTGCCACGCGGGGTAGCTGTGCGGTCCAAGGCATCTTGTCACAGTTCGTGCAGCTCCCCTCGAGCGCGCGCGTGTGTGTGTGTGTGTGTGTGTGTGTGTGTGTGTGTGTGTGTGTGTGTGTGTGTTTTGTTGTTATTGTTAGCGTTAAGTTAGTTTAAGTAGTGCATAAGCCTAGGGACTGATGACCTCAGCAGTTTGGTCCCAGTCCTTACCACAAATTTCCAAAATACCAAGACTGACTTAAAATTTCTCACTCACCTTGTTGGCGAGTGGTACCCTGGCAGGCTTGGATGATTAAAATCTTGGGTTTTCTAAACAATGGCTTACACTGTGAGCCATGCAGCATACTTTCTATTTTATCAACATATACTGGTAAGCTATTGCTGCCATAAACAACATCTGAAATGAAAAATGAGAGAGAATAAATTTCATGTTGTCAATGGAATGAAATACACAAGAATGCTGAGTACTACAATCTAATGTCACTGCATGTTTCTAGCACTACTTATTTAACCATCAAGAGGGAGAACGGAGAGGGGAGAGGACTGTGCATAAAACCTGATATGCAGTATACGTGATAAGTCACCTGGTCCGTACTGCCCACTAGTGGGCATTTCATGGTAGGGTTTTTCAATATATTTTCATTTGCTTTTTATAAAATTTTGGCATAACATATTTGGTAAGTAATTATCATCATCATCAACTTGCTGTAACTCTACTTTCCAATTTTTAAAATTAATTTACTTCCCTATTTAATAAATCGCCATTACTGCATAACCATTGGGCTGTTGGAAAATTTTACTACTTACAAAGATACAAAAGTGGGCAGTAGCTAGAAAAGGTTTTCTACACCTGTGCTATATCTACATATGACAATATAAAGCATGTGAGTCATGAGCGGGAACCTAATCATAATTTCAAAAGTTTTGAATCTTTGTATGAAATCAGTGCTTGCAAGCAGGTGTGATGGATGAAGAAAGAAAGGGGAAGAAAAGATGGTGAGATGCTCTAGAGCTTTCCTTAACTGTTCTTGAGAAATCTCAATGGGTCACAAACTTCCTGGAGCAAAAGAGAATGCTTCTACACTCTACAGGAACCAGAGAGAAATAATATCCTGTGAAGATTGAATTACTTTGCTGTCTCTGGTACTCCATCTATGACAGCTAAGGTATCCATACCTAAATTGGAACATTCATGGTTTGTGTCCAAAATGCTCCTGAATGGGCATTCTTTTTAAATGTTAGTGAGGTGTATTTTCCACTATCATTATCACAAATTAATCATGCTTGTGAGAAAGTGGCATTCACCAAGTGTGCTTGGTGGAAGTTTGTACCACATTTTTTCACACTTTCATGATGGATACCACCTCACGTGCTGTCAGCCTACCTATAACGAAGAATTCAAAATATTCACTTCATCATCATTTCTTGTTATAGCTCTCCATAAATGTATCATTATGATTGCATTATTAGTGTTGGTTTCCAAAGAAACTTGATCCATTAGAGAGATTCAAGTCTTTGGTTGAAGATTAGGAAAAAATGCAAGACCCTTACAGCAATGCATATAGAGTTCCAAGTGTGCAACCACAAACAGTTATGCTAACACTACTGCTCGCCAACTGCCACTTTCCTCTGCTATTCGACAAGCTTGTAAAACTGAACCTGAATGTATAGATGAAAACCCCTGAGAAATGCATCCTAATAGAGCAGCATTTGTTACATTTAATTATGCATCACAATCGTGTGAAACATGAGCAAAATCTACAACTTTTTCGGTGCACACTTCCCATAAAGTCTCTTACAAGCCCATCTTTCCTGATTACAAACATACCGTAATGCTTCCTTTGAGTGCGTCCTTCTGCAATATAGGCTATCATATCTCACAGCTATAAATAACCAACAATGATTAGGGGAACAAAGCCAACAGTGCCATTCCTAATCCTACAACCACTCCTTTCCCAATCTTATTTTCTTGGCTTGACATCATTAAGAGCACTGAGATCCACATCTCCTCATTTATTATGCAAGCATTGGCCAACGTATGGTGGGCAGTGCTTCGTACCAGTATTATCGACAATTCTGGTCAACTAAAAGTACAACACGGCCTATAGCTAACTCCTGACAACGATGACAACACACGATCATCAGATGCTTGAGATTTCATACAGATTTAATGTGGCAAGAAATCCGTGAAGCATTTATTCAAATTTGTTGTCTTATTCCATTTGTGTATTGAGTGAGGGAAAAGTGACACTATATGCCTCTGTAAATGCATTAATTTATCTTATATTACTCTCATGATCCCTACACAAGACATGCAATGGTTAGGGACATAAAAATATGGCATTAATTTTTTTGGTAAAATTTACATTTCTTAAGTTTTCTTTATTTATTTTTAATGATTAGACATACAAATTTAAAGAATAACACTTTGGGCCTGGAGATTAAGTCTTAATGCTCTGAAACAGGCTAAAAAAAAAAAAAAGGTGTTTGGGGAACTTTCGAATGGAATGTTTACTTTTGCAAAAACTTCAACTGTCTTCTTTTTTCCCCCAAAATGGTCTGCTCATTTTCTTCTTCTGACCATATTTAAGCTTTCAACAAATGTTTTTTGTTGAGAATCAGTAACATTTTCCCACCAGGTTACCATCCTAGATAATCTGAGGACTCCAGGTTGGATAAGTCAGTGACATGGTGGATCACTCGAAAGATGTGGTCCACTCATTCCCGGATGCTGCCCAAGTGCTCCAGACATAGCCAACTGGCTGACCAGTGTATAATTAGCTCTCAGCTGACCATCTATTTCAGCAACTTCCTTTCAAGTAATGCTCCATCTGGTAGGTGGACCCACAGTGGGAAGTGGTCACTGGAATGTAGGTCATCAGCCATTTCCAAATGAGCAGTTTGTGAGGGCCGGAGGGTTTAAAAGAGGTCAGTGACTAAGAAGACCCAGCAACACTCGAGAAATAAGGAGGACTGTCCATGTTGCTGCACAGCTCCTGAAACAGCACAAGGCTCTCCAAAACTTGACCCCTAGGGTAAGTTGAGTTCGAGCTCCATAATACATTATAGACACTGACATCAGAAGTACGAGATATGGTCTGGAAAGTTTTTCTATAAGGCCTGTGAGAGTCTCAGAGTTTATCACATCCTGAGTAGGTAAATACAGTGCACTTCAATGGCTGCTACTTGTAGGTCAATAACCAAGGAGAGAGAAAAGGAATGGCGTGTGTGCGCACACGTGCATGTGCATGTGTAACTGACAAACACAACAAACCTTCCCTTGGCTCCTCCCCTAGTCAGATCAACCTAGTGGTAGAGGGTACAGCCCCACAGCACAAGGCAACATAGATTTACAATGTGTTTCTTGTAAACACATGCACAGGGGGTATGCCTGGGGTAGGGGCCTCAGTTTTGGCATACAAGTTCTGAACCCATTAATGTTCCTCTGTAGTATGGTAGTCATATACCACACAGGTGCCATTTTCACCGTGTCTCTCTGCAAGGGTGGGGAATCGTCAAAGGGTGGAGGTTCAGTCTTGGGGGCAAGAAGGCTGCCCCAGCAGACTTCATAATCCATTGGCTCTAAAGCAGAAGCAGTTGAACCATAAAGTCAAAGGACACTGACATGGCCTGACGATTTACTGCCTGCTTTCCCCTGCAGTGGAAGCTTCCTGTTTGCTTTTTTTGGCTGGGAAGACTTTGTACTAACTATCGCAGCAATAGTAGAGACAGTGCTGGACTGTTTGCCAGCCTCTGGTGGCTTTTTCTGATGTTTTCAGGATTTTTTTTTTTTTTTTTTTTTTTTTTTTGGGGGGGGGGGGGGGGGGGGGGGGGATGCAGTGCCGACACTAGCAACATCTGTTTGTGCAATGGCATCAGCTGTCGGATTAGGCTTTTTTTAAGAGCTGAGGCGAAAGATATAGTGAATGTGAGAGGCTGCATGGCCTTGCAGATCTTTTTCACTTCACCATACAGGATACACTTTGTTGCTTCAATCTCCTATACTCCCTTTCTTTGAGGAAGACACTACAGCCCCTACTCTAGACAGGGTGATCCACGGAGCAGTTTACACACTTCGGAGGAGATAAATAACCGGCACCTTTGTATGCAGCCTTACCATTATTTTCCACAAGTGGTTTAGACCTTACATCTTAAAAGTGGTATGCCAAAAGCACTGCAATTTAAAACAGTGCACTGAGTTGGGAACAGAAGGCCACACGTTTGAGCAAAGGAAAACGCCTTGATATGCTCTGGGAGTTTCATGCTATTTAAGGTAAAGATAAAGGAACCAGATTTTACCAGATCTCCATCCAACCTTTTCATGACATTTTCCACATCAAGGATACTTTCTTAAGCCCAATCATCTTTCAATTCTTCTTTCAGAATATTGACAAGATCTCACAACACAAAGCCTTTGCTGTAGTTCAAGGTGGTGTATAACTCCATTTCAGTGCTGTATTCATCAAGGCATTTAGATTTCTGGAGGTTTGTCATTTGTTGGGAACTAGAAGTTTCAACCAACAGTGTTCCATTACAAAATCTATTGTCAGGTTTTGATGTGCCAGCAATTTCCTTATTCATTTTTGGATATAAAAAGGTGAAACTTTCTTGAAGCTGCCCTCTTTCCTCTTAAACATCAAAAACCTTCTGATTACCAGCACACATTCTGTTACTACAAATACAAGAACTCTGAAAAATTCGTAAGTCAGGTGGACTGCTTACATGACCCCTGTTGTTAGATTAGGTGTTGATGCATCCATTATAATAAAAGTTTTGGAGTTTAAGGTTGAGGGTTCCATCTCAGTCCCGCGAGCAGATAGGGGAATGAGGGTCCACACAAAGAGCTACACTAGCCTGGATAGGCCTTATACAACTGAGGTGCAGCAGGTTCCCTACAGGTTGCTTGCTAACAACTGTTCCACCTCAACAGCCATGCATCTCACCAGCACACAACAACACTTTGAAACCAAGAATTTATTTTAGAGAGTTTTCGACAGGCAGCTAACCAAGATCCCTGGCCCCTGTGACACTGAACCTTCCACAGACATGCCGCACAGTGGTTGTTTAAACATGTCCAGAGCTTATGGTTACAGAGGACTGGCGCCACCTATCTGTCACCTGCTCAGAAAACCAAGGTTCGCCAAGCCCACACCCAGCAAGCCAATGCTGATCTCTCTGAGGTGATCACTATTTAGCACAACATGGATGACGTGTGGTTTATCCAATGCCATGGAAACGGTGACGAGTACCTCCCCCACCCACCCCCTCAGTGCAGTCAAAACACGTAGAAGGCTTCTGGTCACTACAGAGCAGAGTGCGGAAACAATAAACTGGCAGTCTGAACAAACTAGAACTAACATTGCTACGGGGAAGGTGAGAGAGGGTACCAAACCCCGCCTCCCTCTTGCTGGACAACACTGTGTTCTGCACAAGCAGAATGGACGTATGGTCATGGGGATCAATGATCCCTTCTAGTGTTGTAAGATCTGTAAGCGAACTCTGTGAGTCTCTTCACTCATTTCAAAATACAGAAAGGAAACAAGAAAAAACACTGACACAAATCATTCAGCAAGAGCTACCAGCACAAATGCTTACTGATGTCGGCAGTGTCATAAACGAGGTGGTTCAGGCTCAGCCTCTACTAGTATTTGATGCAAACACAATTCAGAACATTTTCAATCTTAATCTGCTACCTCACAAGGGTTCGTATGATACCAACTTTTGAACTCTAGCTAATAGACATACATATGTGTTTATTTTAAGAGAATAGGTCTCACAGCTCGGTAGCAATTTGCATAATGCAGCTTGTATCTTAACTCAGACCATTCAACAGCCGGTAATTAGTGTGGTAACATAGCATCGAGTCCACTGATGTGTTGTTGCATTCGTGCACTTTTTATTTTGCAAACACAATATGACACACATTATCTTTCCAAATCTGGCTTCACCACATATGCAACACCAGCAACCGAAAATTGGTTACATTTTCAATATCTATCTGCACAAAATAAAGCTATTTCAAATCATCTCTGATAAAATAATTCATCTAGACAATTCACTGTGAAACAACATCTATTGACTAATTTCACGCTTTCGCATTTTGATGTAGAATTTGCATCCGTATACACATTCACCATAAAATGGGAATTTTTCAGGCACCTAGCAATGTCACAGTGTTCTTTGAACACACATTTTCTTAAAGTACTGAACAGGGTTTTGGAAAACTTATGTTATCTTTCTTCTAAAGATTTCCATTTAAGCACCATGAGAATTCTTGAGCTGCTACAATTTCACATGACCTATACCATTCTGTTACAGTCCTAACAGTGTATCTCTCAATAGACAACGGATGGGTGGGCAGGTGGATGGACGGACAGATGGATGGGCGAGTGGACTATGGGCATTTCAGGGTTCAAAGCACTGAGGACTGACATATCCACTCTGGATATGTCAGAAACATGACAGGATTTTTTTTTTAAATGACAAAGGAGGGTAAAAGATAATTGGCATAGGACAGCCATGTGAGGTATTAAGAATAAATTATTAAGAAATCTGGGGGAGAGGGTAAAAGGTAATAGTACTGGGTCGATGTCAGCTGGGAACAATTCAAGTTCCACAGCTGGTTATCATGCAGTGGAAGACATACCCCCAGCCAAGCAGGATTCCCCACTCAGTCAATAGTTAAGTAGGCTGTCTAATAAGAGAAGCAGTAAGACATTTTTAAGAACAAACTAAGTGTCAAGGTAATGGCATAACTGAGCTGAACTGAGCTGGGACGTCAGGAATCAATCAAGCCTCATCTGGGGCAGCCACAAGTCCCGAGGGCTGAAATGCAGCAGGAGGTAACACTCCTCTGCTGTGTGGCAGCAAGTATGATCATAATGAAGCTTTTAAGTACAACTATGCAATCCAGTGAAACGGATAAAATTTAAAACTATTTTTTCCATCTTGAGATTATCTGCTAGCATTTAAAGGAGTGACTCAGCCTGTCATGAAGTCTGTCATGTAGCACCGGAGGAGAGGCACTCCAAATGGATGTAGACAACTGCTCCACGAGCATCACAGCTACAATAGGGTGAGAGAGAGCTTCTTGTAGACTGTACACATAGGTCAGACTGGTAAGACCGATATGGAGCCAGCCGAGATTGCGGATACACAGTAACATGGTTGTAGCAGATCACCACACAGTCAGTAACTTTTTGATTGTGGTTGTGACACGATTTGCTGTTTCATGCTGCTGAGAGTCAATGAGGTGATGCTGTCCTCATGGCAGATCACAATATCTGTATTTCCAGAGCACTTTTCCAGTCAGCCCCCTCGGCAAGCTGAGCCACGAGTTTATTCCCTGGGATGCCAATGTGACTCAGGGGACAAAAGGAACACAACCTACCTCCTATTGTTGTTGATATCCTAAGAGGATATCTTGTATTTGTGTTACCAATGGAGGCTGAGAATTTTCTGTAGGCTGCTCATCAAGTCCCTGCAAATTAGTAAAGCCTCATGTGAGTGTGGGTGTACTGAAGGGCACACATGAGTGCCATCAGTTCTACCAAAAAGTTTCTGCTTAGTGTACGCAGGAGTGTTGCTTTCTGCTTTCTTGTTCTCTTGCATGTAAAGGTATAGTGTGTCCAGTATTCAGCTCTTAATCAATTCGTATAAATGATATTTAAATTGGGGTACTCACCAAGTACCAAGATGAGCAACTAAAGAAAAACCAATGGGTCTAACACATTGCCTGGGCCAAGAGAGAAAGATCAGAACAAATTTGTGGATAAGGCATAGGGGAGGGCGACATAGTGAGAGGACAAAGGGTAAGCAGAAGTAGGAATTGACGGGTTGTAACTGGGACAATATATGAATGACCAACTGAGGCTGCTTTTCTGGAAGTCTTACTTCCATATCAGGAAGCAGAAGGCATTGATTTGAATGTTCTGAATGGCTATGAATGTGCACGGTGTAAATGAGCTATAGCTTCTGGCATCTCATCTGTACAGGGAGGGGGAGGGGGGGGGGCACAGGATGCCTGCTGTTACTACGAGCTTGCCCTCCAGGCTCATGCGTAAGACACCAGTCACATACCTGATTGCTGATCCCAGAATGGTGGATCATTGCCAATGGTGCTGCTGGTCTATAGGGGCAGGCTTCTGTATTACAAATGTGATAAAATGAAAGCTTTGTAGAGTTGATAAATGGTTGAAAGATCCGCATCTCAGGTGATGTTACTAAGACAATGTAGGACAGTAATTTTTAACTTAAGCTGTCACATATGGGGAAACAAAATTAACTTGTCAGGAATACAAGTCCTAAAAATTGCCAAGTCTATATCACATCAAACAACCTATTATGTAGATAGGATTCTGGGTGCAGATGAACAGTTTAATATTGACAGAAATGCGCTATGTAAGTATGGTGACCCTCACACTTTAAGAACTCTAGTAGATGTAGAAGTCATCAACATGTGAGGGTGGTAAAACTAAAGATCCCACTGTTTTTCTGAGAGTTTATTTAGCATCATTAAGAAGAGGATCACACTCAGGGAAGAGCTTTATGGGATTCTGTTTTCCTGTATGTGGGAAGCACAGTAGGAACTACCAACTTGGACTCTGAAGAATCACTGAGAAGGAAAAAAAAAAGTGAAAATTGGAAGAGATCCATTGAAGGCCTACTCATGTAAGGTGTTGAGGGTGCAGTGGCACTGTGTGGTGACATCACAGACTTTATGCAGGTCAAAGAAGACAGCAGTAAGATGCTGATAAGTAAGAAGTCATTCCAATATGACTCCAGGTGGAGCGCGTGATCACTAGTGCACAAGGCCTCCCAAAACCCAGTCAGACAAAAGCTATTCCTCCAACCACCTCCAGTTATAGAGCTAGATTGTGGTGCTCGCATTTTATGCATGGATGACATAACAACTGATATGTATTCAATCACAGCTGTATTTTGGCACATTGATAAGTGTGCTGAGGAGTTTCCATTACAAAAAGAAGTTTACAGCACTCCCAACTACATACCTTGAAAGACAGGATGACACACACTGCTCACATTTTGTGGAGACAAAAGACAGGGGTGGATGTCAGGCACCGATGTTTGGGCAAAGTGCACAGAGCAAGAGCATGTACTCCCTTCCAATGGCAGTGTGAAAAAGATAAAATTCTCAATCACAATTCTGTTTGGCTTAGCACCACGTGTTGGATGATTTTGATAGTGGTGGAGGTGGTAGGGGTGGGGCCCAGGGCAGTCATGGGTGCCAAGTCTGTCTTCACATCTGATTTCAACCCCCCCCCCCCCCCTCCGTCCTCGTCCTCCTCCTCCTCCTCCTCCTCATGGATTTGAATTCGGTATGAGTAGTATCCACATAGAGCAGTACAGACAAGTGGCATGCTGCTCTGAGACCTATGGCCACACCTCTCTGTTGGGGGATGATGATGAAGTGGTTTTGGTAGTGGGGCTGGAAGGGAGCAACCCTCAACTAGGGTGTGTCAGTCAGGTAGTCTCTCTTACAGGCATGTAGAGGGCCAAGGTCCCCTGTGCAGATGTAGAGATAAGGGGAAGGAGCCCTTCCCTTACAGTGGTCGCTAGGGCAGAATGACAAGGAAGGAAAGGGGATATTCAGGGAGCATTTGATGGAAGCAATACCTTTTGGGAGAAGTTTGTCATCTGGACAGAGAAAAGGCAATTGCACTTGTCCCTAGATGCCTAGTGCATTTAACAGCCAATATTGGATCTCATGTTCCCTTCTTGCGATAAGGCACACTGGTAATCGAGAGGAGTGATCCTCTCCACTATTTGTGCAATAAAGTGACTGTACGTAGGGCAATCTACGTGTAGTAGTAATTTGCAATCTCTGCAGATGGATTCATTAAAAGATTTTGCAGATGATATCACCAAATTTCTTACATTTGAGGCACCTCATGGCAAGTAGTACATCAGC
Source organism: Schistocerca americana (assembly GCF_021461395.2). Classification (NCBI taxonomy): domain Eukaryota; kingdom Metazoa; phylum Arthropoda; class Insecta; order Orthoptera; family Acrididae; genus Schistocerca; species Schistocerca americana. The sequence goes on along the minus strand of NC_060119.1, from coordinate 556,548,502 downwards.
TTTCGTGTCACAAAGGCAGAACATTATCTTAACTTGATCAGGTAGTAACTCACAGTCAGAAACCAAGAAATTACTCCGGTGCTTACTCTTACATCTTTAGATCCTTGTTAGACCAAGGAGATAAAACACATGCCCATTACAAAGTAGCGGGTAATTCCTCATCTCTTTGAAGCATAAGGTTCCTGTGGAAGATTTTACTGTTGACTGTATTTAGGTTTCTGTGTAGAGCAAATACTTTAAGAATTTTGCCAAGTATGTCACAGCTTAATAATTGTATCTGACTGAGCAGGAGAGGCCTTGTTGTACGTGTGTGTGTGATATCCTCCACACAAAATAATAGCTTGGTATTTAGGAAGCACCCACCGTCAGACCTTATGCAGATCAGGAATTAAGGTACATAACGTGCTTGCCTACCAGACAGTGGACCTGGGTTTGATCCCCAGCAGGGTTAGAGATTTTATCCGTACATGGACTGGCTGTTGTGCTGTCGTCATCGTCATCATCATCATCATCATCATCATCATCATCATCATCATGCAAGTCGCCCAATGTGGCATCACCTTAAGTAGGACTTACACCCAGCGGCCGAACTCCCCCAGAAGGGGCTTCTGGCCATCAACGGCACACTATCATTTCCATTTCATTTCTGATGAGAACTCAAGAATTATATGGCGAAAATCATGGTTCACCATGATTGGTCCTCCACTATGCCATTCGTTCTAACAGGGGGCGCTTTCCATGTATGCAACCGAACATTGCAAATGGCTCTCATGCATGTCCCCAAGTAAGATAGGCACAAGCTGCTTGGCATTTGCAGGGAGGAAGCAGCATAGGCACCAACAGTGCATTCCCTGCATGGTCTGGTGGCTACCATCATACAGGTGCCCGATGACTGTCACATGGACTGGCTAACGAGTAGGGAATTTGGTGACCACCTGTATGGACTGCACTAATGAAAAAAATTTGAAGAGGGAGATCACACCCGTTAATGGTGGCCTGTTGTAAATAAATCGAAAGGAGTATAAGATTTAACAAGAAAATAAAACTGAGTAACAGAAAGCAGAGACCGGAGATACGACCGAGTCAGTATCGAATAGGACATTCATTAGATTGGAGCACAGGAAGAGGAAACACCAAAATGGCTAAGTGTCCTGAGCTTGCCATGCACATGCACATTGTTTGCCACCTAAGGGACACATCTCTATTTGTTAATTCGTTCAAAACCCGTTGTTGTGCGAACTCCTAACACTGGACCAATACTCTGAAACTGGTTGCACTAACATTCGAACACACTATTTCCTTTACAGATGCTCTGCACTTCTCCAAAACCCTTCCAATAAATCTTGATTATTCCATTCCGTTCCCTAATACTGATTTTGTGTGATTGTCCCATTTCACATCACTTCATAATATTACCGCAGGAGAAACTGATTAGCTCCATGGTGTAGTGGTTATGACACTAAATTGTTGCATGGAGGGTTGTGAGTTCAAAACTCACCTGGACTGTACAATTTTAATTTCTAGATTCGGTTCGATTACATTCTAGAAGTAGCCCCAAATGTTAAGAATCATTGTACTGCAATGTTCCGTAGGTGTAAATATACTGTATGTGTTCTGGCCCGAGGCAGTTTGCTCCGCGCTCTTGTATGTGCAAGTGCTAAATAAACCTTCGTTAAGTCAAGTCAGTGTTTGTCATTCATCTTATTACACCTCCTTCTTCGTGACAATATTACCCATAAATACTTTTACAATGTGACATGCTTAAAATGTCCACAACTTATCTTGTCATTAGATATTATCTGGCTCTTTTGCTTTAATAAAGACATTATCTTGTACTAATTCCCATTTAAAAAGAGAGCTACCATTCATTGCTCCATGTGGGAACTTTGTGTGATTCTTTCTGATATTCCTCATGACAGCGCAACAATACTCTCCCGTAGACAACAGCATTGTCAAAAGTCTGTTGGTGCTGCTGATTCTACACGATAATTCATGTATTTTTTTAAAATTTATTTACTTACTTACTTTCTTTTTAATTACTTACTTACTTACTTATTTGTTTGAGATTTCAGTGTGCTTAATGGTTTAGCAATATGCCAAAGAATATGAGAGCATCACAGAGGTCACCCAATGTTACTTTCTTTTCTGTAGAACATTCCCCATCCCAAAGACCATACAGTACTGGGTTTTCTAAACCAAATATTAAATCATACATCTGCAAAGATACTACGTATTACCATAACTTGGTTAGAGGTTAACAGTGTGGTACACATCTATCTTAACAATCACCCTTCAGGCTGCTTGCAGATATCTGTCAGCAATCACAGTGTGGCTTGTCATTAAATTTATAAGCCGTTCAAGGAGCAGGTGATACACGTGTTACACTACCTCTTAGTGAAATGGAAAAAAAATGACATTTCTGATTTTCATTTATAAATACATAAACTAGACTCACTATTTTTCATTGTTCTAAATGAAACACAAAATCTTTGATAAATCCTTTCACAGTCTCTCTCACACTGCATTAATTGCTAAATATAAGGTGAACTCAAAATATCAAGATGTTATCTAGCTTCTCATACTCACTTTTCTTTCCATGACTCAGAATGCAGAGAGCAAAACACGAATGATATGGCAGGACTTTATTGGCAATGGTCTTCACCTCTGCCTCCATTGTTACATCTGTAAGATTCTCACGAACAAGCACAAGAAATCCTAATTTCGTAAATATTTCAATCAGGCGATCCCTGTCGAGATCTGTACCCATACGAGTCTCCAGGGGCTCTTCTGGCAAGAGATGCTGTCAGAAGATAAGTTCGAATCAGAAGTATGAAACCAAAACACAAAATATTATATTCCAAATGACAATTTTTGAAATGTGGGAAGAGGATAGGGGATATGGAGAGTATGCTGACTTCTGCACCATCAACGATGGTACCCTTTGCAGTGTCATCTGGCAATGCTGTAAAGCTCAAATTCTTTTAACCACAAGTAACAATGGTGATGACGGCATGTGAAACAATACATAATTAATACTTCAATTTCCCATGATGCTTTTACAGATCTGAAATTCGTAGCAACCTAGAGCATTTTATGATTCAATTGTTCGCTGCAAAATTCAAGTTATAGTCCTGAGCTCACTAACAATCTGTATTGGAAAGTTAAATAAGCATGGCAACAAACTTAGTACAAGTCAACCAACAGATATCCAAGTGTCTACATGCATGCCATGAAACCTAATTACTCTCCAAGTCACTCCTCTATCTTTCACGAGCTTTTCTATCATATTTTAAAAATAATACAAAAAAAATCAATATCAATGGCAAGGAGGTGCATGTCTCTGAGTAGCTCTGGTGATATCCTGCATGAATGGGCAGAAAATGTTATTTCCTTGGTCCTGACTACATACTGCCTATTGCCAACAAATATCACTTCTTGTTAGTTTCTTCCTCATTGGCAACTGCTGTTATTCCTTTCATATCCACTAACCCAAGTTTAACTTCTAATACTGCAAATGCTCATTAAGTGACTTTTTATTTTGTTATTTTGTGAATGTGAACATGTATAGCGGTGAAGTTTCCAAATAAGTAATTTACTTCAATGATATTTGTTCCCACATTTGTTCTGCATCTACTTGCCCATAACGGTCTTCTTCCATTAAGAAGTAAATCTACCTATAACTTTTGTTTATGCCTTTCTATGCTAAAGGAGACTTACTTTATCAGTTCAGCATCTCATTTATTTTACTGTACTTTTTCATGACCTGTCATACTTTTTACAACATTACAACAGATTCTAATGTACTTGGCTTCTACTGCAAGCTAGGTCATGATCAGTACACCAAAGACACCAGTGTTCTGAAACAAGGAATCTCTATGATATGAGAACACAATGATTATGAGCTTTGGCAGTAATTTCTTCCCTTCAATCAAGGATGGAAGGAAGGACGTTAAGACTGTGAAACATCACAAACATCTGGATTTTTAAGAGAAGTGGAGCAGTAACTCAGAAAAACTAGGATTTAGAAGCAAACTGGCAGTGGCCTTTAAGCAAAAATCCAAGCATTTACATGAAATTATTCAAGGCAACCGCAGACATAAAGCAAACACAAATCTGTGTGATGTTTCTCCCAAGCACAAGTTCATTACCTTAACTATGTGGTGTTTGGTGCTATGAAGGAGTGTAGTCTGCAGTGTGGTGGATTAAATAGTTGTCCACTGAACTGGACTGAAAGCAGTGATGAAAACTGGAAACTTCTGAGTTGCAAGAATGGTGTATTGTGGCTGTGTCATTACTTACAGAAACTGCATCTAAAACTGCTAGATTCACCTAGTTCAACAAGTTCATGACACCCCAGCAAATCACATAATTTAAAATAACAGTGGACAGTAAATTATTCCTTTGAAGATTCTGCTAACAACATAACAGTCATGAACACAGAGACGACAAATGTTGTTAGAACTCAAATCAGCATCTCAAGCAACACAGACTCAGTCACAAACAGCACACACTGCAGTTACAGTTTTCCACTTACAAATTTCCCAAACACAAACTCAAACCCAAACCTGCTGACCACTAAAATGAATGCAACAACACAACATAAATACATGATGGAGATGAAAATGAGAGTAGTAATGTGTGATAAATCATCCCTTAGCTCATTCTCCACCAGGGATTTGACTACCTCTCACTATGTCCTGAAATGAGGAATTTCCTGCCCACCATCAACTCCACTCCTCCCACCATGGTATTCTACCACCCACTGAATCTACACACTATAACTATCCATCTCTAACCCACCCTTTGTCCCAAACCCTTGCCTCATGGCTCATTCCCTGCAATAGAGCTAGACCCGAAACCTGTCCCATATATCCTCATACTAACATCTATTCCAGCCTTCTCCATGCTATCTCCTACTCCTCAAAGGCAGGCCTACAAGTGAAAACAGCTATGTGATCTACAAACTAAACTGCAACCACTGCGCTGCTTTCTACGTGGGCAAGTCAACAAACAAGCTGTGTGTTCACATGAATGGCCACTGCAAAACTGTGGCCAAAAAAAAGCTGGACCACACAGTTGCTAATGCCCCGATCCGCCCCACCCGCACATTTGAACAAATAATTTCTCCTTGATACTATGCCCACCATACTTAATTACAGGGGTTAAAGCAAATATCTTTTTTTTATGAACTTGGAAAAATGAGTCCTAAAATGTCACCGTATCACCATTTTCTGAAAATGGATTGCAAATTGTAAGCTGTTGCGGTTAGAGCATTAGCAGTGGAATTTAAATCAAAATATGTAGTAGAACTTCAAACCAGATTGTTTCATTAACACTAACATAGAATAGTATTGGGGAATCCTGTTCTGTAAGACAACTGATAAACTGTCAAATTAACATGACAGCAAGATCTCTCACTAGCAAGACAGTCACACACAAAATCCTTGGCATTCTGCCAAAGGTATGTGCGTTTCCCAACTGAAAGCATGGTTGCAAATAATAAAATGTGAGACTGAGTAAGGAAAAAAATTAAACAATATGGGAAATCCAGGATGGAATATAACAATATTAATTTTTGTAATAAGGAACAAAATTAACTTATCAAACAAACAACTGAAATCAAACATTAAGAAGAGCCCTGGTAAAATAGTCATTTGGGGGGGGGGGGGGGGGGAGAGGGAGAGAGAAAGAAAGAGAGAGAGAGAGAGAGAGAGAGAGAGAGAGAGAGAGAGAGAGAGAGAGTCTCTCAGAATGGAATATACTAACCTGGGATGCTGGAGTCGTATCTCTTGTAAACACTTTCTGGTTTATTATTAAACACATCCCAACATGCTTTAGGTTAATGTAATATCGGAAATCGTCATCACAAACTGAAGGCACCGCAGATATTTCATTCTTCAATTTGCTGGGGCTGGTAGACGAACTCTTAAAACTCATTTCACTGGCAGTTGACAATGACTCTTCACTTTTCCTTGAACATAGTGACTGAAAATTTTCAGCCAGTTCAGGGGCACCAACAGCTTTTAAACCATACACAAGCCCAGCTGCATCTGTGTCTGTGCAGCTGCCAACATTCAGGAACCTATAAAAAATGTGTTTCATATGAATAATCATATCACAAAATTCACTTTTAGTGAGTGAATTTTTTTTGACATGGTAACTTCAACCAGTAGCAGAAGGAAGTGCTAACCTTTATCAATTAAAAGATATGAATAATTGAACTTCATATTATGGCATGCCAGAGTGGACTTGGGATGCGCTAACATTTTGTTTTGAAGATACTGAAAGTTCATAACTCCATGTAATATGTTTGGCTAAATCCAAAAGCAACATAAATGAAACCAAGCAATTTACACAGCAGACTGTACTTTCTAGTGGTACATAAAAAATACTTGTAACCAGCATACAGCGCATGAGAGAAAGTTATCACATTAATCCTTACTAAATTAAAGGTTAGCATATTTGTCCAACAACCCCTCACTATGCTGTGAAGCACAATAAGACACTAAGAAAGACCGAGAAAATAGCAGAAAACTTGTCTAGGATGGATACATACATTTTTCTGCAGACTGCACTTGTCTTCCAAGGTATGATAAAATTTTGGTGAACAGACTTGCTGCTATTGAATAAAAAAAATGGAGCATTGCATTAACATAGCAAGCTGGAGCTATCCCACTTCTATGATTGCACTCCTATCAACTTATTTCTCTTTATATTCATTTTTCAGTTTACAGTTTACATCCACGTACATAAGAAGTGCAGTCATAGTATATAACTAAATTTATTAAAACATAACTCAGACTTTGCTTCACTTGAATTTATTGACCAGACTACTTTACTTCCCTATATGCCAATTCCAGTAGAGTATTTATTTTTCACAGACACCTTATTAATTAATAGATACGAATAATTGAACTTCATATTGTAGCATGTCAGAGTAGACTTCGGCTGAGCTAACACTGTTTTGAAAATACTGAAACCATTCATTATAAAGCCCAAGATTCCAACCCTTGAGTAAACATCCCTCAATTTGTGTGAAACTAACTTACCAGATAATTAATGCTAAATTTCAAAAGTATCTAGATTCTCTATCACTGATTGAGCCAATATAATTATTAGATTCAAGAGTTTACTGCTGTAGTTTTGTTACCCTATTTTAACTGAATCAGATGACTCCTTTCACTAACTGATTGACCCTTTAAGGGATTACATAAATTCGCACTGATTATAAATCTAAAGATGGCGCCTGTACTCGTAAACGGATTATTCCCAATGTGATTGTACAAAATGGTCTCATGATGACCTGCATTTTCCGAAACCACTACATATTTTATAAACCAAAATAACTGTCATAACATACAGACCATCCAAACCTAGCTGTTTTTCAAACCAAAACATATTTTGCAGAATTGGAATATGCTCATATGCAGTCTTTATAAGGGTAACCCATAAGCTCACAAGCAACCCCTAAGTGGAAGTCTGCTGCTGGTAATCACAAGAATAACATCTCCAAAAAAGTCTGTCACCCATACCACACATCATGTAATCTCATATGTGGTATCTTCGTTAAGTTGGTTGGTAAAGTTTAATTTGCATCTGAACTTCAATCCTGCAGTACTTCCAGGTTAAGATCTCTGCAGAGTATGATGAAAATTTTTCTATGTACTCTAAACACATTCCTGAGCATTTTTTTCTGGAAGTGTATCCATTTAACAGTATGATCTGATACAAACTTCGGACTGTCCATGCGGATTTCAAGTACAAAAGCACACTGTTTCTTGGGATTGTGAATGTATCTGTATAAATAACTGTTTCATTTGGAAACTGGAACTGCTCACTGTACCAGATATAATGGCAATAAATGTTGTAATAATCTAAGTTAGTTAAAAAGTTGTGTGGAGTACGTCATCAGAATATTTCCCATAGTAACAATTTTACAACAAATCTACAACATCCTTCAACCAGACACTGAGGGCAGAATAAAGGTTTGCAGATGTATCACATACCATATGACAAAAGCAGCATAAATTTGAGCATCAATTGAGCTGTGGCCGACCACTAGCAGCAGCATGGTCAACAAAGGTAATATGATCTATCTGATCAGCTAAGACTTAGTCAGTTTGGAGTTTTGGTTTGGCCATTTCTCACTGACTTGTACAAACATACTTATAGGACTCTAGCATTTTTTTTGATAATTATGCATTTTCTTAAAATCTCCAATATAATGTAGGGCTAGACATTCCCCAGGGGATTGCTTGGCAGCAGCTCAGGCAAAGTCTGTGACCATGTTAAAAGAAGACATCATCCAACCACGAAGTGGTCCATGGTCTTTCCACTGACCCTGGTTCCCAAGAAGAGTGGATCATGGTGTCCATGTGATGATTACAGAGCACTTAATGCAAGAATTGTACCAGACATTACCCAGTTCCATTGCTACAGGATTATAATTATGCTTTACACGGTGCAACAATTTTTAATGTGCTGGACTACTCCAAGGCTTGTATTCAAATACCAGAGCCAGAAGATACCGGCAACCATTATACCATTCAGGTTGTTCGAGTGCATGTTTATAACCTATGGTTAATGCAACGCAGCCCAAACATTGCAACGATTTATAGAATCTGTACTACAGAGCCTGCCCTTCTGCTTTGGTTACCTTGATATCTCTAACTCTTCGAACAGTGAAGAAGAACACCAACATCTCTGAGAGGTATTCAAACAATTGGAACAGTACAGTGTCAATTTGAACACAACCAAATGCATATTACAGTGACCTGAATTTAATTTTTTTCTGCAGGCTGCCCTACCAACAACATTGAAACTATTCTGCAAATACAGAAAACAAGCACAGTCAAGGAGCTATGTCAGTTCCTCAGGATGCTAATATTATTTTTTTTTTTTTACTGTCGGCAACTACTGTGGGCAGTACAGCTAAAAGAACAACTGCAGCAGTTTCTTGCCCTAAGATTAAAGAAAAACTCTTCTGTGCGTTGGACTGAGGCGATGAGCTCTGCCTTTGATGCTCCTAACTAAAGTATGGCAAGCACTGTACTTCTGGTGCATCCTAAGCTTGATGCACCCTTGGCAATGGTGGTTGATGCAAGTTTAATGGCTATAGGTGCCGTATTACAACAATGGACAGAGGGCTCATTGCTACTGCTAGCCTTTTATTCTCAAACTGTCACTGTCACAACAGAAGTGCTCACTGGGTACAAAGCAATCACACACTTATAGCAACACCATAAACAGTTAACATATACATTTTCAAGCAGAACAGCAACAACTGTTCACTGCAATTATATCAGGAATTTATCGCACAGTTTACCACCAACATCAGGCCCGTCTCTGGTACGGGCAACATGGTAGCCAACTGGCTTCCGCGAATGAACAGTGTGTTGAAGCCCATGGACCAACACACTCACCCAGGTGCAACAGACTAACCAAGAACCAACAGACTAAGCAAGAACTTCACACTTTCCTGAACGATGCCAACTAACCAAGAACCAACAGACTAAGCAAGAACTTCACACTTTCCTGAACGATGCCAACTTGGCATTACAGCTAAAACTTGTTAATGTCTCTGGCACATTTGTTAAAATATTTGTGACATTTCACAACTAAGAACCAACCATTCCTGACGGCTCAATTTCACATGCAAGCCTTCAATAATGTGCCATCCCAGAGCCCGTCCAATGTGCTGTCTGATGTTTAAGCACTCTCTCTTGCCAGAAATTGAGAAGGACTGACACGAGTGGATGTGCATGTTTATGCTATGCCAGCACAGCAAAGTGTCTCCCCATGTACACGGACCAGTGGGAAAATTCCCCAACATCACCTTACATTTTGTACAAGTAAATCTGAATGTCATGGGTCCACTACCTCAGTCACATGATCAGCAATACTTACAGACTATCTTACATCGTTTCACTCTATGGCCAGAGGCAGTAACATTGGACAACACCCTTGCAGAAACACCAGCCTCCACCTCCATGTCCACATGTCTATCAAAATTTGGTTGCCCACTGCACATACCAGGTCACAACAGGCAATACGAATCGGAGCTATTCGCCAAGCGTAAAAGTTTCTGCAGGTACTTCCATCATAAAACCATAAGTTACCACCAACCAAGCAAGGATTTGTTCGCTCAAAGCTGCTCTCAAACGCCATGAATTGACTTGGACGATTGCTCTACTGATTGTATTACTTGTACCACAAAATACTTATGAACCAGACACAGACGCTTCATCCGTTGAACTGGTTTTCAGCGAAGCAATATCTTCCTGGCGAATTTGTCGACGTCCATTTCTGCAATACATCACGCACGATCAGACAGACTTTCTGCAGCACTTGCACAAGCATATTGCTTGTTTTCATCCGCATCAATGTTCCAGACTGGCATCACTCTTTTGCACGTATCACGACTTGGCCAGTTGTTCACACATTATGCTGTGCTGTACATGGGCACACACCATGTGTTACAAAGCTGTGAACTGATGTTAAGATACTGCCGTCAACGGCAAGTTCACAACTGTCTCCACTGACTGCATCAAACTGGTGTACATCTTTAAAGGCACATCACCAGCAAAATTTTCACTCTGGATGGAATGGTCACTTCCCTGCACATTTCAAAGATGATGCTCCCCTTCCACCATGGCGGCTGATGTAGCAGTAAGTCACCACCATCTGCCGTCACCTGCTGTGTGTTGTCATGTCCAACAAGTGGAATTGCATGCACCACCACAGATAATGTTTGAGTGACAATGCTCTGCATTCCTTGCTTTCCACTTACTCTCAGGGAGACTATACATACAATGTAACTGGATAAAAAATCTAATCATCTAGTGGCAGCAGGAGAAAACACACACACACACACACACACACACACACACACACACACACACACAGGGTGTATGTAAAGTCCAGGAACACTTTCAATTATTTATTGCACAAGAACCAAACATTGTACAGATATCATACCTATGTCATTTTGAAGAGAAACCCTGAAAGTTTTTTTCATGTATAATTCCACAGTGTAGTTTGGTAATTTGCCGATAGTCAGCGCTAGTCGCAAACGTGGCGAGTTGGATCGGCCACGGAAGCGACTGCCACAGTTGACGATGCCATGCTGGGATGGATGTGGCAAGAATTCAATGGCCAACCGAGGTGAAGTTCATTTTTGCAAATGGTAACCCCTATTATTTATTCCATATTCGTATTCTATGTGAAAAAACCACATTAATTTTAGGGAACATTTCTTTCGAAAAACCGACTGTTTTACCAGTAGACCAAGAATGAAGCAATTCTGCCCAATGCTGGCAACGAGATCACCGAACGCAGAGATGGTGGTCAATCAATGTCTGGGTGGGCATAGTTTGTGATTACGTGATAGGCCCTGTTTTTTATGGTGAAACGTTGAATGGCTTGCGCTATCTTCATATTCTCCAGAATCTGGTGCTTCATTTACTAGAAAATATCCTCCTAGACATACGAGCATGTATGTGGTTTCAACATGACGGCACCCCTTCACATGAGGCCTTACCTGTCAGAAGGTACCTTAATGCAACTTACCCAAGTCCATGGATTGGTGTTGGTAGTGCAATTCCTGAATTCCCGCCAAGATCACAGACTTAACACCACTGGACAACTACTAATGGGGAGCTGTGAAGCAGAAGGTGTGCTCAACTCCCACTGATGATGCCAGAGGATATGAGAGAAAGGACTGTAGTGGCTTTCCAAGCAATCACCCACCAGACATAGAATGATGACGAGACCAGTTTCCAACAGTGTGCAAATGTGCATTAGCAATATGGGCAGTTGATCCTGTATATGAGATCTTAAGTCCACTGCGCAACTTCCACGTGGTTCACATTGGTTTCCGCTAATGCCAACAGTATTTGCTTTCCGGTTAATCACTACTGAAGTATTTCAAGGTCATTTCAAGTTCACAAAAACAGTGGACAGAGTTCAGAAACCAGATAAGATTTTCACTGAAAATTTTTCCCACTCTTGCTTCATTCTCGAGACACTGGTAACCCGGGAAAGTTACAATGAAGTACCCCTGGTGACAAACAATTAGTTTTTCGAAAAAAATGTACCTTACAAACAATGCATTTTTTTCATGTAGAATACGAATATGGAATAAAAAACAGGGTTCAAGGTCATTTTGAGGTAACCACTCCATGATCCCATGATCCCCTTAAACATTACAACTTTTATTAGATACTTTTTCAGAATTGTGCCTCTCCAGAGATATCGGCCAGTATAGATTAAAATGGGACACCCTGTATACAGGTATTAAAATTTGGAAGCTTTCAGAGCAAGCTGCTGCTCCTCCTCCTGACAGAAGGATTGAAGGGGAAGGAAGACAGGTGAAGGAAAAAAAAACTGGTGAGGTTTAGGAAATGGGGAGAGTTCAGGAAAGTCACTCAGAACCACTGTGTCAGGGGAGACTTGCTGGACGGCATGAGAAGGAAAGACTGAGTGTTGGGCACTGTGCAATTTGAAAACCTAAGAGCATAAAGGTGGAAGACTAGGTAATATGCAAGACAGTGATTACTAACAAAACATTGTGCACGAGTTAATAAGAGCTGAAAGCTAAGTGCATTGTATTTGTTAGAGGTAGGACAAAATAGACAGGTCAGCAAATAAAAGATACAGAATACTAAAAGGTAGTGAAGAACAGAATAGTTACTGAGAAGGAATGCTGAGATGGAAGAAATTAACGTAAATTAAGGCCAGGTGGATGGCAAGAACCAAGGACATGTTGTAACACCAGTTCCAACTGCGGAGTTCTGAGGAACCGTTGTCCGAGAGAAGAAGACAGATGGCGAAGTCCACTGGGCAACCTCCATTTAGGTCATGACTGTTCAGTTGTTGAGCATGCTCTGCAACATGATACTGTGTATTGTTAGTATAAACCACCCTGCCTACGCCCATTCATCGTAACTGACAACTTGAGGACAGTCATGCTGTGAAAGACCCAACAGTGTTTATTTAACAGCTGCTACACAACATGCATGTCATTTCACAGGTGGCTTGTTTTGCCAGTTACAGGGACGATATAGGTGATGGTAGGAGGGTACATAGATAAGTCTGAACAAAGATGTTTGCCTCAAATGCTAAAGCTGTATGGGTGGGAACTTTTAACATGGAAAGGAGGCAACTGCCAAAACGTAAGTACTGTTGTTTGGTACATCTACATCTACATTCTACATTTATACTCTGCAAGCCACCCAATGGTGTGTGGCGGAGGGTACTTAACATGCCACTGTCATTACCTCCCTTTCCTGTTCCAGTCGCGTATGGTTTGCGAGAAGAACGACTGCCAAAAAGCCTCCGTGCGCGCTCGAATCTCTCTAATTTTACATTCGTGATCTCCTCAGGAGGTAGAAGTAGGGGGAAGAAATATATTCGATACCTCATCCAGAAACGCACCCTCTCGAAACCTGGACAGCAAGCTACACTGGGATGCAGAGCACCTCTCTCGCAGAATCTGCCACTTGAGTTTGCTAAACATCTCTGTAACGCTATCACGCTTACCAAATAACCCTGTGACGAAATGCGCCGCTCTTCTTTGGATCTTCTCTATCTCCTCTGTCAACTCGACCTAGTACGGATCCCACACTGATGAGCAATACTCAAGTATAGGTCGAACGAGTGTTTTGTAAGCCACCTCCTTTGTTGATGGGACTACATTTTCTAAGGACTCTCCCAATGAATCTCAACCTGGCACCTGCCTTACTAACAATTTTATATGATCATTCCAGTTCAAATCGTTCCGTACACATACTCCCAGATATTTTATAGAAGTAACTGCTACCAGTGTTTGCTCTGCTATCATATAATCATACAATAAAGGATCTTCCTTTCTATGTATTCGCAATACATTACATTTGTCTATGTTAAGGGTCAGTTGCCACTCCCTGCACCAAGTGCCTATCCGCTGTAGATCTTCCTGCATTTCGCTGCAATTTTCTAATGCTGCAACTTCTCTGTATACTACAGCATCATCGGCAAAAAGCTGCATGGAACTTCCGACACTATCTACTAGGTCATTTATATATATTGTGAAAAATCATGGTCCCATAACACTCCCCTGTGGCACACCAGAGGTTAGTTTAACGTCTTTAGACGTCTCTCCATTGAGAACAACATGCTGTGTTCTGTTTCCTAAAAACTCTTCAATCCAGCCACACAGCTGGTCTGATATTCCGTAGGCTCTTACTTTGTTTATCAGGCGACAGTGCGGAACTGTATCGAACGCCTTCCGGAAGCCAAGGAAAATGGCATCTACCTGGGAGCCTGTATCTAATATTTTCTGGGTCTCATGAACAAATAAAGCGAGTTGGGTCTCACACAGTTACTGTTTCCAGAATCCATGTTGATTCCTACAAAGTAGATTCTGGGTTTCCAGAAATGACACGATATGTGAGCAAAAAACATGTTCTAAAATTCTACAACAGATTGATGTCTGAGATATAGGCCTATAGTTTAGCGCATCTGCTCGGCGACCCTTCTTGAAGACTGGGACTACCTGTGCTCTTTTGCAATCATTTGGAACCTTCAGTTCCTCTAGAGACTTGCGGTACAGGGCTGTTAGAAGGGCAAGTTCTTTCGCGTACTCTGTGTAGAATCGAACTGGTATCCCGTCATGTCCAGATGACTTTCCTCTGTTGAGTGATTTCAGTTGCGTTTCTATTCCTTGGACACTTATTTCAATGTCCGGTTTAATGTGAACAGAAGTGTGTAGCTGACCCTTGGTGAGAACAAGGTCAGCAGCAAGGGAAGTGGCATGGGATTTGGAACAGATCACTGAGAAATATACTTGGGAGAATGTACATAGTTACACATAGCTTGACTACTGACTCATTGTTCTGTTTCAGCCTTTTAAGAGACAATTTTACACCCAAGTAAAATGTATCCGAACAGTTCATAAGCAAGTTGAGTTCTGATAAATAAAGTTATTATTCTATGTAATTTGGAGAGTGGATTATTTACACACTAGCTGGCTTGGAAGATGCACGTCTAATAATTCTAACAGTCCTAATCACAGCTGCACTGACAACACTATCAATTATACTATAGTTCCAGCACAACAGCAGTACTTTATGTGGCATACAATTTCTACAAATGGCTAAGGGCTGTAACCACAGCTGTCATTATCTGATATTTAATTATAGCAAATCACACCAAAAATGATGCACTTTTGATAAATAATCACTGCACTGTACATTTGAAATAGCATACTGTCATAGCATAGACAAATTTAATTTCCTGTCACTTTTTTTGCAACAAACCATACCATAAATGATGTGTGTGGGAGATTTTCACTGTGCAGGTCCATTGAATCAGCTCATTTTCATAATACCTATGTCAAAATACAAAAACCACCAAATACAAAGTTCATTTCCACATAACTTAATCCTATATGGTTTTTCCCAAGTCCTGCTAATGATGTAAAACATATGTAGCACCTCACTGGCTACATTTCTCTCCATGAAGCAAAAATCTAACTTGGCAGATACTACTTTTCTAAATTCGCAATGTAGTGGAATGTGAAATTTCTCAGCGTGACATCACAAAACTCTACTAGCTCCTCATTCAGAAATGCTTTCACATACTATGGAAAGATGCTTTTGCACTGCTGCCTCAACCACATGTTTGGTGGATTAACTTTGATGGGAAACTTTACTACCCATCTTGCAATCCAGAACTTATCACTTAATGATTTTCTTTTTTTTATGAAGCTTTCCTGGGTGGTAGTTAATGTTTTTCAAGTGATGCCAATGTTAAAAATGCAGTGAAAACACAGGAACTCTACAGTTCATGGGAAGATCTCTCAAATTTATAAATAAATTAGGTATTGCATGGATAAATAACGCAAGCTTCAGTTTTGTACAGGACATGCTTTCTGTTAGTGAAATATTTGGCGTTTCAAATAAATTTAACCAATTTCACACATCTTTCATATATCTTCTACATGCATTAAGGTAGAACCTTAGACAGAATTAAGTTACACATGAAAACTAAGATTTACTCTGGCACAAGTTGTAAGTTGTCAGTTGATTTGGTTGCCATTAAGGGTCTCCATGGTGCAGCGAGTTCAATCACTATCTCATTCATTCTTAACCCTGTATCTATCATATTGAGATGGCAGTAGACAGCAATTTTGTTTTGTCAGTTTCAGTAAGCACAATTCATAACCACACAGCACATAAGTTTGCTTTGCGGAAGTTTGTGAAACACTATGCTTGCAGTATTGCATTGAGTATACAATCATCAACTAAACACTAGTTTGGCCACGGGCCTGGCACAACAGCTTATATAAGGCTGTTTAGCACACAGCGCAGCACTTCTTGTGCCCTCTATGCCAATGTGCAATGACCTCTTTAGACCAACAGAGGAGGCACGCACACACGTCAGCAGTGATAGACTGCTGGTATCCACTTAGGGCACCAGTCAAACCCTCGATCCCAGACTGAGCCTAGTCAAAATAGCTGCGAGGCGATCATTTGTGGGTGGCCGAGCTCTTCCCCTAGCAGACGAGCAATGTACGAGGCTGGCAGCTGCAAATCAGCTCCAACTGGTTACAGTCACGAACAGGACTCCGCCTATGTGAATTCAAGTTTTGAATGTACAGATAAACTGCACCATCTCACTGTTGAACTGGGGATGAAAGGGAGCGACCGTAACATGCCAGATACGGCTCTGTACAAAAAGCTTCAAAATCTTAAGAGATAAACTGTGGCCTATTAACAATCACAAGCATATGCGGCCATCACTAAGCAAAAAATCTTTGAGAGGGCTGTAGGTGTAGCTCCCATGGATGTGAACAAGCAATGAACCACATAAGGAAATTTTGAGAAAGCATCAACTCCAGAAGTCAAAAGGAGTTAAAGAATGGACCCACAAAATCAGCAAGAATATGCTCCCAAGAACAGTGGGGGACAGGCCGTGGAGAAAGAGAGGCCCGTGGGTCGCTTGATGGGTGGCGCACTGTGGGCAGGCTGCCAACTCATGATCTCATTGTCAATACCCAGCCAAAACATGTGGCTGCGGGCCAGCAATTTTGTACAAGAAATACCCCACTGGTCCATGTGGAGAACAAGCATAAAATCTCACCATAATGAGGGTAGGATCACAACCCTGGGTGCCAACTCTTCAGTAGCTGACAGTAAAA
This sequence comes from Schistocerca americana, assembly GCF_021461395.2. NCBI lineage: Eukaryota > Metazoa > Arthropoda > Insecta > Orthoptera > Acrididae > Schistocerca > Schistocerca americana. Next base: position 556,531,323 of record NC_060119.1, on the reverse strand, counting down.
CATCATCAAGTAATGATAGGCATGCAAGGGATCCGACGCTTGGCCTGGTGGTTTATCCAAGACCTCTAGAACTCAAAGAGCTGATTTTTAAATGAGAGTCAAATGCTTTGTGATTTAAGAAAGTCATTGTACATTCTTGCACATAGTTCAGCTTGCATTAAAGGAAATTTACTTTGAAAGTAACGCTTTTCAAACAACCATTCGCAATATTTTCCCGCAACCTGTTAGAAATAGGTTCGTCTCAGCAGTTGCCAGAGAGCACAAGATAACAGGTGTCTCTGGGCTTGCACAGCTACGATGACAAAAAAAGCCTGTATGTTTGTATGTGTAAAACATTAAAAGACCTTACATTATGTCATAAAAGAAGCAAGACATTAGAGGATACCCCAAGAGCATCGGAGTTTCGTGAACCTTATTAAAATGCGTAATTCGGCTTAAAGTGCAGATTCGTATGTCCAGATTCGGATGTAAATTTTCTTGGAGTACCAGCACTGTATTCTCATGTTTGGTTCTTTATTGTGGCATAATGCCATACGTGCTAGAAGATGAAAACCTGCACATCAATTACTTCATTTCAAATAAATTGACTGCCTTAGCAGAAAAGATTAATGAAAGCCAAATGTCTTTAGCAAACTGACAAAAATAACTTCATTGTTCCGCAAGGCGATTAATGCTTGACTGTCAGAAAGATGGAAATAAAATAAAATCTGAAACTAATAACATACTTTAGCCTTCCGTAGTTATGTGAATGTATATTCACTTGATAGCTCTCGGCCACAGAAATCAGTTTTGTTTTCATTTGACGCGAGAGCAATAAACAAAGAGGAAACAGCAAAATCACTAAATGTACACAAGGGGCACTTGGAGACTATCCACCTCCCAACTACAACTCAGATTGCTCTGTGCATAAGCCCCGGATCAATTATATTTCCAAATTGTGGCAATACTAGATAGAAGTGTCTGCAAATGTAATACAACTCTAAACTTTTCAAGTGACAAATTTTGGGAAAAACCTCATCTTATAATTGGATACATACAGTATGTAGAAGATACATTAAGGCACCGCAACACTGCACTCCAACTATCACGAGACTGAATGCAGCCTGGTGGGTGACAAACTGACTGAAGTACGTAAGAGGAGTAGAGATGAATCTGGAATTATTCTGGCAATGATTAGGGCCGCAAATGAGAAAGTCCACTGAAATAAGCAACTTTGTGAAAGGACTGATTGTCACGTCTTAACACCTCTGTACGAGCATCTCCAAAAATGGCAAAGCTGGTCAGCTGATTACGTGTTACTGTCATGAAAATCCATGGAAAGTGGTTGAAGGATAGTAAATCCACAAGCAGGCAACAAAGAGTTGGATATCCACACTTCATCACAGATTGTAGAGGTTATTTGTCCATTCTAAAGCAGAATAGGTGGGAACCTGTAGTAGAAATGATGACAGTACAATGCTGGTAAAACATGGCAGTGTCCACTGCTCAAGGGACACAGCTGAACTTGGAGTTCAGCAGCAAATAACCCCTGTGTGCTCCATTTGACCCACCGGGTTTTGGGTACACTTTCTTTGGAGCGAACAGTTGCTGGAAACATTCAACTTAGCACAGGCTGGTGGGTGCAGTATTATGCTATAGGGAATATTTATCTGGGTTTCCATATGATTGGAGATAGTAACCGAAGACAACAACTGCTGCTGCTGACTATGCGAACATTATTATAGACCACCTGCATCCCTTCATTCGTCTATTTGATGGGGCTGACCAGCAAGTTTGACTCTCAATGATTTTTTTTTTCCTAGAGGGGTGAGGGTGGGAGTGACTGGTGGGGTGTAGGTGCTATCCCTGCGACAACTTGGGACATCCTTGTCTGCTAGAATCCAAAACAGAAAGAAGCTGATGCAATGGTGTAAACAAAAAGCTCTACAAGCTGAATCTGAATGGTCTATAACAGAAAATCAGTGCTTGTTATATAACTAAGCAGGGAGACTGCAAAGCAGGGAGACTGCAAAGCAGGGAGACTGCAAAGCACTAGGCAGTGGGAGAAAACATTTTGGGATCTGTAGCAAACAGACTATAAGATCCTTTGGAAACAGCATCAGATAAACAATTTTTAATATACTGGTCAGACCGGACACTCAACCAATGCTGGATGATGCATGAGACATACAGGACACTTGCCACCACCCCAACAAGGAAGAGCCAGTGCCATTGTTACTTGGCACCTGGCCACAAGGGCCTGCCTGAATTGTGGAACCAGAGGCCATGAAACACGTGACACCACACCCTCTCCCCCTTCACCTTCCCAGCAGTAATTGCTCTACCATGTGGCCAGACAGTGACCAGGTCAACATGGGCACTGCTGTGGCTCCTGATACAATAAGAGCCAGCAATTGGGAATGCTATCTGCAAACTCTCGTGCACTGCTTGGGTTGTCCCACAAAACTTTAACACCATCACTGCCTAGTAACAGCATGCATTTAGGCATTGTCACAACCCATACGACAATTCCCTTTATCTCTGAACAACAATTAATAAAAACCATGGTAATGAACCTGAGGCACTCATCAATACAACTGGCATGTTACTGTTTTCTCACTTATAACAGCAATAGTGTTGTTGTTGTTGTTGTTGTTGTTGTTGTGGTCTTCAGTCCTGAGACTGGTTTGATGCAGCTCTCCATTCTACTCTATCCTGTGCAAGGTTCTTCATCTCTCAGTACCTACTGCAACCTACATCCTTCTGAATCTGCTTAGTGTATTCATCCCTTGGCACAATTTTTACCCTCCACGCTGCCCTCCAATACTAAATTGGTGATCCCTTGATGCCTCAGAACATGTCCTACCAACCGAACCCTTCTTCTGGTCAAGTTGTGCCACAAACTTCTCTTCTCCCCAATCCTATTCAATACTTCCTCATTAGTTATGTGATTTCCCATCTAATCTTCAGCATTCTCCTGTAGCACCACATTTCGAAAGCTTCTATTCTCTTCTTGTCCAAACTATTTATCGTCCATGTTTCACTTCCATACATGGCTACACTCCATACAAATATTTTCAGAAAAGACTTCCTGACACTTAAATCTATACTCGATGTTAACAAATTTCTCTTCTTCAGAAACGCTTTCCTTGCCACTACCAGTCTACATTTTATATCCTCTCTACTTCGACCATCATCAGTTATTTTGCTCCCCAAATAGCGAAACTCCTTTACTACTTTAAGTGTCTCATTTCCTAATCTAATTCCCTCAGCATCACCCTACTTAATTCTACTACATTCCATTATCCTTGTTTTGCTTTTGTTGATGTTCATCTCATATACTCCTCTCAAGACACTGTCCATTCCATTCAACTGCTCTTCCAAGTCCTTTGCTGTCTCAGACAGAATTACAATGTCATCGGCGAACCTCAAAGTTTTTATTTCTTCTCCATGGATTTTAATACCTACTCCGAATTTTTCTTTTGTTTCCTTTACTGCTTGCTCAATATACAGATTGAATAACATCGGGGAGAGGCTACAACCCTGTCTTACTCCCTTCCCAACCACTGCTTCCCTTTCATGCCCCTCGACTCTTATAACTGCCATCTGGTTTCTGTACGAATTGTAAATAGCCTTTCTCTCCCTGTATTTTACCCCTGCCACCTTTAGAATTTGAAAGAGAGTATTCCAGTCAACATTGTCAAAAGCTTTCTCTAAGTCTACAAATGCTAGAAACATAGGTTTGCCTTTCCTTAATCTTTCTTCTAAGATAAGTCGTAAGGTCAGCACTGCCTCACGTGTTCCAGTATTTCTACGAAATCCAAACTGATCTTCCCCGAGGTCGGCTTCTACTAGTTCTTCCATTCGTCTGTAAGGAATTTGTGTTAGTATTTTGCAGCTGTGGCTTATTAAACTGATTGTTCGGTAATTTTCACATCTGTCAACACCCGCTTTCTTTGGGATTGGAATTATTATATTCTTCTTGAAGTCTTGCTCACCAGATGGTAGAGTTTTGTCAGGACTGGCTCTCCCAAGGCCGTCAGTAGTTCCAATGGAATGTTGTCTACTCCGGGGGCCTTGTTTCGACTTCAGTGCTCTCTCAAACTCTTCACGCAGTATCGTCTCTCCCATTTCATCTTCATCTACATCCTCTTCCATTTCCATAATATTGTCCTCAAGTACATCGCCCTTGTATAGATCCTCTATATACTCCTTCCACCTTTCTGCTTTCCCTTCTTTGCTTAGAACTGGGTTTCCATCTGAGCTCTTGATGTTCATACAAGTGGTTCTCTTGTCTCCAAAGGTCTCTTTAATTTTTGTGTAGGCAGTATCTATCTTACCCCTAGTGAGATAAGCCTCTACATCCTTACATTTGTCCTCTAGCCATCCCTGCTTAGCCATTTTGCACTTCCTGTCGATCTCATTTTTGGACGTTTGTATTCCTTTTTGCATGCTTCATTTATTGCATTTTTATATGTTCTCCTTTCATCAATTAAATTCAATATTTCTTGTGTTACCCAAGGATTTCTACTAGCCCTCGTCTTTTACCTACTTGATCCTCTGCTGCCTTCACTACTTCATCCCTCAAAGCCACCCATTCATCTTCTACTGTATTTCTTTCCCCCATTGCTGTCAATTGTTCCCTTATGCTCTCCCTGAAACTCTGTACAACCTCTGGTTTAGTCAGTTTATCCAGGTCCCTTCTCCTTAAATTCCCACCTTTTTGCAGTTTCTTCACTTTTAATCTACAGTTCATAACCAATAGATTGTGGTCAGAGTCCACATCTGCCCCTGGAAATGTCTTACAATTTAAAACCTGGTTCCTAAATCTCTGTCTTACCATTATATAATCAATCTGATACCTTTTAGTATCTCCAGGATTCTTCCATGTATACAACCTTCTTTCATGATTCTTAAACCTAGTGTTAGCTATGATTAAGTTGTGCTCTGTGCAAAGTTCTACCAGGCGGCTTCCTCTTTCATTTCTTAGCCCCAATCCATATCCACCTACTACGTTTCCTTCTCTCCCTTTTCCTACACTCAAATTCCAGTCACCCATGACTATTAAATTTTCATCTCCCTTCACTATCTGAATAATTTCTTTTATTTCATCATACATTTCTTCAATTTCTTCGTCATCTGCAGAGATAGTTGGCATATAAACTTGTACTACTGTAGTAGGTGTGGGCTTCGTATCTATCTTGGCCACAATAATGCGTTCACTATGCTGTTTGTAGTAGCTTATCCGCATTCCTATTTTCCTATTCATTATTAAACCTAATCCTGCATTACCCCTATTTGATTTTGTGTTTATAACCCTGTAGTCACCTGACCAGAAGTCTTGTTCCTCCTGCCACCGAACTTCACTAATTCCCACTATATCTAACTTTAACCTATCCATTTCCCTTTTTTAATTTTCTAACCTACCTGCCCGATTAAGGGATCTGACATTCCACGCTCCGATCCGTAGAACGCCAGTTTTCTTTCTCCTGATAACGACATCCTCTTGAGTAGTCCCCGCCCAGAGATCCGAATGGGGGACTATTTTACCTCCGGAATATTTTACCCAAGAGGACGCCATCATCATTTAATCATTCAGTAAAGCTGCATGCCCTCGGGAAAAATTACGGCCATAGTTTCCCCTTGCTTTCAGCCGTTCGCAGTACCAGCACAGCAAGGCCGTTTTGGTTATTGTTACAAGGCCAGATCAGTCAATCATCCAGACTGTTGCCCTTGCGACTACTGAAAAGGCTGCTGTCCCTCTTCAGGAACCACACCTTTGTCTGGCCTCTCAACAGATACCCCTCCGTTGTGGTTGTACCTACGGTATGGCTATCTGTATCGCTGAGGCACGCAAGCCTCCCCACCAACAGCAAGGTCCATGGTTCATGGGGGGAACAGCAATAGTACAAAGAGCATTTTATGGTAAGAAATGATTCAATGCAATCTATTTACTTTCCCCTCAGTTGGCACATCCAATCCTTTTATTTATTATTAAGATGCTGATGCTACACTCAAATGCAATAACATGAACATTAACATCAATAAAATACAGTCAGGAACACTAATAAAATACATCACTATTCAAGTGAAAGGCAATCACCTTCACCAAAAGAAGCTGTTGGGAACCCTGAATTACCAAGGTAAGGTTGAAAGAAATGCCTCCCGCAGATCACAGTATTAAAATCCTAATGGTAAACTGCTCAAGCACTCTCAACAAAGTGTCAGAGTTTGAAGTACTCATGAAAAGCAGTGAAGTTCACATAATACTAGGTACAGAAAGCTGGTTGAGACCTGCTATCAAGCAGTGAGATTTTTCGGGAAAATTTAAGTGTATATTGAAAGGATAGGCAAATGGGAAATGGTGTATTTGTCACAGCAGAAAAAAAGCATCAAAATAGAAATTTAAGCTGCATGCAAGACAATTTGGGCAAGCCTCTACCTGGGGTGGGATAACATTATAATCGGATCCTTCTATTGCCCACAAGACTCATCTCCTGATGTGATGAAACACTTTAAAGAAAACCTCAGTTCACTTGTACATAATTTCCCCAATCATCAGCGGAGACTTTCATCATGAATCAATTAACTGGGAAAATTACAGTTTTGTTAGTGGTGGGCATAAAGCCACCCTGTAAAACATCACAAAACATCTTGTCCGAAAACTATCTCGAATAGAAAGTTACGGACCCCACCCATACCGGAAATATATTGGATTTAATGGCAACAAATAGACATCAGCTTCAGGTCTCTGAGGATGTCCACATTGAAACTGGTATAGTGACCCTGACACGGACATGGCAACAATGACTGCCAAAGTACAAAGAACAACTAAAACAAGCAGAAAGATACGTGTGTTCATTAAGCAGATAAAAAAATCAGTAGTGTCACATCAGCTCGTGGACGAGTCAGGGATGAAACTGAAGATAGTAAAGCAAAAGCTGAAATGCTTAACTACATTTTCAAATGTTCCATAACAAAGGAAACCCACGAGAATCACTCCAATCTAATCCTCATAAAACTGAAAAGATGAATGAAACAAGTATTAGTGTCAGTGGTGTTGAGAAATAGCCGATTTGTTAAAATTGAATAAAGTTCCAGGTCCCAATGGAATCCCTGTCAGATTCAACACAGAATTTGCGGCGGAGTTAGCCCCTCTTCTCACTTTAATCTATTGTAGTAATACCATGCCCAGTTCTTGGAAAAAGGCATAGGTCACACCCGTCTACAAGAAACGTAGTAGAAGTGATCCACAAAACTACTGTCCAGTATTCTTGACATTGATTTGTTGTAGACTTGTAGAACATGTTCTGAGCTCAAATATAATGAGGTATCTTGAACAGAATGACCTCCTCAATGCCAACCAGCATGGTTTTTGAAAAGAGGGTGAAACCCAACCCGCACTTTTTTCACATGACATACTGAAAGCCTTGGATAAAGGCAACCAAGTAGACACAGTGTTTCTTGATTTCCAAAAAGCAAATGACTTTGTACTGCATCCACACTTATTGTCAAAAGTATGATCATAAGGGGGTATCAAGTGAAATTTTTGACTGGATCAAGGACTTTTTGGTAGGGAGGTTGGGATGGAGAGTCATTCATCAGATATAGAAGTACCTTGGGCTGTGTTCCAGGAAATGTGCTGGGACCCTTGCTGTTGATGATGTATATTAATGACCTTGTAGACAATATCAATATGCTTTTCGCATATGTTGAAGTTATCGATAATGAAGTACTCTCTGAGAGGAGCTGCATAAATATTCAGTCAGATCTTGACGAGATTTTAACATGGTTCAGAAATTGGCAACATGTCTAAAATGTTCATAACTGTAAAACTTTGCACTTCACAAATCTAAAAAAAACTTAGTACCCTACGACTATAATATAAATGAGTTACTGTTGGAATCTTCTGTCTAATACAAATACCTAGACGTTACACTTTGTACAGATATGAAATGGAAATATCACATAGGAGCAGTTGTGGGTAAAGTGGGTGGTAGATTTTGGTTTATTGGTAGAATACTAGGAAAGTGCAATCAGTCTATAAAAGAGATTTCTCACAAATCACTCATGCGAGCCACCCTAGAATAATGCTCAATTGTGTGGGACCCGTACTGGATAGGTCTAACAGGGGATATTGAATGTATACAGAGAAGGGCAGCTCAAATGGTCAAAGGTTTGTTTAATCCATGGAAGTGTGTCACAGAGATACTGAAGGAACTGAAATGGCACACTCGAGTTTCAAAAACCAGCTTTAAATCATTATTCTAGGGATATGTTACAATCCCCTAAATATCGCTCCAACAGGGATCATGAGGATAAGATTAGAGTAATTACTGCACACAGAAGCATTGAAACAATCATTCTACCCATTCTTCATATGTGAATGGACCAGGAAGAAACCCTAATAACTGGTACAATGGGATGTACCCTCCGATATGCACCTCACTGTGGTATGCAGGGTTTAGACGTAAATGAAGATGTAGAAGCAGCTTGGGAGAAGGTAGCATAACCAAGATAAAATTAAAGTTGTAAATATATTGGACCAAAGAGCTGACTTATGAATATTATCACATATTACCATAGTATGAAGGCAGTGAACAGGCTTACTATCGCAGTTGTGTACCTTCATTGTTTTAGCCCTATTTCTTGCAAGCACAATGGATTCCACACCCTGCAACCCGCACTGTGCATTTTAACTACATTGCAGCAGGCACATTATCAAACCAAATTATAATTTTTATTAGGCACTAGGGTCCTAGTTCGAATAATTAAGTTTGCTTACCGCAGTGACATCATCTGCAATAGCGCTATCTCCAATAAATCTGGATCGAAGGCCCACAAATCTTCTGGCGCATGTCCAGATTCCACTAACTTCCTTTTCAAGTGATTTAAGAGTTGGACTGATTGACTTCCATCAAGTGACTCACACAAAATGTACAGAGCCTTGCGAACAATATGCACATATACTGAAGTTTCATTGTTGTCCGGAAGAAATCTGTAAAAAAAAAAGTATAATACATATTTTTAAATAAACCCTGGAATAATGGTTATGACAACATAAAATATCTTTTAAATAAATTTGGAAAAAAACAAAAGTAATCAATTACTGGTACTAATATGTCACGCAGCAATTAAATAGCCTTGATAAGGGTGAAAAAAGTTATTTTAAATAATTCTGTAATTATTAAAGTGTTCTGACACACCATTAAATGTTAATTCTATCAGAGAACAGAATCTAATTTTTTTTAAGAGTCCCTTTCCCCTTTCAATCTCTCAGAATATATAGCAGATTCCTGCTTATCAATATTACCAACATTTTTACACCTCTTTCCACATGAACAGACACCACTGTATACATATAAAACATTTTTAGTCCCTTATACTTGCACATGCCTGCCCTAAAATTTAATCCATGAAAATTAGGATTGCACTAATCGTCGGCGGCGGCGGCTGATACTCGTATCCGAGTTTTCATTTCTCTCCTGAGATTTCCTTTGTCACGGTTCAGGCGTGGAAGTGTTTGATGGCTTAGCAATCCAATCCTAGCATGGAACAGGCGGCCACAGACATTACAGCTGATGGAAGGTTGAGGACGTGGCTGAGCCTGGAGGAGTTTACGTCTCTGGCGTTTGTCATTCTCCATTCTTCGACGTTCCAGCTCAAAGTTTTGAAGAGCATTTGAGGTAACTGAGCGCCAGCGACTTCGGTCTTCTGCTATTGTGGACCAGTTACTCGGATCGATGTTCAAGTTTTTCAGATTTTTCTTGTACTGATCCTTATAACGTTTGAGAGGGGCACCTCGTGGCCTTTTACCTGTGCTCACTTCACTGTACAGCATTTGGCGTGGAAGTCTGTCATTTTTCATCCGCTGGACATGTCCGACCCATCTGAGTTGATGCCCAATGATAAGAGCTTCCATGCTATGCATTTTTGCTTTCTCTAGAACAGCCGTGTTGGATATGAAGTCACCCCATTTCAGGTTCATGATATATCTTAGCTTCTGTTGGTTGAAGCATTCTAGTTTCTTCAGATCGCAGCGATATAACGTCCAGGTTTCGCAACCATATAGCAGGGTGGAAATGACTACAGCTTTGTACACCATCAGTTTGGTGTACAGTGTTAGGTCTTTATTCAGGAAGACATGGTTTGTAAGACGACCAAATGCTACATGTGCAGCACGTAATCTATTCTCCACATCTTTTCCAGATGAGCAGTTGGACGACAGTATGCTTCCCAGGTAGAGGAAATGGTCCACTTGTTCCAAGGGTGTATCATAGATGGATATGCTGAAGTCAGGAACGAAGGAGCCAGGAGTTGGCTGCGCCATCACCTTTGTCTTTGGAATATTGATGGAGAGACCAAATCGTTCGTACGCCCTGCTGAAGGAATCAACTGACAGCTGCAACTCTGCAGGTGAATGAGCTGGAGAGGCATTGTCATCAGCATACTGCAGCTCTGTCACACAAGTGGTACTGGTGAACCTTTTTGAATGGAGTCTGGACTGGTTGAATAATCCTCCATCAAACCTGTACTTTAGTTCTATTCCTGCATTGTTTACGGTTGTCTCGTAAAGCATAGCTGCCAGATACAATGCAAATAATGTTGGTGCAAGAACGCATCCTTGTTTAAGCCCACTTGTTATTGGGAATTCACCAGTCATTTCATTCTGGCAGAGGACCTGTCCAGTCATATCAACGTGGAGAGCTTCAATCAGGTCAACAAAATGTTCAGGGCAGCCGAAGCGTTTTAAGACCATCCACATGGCTTCTCTGGGAACTGCATCAAAGGCCTTTTCTAGATCGTAGAAAACAAGTAGTAAAGGCTTTTGCTGTTCTCTGCACTTCTCCTGTAGTTGTCGTGCACAGAAGATCATATCAATTGTCCCTCTTGAAGGTCGAAACCCGTATTGAGACTCAGGTAGTATAGTCTCTGAAGTGTCTGGAGGCGATTTAAAAGGATTCTTGCAAAAAATTTTCCAGTGACAGAGAGTAGAGATATTCCCCGGTAGTTACCACAGACGCTTCTGTCGGCCTTTTTGAAGATGGTGACAATTGTGGAGTTCAAGTCAGCTGGTACCTTGCGGGTTTCCCACATTAATATAATAAGTGAGAAGAGTCTAGTTTTTAGAGGCAAGCCGCCACCCTCAATAAGCTCCATCGGGATGCTGTCAGGTCCAGGAGCCTTCCCAGGTTTCACACTCTTGAGTGCCTTGCAAAATTCTTGACAAGTTGGAGGATCAGCCAGCCAGGGTTTTGGAGGGTGCTGTGGGACATTTTTGAGAAAATCTCCAGTGGCAGTAGAAGGGCTGTTTAACAGTGAGCTGAAGTGCTCTTTCCACGATTTAAGATGTCCTGACTTTCAGTAAGAATGGTGGAGTTGTCAGCAGCTTTCAGTGCTCCTGATGAGGAGCGGACAGGTCCATACAGCTCTTTAATACCAGCGTAAAAGCCACGCAGGTTCCTTGCATCAGAAAGATTTTGGAGTTCTGTGGCTGTCTGTTGCCACCATTTGTTCTTGATTACTCGTATTTCACTTTGACATTTCTGCTTGAGTTCTTGAAAGTGTGCTTTCTTTTCTGCGCAGGATGGATCTTGAGCAAGGGATAGGTAAGCATCCCGCTTTGCATTGATGATGGCTTGGATTTCTCCGTGGTTGTCATCAAACCAGTCATTTCTTTTCCGTGCACTACAACCAACAACATTCTCAGCAGTTTCTTTGATGATATTCTTTAATGTGGTCCATTCTTGTTTGACGTCATGTGTGGTTGCTGGAGCTTTGTTAAATTGTTCAGACAGTATGTCTTGGAAGTGTGAGAGAACGTTTTTGTTGTTCAGGTTGCTTATGTTGAATTTTCTGCGTGGTGGGTTTGAAAAGTGGGATCGTGGCTTGCGATACTTTGGTACTCTCAAACGGCTGACTAAAAGTCTATGGTCCGTCCAGCACTCATCGATGTTTAGTGCTGCTTTTGTGATGAGAATGTCTTTCTTGTCACGCTGTCGCGTAATAACGTAGTCTATAAGATGCCAATGTTTGGAGCGTGGGTGCATCCATGTAGTCTTATAGCGGTTACGCAAACGGAATTGGGTATTGGAGATGAAAAGCTCGTGCTCAGCATATAGACCAAGAAGTAGCAACCCATTTGCATTGCAGTTTCCCACCCCTTGTTTACCCATGACATCTCTCCAAAAACGGTTGTCCCTTCCCACTCTGGCATTGAAATCACCAAGTAAAATTAATTTATCTTGAATGGGTATTTTAGAGAGAGTACTGTTCAGTTGGTGGTAGAACTGATTCTTTGTATCTTCATCACTGTCTAAAGTAGGAGCATATGCAGAGATGAAGGTGATGAATCTGTCTGAACCAATGGGTACTCTAAGAGTCATCAATTGCACTAATCAGTTCCATGACAACCTTCAACAAACACCATACAGCACTATCTATCAAATTCATACAGAGAGTTTGTGCACAGGCTTCGCTGTAGCTACGACATTTCCCCTCTACATTCCCTTTTACTACTAGTGGTCGGTTGTTCCGCAGCAATTGGCAGTTTTCACTTACCAAGTGTTCGCCATCCCTCACCAAGTGTCAGATGCCCACAGCATCAAGCAGTGTACGAGGGGTATTCAATAAGGAGTGCAACACGTTCTTTTCTGAAGGTAGATTGGTTTTATTCAGGATTCCAATATTAAGATTATTCTGCACTCTTTTGGCTACAAAACCTTGTTTTTCAAATTAATCTCCATTCGATGCAATGGCCTTACACCCACCTTACTGGGATGGCTTTTATGCCTGCATGGTACCAACCTACCAGTCAATGCTGGAGTCAACGTTTTCTGTATCATCAAGTACTGCTTGTCACAGAGTGCATCATTCATTGGGCAAACAGTTTGAAGTCTGGAGGTGTGAGAGCCAGGCTGTAAGGTTGATGAGGAGCAACAGACCAATAAAGTTTTATGAACTCGTCTCAGGTGCGTAGACTTTTGTGAGGCCTTGTGTAGTTTTGGAGAAGGAAAAGTTAGTTTGCAGTTTTGTGGTAATGAATACACTGAAGTCGTTTCTCCAATTTCCTGAGGGTAGCACAATACATGTCCAAGTCGATTGTTGCACCATGGAGGAGGACAACAAACAGAATAATCTCCGAGTCCAAGAAGACCATTGTCATCATGTCACTGGCTGAGGGCGTAGGTTTGAACTGTTTCTTCACGGAAGACGTGGTGTGCCACCACTCCATGGACTGTTGTTTTGTTTCTAGTTCGAAGTGATAAACCTGTTTCACCACCTGTGATGATATTCGACAAAGAATTGTCACTATCAGCCTCTTAACACACAAGCACAGATGTTTCTTCATTACTCATCAGGACCTCCTGATAGGCAGCGAGGAACCCAGCGGGCACACACCTTTGAGTACCCAACTGGCAGATGACTCTTAGCTCTACCAACAGAGATGTCCAGCTGTGCAATGATATGTTTCATTGCGATTCATCCTTCACCTCAAATGAGATTGTCTGCACGTTCCAACATTGTAGGGGTCACAGCTGTGTGTGGCCAGCCGGCACATGGGAGATCAGACATGTATGTCTATGCAAACCTGGATTGCAATGATGACAGATGCCTCACCCAATGACTCATCATGCTATTGTTCACTACCAGGTCTCTGCAGATGATGGAGCACAGTAAATTGCTTTTTCTAGAATTCACATTGTTGCAACACTGTTGGTTGATTAGAGGGGAGAATGGGCGTGGTCGATAGGCGCTGTCATTTTAAGACATGTGTATTTCTCAAATTACCATTCAATCATTGCAGTACAGGGTGCTTTTCATTTGTGATTTGTAGTACCCCCACACGGATGGCAATCAATTTTAAATTGGGTAAACACATTCATGACAACAGGAGATGTGTCATCTGTACGAAGAGGACCCGAGAGAAACGTTACAGCACCACAAAATGAAGAACGAGTTAGAGCAGCAGTACTGCGATGTCCGAAACGCTCAGCTCAGAAACACGCATTTGCTCTTTACATTTCACGACATTCTTTCCACCAGCTTCTTCAGAAGAACTGAATTTTCACCTGTATAAATTGTGTGTGGCCTATAAATTGTCAGTACAGGATTGTGTAACACAAAGAACATCTTGTGAAAACATGCTTGCAACCATACCCCGTGACGCAAATGTGTCCTTTTCTGATGAGGCACATTTTCATCTCAGTGGGTGTGTAAACAGAATATTCACTACTGGCATGACACAAACCCCAGGCAAATTCATCAGAGATCCCTGCAATCGGATCATGTCACTGTGCAGTGTGCCATATTATGAGTAAGCGCCAGTGGCCCTTACTTTTTCCAGGAAAATCGTCACGCTGTAACTGTGAATTCGGATTGTTACTTAAATACGCTGCAAGAGTTTTTCCAGCCAGCTTTCAAGGCTATGCAATTACAGGATACATGCTTTCAACAAAATGCTGCCACTGCACACTGAGCAGGCTTACCATGAATTTTTTGAGGCAAACATTTCCTGAAAGGCTTATCTCTCAGATGAGGGATCTCAACTGCACAATCACTGGACTTAGCCCCATGCGATTTTTTCCTTTGGGGCTACCTGAAGTCAAAGGTGTATTGCAACTGTCCCAACACCTTGGAAGACCTACAGAACAATACTGAGGCTAACATCGCAAGAAACCAGACGACATACTTGAAAGAGTGCATGAGAATTTCAGAAAATGACTACAGCAGTGTGTGAACTGTGAAGATATACTGTTCGAACTATGTAGTTAGAAACTTCCATTATTGGCCAATATGATAAAAATAAACCTGTAAGTTTCTAAGCGTTAATTATTTTTTCATTTCACTCCCAAATCAGCAAATTACAGTGCTCCACCTTGTACAAGCACAAAGAATATCTATGATTCTCTGTTTTTCTGCCAAAAGAAACTTTTTTAACACACCTCTGTAACAGATGCCATTTTGTAGGCTATGTACTCCACCACCACCACCTATCTGAACTACCTGAAACAATAGTGGCTGAAGCAGGAATGTTCCATGATGTTCCACAACAAATTCTGCATTTTGTCAACCAAAGAAAAGAAAAGAAAAATGTGTTGCATTACTTATCAAATGCCCCACGTAGAGCAGGTGACATGGTTGCCCACACAAATGTTCTCTTGTCTGTAGAGTTCTGCTCACACTATTCTGAAACAACCTGGGAGCAATGGGGTAATTCACTAAACTACTGCAAGTCCAGGTCTTCTACTGGTGGTTGTAGCCAAACAAATTATTCACAATTGCATACTAGGTTTCCACACAGTTTGCTAGCTAAAGACAAAGATACATGCTGTCTATTTCATCACATATTAACATCCAGTACACGGAAATATTTTGTCATATACCCTAATAGAATATTATATCAAGCAGGGCACATCGCATTGCTTCAAAGGGAATTCAATGTACTCAGACCCAGTTATTAGTAAGCACCAACATGTAAAATGACCAATCATCCAGGCAAACTTTTGACGAGCTTTCCATGCTCAGCAGTAGCATTCCTGAAATAATGTTTATGTTGGCTCCCGTTAACATATAGTGGGCACTAGTGCAAGAATGAACTGGCTACAGTATTCTGTAACAAGATGGTAGTTCTATATGGTATGGTCCTCACTAGCTACTGCTGTTCTTCAATAAATTAACAACTGGTTTGCTACACTAAGGAATATTTATCTGCTTGAAAACAATTAACAGTTGTCAACAGCAAGTGACAGGCTGCAACTGCTTTCCTCTAAGCGAAGTACTCATCTACATCCACAACACAGCAGTACACGAAACTCTAATGCTTCTGCAATCTTTGAAATTTGAGAGGCTCAAGTGTTAAGACACTCATGATCTGATAACAATAAATCTAAATAATAAAACAAACCTTACCCATCTTGCACTGTCATGCTGTGTGTGTGTGTGTGTGTGTGTGTGTGTGTGTGTGTGTGTGTGTGAGAGAGAGAGAGAGAGAGAGAGAGAGAGAGAGAGAGAGAGAGAGAGAGAACTACTGTAAAACACAAAAATTCAGTAAATAAATGATAAATATACTACTACAATGAAACGTAGGCCACACCACACAAGAAGAAGACTGTGTCTTCCCCTATGTCTACATGGTTACTCTGCAAATCGCACTTAAGTGCCTGGCAGAGGATTCACTTAACCACCTTCGCACTAATTCTCTATTTTTCCATTCTTGAACAGCACAAGGACAACATAAACAGAACTTGGACAAAGCAGACACTTATCTCTTTCTGTGAAAACTCTGATTTCCCTTATTTTATTATGATAATCATTTCTCCCTCTGTAGGTCAGCATCAACAAAATATTTTCGCAATCTGAGGAGAAATTTCATTACGAGATCCTGCTGCAACAATAAACATCTTTGTTATGTCCACTCCATATTCTGTATCATATCTGTTACACTCTCTGCCCTATTTCTCAATAATACAAAGCATGCTGCCCTTCTTTGAACTTTCTCAATGTACTCTGATAAACCTATATCTGGCAAGGGCCCCATGCGATGCAACAGTACTCCAAAATAAGACGTAAGCATAGTGTAGACAGATTCTTTAGTAGGTCTGTTGAATCTTCTAAGTTTTCTGCCAATAAAATACAGTCTTTGGTTTGCCTTCCACACAACATTTTCTGGGTATTCTTTTTGATTTAAGTTTTTCATAATTGTAAATCCTAGATATTCAGTTGCAATTACAACCTTTAGATTTCACTGATTAACCCTGTAACTGAAGTTTAATAGATTTCTTTTAGCACTCACACTTCTCGTTATTTATGGTCAACTGTCAATTTTCGCACCATACAGATATTTTATCTAAATCATTTTGCATTTAGTTTTGATCTTCTAATGGCTTGACTGGACAATAAATAGCAGCATCATCTCCAAACAACCTAAGATTATTGCTCAGACTGTCTCCTAAATCTTTTATATAGATAAGGAACAGCATAGGGCCTATAACTCTACCTTCGGTAATGCCAGAAATCAATTCCATTTTACTCAGTGACTTTCTGTCAATTACTATGAACTGTGATCTCCAACAGGAACTCTAGAAATACAGACTGAGTTTGAAATCCTTTGTTGAGTGTATGTCAAGAGACCATTCCCTTCGAGGTAATTCATAATGTTCAAACACAATGTGTGTTTCAGAGGGCTGCTGCATATCGGCATTAATGATGTGGACCTGTAATTAAATGGATTATTCCTACTGCCTTTCTTGAACATGTGTGTGATCTGTGCAACTTTCCCATCTCAACTTTCCAATCTTTGAATACAGATCTTTTGTCGAACGAGCAGTTGTATATGATCGTTAAGTATGAATATATTGCATCAGCATACTCTGAATGGAACATAATTGGTATACAATCGGGAGCAGAAGACTCTTCATTACTCTCAATATATCTACTTCTAAGTTACTGATGTTGGCAGCTATTCTCGATTCAAATTCTATAATATTTACTTTGTCTTCTTTGGTGATCTAATTTCAGAAGGCTGTGTTCAGTAATTTTGCTTTAGCATCACTGTCATTGATAGTATTTCCATTGTGATCATGATTTCCATTGTTATCATGCAGACAAGGCACTGATTGTGTCTTGTCACTACTTTACATACAAACAGAATCTCTGTGAACTGTGTGTCAGGTTTCGAGATAAAGTTTCGTCATGGAAACTATTATAAACATCTTGCACTTAAGTCCTTGCTAAATTCTGAACTTCTGTAGATCACCAATCTTGGGAATCGAGCATTCGTTTAAATTTGGCATGCTTTTTTCATTGTTTCTGCGACAGTGTTCTGACCTGTTTTGTGTACCATGGGGGATCAGCTCCGCCATTTGTTAATTCATTTGGTATAAGATTATAAATTTGAATGAAATATCTTTTAGACTGTTTACTAGTATTTGCTCTAGTTCCTGTACCCACTGTGTTTTGTTGTTCTGCCCTTAGTTAATACTATCTTTATCTATTTGATTTACCTGTTTCTATTTCAGTGAAGGAAATTCACTCACGTTTCTTTCTTCCATACAGAATCATAAGTAGGTGCATTTTTTTCCCACAAAAACCTGCCCTGTAGTCTTAGTAGTATATGTTACTGTTTTTTATATGATGGTCTCCTAACCACTGATTACCATTATTTTCTTTGTTCTGTAGGAACAGCCAAAGTTTGTCCATTTCCAATAAATTAATGTTTAACAAAATTAATGCTTTGTATTTGAGGATATTTCAATCTTCATGCACATTACATACTAGAAAAATCTAGATAATAACATGTCTTTAACTTAATGGTAACTGACAAAATAACACAACTTCTCTAATTCAATGTAAGTAATTTTATCACCCATATGCCCTGTAGAAAGTCAGAACCACAAACTCACAAAAACTACTTTAAACTGTTTTGTATTACAACTGAAAAGTAGTTGCAGATTACAATTATGAATGAAAAAGTTCTCAACAATGAAGGCCCGAAAACATGCAAGGCATGAATAACTACTCTGAGAAGTTTAGTCACAAAGTTATTGTCAAAAACGCATATTCTTATGAAATGAAGATAAAAGTGATTACATATAATTCAATGGAGTAGTCTGGGGAAAAAAAAAAAACCATACCAAGAGCAATATGAACTATTCTGTAGATAAGCTTCAGTAATTTACAAGTACATTATTAAAATTTTTAATGTTTCACAAGACACTCTTAATCCAACTCCACAGTTGAATGGTAGTGACATTTTAAATAAATTGGAAGACCTGCCTATGAAGGACCATCTTCTATCATGAATCAGTGACATACCATAAGAGAAAGAAGTTAGAGAATGTACAGTGTTTGATGAGAGCTTTGATAAAGTTTTTTTCAAACACTGTCTCAGCCAAGATGGTGACAAAGGAA
This sequence comes from Schistocerca americana, assembly GCF_021461395.2. NCBI lineage: Eukaryota > Metazoa > Arthropoda > Insecta > Orthoptera > Acrididae > Schistocerca > Schistocerca americana. Next base: position 556,512,432 of record NC_060119.1, on the reverse strand, counting down.
GAGAGAGACACTCTTAATGACACTGCATCTTAAGGCAGGTACCCATGGAATGTACTTTTATTCTTTAGCAACCAGAACCATCGCCATTAAGCAATTAATGCATTATCAGTTGTTTTTTTCAAACTGCAATAAATATTAATTCTCATCTGACTTCCCTATTCAGGACTAAGGCTACTAAGCATGCCAATGAAAATTACCGATCAGTATTCCCAACAGTAGGTAATTGCAGCCAGTAACTCAATAACACAAAAGCCAAGAAATACTAATACAAAAACTGAACATCTGCTGCATCAGTACCATATCTGCACAGAACAATGCCAGAAGCCAGGAAGTATATTGAGTCAAATTCTCATAGTGCGGTTCGAGTACGTACAGCTGGAGTATGCACAACTTACTAAGCACAAAAACATCAAGTCCACAACAGTATTTGTCATGTTGTAAGAATGGTCTGTTTTTCAATAACCCTGCTGTAATTGTAAACACTGTATAAAAGCTAGGACAGTGTCAACACATACAGTTCAAGAAATTCAACATCAAGCAAGGTGGACTTGCAGGGGGTTGGATTGTCCTGAAGAAGATCCACTCATCACATGGAAATGTCAGCCAAAGCACCTGACAAATTTTAACAGATTTATGTAGCACAGAAATCCCAGAAGACTAATCTAAAATGTCTATCATTACCTCTTATTAAAAATAGCAGGCCTGTACTATAGGCAAAGGTAGTTGTTCCACATCCTCAAATTGTTACTGAAGATCACAGCAGAATAGGTGTATGATGTGGTGATTATGATCATATACTGGGTGTTTGAAAAGTGTCAAATATTTTTACAGGAGATTATCAGACCAAATTGATTGTGTTGAGAACAGCCAGTACTCAGTGATGAAGGCTGTATTCCTATCGACGTTCATTTGTTATTTATTCAAATCACATACAGCGTGTGCTAGTTCTCGGGCCACAAGACTACCATGCCATATTACACTTTTGCCAATGGATTCTAAGATGGAGCACTAGATTCACAAAAAATGGGATAATAAAGTACCACAGTAATCACAGACTGACAAATTCAAATCCTTGAGAATCATGGCAGCAAGGTCATCAGATTCACTTTAGTACCAACGTGGTGGCAGGAACTGTTCCTGCAGAATCTTAGAAAAATTAATAGGCACTATTTATCAACAACTCTTGCGCAACAATCTCACGCATTATTACAAAATTTTATTCTAGCAAAAGATAGTGGATAGTTTTATGCACAATGGAGGTCCACATTTATTTTCTATGCCTCATAGAATAGTACCAAATGCAAATATTTCATGAGATATGGATTGGTTGATGTTGGACTGTTTGGTTTTAGGATGCAAAAACAACTGGGGTCATATTCAGCCATCTCAAAGTATAGAACACGAAGACAGAGAGGAGTTAAAAAACTACTACACATCAATCCCAATCAGCGTAAGAGAAGACAGCTAAAAACAGAGACGTGGTGAAAGGTATATAAAATACACCACAGAGAAACAAAGGGAAAGAAAAGGCTTTCACCACATTGCTGCAAAGAATAAAAAATAAAATGCGGTCAACAACCCATGCATCATTTGCTAAAATGGCGGATAACTTTGATGTTTGATGGCAAACCCAAGTGGGAACATAAATGGTTAAAACATGGGCATTCCATCAGGAAATGGAGGACAGGTAAAACTTGGGCACAATGTGCATGAAGTGGTGGGGGAGCACCGCTTAAATGGTGATGGCTAACATGCAATCTAGTTAAAATGACCTCTCCCAGCGGGAGGGCCAAGAGTTGGTCATCCAAGCCACTCCAAGAGTCTTAATAATCTGGAGCTTCTTCCCATGAAGGGAGGACAAATGCCAACGCCAAAGTGACACCACCTCCTGACAGATGGCAATGCAGATATCACCAGAGGGAATACAGGAACTAGTGGGCAGAGGTATGAGGACTGCAGCCTTGGCAGCAGCCTCATTTCCTGGCAGATCGACATCACCAGGAACTCACATAAACATCACAGTGCCTCCATCAACAGTGAGCAAGTCACAGTTTTATTGGACTTGTTGCACTAAGGAATGGGATTGTACACCGCACAGAGACTTTGAATAGCGCTGAGAGACTAGTCTGAGCAGAGGACACCACAATTTAAAGCTTGTGTCGCCAGATGTACTCTGTGGCCTGATGCAAGTCGAAGAGCTCTGCTGTAAATACTGAGCAGTGTGCGGGAAGCAGATACTGAAAAATGGTGGCACCAATGATGAAAGCACACCTGATACCACAGCCAGTCCGAGAGCCATCAGCATACACAACGGTACTATTGCGAAGTTCCATGCAAAGGCCATGTAATTGAAGAATATAGAGTGAGGCTGGAGTAGTGTCCTTAGGAATTGAATGAAGGCCAAGGTAAACATGAGCCACTGCACGAAGCCAAGGTGGTGAAGGGTTCAAACCCACCAGAAAAGTTTTAGGTAGTGTACGTTAAGCCCCCAGAGCAAGAGGTGAAAGTGGACTCTAGGAAGTAACAGAGAAGAGCGATGCACCCCATACTGGTGATCAAAGGAGTCATTAAAGGAGGCGGCACAGGGTGTGTGGCCATGCACGGCAGACAAACGGCATGCACACGTGCTGAGGAGATAGTCATGGCAGTAGGACAATGGTAGTTCAGCAGCTTCGACTTACAGACTCTCAACCGGGCTAGTGTAAAAGGTGCCAGTGGCCAGACAGATGCCACAATGGTGGATAGTGTTGAGACTGTATAAGAGGGTTGGACGTGCAGACGCATAAACAAAGCACCTGTAGCCTAGTTTCGAATGGACAAGGAACCAGTAAAAACAGAGGAGGGTGGTTCGATCTGCTCCCCACGAAGTACCATTGAGGGCACGTAGGACATTAAGGGACCTCGTACAGCAGGCAGCCAGGTAAGACACATGGGAGGATCAAGAGTGTTTCCTATTGAGCATGAGTCCCAGGAATTTTTTAGTTTCAATGAACTAAAGAGCAATAGGCCCAAAATGTGAAGATGGTGGGAGAAACCAACTGCACCGCCAGAAATTCAGACAAACAATTTTGATAGTGAAAAAACAAACGCCATTATCGATGCTCCATGAGTACAGACAATCTAGACATCGTTAAAGACGTCACTCAATGAGACAGCTCTGCAGAGAACTGCAATGGATGGCAAAATCGTCAACAAAAAGGGAGTCAGAGTTGCCTGGCAGGAGACAGACCATTACAGGGTTAATGGTGACACCAAAGAGGATGACGCTCGGGACAAAACCCTGAGGCACATCATTTTCCTGGCTAAAGGTGTCCAACAAGGCAGAACCCACACACACCTTGAATACTCAGTCTTTTAAAAATTCCTCAAGGAGAAGGGCAGGCTGCCATGAAAGCCCCACATGTAGAGAGTACAGAGGATACCAATTCTCCATAAGGTGTCGTAGGCCTTCTTCAAATCAGAAAGCACAGCCACAGTCTAGGGTTTCCACAGAAAACCATTTGTGACAATGGTGGACAAAGTGACGAGATGGTCAACTGCAGAACGGCACGCTCAAAATACACACTGTGCAGTGGTTAGTAAATTGCAATCCAGGCATGAATCATACATTCCATCACCTCGCAAACACAACCAGTGAGAGAAATGGGGCCTTAACTGGAAGGAAGGTGTTTGTCCTTACCGGACTTAGGTATTGGTATGACAGGGGCTTCATGCCAGTGTCTGGGAAATGTACCCTCTGCCCAGACGTGGTTGTATGTATTAAGCAGAAAGTGCTTGCCTGTAAAAGAAAGGTACTGCAACATCTGAATGTGAACAGCGTCTGGCCCTGGGGCAGAGGATCAGGATGAAGTGAGAGCATGATCTAGCTCCCTCATAGTGAAGGCGGCATTGTAGCACTCAAGTCTGAGAAGAGAATGGTGTCGCCTGGGCCGCCTCCTTCCATTGGAGGAAGGGAGGGTGATAGTGTGAAGAGCTCAAAATTTCCGCAAAATGGCAGCCCAAGGTGTTTGAGATAGCAACAGGGTCCACAATGAGATTGTCTGCTACTGTCAGGTCGGAAATTGGGGAATGGATATTGGTCCCAGAGAGCCGTTGGAGGTTGGCCCACACGACAAATGGGGGCCGAAGGGGGGCGGGGGGGTTGGGAGGGAGTGGAACTGTTAAAAGAACTAGTGAATGAAATCCAGCTAGCTTTGTTGCTACCCCAAAGAACAAAATGACACTGTACACAAATTCTGTTTTATAATGAATGCAGTTTGCCATTGAAGGCGCACAAATCATGTCACGGCATGCCTCAGTCCACCAAGAGATTGGGACTTGGGACATGTGGTAAAGAGGGAGTGTGAGGAATGGAACATTCTACAGCAGTAAGGATAACATTAGATGGGTAGATCACATAACTAATGATGAAGTATTGAATAGGATTGGGGAGAAGAGAAGTTTGTGGCACAACTTGACCAGAAGAAGGGATCGGTTGGTAGGACATGTTCTGAGGCATCAAGGGATCACCAATTTAGTATTGGAGGGCAGCGTGGAGGGTAAAAATCATAGGGGGAGACCAAGAGATGAATACACTAAGCAGATTCAGAAGGATGTAGGTTGCAGTAGGTACTGGGAGATGAAGAAGCTTGCACAGGATAGAGTAGCATGGAGAGCTGCATCAAACCAGTCTCAGGACTGAAGACCACAACAACAAACAAAGGATAACATTTGTAAGGTATTCCACCGAGTCATCACAACTGGGGAAATCTTGTTCTTCGAAGGTTGACATGGAGGAGTAAAGCCGCCAGTCAGACTAGAAAGCTACCATTTGGGTGTGCACGCAGGTGGGGTAGGAGTCAGCAAATGGATAGCACATGGGAAATGGTCGCTTGAGTAGATGTCAGAAAGAACGGGTCACTGGAGATGATGGGCAAGTTGGGCAGTGTGGAAAAGCAGGTCCAAATGGGAATAGGTGTGTCAGGAGTCGGTAAGGAATGTGGGTGCTCCTGTGTTAAGGTAGAAGAGGTTATTTAAGTTTATTAAGGAGGTCAGCCAAGAGGGCACCTCTGACAGGTCCTGGGAAAACCCCAAAGGGGATGGTGCACATTAAGGTCACCGAGCAGCTGAAATGGATGAGGTAGCTACCCAATAAGCTGGAGGAAGTCTGCCCTGGTGACATCGAATGATGGAGGGATATAAATGGTACAAAGGGAAAACGTCACATAAGGAAGGAAAAGGCGAACTGCAGTAGTTTGAAAATGGGTAGGCAGGGAGATAGGCTGACTGAATGTCATCCTGTATGAGCAGCATTACTCCCGCATGTAATGGAATGCCGACCTTCCGCACGAAATGGAATGCCGACCTTAGGGGGAAGATCTAAACGGACCAGGAAGAAATGCAAAAACTCAAAGCCATCGTGAGGACACAATTTTGTTTCCTGAAAGCAGAACACAAGGGAACACTGCAATTGTAAAAGCAGTAATAAATCCTCTTTGTTTGATCAAAGGCTGTGAACTTTGCATCAGAGGAAAGTCATGATGAGGAAAAAATGAAGAGGTTTAAATTCGGCAGCTGTCGAGTGCCAGACTGCAAAGACTGACTGCTATAGGGCACAGAGGCAGGAGAATCCTGCTCCATGAGGCTCACTGAAGCAGCAGCTTTCTTGTGCTGTTTGTCTGTCCAACACAGAAAAACGATTGGTGGTGCACACCAGCGGCAATGAGGCCGGCTGGGTGAAGGTGTTATGTGGTGACACACTGTTAAAGAGAATCTTCGAGTCAGGGAAGTAGAGGACCATTTGCCTTTGTTGGACAGCTTTGAACTTTTCCAGTTAGCAGAGGAGTATTCAGGTTTTGGTTGGCTGGAGGGACGTAGGAAGTCTTCACGAGAGTACTACTACTGTTCTTTCCGGCCTACTGGTTGTGAAGCAGCTGACTTTGCCCCTTGAGGTGAGAGTTTGATGGCTTGTTGCACAGCTGGACGAGGGGATGGTGATGCTACCTTGACACTGGGCGATTTCACAACCTCGGAGCTGAAATTCAGGTCACATGTCTGTGTGGTCATGTCCTTCATGGAGCGAGATGTAGCAAGCACATTATTACAAGTCCCACATGGTAGAACACAGGGTTTGGGACTAGCCAGTAACTTGCGAGCAACCGGGTAAGTAACTTTTTCTTTTACTTGCATCTCCTGGACAGCCCACTCTTCGAGACACAGGGAAAAATCTCCGGAGCAGGCAGTATGGTCAGCACTGCAGTTGATACAGTGGGGAAGAGGAGGCGGACAACCATCCTCGTGCGCATCCCTACCACATGATACACATTTGGCTGGGTGTCCACAAGACATTCAAGTGAGGTTGAAATGACGACACTGATACCAGTGAATCAGAGTCGGAATGTACGGTTGGACTGTGATAATTTCTTGATCTGCTTAGATCTTTCATAATGGACGGCAATGACACTCTGATCAGAGAGGTGTGATTGGATTTCTGCCGCTGGCAGACCATCAAGCAGCCTAGTGTAAATAACACCACAGGAAGAATTCAGAGTTCTATGGGCCTTGACATGAACAGGATAGCCATGGAAAAGCAAAGTGGCATGTAGTTGTTGTGCTTGAGAACCAGAAGTAGTCTCCAAAAGCACAGTGCCATTCTGTGAACAAGAGCAGGATTTCACAAGACCAGCAATTTCTTCAACTCCTTTCTGAATAATGAATGGATTTACCATTGCGAAGGACTGACTGTCTTCAGTATGTGAAACCATGAGGAACCATGGTGTAGCTGAAAGGATATTTGAATCATTCGCCTCATTCATTATGTTTCATAGACATTAATTATGAAGATGATTAGCTCATTGTGAGAAAATCCTCCATGATTGCCAGTGTCTCTAATGGTGCGCGCCTTCCAACTGGGAGCCCCCTTCACAAGAGGGGGCACCCGCCTTAGGTGACCGTTCACACCTCAGGTCACAACTCCCGAACAACTGATGGAGGGACCATTCGGCCATTTAGGAAGGTAGCAGCTCAGGCAGTCACGCTTCCCTAGGCCTGGTCTATACTAGGAGTATGTGCGAACGCTACCTGACAACCCGAGACTGGGAATTATGCATTACCCAGTCACCTGTAACATGTCAAGACACTTGGGCCGGCCTTCAGGAGCACAGAGGGAGGAAGAAGAAAAAGAGGAACCTCAAACGCCAATGCGGAGGAAGGGTAGGAGAAGGTGAACAAAGAAAGGAAAAGGGAATGGGAACAAAAAATAGTGGTGAGACTGTTCTTATGTCAGCGACGGACAATGTGGAACATTCCCAACACCACCCCAGACATGTTCCCCAAGGGAGGGGAAAAAATAGCAAGAGGATGGACATGCAGCACGGAAGGGAAAAGATGCTGCAAGAACCCGCCAAAGAGTGGTGAGCCCCCGGGAGGTGGATTGGTTGAGGAGACCGAAGAGAATAGTTTCCCTCATTCACCTGATATTAATCCCTTAAATTTTTTGTTATGGGGTCATTTTAAGGCAGATGGCTATCAGAGTAGAACTACCCATTAGTCAAGAAGTATTTCTTTCTGAAAACATTTAGTTTTGACCAAAGACTATCTCTTGCAAAAAAAGAGGACACTATTTTTAAACATTCTGCACCATTTACAGCCTGTATAAAATGTCCTTTGCATGGAACAGTTGGTACAGCATATCTATTTTTCATTTTCCATAACTGATTTTTTACCCTGACACACAGAAGTAATTACTACAGCTAATGATGGTTCCACAATATACTATCTTTAGGTCATCAATATGCTAAAAACTAAACTTAGTATTAATCACCTAACTGTTACCTCGAGATACAAGGTGGTTATAATTACTGTTTTGCTACTTGAGCCAGTGTAAATAGAAAACTATTTGCCATATGAGTACCACACTTCATAGACATGATGTTCATATTGTGTACTGCAGGATTTGCTTGTGTAGTAAAAGGTCATGACACGGTATTTGTATGGAGACACTGGTTAAAATGTGTCAGAACATATTACAGGTGCAGACAGTAAACATGGGTCTGGGCAACGTGAACAGCAATTTACTCATCATGCTTTTTTATCAAAACAATAGCAGTAGTGCTGTTGCTCTTCAGAAGTATCGATGGGTTAAAGGAATATGGAGAGGTCCTCTTTCCACACCCAAGTTTAAGAACATGGTTCCGAAGTTCAAATTAACTGGAGATTTGAGACTTGCTCCTGGGAGAGGTAAATAGCCAATTGCACCACGAACTGCTGAAGTTACTGTTGGCATTGCTGAGAATGCTTGATACAATGTGCAATCTTCAAGCAATACATGAGCTGTGTCACAACAGCTGAACATTTCAGGGTCCACCATTGGAAAAGTGCTGTGAACAATTGTGAAATGGTATCCCTAGTGTGATTCCAGGTTGTTGTGGACACAGAAGGTTATCACAGTGAGCAATGTTTGTAATCTGATGTGTACACATTGCATGCAATTAACAAATATTACCCTCATGTACAAACCAGTTTCTTTCAATGCTTTGTTCGTTGTTTCTCTTCTGCATGTCCTTCGAACGTTTCCAGAAAGTAAAACTGTCCTTCAATCACTCTTTTTTTCATGGGAGGCCTCATAAATAGCAGAAATGTAATTATAAACACCCTGTACTGTACTGTGTGTGTGTGTGTGTGTGTGTGTGTGTGTGTGTGTGTGTTATAGCAAAAAAATATATTACTTGAAGGGAGTACCAATTATAATAAAGTGAAAAAGGAACATAAAACTAAGAGACTACCCAGCCAAAACCATCTCAATCTACACAAATTGTGCACTACAAAGAAGGTACAAAGAGAGCTGATAATTACAATGATTGATGTGTCAGGGCATTAGAACCAAAGCAAAACACTACATTTCCCATTTCTGTAAGAAAGGAAAATGTGACTTACCACAGGAATCCACTTCATCAAAAAGCAGTATTTCATGTGTATGAACTAATGTTTGAACACACAACAAAAACTGAGCTTCCCGCATATGTATTATCTCTGCTGATGAAACCTATGAAAAATTGATTGAATGTTTGAATTTGAAAGAAAGTATAGAATCCAATATTCCAGCACAGAAAAAAGATGGCTCATTTCATCACACAAATTGTGTTAGAAAGGGACTGGTTCAACATTTTAAACTTCTATACATTTACAGCATGTAGTCTCTGTGAAATGTGCAATTAAAATTTAACTGTAGTAATTTGCAAGTAGTGTGGCTGAAACAGGGGTTAAGTAATGAAAATGAAATTGGAAAATCTGGATACACAGAAGTAAAATTTTTAATTAAAATTCATACACTATGATACATCAAACTCGCTAAAAATGGAATAATAGCTGAAGCTCTCTACAGGTACAAGAAAATTATTTATTGCATTAACATAGAAATCAACTTGGCATCTGCCTGCTATAATTTAGTAGAATGCTTAGGCTACATTCTACAAAAGCTGAAATTTAATTAAGTGTTAGCTTATATCATCTCCATTAAAAAAATAAATTAAAATATGTAAATGCTGCCTCTCACCTGTAGATGAACAACACTTGGCTGACAAGCTCACCTTAAAAACATAAGTCTGAAGCTTTCATTTTTTTCTGCATCTTAGAATTCCTGTTTCCACCACAAATTTTATGAACTTGTATAGGACTTGGGAGTAGTTGTCCACGAATTTTTTATAGGGGTATATTTAATGCATTTGGCATGTCTAGCATTAAATATGCGAACTATAGTTACTTTTCCTCAAAGTATTAGGAATTCCCTACAGCCTTCATGACTCCAAAGTCTGGGAAAGACTGATTTAAGAACTTCAGTTAAGGTATACACATAAAACTTTAATTCCATTTCATCTGTACTACCAGAAGAGATTTTTTTTACTGTGACAATTCATTCATAAATTAACTCTAAAAGCATTAGTTTAACATAATATTCCCCTAAGAGTTGAAACTGAAGAGGGGCCTGTTTACTGATGATACAGAAAGAAGGAAGCTGTAAACTGAGCAGAAAAGATGGTTTAATGTTTGACTGACAATGAGGGTAAGAGATGTAGAGCACCAACTAGGAAAGCAATAAATAGGTAAAAATCTGGTTCTCTCTTATTGAAGAAACTATCTATCATTTGCCTGAAGTACTCTAGCAAAAGCATTGAACATGTAAATCAGGAGGACTCCTGAAAACAAGATTGGCATTTATACTATATCATCTTCTTCACAGCATCACAATACACTGACCCTCGAAACAAACATGACATTATTACGATACCAGAAAGTCCCAAGGTGGAACACACAATGGAAGGACTAGTATAACCACTCGCTCTATAGTGTCAGTGTTGAGTAGTCAATAGTCTAATCGAGGCTGCAGTTCCAGAACAATGTGTGTCATTGGGGGAAGTGGGACAGGGTAGTGGCAGGGGGGGCGGGCGGGGGGGGGGGGGGGCATAAGTGTGCACAGTATGTAGGACCACTTCATCCTAAAGATCAGCAACATTTTTCATCTGCTTTATGTTGTCTGTCAACCATTCAGTGCCTCGAACTGAGTAATTACTTTTATTATTATAAAGCACATTAGCACAGGGAACCTAATACAATCATCTGTGTGTAGTTTAGTGAAGGTAAGTATTAACCATCAGAAAGTTAGAAGGTGCTACCCATTTAAAATAAAATAATTTTTATGGTTGTGTAATTATCATCATATAAAATTAAAATTTAAAATTATTTAAAACAAAAATATTAAACATCAAATATTGTTAAGAACTTCCTACAAAATTTCACATTCTGCAACCCTTTCACAGTCCAAGGTACAAGTCAGCACACAATTACATTTTGTTATAAATAATCAACCAAATTTACACTCCAAAAGAATGGAATGTCCATTCAAATTTCTCGCAAAACATCCTTTTCTGTAAATTGTGTGTGATATTGCTCTCACCATTAAACCTTGTTTATTTTCTACTTTCTCAATCTCTTGATGAAAGATCAAACCGGTATCCTCAAATATTCTCCAATATACTTCTTTTTTTCCTCTGTAAATAAAAGAACTTAAAAACTAGTAGCAAAGCACTGAAACCATTTTATTTCTCACCTCAGATCAACATCTGATCGAGAAAATCCCAACTTCCGAATCAATTTATAATTCTGAATAATACATAAAGCTTCTAAAAATTTGTCATGCCAATGTGGATTGGTGCTGCTTTCCAACCTGGCCCAATCAGAGATTAGCCCAATTCTATTGGACTGCTTAGCAACCTAAAAAACAAAACAAGAACAATGGCAACGCATTTTCGTTTGTGCACTTAGGTGAAAAACTTTTTCACACATACCTAATTTACTTCACGTTATGATAACAACATTATTTTCCTGCAGATTTATCTTTACACTAAGTAAGACAACTAATGAATACTACATATAATCCTGTTTCAACTGAATCAGAAGGATGTTATATTAACAAACAACAGTCTGAGCAGGAAGAGGTTTACTAGTTGCCGGGAGCTCCAACATTAGGCACATTATGAAGACCCTTAGGCATTTGTCATTCAGGTCTGGAAAGTTAAGTCAATGTAAGTTCAGTATATCTGCCAGGGGCTCTCATCTGAGATGTGGAGGCAGCCTTACCTGTGACTACAGTGTGTGCAATGTGCAGATGTCTGCAAGCTGCAGTTCACATCAGTAGCACAGACACCTGTTGCAGGGGTTCTGAGGCCATCCTTTGTTCAAACAGATAGCTGGCAGAAGTGACATCTGCTGGCCTCATGCATGGGGTGCTAGCAGAGCTTGCAATTTGCAGCATCGTTCCCAGAGTTATCAGACTCCTTTGGTTTGGAGGCAAGTGAGGGGTTTCAACCAAAGGACTGGCTACAGATTTCTAGACCTGCGATATTGGTTTTGTGGAATTCCCCTGGATACGTCAGGGATGCAATACATCAAGGAAGCAGCTTCTCGGGTAAAAGAGTACTCATGGATTGCACATGAGGAATTTTTATGCTAGGCGGTAGTCTGAGGGAAGACAGATGGCATTTAAAGTAATGACACTTCAACTGTCAAAATTTCCTATGTAAATTGTCTAAGTATTCGTAACAAAGTTCCTGCACTTACTGCCCTCCAGGAAAGTTCTTGTGCTCAAATTATTCTCAGGACCAAGAGCTGTCTGAAACCTCAAGCGGAAATCTCCAAGATATTTAGTGAGTCATGGAACATACATCAAAAAGACAGATTAGAGGCCATAGGAGGGAAGTATTCATTTCAGTTGACAAAAATATTCTCTATTGAGGTCAAAGTTGAGGGTGACAATGAACTTATCTGGTCACGTATAACAGGTCTAGATGAGATGTTTTACCAGCCAGCTGATACTACTGTGAAAGTTCTACTGTTATTCAAAGAGTCTACAGTCAGCAGTGCATAAATATCCAGATTATGCAATACTAGTTGGAGGTGACTTTAATCTTTATAGAGTGGCATATCTGTGGATTCATTGCAGGGAACAGGCAGACAATTGTGTGAAGTACTTTTGAACACATTTTCAGTAAACAGTCTTGAGCAGCTGGTTTGTCAGCTCACACACAATGGAAATATCTTAGACCTTGTAGCTATACATAGGCCGAACCTTGTCAACAAGGTCAGTACAGAAATGGTGATAAGCAATGATGATGTCTTTATAATGAACTTAATAAATCAGTTAAGAAGGCTAGAAGAGTGTTTCTGCAAAAAGGGGCACCAACTGGCAAACAGTGAACAGACATAACTTAGTTAAATTATGATGGACATAGAGGAATTATGTGCAAAGTTTAAACAGATTGTAAACCATGGTCTGGAGAACTATGCACCTAGTAAGCAGATTAAGGACAGAGAAGACCCACCATGGTCTAATAACATGATTTGGAAAAGGCTGAGGAGGCAGAGGCTGTTGCACTCTTGGTTCAAAAGAGAATGTGCAAATGATGACAAGCAAAGGTTAGTAGAGATTCACACATGAAGCACTGAACTACCACCACCATCATACACCAGCAAAAGGTCTGGTGGAGAACTCAAGAAAATTCTGGTCTTATGTAAAATTGATTACTGGGGTCTAATGTTTCCATCCATTCACTGGTTGAGCAGTCTGGTGAGGCAGTCGAAGATAGCAAAACAAAAGTGCAAGTTTCAAATTTCACGTTTAAGAAACTTTGCACGCAAGAGAATCGTACAAATGTGCCGTTGTTTGACCATCGAACAAACTTCCACATGGACGACATAGTAAGAATATCTCTGGCACAGAGAAATGGCAAAAGGACTTGAAAACAAATAAGTCTAAGTCGCCAGGTCCTGACAGAATTCCAATTCCGCTTTACGAAGAGTGCTCTACAGCACTGGTCCCTTACCTAGCTTGCATTTATCATGAATATCTCAACCAGCACAAAAGTCCCAAGCTACTGAAAAAAAAAGCACAGGTGACTCCTGTATACAAGAAAGGCAAATAAATGGACCCACAAAATTACAGACCAATATCGCTAACATACGTTTGGTACATAATCATTGAAAGCATTCTCATTTTTCTTGAGACCAAGAATCTTTTGTCCACCTATCAGCATGGTTTTAGAAAGCATTGCTCATGCAAAACTCAGCTTGCCACTTTCTCATGTGATGTACTCACAGATCTAGATTTATGGAAGGTGTCTGACATTGACCCATTGCAGATTGTTAAAGTAGGTACGAGCATATGGGAGATGTTTACAAATATGTGAATGCACAAAGACTTCTTATGTTATAGAACCCAGTGTGTTGTCCTCAATAGCAGGTGTTCATCAGAGAGAAGGGTATAGCCAGGAGTGCCCGAGGGAAGTATGATAGGACCACTATTATTCACTATATACATAAACAATTTGCAGGGCAGGGTGCGCAGCAATCTGTGGTTGTTTGCTGATTATGCTGTTGTAAACAGTAAGGTATCAGCATTGAGCGACTGTAGGTGGATACAAGATGACTTGGACAAAATTTCTAGTTGGTGTGACGAATGGCAGCTATCTCTAAATGTAGGACAATGTAATTTACAGTGGATGAGTAGGAAAAACAAACTCATTATGTTCGGATACGGCATTAGTCATGTCCTGCTTGACACAATCACATTGTTTAAATATTGGGCATATTGCAAAGAATTATGAAAAAGAACGAGTATTTAAGGATTGTGGTAGGGAAGGGTGAAAGGTTGACTTCAGTTTATTGGAAGAACTTTAGGAAAGTGTGGTTCACCCGTAATGGGCACCACATTTAGGACACTAGTGTAACCAACTCTTAAGAACTGCTCGAGTATTTTGGGTCTATACCAGCTCTGATTAAAGGAGGACATCAAAGCAATTCAGAGCTGGACTGTTAGATTTGTTACTAGTACAGTAAAACAATACCCAAGCGTTACAGACGTGCTTCAGGAACTCAGATTGGAAACCCTGGAGGAAAGGTGACATTCTTTTCGAAAGCACAGAGAAAATTGAGAGAAACAGCATTTGAAGCTGGCTACAGAATGATTCTACTGCCTCCAACATACATTACATGTAACGGCCACCAAGATAAGATACGAGAAATTAAGGCTCATACAGAGTTGTATACTGTAGACAGTTGTTCTTCCTTTGCTCTTTTTGCAAGCGTAACAAAAAAGGAAATGATTAGAAGTGGTATGGAATACCCTCCACCACATGCAATATGGTGGACTGCAAAGTATGTAGATGTAGAAGTAGAGATTCCTCAGGAGGACATCCAACAGCTCTATCAATCAATGCCAGGCTAGATAGCTTCTTGTGTAAGAGCCACAGGGGGATGAATGCGTTGTTGACTTGCTCAATTTGTGAAGGTATTCCTCTTAAATACATCATCCAATTTTTCTAAAACTTAATCTCTTGTTTTGCTGTATGTGTACTTCACATCTGCAATTTTTCCATTCTATTCGGACAATTCCTCCTTGGTTTTTGTCCGAGCATATTACACTCTTTGTTCTGTAATATTCACGCATTCCAGAAATCTGAACTCTCCGTATTCATATTCTCTTTTCTACATAAATCTCTAATTTTCCTACAGGCAGTATTTATCTTTTCAGTAATCGTGCATGCATTTACAGGGTCGCACTTCTATTCTGACATTTTGCACTTTGTCAATCTTTTTTCGACTATTCTCTCTCACTCATTTCATTTGCTACATTTTTATATTTTCTCCTTTTGTCAAATAAGTTCAATGTGTGTTCCCATTGATTTTTAATAGTCTTCTCTTTTTGCATTTGTGACTCTTTCCTGCCACTCTTTAAATGCTATCCACTCATATTCCACTGTATTCCTTTCCCCGTTTCGGTCAATTGTTGCCTAGCACTACCATTGGAACTCTCAACATTCACTTCTCTTAATTTATCAAGATCACATCATCTTAATATCCTACCTTTTTGGAAATTCTTCAATTTTAAACTGCAGTTCATAACCATAAAATATGGATGGAATCCACGTCTGCCCCTGGATATTTTTTCAATTTTAAAATCTGGTTTCAAAATCGCATTCTTACCATGATACACTGAAGTGCCAAAGAAACTGGTATAGGTATGCAAATTCAAATACAGAGATATACAAACAGGCAGAATACGGCACTGTTGTCGGCAATGCCTATATAAGACAACAAGTGTTCATTTCACAAGTGTACTGTGAACATCTGGAACACAGAAAACATCAAACCCCCAACATTGTTGCAGCCAGAAAAAGATCCTGCAAGAACGGGACCAATGACGACTGAAAAGAATTGTTCAATGCAACAGAAGTCAGTGTGTGAACCATTCAACTGAACATATCAATATGGGCTTTCGCAGCCGAAGACCCACTCGTATATCCTTGATGACTGCACCACACAAAGCTTTATGCCTCGCCTAGGTCTGTCAGCATTGGACTGTTGTTGACTGAAAATGTGTTACTCGTCGGATGAGTCTCATTTCAAATTGAATTGAGCGGATGGACATGTACTGGTATGTACACAACCTCATGAAGCCATGGACCCTGCATGTCAGCAGGGGACTGTTCAAGCTGGTGGAGGCTCTGTAATGGTGGGGGTGGGGGTTGGGGGGGGGGGGGGGGCAGTTGAGTGATATGGGACCTCCAATACGTCTAGATACGACTGACAGGTGACGTGCACAAACATCTTGTCTGGTGACCTGCATCCATTCATGTCCATTGTGCATTCTGATAGACTGAGGCAATTCCAGCAGGACAAAGCAACACCCCAAACATCCAGAACTGCTACAGAGTGGTTCTAGGAACACACTTCTTATTTTAAACGCTTCCCCTGCCCACCAAACTCCCCAGACATTAACATTACTGAGCATATCTGGGATGCCTTGCAACATGCTGCTCAGAAGAGATCTTCATCCCCTCGTATTCTTACGGAATTATGAACAGCCCTGCATAATTCTTGGTGTCAATTCCTCCAGCACTACTTCAGACATTAGTCCAAGTTCATGCCACGTCGTGTTGTGGCACTTCTGCATTCTTGCAGAGGCCCTACACGATATTAGGCAGGTGTACCAGTTTCTTTGGCTCTTCAGCGTATAATCTATCTGAAACCTTCCAGTGTCCTTAAGTGTGTTAACGTACACAACCTTCTTGCATGACCCTTATTTCATGTATTAGCACTAATTAAGTTGTGTTCTGTGCTAAATTCTACCAGATGGCTTCCCCATTCACTCCCCTCTCCCAGTCCATGTTGTTCTTTTTCTTCTCACCTGCTGCCTACTAACGAATTTCAGTCCCTCATTGCAATTACATTTTCATCTCACTTAACTGATTAGTTTCTTTTACCTCATCAAACAGTCTTTCCATCTCTTCATTATTTGTGGAGCTAGACAGCATTTAATCTTGTACTACTGTGGTCAGTGTTGACTTCATGCATCTTTGTTATGATTAGACATTTATTATGCTATTCATACTATCATTCCTATTTCTTTATTAATGGTTAGATCTACAACATTACCCCAATGACATGTGTTGATAACACACTTTTCAGCCCACTGGTAGTACTGTTCTTCCTGCCACTAGACTTCAATTAATTCCAGTGCACATAACTTCAACCTATCCACCTCTCTAAATCATCTAGCCTATCTAACCATTTAAGGAATTAAGTCTCCATGCATTAACCCACAGAAAGTAAATTTTGTTTCTCCCAATAACATCCCAAGTAGAACCATGCAGACTACTGTAACTCCAGAATATTTTCAGAGGAGGATGGCATCATCATTAAGCCATGCACTATAGCTGCACACCCTTGGTAAATGTGACGGCTGTAGTTTCTCTTTGCTTTCAGTCATTCACAGTACCAACATGTATGACTATGTTGGCTTATGTTACAATCCACACTGCAACTACTGAAAACACTACTGTCCCTTTTCCACAACCACTACGTTTGTGTGGCCTCTTCAATGATACACAGCCACTGGACTTGTCAATGATACACAGCCACTGGACTTGTCAATGATACACAGCCACTGGACTTACTTTACACACACTGTGTTTTTCTTGATTTAATCAAGTGTGATTAGTTATATAAATAATAGAAACAGGTTTGTATTCCATCAGGGTTCTTAAGGACAATTCTAACCTCAAAATGAATGAAAATCATGTTTATATCACGTCTTTAATCTATAAATTTTAAATGGAAAGGAAATAGAACTCTGAAGTGGCATGACACTTTTCATAGCTGTATTGGCTTGTCTGAAAACAGTATAAGAACAAATTTCAAGTTTTTAGGAAGTAAACTGGAAAACAATGTTTATGTCGTGTATGGAGAATAGCTCTCTCGCTCTTCACTTTTTCAGCACTTCTATAGCAGTGTGCGACACCATAAACCTAATTTCACATTAATAAAGACTCAATATTTACATAAATGATCACAGGTGTTCTTTGAACTACAGAAAACCTCTTCATAATACTATACGTGCTTTACATAGGATCACAGTGCCCTGTTAATTGGTTTCAGAGACATCTTCAACATCAGGCCACACAAATGTGTATGTTGAGTCCTGCATCATCTTCAGGAACTAGTCTCATCACAAGACATCACTGTCTACTTGTCCTATAAAGTTCTTTGTTTTCTTCTTTTTTGCTTTTTGGTATCTAATGACCTGTGTAAAGCTACCTCATGAAGCACTGAGTCATACATCTTCGGTTGTTTTCAGCTCACTAGTAACATGCCTCAACAAGAAACAACTTTTGTCTACAGTTCCCAACTCTTCAGGCCTTATTGAAGCACATTTCATACAAACAAGAATAACAATTAGAACATAACTATGACATAGCAATGAAAGCTTTTAGGGAATATAAAACACAAAGATACTCACATCCAGTTAAATGCATTTATCATCAAGCAGGACGATGTACGAACAACGCAATCGCCAATAAAGTTCACTATGTCTTACTGAGCAGCCATTTTACTCAGAACTTCCAAAACTGACCATGTGTGGCGCCTGACGACTTTGTGTGAAGTGTGTAAAGTAACCCCAGTTGATGGTGCCAATCAAATATATTGTCACTCATAGTTCGGTTATCCGTATCTTACCAGCATGTGAACCACACCACCTGAGCGAGGTTGATTAACCAGTGACATAAAATAAAGAAAGGTGGTAAATTAAACAAAAATTTAAAATATTGTAACTCTATTGCAGATATGTAATGACTTAGGTATAAGAAAGTTTTTGGACACAATTTTTAGACTCTGCAGGTCACCCAGGGACAATTAAATGCACTTACGCACACAAAACATACTGGTGCAATTCCAAGAATTGTTCACACACAAAGACACCCTGGTCTTTAAGAATATCTACAGAAAAGTTATGCTGGAAGATGAATAGAAAAATAGGGCACTTCAAATTCCGCATTGTAACAGAATGAAGCATCATTATCACATGTAGTGTAAATAATCACCTTGGTGAATTGATGAGATGTACAAGTATCTACCAAACCGACTAACAATGTTCACTGCCATAAAAAGTTTATTTAACTAATGAATTGGTATAGCCTGCTGTTCAGAAGCTTGTTTTCTTTACGTACACTTATCCTGGAATGGATGGACGCAGCATATCTGCAAGTCAGGATGACAATAGCAATCTTACTACATTCACAATACCTGCTTGTTGGGCAGCTTATTCCCTGTATCCAGTCCTGCCTCGACATCATCATGGGAACACAAGAGAAGCTGTTATCTGTTGCTATTCAATTGGAATCTGTCAGCTTGGACAGGAAATTTTGGACACAGTCCATATTAATGTATTTGTGTGATGTTCTGATTAATGAGCAAACTTTGTTATGCATGGTCATTGTAAATCAGAGAACGATGTACAACACATTGTTTCTGAGAAGCATCTTATTTATTTTGAGAATCTCTATACTGGACTGTACTCTTAACTAAGAAATGAAGTCTGACAGATATCAGTGAGTGTGAAGAAATAACAAGGTGAGCAAATGATAGTAAGAAATCTTAGCTGTAAAGCACACTTTACAGTACCACTCTATATTATGATAACCAGTGGGACCATCACACAGTGTTCCACAAAGATTCAAAGAAGGCTGAAGCAGCCTCATTCAGTAACAACTGAAATGCTGTATCATTACCTCATTCATTAACTGTAATATGTAGAATACTTAATGTGTCCTCATGGAGCAAGTACTCATTTTACTGCAGTCTAAGGAAAAAATCTTAAATGATGTTATAGATGTCTCCTGCAGCAGGTTCAGCATTAATGGAGGGAAAATGTTG
The DNA here is from genome assembly GCF_021461395.2 of Schistocerca americana. Lineage (NCBI taxonomy): Eukaryota > Metazoa > Arthropoda > Insecta > Orthoptera > Acrididae > Schistocerca > Schistocerca americana. Next base: position 556,492,689 of record NC_060119.1, on the reverse strand, counting down.
TTATGTGATTCACAATGAATGCTGGTGTATACTAGTGATATCACAGATTGCCAGTATATCTAATTCACCGTACAGCACATTGTGACTAATAGTGCCCAAAAACACCATTACATACTGGACACCTAAACCAAGTGACTTCATAAACTTTCCCAGAGTAGTAACTTTTGACACTCCTCTCTGGTTTGTAGCCCTATCACATCAAAGCTCCTGATCAAGGTATAATTCTGAGTCAGGAGAGCAGCTGCTACATTTCTGTGCACTTTCCAACATAGTAACTAAAAATAAATAATTTCTATAGATTTTGTATTTTATCTTGCAAACAACAAAGTTCAAGTAACAGGAGTCACTACCAATGGCCCTGCAGGACTACTCAGTAAAGGATGAGAGGGGTCACTCGGGTGTTTTCATAGCAGGTAACCGATAAAGTAATAACATTCTATTGTTGAACACCACATGTAGCTTACACACAGGTCTGCAGCATCTAGTGGGTTAGGGGTGATAATTACTTACAGATGTAGCTGACATATGACTCGACATTTGACATCATAATCTGAAAAAATTAAATATAAGGGTGAATAGGAATGCAAGAAGGCACAATTACAATTCTGAGACAAGTGTTACATATACTGAATACTTCTGATGTGACTATGAGCCACAAAGCTTCAGTAATTCCTGTCTAAATTATACAGGGAATTCAGACAAACAGTATCTCAATGTCTCAAAGTGGCACAGAAAGTGGCCAGGGAACACTAAGCATTTCAACAGGGAATACTGCATTCGTCTCCGAACAGACAATAAAATTAATTAACAAAGAGATGAACTGTAGGAAACTTTGCAAGAAGCATCAATGATCTCAGTCAGTAAAAATTAGGCACCTGTGTAATCTCAACCAGAATAGCTGCATGGCATTTTCTAGCTAAGTCAGAAAATCATTTCTCCAAGTAACAAGCCTCTCAGAAGACCAACCCCCCATCCAAGTTACGAGAGGAAGACAATGCTGCAAAATATGTGAAGGCCTACAAGGGTGAAGTATACAGTGAGGGCTTCAAGTGCACTGGAGCCAATACAGTAGCTGTGAAGGCCCTGCAGACACTCCAAAAATTAGCAACTAACAAGGCTCTCGTGAAGCTGTGATAGTGCTAGATAGCCAACAGTATATCAACAAGCAGCCTTCAACAAGTGACTTAGCTTCAGAAAGGATGGTTATAAAAGACAACTATCCAGCAATACAAATGGACTACAAATTGGAACACTGAACATTGCAGTGCTGACAGGAAAGGAAGAGGAGGTAGTGGATATGATGTGAAGAAGAAGCTGGATATGTTAGACATGGGAGATAAGATGAAAAGAAGAAGGCAGCAGGGAACGAGGACAGTTTACAGATTGTACTGAAATGGAAATGAAGAAGAAAGACAAAAGGGAGTGGGAGCAGTTGTGGGGGATGCACCAAAAGAAGAGGTGTAGAGATTAAGCAACAGGATAATAAAGATCAGAATAATGGCAAAGGGAAGAAGTATGAAGGTGGTTTAAGTGTATGCCCCTTAAGTGAGATATCTCATAGGAAGAAGACTGAAGAAGAACTGCATTAACAATGGAATGGTCAAAGGATAATAGTCCTGCAGCCATTCAATTGCTTTTTTAGTTCATCCTCAAAGTCGTCCTCCCCTTGAGATGCACAGCCCACTTAAAAGCACACATAGGGAAAGAAAAACAAGGGTATGAAAATGTACTGGGAACAGAAGGATGAGTAACTGGAAAAGAAGAAAGAAAGATTGCCCAAATTCTGCAAGAGAAATGGTTTAGTGATAGGTAATTCCTGGTTTCAAAAGAAAGAGAAAAACAAAGTACATCTACATCTACATCGATACTCCGCAAGCCACCCAACGGTGTGTGGCGGAGGGCACTTTACGTGCCACTGTCATTACCTCCCTTTCCTGTTCCAGTCGCATATGCTTCGCGGAAAGAACGACTGTCTGAAAGCCTCCATGCGCACTCTAATCTCTCTAATTTTACATTCGTGATCTCCTCGGGAGGTATAAGTAGGGGGAAGCAATATATTCGATACCTCATCCAGAAATGCACCCTCTCGAAACCTGGCGAGCAAGCTACACCGCGATGCAGAGCGCCTCTCTTGCAGAGTCTGCCACTTGAGTTTATTAAACATCTCCGTAACGCTATCACGGATACCAAATAACCCTGTGACGAAACGCGCCGCTCTTCTTTGGATCTTCTCTATCTCCTCCGTCAGACCGATCTGGTACGGATCCCACACTGATGAGCAATACTCAAGTATAGGTCGAACTAGTGTTTTGTAAGCCACCTCCTTTGTTGATGGACTACATTTTCTAAGCACTCTCCCAATGAATCTCAACCTGGTACCCGCCTTACCAACAATTAATTTTATATGATCATTCCACTTCAAATCGTTCCGCACGCATACTCCCAGATATTTTACAGAAGTAACTGCTACCAGTGTTTGTTCCGCTATCATATAATCATACAATAAAGGATCCTCCTTTCTATGTATTCGCAATAGATTACATTTGTCTATGTTAAGGGTCAGTTGCCACTCCCTGCACCAAGTGCCTATCCGCTGCAGATCTTCCTGCATTTCGCTACAATTTTCTAATGCTGCAACTTCTCTGTATACTACAGCATCATCCGCGAAAAGCCGCATGGAACTTCCGACACTATCTACTAGGTAACGTAGTAAAGCAGGAATCGGAGCAGAAATGTTTGGGAAGATTATAAAGGAAAGATTACCAAATGGGGAACCAAAAACAGGAGAAGATGAATGGGTAGCAGAAAATGGTGGAAGGAGATATCATGCTGCAATGAAAGTGTCAAGGAGGTAATGAGAAGGAAGAACAAGGCCTTCAGACTGTGGTTTGAAGAAAGGACTATGGTATGTTAGTTTTTGGAAGCTCCAACATTAGGCACATTGTGGAGCCCCTTGGGAAGACAGCTTTCAGGGCTGAAAAGAAAGTCAGACTGCACTTGATATGTCTGCCAAGGTGCTTCATCTGAGATGTGAAAGTGGGCCTTGCCTGATGCTATCTAGCATGCAGGGTGTAGTCATCTGTGAGCTGTGGCTTACGTCGGCACCAACGACACCTGTCTCATGGGTTCTGAGGCCATCCTCAGTTCATACAGGCAGCTGGAGGAAGTGGTGATACCTACTGGCTTCACACGTGGGGTGTGAGCACAGCTTGCAATATGGAGGGTCTCAACCAAAGGCTTTGTCGAATCTGAAGCAGCACTGATTGTAGATCTCAGGACCTGTGTTATCATATGGAGACTTTTTGAACTCTTCATGATTCGTTACAGGTACACTACACAAAAGAAGCAGCTCCTTGGTTGGCAGAATACTTGGGAAGTGCACATGGGGCTTTTTTAGCCCAACAAAGTTCCTTAATTTACTGCACTCCAGGAAAGTTCTCATGCTCAAATTAATATTGGGACTGAGAGCTGCCTGGAACCTGAGGTAGAAAGCTCTCAGATAGATAGTAAGTCATGAAACATATATCGGGAAGAGATTAGACATCATATGACAGGGGTGTTCATTGCAGCTGGCAAAACAATTGCCTCCAACGTCAATTGTGAGCTTGACTTAGAAGTTACCTGGACATGCATAACAGGTCTATTTGAAATCAACTTAATTACTGAATGTTTTTACTGGGCTGTGACAGTTCTAGAATCATTCAAACAAAGTCAATCTATGGTTAATAGAGAGGAAACACCCAGGTACGCAGTATTAGTTGGAGGCAACTTTAACTTACAAAGTATAGAATGGGATGTCTACGGATTCACTACAGTAAAAAGCAAGGGGGGGGGGGGGGGGGGGGGGGAGGTGGCGAGTACAGACAGTTTTGAGAAGTACTTTTGATCATATTTTCCGAAAGCATGTCTTTGGCAGCTAGTTTGGCACCCCAGATGCAATGGAAATATCTTAGGCCCGGTAGTTACAAACAGGTAAGACTTTACTGACAGTGTTGGTCTAGAGAGTGATCATGATGCCGTCATAGGGACTATAGTGACCAAAGCTAATAAATCACTCAAGAATGAAAGGAGAGTGTTTCTGCTAGAAAGAGCAGATAGCAGTAGGTAGGATCTCACTTAGATAACGAACCGGCATCACTTAGTTGCAGTAACACGGACATAGAGGAATTATGGGCGAAGTTTAAACAGTTTGTAAATTGTGGCTGGAACAACAGTGTGTCTAGTTAGTGGATTAAGGATGTAAAAGACCCACCATGGTATAACAGAAGTAAGAAAAATGCTAAGGAAGCAAAGGCTGTTTTACTCTCCGCTCCAAAGAAAATAAACAAATGATTAAAGAAAAAGGTTAGTAGAGATTTGTGCGCCTCTGAGAAGATCTGTACACAAACGACCACCACTGTTATACCTTAACAAAAGATCTGCCCAAGATTCGGAGAAAATTCTGGTCCTACATAAAATTGGTACCCAAGTCCAGTCGCTTATTGACCAGTCTGCTGTGTCAATAAAAAATAGCAAAGTTAAGATGAAGTTTCAAATTTCCCATTTAAGAAATTATTCATACAGGAGAATCACACAGACATACCAGTGTTTGACTACTGAACAGGCTTCCGTATGGATGACATAGTAATAAGCATCCCTGAAGTAGCAAAACAACTGAAAGAGTTGAAAACCAATAAGCCACCAGGTCCAATGGAATCCCAATTCAGTTTTACAAATAGTACTCTAAGGATTAGCCCCACGTTTGGCTTGCATTGGTTGGTTGGTTGAAAGGTGGGTCGTCACAGTGCAGAGGGTCGGCAGAGAACCACAGAGACCCTGCCAGAGGCCCGCATGGAGGACAACCACACATTCGTAGTCTCCTTAATGGCACGCAGTTAGTTGTGCATGCTGAGGTTATGCCATTTCGTCTCCCAAAGCCACAAAACCTTGCAGCGTAGTACTGAAATCAAGTACAGTTGCAGAGAAGCTGATCTCCATAACCGGTTTCCACATAGCCCGTATCGCCAGCCTGTCGGCAAGTCCATTGCCTGGGATTCCAACGTGACCTGGGGTCCAGACAAACACCACTAAATGACTGGATCCTTCCAGGGCATGGATGGACTCCTGTATGGTCGCTACCAAAGGATGACGAGGGTAGTGCTTGTCGATAGCTTGTAGGCTGCTCAAGGAGTCTGTACACAGAAGGAACACCTCCCCAGGGCATGAACGGATGTGCTCAAGAGCACGAGATATAGCCACCGGCTCGGCAGTGAAAACACTGCAGCCATTGGGCAACGAAAGCTGCTCAATATGTCCTCAATGGACATACGCAAAGCCGACGTGACCATCAGCCATCGAGCCATTGGTGTAAACCACTTTGCGGCCTCAGTACTTGTCAAGAATTGAGACGAAGTAGAAGAGGAGAGCCACGGGGTTAACTGAGTTCTTAGGGCCATGTGGAAGGTCCAGGCGAAGCTGCACCCTAGGTGTACACCGTAGAGGTGTACGTGAATGGACCTCAAGTATAGGTGATAAAGGCAAGGACTCCAGTTCAGAAAGAAGGGATCGGACATGAACTGCAATTGGAAAACCTGATCTGGGCCGCCGATACGGGAGACGAACTGCTGTGGGAGGGAAAAGGAGACGGTGATTCGGATGTGCAGGAGGACTATGAACGTGTGCTACGTAATTGGCCAACAGTAGTTGTGCATGCCTAACCATCAATGGAGGCACTCCAGCTTCCAGAAGGGCGCTGGTCACCGGACTCTTCCTAAAAGCTACTGTCGCTAGGCGAACGCCACATTGGTACACTGGGTCGAGTTAACGCAACGCTGATGGCACCACTGAACCATAAACCAGACTCCCATAGTCAAGGCGGGATTGAACAAGGGCTCTGTAGAGCTGCAGCAGTGTAGAGCGATCTGCATCCCAGCTGGTGTTGCTCTTTGTGTTACTCAGGCAGCAGAGGGTATTGAGGTGCTGCCAGCACTTCCGCTTAAGCTGACAAAGGCGAGGAAGCCAAGTCAACCGAGCATCAAAAACCAGTCCTAAGAATTGATATGTCTCCACTACAGTGATTGGATTATCATTAAGGTAAAGTTCTGGTCCCAGATGAATGGTATGGCACCAACAGAAGTACATAACACATGACTTTGTGGCCGAAAACTGGAAACTGTGGGCTAGAGCCCATTATTGCGCCTTGTGGATCGGTCCCTGTAGGTGCTGCTCAGCAACACCAGTACTGGTGGAGCAATACAAAATGCAGAAGTCATCTGCATACAGAGAAGGTGAGACAAACAGCCCTACAGCTGTTGCTAGACCATTAATGGCCACTAAAAACAGAGATACACTCAATACAGAGCCCTGTGGGACCCCATTCTCCTGGATATGGGGGGGGGGGGGGGGGGGGGGGGGGGAACTATGGGAGGCATCAACTTGGACATAGAAAGTATGAAGCAATAGGAAATTCTGGATAAAAATCGGGTGTGGGCCTCAAGACCCCACTCGTATTATGTGGCAAGGATATGATGTCGCCAGGTCATGTCGTATGCTTTTCGTAAATAAAAAAAGGCGGCAATCAGGTGTTGGTGTCTGGAAAAGGCTGTTCAGATGGCAGACTCTAGGGACACAAGATTATCAGTGGTAGAGCAACCCTGGTGGAAGCCGCACTGACATGGAGCCAGTAGGCCACTTTACTCCAGGACCCAACCCAACCGCCGACACACCATATGTTCCAGCACCTTACAAAGAACGTTGGTGAGGCTGACGGGCCAACAGCGACCCACATCAAGCAGGTTTTTAACGAGTTTGAGCACCGGAATAATGGTGCTCTCCTGCCATTGCGATGGAGAGATACCACCACACCAGATCTGGTTGAAGATGGTGAGGAGATGTCGCTTGTAGTCAGATGAGAGATGTTTAATCTTATGACTGTGGATCCAAACTGGTCCAGGAGCCATGTCAGGGCAATGTGCAAGGTCACTGAGGAGCACCCACTCTGCAAATGGGGCGTTACAGGATTCACGGTGGCGCATAGTGAACGAGAGGACTTTCCCTTCCAGCCACCGTTTGAGAGTGAAAATGGCTGGGGGGTAATTCTCCGATGCAGAGGCTCCAGCAAAGCGCCCAGCAAAGTGCCCGGCAATCGCGTTTGTGTCGGTAGATAATACGCCATTTACATCAACACCGGGAACATCTGTTGGGGTCTGGTACATGAAAACACGTTTGATCTTTGGCCAGACTTGGGAAGGTGATGTATGGCACCCAATGCTTGGGACATATCTCACCCAACACTCCTGCTTCCTTCGTTTGATAAGTTGGCGAACGTGAGCACGGAGCCGTTTAAAAGCTATTAAGTGCTCCAGGGAAGGGTGCCGCTTATGCCGCTGTAGAGCTTACTGATGCTCCTTAATAGCTTCAGCGACTTCTGGCGACCACCAAGGGACTGTCTTTCGCCGGGGGCACCCTAAAGAGTGAGTGATCGTGTTTTCTGCCACAGAAACAATTGTTGTAGTCACCTGCTCAAGTATCACATCGATGTTCCCATGTGGGGGAGATTCAATGGTGACAGCAGAGGTGACAGGTTCCCAGTCTGCTTTGTTTAAGGCCCATCTGGACAGGTGTCTGTGGGCTTGACACCAGGGCAGTGACAAGAAGGTGGGGAAGTGGTCACTACCACACAGGTCGTCATGTACTCTCCAGTGGATAGATGGGCATGAAAATCTCCCAAAAGTAGCAAAGGTTTAGGGAGTTGATCCATCAGTGCAGTTAATACATTCAGGGATATGATACCATCGGTAGATAATACGCCATTTACATCAACACCGGGAACATCTGTTGGGGTATGGTACACTTCCCCATCTTCCTGTCACTGCCCTGGTGTCAAGCCCACAGACACCTGCCCAGATATACATTGCAGACAGTTATTTCCTGCGTTGTTCTTATTCTGACAGCCACAGCTTCAAGAGGGGTTGGAAGGGGCACAGGTTCACTACAGACTGAGTTTAGGACATAAACACAAACTCCACCTGACACTCTATTACAGTCGCTATGGTTCCTGTAGTATCCCTTATAGCCACAGAGGGCAGGGGTCTGCATTGCCGGGAACCAAGTTTCCTCCAGGGCAATGCAGAAAGCAGGTGTAAAGCTTAACACTTTCACTGCGGCTGACGCTTATTAGCGTCACAACAAGCCAAGAGCCAGTGCGGCGTCCGCGCTCACTGTCGGATTACTCAGTCTAGTTGCAGTGTCTAAGCTAGCACCTAAGCGTGTAAACTTTTGTTTTGTGTGGTCAGTTATCGAATGTATATTGTTCATGATGGCGGCTAATGAACCGATACCTGGACCTTCCAATGTGAAAAGGAGCATAAAAAGTGTTAAATTGACAGAGGAACAGTTACTTAGTGTACTAGACGACAGTGATTTTCTGTGTAGTGAGGACGAGGCATACCACGGAGTTTGTCATTTCAGGGCAGCAAAAGAAATTGCAGAGTGATGATAGCGTGGAAGCACAGCTTTCGAATCTGTTTCGTGACAGTTTCAAATCTGATGATATACGGATCACGGCGATTGTGTGGAAATCTACGACGAAAAAGAGCCCGACCTGTCACACGGAGATAATCCAGGTGAGTCCTGGCATAAAGAGCCACATAATACGCAGTATCATCCATTTACGAAGGAAGAAGGTTTGCAGATTCATCCTGCTAGCAATTCTCCTACGGATTTCTTGAGATTATTGGTAACAGATGAATTGTTGCAACTTGTAGTTGACGAAACGAACGATAACGCACTTAACATATTGCTGAGCGAAAATACAAAAGAGGTATCTACGATCTGTAAATGGAACCCTCTAAGTATAGGCGAATTACTAACTTTTCTGGGTGTTTCGTTACATATGGGTAACGTTAAATATCCGCGATTACAAAACTACTAGAAGAAAGAACCGCTGTTTGAGAATAGAGGAGTACCAATGAGTATAAGCAGAGACCGGTAATTGATCATATTACGCTCTCTGCATTTTGCAAAAAATCCACTTCCAGGAAACCCGAAACCAGACGATCGTTTGTATAAGATACGACCTATATTGGATTATTTTAACACGTGATTTATCAATAGATGAGTCAATGAGTTTTTGGAGGGGAAGATTGTCATTTACACAATACATAAAAAGCAAACGTAGTAAATATGGCATTAAGATGTACATGCTCAACGTAGGGTGTGTTTCACTTACTAATTTCTACACGTCCGGGCCTCCCCTGGGCATCTATGATAAATGTAGATTGCTAATTCTCTCATACCAGGAGCAAACATGCTACTAAATTGACGACCTCTATCAGAGTCAATCTTAAAAACGCGGATTTGAAGTAAATATAATTTAAAATGAATCCAGTTTCCTTTTTCCTTTTTTTCCTTCTCAAGAATTTGCATTTTGGAATCCAAATTTTTCCTGAATGCAGTGGATTTGTTGCTTGTTTGAATTGTATTTTTTGTTACATTATCAACAAATCACGAACATTTGAATGACACCTGTGACCCCTATTGGTGTCAAACAGCAAACAGACTTTAAAACATGACCACAATACAGTCTAAGCTTATTTCAAGTAATGCATCTAAGGTGTCATCATTAAGTCAGTATAGAACATGATTTTACAGATCTTACAAGGTCTTGACGTCAGACTGTAGCTCAGGTGTGCTTTGGAGCGTCGGCTCCGAGCGGTACCTGCCGTTTCATAACGTTACCGGCCCACACTGTCACGTTGCCCGGCCGCACTGGAGAGTTGCGCACCTGCACCGATGCCACAGCGAAAGTGTTAACAGATGCCGTAGCTCAGCCATATAGTGGAAAAAACTGCCACAATTCCACTTGAGGATGACATCATCGTGAGACTGGGAAGGTATGAAACACGACATGAGGCAGTTTACGTCTCAGGGTCACCTGCTGCCACCGACTTTTTGCCTGAGCAGTCCATATCCATTTTGTCTGAGGGTCCGACAAGATCTAGATCCTCAGCGGATGCCAGAATCTTCACCTGACCCGCAGTCACAGAGCTCTTTCCCACTAGCAGAAACCTGGGAAGGGAGTGACCCAAGGGACTCCTTCCTAGTAAGAGCAGCAAAAGAATTTGAACGCTTCTCCGGCTTTGAAGTGGGGTCGGACATCCCCGGAGGTTGGGGAGGGGGGTGTTGTTCCTGAAGTAGGTGGTGCAGGAGCAACAGGGAGGGAAGTGACTGCTGTGTAGTGCTGGAATGGGAACAGGGAGAGGGCTGGATGGGTGAGGACAGTGACTAACGAAGGTTGAGGCCACAAGGGTTATGGGAACGTAGGATGTACTGCAGGGAAAGTTCCCACTTGCGCAATTCAGAAAAGCTGGTGTTGGTGGGAAGGACTCATATGGCACAGGCTGTGAAGCAGTCATTGAGATGAGGGGTATCATGTTTGGCAGCATGTTCAGCTACAGGGTGGTCCACTGGTTTTTTGGCCACAGTTTGTCGGTGGCCGTTCATACTGACAGACAGCTTGTTGGTTGTCATGCCTACATAAAAGGCAGCACAGTGGTTGCAGCTTAGCTTGTAGATCACATGACTGGTTTCACAGGTAGCCCTGCGTTTGATGGGATAGGTGTTGTTAGGACTGGAAGAGGGCACTAATCATCCCTGTATTCAAGAATGGAAGGATTGTAGAACCTACAAGGAAGTCACACTGCTACCACACTGTGCAAAAGTATACAAAAAGAACCTCGAGGACAGAAGTTGAAAAAGTGTAGAGAACAAATTCAGATAAGAGCAGTATGGCTTCAGTCATGGGACGTCAACTATTGACTTCACATTTGCAGTGAGGCAGCTCGTGGAGCAGGCAGCTCGTGGAGTATCGCTATGAATTTGGGGACCTTGAAATGGCCTTTACAATGTAGGAAAGGCATCTAATAGTCTGTAGAAGAAAGGTCTGAGAAGCACTAGGAAAGAGAAAAGTGGAAAAGAGAGATAACAAGCAGGGTACTGTGGAAATCTGAGTTGTGTCTAAGTGGGATATGAAAAGATAGATTGGTTCCAGCAAACAACTGAAGTGAAACACGGCAGTGCATTGTCACATTTCCTCTTCACTGTGGTCTTGTATGAAATAACGGCAAAGTTGGCAGAAAAACTGGAGAAGACAAGATGAAAGCAATGGTGCTCGTGGACGACGAGATGATCTGGGAAAACAGAGATGCCTCTGAAACACAGGTAATGAGAAAAATAGAAGTAAGCAGGTTTCTGGCATGTGAAATGAAGTTCCTCGAAAGCAAGATAGGAGTAATGAAGAAAGAGAGGATGAGGAATGAGACAATAAGGAAAATAGTGAATGAGAAGCCCTTGCAGAACAGGATAGTAACATGCTATGGGCACTTAAAGGGAATGGAAAACAAGGAATTTTCAAGAAGATACATGAAACAGAGATGCAAAGGAAACTACCAAGAAGAAGACCAAAGGGTATATGGCTAAAAGGTGTGGAAGAGTATGCTGCATGGGGAAAAAAAGAAAGAGAGAAAGAGGGGAGGACTGGCAAGGATTATGTTCCAAACATATCCAGCCTGGGACTGGAAACATGATGATGTGATGATGACGATGACACAGATAAGAAAAAAAAATGAAGTGTAGAGACGGCAAAACATGGGAAACATTTAAACAGGAGGAAAACATAACTACTAGAGTTTATTACTTCTACACTTATAAGAAGATATTAAAAGAATTTAAAAAAGCAGAACAACAATGCCACGGGCTGAGCTTGTGTTGTACGCATTTCTGCTGCTAGGCACATATAGCACAACTCATTGCCAGTTCAGTGCCGCAAGTGGTGTCGACCTGGCTTGTTCTGCTCATCTGCAGAGATCGTTTTTGCTAGAACTGTTTTGTTCTTATTTCATTTTTTATGATGGCAAGTTTAAGTGAACAATGTGCAGCTGTGAAATTTTGTTTCTACTCAGTAAAAATGCTGCTGAAACTTAATTCTGAAAACAGCATACCAAAATGATACTATGGGAAAAACTCAAGTATACAAGTGATTTGCTCGATTTAAAAATGGTGACACGTCGATTGATAACAAACCTAGTTTCGGACATCCATTACCTACCTGTATCAACAAAAATACTCAAAAAACTTTGAGAGCTTGTGCTTAAACCTTTTATTTAGAAGTTTTAGGAAGACTGTGCAACAGTGTTCATGAAAAGAGATCCGATTTGTGTCAGACAGGAGACTGGTTCTTCCACAACAACAACACACCTGCATATACCGCAATCTCTGTTAGATAGTTTTTTACTAAAAATGGCATAGTTCCGTTGCCCCATGCACTTTACTCACCTGACATGGCTCTGTGAAACTTTTCTTATTTTCAGACATGAAAAGGGGCATGAAAGGACACCGACTAAGTCAAGAAAAACATTAGGGAGGAGCTGTCGGCCCTTTGTTAACACTATGTCGTCCGGCGACACCACAGTGGTGTTGTGCACAAAATAGTGTGCCAACGGCCAGAGACACAGTGGTGTCATGTGCGTAGTATCGCGCAGTGGCCGGTGACAGCATTTTAGTATCTTTTGCATTCTGTTGGTGTTTTGTTTAGGTAACCGTAAGTTACACACCTGAACAAGTTTTTTGTTTTTAAAAGTACTTGTGCCCTTTCATCATGACAGACGAAAGAGACGATACAATTATTTACAATGAATGTGTGTGTGTGTGTGTGTGTGTGTGTGTGTGTGTGTGTGTGTGTGTGTGTGTGTGTGTGTCTATATATATATATATATATATATATATATATATATATATATATAAAGCAGAATCTTCGGAAAATAGTGAAATACGTCCAAGAAGAATTCGGCAAACGTTACAGTTGCGAACTGATTCCGATGAATCAGACAAAGAAGACAGTGCACAGTGATCAGACTTTGATTTACCAAGGACCAATAATAAATCTGAAGGATCTCATGTGTCCAAACATATTTCCCAAAGATACACAAAGCATCGAGAATATTGTAGAATTATATATTGGGAACAATATATTTGAATATATTGGCAATGAAACCAACAAATACTACAGTAAAAATTGCAACAGGAGGAAACTGGATAAAAAAAATGCCAAATTTGTCGACGTTATGGGACACGAACTTAGAAAACGGTTTGGGCTTGCTATTCTTATGGGAGTTGTAAAAAAAGCAAAACCCAATGATTGTTGGTCAATGAATCCATTGATAGACACATCGATATTTCGCAAAACGATGTCCTGCAACCCATTCAGACAAATATGATCATTTTTGCATTTTTTGGATAACAACAATAAACTGGATAATGCCGACCGGCTTTTCAAACTGCAATTTGGATTGATTATTTTTCCAAAAAGTGTAAAGAAACTTTTAATCAAGTCGAAACATCTCAACTGATGAAGGAATGATACGGTGGCATGGATGGTTAAATTTTAAGTTTACAATCTGTCGAAAATTACGAAATATGGCATACTCATTCAGATGCATTTCCTCATTCTGCCTTTAGTAAAAACAGTGATGAAACTATTGACATCATCTTATGCAAAGTGGCATCACCTCTAAATGAATAATTATTGTAACAGTGCAGAACTTGCAGAGAAGTTACTTGATAAGAAAATTCAAGTTTGTGGAACAATACGGCAAAATAGAGAATTTCCGGAAAAAGTAAAGTGCACAAAAGTCAATTTGTTTGAAGCTTGTCATCAATGGAAAGGTGAAGTACTCTGACAGGTACGGAGAGCTTTGAAAACTAAAATGATACAAATGATCTGTACAATACACAATGCCACTTTGACTGACACTCAAAGAAAATGTAGAAAAACCAAATACACAATTTAAAAAAACCTGAAAGTGTATTAGACTACAACAAATACACGAAAGGAATGGATCGGGCAGACCAATATTTGATTTATTACCCTATATACAGAAAAACTATAAATGGTCAAAAAAGGTTTGCATGTACCTCTGTAATTGTGCATTATTTAATGCATTCCGTACATGTCAATATTTCAATATATAACACAAGAGTCTCCGGTTTCACGATTTTTTACTGAACGTGTGTGGTTCATGGATGAACAACCATGTACCTGCTTCTGAGCAAAACTTGCAGGTTGCCACTACATCACATACATCTCATCACAATCCAGATGACAGACTTTCTGGTCACCAATAACACCAACTAATACTTATTTCTGAAACAAATAAATGAAAATGAAGAAACTGCCATGTATGTTCCAAATCAAAAACGGGAGAACAATGAACTTAATGTGCAAGTCTTGTAGAGTTGTGTTACAACTTGGAGACTGTTTTGCTGCATATCAGATAAAAGAGAAATACTAAATACCAAAGACAATGCAAATAAACAAATATATGAAACAAAAAAAATTATATTTATTTACGTATGTATATCTTTGAAATTTCATGAATGTACGGGAACAGGGTTGTGAACTTATGAGAAGTAACGATGAGATTAGTAAAACTTAACAATTTATAATTTCCTGATAATGTCAAGAATGCCAGCAACAAGCCAAGTAATCCGAATTGGCACTGCCAACGCCAAGCGAATAAATTTGTACAAGACCTGCAGACGGCAAAATGTTAAGATGACTGCAAAAAATGTTTCGAACAGTGAAAGCACCAGTGGGACAAATGTACAGGGTGATTCAAAAAGAATACCACATCTTTAAAAATGTGTATTTAATGAAAGAAACATAATATAACCTTCTGTTATACATCATTACAAAGAGTATTTAAAAAGTTTTTTTTCACTCAAAAACAAGTTCAGAGATGTTCAATATGGCCCCCTCCAGACACTCGAGCAATATCAACCCGATACTCCAACTCGTTCCACACTCTCTGTAGCATATCAGGCGTAACAGTTTGGATAGCTGCTGTTATTTCTCGTTTCAAATCATCAATGGTGGCTGGGAGAGGTGGTCGAAACACCATATCCTTAACATACCCCCATAAGTGAAAATTGCAGGGGGTAAGATCAGGGCTTCTTGGAGGCCAGTG
This sequence comes from Schistocerca americana, assembly GCF_021461395.2. Lineage (NCBI taxonomy): Eukaryota > Metazoa > Arthropoda > Insecta > Orthoptera > Acrididae > Schistocerca > Schistocerca americana. Next base: position 556,477,687 of record NC_060119.1, on the reverse strand, counting down.
ATGAAGTGCTCTGTCATGGGCTGCCTGGCGGCCGATCCATCGCCTCGGGTAGTTGACGTTCAGGTAGTTACGGACAGATAAGTGCCAATGTGGTGGCGCTCCATCCTGCTGAAATGGAATCTCCATACAGTTGATTGTGGAATTTGCAGCTCTCTGCTAGCTCTGCGAGTCGATTTTCCTGGGCTGCGAACAAATGCTTGCTGGATGCGTGCTAAATTTTCATCACTCGTTCTCGGCCGTCCAGAACTTTTCCCTTTGCACAAACACCCATTCTCTGTAAACTGTTTATACCAACGTTTAATACACCACCTATCAGGAGGTTTAACACCATACTTCGTTCGAAATGCACGCTGAACAACTGTCGTTGATTCACTTCTGCCGCACTCAATAACACAAAAAGCTTTCTGTTGAGCGGTTGCCATCTTAGCATCAACTGACGCTGACGCCTAGTCAACAGCGCCTCAAGCGAACAAATGTACAACTAAATGAAACTTTATAGCTCCCTTAATTCGCCGACAGATAGTGCTTAGCTCTGCCTTTTGTCGTTGCAGAGTTTTAAATTCCTAAAGTTGTGGTATTCTTTTTGAATCACCCTGTATTACATGTAATGGTGAGCATTTTGAATGGTATAAGATAGTTCTTGAAAATATATAGCCTTTAAAAAACAATTCCTTTTTTTGGCAGGGGGGGAGTGGGTTCCCCTTTGTACAAACATACTCTGCAAGCCACCATATTGTATGTTGTTGAGGCTACCATGTACTACTACTAATTGTTTCATTTCCATTCCATACGCAAATGAAGTCTGGGAAAACATGTCTATATGCCTCGAAATGAGCCCTACTTTCACTCACCTTGCCTTTCCAGTCCTTACACAAATTGTATACTTGTGGCACTAGAATCATTCTGCAGCCAGCTGTAAATGCCTGTTCTCTAAGCTTTGTCAACAGTGAAAAGAACATTGTCTTTTCCCCAGCGAATCCCCTTCGAGTTCACGAAGTATCTGTATTTAGCACATTTCGCTGACAAATCTGGCAGCACCCTTCTGAACCACTCCGATGCCAACCTTTAATCCGACCTGGTGGGAATCCCAGATGCTCTAGCAATGCTCAACAATGGGTTGCACGAGTGTTCTATACATGGTCTCCTTTGTAGATAAGCTAGTTTCCAAAAACTGTCACAATAAAGCAAAGTTTACATCTACATCTACATCCATACTCCGCAAGCCACCTGACGGTGTGTGGCGGAGGGTACCTTGAGTACCTCTATCGGTTCTCCCTTCTATTCCAGTCTCGTATTGTTCGTGGAAAGAAGGATTGTCGGTATGCCTCTGTGTGGGCTCTAATCTCTCTGATTTTATCCTCATGGTCTCTTCGCGAGATATACGTAGGAGGGAGCAATATACTGCTTGACTCTTCGGTGAAGGTATGTTCTCGAAACTTTGACAAAAGCCCGTACCGAGCTACTGAGCGTCTCTCCTGCAGAGTCTTCCACTGGAGTTTATCTATCATCTCCGTAACGCTTTCGCGATTACTAAATGATCCTGTAACGAAGCGCACTACTCTCCGTTGGAACTTCTCTATATCTTCTATCAACCCTATCTGGTACGGATCCCACACTGCTGAGCAGTATTCAAGCAGTGGGCGAACAAGCGTACTGTAACCTACTTCCTTTGTTTTCGGATTGCATTTCCTTAGGATTCTTCCAATGAATCTCAGTCTGGCATCTGCTTTACCGATGATCAACATTATATGATCATTCCATTTTAAATCACTCCTAATGCGTACTCCCAGATAATTTATGGTACTAACAATCTAGAGAAGGAACTACAATGCAATCTTCCTCTGTGAAACAACTTTGGAAAAAGACATTTAGTATTTCGGCCTTTAGTCTGTCATCCTCTGTTTCAGTACCATTTTGGTCACAGAGTGTCTGGACATTTTGTTTTGACCCACCTACCGCTTTGACATAAGACCAAAATTTCTTAGGATTTTCTGCCAAGTCAGTACATAGAACTTTACTTTCGAATTCATTGAACGCCTCTCGCATAGCCCTCCTCACACTACATTTCGCTTCACGTAATTTTTGTTTGTCTGCAAGGCTTTGGCTATGTTTATGTTTGCTGTGAAGTTCCCTTTGCTTCCGCAGCAGTTTTCTAACTCGGTTGTTGTACCACGGTGGCTCTTTTGCATCTCTTACGATCTTGCTTGGCACATACTCATCTAACGCATTATGTACGACGGTTTTGAACTTTGTCCACTGATCCTCAACACTATCTGTACTTGAGACAGAACTTTTGTGTTGAGCCAACAGGTACTCTGAAATCTGCTTTTTGTCACTTTTTCTAAACAGAAAAATCTTCCTACCCTATTATTGTCCATATGTGCTTGTTCAATTTCATATCGCTTTGTAACATTATCTCCAGATATTTAATAGAAGTGAATGCTTCAACCAAAATACCACTAATACGATGTTCAAACATTACACGATTTTTTTCCCCACTGTGTTAACTCATGTTTTTTCTACATTCAGAGCAATCTGCCATTCATCACACCAAATTATTTCTAAGTTATCCTTCACTCCTGTATCAGTCACCTGAAGACTGTACTTTCCTGTACACTACAGCTTCACCAGCAAACATTCACCAACTGCTGCTCACCCTATCTATCAGATCATTCTGCAACAAAAAGTTATAAAGAAATGAATATTCAAATTACTCTGATCCATTCCATGGACATCCCTTGCCTAGAAAGTAGATGAGGAAGCTCTTCTCCCTTTAAGTTTTATCTGGATCTATTACAGTATTCAAAACCTCTACAACTGTAAAATTTCAATATCACCAGGAGGACAATTGTGTTTACACAATCATCAGATTAAGTAAAAAAAAAATGGACATAAGGTAATTTGATTTGCAAATAAATATCTACAATGAATATTAAGGTAGTTGTATCAGTCACAGAAACAATCACATTCTAGGAAAGGTGTTCCTGCTTCACAGTCAGTCAGCACATGACAGACTGGCAGAAGAGAAGCGTTGTGGCTTGATACCAGTACCCAGAAAACGCCTTACTGGAAACTAAAATGACAAACTTGCTTCTGTTGGCAATGACCTATCTTGTTGTTGGGTATAAATAATTTGTGATAATAAAACAAAAATCAGAAACTGACTGGCAATCTGCATTCACCATAAATCACAACTTTCAACATTTAATATTTAGGTTTAGCACAGGAAAGAAGTGACAGGTAACAAGAATGAGTTAAATATTCCCACAAAATTTACAATTAGGTAGGTTGCACTTTACAAATAACAATAATTCAAAGTACAAATCACTTACTTTTATTCTCTGAAGAGCGAGGTCTTCATTATCATAAAGTAAAAAGACAAGTGCAATCTTCTCATAGAAGTCCAGTTCTTTCTCAATATCAGACACCTGATCTGGTGTTATATGATTGCCTGTTAGTTGCCATCGTGGATTCACTGTATTCCTTTGATGACCAACGTGTTTCACAGGATTTTCATGATCATTTGCAAGTTTTATATCATTTGGCTGTAACATCAATAGCAAAGGCAAGTGACGATACTCTATGAATACCAGTAGTACATAAAAAGTAAGTATGACAAAAATTGAAAGAAAACAGTATGCGAGGGTATGATATTGACTAATCAGGATGTATACATGGACAAGAAAAAAAATCTTACATTTCTTGGTTAAAATACACTTTTTCCAGGATGAAATAAAACTTATCAATCATCTGAAGGGTAAAGATTTTATAACCCAGCGTAGAACTTCCCGACACTTTGAAAACCAAAACCGCGCAAAAAGCAACGTGTCTTGAAAGATCTTTTGCGCATACACTGAATATTTTTCTATTTTTCCCAGTCGGCAAGACTCAGCACAATCAGGAGCACCTCTGAAGATGTCCAACGTAGCTTTGAATGAAACATCAGGGATAGAAGAGTTCCATAGACCAAGACCATACAACCCAGAAGAATTCTCAGCAGCTGAAACATACGGTCATGAAAGCCTTCATTGTATGACCAAAGTTAATGTTTCCGGATTTACTGTACACATGTCAGCAATGTGTGAATGCCACATCAGTCCCTTGCTTAGATATCAGTGCTTATATACCCACATCAGGATCACACTAGATTGCATATATGTTGCAACAACTCTCTTGAATCTGAATGGGGAACTTATCTCCATAATGTTTTACCCAAGAGGATATCATCATTAAGACAGACAATAGGCTAGAAATCCTTATTTTAAGTGATTTGAGTTGTAGGTTTGTCCACAAACTGCACATTTCTTATCAAACTAATTTAAAAAAAAAAAAAAAACCACACACACACACACACACACACACACACACACACACACACACACACAGAGAGAGAGAGAGAGAGAGAGAGAGAGAGAGAGAGAGAGAGAGAGAGAGAGAGAGAGAGAGAGAAAATGAGCTAATGTTTCAAGGGATTTTTCTAACATTTCACCAACACAGTGTATTGTCTTATGGTGACACTGCTTGTTGACTAACCACTAATTCTACAGAATGAAATCACAGGAGTTACTCAAGAATGGCCAAAAATTGTTTCCAAATACAAAGTAATGCATAGATAGCCAACCAGAATCTTTGTCTTGAGGCAATGGCATTTATTTTTAAGGTACGAGAGTAAGCTGATAGAACTGGAGTATATAGTTAAAAAAACATCCAAGAAATGCTTTCTATTTTGTCACTGGAGATGACATCTCCTCACCACAACACACATGCACCCATCGCCCAATGCGCATTTGCGCCATGCGATATCCTGCTGAGAATGGACTAAAATGGTTTAGATTCTTAAAAAGATAGTTGGAGAATTCCCCATTATGACTATTGGTGCAGCACTTAATTTTGATCTGTCAGGAAGTTTCAAATCCAAATACACATTGTTTATCTTGTTGTACAGTAAGCAATTCTGTTTCAAGTTACATAAGTAATCAGGTTTTTATAATCCACTGCTCTTGTATGCATGGTAACCCCCCCCCCCCCCCCCTGCACACACACACGCACACACAGACACTACAGAACAACCAAATGTTTTCTTTTTCCTTTCACTGACTGCTTGTTGTTAAACAATCACTGACAAAAAGGACCTGGAAAAAAAACACTTACCTCCACATTATCTGTTTCTATATCCTCATCAGAACCATCCAGAAATTCTGATGAATTATGATCAGATTCTGCGAGGTCAATTGCCTTCTTGACAAGAGATGCTACTTCGGTACTAGAGGACTCTGAAGAACAGTTTGGTATCTCCATCCTGTGACAAAGATAGTCATCATATTGATATCATTACAACACTGTACATATCAATAAAAGTTTCTAAGACATTTTAATTAAAAATGTTTATGAAATTAAACAGCTGACACGACCGATATCCAACTGAGAATGGACTAAAATGGTTTAGATTCTGAAAAGATAGTTGGAGAATTCCCATTTTGAGCATCAATGCGGCACTCAATTTTGATCTGTCAGGAAGTGTCAAATCCAGATACATATTGTTTATCTCATTGTACAGTAAGCAGAACCGTTCCAAGTTACACAAGAAATCAGGTTGCCACAATCCACAGCTCTTGTATGCATGGTGAAGTAGTTAAGTTCCTGCATTGTTCTACATAACTTTCTAAAATCAGCAGGAGTTAAGAGTGAGTTGCTCCAACAGGAAATAAATATGAATTAAATGTGCATTCCATGACACATACGAGCTGAATATAACTCATGAGCAAGGGAAATGAATTGCCGTGAAATTTCTAGAACAAAGAAGTAGCAATGTACAATTTCCTGCCACTGAATCCCCTGTCGCTACTCTTCCAGGTGCTTTCCTTCTTTCCTTCTAGCCAATTGCCCCTTTCTCTTCTCCTGGATTTTCTGCCTCCCATCTCTAACTTGTGCGTCTCCCATGCATCTTCACCACTCTGATTAAATGCCCATACCATGTTAATCTTTTTTCCACAAATCATCTCTTGTTGGGGGTACTCTTGTGTTACCTCCCTAACCCATTCATTTCTCATTTTTTCCCTTTTTTGTTACACCTACCTGACTTCTCCAGGACTTAATCTCACTAGCTCACACCAAGTTGTTCTCTTTCCTTCATGTCCCACGTTGTAGCAGAATTTAGGACAAATTGTATAAACACATCTGGTATACCACCTATTTACTTGTTTAAAGTTCCATACCTTCCTCTCACACTTCACATAAAGCTCTCAGCTTGCTTTGCACATTAACTTATTCCTTTAACATTTCTTCCCTTTTCCTGTATTATGCTCATCAGATACTCTAAATTTCATCATTTTCAGCTGCTCCCCACCCAGTGCTATGTTTAGTATAGATCTACACTTTTTGTTATTGTGACCAACAGCTCACACTTGTTTGCATTAAATTTTAGATCATATTCTTATACAACTCCTTTCCAACTAATTGCTCCTGAACTTCATCCTCATTCTCCCAGACACTCCCAAAATTCCTCTTCATTCTCCCATACCATAAACTCATCAGCAAACAACACTGGTGTCATCTTACCTCCATTATCTCTCACCATTTGTGTCACTACGTATATCAATTATCAACACTTTGAATAGTAGTACAGATCACTTCCAGATACAGTGTCACACTTTTTCTAAATCCAGGATGATGATCAGTAGATTTATCCCATACTCACAGCCATGTTTTTGCAGCTATCTCACCGAAGTATGAGATCTAGTCTACTGTTTAACTCTCCAGTCTGGAGCCATACTGTTTCTCTCCCAGTTGCTTTTACATTGCTCTCCAGATTCTTATCAGATTTTCGCATAGTGGCACTAAAGGATGAAGCCCCTATAGTTCTGAAGAATCCATCTATCTTGTCAAATTAAAATAACATACTGAGAATTTTGTCAGATAGGATAGATTCAAATGACGTAAACTGGACACACAATGAGTTTTGAAAGTGTTTCATCCCAATTTATTTGCACAGTATAACACCTGGTGGCCCGTTCTGGTAAATAGATGCACATCACCTTTGTGATCCCATAAGGAAGTAGAATCATCCAACTACTACGCACACCATGGATTTGGTTAACATTCACGGTGCGGAAAAAATAACTGAATTATGGTTGTTCAGTTAGAACTTCTGCACTGAGAAGCCATGGTCAGTATAAAACTGCATCTTGATGTTTCATCTCCAATTGCGGGAGACATCTTCTGAGGTAAAAAAAGGCTACTGCCATTAAGGTTTGAGGGGCTCTAGCTTTTATATAGTGCACAGAGGGTACCACAATATGCCATGTAATGCTGACTGTGTGACTGCATTTATGAATCTCTATAGCTTTTCTATACATGTGTGCATGATAATGTGATGTCTTTGTTAAAATGCTCATCTCATTGGAGCCAAAACATCAGAAAGCAATTTTGTACATTGACAATGGCCACTCAGCCCAGAAGTTTTAACTTGAGACAACTCTGGCTATGAGAGCCTACATTGTATAATTATCATTGTGTCAGTGCCCAGTGTTCAGTTTGCAGATAATTAGGACTTTTAAGGTTAATATTTACTAGTTCAGAGATTTCCAGACACAAAGTTATTATAAAGTTTCATATTCTTTATAACAGACTATTTATTGTGCATGTTATTTTAAGGTGAAGAATTTCACCTTAACCGACACTGGGCTAGCAATATGCAAACTTTCACACAAACCAACACGTTTATGTTTTATGTATGATTGCTAATCACAAACTATAATGTGAACTGACATATAGACGTTACAAGTGTACCAGTCTAATGCAATCTGGCAGATGTTAGTCGTATACTGATCAGACAAGGACTTTCTTATTCAAGCCGACAAAGACGTTTAACGCTAGGTGGGTTCAGACACTTACACAATCTGACATAAAAGTTTTTGTCTGTATGCTGGCTGGTCAGGGAGTGCAGACTCTGAGACAGGGGTCACTATAAATACACAGGCATACAAGCACATTTTAAATTCTGAGATTACATAATACTTTGAAATTCTGTAAGGTTTGATTTTACTATTTTGCACAGATTCTTAAGACTTAACTATTGTTTGGTTTACGTAAAATGTTCCAGGTTAGCAATTCACAGCAGTATACTGAATACAGTTATTACTTGGTTTCTGAAATCCCCTATTTACAACTATGGCATCCATCTTTAAGTAAATACTTCATGATTCTAGATTAATCAAAATCTTAATTATTGACTGAATTAGAGAGTTGTATTGTCAGATTTAGGGAAAAATGCAGCAGTAAGATCCTACTGACAAAGTTCCGAATCTTGCAGTCATTAAAGCAAAATAGGTGATTGAAATCTGGAGGTTCTGATCTTTTGAGTCAATTATTTCATAAGTTAATTACTTTTAGGTAATTCCAAGTATGTTCTCTTGACGTTGGGAGTGTCTGCTTTTGGATCAGTGGTAACAATACTACTTCTGTTGCTTAATGGCTCACAATGTCTCTCTCATTGGATGACATCACTAATGTTAATTATATGTATCTTTCAATTACTAATGCTTTTAATAAAAAAACTTTGCATGACTATATTCTTGAACAAAAATATAAACAACTGAGCTAGCAATTTACATGACATTTTACATGGACAACAATTCAACATATTCCTATACATACCACGTATTAAACATGCATCTGCATTAATATATAGCACAAAAAAGTTCAAAAAATTGGTTATTCTTAGGAACAAAAAAACAAATAGATGGGTAAATCCCAACTCGCTACATCTCAAAAGGCTACCATTATTCCTCTCTCTCAGTCGATTTCAGTCTTCATTTTCTTTCACACAGCTCTCATAACTCTATAAAGCCTCTGTCACCATCTCTTCTACTCTGATCCTGAGTAGTACCATTTAGATAATAGCACAGACTGTAACCACAACAAACATGAACAAGTTCCACATCCCATATCCTGTGATGTATGCATAACATGGATCACTGGAACACAAAATAAATAAATGAATAACATAATAAATAAAAATAAATTTCCACAGTTTATCCAACCCCAATGCTTTTCCTCATTTCATATTCTTCAATGCCTTTTCAACTTCTGTCCTCATTAGTTCTTTTTCCCATTCCACCTTAACTTTTATGTGCTTTACCCCTAAATACCTGTAATTCCTGTACTCTTCCACCCAAATTCAGCAAATTAAAATATGTTCTCCATAGCCTTTTGAGGTCCTCCTCCTCTACCTCAATCTCATCTTTATCAATGATTTTTACACTCTCTGCTTTTCTTCTTCCCCTATTTCTGATCATTCCATATAGTATTTTCTTATTTCCTTTACTACCCTGCCCACATCATGACACATTCTTCCATCCACTTTATCTTTCCCTCTATCACCTCTTATTGTGCCACCCTCTTCCTCACTTTATATTATTCTCTCACCTCTGATGTCCTTTGTTGAAAGCATACTCTAAATGGCGTTTTCTTTAAAACTGCTTCTTTAACTTTAAAATTCCACCAATGTCTCCTCTTATCTGTTCCTATTACCAGGTCTTCCACAAATCATCTCGGCTGCTTCTCCAAATCACTCTTCAAACTTGTGCATTCTTCTTTCACAGTTTGAAGCCCATTTAGAAGGATTTTGTTTCTTCTTTTCCTCTGATACTGTTTCTTGAACTCCGCTCCTTTTACATGCTACGCCGTATTTCATCTACCTTACTTCTGCTTGCCAAGCCATTTGCTCTAAGTACGTTTTGACATTCATGTCTCTATACTAACATGTACACTAAGATTTCCCACTACAATTTCTGCCTCGTCACCTGCGGGAAAGCCATTAAATTGGTACAGCGGATTTAATTCCAGCAAAGCTCAGGTACTTTTTACAATCTTGTTGACTACCTGGTGGTTCAAAAGAAGAATAAAAAACAGGACGACGAGGGAGGGACCAGAGTAAAGAGCACCCCAGAGCCACCAAACATGTAGGGACACCCAGCACTGTCATCTACCAATTCCAATCTCCACAGCATACAACAATCTTGACACAACAGAGGTAACACCAGGGAAAGAAATGACAAGAAAAGGCAACCCAAACGACCAGACAATATGTACGGAAGAGGGGGGGAATCCGGGGGCGAGAAACTGACCGGGGAGAAGGGGGAAGGTAGTGTTCAGTAGAGAATGTAGGAAAAAGGACAAAGAGGGAAGACAGAAAATCCCAGCAGCAAGAAGTGAGGCAGAGCCCAACCATTAAACTCAGTCGAAATGAAGCAGCAGACGGGCGAGGTCCTGAAGCTGACGAATGAATAGAACAGGAGGGGTGAGCAGGATAACAGCAGATACAGATAGAATAAGAAAGCAAGAGGTACTAATGGCCATATGAATACCATGCTGGAGAACTGGGTCCAAGAGGGGCAATGTCGAAGGGGCAATGTCGAAGGGGCAACTGGGCCATAAACTTGACAACCAAAGATGAGACGGGACAGAACTAATGCCTGATAAAAATGGAGGAAAATCTATTGATGCACATCCCAAGAGGTGCGGGCAAGAAAGTGAAGGATACCCAGTTTCCAGAAACAACCAATCTTCAGAAGGCAGTTATGGGGCAACCAAGTAATCTACTTGTAAAAAAAGACCCAAGGGATGGAACTAGCAGATCATGGTCAGGTGCTGGGAGTCTGGTGTAAAGCTCCAGATCGATGTGGACTGGAGGATTGTATCAGAAATATGCCACCCAAGATACAAGGGGGAGAGAATTTAAAAATGTTTGAGTGTCCACACGAAAGTGCACCAGATGGCACAGGAGTTCACGGGAGTTGTCACTTGGCAGAGGCAACTGGGTGGGAACTACCCAAGATAGAGAAATCATTCACATACAGAGTAGGTGTGACCAATGGATCAACGGAGACCACAAGTCTGTTAATAACGAGGAAAAGGACACTTAATACGGAACCCTGTGGATCACCACCCTCCTGGGTCTGCAGAGAACTGAGGAACTGCCAAACTGAACTGAGAACAACCAGTGTGACAGGAAATGGTAAATAAAAATTGGGAGGGGTCCCTGAAGATCCCACTCATGGATTGTAAGTAAGATGCGATGGCTCCTGCCTTAGGCCTTAAACAAAACAAAAAAAAAAAAAAAAAAAACTGCGATGAGATGGCAATAGTGAGGAAAGACCTGCTGAGCTGCAGTTTCCAACCAAAGCAGATGGTCTATCAGAGACTGTCCCTTCGGAAGCCTGCAGTAGTAAGGGTACAAAAGGTCCCAAGATTAGGGGACCCAACAGAGCTGATGAGCCACAATCCATTCAAATAACTTACAGGGGACACTGGTAGACTGATGGGCCAGTAACTATCAAGGGACAACAAATCGATAATGGACTTAAAGAGGAACCACAATACAGTCCCTCCATTGAGAGGGGTAAATCCCTTGGTGCCAAATACAGTTTAATGCTGCCCGGAGAAGATGATGTGGAGGACTGAGGCATTTAACTTATTGGTTGTGGATGGTTTTGTTTTGTTTTGCTTTAGGGCGCAACTGGGGTCATACACACTCAAGTCAAAAGTATAGAACACTAAGATCGAGATGAGTTAAAAAACGTCTATCTTCAGATCCAATTCACATAACAGAAGATGGGTAAAAACAGGCACATGGAAAAAGGGCTAGAAAAGACACCATACAGGAATGGAGGTCCAAAACTAAAACTTAAATGGCCTTTGCCATATTGCTTTGATGGATAAAAAGTAAAACGCGGTCAACAGCCCACGTGTCATTTGCTAAAATGGCCGACAACTCAGACGTCAAACCCAAGATGGAATGTAAACAGCTAAAAAATGGGCATTCCATCAGGAAGTGGCAGACAGCTAAAACCTGGGCACAATGTGTACAAATTGGTGGGGTAGCACCACTTATCAAATGACGATGGCTAAAAAGGCAGCGCCCAATACACAGCCTAGTTAAAATTACCTCCTCCTGGTGGGAGTGCCGAGAGGTGGTCATCCAAGCTGCAGGGAGAGGCTTAATAAGCCGGAGCTTACTCCAGTGAAGGGAGGACCACTGGCAATGGCAGAGGGGCACCACCTCCTGACAGAAGGCAACACAGAGATCATCTGAAGGAATATAGGAACTCAAGGGCTGTGGTACGAGGACTGCAGCCTTGGCAGCAGCCTCTTTTCCTGGAAGACTGACATGACCACGAACCCACAAACATCACACTGGCTCCACCAATAGTGAGCAAGTGACAGTTTTCCTGGACCCGCTGCACTAAGGGATGGGCAGTGTACAGCACACAGACTTTGAAGGGCACTGAGTGAGTCCGAGCAGAGGACACAATTGAAAAGGCTGTGTCACCTGATATACTCTGTGGCCTGATACAGGGCAAAGACCTTGGCTGTAAATACTGAGCAGTGTGACGGAAGCCGATAACAAAAGACATGGGTGCCAATGACGAATGCACACCCGACACCACAGTCGGTCCAAGAGCCATCAGTGTATACAAAGGTACTATTGCTAAGTTCCTTGTGAAGGTTGTGAAACTGAAGGCAATAGATCGAGGCTGGAGACGTGTGCTTAGGAAGCAAATGAAGGCCAGGGTTAACATGGGTTGCTTCACAAAGACAAGGCGGTGAACAGTTCACACCCACCTGGAAAGTTGCAGGTAGCGTGAAGTTAAGCTGCCATATCAAGTACTGAAAGTGGACGCCAGGAGGTAACAGAGAAGAGGGATATGCCCCATACTAGCAATCATGGGAATCATCAAAGAAGGTGGCATAGGATGGGTGCCCATGTATGGCAGACAAACGGCATGCATACCTGCTTAGGAGAAAGTCACAGCAGTACGCCAGTGGTAGTACAGCAGCTTCAGCATACAGACTCTACCGAGCTAGTGTAAAAGGCACCCTTGGCCAAACAGATACTACAATGGTGGATAGTGTTGATACGGCGTAAGTGTGATGCGCAGAGGAGGGTGGTTCGATCAGCACCCCAGGAAGTACCATTGAGGACACACAGAACATAGAGGAACCGCATACAGCGGACTGCCAGGTATGACACATGGGAGGATCAAGACCATTTCCTATCAAGCATGAGGCCTGAATGACCTGCTCTTTCTTTTTAACCTTCCCCAATCTGTCGCTGTTACCTCAGTGAAGAAGGAAGCATTAGTTCTGAACGCCACGTAGTGCATCATTGTAACAACCATATAAGAAGTAACTCCTTTTTAAACAGACAGAGGGAGGTCAATGCAAGTGAAAAATAGACACCAAAGTGCAAAACAAATATCGGAAAAAGATGTGAAAGATAACAAAAGTGAAAGGAATGAGCCCACAGGCAAATAGGGCACGCACAGCCAAGGGCACCTCTGGTGTTCAACATGTAACTTGACCCACACATATGCTGAAAGCTACAGAGATCTTAGATACCCAAGGCTGTTGTAACATGCAAGCATGAAACATACTCTCCCTCCATAATTCTACAACTGATCAACATCAGCAACATGGTGTCTAGTTATCAGGTGACCTTCACAGAGAAGTGAAGCACGCTGTGTTTTCTTCCTATCACTTGTCATGCTTTTTAGTCCAGTGACCTATGATACACCACTGCTAGAATGGGCTAAGGCTTGTCATATGATCTGTATAGTTGCGACAGTTATCAGTTCAACTCCATCAGTTAGTGAGCTGCTAAAGATTATTTGCAATTTCAGAATCATTCTATCTCAGTGTCATTTTAAAAAGTTTTAAAAGTTGATGTGCTCACAGTAAACAGGAGCATCTTCCTTGCAGGAAAGAGTTATGGTATACAGAAGTCAGTATTTCAACTTGCACTTTGCCAATACGCATTTTAGTGCCAGCACAATGAACGAGTGATTATACAGATAATTCTGAAATAGAATTAATATTTCTCACACTGTCTCCAGCAAATCATTCAGCTTCTGTTCATATTCTAGGCTTCAACTTTGTTCCTGACTGCCAAGAATCTCTGTGGTTTTCTAGCAACTTTAAAAGACGGCTGCTGAACCACAACCAGACTTTCTTGCTCCTCATAACACTGCTCAAAACAAATGTTTCTTAAGTGTGTCAACTCCTGCTCCACATTTTCAGATCCAGAGATGGATTTCACACTTCCGCTGTCTACATAATCGGTAATATGTTTCTTGCCGCACTTGCCGAGGGAAAATTGATTCATATTGTTCTTAACCATCCCTTTATCACCTGCAATCAATGATGCTACAATAGCTGTTTTTCTCCAGTAAGGTAACTAAATTGTGGCTGTACCTGTAAGGAGAAGGGGAGGGGGGGGGGGGGGGGGGGACAACAACAACTAACACAACAATCTCACGGTCTAAAAGTTACACCAATTTTCATTAAGATATTTAGTACAATATCACACACATTCCTGTCTCTGCTGCCTATGCTGAATACATATTGTTGGAAGATGTGGGAGTAAACAGGTTGTTCATCAGCCCCTCAGTCGAGAGATCATCTGGAGTTAGTGAGTTCCACCAGAAATTTTACCGAGTTATGAAAAGAAGTAGGAGTGATAAAATCGAGGCATTGAAAGAAATAGTGATGCCAAAGATGTGAAATAATTTAAGAAGTGAAAGTACATTATCTGATCAAAAGCATTCAGGCACCTATTAGTAGACATTAATATGGAGTGTGTCTACCCATTATCTTTACCATGGCTTAATTTTCAATTAAGTGTCAACGTCTGAGGAGAAATGGCAGCCCATTCTTCCCCAAGAACTGAAACGAAAAGGTAGTGCTTAATTTCAATTCAATTCACTGCTGCAAATTTATGACTTATTTAATGTTCCTTATTACTTTATATAACGTTCTCTTAATTAAATTTATATACACCTATCATTACCTAAAATGGAGGATTGCTTCTTTGATCTGTTGAAATTTTGATATTCAGAGCGTCCACTGTATCTTACAGACAAAGCTGCCTTTTAGATATTCAATCTGCAATCATTAACTGTAGTCCCCAAGTTTTGGTCACTTCGACTGTTTGCAGATGCCTGCAATTTTCTCTCTACTTGGAAAAGTGGGCATATAAGAACAATACGATCAGCACAGCCTTCCTCTCCACGTTCACTGACTGGTGTGTTACTACAACTCACTTGATGCAAATGTTTGGGATATGGACTGTGACCTGTTAACAGGTGCACCATACCTCAAGTAGGGGTGATGTCGCACAGTTGAGCCTGTTCTTGATGCATGGGAATACATTGTAAACCCACTCTGCAGTGCTGCTAAGTCAGACTGCCATTCATCTAACTTCCAGGTAGTGATGCTGGACACTGGAATCTGGAAAAAAGTCGTTTTACCTCTTCGCAAATGTGCTCCGATGGGTTCATGTCTTAACTCTGCGAAGGCCAGTCCATTCCAGGAATGTTAGTCCACAAACCATTGCCTCACAGATGCTGCTTTACAATAGGATGCACTGTCAAGTTGATGCAAATAATCACAGTCTGTTCCTTTGTTGTACACAGAATGCAATGCTGTAAAATGTGTTCATACCTTTATGAATTTAGCATTTTCTCAAGTGCAATAACAGGACTACACCCTAGCCATGTAAAACACCACCTCTGCAGCACTTCACTGTTGGCACTACACTTGATGGATCCAATTTCCATAGGGTACAGTGTGATTCATCACTCCAAATAACTTCTTTCCAGTCACCTTCCATCCAGTGACATTGCACTTTATACCACCTACGCCAGCGTCACTAACCACTGGCTATAGATATGCATGGCTTATAAGGACATGCTCAACCCAGTACCCCCCATTCACTTTAACTCTTCACGCACAGACAATGTCTTTTTCTACTGGTGGGTCAACCTCTCACGACTTTTAGCAGTCATTTCTGTATTACATAGGGGTGTCCAGATACTTTTTATCAGATAGCGTACATTGGTTGAGGCAGTATGAAGCTCAGAGCAGATGAGGTGCCTCCCAGTGCTTAAATACACTCCTGGAAATTGAAATAAGAACACCGTGAATTCATTGTCCCAGGAAGGGGAAACTTTATTGACACATTCCTGGGGTCAGATACATCACATGATCACACTGACAGACCCACAGGCACATAGACACAGGCAACAGAGCATGCACAATGTCGGCACTAGTACAGTGTATATCCACCTTTTGCAGCAATGCAGGCTGCTATTCTCCCATGGAGACGATCGTAGAGATGCTGGATGTAGTCCTGTGGAACGGCTTGCCATGCCATTTCCACCTGGCGCCTCAGTTGGACCAGCGTTCGTGCTGGACGTGCAGACCGCGTGAGACGACGCTTCATCCAGTCCCAAACATGCTCAATGGGGGGACAGATCCGGAGATCTTGCTGGCCAGGGTAGTTGACTTACACCTTCTAGAGCACGTTGGGTGGCACGGGATACATGCGGACGTGCATTGTCCTGTTGGAACAGCAAGTTCCCTTGCCGGTCTAGGAATGGTAGAACGATGGGTTCGATGACGGTTTGGATGTACCGTGCAGTATTCAGTGTCCCCTCGACGATCACCAGTGGTGTACGGCCAGTGTAGGAGATCGCTCCCGACACCATGATGCCGGGTGTTGGCCCTGTGTGCCTCGGTCGTATGCAGTCCTGATTGTGGCGCTCACCTGCACGGCGCCAAACACGCATACGACCATCATTGGCACCAAGGCAGAAGCGACTCTCATCGCTGAAGACGACACGTCTCCATTCGTCCCTCCATTCACGCCTGTCGCGACACCACTGGAGGCGGGCTGCACGATGTTGGGGCGTGAGTGGAAGACGGCCTAACGGTGTGCTGGACCGTAGCCCAGCTTCATGGAGACGGTTGCGAATGGTCCTCACCGATACCCCAGGAGCAACAGTGTCCCTAATTTGCTGGGAAGTGGCGGTGCGGTCCCCTACGGCACTGCGTAGGATCCTACGGTCTTGGCGTGCATCCGTGCGTCGCTGCGGTCCGGTCCCAGGTCGACGGGCACGTGCACCTTCCGCCGACCACTGGCGACAACATCGATGTACTGTGGAGACCTCACGCCCCACGCGTTGAGCAATTCGGCGGTACGTCCACCCGGCCTCCCGCATGCCCACTATACGCCCTCGCTCAAAGTCCGTCAACTGCACATACGGTTCACGTCCACGCTGTCGCGGCATGCTACCAGTGTTAAAGACTGCGATGGAGCTCCGTATGCCACGGCAAACTGGCTGACACTGACGGCGGCGGTGCACAAATGCTGCGCAGCTAGCGCCATTCGACGGCCAACACCGCGGTTCCTGGTGTGTCCGCTGTGCCGTGCGTGTGATCATTGCTTGTACAGCCCTCTCGCAGTGTCCGGATCAAGTATGGTGGGTCTGACACACCGGTGTCAATGTGTTCTTTTTTCTATTTCCAGGAGTGTATTTGTGGTGAGAGACCTCATCTGCATTTGGGTTTTACTTTGTTTTAGACTTTGAACAACAATACTATATCACCACTCGACAGGAAACCCTTTCTAGACAAATAAAAGTCAAAGATCAAGTAGATGGAGTTTGAGTAACATTCAGACGTTGGATCATCCTTTTATAAATCTAATCAGGGCCTGGGGTTGTGTTGTTTGAAAAGTCAAAAGCCTGAAACAGTGCTCAGTCACTGAAATGTTCACTATACAATTTGGCATGATTGAGTTAAAAACACAGATGTCTTCAACTTTCTACCTTCCAAAGAAAGCCGGAAAAGAAGACACAGATTCTGTAGCAACATAGGTTACATGGTGCTCACTAAAAACTTCATGC
This sequence comes from Schistocerca americana, assembly GCF_021461395.2. Taxonomy (NCBI): domain Eukaryota; kingdom Metazoa; phylum Arthropoda; class Insecta; order Orthoptera; family Acrididae; genus Schistocerca; species Schistocerca americana. Next base: position 556,459,940 of record NC_060119.1, on the reverse strand, counting down.
ATCTGTACAAATTTCATGAAGAACGAGACCCAGAACAGCTGTTGTTCTTTGTTACCCAGATTACAAAGCTGGGTCCACATCTGGGATGAAGAGGCATACATTCTCAGGGAGCAGATTTAGCACTCCCAGCATTCCTTCTTACTATTGAATTAGATAGCAAGCCTTAGCATGAAGCTGCTTAAAAGTGAGTAAGGTGGTCTGTGAAGGGTGTCATTTGAGATATTTCAACACCCTTTGATGATCCTGAATAGCTGTTGCAATGTCTGGTCCAACAAAGCATTGGTCAGTAGTGGAGTGAGCCTTTAGAAAGGGGAATAGCAGTTCCAGCAGCATTGGTGATCACATCAGACACATATCTCACAACTTCATCTATACAATCTGACAGAAGGACGAATGTGACAGCAGAGGTATGCAACTACCAGTTGACTGACTGAAGAGCCCAACATTGTAAACGGTCCATTGGACAGTGACAAGGAAGTAACAGGATCGGTGGAAAAGTCGTTACTGTCACGAAGATCATTATGTGGCAAACACTGGAGGGAAGCCATGAGGTTAGGGAAGCAGATCATAAGGTTAACAGCCAGAAAGATCCTGTAAGTAGCACAGAACCGGTAAGAGGACCACCAGATAATGTGTTACTTCCACACAGGGGGTGGTACACACTGAAATCTCCCAAAAAGGAAAGGGCACAGGGATGAAGGGGGTAGGGGGGGAGGAGGAGGATTTTTAGATTAAGTTGGTCATTTCAAGGTATGTAAGTGCCCTGTCTGGAGACAGAGAAATGTCACAAACAGTGATCACTGGGGTGATTTGCACTCTCACTATTTGCTTCCAACATGGGAAATCCATTCACTGATGACATATACACAAACCAATGTATAGACCCTTCTAGATGTTCTCTCTGAGCCAGTATGTACAGTAATCTCTCAGAATTTGGGAATTGTCGTCAGTAATATGTATTGCTTGGAGAGCAAGAGCAAATTAGTTATTGTAGTTCTGGCAGGTGACAGTAACATACATTGCAGTTACATCTGGATTATCACATTGCAGGTGATCTGCTCATGAATGAAGGGGTAGGGAAGACAGGTCATATACCAGGATCACTGCATCACTGGTGGGTATGGATCAACAACAATGAATTCTGGATCGGAAACAGATGTGTGAGGGGGATCTGATGCCTCCGAAGTCACCAGAGTAGCCTTGTCACACGGTTTCCAAGTCTTCCTCCTCCTCTTTCATCAATGGCAGAGAATATGGTATGGACTTATTCGCTTTGAGTTTCAGAACAGAAGAGAGCAGGCAGCCCTGCGGGCCACAGCCCATGGCTTCATCAGCTACTGGTTCGTGTTAGACTTCTGATCTGTGGATTGCTGCAGAGATGGTCCCAAGTGGAGGAAGCTGCTTTTTGGGCAGGTCCAGAGAGTAGTTCCACGTGAGGGGATGGCCTGTGCCACCATGCCCAACTTTATTTGTGCAACTACTAGAAGTCAGTTGTGAGGGATTAAGTACACTACGTACTGCTGATGACCTGACCATAATAGCAGCGAATTTTGATACCACTGCAACTGGATACAAAAATTTCTTCCAAGCTTCAAAATATGAGAGATACTTTGTGAGGTTCAGTTCCTTGATTCTGCATTCCTTTAGTAGGTTAGCACATTTCTGAGACTGTGAGTGGTAGTCATTCATGCAACTGTCGCAGGCAGGTGGTAGCATAGTACTGCATTTGGGTCATTCCCCACTTCAAAGGTACCAATATTAAAATATGATGAAATTTGGTGTGAAGGTTCTATATGGTCTGATGGTTATATACCAAATTTCAGCCCAGTACCTTCAGTGGTTGAATTTTTAGGAGCTTTTAAAGAGATGCTACTCATCTCCGCACCACATACGAAGCTGCAAATGCGCAAAGTTTGCTAGACTTTTAAAAAAGTTCTAGCAGACTTTTGATCCTTTGCTTTAATATACATAGACAACTTTTTATGCTGAATTACACCTCGGCAAAAAATCAGGGATTTAGCCACACCTAAATATAGATACAAGCCTCTGAAGTGGCTAAAAAATTCATCATGCTATTTCGAGAATCCAGGTTTGACCACCACTGCTACTTTTCATAAGAGCCAATCACACCAAAACTTCAGAAGGTTATTGCCACCTATAATGTCTATATGTGGATCAAATTTAATTAAGATTGGATGCCTAGACGAAAAGATATGCATCTGCAAAGATGGCTAAAATTATCTACGTGCAAATTTTAGGCTATTTTTGTGGGCAATATCTCAACTGTGTCTTATTCAATCCTTTTTTTCTTACCACAGCTGGAAAGAGCATGCTTTAAGCTTTCCAAGCTATATTGTTTAATTTCTGGATTTTGCATATTGATGAGTATGAATACCTATCAAAATATGGAAAATGAATTATCGATAAATTAAAAAAATTGATATAATTTCAAGCTGTAAATAAAAAAAAAAGTTTAATTGTAGTGTCTTAATAGATTTGTCTGTGGTTTAGAGAATGTAACTATGCTAATAAGAAGTGTTTTTACATTATTTTCCAGTATAGAATGTAAATATAGTAAAACCTCAGAAAATGGTCTTCAGATAATAAAATCTGGAAGATCATGACTGAAAGCAATCTAGCTTTAGAACATTTTAACCCTACAAGGCATGGTGGTGCATATATGCCTTGTCAGCCACTTTCCATTGGCATTATAAAGCAGCAATAGTTTAGTAAGGGTCTATTCTTGCAGCAATGATCCATTGCTGGATCACCACTTTCAGTTGTTGCTTTCATTATTGGCAGTTTTCATAGTGTCACTCTTATGTGCGGTGTAATTTTTGGTGTCGACATTGTACAATGTTAGTGTTGAATACTGAGTGTTTGAATAATCAATAATCGTTGTAGCTGAAGGTAAGCTCTAAAACAATATGTTTTGATTCACTAATTTGTATACTTTTTATAGAAACAAATCTGAATCTGCCACGCTTCAAACCAGGACATTCATGAGCTTTCAAAATTGTTTGTTATAGGTTAATCAACTATTGTATAAAATGAACCAAGAGATCCTTGCGCCCTGCTCTTCGGTGGATCAGATGGAGCTGATTGTCATTACGTCATCACCATTCTATTGTGGGAAAAGTCAACTACGATCAGTTAAGGAAATGTCACCAGTGGACAAAAGGCTTCTACAATGTAGGTCTGGTCTTGATTTTATTGAAGATGCCCAAATTTGTCCCTACCATAAAGTCTTGTTGATGAAAAATTTCAATTTCTGCAGAAAACTTGCTGCAACCCATTTGGTAAATAGAAACATGAAATCAAGAAGGCTTTAACAACAGTAACCACTGCAATGTCTGATAGGTTGAAGTTACTGACTAATGAAGTTTTTAAACCTGGTCAGAAAATTTGTACCAAATGTAGACATGAAGTGGCCCAAAAAGAATCATCCCACCAAGATAAGTAAGAATCACCTCCCACTGAAGATATGGGTGTTGATGCTTGCTTTACAGCTAGAGTTCATTATCACCACTTGGAGAGTCACCATTAAAGCTTCAATGGATCAGCAAAAAGGGATTCAATGGGATACATAAAGCGCAAAGTTCTAAAAGCCTAAGGCAGTATTACTAATGTAATTGCCACAGCTGCTGGTGTGAGCCAAGTAGATATTGTGCAAATACAAACAGAAGAGTGCCAAAACAGTAAAGATGTCCATATCTTAATGGAAGAACTTAGGATTAAGCTTCAGACTTCACGTAATTGCAGTAAAGTCCAAATTTTGACCCCGGCCCCAAATAGCTGGACTATTGAATAAAATGGCTAAAGAATTTGCTGATTGAACTAAAGTGGTGAAGAAGGCTAGGAAACTAAAGATAGAAGATGGGATTTTGGCAACACCTGCAGACTGAAAAGGGAAAAAGATCAGTGTTGATATAAAACAAAATTTTCTTTTAAGAAGAAGATGAGTTTTCTCATTTATGTCCCGGCAAAAAGGATTGTGTTGCAGTATGAATAAATGGGGAAAAGATTCACAAGCAGAAATGCCTGCACCTTTGTAACCTGAGAGAAATGTTCATTGCTTATTGCAAATAACATGGAAATCAACTAAGCTTCTCAAAATTTTGTGAGCTCAGGCCGAAATGGTGTACTACAGTTGGCGCTTCTGAATCACACTCAATATGTGTTATGTGCAATTCATGAAAATGTCACATTACTGCTGGCTTCAGCAACATACATCCAAGTTGACTACAATGATTTGGTGAAAAAAACTGTATGCAGTTTGGAATCAAAAGACTGTATGCTGCAACATTGTGAGAAATGGCCAAGAAAAATGCAACTAGAGGATTTTCTTGAAGATGCTTTAAAGGTATATGACTCTGAAGAAACAGTAGAATACAAGCAATGAGTCCACACAGACAAAGATACATTAGAGACACGTCAGAACTGTTGAAGATTTCGTGGAGGCACTAATTTTGAAAATTACAGGTTTGAGAAGCCACCAATTTGTGTCAAAACACCGAAGTTTATACCTTAAGCAGCTGAAGAGAAATCTTGCAGAAAATGAATTTATTATATTGATGGACTTTGCTGATCATTATTCATTTGTTGTTCAAGATGCTGTGCAAGAATTTCATTGGGAGAACAGTCAGGCCACATTATATCCATTTGTTGTCTATTTTGGCGGCAAAGAATGTCATTGTATTAGCATTTGCATGATCAGCAACTGTCTCCATCATGATACCACTGCTGTTCATGCCTTTCAAATAAAGTTAATAGCATAATTAAAGACAAATATTGAAAACATTAAGAACATTTATTACTTTGGTGATGGTTCAGTAGCCCAGTATAAGAATTTCAAAAATTTCATCAATTTATGTTTGCACAAGAAAGATTCTGGCATCACTGCTGAATGGAATTTTTTTGGAACAAGCCACGGTAAATCGCCTTGTGATGGCATTGCGGTTAACAGCAAAAAGACTAGCAGCCCGTGCTAGTCTGCAGACGCCCTTAGATAACCAAATATTGACTCCGTATGATTTATTCAAATTCTGTGATGTCAGTATTCCGAGCATCAAGTTTTTTTTATGTGCCAGAAGAAGAGATTGAAAAAATTCAGCATAATCAAGAAACAAGGTTTGCCGTGGGACATACAATACGTGCAACAAGAGAAAATCATCAATTTAAGGCAATTAATTGTAATCAGCTGCGAGTAAGCAATGATGCTACAGAATTCACAGTTCATGCCTTTGAAGCAGATGAAGAAACTCCAGCAATCTCAATTCCAAGTTTACAACCAGGAAAATATGTTGCATGTATGTATGACAATTGTTGGTGGGTTGGAAATGTGTGTGAAGTTTCACATGAACAACAAGACGTCATCAGCTTTATGCACCCACATGGTTTTGCTCATTTCTTCCACTAGCCAGCTGCTAGACACCTACTGGATTCCTGAGCAACATATTTTCATGACTTTAGAAGCACCATCAACATCATCATCAGGAAGACAATACAGTTATCCACAATCTGCCCTTGACAAAATTTTAGAACTGTTTAACCAAAAATGGACCGACTCTTAGCATTTTTGGTTTGCAAATTTGCTGTGTAGTGTATTACACTTGTTTTTATGACATGTGTTAAATTAATGTTTGAAACTGATTTATATACTGCAATAAAAAAATTATCACGGGACTTAATCAGCAAAATATTTCACTTTTCAATCTTCTCAAACTGCTAAAATAATAACTTTTGAAACATGTTCTTCCTCAAGAAAATGCAAGATCCAGAATTTAAACAATGTAGCTTGGAAAGCTTAATGTATGCTCTTTCCAGCAGTAGCAAGAAAAAACAGGATTGAACAAGACACAGCCGAGATATTGCCCCCCAAAAATACCCTAAAACTTGCATGTAGAAAATTTTGGCCAACTTTGGACAAGCATATATTTTCATCTAGGCACACAGTCTTAATTAAATTTGATCCATAAATAGGAATCACAGGTAGTAACAACCCGCTGAAGTTTTGGTGTGATTGGTTCATATGAAAAGTAGCAATGGTCGGTCAAACCTTGGCTCTCAGAATAGTGCGCTGAATTTTTTAGCCACTCTAGAGGCTTGGATCTATATTTAGGTGTGGCTAAATCCCTAATTCCTGCCACGGAGAGATTCAGCATAAAAATTTGTCTGTGTATATTAAAGAAAATGATCAAATGTCTGTTAGAACTTTTAAACAAGCATAGCAAACTCGGCACATTTGCACCTTCGCATGTGACGCAAAGATGAGTAGCCTCTCTTTAAAAACCCCTAAAAATTCAACCACTGAAGATACTGACTGAAATTTGGTACACAACCATCTAAGACCATACACCAGATTTCATTAGATATGGAGAGGGTCGAGTGGGGACCCCTGTGCAGCGTGGCGGGGTTTGAAAATTCCATGTGCTGTGCAGGCTGCAAACTAGAAATTCACTTACCTCAGAACAGCGTCCGCTTGATGTCCCTTCACTTGGCAATGTAGATACTTACAAGAGAATGTAAAAGCAGTGTTGATAAGAGACAGCATCTAACACAACTCTAGTAATGAAATAAAGTCCTATAGAAAAACTATCAATGAAAAGTTTATCGGGCAGTAACATAATGGATTGGATTCTAGTAAATAATGTCCAAAATTTCCACACACAAATATTTATTTATTCTTATAACGAAAGAAACTGTACTAATAACTCCAGTTTAAACCATTGGTTATTTTCATCACGTTCACAATTCATACACTCACTCATTTCGTACGCACAGCAACCAGAAATCTGTCCAAATCCGACCTAAGTTAAACATTTCCTCAGTCATTAATTCCATCACTAACAAGAGTTATTACATTCAGTCCTCCTGGTGGATTTCAAAAAGGAAATTGCTCACCAAAAATGCTCAGTGGTTGAATACTGAAACATGCCACGCGAATACTACAACGGCCAAATTTTCACACATGAATATCATTTCAACAATACAGTTCTGAAACTTTCAAACTTCACAAAACTGTCCATAACTACGTCAGCATTAGTCACGACATGTATCAAACGTGAGGAACTCAATATTACTTCATTTTACACATTATTTTGACTAACACTAGTAACATGACAGTCCATGTTCAAAGCTATCAAGTCTCCCTTCTTGTGGTCTCACTCCCAGTATAACTATCAGGTAACGAGCGGGAACTGTCTCAATTCTGATTGGCTAACCATACTCACTGCCAATCGGAATGCTCGCTCATGATCATACTTGTGCCAAAACTGGCCTGCACCGAACCTTACATACAGACGCATCTACGTCATTCTGATATAGAAATATTAAGGTAATGTTTAATACATGAAAACGAAAACGCAATAAATCTGGAAATATCCTTTAGATACAGATAATACTCCAGCTGACATTCTGGCTGCTCTGTTACAATAGCAATCACACCTAGACATACATCAGCAAAGTGGGTAAATTCCCTATGTACATTTTCCCCACAACAGGCTTGCATAGCTCTTGCAGGTTACTTAAGACGGTGTATAATGCAACATTAGAATTTGGTGAATGTCCCACATACACACACTCATTTGCTCACATATACTCCCACAACAATTTTAGACACCAATAATAATTTTGTCTGATTTTTATATTATAAAAACGAAAAATTAAAGTTTTAATATGAAAACCTCAATTAATTAATTCTGCACCCTGCAAGTTCTGTTTATGTTTTTAGATAATACCACACGATGAATTATTATATTTCCTAACTGAATTTAGTTTCCTAAGTGTTGGTTTTTGACTTTTTTAGCAATTTTTTCTATCTCTGAAACTGTGATATTTATAAAGCTTAAATCTGGATACAATCTTCTCCTGAATGTCAAAAGGTAGTGTACCAATTTTGAAAATGATTGAATAATATTTAATATTTGTTTAGGTTCTTATAAGTGGTGAATGTACGCGTCCAGTAAGACGCACTGGATAGCTTTCCCATGGCAAGTAGTGACAGACGCACATGTGTCTCCCAGTTAGGCCGGCAGTTGTCAGCCCCTGAAGTTACGTGCAGCTAGCTATCCTAAAACAAATGTTTGCTCAGAACAAACTTGCGACGCTACATCTGGTCCCCTCGACGTGGAATGACCCACTTAAAATACTATATCAGGGGTGGTAAATACAGCTTCGTACTGCACTGGTAACAATTTTGACCTTTACTGGAAGCAAATCCCCCTCAAATGAAAGGATGAATGCACCAGTGTATATTGTTATCTGATGGATATTTCAATACTTGGCGTATGCAGTGGATCCTTCACCTCTCCAAGTGTGTGTGTGTGTGTGTGTGTGTGTGTGTGTGTGTGTGTGTGTGTGTGAGAGAGAGAGAGAGAGAGAGAGAGAGAGAGAGAGAGAGAGATTGATTCTTTGCCTGTTTGCAGAATTAGGTCCCAGTGAAAAATTGATCCCTCTACCTAGTTCAGGTTCTTATGGGGTACTTCATTAAGTTGTTTACAAGACAGTAACACCAAAGAATCGAGAGGATTGGTTGACTTAAGACAGAAACTCTTCGAAATTTGCTAAGTGAGGAGAAAACCACTGTATGGTGCTTGGCTGAGGAAGCCTTATATTGGAACTATTATTTTTCTCTCTTGTTCTGCTCACAGATGGAGGCAAGGAAAAATAACTATACGCCTCCATACAAGCCCTAATTTCTCCTCTTGACTGTCCTCACACAAAATGTGCATTGGCAGAATCATTCTGCAGTCAGCTGCAAATGCTCATTCTCTAAAATTTTTTAATAGTCATTTTTCCTCCCAGGATTCCCATTTGAGTTCATGAAGCACCTTCATAATACTTGCTTGTTGACTGAACTTATTGGTAATAAATCTACAGCATGTCTCTGAATCACTTTGATGTCTTCCTTTAATCTGACCAAACACTAGCCATACTCACGAATGGGTCTGACTAATGTCAGATAAGCTATGTTTTTCTAGCATTCTCCCATTAACAATCTTTTGTGCCCTTCCCATTTCATGTCACTTGAGAATGTTACACCTAAATATTTAATCAATTTGACTCTTTCAAGCAGCACACCACTAATATTGTGTTCAAACATTATAGGATTGCTTTTACTACTTGTTAATATTAATTTACATTTTTCCATATTTAGGAGAAGCTGCCACTCATCACACCAAATAGAAATTATATGTAGATCATCCTGTGTCACCCTAGTCACTCTACAATGACATGTTCCTGTATACTGCAATATCATCAGCAAATAGCTGAATATTGCTGCTAAATCTATCCATCGGATCATATATGTATACAGAGAACAGAAGTAGTCTTATCACACTTGCCAGGGGCACTACTGACAATAACTTTGTTGTTGACAAACACTCAATGTACTGGATTCTATTTCTTACGAAATCTTTGACCAACTCTGATATTCTAAACACTCAGACCTTGATTAACTGTCTACAGTGGGGTATCGTGTCAAACGCTTTATGAAAATATGGGATCTGCTTGCTGCCCTTTATCCACGCTTTGCAGGGTATCATGTGAGAAATGGACAAGCTAAGTTTTTCACGAGTTATACTTTCTAAATTCTTACCAATTTGTGGACAGAAACTCTCCTCCCTAAATGACATTAATTATACTCAACTTTGAACATGTTCAAGAAAATGGCTCTGAGCACTATGGGACTTAACGTCTGAGGTCATCAGTCCCCTAGAACTTCGACCTAGTTAAACCTAACTAACCTACGGACATCACACACACCCACGCCCAAGGCAGGATTCGAACCTGCGACCGTAGCTGTCGCACAGTTCCAGACTGTGGCGCCTAGAACCGCTCGGCCACCCCGGCCGGCGAACATGTTCAGGAATCTGCAGCAAAAGGTCACTCATATGTAATTTAGCGGGTCCATACTTTTCCCCTCCTTGTATACAGGAATCACCTGCGGCATTTTTTAGTTGCTTCAGATCTTACACTGGGTGAGACACTCATGATAAATGCAATCTAAGTAAGGGGCCAATGTAAAAGAGTATTCTCTTTAAAACTAAACTGGGATTCCGTCTGGACCTGTCAAATTACTTGTTTTCCAATCTTTCAGCTGCTTCTCTACGCCATGCCTGCTTATTACTATGTACTCCACAGGAAGTCTCTGTAATGATCAAACATGAATCCATGAATTAAAAAGTTCATGCTTCTGTTGCCACAGCAGACTGGTCAACGAGTGACTGGACAGAAGCCTTCAACCTGCTTAGTGACTTTACATAGAGCCAAAATTTTCTCAGGTTCTTCACAAAACTTTTTGCTAAGGTAACGGTGGAAGTTGTGTATTTCACATATCAATATTTTATTTTAGATGCATGAAATTTTACTAACTTTTGTCTGTCTGATGAGACATAAAGCCTGTGGCTACTGGTTGATAACTTTGGCTGTTTCACAATGACCCATACCTGCCATGATGCCACCTTCTCTGAACAAGGGTTCGTGCCACACCACCCAGCCAGAGCAAAGGCTGGAGAGTTATTAGGGGGAATGAACTGGACTCAACACATGAATTTTTACATCTTTAAGGAGATCAGTTCTTGGGGTAGTATATAATAAAGTAAAGTTTATATTAAGCAGTTCACCTTTAGGTAGTATTTTTAATTGTACTATACTACTGCAAAAAATTAAAAAGTTTTTCTCAAACACTGTGCCTAACTCCAGCATAATTTTTTCAAATTCTGAGGGCACTTGAAACACTTGTCAATATGCTTTTCCATTTTGTTGGTGTGTGACTGTATTCCTTAAAACAATATTTACAAAATACTCCTTTCCCTTTTAAATTGAAAATAAAAGTCCCAAAAGGGTCCTCCTTTCTTAATCTTCTAGCAACTGTTGAGTAGCCAATTTTCTACAAAAACTGTAAATAACACAACAACGAGGTTATGTTTCTGCTCACTCAACCACATAGCAATAAATGACTGTCACACAGTCAGATCTCTGTCGTCAATTCCAATTAACTAAATAACCCAGAGAATAGGCTATTTTCCTAGGTAAAAATATGATCTGGATTTTGTTATTCTGATTGATTATAGCATATAAATAGCATTTATGGTCAATATTCTCACAAAATATCTAATTTTTATGTAATTACAGATTGAAAATTATTAAATATCAATATCTGGTCATGTGATTGAAAACACACTGTTATTGGCTGACGTCAAGAGACTAAGAGTATGACGAAGCTATACGTAAGTTAAGAAGCGTAAGTCGAAGTTATGAGGTTTTTTACATACTTTTTTCCTGCAAACAGTTTAGCTGTTTAGAGATGGAAAACACAATTACAACTTCACAATACACAGGAATTTTGTGAACGCTGATATGGAAGGTCATTTACAGCGATGATATGTGCAACGATACACATTCTTTTCACTGCTCCTTGAAATATCATTAAACTTGCTCAAAACTAAGAAATTGTAAAACTTTTGCAAGAGGGTTCCCATATTGCAACTAGATTGTCTACCATAGTCATGAGCTATGGCCCAAAGCACAATAAAATTATTTTTGGCGAAACTTAATGCTGATTTCCTTTGCAGAGAACCCTCAGCAGGTATACTCCCTGTAGCAGGTGTTTACTGACACAATGAATAGCACATTCAACTGCATATTAAGAGGTTACATGTTCGAATACTTGAAGCGTCATATCTTTTAAAAAGTTGTACATGAAATATGAAAATAGCATTAGCAAGAACTGACGTGGCAGTTGTTTCGATTGTGGGATGTATTGTATACAGCTTCACATTAGTATCAATCTGAGAAATTGACAACAGAAGATACATGCATTTCCTGTGCAAACAGGCAAGTCACTTTTTTGGAAAGCATTGCTAGTAATGAAGATATCACCATACATCCAGAGTACAACACGGTGTACAGCGATGAGGTTATACAGAGAGATATAAAGCATGTACAGCATGCAGGTGACACAAACTTAAGCGCTGTGACGATAGTGAGGGTAAACTAATTTTAGTATCTGAAGCAGACTTACTTCATATTTATGCAAGATTATGAAACAGCAAATGTTTAAGAAATATGGATCCCAGCTGGACAGTACGATGATAAAAGCACTGTTTCTAATAAAGTAAAAGGTGCGTGGTCACGTTAAGCAGAAAATATCTTTTCGAACATGACTTGTGTGAACAGCAAATGCAAATGTAAGTGCATGTAAACAGCAAGGAAATTACAATAATATTCAGTTCCTGATCAGTGTGATGCAGTTTTGTAATTGAAATTAACCGAATTACCGAATAATTGAGGTGTAGTTGGGTAAAACAATTTTCACTAGGTGCTTAATTTCGCCAAATGATGCAACCCTTCATTGTAACTATGGAAGAGCATATCTCAGAGGCAATTTAATGTTAACTTCACAGTGAATCATGTTTTAGGTAAGTTAGTGAATGTGTGTGGCGACATGATGGCAATTTGTCGGTACAGTGCAACCGCATTTTAAAAACCTTATTCTCTGAAATGCACAAACACAACTCTTCAGTTTTTATAAATGTATTTGTACAAGATGGTGCTACAGACCAATTTAACCAATTTTCCAAAATGTAAATTCCAAAACAAGATATCACTGTGAATTACCATTATGATGGTGGGAGCAGCAAGCTACCTAGTTACAACACACATGTCGCATGATTCGAATGGAGCATTTTAGCAGGCTTTCAAACCATTTGTATTTCATTTCCGTTTTTATAAAAGAATACTGAAATTCAAGCGGGGAGAAAGGATGTCAGGAGCATAAACCATAATTTATCATTTAAAACCATTTCCAGAAAACAATCAAATATCCAATTGCATGAATTACCTGGAATTACCATCCACTCACTCACTCAAAATTTCATTTACTACCTATCTGCAACAGTAGCAATAGCACTAATATTTACTTAAAATAATTGTAAAGATTATCCATAATGTTTTATTTAGGAATGTGTCACATACTGATTCTGATTCCACAATTCCAAGAATCACGGATTCTCCAGGAATCGACTAGTATCAGAATCAAAGAATTCCAACATCTCGTGCATTGATTCTTTGTTATTAAATCTTTTTTATGTCAGTGTTCTCACTATCTTCAAAGTAGTGCACCCATACAAAAGCAGATAAAGAAAGGAGCAAAATAGGAAACTACAGTCTGTCTCAGATGTCACTACATCTGACAAAACTTTTTTTCCCCAGTTTAACATTTAAGAATACATTTACCATCATGAAAAACATGCCAGCTGTTTAATACGTACAGTAACAATTTTTTGTCAATAATCATTCTTCAATAATATTCAGAGATTTGACACAGATTATAAAGTGTGTTACATTACAAAACGATGACCTAAGGATAATGATTTTTATACTGACTTTATCACTACACAGCCATTCAACGTGTGTGTGTGTGTGTGTGTGTGTGTGTGTGTGTGTGTTCATGAATGCAAGAGAGAGCCGAGAGTGAAGAGCAGAACTGGTGAAAGTAACAAGAAAATTACAAATAAAAAGAAGCTGTCAATAACACGTGCCCTTCCTTAGTACAGCAAGTTGGAAGGCTGGTAAAAAAAAAATTAAACTGTTTTTCTCTTCTTTCCTTTCATTCTCAGTAATAAAGGCAAGTGTAAACATCTAATAACTTTTGATATCTGGAATATCATCCCATTCCCTTATTTTAATTGACAAATTATACATTCTAGAAATAAAAACTTTAAAATTACTTTTTTATTTGATTTTGTGCCTTTAAAACTGCTCTGGGCAAATGCCATTTATAAAATGTCCCACCAAATGGGCATTTGACTGTCTCAGCCCACACCACTCACTACCCTTGCTGGACAGTGGGCAACCTTTCCCGCATGACCCACAAATCTGTAGGAAGTTCTGAAAAAGGTGGAGGTCAAACATTAGCTGTGGGGGCCTAGCATAAATTAACCGAAGAGCAAGGCCAAAACCGACATCTTACAAATGAACTACATTTTCAATAGAGAATCTGTCCTACAGAAAGTGAGAGAGAGGATATAGTCAGAGAGTAAGATTGCAGCACCAAATAAGAAGTACTGCAAAGGCCTGGGGTCCCAGTTCACTGCACTCATACACAACAAAAAGAGTTGTGAGCCTCCTGATGGATAGACACATTCATTTGAAAGCTCCCAGCACACAATGAGATTGTTATGTCAGCAATCTCTCAGTTCTACCTGAAGTTCTGGTACTACAGCACGTGCAGCAATGATATATGCAAGCCTTAAACCACATTGCATGACGTACATTCACTACAGTATTTGCATGTACATTATTTTGCTGTTTGAACTGGTACAAGTGGCATTCAGAGACCTTATCCTGGATATTCCTGCTTTCCTCCCTACAATTTAGATGAGTGACCTACACATATCAGTGTGTCAGTTATTTGACATGCTGCTCTAAATATGAAACCAATATGCACACACCATACACAATATGCTACCTCAGCAGCTTTTTATTGAGTGCACAGCATACAAGACAAAGTGAGGCCCTAAAACTGACACCCAATAGCACAAATTTTTGAGCCACTGATTTCAGCATTTCTCAGTCTAAAGCAGAGGATGAATATAACTTCTAGGAACAATATGCAGTTCACGAGCTCTGCTTCCTTGCTGCATGCCATTTCAGACAGCCATCTAAAAAAAATAAAGGAAAGGCTCTGAACTCTGATGTCAGCCACATATTAGCCTTTCCCACACTATGACAGGACAAATTAGCGTCTTTAAATGTACACATTATCCCTAATTTTTATACTATTCTCAATGACTACTTGCGAGATATCTAATGGTGGCAAAACGATAAACTTTAAGGATGACTAAAAACTTCACATAGGACGTGACTTTGTTACCAATAACCAAATTAAATTTGAAGCTGCAAACAATTCTGACCACTCATACACAGCAATATTTCACAACTAAACATACAGATCACTTAGATAAGTTATCAATGTATCAAGTACCAGTTCTTTAAAGTCATCCAACACAATTTCACTGTAAAATTGCTTATCACTCCAACAACTTCCATTCAAACAATGAGCATTTCAATTACACTGTTACAGACTACACTGCCTCATTAAAAAACCTAATAGCTTTACTTTAAGCTCCTTTGGATGTCTTTTGCATGACAAACTTTACAAGAACACAAAATACTCTAACAGTACTCTAAAGACTGTATCACAAGAGCCACATGAGTGGTCTCATACCAGAAGCATGACATTTTGTCATAATTCCCTCACAAATCTATGTCTTACTTATTCTTCCTCAGTATATACTGCAAGCATAAGTTCCATTCCGTGTCAGTCTGTAGCAAACCATACATATTTAAATGATGTGACGGACAGCAGGTTTGTTTCATTACAGTCGTTGTGCAGTAATAGTCTGCTGATACAGCAAACAATTCAGTTTTTCTGCATCTACCTGATTAACTTACCAAGTATACTGCAATCATTAGAAGATATTATCACTATCTTACAAGCACCCAATGTTGCGTTTATTTATACCAAATTTTTGCTCCCCAATGAGAATACAGAAAACATTGTGCATGAAAGGAAAGGAAAGCTGCATTTCAAGTATGTAAAATTTCCTGAAAGTGTGACACGTCCTTTGAACAAATAAAACAAATGTAACAAACATACAAATTATACTAAATTTACTCAATAATTAAGTCAAAATTTTCCTGATAATTTATTAACTGAGTTACTAATGTTTTCAAACAAGCCATAAATTGAACTGAGCACATATCTTGGTTTAACACACAAATTTTGTACTATAATTACATATAAAAACACACCTCAATGGCAAGTATCTGAGGACCCAAGAAACTGAAGCAGAGCTGCAGAAGAAAATAAAATCCCACAGCGTAATAAAAGCCTGGCTTATGAACCTGCAACATAAAACAGTCTTTTATCCTGGATCAAAAACAAAAACATATAATAACAGAAATATTACATTACA
Source organism: Schistocerca americana (assembly GCF_021461395.2). NCBI lineage: Eukaryota > Metazoa > Arthropoda > Insecta > Orthoptera > Acrididae > Schistocerca > Schistocerca americana. The sequence goes on along the minus strand of NC_060119.1, from coordinate 556,443,957 downwards.
TAAACGACTTTTCCAAAGAAATGTAGCCTCTAACATGACACCTGTTATATATTTGAGCATTCTGTACATAAAACTGGAAACTGCTTAAACTTCCTTTACACATGTTCCTAATGTAAGGTGTCAATGATTAGAAGGGGGAAAAAAATGATCAACTGCCACACCAATAGTGCTTTCCCCCCTCTCCCCCATTATCGACCTTCCTTCATATCTCTCTCTCTCTCTCTCTCTCTCTCTCTCTCTCTAAGAGATCAGATTTCTGTATCACAGATACACAAGGCAGTTTGGGTATGTAATTGTATTCTGTCCCACTAGAGATGACATTTTACACAACTAAGTACACAATTATGATTAACAGGAGTTGGTTATGAGGTGCTTAGCATTTTATAAAAAAAAATATATTTTATAACAAGAATTGCATGACTACTATGACACCTGGTCACAGAAAAACCTCTGAAGACACCTAAAGGCACTACACATACTAAAAACAGTGTTACAGAAAATCACTGTCTTTGGAGGTTTGTCATTAATGACATAATGGTGCAGAAAGAAAAATGATAAACTTTAAGGATGACTAAAAACTTCACATAGGATGTAACTTTATTGTTACCAATAACCAAATTAAATTTGAAGCTGCAAACAATTCTGACCACTCATACACAGCAATATTTCACAACTAAACATACAGATCACTTAGATAAGTTATCAGCATTTAATTTCACAAGGACTTAAAAGATTGAGAATGTAAAACAAACTTCAAGATCAAAGTAAGACACATTGTAAATCAACTACTTAAAATATCAATGTCTGCACTACAAGCTACACATACTGCAGAAGTAGAAATCAATTAAAAAAAGAAACATTCATTGGCAAGATGGAAGCCTATAATTTATTATTACAAGACAAAAACTGAACAGTGAAGAAGACTGCAACAGCAATAGAAATTCATGGATGGAGCAATAAAATAAAGGTAAGGAAACCACTCATCTACAGCAAACTGATATGTGGGGGCACAGAAACATGTAACAGAAAACAATGTTCACACTAGTTATTGAGCACTAGCTCTTTGTCTAGCTAACATATACATATTCATGCATACAACCACACAAGACACCCCAAACATATTTTTCACCTTAGATGCCCTGCAACATACAATTATGTCACACTGTCATACCGACTCACGATTTGCCAAGTATGCCAAATATTCTGTCAGCATGTCAATACAAAGAGAGAGAAAGAATGAAAAGCCAACTAGATAATGGAAAATACTGTAATTGTAACCTAGTGGTAAAAAGTCAAAACCTTATCAGTCCTAGGACTTTTTCCTCTCACTTATCACTGTATTCCCTTCTCGCAATGTTTGTTAATGTGAAAAATGCTGAGTTGCACCCTGATTTGGAGTCCGTGTTGAATGCCAGGTCTCTCTATTATTGTAGACGCTCCTTTAACTTATTCTCATTTTCCAGAACATTTACTGTTTCAGGTCTAACATTAATTACTACTGTTATGAAATCATTTTCAGCTTACCGATCTACATAGTCACTGTAAAAGAATTATTTTCAAGGTGCCACCAGACAAAGCAACAAACTTTTATGTCTCAGTGATTCAAAGGAAAACTACATAAATTTAACAGCTCCACAATTAAATAGACCCTAGAATGGAAAGTCCCTTTAAAAAAAAATCTTTAGTAATAATGTCGCACCAGACACACATCTGAACATTCTTAGCAAATAAACCTATTGCTAGATTACACTTGCCAGAATATGCCTAAATTCTAAAAGTAAATCAGCACCAGTTTTATTTTACCACAAACATCCAAAAAGTATGAGGAAAATTGCTAGACAGTAATACTTTACATAGACATTCTAACTAAAATTTCTAAAAGTAAAAAGATATGAATTAAACAAATAGGACTTTAGAACAAGCAGGTAATGCATTTGGTAGTAACAATACGTCTTAGGCTCCCAGTGCAAACAATTCTGCAGGAGGCAAGAGCATAAACTGGGTGTTTTTGTCAGCAGGGCAATCCCAATCACATGCCAGCCTAACTGTGTATTCTAGTCGTTAATTTCAACAGTACAGTATAGACTTCACTGAGGACTGAAGCCTATATCCTGAATTTGATTTTTGTGGTCATATGAGAGGATGAGATGCACAACATTTTCATGTTAGTGTGGTACATGACACAAACCTAGGAGTTACTGCTGAACACTCAAGTTATCAGACAAACCATTTTACAATACAAGAGTTTTGTGCCATGAGTAGTGGTAAGGTCAATTTGCAAAACAGCAACTATATTCACCAGTTATTCACCTAACATAGGCCAATCAACTAACAAATTTATAAATACGTTCAGATTAAAGGAGACCAGTCGCCAAAGAAGAAGTGTTGTGTGGTCGATCAGCACACACAAAAGAATATGTCTGTTCCTTTGATGAGCTAGGATGAAAAAAAAAAGCAACAAACGCGCACGCACACACACGCCTACCTTACACAGTGCCAACTGGACTAATGTTGCATTTTGCCAGCTTAACTGCTTGGAATGAGGACGTTATATGACGGTATAGATATAGGGAGAGATACTGGGGCTGAGTGGCAGCCAGTATGCCAGCTAGGAATGCAGGTGGGGCACATCGGCCCATCCCTCCACCACCAGCTCCTCTGAACTACACAGATGGGAGTTATCCTTACAGAACACCCACCACTCCCATAATTGTCCTGGCCTTAATCACAGGTTACCCCTTCCTTCATCCTATCAACACTTCCCAATTCTGGTCCTCTTGCCACACACTGTATGGGCCTCTCTCCACCTGCCCCCAACAATCATGCATTACACGTCGAGCCCACATAATCGCACCCCCCCCCCCCCCCCAATTCCTAGCTGGCAAACCAGCTGGCTCCCTCCGAGCTATTAGCCAGTCATTCCCAGACCCTCTCCCTCTACCTACCCCACACAACACTAACCCAACCACAACCACTCCACATTCTGAGATACTGTGGAAATCCAGCCAGCACCATGTAAAAGCATAGGTATGTCCATTTTACTCAAGTTCATCAAAGAGTACCTCCAAAACTTGGCAAGTTTTCTTTCTTGTGTATGTGTGCCTATTAACAACTCAAAACTTCTGCTCTTTGGTGAGAACTGTCCTTTAATCAAGAAGTATTTACATTCTACAAGAACTTTCCTGTTTCAAAATAGGCCTATATTGTAATTTTGGGTGCTAACTGCATTCACCCAGTAAAATAATTGTGTACTGAACACTACATACACAGTCTTCATATTTATGTTATTTACAATTTTCCTGTATTTTAACTACATCTATTCACTGTATACAATGTCAGCTATTTTTATTAAGATATATACAAAATACGGCAAATTTCACCTCATATGATCAATGAAGGTTCTTAATTTTTGAAAAAACAATTTTTGTATCAGGATAATATGTCACGCAGAAAGCTGGGAACTGATACAATACGAACTACGAGGTTCAGTGTTCACCATATGGCAGTAGTTCATCCACAGTACCTAAATGTTATCACCCTCTTCATAACATATATAAAAAAGGAAGCACAATCTATAGATTTCAGACAGTAAAGTGTTAGCTGCCCAAAAAGCATACATGAACTTTTATTGGGGTATTCTGAAGTTTCGTAATCAAATGCATCACAGTGAAGATTGTGTGTTGTGCTTTTAAATGACATGTCTCCTTTTTCTAGAAAAGAATTCTGGATTTGTGGTTAATTTACATCTTCTGTTTTTGTTTACCTTTTATTACCGAAGGTCTTCATAACATTACCACATAACTGTTTATTAAGGCTTTAAATAAACACTAATTAAGAATATCAAGTTATAAATACCACACCATCAAAGCAGAACATGAAACAGGCACTAAGATTATATGTACCTGCATAAAGGAAACGAAGAAATGTTCCACAGCAGAGTAACAATGACAACAACATTCTCAATACACCCAGCCATCCTTTTTTTTTCCTTGTGTCACCGCATAACTGGGTAATATCACTCTGTACACTCTCTCGTGTGTTAGTATATCACAAATTTTGCAACAGATAAGGTATTTATACAAAAAATGAAACGTGAAAAAACGAACAGGCATTCTTACATGTAATAACACTTGGGTTTCTCAAGCAAAAAAGTGAAGCAGGGATAAGAAGAATGTTCCACATACTGGCCAAGCATCTCAGGAATTTGCATACACGAAATGTAGTATCAAACTAGTAAACAAAAAGCTTTAACACAAATGCCGTAAGGCACTCCAACATTTGAGTACTAAAATGGTAATGCTAATTCCAGAATGCAATGTTAGCTGACACACAAAAAACCACACTTAAGTAATGACAAAACTATTCATAGTGATTAAATTATATACCGAAGCATTAAATCTGAATTGCTTAAAATTACAAAATGTTGATAGGAAAATGATTATATCAAGGTCAAAGCTCAGAACACAGGGAACGGTCCAAATGAATGAAAGTGGGAAGTGTAGGGAAACTGAATTAAAAGTAATGGCCTACATATCCCACAAGCTTACAACACAAATGGTTGCTGAATCCAGACGTTATCATGGCTATAATGCAAATGAAGGAACTAGCATGTCAACCAGTGACACAGTTAAGTGAACAAAACTAGTCATTAAAAGAAACGAACGGATACCCTATCATTGATGAGATTTTTTTTTAACAACATCGAGATTGTTCCCAACAGAATCCAATTTAGAGTAAACTTCTAAACACGATATGGTAGGATGTTTTACACATCACAAAACTAAAAAATCAACGATAATGCTGTTCAGGAACGATTTGTGAGTGTAAATCAATAAAGTCGAACATATTGCACTTTAGGACACCAACCGTATTTGTGCATACCTACTCAATGTTACAAGCTACAGTAAAACACACTAGTGTAAAGTATATTTACTTTGGACTCGCGCGTTTCTCCCAATTGCGTTTCACAAATTGTCACAATTTGCAAACAAACTCTGATGTCGCTAGACACAAGCTCCAATCATAAACAAACTATCTTTTCATGCTGCAGCCATAACTCGACGTCACTGCAGTAACTATATATCATAGCACAGGCTAACTTTCGCGATAAAAACTAATTTTGTGTTTTTGTCATTTAATTAATAAAAAATTATTTAACACTGGCCTTCTGTTCTAAAACAATAAAGCTACTGCATTACATGTTAAAAATAAAACTGTAATATTACATATCTTCGATAAGCATAAAACGAAAGTTTGTACCTGAGAACCAAACTTCCCCGCTCACCCAACATGTGCGTCACCACTGTGTACACACTTCCTCGTAGATTGACAGTACTACCATCACTCACCAAAGACACCCCGCTATTCTGCGATGCCAAGCCGGTACGGTACCTATGGTGAATAAGTTGCCCGGTGCGGTAAGATGTGAAATGAAAGGGCCATCACAAATGGGAATGGACAGCTGTAATCCGATGCACCTATTGCTCGTGTTGTTGCGGGCGAATCGCAGATCGCAACAATCGATTGGTGATCGCATGGACCTCTCTTACATTATGATGAATCGCACGCGATATAGGACAATCTGTCGGCGAATCATTTTCTAGATATTAAGTGTGGTTACAGTTCAAGTAGTTTCGTTTCACTTCGTTGTACGCACGTAGAATAATAACTGTACTTTACAATTTATAGTTATTCGGAGAATAAAAAACATTCTGGAAAGTGAAGCTGAGGCCGGAGTTACTACTTTTATTAAGAAGAAATACAAGTGTAAAAACCTCAGATTTTGCAGTGATGAGCATTTGTAAGTTCGGGCTGTAGAAGTAGAAAGTCATGCAGAGGTCATAGCTGTTGTCACCAAACACAGAGAAAAAAGCTGCAATGCATCTTCATACCGTACAGAACAAACAGCAATTAACCTCCCACTATAAATCTATTTAAAAAACAATTATAAATCGTAAAAGTAACAAAATTTCTAGTAATATGGATTTAGTTAAGCACGAAAAAGTACATGGACATCAGCTGCATTAATAAGAAGCTAAGCAATATATGCTTTGGCATAAATATAGCTAGGAAGTGTATAGCAAAAGAAAGGTTAAAAAATGTAAATGGCCAAACAGAATCATTACTGTGATAGCCATTAGGTGATAATTTTTTGGAGTAACACGCAAACAAGAAAACTCTTTTCATAGCACAAAAGCAGGTCATAATGGCAACAAAAAGTACAACCCCGAGAGACTACCATTGTCACGAATTGATGAAGTTACTTATAGATAGGAAATTTCAGAGGCTAAAGCCAATTTAGTGTGCACAGATCAAGCAATCTATACACATGACATCAAGCAAAAATTGGACCTTCACAGTGAGCATGCAGAGTCAACTCTCAGACAAAATGGACCACTGAAAACTGCGAAAAAGTTTCACAATAAACTTCCATACCACATCGAGACAAAAAAGGAATAACAAAAATTCACAATGGTCCAAAAACACATTTGCAAGATGGTTCTAGTACAGTGTAAGTGAATGTTTGTTGACATAAATTTAAATTATGTTCTTATTTCTATTTTGTTTCTGAAATCGCTTTTGTTATCTACTGCGCTATACAGGGCATTTGGAAAGCGGGGAGCAAGTACATTATATTTTGAATAGGAACCCTCATTCAGAAACGCACCATATCCGTTCTACGACGGTTTCAGTTCAGATGTGTAACGTGGCCACGCCTACTCAGAGTTGACTGTCATGGCATGCAATGGGGTGCACAGGATGATGTGTATTACTTACTGTGGGGCGATACGCAACCTTTGATCTTACAGACTCCTATAGAGACAGAGGAAGATCTGCTGCCACGGGCCCTGGCTGCTGCACTAGAAGTTCAAGAGAGACCTGGTGGAGTGGGGAGTGTGCACCAGTTATTATTTTTGAATTAGGATGGGTTATTCATAGCAAACGTCATAAGTGAATATATGTACTGCAAAGGTACTGTGAACAGCCCGAGTTCCTTAAATAAATGTCCACAGGGTGATACTGGGTGGCCGCCAGCTATTATTGTGACTACACACTTTTATGCTGTGAATCCCTTTTCTCTTAATGACGAATTAGCCCAAAATATAGTGTCATATGAAAGCAGTGAATGAAAATAGGCATAGCTGGCAAATTACTGATAAGTTTATCACCAAAATTTGCAGTAACGCTAACAGTGTAAGTAGCAGAACATAACTGTTTCATCAAATCATCAATGTGTTCCTTCCAATTCAATTTCTCATCAATACAGACTTGCAGAAGTTTTGAATATTCTGCCCTAGCAACAGACTTCTATTCAAAGTCTGTATTTGCCAATGGTGTTACGCCATTTACTATGCATACATATTTTCTCAAAATTTAGTGAGAGTCCATTTCCTCAAGTAGAAGTGGCCGAGTCTAACATCTGAATTGAAACCGACTTAGAACAGAAATGGTACTTTTCTCGACCTGGATTCCTCTTAAAAATATTACGTAATCACTCCCTTCTACAAGTCCTGGAAGTTTGTAACAGGAATTTCTGAACACCCTGCACAGAATATTAGGTTATACTATTACCTTCGTAGTAGAGCTACAGGGGTGTCACTCCACATTCCATTGTTGCCAGATCTATCCAAAATGGCAGCGATGACGTCATCCAAGATGGCATTATGTAGACTTGGCAACAGCGCATGACATCATTCAAGATGGCGGGAAGATAGGTCAATTGGTCTACCTCCACTAACCTAACCCTCCAGAAACAATGGCGGGAAGTTTAAATTGCAACAGGATAATGCGTCACTCTTAAGAAATACGTTAGAAGGTAAGTCACTTGAGGTTTCGCTGCTAATCTAAGAAAATCATGGGAAGAAGGTAATTGGGCTACCTCCTCTAGCCTAAGTCACCCGACCGCCACTTCCTCCTACAAACTGGTGCCAAGTTTGAATTTAGGCAGTAAAGAAAGCTCACTTGGGGTTTCGATACCAATGCAAGAACATTGTTGCAAACGAAACTCACCACCACCACTAACCTAAGTCACCAGGCCGCGACCTCTTCCTAGGGGCAGGTGGAAAAAAAACTCTCCCGCACTATGCTAGATGGAGAGAGGAAGGAATGTACTTTATTTATTTAGGGATGGAGTATATTTATCACAGAACACATGCTCTGACATGCTCCACACCATACAGACCTGCAAACTACTCCTGCATAACTCATGTTTAAGACTCCACACACACACACACACACACACACAAACACACACACACACACACACACAAACACACACACACAAACACACACAAACACACACAAACACACACACACACACACACACACACACACACACACACACACACACACACACACACACACACACACACACACACACACACACAAACACAAACACAATTGTAAACTGTCAAAAATAATCAATTGCTCAGCTGACAGACATGCGAACCTCTCGTAAATAATGCAATATAATTACGTCCATAGAGCCAAACAACTGGTAAATAATAATAAGAATAATCCTTCTAAAAGACTCTGCTTGCTAATCATCAGCTGTCTAAATCATACAATAGTCTTTATTTAAACAATTAGATGCAGCAGCAGCACCACCACCACCACCACCACCACCACCACCACCCAGTGTGTTCGCCACTGAGTCCACGGCCCAACTGTCTTAGTACATTTTGTCGCCATCAGAGGACGCTGTAGTGACGTCATGTGATGACTCAAGTACCATGTATCTGCCACGAGCTCCAGAGCACAAGTGGTATAGTTCATATCACCATCACCAGAGAGCACCACCTTCACATCAGATCAAGCCGCATGTACCGTTATTCAAAATGGCGGCATACATTATGTCCACCACGTGGTCTTGACCTAGTTCCTATTGGCGCCAGCACGTCAGGTGATGACTGAAGATCGTCAGCTTTCTCTCTCACACTGCTGACATCACAGCCAGGGCCTTATACTTGTGCCAGACATAGTCTTCTGGAAATATTCTCTGAGACTATGATCATACTACTCTTCATGCATAAAATATATACTTGTTTCCTTCTTGTAGTCAATATAGCTCAATCGGTTAAGTGATGGAACTATACTGACTGTACACACAAATACTATTATTATCCTTCCAGGTGTATTTTCTATATATAGCTCAACTACATGACCATACTAATCAGATATCTCTGTGCCGCGATGCTTTATATATCCAGTCATTTTCTTCCTCCTCTTACTATGACCCTGATCGCCCTTCCCTTGAATAGCATCAACCTTTTTAGTTAAGTCGGTTACTTTCTCACTGACTTGATTAACTAGCTCATTTAATGCCATCACCATTCTCAGAAGAGTCCGGTAATATGTCTCTAGTTCCCTGCGCATACCTGCAACTTTATGTGCCGTACCCTGAATTTTCGCAACCAACTACAAGCGAATGTTCTGTCTGTGTACACCCATCCTCTCGTGTTGAGAGGTGGACGTACGCGCGAATTTGTCCATGATATGGCGTAGGCTGATGTCCTAACCTCTCTTACCGTGCTATATATGCAAAAACTCTTGAAAGTTTCGCCTGTACCTATCATCATTAAGTTTTCTTATTTTATCAATAACTAGAAAACCATACTGTGAATGGCCGGCCGGGGTGACCGAGCGGTTTTGGCGCTCCAGTCTGGAACCGCGCGACCGCTACGGTCGCAGGTTCGAATCCTGCTTCGGGCATGGATGTGTGTGATGTCCTTAGGTTAGTTAGGTTTAATTAGTTCTAAGTTCTAGGGGACTGATGACCTCAGAAGTTAAGTCCCATAGTGCTCACAGCCATTTTAGCCATACTGTGAATGGTTCCACCAATCTGCACATATCGTTGAACAACATGTCCATTCCCAGATGTGCTTGGTAAATGTGCTTTAAATTCAGATTGTCTTGCTTGAAGACTAATGAGGTTTGCGTTATCCCTAACAAGCTGTTTGGGGATTCTTGAATATATTTGACTTAGATAAAATACATCAGCACCCATATGACGACGGAAACACAAATATTTTCGAATTTGGTCTTTGTTTTCCACGCCAACATCATCAAATATGAAGACTGTTTGGTTTTGCTTTTTCAGTTGGGGGGATATCACCGCTTTCACTGAATGTTGTGTATGTAACACCACCTACACCTCGCAATATCTCTTGCAATAACTGATACTTGGGTTGAAGGAGTGTTTTTGAGAATACAGACATGTTCGAATCACACAACACCTACATGCATTAGCAGAGTCATGAGGACACTAGTCTTGCCGCAGTTGGATGGACCTACAATAACTGCTGGTATATTATTGGGAAGGAGAATTCTGTTCTTCTTCTTGTTCTTCTTCTTCTTCTTCTTCAGCTCTTCACTTGAATCTTCACATGACCAGTCACTGACAACAAAGTCCTTGTGGCGAGGGTGCTTTACCCAAGCCGCCATTATACTAAATGAGTCATGCATGGTCATGTAGATGAGCTATATATAGAAAATACACCTGGAAGGATAATAATAGTATTTGTGTGTATAGTCAGTATAGTTCCATCACTTAACCGATTGAGCTATATTGACTACAAGAAGGAAACAAGTACATATTTTACACATTAAGAGTAGTATGATCATAGTCTCAGAGAATATTTCCATAAGACTATGTCTGCCACGAGTATAAGGCCCTGTCTGTGATGTCAGCAGTGAGTAAGAGAAAGCTGACGATCTTCAGTCATCACCCGATGTCGCGTCGCCGATTGGAACTAGGTCAAGACCACATGGTGGACACAATGTATGCCGCCATTTTGAATAATGGTACATGCAGCATGATCTGATGTGAAGGTGGTGACGGTGATATGAACTAAACCACTTGTGCTCTGGAGCTTGTGGCATATACATGGTACTTGAGTCATCACATGACATCACTATGTAACCTCCCCCGCACTTATCGACCTGAATAACAGTGAAAAATGAAACCTCATACACCTAATGGAAATTTGGGAAAAGCAATTGTCACCGAAGTTAATTTGTCGATAAAGAGGGAGGAAAGGGTTACATCTAAATGAAAGGAAAAATGCAAATGAAATTGCTGGAAATTAGTTTTGAAAAGGGGTAAAGTTAATAAAGAAAGTGAATGTGCGGTCGTTACATTAACAATTAATTGGCGTTAATTAGATATTTGAGATTTGGGGAAAATTATGGTCGCCAGTCCCATGGACAACTACTATAATAACTGAAAATGAAAGATTAATGCACATATATTTAGCACTAAAAGCATGGCAACTGAAGGTTGACAGGTATTGTGTGGAAAACTGAATTTTTGTCAGAAGTAATAAATTTCGCTACACTCTGACTTAATTTAGCGAAAGAATTAATAAAACTGGAAAATTGAAAGTTAATTTAGTGACTGAAATTAATAGTGAACTTTGTTTCTGAAGCACTACGAAATTCAATAAAATAAGGTTAGTCTTGGGCTACCTCAACAATCACTTCAAAAGCTACTTGAATCTACACAATTTAGAAATAAGAGATTTAACTTTGAATTTGAGTTAAATGATTCTGAACAATTAACAATAGTAAAATTTAGTACGTACCAAGCTGAGCTGCAGTCACAGGTAAGCTAAAATATGGTAACAAAACTTGCACTCTTAATTTGTGCTTGTGTAATCTAAATATTGTAGCGAGCTATGAATACTTTAACTGAACTTTGAAATTAAAGCAGTGAAATGGAATGATATTACTTTAATGCTGGCGTTTGAATTTCAACGACACTCAGGTTCATTCCGGAAAAGGAAGGGACCCTGCTTGGTAATGCAATTGGGACAATGAGCAACAAAGGTTCATCCTACATTGCTGCAATTTGGTGACACAAATTGACCAGTTTGAAAAGCTGATATCTGGCATACAGTTCTAAAACTTTACGTGGTTCTAGTCTTCCTTGTTGGTTGATTGAAGGTTTGCAGTTGTCGATCAAGGAGGTGGCGACAGTCACTCATTATCGGCCGCCGCTGTTGCAGAAGCTGGATGTTGGAGCGCCTTCTTCTCGACACGGTCTCCAGCCGAAACGGGCTCTTGATGTGTGCCAGCTAACGCTTCCCGTCCGCGACACCATGTCAGAAACTAACACAGCAAGTCGAGCGCAATTACATGCTGTCAAATGCCGAAAGTGCAGCAACTCGCGGGAGAGTCACACAATACACCTGCACCACTGCCCTACTCCCCCCAGACTCCCTCTGCTCTGCCCGAGCTCCACGCGGCAGAGTTCACACTACCAAAGAACCTAAACACTTTGGTTTTCCACACGACCTATCGATGTAGTCGTTCAATAGCATAGTTTTCCCTAGGCAAGACCCAGCGTAAAAATACAAATAATATTTACAAAACAAACCAATTATACATCGACATATATGACATATATACAAACAGTAAAACAATTACAATATATAAAGATACAGAAATGTCATATCTTCAGGTAACAAAATAAGGAAAAAATTTACAGTACAATAGATGGAAATAGGAGGATATGCATTTCTGGCGTTACAACTACAGCATCCTGTGATGGCGACAAAATGTACTAAGACAGTTGGGCTGTGGACTCAGTAGCGAACACACTGAGTGGCGGTGGTGCTGCATCTAATTGTTTAAATAAAGACTGTTGTATGATTTAGACAGTTGATGATTAGCAAGCAGAGTCTTTTAGAAGGATTATTATTATTATTATTATTAACGAGTTGTTTGGCTCTATGGACATAAATTTATTGCATTATTTACGAGTGGTTCACATGTCTGTAGACTGTGCAGTTCATTATTTCTGATGGTTTACAATTAGCAAACGCGCACGTGTGTGTGTGTGTGTGTGTGTGTGTGTGTGTGTGTGTGTGTGTGTGTGTGTGTGTGTGTAGGAGTAGTTTGCAGGTCTGTATGCTGTGGAGCATGTCAGGACATGTGTTCTGTGATAAATATACTCCATCCCTAAATAAATTGCCCCCAAATAAATAAAGTAGATTCCTTCCTCTCTCCGTCTAGCCTAGTGCGAGCGAGTCTTTCTTCCACCTGGTCCTAGGAAGAGGTCGCAGCCTGGTGACTTAGGTTAGTGGTGGTGGTGAGTTTCGTTTGCAACAATTTTCTAGCGATGGTACCAAAACCCCAAGTGAGCTTTCTTTACTGCCTAAATTCAAACTTGGCACCAGTTTGTAGGAGGAAGTGGTGGTTGGGTGACTTAGGCTGGAGGAGATAGCCCAATTACCTTCTTCCCATGATTTTCTTAGGTTAGCAGCGAAGCCTCAAGTGACTTATCTTCCAACGATTTTCTTAGGAGTGACGCATTATCCTGTTGCACTTTAAACTTCCTGCCATTTTTTCTGGAGGGTTAGGTTAGTGGAGGTAGCCCAATTGACCTATCTTCCCGCCAAAATCCGCCATCTTGAATGATGTCATGCACTGTTGCCAAGTCTACATGACGCCATCTTGGAAGACATCATCGCCGCCATCTTGAATGCACCTGGCAACAACGGAATGTGGAGCGACACCCCTATAGCTCTACTACTTACCTTGACATACTGGATTTAGTTTCATGTTCTATGAATCATTTGCACAATAAATTGTAATAAGACATTTTACATTCACATTACAAATTAACTTGTAAGCATTTATAAGGTTTTTTTAATTATCATTATTAAATATGCATAAGGGAGTTAGTAAATTGTACCTCTTACACATTACAATAAATTTGGGGAGTGAACACATAAGTGGCATTTTCAGTACAGCAACTCTTGATATTCAAATTGTTATTTTCTGAAGATACTATTGTTGCTCAGCTGATATACTACTATACGCGAACTATTACTTGACATCTCCCAGAGGTGGATGCGGGGAGCAATCACTATTGATGCTGAGGGGAGAGGCGGTGTGAGGTGAGGAACTAGCTTTGCGTGCAGTGCAGGCAACACAAACGTGTTTCTTAAACTTCCACAAAAATCAGCTATGTGTAGGACAGCGTTAACTGTCAGTTAAATACTTCATGCTATCGAAATTGAGATCACTGTTTGTACTGACTTATTAAATAAAGACATTAACGTCCTACGTTATCAGTTCAGTACTAAAATAAATGCAGAATTAGAAGTAGGTAAAGAACAATTTGCGACACTAGGAATGGAAGATAACTTACTGTTTATTTTTTCAAATTTACTGGAAGCCACACATTTCAGCAAAGCTATGATAACATTCAACACGAATGCATAATAAAAAAAGAATAAAATAGGCTAATTTTGCTGAAGCTTCTGATAATTCGGAGGCACTAATAGTTTCTCTTTCGCACGTAATGGTTTTCTCTGACTCGTCACCGGTATCTGAAGTGCCGACGTCGACATTGAGGTTGTCAGTGGTTATTTCCATCACACCACCATGCCTCCAATACTCCTGCTCAAGCTGTTGTACCTTTTTGCATTAATATTTCCAGTATTCCTCAGTAACAGCCCGAAAACAAGCGCTTCCAAAAGTCAACAGATTTTCAGATGACATGTCACCTGTAATATTGCGCTCTCAAAAGAGACTTTTTATTTTTGCCAGCGCTAGCTCAATGGCATTCAAATCGCAATTGTATGGCGGCAAGTGAATTACTTAGTGGCCCTTTCTTGTTACCAGTATATCAACCGCATACGACGCCGCTGCCGCCCTATTCTTCCGAATCCGGGAGTACAGAGCCTCCTTTGTCATACTCTCATCACATTGGATTTTTCTATTCTGCAACCACTCTATAATAGATACTTTCCTATCGTATTTGATGGGCTGTTTGTTGAGTTGCCTGCTGTGACAAGGTGCATTATCCATGATTATTACAGAGTGTGGAGGAAGTTCTCCAAACCATTTTAGGAAATTAGCAGAATTCATCTGCCCATGGTAATCTGCCTGGGTTGATTTGGCCCAGAACGTTAGATCTTCCTGCCTAACGAATCCGTTTTTATAACCCACATTTCCAACTACTAGTCTTCTGGAGATGCTTTCCCAAGCAGTAACACCCACAACACCTTTCTTTTGTCAGCATTTGCCACACGTTTGGTTACTGTCCATCCAGGATTCGTCCAAATAAAAGAATTCTGTGCTAGCCTCCCTGATATTTTTTAACTCGACGAGGAACTGGGACCGGCGTGCACAATGTCGCCATGTTTCAATAATGAAGTTCTCTTGTTTTCAACCTTTCTCCACGCGAAACCAGTGGACTTGTAAAACTCTTCTATTGTGTGCCTATGACTCGTTTGTTGAAGTCATCAACAACTGTTCCAATTTCCCCGCTTTTTCTCCTAAGTTGAAGAGAATAAAACGCTTTTTTATAGAACTAAAATTGCATTCGAATATTTACAGAAATGGGTTAAAGTGTACAATTAGTCATTACTATAATCATCTGTCTTTCTACTGACTATCAGTAAAAGAGCACACATTTTAAATTAATTATAATCAAATGTGGAGCTATTTAGAAATATTCTCTAATAGGGTTATAACTGAAACTATTCTCCTTTTGCCAGGAGTTCCTGGGGATACTCCCGAGTGATTCCTGGCAAATACTCTAACTCTCGCAATACTATGCAGGCTCTTTCTAGTGTACGTCACAGTTCTGAGGGAAGACTGCCAAATTGGGTGCAAGAGTAATTTTTGGTTTCCTTCATCATTGCAGCACTTCACTACAGTCATCATCATTTTACGACAAGCGCTCATTCTTTTTAGGAACTGGAGTCAACGGTAACTCCCGCGATGGGCCAGCAACCGGATCCTTACTCATTTTCGAAACAGTGCAAACACAGCCACTACACACTGATAGCAACAGCACAGCTAAGCGACCGACGTAGCAGGCAACAAATCAGACGACAGGTGCAGCCTACGCCGCACAGTTGGCAACATGTACGATTTGCCACACCACGCCACGCCACGCCACGAAATCTCCTGACTGCTGCCTGTAGTTTCCCACCCGGAACTAGGCTCCCGCATGCCAAATTATAGTTCCCATACAGTATTGTAGAATACATCACATTTTCAAAAATTTTGGGAAATGGTGTCAGCAGTGAAACAAGTCAGTAGTTAATGACATCTCTCCTATCACCTTCCCTTTCTCTTTCATAAGATACTTTAATTCCTGTAGCGATTAATAGTTTTTTACATGGTTGTTTGACGTCCTTTCTGATTAGCTTATGCAGAAAGTTATTTTCGAATAATAATACGA
Organism: Schistocerca americana; assembly: GCF_021461395.2. Taxonomy (NCBI): domain Eukaryota; kingdom Metazoa; phylum Arthropoda; class Insecta; order Orthoptera; family Acrididae; genus Schistocerca; species Schistocerca americana. The sequence continues at coordinate 556,427,756 of NC_060119.1, read as the reverse complement.
GTTTATCTTAGAATAACTTAAATTTTATGTTAGTATTTTGTTCATTATAAATTTCATCCGAGGTCATTGCTTGCAAATTATTTTGAAACACATTTGTCCTGGAGTCCATTATTCTAACTAATTTCCACTGAGGAATGTCATATCTGTAATATAAGGCACTGTCTCATTTATCCTAACTAACTGCACATCATGACCAGAGACAACGTTTGTTACTAAGGAAACAGTTATTTTTTTGCTTTGAGCTTCAGCAAAGAAAATTTTGTCAAATAGGGTCCTACTGTCTTTATCCATCCGTGTTGGAAAATTACTCAGTGAGATCAAATTGTACGCTCCAAATGAGGGTTCCAGATCATTTTTCCTATCAGAATCCCTAATAAATATGCACTGAAATCACCACAGACTATCATCTGCTTGCTGCTGTCTGACAGGGAGCATAATACATGGGCAGTTCACACTATATTTTCCAATAGGCATGAGACATTTAAAACTAAACTTACTGTTTTTCCTGCTGCTAATAGTTGTCATGTACCTTTCAATTTACAAAAAATTATAACAAGTAAGTACAAAGAGTATAACTACTAATGACAAGTTAGAAGTTTATTTTTGTATATAAAATAAATTAGTTTATATATGTTAGGCATGTGAAAGGAAAGATATGGAAAAAATCATTTTGGTAATTTTAGAAGAGCTTCTGAAGTTTTGTAACTAATTTTATACATAAAATTTTGCTTATAGCCAGAACTTTTCATTATGATTACATGGTACTGAGACTATATTTCTAAGTTTCTCATACTTGTTATATATTATTATCACTGCTAGTGTGAATTGGGCATATGATTGTTAGGCTGGTAATACTTCGTCCATAAGAAATTTAATTGTTATAGAGCTTAAAAATGATTGAAATCTACCACAAGAGCGCTATAAAACAAAAGTAAAGACTAATTTATTCTATGAATTAACATCCAACTCCATGATGGTACCAACACTTCACAAGAAGTCGTCAAATTGAGGTTCAAACTTACTCTAGAAGGCTACATTAATAAACAGATATTAAATATCAAGTGAGATTACACTGTACTTAAGTCTACATTAAGACAAGATTATTGCACACAGTGTCTTTAGTGAATTTGTTATGTCTTCTAAGTGGTCTGTCACTAAAATACAGTCTTTGGTTCACCTTCCCAGCAACATCATCTGTCTGATTGTTCCAATTCAAGTTATTCATAATTGCAATGCCTAGATATTTAGTTGAATTTATAGTCTTTAAATCTGTAAGATCTATCATATAACCAAAATTTAACAGATTTCTTTCAGTACTCATATGGATGAGTTCACACCTTTCCTTACTTATGGTAAATTGCTACTTTTTGCAGCATACAGATATCTTTTCTAAATCATTTTACAATGTGTGTTGATCTTATAATAACTTTATGAGGTGGTAAATGACAGCATCAGCCGAAAACAGTCTAAAATGGCTGCTCTGATTGTCTGCTAAATCATTTATGCAGAGTAGGAAAAGCAAAGGGCCTACAACAGCTCCTTGGGGAATGCCAGGGACCACTTCTGTTTTACTCGATAGTTTTCCACCAGTTACTATGAAATGTGACCTTTCTGATAGAAAATCAAGGATCAAGTCACACAACTGAGACGATGCTCCATAGACATGCAATATCATTAGAAGCCTCTTGTAAGAACATTACCGAAAGCCTTCTGAAAATATATAAATATGGAATTAATCTGAGATCCCCTGTCGATAACATGCATAACTTCATGAGAGTAAAGAGCTAGTCGTCTAGTTGTATTACGAAGAGTAACATTTTCTGAATCGGTGTTGACTATGTATCAATAGACCATTCCAACAATTCAGGTTGTAAGACTTCTAGAGACACTGTACTTTACTTCATTCGCTCAGTTCATGCACTCATTTCATTTCATTCATCAGATTCGTTTCTCATTCGTTATTTGTCTACATGTATATTTACGCAGCAGTTGACCTCTATAAACTTGAATTCAGAGTTGCAGAGTCCAGCAAACGTTAAAACCTGCACGATTTCCCCCACTCTTCCCCCTACTATTAGCCACTGTGGGAAGTGATGTCGAACCAGCATGTCACTCGATGCGGCATTCACCATATTGGTATCGTCACATTTTGCTTTTTTGTATTTTAACTTGCAGTATGCCGTTTCAGTGGAATGACACACTGAAGATTTATTACGAACACATTACCATTGGTGCAAATTCTTAGAATTAAATGTCAGTTAACACTAGGAGTATGACGTGGGCCACTTTTGACCCATGGAGGTTTGTCAGTGGCCCTACCCCCGTCCATAATGATCGCAGGACCAGATGCTCCAGCGCCTTTTAATCATTTATAGCTTTGTGCAACTCCTCAAAATTTCTTACCCTTAGCCCACCGAGAAGTATGAAAAATTTATCTGCTATACCTGAAGTATAATGTGGGTCATTTTTGACCCATACGCAATTTGATATCAGTAACACCCGTTTCAGACTCTAAATTGTTTCCGGGCGTGCCTCGATGTGGTTCACGATATGTTGGAGTACATTATGACAGTTTAGGACAAAATTAACCTGATATATGAAGAATTCTGGGTCGGATGACACTTTCTATCAGCGCAGCTTACGGTTTCCTTCGGACTGGTGAAATGCTGTCGTCTTAGATTTGATTCCATGTCATCAAGGAGACGAGGCAACTGATAAATTTTACCTAGCTTCAGAAATATGGAATCGACACTGAAGAGACAAAGAAACTGATGCACCCGCCTAATATCATGAAAGGCCCCCGCAAGTCCCATAACATGACGTGGCATGGACTCAACTAATGTGTGAAGTAGTGCTGGAGGGAAGTGACACCATGATCCTGCATGGCAGGCCATAGATCCGTAAGAGTACGAGGGGGTGGAGATTTTTTCTGAACAGCACGTTGCAAAGCATCCTAATAATTGCTCAATAATTGTCATATCTGGGGAATTTGGTGGCCATCGGAAGTGCTTAAACTCAGAAGAAAGTTCCTGGAGCCACTCTGTAGTAAATCTGGACATGTGGTGTATCGCATTGTCTTGATGAAATTGACCAAGTCCGTTGGGACGCACAATGGACACGAATGGATGCAGGTGACCAGACAGGATACTTACGTACATGTCACCTGTCAGAGTCGTATCTAGACGTATCAGGGTGGTGGTGGTGGTGGTGGTGGTGGTTAGTGTTTAACGTCCCGTCGACAACGAGGTCATTAGAGACGGAGCGCAAGCTCGGGTTAGGGAAGGATTGGGAAGGAAATCGGACGTGCCCTTTCAAAGGAACCATCCCGGCATTTGCCTGAAACGATTTAGGGAAATCACGGAAAACCTAAATCAGGATGGCTGGAGACGGGATTGAACCGTCGTCCTCCCGAATGCGAGTCCAACGTATCAGGGGTCCCATAGCACTCCAACTGCATATGGCCCATACCATTACAGAACCTCCACCAGCTTGAGAGGTCCCCTGCTGAACGCAGAGTCCATGGATTTATGAAGTTGACTCCATATCCGTACACATCCATCCGCTCCATACAAATTGAAACAAGACTCGTCTGACCAGGCAACGTGTTCCCAGTCATCAACTGTCTAACGTCGGTGTTGATAGGCCCAGGCCGGGGTGTGAAGTTTTTTGTAGTGCAGTCATCAAGGTTACACGAGTAGGCCTTCTGCTCCAAAACCTTATATCGATGATGTTTCGTTAAATGGTTCACACTGACACTTGTTGATGGCCCAGCATTGAAATCTATAGCAATTTGCGGAAGGGTTGCACTTCTGTCACGTTGAACAATTCTCTTGGTCCCGTTCTTGCAGGATCTTTTTCTGGCCGCAGCGATGTCTGATTCCTGATATTCACAGTACACTCATGAAATGGTCGTACGGGAAAATCCTCACTTATCGCTACCTCGGAGATGGTGTGTCCAATCGCTCGTGTGCCGACTACATGTTCAAACTCACTTAAATCTTGAAATTTGCCTTTGCAGCAGCAGTAACCGATGTAACAAATGCGCTAGTCACTTGTTGTCTTATATAGGCGTTGCGACCCCAGCGCCGTATTCTGCCTGTTTACATACCTCTGTATTTGAATACGCATACCTATTACCAGGTTCTTTGGCGCTTCAGTGTATTTACTAACAGTTACACAGTCTGCTCCAAGCCAGGCGAGAACATGACTGTCGACAAGTAACTGTATGCTAGCAAATGCAGTAAACTTGATACGTACAGGATAAAATACAGGCATTTGTCTGATGTTGACAAGCGCTACTTTCTGAGCGGATTCACCTTACTGAAGCAGACATGACACTCGTGATTGCAGCTAGGGTTTGGTCACCATGTTATTAAGAAGGTGGCACAGCCATTCCTCAACTGTAGTCATGACATCACGACTGACAACTTCTGCTTTTCCGTGAAAATGGCGGATGAGCTGAAACAAAAAGGAACAAGTTTAGTTGGCACTCTTCGAGGATCAATCAGACAGGTCCCTCCTGTGGTGCGAGGCGGATATGACGTGTTGTATGCAACAAATTTGTACAAGTTGGGCGACAGTCTTCTCTCAGTATTCTAAGGGGAAAAGTTCTTATTCTGAAAAAAATGTTCAAATGTGTGTGCAATCTTATGAGACATGGTTAAAAAGAATAAGCACATAACAAAGCTAAATCGAAATAAATCAATCAAATCGTAAGTAAATACAACACATCGATGAATATCAAAGAACATATACACAACTAAAGAGTCTATACTGTAGACTCTCTTCTAATATTCAACCTCACGTTATCTTTATCAATGAGTCTGGCTTATATTCTCTAATTTTAAACCAATGAATGAATTAAGCTCCACCAACATACACACACAATTAAGGCTGACATACAACGAAAAAAGAACCATATTTATATTCTAGAATTTTAAACCAATGAATGAATTAAAACGTTAGCTTTATTACTGTTGTTGAGAATAATGATAAGATATAGGGGGCCCCAAAACAGGCCCCCTTCTTCAAACCAACATCCACATACTATATTTATCAATGAATCTGATGAAATGAAGCTGAGTAAATGTAACGACCACGAACAAGCAATAATATTACATGATGACAATGAACAATTAAGACCTGGTAAAACGACAGTTCTAACATATAACGAAAAAAATATTTATCAAGATCGTTAATGAAATCTGAATACAAAAATAAAAAAATCATTATCAAGAAGTGCAAAACCTTCGGCGCCATCTGAAGGAAACCCTGGAGGGAATTATTCCAACTTCTCTTTATCTCATCTTTACCCTCTGGGGTTTTTTTGATGTCTTCTCGTAGTCCAAGTTCCATTGCCAGGTAGTCTTCCATCGACTTGATGGTAGCTGCCCTTCCACGTCTGTCACCTGTCATCTTTAATTGAGGAGGCAGAGCTTCTTCAGCAGCAGTGACTTGATGATCGATGAATCCCATTGCTTGAGTGGCCAGTTGAACTCCGGGCCTGGGGCAACCGGGAGCACAAGTAGTCCCTTGCAGTTGGTATATATAGTTGGTATTCTAGTGATAAAGTACATTCTAAAAGCGCCACTTTCATCAGCTTATTCTGGACGTAAATATATAATTTCCTTCACATTATTGTATTTCATTTGAAGAGGCTAAATCAAAATCACATGTAAATGTTAGTATGAATAACGAAATCAACATTTAAAAATACCTAATTTGAGTTTAAAGTGGAACACGATCCCCTAGTAACTAAACGGAACAAACATGAGTGCCACCTGTTAACGGAAGCTCGCAGCTAGTACGTCTCAGCTTCCCGTTTCAGTGTATGAATCAGCGCCGCGCAGCTGTAAGAGATAGTGAGGCTAACAAGGTCACTTAGTTGGTTGCATCATACATATCGGCAGAAACACGCCAAGGCCTACAGAAATCGTTTCCTCCTACCGATTACACAGCAAAACATTGTAGCGCCTCTAATTATAACCAGCTTTTATGGATTCACCCATAAAAATATCGTAAACTAAACTTAACAAACAATTATTTACAAACCCCAAGCCATTTTCCTTTTCGTGTACATAATACTAGCGATACCAGCCGATGCTAACTATTCATCCCAATCAGAATCTTTACAAAAAACATTAGCCAACGCTTTATCTTGTAGGACTTTATCTGCCTCATGTCTCTTACTTAAATCTTTATTCTCGTGATAAGCTATATCGTGTTCTTTACAAGCTTCATAGAACCAATTAATTCCTTCATCTCCTCTGTTTAATCGTTCTTCCAGCTTTGTAATCGGACCACAGTAGTTATAACCAGGAATGTGAAGCTCAGGCATTTTAAGATTATTCAAAGCCCAATTAACTATTCCTTTGCCATATTTCTTATTTTCCCAGAATGATTGTGGTAACATGTTTAAGAATTTTATTACGTATGACGTACCTTTAGGGCTATTAATCACAAAATCGTTAAACTTCGACGTTAACATTTTCATTATTGCAACTTTCTCATTTCGAAAATTGTTTCCTGCTTTCTCTTCGCCATCAATAACAGCCAGATGATCAATTAAGTCTCTAACATCGTTCATCCAAATGTATTCAATTGGTAGCTCATTATATTCTTTTACAAAACCTTCGCCTCTTTTTGATCTTGGTGTACTAGCTTCAAAACATGATTCTGAGCTACTACCGTTTCTACAGTGCTTTCCTAGAATGTGTTTAATTATTGATTTGTATTTTGCTCCTCTACTCGATCTGGGCTTCCTATTACAACAACAAAAAAATGCGTTTGATTCAAGTAAGATTTCTGCATAATTTTGTAAATCATCTTCATCAAATTTATCGTCAAGATCATCCAAAGTAATATACTTTTGGGTAAGAAGATTCATTAACCCATCAGTGGCTTGATATTCTTTTCTTTGTACAGTTAAATAATCGTAGTGTCTTCCTCCAATAGTTAACGTGTCAAATTTTACAGGTTCATCACCAACATATTTTTCGGCACCAATTGATTTTAAACCGAAAATTCCGTCATTGCAGTTGTTCAGGTACCGCAGTAAACGTGTTCCTATAAATGTCAGTTTTGGTTTTGGAGTTGCTAGTCCTCGTGATTCGTCGTCTTGTTGATAATCATAAGCCATTTGACTTGCTATGTATTTCATTTGTCTTTTCTTAGTTTCTTCATCATAATCATGAAGCACATTATCTACTTCCGATTCTTTTAATGTTCTGTTGGCTCCCAAATCTTCACTTATATTAAATCTAAATGGAATAAGGTCTTTACTTTTATTTTAAAGAGCTTTATCTAGTTTGCTTTCAAGTCGTTCACCAAGGTTACCAGTTGCGTCAATCATAGGTTGTTCTTGTTTTTTGTATTTGTCATATTCATCAACTCTCTTGTTTGTAAATCCTCTAGACCTATCCCTTAAATATGGTCTCATTTTAATTGCTTCCCGTGCATAATTTACATCATAAGGATTCTTCATTGTACTAACCATTTATTATACAAAACAATAAAATGTAAACGCAACGTGAAGAAACATAAACATAATGTAAACGTAACACAATCTTGAAACTTTTCTGATTATCGTTTCTTGTTCCATAATTAATTAGTGTGAACCAGGTTCTTGCAAGAATGATGGTTATGTAACCATAAAGCACTCATCTTTCAATTGGTCTAACATATAACAACAAAAGAAGCATTAGACTAAAGATTCAAGCTGAAAGACAACAGTTTTAAAATTGCTAACTACTTGTGCTACTGTTTCAGGTTGTTTTTTGCATTCTATTCCGAATGTTGAGAAATTGTATTTTTCAACTTTAACCAATGTGTTTGTAAACTTATTAAAAAGGAATACTTTGCCATCTTTAAAGAAATACAATACCCCATCAACATACCTAAATACAGAATCAATATTTGCAGGTATGCCTGGGAAGTCTCTAAGAAAACCATATCGTTTAACCATATAGCTACATTCATTCAGTTCAAGGTAGTAAACATCATAGAAAACAAAAGTTCTTCCTGTGTTCGTATTTACAATCGCATTTATTTTTGTATTCCAGAATGAGATTTTCACTCTGCAGCGGAGTGTGCGCTGATATGGAACTTCCTGGCAGATTAAAACTGTGTGCCCGACCGAGACTCGAACTCGGGACCTTTGCCTTTCGCGGGCAAGTGCTCTACCAACTGAGCTACCGAAGCACGACTCACGCCCGGTACTCACAGCTTTCTGCAAGGTTCGCAGGAGAGCTTCTGTAAAGTTTGTAAGGTAGGAGATGAGGTACTGGCAGAAGTAAAGCTGTGAGTACCGGGCATGAGTCGTGCTTCGGTAGCTCAGTTGGTAGAGCACTTGCCCACAAAAGGCAAAGGTCCCAAGTTCGAGTCTCGGTCGGACACGCAGTTTTAATCTGCCAGGAAGTTTCATATTTTTGTATTCGTTTGAATTCCTATATCAGGCAAGGTTTTCAGATAACCACTAACAAGACTTAAGTCTGGAAACGTTATCATGTACACCATGTTGTTTATAAAAAGAACAACTTCGCCAGATGGACATTGATAAATAGCGGTAATCTTTTCAAAGTTACCAGGTAAAAATGTTAACCATTTGCGAATATTTTGAGGATTATTGAAGTTTGTTTCGCTAATTTGTTTTATCCAAACCCACTCTTTATGAAATACATACATCATCTCTTTAAAAATTAAAAAAGTGTTAACATTCTTTAAATCACATAAGTTTGGTTGTTGGACAGGTGGTTTAGGTAGTTGTGGATATTCAGGCAGTGGGTTTGGTACTGGGTTTGGTTGAGGTAATTTATTTTTAGTTCCATATAGATTTTGAATTGCTAATATATCATCAAGATCCAAACCGCTACTTCTATCATTATAAAAGGCATACATTGCAGCTTGAGGGTTATTTGAATGTTGAATTCCAAGTGCATGACCAATTTCGTGAACTAATACCTTAAATAAACTAATTTGACCATTTGAACTGTTACCATCGTTTTTCAAGTCCCATAATTCATCAGCATCCATATGAATTTCAATAAGGCTGTTTTGAGAATTAGGAAAATAAGCGCAGGCGAGTGAACCACCTCTTCCATTAAATATGCTGTTGCAGTATTCTCTCTTCTTCTGAAACAAATGTTGACCTTGCTTGTTAGATATTAGAATGTCTGGATTGTTTTTATCATGGTAAAAGACAAGATTCATATATTGCGCTCACAAATCAAATGCTTCCTGAGTCAATTTTAATACTTCTCCAATTGCTAAATAATAATGCCATTTCAGCGTGTTCTTTAAACATTTTTCGTTATGTACATTAAACTCAAGCTGATCTTCAACAACACCACATCTTGGCGAATCAAGTAGTTTTAGTGTGTCAGAATCCATTTGTCCATTGATATTTAAATTATAGAATTCTTGAAAATCGATAAAGAATGGCGTAATGTAGCTGCATCAACCTCTTCGAAGTTTGTGGCATTGTCTTTTAGATAACCATAGGCGTGGAGTTTATTGATAACACATAAAGTCTGATTTGCATCACAGACTGTAACAAAGAAAATCTTGAACAAAAATCGTAACATATTTATTATAAAACATATGAAAAACTAACGGAGGAGCGATTTGCCCCTCTCTTCTAATATACAATCAAAAAGGAGGGATAAATCACCCCTCCCTTCTTATATGGTTTAAAGGTAAGGATGTTGCAACGATACTTGGATATGAGAACTCGAAACATGCAATCGAGACACATGTAGACGATGAAGATAAAATTAGATATGAAGATCTTATAAGAGAAAAACAGGGCACATCTTCTAAATATGACAAACAAGATGCCCTGAAACAGGGCTCCCTTTCAAACATACAACGACATACTATATTTATCAATGAATCAGGTCTATATTTGGTTGCTTTCAAATCTAAACTACCATCAGCTAAACAGTTTAAATGATGGGTAACGAGTGAGGTTTTACCTTCAATAATCAAGAAAAGTATGCTTTATTACTGTTGTTGAGAATAACGATGTTAAGATATGGTTTAAAGGTAAAAACAGCGAAAATACTCGAATATAAAAACACAGATGAAACAATAAGATTACATATTGACGAAGAAGATAAAAAAACACAAGCACAATTGAGATCAAGAGAAATGGGGGTCTAACCTTTAATGAAAAACAAATGATATTTATTACTGGATCGGGCTTATACTCTTTAATCTTTTCATCAAAACAACAAAAAGCTAAAGAGTTTAAAAGATGGGTGACAGGCGAAGTTTTACCATCAATAAGAAAGACAGGCAAGTATGAACTAGAAAGCAAGATAACAAAACAATTAATGAAGCTGAGATGAAAAAACTAAAACATAAGGCAGAAGTAGAAACATTAGAACTTAGACAAAAAATTGGCCTACTACAACAAGTACTTAGCTTTCATGGTTAATACCATAAAAACATATACAAATTTAAAACTAAAAAAGCAGTTACTCGCCATCACTAACTTCTGGTACTGATTGTTTTTCGTTTGATTTTCCTGTAAATTCAATCTTGTGAAAATTTCTGCTGTCACTCAAATTGATTTTACCTTCATACACAAGATATAATCGTTCTTCACCAACGTTAATTATTTTTCTGGTTTTTTATCAAATGCTTCAATGTAGCGATCAGGTAGAATAACCTTGTACTCGTCTACATAAACAAAAACCTTAGTACCTACTTTATTTTGGAGTAGTTCAGTCTTTTTATTAATAGTGTTTCGTTTAGTGGAAGTTCATTTAGGTTCTTGAATGGGATATTTGGTTTACCTATTTCATTGAGTTTAATGATAATGGATTCCATGATCCTATTTATTATATAAAAATTTTATTTTTTGATGTTCAAGGAGAAACTGGTTCTTCTTCATTAGTATTATATTCATCATCAGAAATAGTGGGATTATCAAAATCAAATTCATCATCAGTATCAAAAAGAATCCTGTTAACAATAATTTCATTCTCTTCAGGTTCTTGTGTGCAAAATCCATATCTTAAAATGCGTCTACACAATGGGTAAGTCTTGTTATTTTGTAACCAGGCTTCTAAACATGATTCACAGAAAAAATGATTGCAAACTGTTTCTGCTTTATTAGAACGGCGATTAATGAACAAACATACACTACAAGGTTTTCTATTTTTTCCAACGTTTTTATACATACTGTGAGTCGCTCGATTACAACACTCGATACCTTGTTCTTACTTATTAAAGCATACCAATAAACTTTATCTGCAAACTCTATAATGAATTCATCTGAAAGCTCTTGTTTATAGCTAACAGCTATCTAGTCAACTTTATCTTTAAAGTCTCTAATGAATTGTCCACTTAACTTTTGATTTTGACAAACCACACGCCACAATTCGTTATCATACTTGCTACTGAAGTCTCTTAAAAACTGTTCTGGAAAGTTTTTTCTGCACACTAGAATATTCGCCAACAGCTCGGTAACATATTTATATGCAAACTCTCTAATGAAATCTTCTGACACTTTTTGATAAACAATGAAATGTAACCAATTGAATTCTTTATCTTTAAATTCTCCGATGAAATCGCCCTTAGTTTTTTGTGAACATCCAATACCGTGCCAATTGACTTTATGATTGAATTCTCTTATAAAGGGTTCAGTGAACTTTTGACTGTATGACATTTCTGACCAATCTAATTCGTTCTCAAATTCTCTTATAAAGTCTTCTGAAAGGTTAGGGTATTTTGACACTTTCTTCCATTTAATGTTCTTAGTTCTATGTGTTTTCGTTAAATCATGTCTTTTTTCTTCATTATCATAAAGCTTAACTAGTGTGTCATTGGGTATAGTCATTAGGAGTTTATCAATGGCGTTTTGTTTACTCTGTACCAATGCAACCAGGTTGTCTTTCTTAAGTTTCCTCAGAGTTTTATCATTCATTTTAAGTTCCTTTATTATAAGAATAAAAATGATTTTTAATTTCATTTTTGATTCAAAGAGGACACAAAATGGATTTCCTAAATCTTTCAACATTTTACAGGACATATGTTCTTTTATAAATACGATCTATAAAAGCGCTACACACACACACACACACACACACACACACACACACACTTGTGATTTTAAGTCATTTATTTATAATGGATTTTGTTGATGATATGAAATGTAATTATAATGAATGATAGTGATTAGTTATGTAGGTAAACATATGGTTTGATTTCTTTGCATTAATTAATATCCATATGGTACTGTGTCGATTATGTCGTTCATTTCTGTTAATGTAACTCGTTTGTTGTAATCCATCTTTAATTCTTTTTCCATTGGTTTGTTGACTAACTCCTTTGTTTTCTTATCTCTTGTTATTTGGTTGTATCTAAGGGTTACTTTCTCTTGTTGTTTGTCGACGATGTTTCTCATGCTTTCTTCGTTTAGTCTTACGGAGTTTTCGTGGTTCAGCGTAAAACCTTTGATTTTTATAACTGTCTTATTATTGTTGGTCTTGTAGTAGTAGCTCTTCGGACCTGTTGAGTACCATTCTGTGATGTAATTGTTCCTACCTAGTTTGTCAGTCCATTCACCAAGGTTACATCCTGTTTTTACTTCGTTGTTATTGATAATGTAGACAATGGAGTCTGTATCGTAGTAAACCACTTCTTGACCTAGTTGATCTAGCATGTTGTATAGTCTTAGTCGTGCATGCGCTGTTGTGTAAGTTGCAATGTGGATGTTGGTAGAGTTAGAATTCTCGACATAAAGGTCTTTGTATTTGTAGTGCACTTGAACCATGTCATCTGATATAAACAAACATTCTGTGATATCAATTTTATCATCCAAAAGCAGATTGTACCATCGTTGAACATCTGTGACGTATTCTGTTTGTGTGAGGTTTTGTCTTTGTCCGAATTTTCCCCATAGAGTGTTTAAACACAACTTGGCTAGAGTTTTATGTTCTCAGGTTGTAATTCGATGTACAACATTTCCTTAATGTCTTTTATATACTCGTCCACAGTGTTGTAATCGCTTTGCCATGGTGATGTTTCTAGTTTGATTTTCATAAACTCTCGTATGTAACCTTTAAAGAGTTCATTTGATTTCTGATGGAAGTGTTGCACTTCATAAATCACGATCAGTTTGTAACCTTTTTCAAATGCTTTGTTTAGTTCGATTGTTGTCCAAGTTCCAGTTATCATTCTTTCTTCATTGGTGTGCTTACACTCTTGAGTTTGGTCTATCATGCATTGATTACATAGGGAGAACATCAGTTTGTTTATGTTGTTGTCTTCAACTGGTAGGACTGGATGATAAGAGTTGTTTGGGTGGAAGAACTTTACATTTTACATAACTGAAATATTTCTTTAGTGGGTAGAGTTTAGGGTCTATGTTTGTTACTGTTGTGGAGTGGCCTGTTGGAAATGGATGAGAGTAGAGAACCGTTGGATACAAACTACAAACATCGATGTATTTCATTTTCTTGTCGACAACTTCTAATTTGGATGCGTTTGTTCTGCCACCGAAGAATGCATCTCGGAATTTGAGTTTCTCTATGACGTTTGTTTTGGTGATCAATTGTTTGTACTGTTTGTCTTTGATCCAATTACATTCCCACATCTCTAGAACGTTGTAACCTGCTTCTTTCAGTTGTTGTGTTCTTCTAATTGTTTTTTCGTATAAGTCTTCCATGGTTTCGTGGTTAACGTTGTTGATGGTATGTTCTTTGTAACAAGTTTTACAACCATGCCAGATACAACCATGACACTGATAGACTGTCTTTGTTGTTGCGTCATAACCGTCGACCTTTGATCTGCAGATTGTTACTTCACCACTGTTTAACGTGTGCTGTATGCTGGGGTTGTTAAAGGAGATAAGCCATGCAATAGATTGTTTCGAGAACGTTTCCTTATTTTCTTCCTTAATGATACCAATGGCTTTTTCTTGAAGGTACTTTGAACGAAAAATACCCATACACACGCTTGCCATAGTTAGATATTGTAGAGGATCAATGTTGGCGATTTGTAGGAATTGGTTTCTTAGTTCTATGCATCCACGTCTGAATATGTCGACATCTGAATCGCAGTACTCTCTTAGTTCTTTCTTGAAGTCAAATACGTAATTTTCTTGTTGTTTTTGTTTGTACCATATGGGAAACTTTTCTCTCTGTTCTTTTTTCATTGTACGTACACCACAGTATTTCGTTACTGGTATCGGGCTGATGTAGTTTTGATTTTCAGGTGTGTTAAAGAAGTGTGGGAAGTAGCCTTTCTTTAATTCTTCAAAGCCAAAAGTTTTATGGAACGATGCTAATGCTTGCAGTACGAAGTTGATGCTGTCGATAATCTTCATTTCAGCCTTAGGTATTTCTAGTAACATGAGTTTGGTTCCGTTGTATATGGTGTAAGGTTTAAGAGCATTCTTTATGCAGCATTGTAGGATGAAGTAAGAGTCATAAGCTTTGGCATTGTGGGCTATACACTTGTAACCTTTATGTTCTTTGGATATAAGCCATTTTCAGAAGTCATCGTTGGTTTCGAAATAGTACTTGTTGCCTTCAAAATCGTGGGCTACTACATAGCTGACCTTGTGGATGCCTGTTTCCTGTTGAGCGTCGTAGTCGAAGAAGATGTATTTTTTGTGTACCTGCATTTGTTATTCTTTTTAATCAGGCAGATCAAAAAGTCTTTAACGCGTTTTTTGAACTCTTCTGTTGTTATTTGGTCCTTGTTCCACTTAGTATGTAGAGACTTTAGTTTTTTGCAGTTTGCCATGGTGTTGTACATCATCTTTTCTTTGACTAGTTGTTTACCAAAACTTTCCTTACCCCATGGCTTATACACCATCAGAAACAGATTCGTAATAGGCAACGTTTTATGCGTATTGCAAGCACATTCAACTTCAGCAGTGTCACATCTACATCCTTTTTGTTTGAGATACTGCATGAAACAAAGATGTGTGCCTTGTTTGGCTGGTTCTTGACAGTTGTTGCAGAAGTAATAGCCGCGCTTGTGTTCATTGTCTCGTTCTAGTATCTTGTTGCAACCTTACCACTTATAAACTGCTTGGCAGACTTGATTATGGTTGTTCTCGCAAGTTTCGTTATAATAGTATCTATTGCAGTCTTCACAGTAAATCTTGTTATCTTCTTGGCCTTTGTGTTGGGGTTGACAACACATATAACAAGTTGGTACTGATGGTTTACATTTTTCGTGTCTTGATTTTCTGTTGTATGGTTTGTCGCATTTGTGGCAGTAGTAGTTACTTCCGATACAGGCTTGCACGCTGTTGATTACGTCGAAGTGGTTGCTGTTTTTGTACAGATATGTAGTTGTAAGACGTTGTTTAACGCTGTAGATGATAGAGTTGAGGTTCTCGGCACATACTATTTTTATTTGGACGTATAATAGTTCTTCACACTGTTTAATGTCTTCTAGGGTAAAGCCTTCTTCGTTGTATTCACTTCATCGATTGCACAGTTCGTTTGCTAATGTTGTTTGTAGGTTTCTTCCTTTACGTATGTATGATTTTCATGATCGCTAAGTTCTTCCCCAAGTATATTGTTTGTTATGTATGTTAGTGCTGTGATTATCGCTCTTGGACAACAGAAGTTATCTTTGTTATTGATCATGGTTATACATTTCTTTGCTCTTTTGTCTTCGGCTATGTTTAGTAGTTTCCTGTTGGTCTTACTTCCTTTAGGCATATTGATCACTTTGATGTTAAAGGTTGTTTCTTCAATGTTCACTGTCTCATCGGATGTTAGTATCCTTTGTATATGGTCCAATACACTTCTTGCGTTGATTACAGAGGTTATTGGTGTTGATATTGCTTTGGTCCAGAAGTTATCGTTTTGGGCTACAACTCTTATTTTGTCATCTTTTTGAAAGTTTGATTTTTGTTTGGCTTGGTTAATCATGTCATCAAGGGCTGTGTGCACTCATTCCAGGGTTTGAGTATGTGTTTCACCTCTTATGTTTGTTTGTTTTATTTTGTATTCTGTTGTGTAGGATTTAAATTTGTAGTTGTATAATGGTTCACTTGTCATTAGTATTTGGTAGTAGTTTTTGGTTTCGAATAACAACTGGTCAAACGGAAAGGTATTATGCAGCAGCTTACGTTGTCATCTCTCTGTGTTTCCAATGTGACGAATAAATGTTCTTAGTACATTGAGTAGTTTAATTCTGTAATTGTCGGCTACTGCACTTATTAATTGGTTTTTGTTCATCTTAGATACTCCTTTTATGCTTTGTTCTTTCGCTGTTTTTCTGAGGTCATTGATATTCCGGTTCAAATTGAGTTCTTTCCATTACATATTCTGCTACATGATATATTTGTTTGGCTAGTTCTTGTTTGTTTAACCTATAGTAGTACTTAATTCTAAATGTCTTGTCATATTCTCTCAGCTGTTTATGATTATAATGACTAGCAAAATCTTTAATCACACGCTCATTACTTTCTTCAATAATATTATTATCCATCGTATTTATTATATAAGAAAACTTATTTATAGTCTTTCAATTTTTATCTCCAACAGAAAAAAATTAATCTTTTCGGGCATTTTTGAGGGCTTTTTTCAATTTTTTCTAAATTTTCGTATTTTCTACTCAAAATTTAATCAAGAATTTTTCTATTGTTTTAATACCGCTGTTTTACTGGGTCTCACTTGTTCGTGTGTTTTATTATTTTCTATGTCTACATGTTTCCTTATTGTTTGATCCGTATCTGTTTATTCAAGTATATCAGTCACATCTTTACCATGGAGTGTGCAAGTGTCTTCATTTTATTTTGGTTGCTCTGATGTGTGTAGTTACATTTATTCGACTTTATTTCATTGTTGTGGACTTTAGTAACTGTTAATGTACAAATGTTATTGGTCGTGGTTCACTGTGTTCGTTCTTTCTCGTTATAGGCAAGGGTCGTCGTTTCCTGTTTTGTTTGTTAATAAAAACTGATTGAAAGAAGGGTAACGGCCAACTGTTTAGATGTGATTACTCTTAGTTCATTTTATTTTAGTTTTTGTCTTCATAACGATGTGTTGTATTTACTTGTGATTTGATTTATTTCGATTTAGTTTTGTTTCATTTGTGTTCATTGCTTTCATTCATTTCTATTTGGAATTGGATCTTCTTGTTGCAGGTTCTTATTATCCGGCGCCTGTTTGCATTAATTTTGGTGGTGATCATTTGTCCTTACTTCGATTTAGTTTCGTTATGTGCTTATACTTTTTAACTTTGTGCTTTGTGGGGCGCGACACTCGACAATTTGGCTTTGCTCAATTTTGCTTAAAGTTTTTGGCTGTCCTTTTTGTCCTGAACAGACCCCATTACTACTGACTACTTAACCTAAATTATCCTAAGGACAAACACACACACCCGTGCCCGAGGGAGGACTCGAACCTCCGCCGGGATCAGCCGCACTGTCTATGACTGCAGAGCCCTAGACCGCTCGGCTAATCCCACGCGGCTCTTATTCTGAACAACACGCACGCTGGATATCAGTCAAATGAGAATCTTGAGAGGGAACTTCCAGAAACTGTGAAGTGTTATAATGAAACGAAATGTGGAGTCGATATAGTTGACAAAATGACTAGACTGTACTGTGCAGGGATGTGTGTGCACATGTCTTTTACAGTATTCTTGAGTTTGCCTTGATCAGCGCTCACACAATTTTTAAGATACTTACGTCTAAGAAGATTTCACGGCGACACTTTGTCCTCAGAGTAGCAGATGAGCTCGCTAGCCAGTACAGACTGCAGAGGAGAGCCAATTTCCCAAAGCAGGCACTCAGTACCAGCTCTGGCGAATCTGGAAGTAGAAAGTTTTGTCAAATTCTCGTTTCCTGCGTAGAACGAAAGGTGAATAAAACATGTTTACAATTCAAGTGAAACAAATATGTGTGCGAAAGTTGCCAAGCCAGAAGTCTTGTCAAATGTGTGACTGCAAGCCCATCACAGCTCAGAAAATTCTGTCCACTCCTTTGTTCCTAAATATTTCCAAATATTTATAATTCTAGAGTGACATTTTTTGTTCTTATGTTTTTGTTTCTTGATTGCAAACAGCAAGAAAACACACATAGCCTTTTACACACATGCTGCATTTTAGAATCCTTTATAAATACTCAGTACTTACTTTATTTGTCTGTATAAGTAGAAATACTGCTAGTACTAATATGAATAGTATGTTTTAACTCTGTTTCAGTCTATTTGTGAAGAAAAACAATGTAACATTGTTTTACTTACTTGTTTTAATGAAGTTTGATGAAAGATGGAGGAATTCTCCTGTAAAATTTAAAATAAAAAATATTTGGTTCTCAAACAATTTTGGACTGGTACTAATCAATTTAGAGGCCAAATTATCCTTTGGTTCCACTTTAGACCAATAAAACGATGGTTTGCTACTGCGGGTAAAAAATGACCCGCAGTGGTACTTCAAGGGGTAGAGCGAAGTCCAGGACTTGTAGTGTTAATGTGCGTTAGTGGTAAAAGCCCTGATAACATCATGAGAATAATAATGTTCATGAAGGCACACATTCACCGTAGACAAGTAATTAGAGACGTAGAGTTTCCAACCTAAAAAAATGTAGGTTCGTGTCTCACTGTATGCTAATATTTTTCCATCTTCGCTTTTTGTAACAGATTATGGTACCAATAACCATAACCTTGTACTTGCTTACTCCTTTTTGCCTGGTGCAAAGATCTTATAATGAAGTTTGTCGTCTTTCTTTCGTCATCAATTGGTCCCTAATGCTGCGAGTGAAATGTTTAGCCGTCGTTTCTGCGATTTCTGAGGGACCACTCGAACGGGCCAATGTAGTGTCATCGTCATACTCAGCTACTCGATATGTGTTGCTGGCCACATACACGTTATTTTGACGTCACTTCCGAGTCTATCCTCCGGAGCCACGCAGTCTTTAAGCTCATGTCGTTTAATAGCAGCTAGTTGTTAGTCTGAGTTCGCTGTCTGCCTCTGTGACGTACAGTTGCGTTCAGTGAGTTAGTGTTTATGTAGCAGCTTGCGCTTTTATATTGTGGCTCTGATTATTAGTATCGTCTGCACCGCAGTCTAAAAGACACCAGAGCTAGTTCTTGTTTTCTTGCATACATTTTTGTGTGTATCGTAGTTCTAGTAGTGTAGATTTACGCCGCCTGCAGCGCCACATTCGAGTAGTTCGAATGTTTAGAGCCGCTAGTTGGTAGCCTTTGTTCGTTGTCCACCTGCGTGCTGTGCAGTTGCTTTCAGTGAGTTGTTATTTGTATAGCAGCTTGAGCTTTTCAACTTAGAAGCGCTGCCGTCGGATAATTTTCTCATTTGCGTGGTCTGCGTGCACTTTTTTAATTACTCTTCAATGATTTGTTTGCATTTTTTAGATCTCGTTCTAGTTTTTACACAGTACGATATGGATAGGAACTGTGCTTATTGTGAGTTGACGTAAGAATTGGTTGCTGTCCGTCTGAGTCTGCCATTGTCCATGGTCGACAGGCCTCTGGCCACGTTCAAAGCAGCGACATCATCAGAGTGTCAGTGATGAGACCTACAACATCCTTGGTGCCGTTGGAATCCCCTGGTCATCTGGTCGTCGCTGCATCTGCTGACTCGAAACATCTGACCAGTTTGTCTCCACTCAAGAGTGAGTTACTGGCAGTCGTGGGTTCGTGGGTCACTGGGCAGAAGGCGAAAGAGGGAACAAGTCACACAGCCGACTCCTTTCGCCTTAGCAACAGGTACGAGTTGCTATAACATTTCTGAACCAGCACGGGATACCTCTCCTGATGATCAGCGGCCGATTTTCTTGTCCAGTCTGGACAAGTGCAGAGGACAGGTACGCTAGTCATTGGGTGCTCAACGTTAGGTGGTGAATGGAGCCCCTAAGTGAAATAGCTTGCACAGCGGGAAAGAATGCCACTGTGCAGTCGGTATGTTTCCTGGAACAGCAGTCTCGTCTGAGACGTGGAGGAGGCTGTCAAATGCACTTGGGTCCGCAGCTCCTGGTCTAGTGGCTAGCGTTGATGTCTCCTGGTCACGGGGTCCCAGGTTCGATTCCCAGCCGGGTTGGGGATTTTCTCCGCCTGAGGACTGGGTGTTTGCGTTGTCCTCATCATTTCATCACCATTCATGGAATTGGCGAGATTGGACTGAGTAAAAATTGGGAATTTGTACGGGCACTGATAACCGTGCAGTTGAGCGCCCCACAAACCAAACATCATCAAATACGCTGGGTGCAACAGCCTGCAGATAGTGGCATATGTCGACACTAATGACGCAAGCCGCTTGGGTTCTGAAACCATGCTCTGTTCCTTTCAGCGGATGGCTGCTTTGGTGAAGGCAACTAGCATCGCACTTGGAGTGCAGGCAAAGCTGACTTATTTGCAGCATCGTACCCAGGGCTGACCACGATCCTCTAGTTTGGAGCAAAGTGGAAGGTGAAAACCAGAGGCTCAGGCGACTCTATGAAGGTATCTGATGCGAATTTCTCGACTTCGCTATTGGGTGGAGAATTGTAGGGTTCATTTTAATAAATTAGGCGTGCACTACATGCAGAAAGTGGGTACTAGCGTACCACAGTATGTGTGGTATGCATGTGGTTCTCTTTTTTTTCCTTGGGACCAGATACGAATTGCCTGCCAAACTCGAAGTTACGTCAGCCACAATGATCTCAGAAAATGCTCATCCTCGCAGATCGCATATAGGAACGATATAATGATATTAGCAAATTACAGGCACATCCAAGGAAAGATCCTAGAATTGGTATCGCTAGTTGAAAGTTGTAATATTCAGACAGTATTAGGAGCAGAAACAGATTGAAACCAGAAGTGAATAGCAGTTTGGAATACACATCGCAAGGACATCTTAATAGCCAATGGGGCGGCGTAATTATTGCAGTAAAGAATTCCATACTATGTAGTGACGTTATCACGGCTTCCAAATGTGAATTAATCTGGGTGAAACTAAGCATTAAAGGTCGGTCAAAAATGGTAATCGGATGCTTTTGTAGATTGCGTGGATCAGGAGATGCAGTAGTAGAACGCCTGAGAGAGAACTGGCAGAGTACCGTTAGTAATTTTTTCTGCTCATGCCGTTGTAGTAGGAAGTGTCGACAAATTTTCGGGTATAGATTGAGAAAATCATGCTATCAAAATACGCCAGAGACAGGGATTCGTATGACATTATTCTGAATCTTCTGTCCGAAAATGACTTCGAGCAGATAATTAGAGAACCAACATACGAAGTTAACGCCTTAGACCTCCTAGCAACAAACAGACCTGAACTTACCGAATCAGTTAACGTTGAGGAAGGTACCAGCGATCATAAAGCTGTGGTAGCAACTGTGACCACGGGTTTTACGAGGAATGTTAACAAAGGTTGCAAAACATTTTTGCTTAGCGAGCGTGACAGGATACATATTGCAGAATGTCTGAGCGTCAGCATCAAATATTCAGTACTGAGGATGAAGTTGTGGAGTACAAATGAGAATTATTCAAAAGCGTCGTTCAATATTCCTTAGATAAGCATGTTCTAAGGAAGGTGTTAAGGGATAGGAAAGGCCCACTGTGGTTTAACAGCCATGTTAGAAAACTGATCAGTAACTAAAGAGAGCTTCATCACACATTCAAGAGACGTCAAAACCTAACTGAAAAACGAAATCTGAATGAAACGAAAATGAGCGTAAGGAGAGCAATTAGAGAAGTGTTCAGTGACTTTTGAAGTAAAATTTTGTCAACCGATCTCAGTAAAAATCCTGAAGGTTTTGGTCTTACAGAAAATGAGTAAGTAGTTCGATATCCTCTAGTCATCCCTTCAGCGACCATATTGGCACCGAAATAGAAGATAACAGAGAGAAGGCGGAAATGCAGAATTCGGTCTTCCGAAGCCATGCTCTGTTCCTTTCAGCGGATGGCTGATTTGGTGAAGGCAACTAGCATCGCATTTGGAGTGCAGGCAAAGCTGACTATTTGTTGCGTCGGACCCAGCGCTGACCACGGTCCTCTGGCTTGGAGCAAAGTGGAAGGTGTAAACCAAAGGCTCAGATGACTCCATGACGGTATCAGATCCGAATTTCTCAATTTTCGCTATTGGATGGAGAATTCACCGCGTAAGATCATAACACGGTGCCTCCTTTCAATCATCGTACGAACGTCGAAATGGCAGATACTGAGATAACTGATCACGTAACAGAAAAGTAACTACAGTCGCTTCGTACTAGAAAGGCATCAGGGCCATATGGAATACGAGGGTAATCCCGAAAGTAAGGTCACCTATTTTTTTAGAAGTACAGAACTCTGTTTGTGTGGCAGTTGGTCACACTGTTACGAAGAGTGCTTCACGCGCTGTGTGTAAACATGCGCACGCCGCTCTGAGGCGCTCAGCCTTGGCTTGGCAGCCGCTGAGAATGGAGCTCCCGTTGGATGTTACCGCCAAGTGCGAATTGCGTGCAGTTATTCGGTTTTTGAACGCAAAGGGCACTGCGCCGATTGAAATCCATCGCCAGTTGGCGGAAGTGTATGGTAAGTCGTGCATGGATGTTAAAAATGTTCGTAAGTGGTGTAGAGAGTTTGCAGCTGGTCGGACCGAAATTCACGACGAACAAAGGAGCGGGAGACCGTCAGTTTCTGAGGAGACAGTGTTGAAGTTTGAGCAAAACATGCGTGAAGATAGGCGGATCACCCTGGACGATCTCTGCACGTTGGTTCCTGAGGTTTCCCGAAGCACCGCTCACAGAATTTTAACGGAAACATTGAACTACCGGAAGGTGTGCGCAAGAGGGTGCCACGCATGCTGACCGAGGACCACAATGCGGCAACGAGTTGATGATTCCCGCGCATTTCTTCACCGCCTTGCAGCCGAACAGGACAACTTTCTGGAGTCAATTGTCACGGCTGACGGAACCTGGGCATACCACTTTACGCCTGAGACCAAGCAACAATCACACCAGTAGCGGCATCCTTCTTCGCCAAAGCTTCGGAAATTCAAAAAAACACAGTCTGCCGGTAAAGTCATGACAACCGTTTTTTGGGATCGGAAAGGGTCGACTTTATGCCCAGCCCACTGAGACTGCAATTAACGCTAGCATGTACTGTGAGACTCTGAAAAAACTCAAACGGGCATTTCAGAGCCGGAGAAGAGGAATGTTGAGCAAGGGCTTACACATTCTCCATGACAACGCTCGCCCACACATTGCTCGGCAAACCGTTGCTCACCTGCAACAGTTTCAGTGGAACATCATCACCCACCCACCCTACAGTCCTGACTTGGCGCCCAGTGAATATCACCTGTTCTCTAGGTTAAAAGAACATTTGGCCGGAAAGCGATTCAGCTCCGACGACGATGTTAAAGAAAAGGTTCATAACTTTCTGAACAGCATGGCGGCGAGCTGGTATGGCTTGGGCAGACAAAAACTGCCACAGCGTCTACAAAAATGCATCGACAGAAATGGTGATTATGTCGAAAAATAGCTAAATGTTCAAGCTGTAAACTGATGTAAACCATTGTAGAAATAAACAGGTCCAGCTACTTATAAAAAAAAATAGGAGACCTTACTTCTGGGATTACCCTCGTACCTGTAAGGTTCGACAAACGTTAGGTGAAAGAATTTGCTCCCGTTCTAGCAGCAGTTTATCATAGATCGCTGAAGCAACGACGGATGCACATAATTATAGGCCTCTATCGTTGAAGTCAATCTGTTGTAGAATTACGGAACATGTTTTATGTTCGCGTGTTATGACGTTTTTGGAGAACGAAAACTTCCTCTGTAAAAATCAACATGGATTCCGCAAACAGCTCGTGCTGTTCCTCCATGAGATCCATAATGCTTTAGACAACGGCGCTCAGGGTGATGCGTTCTTTGACTTCCTGAAGACATTTGACACCGTCCTGGACTGCCGTTTAGTGAGATTCGATGCTTCCTTGCAGACAGAACTCAGCATGTCGCTCTTAACGGAATAAAATAAACAGATGTAAAGGTAATATCCGGAGTACCCCATGGAAATGTGATAGCACCGTTACTGTTTATAATGTATATAAATGATGTTGTAAAAAGCGTCGGAAGGTCTTTAAGATGTTCGTAGATGATGCGATTGTCTATAAGAAAGTAGCAACGCCAAAAGACAGTTCGATTTGCCAAGTGACTTACGGAAGATTGAAGGACGGCGCAGAGAGTGGCAGTTGAGCCTGAACGTAAATAAATATAACTTATTGCATATACGAGGGTGAGTCAAATGAAAACCTTAAATTTGTAATAACAAATCGAAATTTATCGCCGTTATCCTGTGAGCTTAGATTAGATTAGATTAATTATTCATTCCATAGACCCATAAAAGAGGGAATTCTCCTGGGTGTGGAACATGTCAGATAAACACATTACAAAAATGTAATTAAAAAAACTTGAGTTTCATTAATTTTAATGATCCTCAGTCAATAAACAGTAAAATTATGTACATGAATTAAATTTAAGCTTCTAATATTTACAGATTTAATACTTACATCTGCTTTCATTAAATCCATCATTCAGACATTTGCTAGTTTCTTGGCTATTACAATCATGTATTGTCAAAAATTAAAGTAAATTATTCATTTCAGTGATTCTCAGTCGGTAAGCGTGCAGAGTGGCATGAAGGTGGCAGCATAGTGCAGATGCGCACATACCATCGCAGTATTGGTATAAAGATGACCGCCCCACTTGCGACTTGCACCGGGGAAGAACAGCGTTCTGTTATTCGGTTTTTGCGTAGTGAAGGTGTGAAACCTATTGAAATTCATCGATGAATGAAGGTTCAGAACGGTGATGCATGTTTGTCACAGCAGCAGGTCTACGAATGGAGTAGGAAGTTCGCAAATGGTGTGACTTCAGTGGAACATGCTCCTCGTCCAGGTCAGGCACAACGAGTTGTGACTCCATAGAACATTTTAGCAGTTGAAGCCATAGTGAAGGAAAACCGCCGAGTGACACTGAATGACATTGTACCGTGTTTACAGATTAGTCATGTGTTAGCACACCACAAAAAATGGCTCTGAGCACTATGGGACTTAACACCTATGGTCATCAGTCCCCTAGAACTTAGAACTACTTAAACCTAACTAACCTAAGGACATCACACAACACCCAGTCATCACGAGGCAGAGAAAATCCCTGACCCCGCCGGGAATCGAACCCGGGAACCAGGGCGCGGGAAGCGAGAACGCTACCGCACGACCACGAGCTGCGGACAGGCACACCATATTCTGCATCATGTGCTACAGTTTCGCAAAGTGTCTGCAAGATGGGTGCCACGGCAGCTGACTCCTGAAATGAGAGAGCGACGTGTTGATGCTTGTGAAGAACTACTTCGGCGCTTTGAACGAGAAGGTGATGGCTTCCTTGCAAGAATAGTTACTGGAGACGAAACCTGGGTTCACTTCCACCAACCGGAAACGAAGAGAGCGAGCAAGGAATGGCGCCATTCCTCATCACCAAAACCAAAGAAGTTTGAAACAGAACCATCAGTAGGGAAGGTTATGACGACTCTCTTTTGGGACGAAAAAGGCGTCATTTTTTAGCATTACATGCCTAGAGGGACCACTGTCACCAGTGCATAACACACAGATCTCCTAAAAATCATCTGCGGTCTGCAATCAAATCAAAGCGACATGGATTGCTGTCAGCAGGTGTCCTTTTGCAACATGACAATGCATGGCCCCACACTGCCCGTACAAAAGTTGCAACAATAACAGACCTGGATTTTGAGTGTCTTCCTCATCCACCATACTCACCAGACATTGCCCCCAAGTGATTTCCATATGCTTGGACCACTCAAAGACGCAATAGGAGGAAAGAAGTTCCGTTCTGATGAAGAGGTACGCCACGCGGTGCATAAGTGGTAGCGAGGACTGCCAAAGGAATTTTTTTCTAAAGAAATTTATGCACTTTGTAAGCGCTGGAGGACTTGTATTGTGCGTGGAGAAGATTATGTTGAAAAGTAATGCAGCTTTGTACCACTTCTGCACAATAAATAATATTTAAAAAATATTTAAGGTTTTCATTTGACTCACCCTCGAACATAGGAAAACAAATCTACTATTGATGACAAATTGCTCGAAACAGTATTTGCTGAAAAATATCTAGGAGTACCTGTCCAGAGCGACCATTAAGTGGAATAACAATATAAAACAAATAGTAGAAAAATCGGATGCCAGACATTCATAGGAAGACTCTTAAGAAAATGTAACTCACCCACGAGGGAAGTGGCTTACAAGTCGTTTATTCGACCAACCCTTGAGTATCGTTCATCAATTTGGATTCCTTACCAGGTAGGAGTGATAGAAGAGATTGAGAGGCTCTAGCGAAGAACAGCACGTTTCGTCACAGAATCGTTTAGAGATGCTCAACAAAGTCCAGTGGCAGACACTACAGGAGGGACGTTGTGCACCCCAGAGAGCTTTACTACTGAAATTTCGAGAGAGCACCTTCTGGGACGAGTCGGACAACGTATTACTTCCTCCTACACACATCTCACGAAATGACCACGACGAGAAAATTCAAGAAATTAAAGGTAATACGAAGGCTTACCGACAATCATTCTTTCCACGCGCCATTTGCGACTGGAATAGGGAAGGGGGGTTCAGTTAGTATACCAGATGTACCCTCCGCCATACACCGTAAGGTGGATTGCGGAGTATGATGTAGATGTGGATGTGGATAAGAGACCCATCACAACTGAATGTGCCTGGCATGTAAAGCATTGCTTGAGAATACCGCCACCAATACAGTGGGTGAACACAACACTGTGCTCCAAGACGCTCTGTGGAGCACAGCAGGCATGTACGACTGGGACACACAGAGAAATCAGCGCTAGTAGAGCATAGCACACATTTGACTTTCAGAACATCAAGGTGCTTTGCCGGGCAACTGGCTATTGGGACAGCGTTACAAATGAATCCACTTAAATAAGGATTCACAAGAATCTCATGAATATGATACTAACTGAATGTGGCATGGAATCCTGCATTATCAACAATACAATGAGAGTGCGTCCAGCACAGTCCAGCAAACAAGACGCATCCAGAATTCCAAGACAAAGATGAGAACGGCTCATCTACAACCCCTTCCTTCCCCCCCCCCCCCATGTCGGTCCCGCCCCCTCAATCGTTGCAACTTCACCCCCTCCCCACTCATCGCCCGGACAACACCCAGCCTCCTGTAGACAGGTTGAGTGGGGCACACTGCTAGCATAAATATTGCTACTTCCGCAATATCTCCACACAACGCCAAACGATCATGAGTAGGACACTCTCCGAAATGTCACAGTATTTTAACATTGCCACCCAACTGGAAACCCAAGAGTTTTTCCATCAGTGGTAGTTAACTGGTCTGTTGACAGCTTGTGATTCGTTTCTTACGTGCTGTGATTTGGAATAAGTGAAATTACATAACTCTAATTCTTGTTCCCATGGGTGACAGGGCTGTTTCCACTGATAATCTGACGTTGTGGATTAATGGCTCCCACAACAGAAAAGCTACCTCCGTTTTCTTGTATATTGAAGATTATAACTAAATTACGTTAAAATTCTAATGTTTCTGGTCTGTAACCGTCCCACCTGTCCCAGCACGTTTCAGCAAAAAAATCTGCAGAAACAAGAAATCCAACACTACCATGGTCATGGTGACACGAGAACCTCTCTGAAAGTAAGTCATTTACTTATCTGTGAGAATTAGTAGAAATGACTGTTAGGGAAAGAATACAGCCAAGACCTACAGTGATTTACTGTGATGGATTTGATTAGATACACTGATTATCCCAGATACTTGCAATGAAGATATCTTTGAGGTTATGGAACATGTCAGAAAAAGAAATATACACAGTAAATATCGCTAAGGAACTGATAAGTAAAAGTTCTTTCCACAGACACTAAGTGGGGAAGTGCTCAACAACACTGAGAAAGTCAACATTATTATACAATTTTTAATTTCCATATTACTAATAAAGCTTAAAACAAACAATTAATGAGGTATATATTAAAGATAATTCCAAAGCTGTTGTTGCCCAGCGTAATCAGAAACAAAACATGTTACATAAGTTACTTGCACATATTGTATTGCTGCACTGAAGCATTGCCAGTGTCAGTTACTTGAAAACATTATCAGATAAAGTACGTAACTAAAGTAGGCGAAATATGAAAGTTTATTATTGCACACTTCCAAAAACATAAAAAACATGAGAGTCATACAACATGCCAAACAATGAGAGTAAGCTACGAACCACTGAACAAACGATGTGCCTGTTCCACTTTTCTATAGTTATCGATTACTTGTGTCGCTACACAGCCACCACTGCCCTCCTCACACAGGTAGAGCGGTACTCATGATGTAACGGAGTGTTTCCATTGGGCCATCTGGCCTAGGTACAAAATTACGACGGCTCCTGTGACGATTGGACAGCGTCCGATGGCGACGAAGGCTGTATTATTGAAGATGTAGGCTCCAGGCCACACGCGTCGTTTGTTGTGGCCTTAGTCGACGAACATGACGCTGAATCGCAGTAACATTTGTAGATGCAGTATCGTCTGTGGATGGAGGTTGCAAATGCCTCTTGTCTGCGGGGGCCTTGAAAGTTACAGGAGGTCTGGAAGCGGTCTGAATATGATGTCTTGTTCAATTCTAACCTACAGATGCTTCAACACTTTCAGGGCAAATAGTCAACATGATATGGTATACAAGCAGGAGTACGCCAAGGCAGTATCCTGGTGCTCCTCTTGTAAAACCTCCACTTTAACGATTTTCCAACCACACAAAACACAGTGGTAGCCATCTACACGGATGACATTGCCATCCTAGCGCAAGACTGAAGGCCATCAAACATCAGTTCACAATTACAGAACTGCCGTGCCGTGGCTGTAACAATGTCATCTTAAGTTTAACGTCGACAAGTGCGAATCAATTCTGTGCATTCGCAAACCGAAACAACTCCACACAAATAAAACTACAAACACGCCCAATACGTTTCTGCGCGAAAGTCGGGCATGCCAATGCCCGGGTGGACCAGAAACTAACACGGGGGACCACAAATGATACGTAGCGAAGTCACCAAATGCGAGGCTCAAACAGGTTTACCCAGTGTTCAACAGGCAAAGCAAACTGAATAGGAGGGTGTCGAGCTCCATGTACATGACGCTGATTAGACCTCTGACGATGTACGCAGCTCCAGTTTGGGATTACAAAGCACACTGAATAGTAGGATGTCAAGGTCCACGTACATAAAATTGATTAGAACTCTGACGATGTACGCAGCTGCAGTTTGGAGTTACGCAGATCTGACACGTCTCTGCCCGTTGCAGAGCATACAGAACAAGGTGCTACTATCATAAGCAATGCACCACGATACACAAACATCACAGACCTTCACAGAGAATACCGCCATGAAGGCACTCTCACGGAGATATTCAAAAAACACTTGCATGATTGTATAGGAACTTGAGACATTCGAACAATCCCTTCATTCTAAACCTGGGAAACTACGATCACAACAATCCCTTCATTATAAATCTGGGAAACTACGATCACAACCATAGATGGAAATGTAACCGCCCTAAAATACTCCTTGCTAGGGACAATTCACCACCTATGGTTAGCTCATGATCTCAAACAAAGCAAATACTGGTGAACCCCTGCATTACAGCAAAATTAACTGGCAACGCCAGCGGAATGTACGCAGCCAGTGACCCACAATGCACGACCAATTGCCCACTCATTAGCCCTCCTCAATTGGACTGATTCTCTTATGACAACCTAAGCTATGATAATGGTACGAAGGATTGCACGATACCCAAAAACTAATTACAATCTTACCCTTGCATGATCTGTCGCAGATAGCAAGAAAACCGCTATTGCTCTTACTAAATGGTTCAAATGGCTCTGAGCACTGTGGGACTTAACTTCTGTGGTCATCAGTCCCCTAGAACATAGGACTACTTAAACCTAACTAACCTAAGGATATCACACACATCCATGCCCGAGGCAAGATTCGAACCTGCGACTGTAGCGGTCGCTCGGTTCCAGACTGAAGCACCTAGAACCGCTCGTACACACTGGCCGGCTGCTCTTACTAGCCACCTAGGTCATAGCAGAGGTTTTTCCCTTGGCCCATGCCTTGGCCCTTTTTTCTCCTCAACGCTAAAACCCGTTACCCTTCGTTCGCTTTTCGACCATATGTACCTCCTAGATGGACCCGTATTAGCGGGTAAGCCTACCCCGACATACAGACATCACGGCTCCACATCCCGTGA
Source organism: Schistocerca americana (assembly GCF_021461395.2). NCBI lineage: Eukaryota > Metazoa > Arthropoda > Insecta > Orthoptera > Acrididae > Schistocerca > Schistocerca americana. The sequence continues at coordinate 556,397,522 of NC_060119.1, read as the reverse complement.
TCCCCCCGATTGACGCTAACAACACGTAGGTGTCGTTAGATCTTTTGTGATGGTCACCATCTCGGTGTGAGCGTGAAGGGGATAAAACCTTGTATGGTTATAGCAGAAACAGGTGGAGATAGCTGAAGGAGATGAAAGGAAAATGTTGTAACATCTGAAATTCGGCTTGCGCAGTCTCCAGGTTCTTAGATTTCGCACAACGAAACACTTTTCTTTCATCTACATCTACATCCATACTCCGCAATCCACCATACGGTGCGTGGCGGAGGGTACCTCGTACCACAACTACCATCTTCTCACCCTGTTCCACTCCCAAACAGAACGAGGGAAAAATGACTGCCTGTGTGACCCTGTACGAGCATTAATACTTATCTCTGTGGTCATTCCGCGAAATGTAAGTTGGCGGCAGTAAAATTGTACTGCAGTCAGCCTCAAATGCTGGTTCTCTAAATTTCCTCAGTAGCGATTCACGAAAAGAACGCCCCCTTTCCTTTAGAGACTCCCACCCGAGTTCCTGAAGCATTTCCGGAACACTCGCGTGATGATCACACCTACCAGTAACAAATCTAGCAGCCCGCCTCTGAATTGCTTCTATGTCCTCCCTCAATCCGACCTGATAGGGATCCCAAACGCTCGAGCAGTACTCAAGAATAGGTCGTATTAGTGTTTTATAAGCGATCTCCTTTACAGATGAACCACATCTTCCCAAAATTCTACCACTGAACCAACGACGACTATCCGCCTTCCCCACAACTGCCATTACATGCTTGTCCCACCTCATATCGCTCTGCAATGTTACGCCCAAATATTTAATCGATGTGACTGTGTCAAGCGCTACACTACTAATGGAGTATTCAAACATTACGGGATTCTTTTTCCTATTCATCTGCATTAATTTACATTTATCTATGTTTAGAGTTAGCTGCCATTCTTACACCAATCACAAATCCTGTCGAAGTCATCTTGTATCCTCCTACAGTCACTCCACGACGACACCTTCCCGTACACCACAGGATCATCTGCAAACAGCCGCACATTGCTATCCACCCTATCCAAAAGATAATTTATGTAGATAGAAAACAACAGCGGACCTACCACACTTCCCTGGGACACTCCAGATGATACCCTCACCTCCGATGAACTGGGACCATCGAGGACAACGTACTGGGTTCTATTACTTAAGAAGTCTTCGAGCCACTCACATACTTGGGAACCAATCCCATATGCTCGTACCTTAATTAGGAGTCTGCAGTGGGGCACCGAGTCAAGCGCTTTCCGGAAGTCAAGGAATATGGCATCCGTCTGATACCCTTCATCCAAGGTTCGCAAGATACCATGTGAAAAAAGGGCGAGTTGCGTTTCGCAGGAGCGATACTTTCTAAAGCCGTGCTGATGCATGGACAGCAACTTCTCTGTCTCTAGGAAATTCATTATATTCGAACTGAGAATATGTTGGAAAATCCTGCAACAGACCGATGTTAAGGATATTGGTCTGTAATTTTGAGGATCCGTCCTTCTACCCTTCTTATATGCAGTCGTCAACTGCGCTTTTTTCCAGTCGCTCGGGACTTTACGTTGGGCAAGAGATTCGCGATAAATGCAAGCTAAGTAAGGAGCCAATGCAGTAGAGTACTCTCTGTAAAACCGAATTGGATTCCCATCAGGACCTGGCGATTTATTTATTTTCAACCCATTCAGCTGCTTCACAACCCTGCGTTCAGTAGAAAAGCTTGTTTTTTCTTTCCTTACGGAAGAAAAATTTCTTTTCAAATCACAGTAAGCACGCCTAAAACATGAGAATCCTTCGACGTGTAGTTGTGGACGTGAAGACCGGAGCCGCTACTGTCTAAATTGGTCGTCATGGTATCTAGTGCAGAAATTCGACGCACAAGTCGCCGAAGTGGCGTCAACTCAAAAGACTTGCACCAGGCGACCGGTCTATCCGACGGGAGGCCTAGCCACAAGACATTTCCATTTTTTTTCAGTGCAGAAATGCTGTGGACTTCGTTGTGTTGCGGACCACCACATGCCAAGACGTAACACAGGGAGTGACATGTTTGTTTGGGCAAGACCTCCGTGAACAGTTTTAAACCCATGCAGATATATGACTGTCGCAAGGTAGTGGTAGCATTTTGGTGGTGCAGGTAATCGGCGTCTAGAATGTGTTCAGTGACATCAGCTAGCTCAAATGTCCGCTGTAATGCTTTCTTGGAGCCTAGATTCTCAACCTCAGTTCGTTAAGTAAACGTACGAATTTTCGATTTATTGGTAACTGTAAGCCAAGAATTAGCTAAAGACTATTTGTCCTGATCCATATGCGATACACTCATACCTGATTCTGAGTCGACGAGTGCGAGTGTCTGTGACGTGTAACAAGCGCGACCTTCGAAACATGCTCGGAAGGTTCTGTTTTGTTACTTCATTGTGTTTGCTTTGCTGAAGATGGGCATAAAAGTAAACTGCTTGGTTGACTTGGAGACGACTGTTGGGTGTCTGTAACTATAGTCGAGCCAGGATTAGAAGATCCCTGACAGCTTGAAGCACTGTACCAGCCTTCAACTGCGAAGGCCTAACGGCTGTATGTGAAAGCCGTAGCCATCTAAAGAGCTGTGACAACAGTGAGCCCTTGCCATAGAGATGTTTACAAAATCGCGTTACGTTTTGGTTGAGGCAGGCCAGCGAACTTGCCATCCCCAGCCGACTGCAACTGTCAGGAATCAACTTACACCAACTCAACTATAGTGGTGGAAGCATTAGAAAGTTACAAGGAACTACAACCATCAGTTCTGTGGCTGATTGAGGGTAGGCATTTCTTGTAGCAGTGGACAACGGCACCTAGACTTGGTCACTGTTATTGTTTTTAAATGCAAGAAGAGACGCACTTCCTTTCTTGCATGCGCAAACACGGTTGGAAGCAACCCAATTCCAGAGTTAGTTTGTAGGCATTACGGAGCCCGTTGCGGCTGGTGTCGACCTCCGAGCAGCCGTGAGGCAGTGTTATGTTTTCCTCTAGCTGCTCTTGAGAGTGCTCACGTATTGTCCCAGCGCGTAGATCTGGTCCGCTAGCAGAAGCTGCTGCCCCCTTGTAGCGTTGGGTGAAACTATTGTCGTGATGCCATTACATTTTAGACAAACCACACCCATGTTGCCATATTGTAAAATACTGTACATCTTAGGATCGTCCAAGTAACGATCACAACCAGTCATGACCACTCGAATGCATTTGTGCGAGACACTCATCTTTCCAGTGGGTCATGATTAGCCAAAAGTGTTCAAGTCTTGGCCGATGGATAATCATGACTAGTCTCGACTTGTCATGGGAAATTCTTCTGGTGATGCCAAAGTGTTTAATAACCTTGCTCCAATGACAATTGCCTATGAATGCACAAAGCCTTCTGTGTTCAGTCTCACTGTCTTTCCAAGGAAGAAAGCTGCTGGTTGCTGCTAGCCTTTTAAAGGGTAGTATATCTCAACGTTATAAGAATTTCCCTTAAAGGAAATTTCAGCAGAAATGTCCTAGGATATGGAAGGCAAAAGGATCGCCCTAAGCTGTAGTGGTTGTGAACATTTATGGCCAAATGGGGAATATCGTTCTCTTATGTAAACAAACCAGCCTGTTGCCCTAGCCCTTCTTTTGTTTATTTATGATGTGATTAATGGGAAATTACTGTCATGATAATGAATATTAATGGTCAGTAAATGTCAAGATAATTATTATTTATGGGAGAGATGGCAGCTGAGTGGGGACAAGGGATTTTCCATGTGCCTGGTTGCTTTTAGTGTAAACTGATAACTGTCAGTTTAATGACTAATTTATGACCCAAACATATGGTGTCTCCCCCACCGTGGTCCTATGGGCCCTCACCCCCATCACCATCCCCACTGTGCTCCTATCGACCACGCAACCACAAGCACCCCCACTGCTCTTCAGTATCCTCTGCAACCTGAGACTGGCATTGTTAATCTGGATCTCACTCGAGCAACAGTAGCAGAAGCAGCATCAGAAAATTCAGGTGATATTACAAACTTCCAGCATGGTGTAGCACCCAGCGGTATTGACCTAGATTTTACGAATGTTTGGCACCCAACACCATTTTCTGCAACAAGGGACGCTATTTACGTTTCTGAGGCTGATTTTTACCAGTTTTTTTTTAAAAAGGCACACATTTCATTGCTATTTTACTCATTTCCCTGCACTTTTTAAAGACGATAAATGCTGCTATTTTCTTCCCTTTTTTTGAAGATACGTATAAATATGGGCTTTGTGACTAATTTTACCGAACTTTTTAAAACAACGTTGATAACATGGGTTTTTTACTGCTGTTTTGTCGATTTTTCATTGAAAAATGTTGCTTTAAATGTTTAATAACGCCACCAACATGTGAAGCTGTTTACAGTTTTTTGGCAATTCGTTAAAATTTCGCCCATTTTCCCCTCAGTATTTCACAAATACCTTTAAATGTGTAGCAACTAACACCATAGTGCACACACTGTATGCACACCAATACACGGCACTATTTACAGTTTTTAGGCGCCTCGTTTAAGATTTTCTCAATTTACTTTGATTATGCCGCAAATAGCCCTGTGTTGAGTTGCTAGTCACCGATCGGACGCCTCCCCAGGTGGCGAATAGGAGAATGTTCACCAGATATGGTTGGTATTGTAGAAATAAAATACCCGAGGTGGACTAAAACTAGCGGCTGCTGCCTTCTAACGTGATATTGACTTATCAAGGATTAAAGGAAGAAATGTTTGAGGATAAATTATCTGGTCCCTCAGGTTGGGGTTGTATAGTGGGCCAGCTCATCACTCAAGTGAAAAAATTAAAATACTAAAAAACCTAACAATATGCCTCAGAAAAACTGGAATCTTGGACAACGAACTGGCGAAGAAAAAAGGAAAATGGCGTTTGGTTGCCGTAACGTGCAAAGTATCTCCACAAAACATAATAGATTACTAACAGAACTTAACAGTTTCAGAATGGATGTTGTCGTACTCTCTGACGCCAAGAGGAAAGGCAAAGGAGAAGAACAACTTGGTAATTATGTACATCTAGAGTGGGCTGTCCAAGGCGGTAAGAGCCAGAGCAGGAGTCTCCATTATGATAAAGTAAGTGTGGAAAAAGAGAATCACAAATTGGAAATTTATTAATGAACGTATTATTGTGGTAGGAATGACTATTTTCCAGGGAAGTTGTAATTGTTGGTGTATATGCACTCAAGGATAATGCAAGAGACCAGGAGAGAGATACTTTCTGGACAATCCTCAGGGATACTACAGAAAAATTCCAACGAGGAAGGAACTGATTATCGTGGGGGATATGAACGGAAGATAATGGGAAAACTTGGAGAGAGAGAGAGAGAGAGAGAGAGAGAGAGAGAGAGAGAGAGAGAGAGAGAGAGAGAGAGAGAGAGAGAATATAATGACAATGGAGAACGACTGATTGAAATTTGTGAACAGTTTGACCTGAAAATTACCATTACATTTTTAAACACAAGGATATCCATAAATGTACATGACAAAGAATACTAGAGAACTTCGTTCCAAAATAGATTTTATTACCATTAGACAGACAAGTAGTTTCAGAGCAGCAAATGCTACATCTTATAGACGAGTCCAGTGCGGATCAGACCATTATTTAGTAAAAATGAGGAGATTTTTGCCATGGAGGAATGCAAAGAATGATTCTAACAACATTAAAACAATTTGCGCTGAGAAAGGTCAAAATCTACGCTTCAACATTAACAGCCTATGAGATGAAAGTATACGAAGATTCCTTGCTGCCAGAATGGAAAAAAAACATTGGAAGAATCATTTGAAGGATGTACAGAGAAAGTATATTACTACATAAAATCCAGTGTTACAAGTATAGGTGCTGGGCATAAGGAGAAACAACCACAGCTGTACAACAGAGGAAATAGAGGTGGCAGTTAAAGAAAAGAGGAACTCATTCAACCTACAGCTGAATGATAAATAGGAAGTAACAAAACAATTTACAAGGAAAATAAGGATGAAGTGATAAAATGAAATGATTGTATGACATTTATTGACCGGGATATACCCTTCGGGGTTCGACCGCTGTATTTCAAGTCTTTTCGGTTGACGCCACTTTGCCGACTTGCGTGTCAATGATGATGAAAATGAAGTGGTTCAAATGGTTCAAATGGTTCTGAGCACTATGGGACTTAACTACTGAGGTCATCAGTCCCCTAGAACTTAGAACTACTTAAACCTAACTAACCTAAGGACATCACACACATCCATGCCCGAGGCAGGATTCGAACCTGCGACCGTAGCGGTCACGCGGTTCTAAACTGACGCGCTTAGAACCGCACGGCCACACCGGCCGGCGAAAATGAAGTGATAAAAAATAATGATAGTAAAGAGTGAAACATGGGAAAGGACATGTGCCAATGTCAAAAGCAAGCTAGGATTTGGGAGAGCAAAAGAAGCGCGGTCAGTAATAAAAGGGCTTCAATAACAGACGAAAGCCAGAACAGAACTTCAGTTGATAACAACCTAAAGAATGTGAAAAATATTTCCGGTAATTATTAAATGAGGATAGAGAAGAGTATCGGGAGGAAGAAATAGTGGAAGAAAAGGAGCAGGAAGGGCATGAGATACTAGTTATAGAAAGCGGGGTGAGTAAGGTGTTAAGAACAGGGAAGAATGGTAAATCACCTGGACCAGGCAGTATCAAAAATAAGCGGGAAATAAATTTTGAAACCCAGGAAGAAAAGTGTCGCTTCACAGCTGGTAGAGCATGCGCAGATAATATTTTCACATTAAGACAGATCTTAGAGAAACAGAGAAAAATCAAAAAACATAGGATTAATTTTCACAGATTTAGAAAAAACTACTTTGGAGAGCACTATACATGGCAAACATAACGGGTCCTTTAATTAAAATAATATAAGAAATATATAAAGGTAACACATGTTAAGTGAAAATTGGTAGTACACTTTCACAAAAATTTAGAACAAGCGAGGATCTGTTACAAGGTTGCGCCATGTCACCAACATCATTTAAAATCTATATAGACACCAGTCGTAAGACATGGTCTCGTAAATGCAATGGTATGTGTCTAGAAATTAAAGATAGAGTTTACGAGTATTTACATCATCTACTATTTGCCGATGATCGAGTAGTTATAGCACAAGATGGGGAGGATGCAAATTATATGTGTAATCAATTAGCGATGGCATACAGAAACTGAGGATTGAAGATTAATTACCAGGAAACAGAATACCTCACTCATGATCCAGATGACTCATATATAGAGGTAAAGAAAATTAAGAAGATCAATACTTTGTTATTTGGGATCCATTTTACAGATGGGGGGAAAATCAGAGGTAGGAATTAATAAAAGAATTAGTAGTGGAAGGAAGGTCATTGGGTTGTTCAACTCAATATTATGAAGCAGAAATGTAATAAACCTATCCAAAAAAAATCATACATAAATCGATGCTAGAGAGCATAGTTATGTATGGAGTGGAGACTAACTACTAGTCTGAAACACACAAAAAACTGCAAGCAGTAAAAATGGACCTCCGGAGCCGATCAACAAAAATTTCTAGAAAAGAGAAAGTAAGAAATGACGAAATAATTAAGAGAATGGAAGTATGAGAAAGAATACATGATGTGATGGATAGAAAGAAGTTACAATGGTACGGCCATGTAAGAAGAGTAAAGGAAGCCAGGATTCCGAAAATGATACTGGAATGGGGACCGAAGCGAGAGAAGAGAAGAGGACGCCCTATGACCACCTGGCTCCAAAATGTACGATTAACAATGAGAAGACTTGGCGCAGAGGAAGAAGATATACAAGATCGAAACACCTGGATGTGTTTATTTATCTCCTGAGGAGATAAATTGAGATCTTCTGTAACAGATATAATAATTTCCGGGTATTTGTTACGTTGGAGAAAAACCTTAGCATAGAGGAAAATCTCAATACAATAATAAAAAATAAACTAGCCCCTTATTTTCAGGAAGACACACCTCTACAAAAATACTTAAAACGAGCTTATCACCTGCATTTTTAGTGTGTGATGTAACTACCAGCTCCCCCAAAGCTGTATGATTATACTGGACACGTAAAAAAATAGCGATGAGAACGTTTCTACACTTCGAAAATATACTACACACTTGCCGCTACTACCACCCGGGTAAGAACGGGAGAGCTATGCACTGTACTTAAAAACAATAAATTTCTGTACTCCACACGGTGTTTCCTATTACACAGCACCGTACACTCCAAAGTGCTTGTCTTCATATCAAGAAAGCATGGAAAGAGGGCGACAATTACTTCTTTACTTAAAACTGAAGAAAAATACAGCAGATCTCTCCCTGTCCATCTGCACACAACTGCTACGTAGGCACCGACTAGAGCTTCGCCACTGCAGTGCTTGTTGAAGCCCACCTGACGGTGGTATTAGCGCAACGGTTAAACAAAACAGTAAGATTACAGAGATCGACTTTTGTAGACAGGTGGGCTCTTCGCCCCACACCATCCCTACCCCGCTCACCTGCCCAGCGTCCAGGAGGCAGAGCAGCGAGCAGTCTGCCACTGCAGACAGCCTCTGTTAAGTCACCTGTCAGTTCTACTTCCCGTAAGATTACTGCACAGAAATAGGAGCCCGACGTACGCATTCTACTTCAGAGCGCTCCAGATGCTTTCTGCTAGGTATTTTTCTGTGGTTAGTGCTTCCAGTGACAGTGTAAGGTATCTCCTATTAGTGCGCAATAAATTTATTTATGTTCAGATCAACTACCAGCCCCACTACAGGTCTTCCCACCTGCTTGTAGGCAACTCCACCACCTGCGAAAATCCTTCTTACAGCTGAGACAAATATGCTGCAAGCAACTGTACAGTAATGCGTGCGTGCGTGTTTTACTCCGTTACACCATTAACCAATGTTCCATTAAAACCACTGATCTCCACGCGATGCACATGCATAATCATCCCACACTAATTTTCGAAATTTAATTTGCTTATGACTAACAGTTATCCACTCACTCCCACAATTTTCTATGGCATATATACTACCTCTTGATTTCAGAATGTAATTTTCTTATGAAGAAATGCTCTGTCATCCAGCAGAGCAATGTAATCAGATGTACATATAACAATTTCCAAACATCTGCCATGGCTGTTTAATTACAGTGAAGCTGTGTGTGGTACTCCCTTCGATTACCAACAAATGTTCCATTAAAACCACAGTCTCAAGCATCGTATACATACAACTGATACTGATTTTTTAAATGTACTTCCATATTGTTTGTATTTAATACATTTAGACAGGATCAGACTAACAGTCTATTTCATAGTTCCAAATCGGAGCTTAAAATCACATTCTTTTTAGCAAAGGAAGATGTAAACGTTTCTGCCAGATGTAAGATAGTCGCACATCACATATCCAATCAGTTAAAAAATCTCACATTTTATCTGAATCCGTAAGCTAATAGCTATCTATAGAAGGCCATTGCAACAGTCCAGGATGATTGTCCATTTTAACGCCAATCAGCTCTGCTTTTGATGAGTTTCTTATATTCTCGCCGCCTCCGTACCGATTCTTCCTATTAGCTTGCTGCTCCTGATTGTGGACAATGGTACAGTGTCTCTAGACTGCATAGACTTCCCCTATTGTGTACTGATGTGTGATATCATCCTTCCATCCTATGTAGGTTGCATACATTAAAGAAAAAAAACCAAATACCTTCTACCGCCAGTTCTGATTACATCTACTGTGTAATGCTTTTACTAAAGTGATCTGAGACATGGTTGTAGGCAGCACTCTATAATTTATGTGGATTTATATGCTACAGATGGTTTTTGTTCAGTGACATAATCTGATTTTTATTTTCTTCCTGCAGTACATCCCAATACCAAATCTAGTCACTACTGGCTTGTCACAAAGCACTTGTTATCATGTCATACGAAACTGTGTAGCACAGGCCTTTACAATAATACTCTGCCCAGGGACGAAAGTATGTCTTTTTTTAACCCCATAGAAGACTGACTACGTTGACAGAACAGTAGTACTGTCTCTCAGTTCTATGTTTCGACACTAAAACTCACGAATCTTCAACACAGGTCAGAAGGTTTTATGACTGCAGTGTAATCATAGCCACCATATTAAGAACAGACATAGCTCTGATTGATGTAAGAAAATACAAGAAAATAACGTTTTTAACGACAACATTTTTCACAATGTACATTAACAACGTATAAAATATATAATAAAGTTATAGTATCTGTTACAACATCTGTGTTTTCGAGAAAAATGTTCTTACTGTAGATAACAGTTTTCTGGCGCACAGCACACAAGGAAAGAGAAGTCCATATTAAACACAGGCAGTCATATGTCTGCATGGAAAGAATAGTACTCTCATTTCTCCCTGGAATCAGATTTTACACAGGCAAACATTTCAGAAGTCCTCACAGCCACGTGGTGTTTTGATGCTGCTTTCAGAAGACTTGATGGAGATTTAATATTAGCTGCACCCTTTGCACTGATTTCTGCATCTATGTTCTGACAAATATTATTCACAAAATCCTTATACTTCACAAGAAGCACAAACAAGCACTTGGAAAACCACACAGCATGTTCAACCCACGGTTTGTGCATTTCATTCCATTATTTTAACCCTCCACCAGAATGGAAGCACAAGTTCCATCTCCCTCACTAGTATAAAAGAATCCAGCTTCACTTAGTCTGTTAGGACATTTCTTAATAGCTAAAGACCAACCATCGGAAGACACCAGCCTCACAACATATGTCCTATAATTAGGTCTCCCATCACATGTTGAAATGCACATCAATGGTGATTCAGGAGAAGAATGTGGGAGTGTACGCATTCTGCACAGATTACAAGAATCAAATAAGATTCGCAGATATACCTCCCCTACACTGTCAGACATCCACATTAGAGAGTGACTTGCTTGCAAAGCCCCATACACAAATAGATCTACTCTAAAGATTCAAGATGCCAGCACTTATGCTTATGTGATCATGATGTCACTTCTGGTCACATTGCTTGTAAATGTAGTACAACTGTTAACACCTAGCGAAACTGCGCTATTTTTCTGTATATATTCATATTGGTCTGTTGCGGAGGCCCCCAGAACCTGCCTGAACCTACTGCTGGGGGATCCACCTTCACACACCACCCTGGATGTATCAGGATGAACGTAACGCGTGGCGGATCCACCTTCGATCACTATTACAGATGTAATGCATGGTGGATTTACCTTCGAAATCTATCACAGATGTAACATTTGGTTTATCCACCTTTGACCCCTATCCTGGATGTGACGTGTGGTGAATCCACATTCAAGCTCTATCCCAGTCATACTGCATGGTGGATCCACTTTTGAATCCTAACGTGGAACCTACTTTGTACCATGGGGCTCCCCCGCAATAAACTAACACGCGCATTTACAGAAAAAAAAGCGCGGTTGCACTAGATGTTTGCATTTGTACTACATTTTCCAGCAAATGGATAATACATGACATGAATGGAAGTGTCAGCATTTTGGATTTTTAGGTTAGACTATATGTGTATAGGGTGAACCATTTTAATTTCTTCATTTTTGTGTCCAAAGTGTCTTTAGTTGCTTTATAATTCTTGATGGTATTTTTGTTCTGTCGTTGCAACTACAAAAACGTGTGAATTTTTTCACCAGACGCGTTTCGCTTTATTGAGTTAAAGCATCATCAGTGGTGGTGATTTTCGGTTGATTTCTTGCTTACATCGGGAAATGCCGTCCACTACCACATCGGAGACAGAATACAGCGGTGTGCATAAAATTTTGTTGTGAAAAACATAAGAAATGCATAGTTCTGCAGAAAAACGAAAAATTAGAGGATGATGATGATGATGATGATGATGATGATGATTGGTATGCGGGGCGCTCAACTGCGCGGTTATCAGCGCCCGTACAAAGTCACAACCTTTGTTCAGTCCAATCTCGCCACTTTCATGAATGATGATGAAATAATGAGGACAACACAAACACCCAGTCATCTCGAGGCAGGAGGAGGAGGAGGAGGAGGAGGAGATTAGTGTTTAACGTCCAGTCGACAACGAGGTCATTAGAGACGGAGCACAAGCTCGTATTAGAGGAGCACTAGGAAGGAAATCGGCCGCGCCCTTTCAGAGGAACCATCCGGGCAATTGCTTGGAACGATTTAGGGAAATCACGGAAAACCTAAATCAGGATGGCCGGAGACGGGTTTGATCCGTCGTCCTCCAGAATGTGAGTCCAGTGTGCTAACCATTGCGCCACCGCTCTCTGTCTAAAAATTAGACCAAAATTATCAGTGTTTAACGCAGAAAAACAACGACGAGCTAGCAGAAGGAATTTCCCGATGTAAGCATGAAATCAACTGAAAATCACCACCACTGCTGATGCTTTACCTCAGTAAAGCGAAATGCGTCTGTTGGAAAAAAATCACTCGTTTTTGTAGTTGCAACGACAAAACAAAAATACCCTCATAGACAATTTTAAAACATAATGGGGAATAACTCAGGATAGAGACGAGATACAGCACAATATTTTAGATAAAATTTGTAGGTGGCAAACAGAGCCACACATTATTACTAATGGTTGTGACCTTGAACGAGGTTTTCAAGGTGACTTCGAAATTAAAGTGATTTTCTTAAATAGGAACCCTAAAATTTCAGATTCCAGCATATTTTACATATAAATGATACACTATTCAAGGTCATGGTACGGATAAGTGAACGTCAAATAAGCATATTTTAAGTATAAATGATATATTATTCAAGGTCATGGCAAGGATCAATGAAGGTCAAATAAGGACATATGTTCTTGTTCTAGCAGCGATTAACTCAGAATAGAGAAGGAATACAGCAAGTGATGGTCGTTTTGAACATAAGTCTAGTGATTAATTTCTGGGTACAAACGGGGTGGCACAGGATCTCTTTAATTAAGCACCCCAAGAAATGAGAGGCGAGGAGACTCTCAACGGTTTGGGAATCAATGATCTAAGTTTTACTTATATGTCATGTAGATGTCGAAATAACGTTTATGCATTATGATGTATTTATTTTGCCAATAAACACGTTATTTAAAACTTCAGTTCAAATCTCTCTTCGCTGTTTCTAGATCTGGAGTCACAAATCGGATGTTCCATGAAACAAAACTCAATCTTCGAATGAGCTTCGATAATTACCTTTACAATCACTGTTATTGGTGATGGTAAATGAACCCTTATGCCGCTTCCAATTTGTATCTAACATTATACTACTTTGCTGTATCCGTCCTCTGTTCCGAGTTAATTCCTATTAGGACTAAGAATATACTTGCCTATTTTATCTTCATTGAACCTTGCCATGTCCTTGAATAACGTATCATTGTACATGTAAAATGTGTCGCTCTTTTCGAATTTTAAATCAGATATTAGGGTTCCCTTTTTAAAAAATCAATTTAAACTCCAGATCACCTTGAAAATCACATTCAAGGGACTGGTCATTAGTAGCAATGTGTGACCCCCTTTGCTACCTACAACTTTTATCTAGAACAGTTTGTTGTATCTCAAGCTGTTCTCCGTTATAGATTAATGTGATCTACTACATATCGGGGAAGTGAAAGCAGATTGCTCCATAACTTAGTGAATGTCTGAGGGTGTTGTGGAAGTATATCTGTGAAAGTGTATCTGTGGTGGGTTGAACAGTATTTGTTGTACAATACTTCTTACCTGTGCAGATGCAAATACTCCCTCATTCATCTCCTTAATTAGCAAGGATGTTGTCACATATCAGTACTTTAATACAGGGAAGTCTAGGCATTCTAGAGACATTGTATTACTTCCCATCGTCAGGAGCAGAAGGCATATTAGGAGAAATTGGTATGGAGACAGCGAATGAAACCCATCGAAAGCAGAACCGGTTGATGTTAAAATGGACCATCATTCTGGACTATTGCAGTGACATTCTATAGATCACTATTAGCTTATGGATTTGATTAAAATGCGATATTTTCTTAACAGAATTGATATGTATGACTACCTTTTTTCTGGCAGAAAGGTTTTCATCTTCCTCCACTAGAACGAGCATGGTTTTTAAGCTCTGATGTTTAACTATGGAACTGGCTATTGGACTTCGATCCTGTCTAAGTGTGTTAAATGGCAGTAAATTTAAAAAATCTGTGTAAGATGTGTATAAATGTATATGTTGCAGAAGACTGTAGTTTTAATGGAATATTTCTAATGGTGGCAGAGAGTATCCTACACAGCATCACTAGACTTAAATTGCACAGACAGACGTTTGGAAAGTATGTTACACACATCTGATTCCACTGCTCCACTGGATTGCTGGGAGTTTTCTTCATAAGCAAATTACGTTACGAAATCAAGAGGGAGTCTGCATTTATGTATATGGCATGGAAGACTAGTTTTAATGGAACGGTCGTTAATGCTGTGACGGAGTAGCACACACAGCATCAATGTACTACAACACAGAAATTTAGAAACTATGTTAGCACACATCTGATTTCATTGATCTGCTGGATGATTGAGTGTTTCTTTCTAAGCAAATTTCATTTCGAAATCAGGAAGGAGTTTATGTGCCATAGAAGACTCTGGAAGTGGACAGATAACTGACTATTCATCAAAAACAAATTAAACTTCAAAAATTAGTATAGTATGTATATGCATGTACATTGTGTTGAGGTTTGTAGTTGGTTAATAGTGGGAGGATGTAAAACAAACACACACACACACACACACACACACACACACACACACACACACACACACACACACGTTTTACTGCACTTAAATAGGACTGGTGAATATTTGGAAACTATGCGACAGTATTTCACAAATAATTGTTTTCTATATGCTTTGAATTCCACATTTATGGCATCCAAACCTGTTAAAGTAGGTATACCATCTAGCATTGAACTTTCGTTGATCTTAGAAAGACTGATTGCTAAAAATCACAAGTAGCACATCTCCGTCCTAAGGCTTCCGCCGTCTTAAGCAAGAAAAACACAGATCTACTATCGCTCCACTGCACACATATCATTCCCTGCAAACAACTTACGTTCATGACACTTTGTGCTCTACAAATAGACTCTGCACTGACTCTCAAACTGTTAATTTTAATGTAGTAACGTCAAATACAGTGAGTGTTGATGCACTGACACTGTTGCTGTTGAAGACAGAAATATCGAGACAGAATGTGCTGTACTTACCAGTCAACCGTCCCTCGATACGTGTCAGTTTATTACACAGCTTCTCCTACACTATTTGAATAAGCCCAACTTTGTGCCTCACAATACTTTCTCAATCTCCACTATAGCTTTGAGCTCATTTTCAGTTGCTATCCCGACGTTAACTTCCATGGGCCTATTGGTGGTTAAATGATACATATTGGTGAACAGTGAGATCGATTCGACAGCTCAGTTCTAGATAGTCGCTCTTTACCAGTCATGCAGGTCCGTATGTGTTCGTGTTACATGAGTGATTTACGAAGCAAATGCATCATGTAAATGCTGCTATGATCGTATACAGGGTGTTTCAAAAAATGACCGGTATATTTGAAACGGCAATAAAAACTAAACGAGCAGCGATAGAAATACACCGTTTGTTGCAATATGCTTGGGACAACAGTACATTTTCAGGCGGACAAACTTTCGAAATTACAGTAGTTACAATTTTCAACAACAGATGGCGCTGCAAGTGATGTGAAAGATATAGAAGACAACGCAGTCTGTGGGTGCGCCATTCTGTACGTCGTCTTTCTGCTGTAAGCGTGTGCTGTTCACAACGTGCAAGTGTGCTGTAGACAACATGGTTTATTCCTTAGAACAGAGGATTTTTCTGGTGTTGGAATTCCACCGCCTAGAACACAGTGTTGTTGCAACAAGACGAAGTTTTCAACGGAGGTTTAATGTAACCAAAGGACCGAAAAGCGATACAATAAAGGATCTGTTTCAAAAATTTCAATGGACTGGGAACGTGACGGATGAACGTGCTGGAAAGGTAGGGCGACCGCATACGGCAACCACAGAGGGCAACGCGCAGCTAGTGCAGCAGGTGATCGAACAGCGGCCTCGGGTTTCCGTTCGCCGTGTTGCAGCTGTGGTCCAAATGACGTCAACGTCCACGTATCGTCTCATGCGCCAGAGTTTACACCTCTGTCCATACAAAATTCAAACGCGGCAACCCCTCAGCGCCGCTACCATTGCTGCACGAGAGACATTCGCTAACGATATAGTGCACAGGGTTGATGACGGCGATATGCATGTGGGCAGCATTTGGTTTACTGACGAAGCTTATTTTTACCTGGACGGCTTCGTCAATAAACAGAACTGGCGCATATGGGGAACCGAAAAGCCCCATGTTGAAGTCCCATCGTCCCTGCATCCTCAAAAAGTACTGGTCTGGGCCGCCATTTCTTCCAAAGGAATCATTGGCCCATTTTTCAGATCCGAAACGATTACTGCATCACGCTATCTGGACATTCTTCGTGAATTTGTGGCGGTACAAACTGCCTTAGACGACACTGCGAACACCTCGTGGTTTATGCAAGATGGTGCCCGGCCACATCGCACGGCCGCCGTCTTTAATTTCCTGAATGAATATTTCGATGAACTTGTGATTGCTTTGGGCTATCCGAAACAGACAGGAGGAGGCGTGGATTGGCATCCCTATTCGCCAGACATGAACCCCTGTGACTTCTTTCTGTGGGGACACTTGAAAGACCAGGTGTACCGCCAGAATCCAGAAACAATTGAACAGTTGAAGCAGTACATCTCATCTGCATGTGAAGCCATTCTGCCAGACACGTTGTCAAAGGTATCGGGTAATTTCATTCAGAGACTAAGCCATATTATTGCTACGCATGGTGGATATGTGGAAAATATCGTCCTATAGAGTTTCCCAGACCGCAGCGCCATCTGTTGTTGAAAATTGTAACTACTGTAATTTCGAAAGTTTGTCTGCCTGAAAATGTACTGTTGTCCCAAGCAAATTGCAACAAACGGTGTATTTCTATCGCTGCTCGTTTAGTTTTTATTGCCGTTTCAAATATACCGGTCATTTTTGAAACACCCTGTAGTTGATATACTCCTTTCTAATACGTAACAAAAATATATCTCTGGGAAAGACGACGTATTCCAATCGCAAACATAATGGTGGGTTACTATGTGTATAGAGGTATGTAGACGACCATTTTTTACTTGATCATTGCATGATATTGGGACGGAAGGGTATTCGATAACCCTCAGGCGATTTATCCTCCGCCATGCATTATACAGTGGCTTGCTCTACCACTCGATGTTTACTACATTTCGGTAAATCCCTTTCGGAAAAGGCTTATGTATTTCTCGCAAAACCCTGTGCAATCAACGAAGATCTGATATCATTATGCCGTCATCTAACTAATGTAGCGATCATAGGAACACCGTGCAGGAGATTAGAACATGTAGAGGAACATATTTACAGAGAATCATTCGATATTGATGGATTGCAGGTGTTATGATTCCGTATTTCTTTGTGCGTTCCTCATACAGTAAAAGTGCAGCAGTAGGACCTCCGCTGAACTGGAGAACTGTGTTCTAGCCATTAAAGTACCTGTATTTGGCCACGGTGATTTGCAGAGGATTGACGATTAGTGGGGGTTGGAGCTGAATGTAAATAAACGTAACTATTGAATCTAAAAACCCAAAGTGACTTGTTACTGTTTCATTCCGCCACTGGCCACGAATCACTAGATGCAGTATCAATAGTAAAATACATTGACATAATCATGTAAATAGTGGTGAATTTCTTCTTGTATGTTTGTGTGCTATTTTCTTATCATTGTAATAGCTCTCTACAAAGACAGCCTTCTAACTATTGGAGAAGTACTTTTGGAACAAGATGGGAATTCGAAAGGATTAGCAGGGGTTTGTGACTTGGCTGGGGACAACTAGAGCCAGCCTTACTCATCAAAATCAGGTAGATGCAAATGCCATACATTCGAGACTGGAGGATTTGTGACTGATAAGAAAATGGATGGTATGCGATACTGTGATAAAAAAAGGGGAAAGGGGGGCAGAGAGATTATCTCTATACCGCTTGTATTAAGTGTTTTGACCAAACATATTACCCTCTCCTACAGACATCTCGTGAAGAGACTCCAACGAGAAAATTTCCACTAATACAAAAGCATTTACCTAGAGAGATTCAGCAGCAGAAGTTCCATCTTTTGTTTTCTCGATAAGTAGAGTGGGATAGCAAAGAAAGGCGATAATACTGCTGCATTCTACACCTACACAGGATGCATAAACTAAAACTTCCACCGCAAATATTGCGGAATTGGAAAGCGTTATTGATGTGCGATTTTTATAGAATGGGTTGATAGTCAGGAGCTCGTACTGTTAGCCATTAAACAGATTGTGATTATTCTTTTAAAGGGTATTTTTTGAGCCAACACACTCCTTTTAAATGTACCATTACCTAGTGAAATTAACAAACGAAAAGGAGAGTAAATGAGAATGTCAGGGTTGCTGCAGGATTCTAATACGAGTCGTTCACGAGGTATCGTGAAGTTGAAACGGTCCCTACACCAACACTTGTACAATACCTGTGGTAGCACACACTAAAGAATGACACACGTGCCTACGCTGGACACATGGATTTAGACCAGTAACGAGACAGTTGACAATCAAAGGTTCTGTTCAAAATGACCATCGGCAGAGGCAATACACGCTTCCATTGTGGAATGGAACAGCTGTTGCACACATGATAAGATTTCAGGGGAAACGTCTGATCAAGCTGCTGTAATGCGTCTTTGCATACCATCAGATGTGGCTGGTATGTCCTGGCGGCTAGGCCTTTCAGCTTTCCCCACAGAAAAAAGTCAAAGGTGTCAAATTCAGGGAATGGACAGACCAAAGTGCAGGTCCCTTGCGTCCAATCCAGCGATTTGGAAACAATTCGTGAAGACACGCTGTAGTACTTCGTGTGCTTTGGGCTAGACAGTCATTATGTTGGCATCACAAGTTCCTCCCAGTCTGCAGAGTAACGTCTTCTAGCATCCATGGGAGATGGTCTCTTAGGAGGCAGCGATACTTCTGTGCATTCAATGCTCCACCTATGAAAAACTGGCCAGATGTTTCACTATCCCACACCACACATTCCATGGATGCTGACATTCAACCTGAAGAAGCCATTGGGGATTGTCAAGAGACCAATAGTGCATGTTTCGGCAGTTTACCTGCCAAGACTGGTAAATGTGGCTTCATCACTAACCAAGATGCATAATGTGTCTGGAGTATCCTGTCTTAATGGCCATGTACAGAAGTTAACACGATTCTCATGCAGCTCTTGATGGAGAAATGGAACCTGAATTGTTCACATATTGGATCTTAACGACTAGCCCTGGTAGAAGCTCACAGTGCTTCGTTATTCCTTTCTGGAAGGTACACCAAGAAAAAAAATGACACAGAAAATACCTTCCGCTCCTCCTGTGGGATGACACGGATACTAAGAATCTGGACTCTGGCTAGTGGCCAAGAGTTGGACAGAAAATAAAAAATTTACACACGTAGCACTGTAAACGAAGCCTCACTTCGGATCGTCGTCTACTTCGTCAGCACGCCGAGAGCTATTGAGAGAGTGCAGTGCAACCAGCGCATGAGGTGGCCAGCTCTCGCCGACGGGAACTTTCGCTGTTGTCGCTGCGTCTGCTTAAATATCCGTTCTTCCGGAAGAGATATGCTGCCCTCTCTGCACACATGACCGGCAGGGCATGGCTAGACTAGAGAGCCTATATAGGGAGAGAGTGGCCAGTCGGTCCATGGCCGCCATGTTTTTACCAGATTGCGCGAGGTACGTGCACTTAGGTAGCGACGCAAGCAGAAAGCCAGCCACTTCACGAGTAAAGTAAGGCATGTGTTTGATGCATGAGACCAAAGCAGATCTTATACCTTAATAATCGGTATATAATTAAAACAAATGCCATGTTTATGTTCGTATAGCCCTAATAAATTTGTGAGCAATTGGAAATATCGTGAATCCGTGTGTATGTGTGCCGAATTTCAACAGCTGTATTTTATGATGCTATATAAACATTGACAACTGATTATTAAGAAAAAAGTTTCATTTAAAGTGTCTCAGAGTGCATGATGCTATTTCAGATTTTTCCGTGCGGATATTCATCGTTTAAACTGGTAAACTCTTGTCGCTTTCCGTCCCCACATAAAGCATTTTAAGTGCGTGTCGATCTTATAATATTTTCTTATGCTGGCAAAACACGTCTTTCTGTACACACTTTTAGGAACTCTATACCACAGAAAATCATCAATACTTTGGTACTCTACTGAAGCAGCAGAAAGTAATTCAAGATAGGTAACTGAATATCCACACAATAATTATAATTTACAGGAATGTGAACAGCCAAGACTACAGAGCCAAGTGCGAGTCGCCAGTCAGAAGTACGTACACTTAGGGTTCCGTATACATGTTAAAAGACGTCTTGTCACTTAAGAACCATTAGAAATCTAGAAAATAGCTTTTAAAAATACCTGGTATGAGTAGGATTACAAAGTTAAATCTCTACCCCCGAACTTTTTTTTTTTCGTTATGGTCCGTTGTATTTCGTCATAGCGGACTTCACAGGACACCCGTTGAAATTCGTTGCTGATCTTTTCACTAAGTTTTTTTATTACAGAGACCAGCCAGCTCTCTGGCCAAACACGTTGAGCTACCGTGCCGGCAATGCTACAAAGCCACATTAGTAATACTGTGGTGTTCATTTACTTTTTCATTCATGGAGGGGATGTATGAGTAAAAACGTTATTCTGTACTTTTTTAAATTTATTTGTAGGCATTATAACCATATAGAAAGAAATTGATTGTTCGATACACAAAGAAACCAAACTAACTTTCTAACAGCGACAACCAGTGAGTTGACAGATCCGACCAACAGAGTGACTGTAAAGTAATTTACGTAAATAGAACGGACAGAGAACGTGCAAAAGTCCTTTAATACCTGCCGTATTACAACCTGCACTTAATTGTTCAATGGAATTGGCGTTCGAAGCGTTGAAGAGAACCAATAGTGCAGAATCACATACAGTATCTATTTATACTCGCACGAAGTCAGAGTCAGTTTGGTAAAAAGATGGTGTCCTTGGCTCTCAGCCAATCAGCGATGCTATCATCATTGGCCCCTCTCTCCCTCTCCGGCCGGCATAGGTTGTAGATACGTAGCATCGAAGAGAGCGGCTGCTTGAAACGACTACAACCACAACAACGACCACGACAACGAGAACGTCGTCTGTATACAGGATGTTACAAAAAGGTATGGCCAAACTTTCAGGAAACATTCCTCACACACAAATAAAGAAAAGATATTATGTGGACATGTGTCCGTAAACGCTTAACTTCCATGTTAGAGCTCATTTTAGTTTCGTCAGTATGTACTGTACTTCCTCGATTCACCGCCAGTTGGCCCAATTGAAGGAAGGTAATGTTGACTTCGGTGCTTGTGTTGACATGCGACTCATTGCTCTACAGTACTAGCATCAAGCACATCAGTACGTAGCATCAACAGGTTAGTGTTCATCACGAACGTGGTTTTGCAGTCAGTGCAATGTTTACAAATGCGGAGTTGGCAGATGCCCATTTGATGTATGGATTAGCACGGGGCAATAGCCGTGGCCCGGTACGTTTGTATCGAGACAGATTTCCAGAACGAAGGTGTCCCGACAGGAAGACGTTCGATGCAATTGATCGGCGTCTTAGGGAGCACGGAACATTCCAGCCTATGACTCGCGACTGGGGAAGACCTAGAACGACGAGGACACCTGCAATGGACGAGGCATTTCTTCGTGCAGTTGACGATAACCCTAATGTCAGCGTCAGAGACGTTGCTGCTGTACAAGGTAACGTTGACCACGTCACTGTATGGAGAGTGCTACGGGAGAACCAGTTGTTTCCGTACCATGTACAGCGTGTGCAGGAACTATCAGCAGCTGATTGGCCTCCACGGGTACACTTCTGCGAATGGTTCATGCAACAATGTGTCAATCCTCACTTCAGTGCAAATGTTCTCTTTACGGATGAGGCTTCATTCCAACGTGATCAAATTGTAAATTTTCACAATCAACATGTGTGGGCTGACGAGAATCCGCACGCAATTGTGCAATCACGTCATCAACACAGATTTTCTGTGAACGTTTGGGCAGGCATTGTTGGTTATGTCTTGATTGGGCCCCATGTTCTTCCACCTACGCTCAATGGAGCACGTTATCATCATTTCATATGGGATACTCTACCTGTGCTTCTAGAACATGCGCCTTTACAAGTACGACACAACATGTGGTTCATGCACGATGGAGCTCATGCACATTTCAGTCGAAGTGTTCGTACGCTTCTCAACAACGGATTCGGTGACCGATGGATTGGTAGAGGCGGACCAATACCATGGCCTACACGCTCTCCTGATCTCAACCCTCTTGACTTTCATTTATGGGGGCATTTGAAAGCTCTTGTCTACGCAACCCCGGTACCAAATGTAGAGACTCTTCGTGCTCGTATTGTGGACGGCTGTGATACAATACGCCATTCTCCAGGGCTGCATCAGCGCATCAGGGATTCCATGCGACGGAGGTTGGATGCATGTATCCTCGCTAACGGAGGACATTTTGAACATTTCCTGTAACAAAGTGTTGAAGTCACGCTGGTACGTTCTGTTGCTACATCTACATCGATACTCCGCAAGCCACCCAACGGTGTGTGGCGGAGGGCACTTTACGTGCCACTGTCATTACCTCCCTTTCCTGTTCCAGTCGCGTATGGTTCGCGGGAAGAACGCCTGTCTGAAAGCCTCCGTGCGCGCTCTAATCTCTCTAATTTTACATTCGTGATCTCCTCGGGAAGTATAAGTAGGGGGAAGCAATATATTCGATACCTCATCCAGAAACGCACCCTCTCGAAACCTGGCGAGCAAGCTACACCGCGATGCAGAGCGCCTCTCTTGCAGAGTCTGCCACTTGAGTTTATTAAACATCTCCGTAACGCTATCACAGTTACCAAATAACCCAGTGACGAAACGCGCCGCTCTTCTTTGGATCTTCTCTATCTCCTCCGTCAACCCGACCTGGTACGGATCCCACACTGATGAGCAATACTCAAGTATAGGTCGAACGAGTGTTTTGTAAGCCACCTCCTTTGTTGATGGACTACATTTTCTAAGCACTCTCCCAATGAATCTCAACCTGGTACCCGCCTTACCAACAATTAGTTTTATATGATCATTCCACTTCAAATCGTTCCGTACGCATACTCCCAGATATTTTACAGAAGTAACTGCTACCAGTGTTTGTTCCGCTATCATATAACCATACAATAAGGGATCCTTCTTTCTATGTATTCGCAATACATTACATTTGTCTATGTTAAGGGTCAGTTGCCACTCCTTGCACCAAGTGCCTATCCGCTGCAGATCTTCCTGTATTTCGCTACAATTTTCTAATGCAGCAACTTCTCTGTATACTACAGCATCATCCGCGAAAAGCCGCATGGAACTTCCGACACTATCTACTAAGTCATTTATATGTATTGTGAAAAGCAATGGTCCCATAACACTCCCCTGTGGCACGCCAGAGGTTACTTTAACGTCTGTAGACGTCTCTCCATTGATAACAACATGCTGTGTTCTGTTTGCTAAAAACTCTTCAATCCAGCCACACAGCTGGTCTGATATTCCGTAGGCTCTTACTTTGTTTATCAGGCGACAGTGCGGAACTGTATCGAACGCCTTCCGGAAGTCAAGAAAAATAGCATCTACCTGGGAGCCTGTATCTAATATTTTCTGGGTCTCATGAACAAATAAGGCGAGTTGGGTCTCACACGATCGCTGTTTCCGGAATCCATGTTGATTCCTACATAGTAGATTCTGGGTTTCCAGAAATGACATGATACGCGAGCAAAAAACATGTTCTAAAATTCTACAAGAGATCGACGTAAGAGATATAGGTCTATAGTTTTGCGCATCTGCTCGACGACCCTTCTTGAAGACTGGGACTATCTGTGCTCTTTTCCAATCATTTGGAACCCTCCGTTCCTCTAGAGACTTGCGGTACACGGCTGTTAGAAGGGGGGCAAGTTCTTTCGCGTACTCTGTGTGTTTCCATTCCATGATTAATGTGATTTGAAGAGAAGTAATAAAATGAGCTCTAACATGGAAAGTAAGCGTTTCCGGACACATGTCCACATAACATATTTTCTTTCTTTGTGTGTGAGGAATGTTTCCTGAAAGTTTGGCCGTAGCTTTTTGTAACACCCTGTATATAGGCTCTCTAGGCTAGACAGTAATGCAGCGGCCTCTGGTGGCTTGCCAGTAACTTAGGCGTCCAGCGATGCCGCGGCCGCGTGCATGAGTGACACCGATCCTTGCCTGTGAAGCGTAGTAGTCGTGCGGGTTGCACATGGTGCCCCTGGGCACCATAGCAGAACGCATGTCCATCAAGAACATGTAGTACGTTTGCCTGACCCATGCCGGTTGCTTGTGCCACTTCGCTGGTTCTAACGTGCGGATCAACTGCAACAGGATTAACAATGTTGTGTCTAGACAAGACAGCCTAGACACAATGAGAGGAAGCCGAAAGGCACGCGCTAAGCTAAAGCAGGATGGCGTGAGGTCTGAAACAGGATACGTAATGAATGCTATAAAGAAAAGTACGTAGCTGCTGGAATACTTAACTTTAATCCATCCTTGTGGTACATCTGGAGATTGTGGCGATACAAGTGAGACTCTTTAGATACATGCAATGTTACTAATGACGCCTTGCTAGGTCGTAGCCATTGACTTAGCTGAAGGCTATTCTAACTATCTGCTTGGCCAAGGAGCGAGGCTTCGTCCGGGTAGTCGCTAGCTAAGTCGTCCGTACAACTGGGGCGAGTGCTAGCCCGTATCTCGAGACCTGCCTTGGGGTGGCGCTCGGTCTGCGATCCCTGACAGTGGCGACACGCGGGTCCGACATGTACTAATGGACCGCGGCCGATTTAAAGCTACCACCTAGCAAGTGGGGTGTCTGGCGGTGACACCACCACAAACAACATTAATCTTCTCCTGTTCTGTCGTCACTTGCTTCCTTCCGTTACGTTGTGTAGAGGTTACACTATATCTTTCACGCACGTGGTTGAAGAGGTTGATAAATAAGTATCGAGATGGCTGACGTCTATTGGGACTGCTTGCCGCAAAAGAACGAACTGCATTCTTCCTATACTCACCATACATCATGAGCACGTCAGCGTTTTCTCCATTGGTAAATCTCATCGTCTACTCACAACCTACAGCAAGGACTGTCACAAAATGACTAGCAAATCGCAGTACACACAAGGAACACACAATCAAGCTTAAGCAAACAGAACAATATCGTACCTAACATCTACGCAGGTAGAATGGCACAAACAAATGTCGATGTGGAAACTTTTCAAGATTTGCGATGCAAGTTTAGGTGATTCACCCGTACATCGATGGCATACGTTATAATGAAGAAAGAGTGAAAGGCGGTGATATGGTGAAAAGTGGTTTCGTCCACGAAAGAACAGTCCTCGTATGGCCCACATCCTGCTAAACTGTGCTGTGAAGGCATCGAATGAAATCAAACGGTTTTTAAATAGTTTTTTTCATATAAAAATGTGCTACTGATTTAGCGCAAGTAGTTGGTAATTATGAGACACTCCTTTTTCTCTATTTTCCTGTACCATTCCGACTTTGCTGAACGAGCAGCACGTCTTCAGACACTTTACACTAGAAGCATATTACGCAGTGAGGATAACATTTTTCGGTTAGTTTTGTGCATCTCTAAATGGGAAAAAATGACCGAGAGGCTCGATCCGCTGGAAGTTCGGCCGCTTGGATTGTAACTCTTATTTCACGTGACGCCACACTGAGCGACTTACGCGTCGGTGGTGATGAAATGATGATGAGGACAACACAACACCCAGTCCATGAGTGGAGAAAATCTCCAATCGAACTGGGGCCCGCTGCATGATAGGCAAACACGTTACCAATCAACGAAGCAGGCGGACTCTATAAACGGATAAATGAATGAACTGACATCTTAATAGGTAAACTGAATTCACACTGTTGACTCATAGATGAAATTCTGTGAATAAAGTTATGACATTGTTCTGCAGCTGAAAATTTTTTATCGTCAGACAGACATTTCTACCACCCACCAAAAAAGGACAAGTGAATGTACCAATTAACAACGAAAGCAGGTGCTAACGTATTTGCATTGTTTTTAAAGTCCGTTAAATGACGATTATGTAATAAATGACGCAGGGCAAACGGCCTGAAGCAGTATGTAGCATCAAGCTAAATAGGTAATGGGTTCCAAGAGCTTTTTCGAAGCCTTGTGAGCAAACTTTTAAACATCACCATAACAAAGTTGACTTGTAACTTAGTGTTTTCATTCAACTAGTGAGTTATGGAAAATAGTTACGTTACTTCGACCGTTAATATCAATCCGCTGCTAAGTTGCAGTAGAGTAAACAAAGCGCGAGAGGCTTCAAGGATGATTGAGAAGACTGGATGGATAGTGCACATTCTTCCATGAGTTTTGTCTGTCTATAAATCGATGGACCGACATCTTAACAGGCAAACTAAACTAGCGTTGTTGACTCGTAGATAAAATACAGTGAATAAAATTATGGGAATTACTCTGCAGCACAAAAATTCTGGCAGACACACAGAGATTCTTCCCGTGTGCAATTCAATTCACGAATGGTTCTAGCAGTAGACGAAAAACAAGTAGGCTCAACGGCTCCTAGGAGTGAAGCGGTGTATATCTGATCGCTACCATACTGGAACTCAAGCGAAGAAAGAGCCATCTACGGTAATTGGGACATATTCTGTCTGAAAAAGGGAAAACAATCACCGGAATTTTCACTTCGTAATTGAACGTGAATTTCATAAAACATACTGAGTCACATATCTCTGGAAACTTATAAATGATTAGTGTCGCATAGAACTAATGTTGCATTCTGTGCACGAGCTGTTACGGTGTATGCTGTGAACCACCACAGCGACATCATTACTCGTTTACAAAATACAGTGCAGATGACGTAGCAAAGCTTACTGTACATGCCTTGCTACAGTGGGAAACGTGCCATGGTGATGGGATATTAATGAGTCTCATTTTAGGAACTAAGAAGAGGAGTACATTAAAAATTTCTTTAATGTGTGTGTGTGTGTGTGAGTGAGAGAGAGAGAGAGAGAGAGAGAGTGCGTGTGTGTGTGAGTGCGCGCGCGTATTTAAGACTTGAGGCTGACTTGCCGTGCCATGCAGTAGCGATCTGAGGAAGCAGAGGCACGAAATATGCAAGCGCTGGACCTGCAGAGTTGCACAGCAAAAACAGTCCAGATTTTTTATCACACTACAAGCAACTAGAGGAATGCAATTCGCGCATGTCATCTGCCCGATTACACAGGGCTAGTGGAAAGGTGCATTGTTGGTTTTTTAGTCAAGATACCCTCATCGCTCATAGAGGCTGGCTGCACTGGCAGATACATTGCTTTTCTGCCCCCTGGTGAGTGGGATGGGGGAGTGGTGTGGTGGGGGGAGAAATGGTTCAAATGGCTCTGAGCACTATGGGACTTAACTGCTGTGGTCATCAGTCCCCTAGAACTTCGAACTACTTAAACCTAAGGACATCACACACATCCATGCCCGAGGCAGGATTCGAACCTGCGACCGTAGAGGTCACGTGGCTCCAGACTGTAGCGCCTAGAACCGTTCGGCCACCCCGGCCGGCCGGTGGGGGGAGAGCCCAGCCACAAGACGAGCTCTGTACTCTGTTTCATACATCCGCGTGCGATAACACTGGCGCCAGGCGTGGTTCGAAAGTACTGCAGTGGCGGAGCTCCAGTCGGTGGTTACGCAGCGGCTGTGTGCGGGTGAACCGTGAGGCGTCCTGTTGCACTCTATTTCAGTTTTAAATAAAGAAGCAATTGTCGTCCTCTTTCTAAGACCTTCATGATACCAATACAAGTACTTCGGAGCGTGCGATGCTGTGTGACATTGTGCAGAGTACGGAAACTTATTGTTTTTAAGTACAGTGCAAGGCTCTCCTATTCTTACCAGGGTGGTAGCGGCGCAAGATAACGTCTTTTTTTTTTTTTTTTACAAGTCGAGTAGAGTCATACAGTGTTAGGGGAGCTGACACTTATGTCATACGCTAAACGTGTATATGATAAGTTCGTTTCAAGCAAAACATAGGCCTACTGCATATTTCTTATTGTGCTGTGTCTGCAGAAAATAAGTGGCTATCTGCGGAATAATCAGAGGAAATCGAGAAAATTTTGACGAGTAGTCTCACTAGGGGTAAGAGACATACTGCCTACAGGAAAATTAAAGAGACCTTTGGAGAAAAGAGAACCACTTGTATGAATATAAAAAGCTCAGATGGAAACCCAGTTCTAAGCAAAGAACGGAAGGCAGAACGGTGGAAGGAATATATAGAGGGTCTATACAAGGGCGATGTACTTGAGGACAATATTATGGAAATGGAAGAGGATGTAGATGAAGATGAAATGGGAGATACGATACTGCGTGAAGAGTTTGAGAGAGCACTGAAAGACCTGAGTCGAAACAAGGCCCCGGGAGTAGACAACATTCCATTAGAACTACTGACGGCCTTGGGAGAGCCAGTCATGACAAAACTCTACCATCTGGTGAGCAAGATGTATGAAACAGGCCAGATAACCTCAGACGTCAAGAAGAATATAATAATTCCAATCCCAAAACAATCAGGTGTTGACAGATGTGAAAATTACCGAACTATCAGTTTAATAAGTCACAGCTGCAAAATACTAACGCGAATTCTTTACAGACGAATGGAAAAACTGGTAGAAGTCGACCTCGGGGAAGATCAGTTTGGGTTCCGTAGAAATGTTGGAACACGTGAGGCAATACTGACCTTACGACTTATCTTAGAAGAAAGATTAAGGAAAGGCAAACCTACGTTTCTAGCATTTGTAGACTTAGAGAAAGCTTTTGACAATGTTGACTGGAACACTCTCTTTCAAATTCTGAAGGTGGCAGGGGTAAAATGCAGGGAGCGAAAGGCTATTTACAATTTGTACAGAAACCAGAAGGCAGTTATATGAGTCAAGGGGCGTGAAAGGGAAGCAGTGGTTGGGAAGGTAGTGAGACAGGGTTGTAGCCTCTCCCCGATGTTATTCAATCTGTATATTGAGGAAGCAGTAAAGGAAACGAAAGAAAAATTCGGAGTAGGTATTAAAATACAAGGAGAAGAAATAAAAACTTTGAGGTTCGCCGATGACATTGTAATTTTGTCAGAGACAGCAAAGGACTTGGAAGAGCAGTTGAACGGAAGGAGGATGTAAGATTAACATGAACAAAAGCAAAACGAGGATCATGGAATGTAGTCGAATTAAGTCGGGTGATGCTGAGGGAATTAGATTAGGAAATGAAACACTTAAAGTAGTAAAGGAGTTTTGTTCAAAAATGGTTCAAATGGCTCTGAGCACTATGGGACTCAACATCTGAGGCCATCAGTCCCCTAGAACTTAGAACTTCTTAAACCTAACTAACCTAAGGACATCACACACATCCGATAGGAGCACAGTGGGGGCCGTGGTGAGGAGCCAATGCAAGAGGACGTGCAGGAGGGTATTAGAGGTACCGGTGTGTATAGCAATCTGGACTACCACATCTGCAGGTCTCGCTGTATGGTGGTACAACATGCAATGTGTGGTTTTCATGAGCAATAAAATGGACGGAAATGATGTTTATGTTGATCTCTGTCGCAATTTTCTGTACTGGTTCCGGAACTCGTGGAACCGAGGTGATGCAAAACTTTTTTTGACGTGTATACTTAGTATACTTAGTGTCTACAGCATCAGCAATATTTGTGTACACTGGACACATTGGAGTCACTCCCTACTGACTTAACGAGCGATATTTTATTTTCAGATTAGATAATTTCCTGCATTTATAATGTTTGGCCATTTACCATGTAGGAATTCCAGTGCGCGTGACTTGTAGGATGAAGCTGAATGCTAGCGAGTGAGGCTAACATTTATTTCTAACAACAGAATGTATGGACAGATTGCTCGCATACAATACAACCATTTACAACAATGACTCATCTGACAAAGCTATTCCTCCCTGAGGGAAGTCTAATCAGTATTGATGCTAAAGAGTTTTATTTGTGTGATACTTCACGTAATCAGTATTGATGCTAAAGAGTTTTATTTGTGTGATGCTTCACGTAATCAGTGTTGACGTCCCCATTGCTGCACTGTATCTGACCAAGATTGGCAATAAATAACAGATACTTAATACCAATCGGCAACAAAATTATGTGTTACCAAAATCAATGGGACAGTTTTATTATAATTGTTATAACATGGATATATTCAAAATATTAAAAAATAGGATGTTAGTAAGGAAAGTGGTAAGTGACAGGAATTATTCGTAGCTTTTTCAGTTAACGTTCTCTGTTTATTGCTGCTCATGATGTTATATCATCGCTCCAAGAAGTGTCGTCCGCAAATGGGACTTAAAAACGTTTGAGCAATGCAAGGACATGAAACTTCCTGGCAGATTAAAACTGTGTGCCCGACCGAGACTCGAACTCGGGACCTTTGCCTTTCGCGGGCAAGTGCTCTTCTGTAAAGTTTGGAAGGTAGGAGACGAGGTACTGGCAGAAGTAAAGCTGTGAGTGCCGGGCGTGAGTCGTGCTTCGGTAGCTCAGTTGGTAGAGCACTTGCCCGCGAAAGGCAAAGGTCCCGAGTTCGAGTCTCGGTCGGGCACACAGTTTTAATCTGCCAGGAAGTTTCATATCAGTGCACACTCCGCTGCAGAGTGAAAATCTCACAATGCAAGGACAGTCAGCTAGTTCTACAGATGGCCAAACAATGTAACTCTGAATAGGCGTCATGATAACCACGACGATCACGAAACTGTGCATGTTGCATGTGAAAGTACAATTGTCACTAAATGTTAAGCGTTAGCTAGTAGCGGGGAAAATTTGTAACTCTGTACACATTACAGTGCAGGAAGTACGTAACATCAAAAGTCAAAGAATAAACTGTCATTACTGCTGCTGCATACAACATAACTAGTTGGCGCGTAATTAAATCTGGCAGCCGCGACAACAACACACACAACACACGTAGCAGACGACGGCGGTCTGACTCTACATGAGCGCCCTCGGTGGAAGCGGAGCGTCTCTGAGAAAACGTGCAGGACAGTGCACGTGACGTCGGGTCGAGTTCTGCGTTGTGTGGTTCTTGCACCTGCCGTTGTGGTTGTGGTACTGATAGATGAGGTTGTCTTCGTGGTGCTTCAGCTTGTAGTGCATCCTGGAAGATGTGCGCTGGCTAGACAGGATTGAGAGAAACTATTGTGGTCTTGCCATTCACCACAGTGTCCAGTGTCCATATACATCTTCTTAAAACACGGTGTGGACAAGTATAAGAAGATAGTTTGAAATGGTGTTTAATGAACAAATCAGACTTCGAGTGGGGTAACTCAAAAAAATGGCTCTGGGCACTACGGGACTTAACTTCTGAGATCATCAGTCCCCTAGAACTACTTAAACCTAACTAACCTAAGGACAGCACTCACATCCATGCCCGAGGCAGGATTCGAACCTGCGACCGTAGCGGCCGCGCGGTTACAGACTGTAGCGCCTAGAACCGCTTGACCACCCCGGCCGGCAGTGGTGTAACTGAACTCAATAAATTACATGTCTCTGTGCGCAGACTTGACGTGTTTTATGTTATGTTTACCTGTATATATATATATATGTGTGTGTGTGTGTGTGTGTGTGTGTGTGTGTGTGTGTGTGGAAAGAGGGGTGAGGAGGGAACCGAGAGAACAGAAATCCTTTTTTATTTTACGCACACATACACATATATACACATTACATACATTCTGCCCTCTCCCAGCAGCCACACCACACCAGTTCTGACGAAACATTCAAAATTAGCGCCACAATAAACACAAGACCAACAATGAACAAGTGAGCAGCGATGATAACATAACACCTGTCACTGAGTACGTTGACAGAAGTGTGCGCTCAGATCACGTTTCGCCGCATTTTGTGAAACTTCGTGTGAGGTGAAGTAGTGAGCGGAAATTTGTGAAAAACTGAGTGAAAAAATGCACTAAACAGCAGTTGATCGAGACACCAACCAGAGACATGAAACAGGACGAAAAATGTTAAGTACAGAAACGCACATAACCTCTATCCACGATCCAGTTCTTCACAAATACGCAATAATTTTCTTCATGGCTACGTTGTAGATGACTTGCCGTCAAAAAGCGACGAAAACGAGCACAAAACGGGTGTATAATAATACAGCTCAGTTAGAGATGTAATTTTAAAGTGAGTGTCTAAAGAAAACAAGCCAAATTGCACATATTGTGATTCTTAGATCTACAGCAGTTAAAATTGACCCACAGAAGACACATAGGTGTCGAAACATGTCTGGGTAAATATAAAAATAAACTAATTGTGTTTGCATAAGGCTGATTTTCAAAACAACACAGTTTTCAAATTGCAAACGCGGGAGAACATAAAGAGGAGCTTCAAACCTTAGTAAAATAACTGATGTTTACTTGTTCAGTTTGAAGTGTTATCTTGTTTTTGTTTTTGTGGAGATTATTGGTGAAAGTTGGTTGGAGCCAGCTGGAAGAGTTTTACGAAGCGTTAGATGTGTATATCTCCCGGTTCGGTGGGAAAATCCCGGAATCCTTCTAAAACAGGACATTTATAGTGAAGCGGTTCAGTACTCTTCCTGTCCTGCCATCAGGCACTGCTTGTGGAAAACCAAATCATTCCTGTTTTGGCACAAGTAGCCAGAGTTTCTGATGATTATAAAGAAGCAGTGAGATCTAATCAATACACAAAAAATTTGACAAAGTGTCCAGATTCTATCATGAGCAAATAAAAAACGGATGATACATGTCATTCCCTTGCTGGACTGTCACATCTGATGTGTCATTCATAACTGATTTAAATTCATCTCAATCTGAATTCCACCCCTGTCAATTAATAAAATATTTAATGCTTGCAATAAGTAACTTCAGTGACTGCTAAGATTAGGCCATCTCCTTTTATATTAAGTCCTCTTCTTTCCTAGTGGCTATTTTGTATATGATGTTTTCTGTAGATTAGCTAGGTCCATTATGAGACACAGTCAGCAGAGTGGCCCAGGATAGTGACTTAGTGCACAGTTGGACCCTCCTAGGAGCTTCGGCTCAGGTGTCTAAGGAGAAAACAATTGAGATGGGATATAGCGTCTGCTTCTGGGAGGTACACGCTGCAGCCAAACCACTGTTCGGGTTGGATGCTTGGACGTCGCATTCTGACAGCTTTTCGCATAAAACGAACTGTGCAATGTGAGGTTGAGGCCTACATTCATGGAGGTTGGTGTTCAGGGATTCTTTTCTCTTTGTAGAGCGACGGGTCGACTTTCTGGCACCGCTTTACGTTGACGTGACAGAAGTCATGGGATACCTCCATAATATTGTGAGTGATTTCCTTTTGCGGGGCATAGTGTAGCAACTCGACGTGGCATGGACTCACGTCGTTGGAAGTCCCCTGCAGAAATGTGGTGCCTCTATAGCCGTCCATAACTACGTAAGTGTTGCCGGTGAGGGATGTTGAGCTGACATCTCATTATGTTCCGTAAGTGTTCGAAGGAATTCATGTGGGGCGATCTGGGTGGCCAAATCATTCGTTCGAACTGTCCACAATGTTCTTCAAACCAATCGCGAACAGTTGTGGGCGGGTGACGACATCGTTGTTTTGGAACACGAAGTCCATGAGTGGCTGCAAATGGTCTCCAAGTAGCCGAATACAACCATTCCCAGTCACAGCACCCAGACCCTTCCATGTAAACACAGTCCACACCATTATGGAGCCATGACCAGTTTGCACAGTGCTTTGTTGACAACTTGCTCCAAGGCTTCGTGGGCTCTGCGCCACACCCGAACATTACCATCAGCTCTTACCAACTGAAATCGGGACTCATCGGACGAAGCCACTGGTTTCCAGTCGTCTAGTGTCCAAATGATATGGTTACGAGCCCAGGAGAGACGCTGCAAGCGATGTCGTGCTGTTAGAAAAGGCACTTCCGTCGGTCTTCTGCTGCCATAGCCCATTAAAGCAAAATACCGCCGCACTATCCTAACGGACACGTTCGTCGTACGTCCCACATTGATTGCTGCTGCTATTTCACCCAGTGTGCTTGTCTGTTAGCACTGACAACTCTACACAAATACCGCTTCTCTCTGTCGTTAAGTGAAGGTCGTCGGCTATTACGCTAACCATGGTGAGAGGTAATGCATGAAATTTCGTATTCTTGGCATACTTTTGACATCGTGGATCTCGGTATATTGAATTCCTTAACGATTTCCAAAATGAGATGACCTATGCGTCTAGATCCAATAGCATTGGTTTCGAAGTCTGTTAATTACCGTCGTACGGTCATAATCACATTGGAAACCTTTTCGCGTGAAGGACCTGAGTGCAAATGACGGCTGAACCAATGCTCTGCCCTTTTATACTTTGAGTACGCGATACTACCGCCATCTGTATATGTGCGTCTCACTACCGCACGACTTTTGTCATCTCGGTGTATGTGGGGTTAACATTACACTGTATAAAAAGAATTTAAGAGGACTCCTCATTGATTAATCTTAAAAAATAGCTGAGAAGGGAATGTCAGGACGACAGTTTCCGAGAAATACGGTCCTCGAGACTACCGTATTGCCTGAGGACGAAAACTTAGCTGAAAAGTGGGAGTATAGCTCAGCATTGTTTAAAAACTATATACGTAAGAGTGAAACGCTGGTTATCATTGTAAAAGTTCCGTTAGGTAGAGAGATGTTTTGCTAGCAATACCTTCATTAGCCAGAATTTTACAGAGTCTTTTCCACTGACACAAAGGAACTGCGCACACTTGTAGAGAATGAGAAAGAAACCTGTGTTTGTAGAGAACACTTCATTTGAGTATTCCTAGGAGAGTGCAACTTTTCTTTTTTTGTATATAAGAACAGATTTCCACTGTTACAAGTAGTAATTTCATAATTCGACGAGTGCTTCTGCTGCTGCTAACATAATTGAATACAATTTGTCCTTCATGAACAACTCCTTATGA
This sequence comes from Schistocerca americana, assembly GCF_021461395.2. Lineage (NCBI taxonomy): Eukaryota > Metazoa > Arthropoda > Insecta > Orthoptera > Acrididae > Schistocerca > Schistocerca americana. The sequence goes on along the minus strand of NC_060119.1, from coordinate 556,362,347 downwards.
AATATACTGTGGGAAGATTAAAACTGTGTGCCGCATGAGGCCTCGAACATGGGAACTTCGGCTTTCTGGGATAAATGCTCTACCGACTGCTATCGAACCTCGAGAAAGGCGAAGGATCCAATTTCGAATATCGACCCTACACACAGCCAGCATCTGTCGGGAAGTTTCAAAAAAGTGTACTCTGCCGGGCGCTGTGGCCGAGCGTTTCTAGGCGCTTCAGTCCGGAAACACGCGGCTGCTACGGTCGCAGGTTCGACTCCTGCCTCGGGCATGGAAGTGTGTGATGTCCTTAGGTTAGTTAAGTTTACCTAGTTCTAAGTTCTAGGGGACTAATGACCTCAGCAGTTGAGTCCCATAGTGCTCAGAGCCATTTGAACCATAATCGTAATTGTTAATATTGTGTCATCAAGCGGGCATGAACGTGTTTTCTGCAGAATATTGGAGTGCTGCGAAGTACTAGGGCCGTCCTCAGAACTTTACTCAATTGTCAGTTGCTCCATGGGTTATCGCCAGTTCTGCTTCACTGGCTGGTCAAGCCTCCGGTGGCCACTTAATATCACTAGACTTTGAAATCCAACTCTTCAATGGTGTTCAAGTCCCACAAGACCCTCCTTTGCTCATGGACTCTACCATAAGGATCTATCTTCATGAAAATGGTGCAAATGCTCTGAGCACTATCGGACGTAACTGCTGTGGTCATCAGTCCCCTAGAACTTAAAACTACTTAAACCTAACTAACCTAAGGACATCACACACATCCATGCCCGAGGCAGGATTCGAACCTGCGACCGTAGCGGTCACGCAGTTCCAGACTGCAGCGCCTAGAACCGCTCGGCCACCGCGGCCGGCTCTATCATCATCCCTGGCACATTTTATATACCTTTCGGAACACGCTGCTAACAGTCATGTGCCTTGAAATGACTTGTGTACTGCGACTTACTGCATTTCCGACGCCAGAAGCGCATTGCTCACTGCCTATTGTTCTTCAGTGACAAATACTACGAGTAACCAGACAGAATATCACTGTCACCCTCTGTCGTGGTGGTGTCATGAAATGATGAGATTTGTCTGCCTCTGCACCATACGAGACCACTCCAGCTCCTTAGATGATGAAAGTAATTCGATATAACACGTGATCATGACACCAGAATGTATGCAGTGCTCGTCTGAGCGACAGCAGGGCAGCGCGAGGGCAAGGCAAGAAGTCTCAGCGTATTTAATAGCGTCATATCAGAGGGACCACGCCGCTAATCAGTTTTCCATTACGCACGCTGCTATCAGAACGTCACTTTTGTTATTGTGTTTTATCAAAGCAGATAATGTGTTTCCATTACACCAAAGACGTAGCATGTTGAGCCACTACTGCCTTCAGATACCAAAGAACTTCAGCCAAAATCTAATCCTTGTACCAAAACACTGTTCTCACCACCATGAAGAAGGCCTAAATACAAGCTTCTGTGAGGCAGTACGTAGGTCGCGTGAGACAAATAATAAGTGAAAATTAATGTCTAAGTGTGCAGTGTCAGCAATTAGGCTCTATTTAATTTCGAAATGAGGCACTACAGAACTCACTAGGCAGATGTGCTAACCGCTACGCCACCCTGGCATAGAGGCTTTTCACGACGGCACAGATTACCGTAGCACGCCTCCCTCCTCAGTCCAAATTCCCATTTACTTCCCTGAGCCCACTTGGTATTCCCAATAAACTCGAACAGCATTGCAGCTCTCCAAATGTACTGGTGAAGCACCTCAGCATCAAACGAAATGGTGGACCGTGCCTGGGATCCAGGCGTAGGTGTTTTAATCAAATGAAACTATTGTTGTGTCCTGACATGGGTGGGAGAGAGAGAAAAGGGGTTATTGGTCAGTCTGCACTCCCGAGCGGTACAGAACAGAAGGCAGAAGGATAATTCACAGTGAAGGCATTTGATTGTTTTCTTCTATCTGAGCCAACACTGGTACAGGCATTTACTAGAAATGCAGGTGGTGAGACTTGGTAGGGAACTCGTTGTGGAGACTCTTTGACAAACAGGGTTTGAAATAGTTGTTTATTCCAGACAGGACTAACTAATAAACTGGAGGATAGTTCTAGGGTCAGAAAAAGCTTGAATAACACTGTTGCAACAGAAGCCAGTGCTGGAGTCCCAGGAGTGGGTGCTAACCACAGTAGCAAACACTAGCAGCATCTTAAGGCAACAACTTAGTTGCAAAACAAAACATACTGAATGTGACACTGTTCACTGAGGCACTCCAAGTGAGAGAGCAGACTTACTCGGAGCTGGACCGAGGCCGGAGTCGACGGACACGGATTCGGCGCCCAGATCATCTGACTGACAACTCCACCAAAATGCGGAATGTAGGAGTTTTAAAGAGTCGCGTGGGGGTACTGTTTTTCCCACTTAACGCCACCCAGCCAACACCGCAGGTCTCTTGCAGGCGCCTGCCAATCACGGTTTCGTTAGGTCCCCTCTACTGCTCCTAAGGCGGGGACGTTAATGCAGTTGCACTAACTAAGTCCATATTTGATATCAACATTGTTCAGCTGAATGCTAAATGTAACTGCTCTGCCAAATACGGCTTGCAACTTTATTTTTATACGTCATTTAGCCCCGCCCCTCTGGCTCCCCGGAGTAGGGACTGCTAGGTCAACAGTTTCTGGCGTTTTAGGTCTCTTTCTAACTCTTGTGAGCCTACTGACTATGTTCTCAGGGCTGATATCAAGCTGGCTTTATACGCTAATACGTGCCTGTTGATTTCAAAGTTCTAAGGTTGCAACCTACCACAGCGTCTAGACGACAAATGAAGTTACATGTTAATTCCTTGAAGAGTAACCAACGCCCTGGGACCGCGTCTGGGGGCGTCTGCATTTTCGCAAGGCTCTCCCTTACGGTTTACTTCATGTAACAATATCTCTCCTAGAATGAGATTTTCACTCTGCAGCGGAGTGTGCGCTGATATGAAACTTCCTGGCAGATTAAAACTGTGTGCCCGACCGAGACCCGACCGAGACTCGAAGTTTCATATCAGCGCACACTCCGCTGCAGAGTGAAAATCTCATTCTGGAAACATCCCCCAGGCTGTGGCTAAGCCACGTCTCCGCAATATCCTTTCTTTCAGGAGTGCTAGTTCTGCAAGGTTCGCAGGAGAGCTTCTGTAAAGTTTGGAAGGTAGGTGACGAGGTACTGGCAGAAGTAAAGCTGTGAGTACCGGCCGTGAGTCGTGCTTCGGTAGCTCAGTTGGTAGAGCACTTGCCCGCGAAAGGCAAAGGTCCCGAGTTCGAGTCTCGGTCGGGCACACAGTTTTAATCTGCCAGGAAGTTTAATATCTCTCCTAGTTTCGTCTGCCCTCAGCATCGTCTCTGCCTCCGCGCCTTGGAGCGCTTGTCCTCCTTTCTCACAGCTTCAAGATAACACTGCAGTAGCAAGGAATAATCAATATATTACACTATACGATACCAGAGGCCTTCTCACCTTCTCAAGTCTCAAACATTCTTGATATGACTGTAGTGACGATTGAAAATTTGTACCAAAGCCGGGATTGGAAGCCTCAGACGCGCTACCACTACGCTACCCTGTCACAGTGGCTTTGCACAATTGCACGGATTACCCTAGCGTGCCTCCCTACTCAATGCAAATTCCCTTTCACGCCTCAGCCCACTTGGGTTATAGTTTCTATGTAAGTATATAGACAATCATTTCTTACTCGATCAGTGCGTGAGAGTGGGATGGAAGCGTAATCGATAATACTGATGCGATGTACACTCCACTATGAAGCGTACAGCAGCTTGCATCGAATTTGTTTTAAATACAGGGTATTCGCTGTTGATAGAGTTGTCTACAAGCACGCGCGGGCACCTGTGGCGGGGTTGGTAGTTGCCATGAATATATTGTACATTACTAGGACTAAAAATCCCGTACACGCTCATCGGAAGCATTAACTGCAGTAAAATGCCTATCAGTAAGCAACCTAGAGCGAGACTGCATGTCGGGCTCAGATTCATTTGCAGAAAGCTTGAGTGAAGTAACCCAAGAAGTAAGAACTGACAGGCAGATTAATGTGTGGATGGTGAGCAGCCACTAATCCTGTCCTCGTGTTACCTAGCTCACACTATAACCCAGACTGACACGTGAGCACTGGTAAGTTTGTTTCTAGCAAAATATAAATAAGTACGACTACATGTATGCACACTGCCCACTGCTCTAGTCGGAACACGGTATCATGGCCAGCCCACTGTCGAATAGCTGCGAGTAAACCCTACATATTTCCCCTACGCTTACTGTAGCTTTGAACTGTGTGTGGTTGTGCAAAGCAGCTGTGTCAGTGTAACTGATTCAATAGACAGTGGTGCTCGTTGGAAGCTCCTTGACATTGTTAGGATTGTGTTATATCGATATATCCTATTTGAAAAAAAATAGACAACGTATTTCTCACATAACGCTACCCATTCAGTGTAGACTGATACCATTATGCCAGCGTATAACTAGGGTATCGATAGTATGAATTCGATAAAGGCGATTAGGACATGTGCAGGGACTTATTTATAGACGGTCAGTCGCTATCGATGACTTGCAGGTCTTATGTATCAGATTTTCTCTGTGCAGTCCTTGTATACAGGGCGTTACAAAAAGGTACGGCCAAACTTTCAGGAAACATTCCTCACACACAAATAAAGAAAAGGTGTTATGTGGACATGTGTCCGGAAACGCTTAATTTCCATGTTAGAGCTCACTTTAGTTTCGTCAGTATGTACTGTACTTCCTCGATTCACAGCCAGTTCGCCCAATTGAAGGAAGATAATGTTGACTTCGGTGCTTGTGTCACACAGATTTTCTGTGAACGTTTGGGCGTGCATTGTTGGTGATGTCTTGATTGGGCCCCATGTTCTTCCACCTACGCTCAATGGAGCACGTTATGATTTCATACGAGATACTCTACCTGTGCTGCTAGAACATGTGCCTTTAATAGTACGACACAACATGTGGTTCATGCACGATGGAGGTCCATTCGGTGACCGATGGATTGGTAGAGGCGGACCAATTCCAAAGCCTCCGCGCTCTCCTGACCTCAACCCCCTTGACTTTCATTTATGGGGGCATTTGAAAGCTCTGTTGCTGTGTTTCCATTCCATGATTAATGTGATTTGAAGAGAAGTAATAAAATGAGCTCTAACATGGAAAGTAAGCGTTTCCGGACACATGTCCACATAACATATTTTCTTCCTTTGTGTGTGAGGAATGTTTCCTGAAAGTTTGGTCGTACCCTTTTGTAACACCCTGTATAATGAAATAAGCAATGAGTTGAATATAAGAAATTTAATTTCGTGACCTGTTTCGAGCACTTAGTGCCCTTCTTCAGAAGGTTATGCCTATCGTAGTATTTGCGAGTGTCAATAATAAAGTGTATACAGCACAATGCCATGGTACTAAAAAAATATATGCAAGACCATGGCATTGTGCTGTATGCTTTTTGTTGTTGACACTCGCAAATCAAGCGAAAGGCATAACCTTTTGAGTGCCCGAAACCGGTGAAGAAATTAAATTTCTTGTATGCAACTGGCTGCTTATTATTTCATTATATAATACTACAGTTGCCGAAGATGGACAAAATACTAACACCCCGTATACTAGAGGTGCAGCAATAAGGCTTCCTTTGCCATTAAAAAACCTATTTCTGGGGTAGTGATCATAAAGGAGATTAGGATATATTCAGAGACAGAGAATCATTTTTACTCAATCATTACGCATGTAAGTGGAAAAGGAACGGAGAAATCGATAATACTGCTACGACATAGTCCACACCCTGCAATGGTTTGTGGAATATGTATTCAGATGTAGACTTCTGTCTTTAGTAGAGTTGCGACACCGGTGAGCTATAGTAGTTTGCAGAGGATTCGGGATTAGTGGGCATTGGAGATGGATGCAGATAAATGTAACATTTGAATGTAAAATAGCCGAAGAGACATGCTATTGTCCTATTACGTCACTGAACACGAATCTCTGGAAACTTTAAATGCAAGTCTCTGGACGCAGCTATCCACATAGTAGTGAATTTCTTGCGTACGTTACTGTGCTATTTTTTCTCGTTGTGGCAGCTCTCTATATAGTCAGTGATAGGCAGAGGGCTAGAAACCTTCTAACTAATGGAACATTGCTGTCGCAACATGATGCGATTTCGAGAGAATTAATAGGGCTCTGAGACTTGACTGGGGGAGATCTACGGCCAGCCTCACTCATAAAAATCAGGTAGATGCAAATGCTGCAGTCGAACACTGGAAGATTCGTGGATGGTGAGAATGTGGGGGGTAAGCGATACTCTGACAAAAGGAAAGCTGCTTCTTCCATATACAGTAAATGTCGAGTGACTTGGGCCTCCCATAGGATAGACCGTTTGCCAGGTGGAAGTCTTTCGATTTGACGCCACTTCGGCGACTTGCGCGTCGATGAGGATGAAATGATGATAGTTAGGACAACACAACACCAGTCCCTGAGCGGAGAAAATTTCCGACCCAGCCGGGAATCGAACCCGGGCCCTTAGGACTGACATTCTGTCGCGCTGACCACTTTCTTTCCAATATTGTTTGTTGCGTTTGATCTGGGCGGACGTCACAAGGCATCCGTTCAAGTTGATCGTTGATTCCCTTACTCAGTTTTTTATTACAGAGGGCGAGCAGCTCTCTGACCGAACACGTTGAGCTACCGTGCCGGCACCACTCAGCTGCTGGGGGCGGACTGACTCTCACATACGTTTCGTGAAGCGACTGCAATGAGAAAATTAGCGGTTATACCTCAATTAATCAAAGAACTGATAAAAGAATTACAAAAATGTTTATGGAAAGGCGGGAATGCAGCTATATAAGTGGTGGTGGTGGTGGTGGTGGTGGTGGTTAGTGTTTAACGTCCCGTCGACAACGAGGTCATTAGAGACGGAGCGCAAGCTCGGGTTAGGGAAGGATTGGGAAGGAAATCGGCCGTGCCCTTTCAAAGGAACCATCCCGGCATTTGCCTGAAACGATTTAGGGAAATCACGGAAAACCTAAATCAGGGTGGCCGGAGACGGGATTGAACCGTCGTCCTCCCGAATGCGAGTCCAGTGTGAGCTATATAAGTACCTTAGGAATGAAATAAATAGGCGGTGTAGGACAACCAAGGCAATATGGCGATACGTGAAGAAATGTAGCAAGAAATGGAGAAATGATAGTCGAAAGGACGGACTCAGCTTATAGAAAAGTCAAAAAATGCTTCGGTGAAATTAATCAGGGGTGGTAACGTTAAGAGTACAATGGGAGTCCAACTTTTAAATGCAGAGTGAAGAGCGAATAGGTGGAAGGAGTACAGTGAAGACCTCTATGACGGGATGTTTCTGTCTGATGACATGATGGAAGAAGAAACTGTAGTCGATAAGGAGGAAGTAGGAGGTTTAGCATTAGAGTCCAGAATTTAAAAGAGCTCCGGAAGACATGAGATCCAATAAAGCAGAAAGGACAGATAACATTCCATCGGAATTTCTAAAATCATTGGGGGAAAAGGTAAGCAAACGACTATTCAAGTTGGTGTGTGGACTCTAAGAGACTGGCAGCGTACCATCAAACTTACGGGAAAATATCACCCACACAATTGTGAAGATAGCAAGGGCAGACACGTGCGAAACCTGTCGCACAATGAGAGTGACATCTCATGCGTCCAGACTAATGACAAGATTAATATACAGGAGAATGGAAAAGAAAACTGAGTAACTGTGAATGACATGATTTCGATAATGTAGGACAAATCATGTTTACACATAAGCATCTGTTGGGTACGTGACATTGTGCGAACTACTTTATAATAGCGAATAGAAAATTCGATTTCATTGAAGTTTGGTGACGTTTCATTAAAAAACTACAGTTTTCGAGACATACATTAAATCAGAATGACCTAAGTTAGGAATGTATATGTTGTAACCCATATTAATATCCACTAATGGGTATTGGGATACTTTTGATAGGATGGAGTTACGAGTGCGGCGCATGCGTCAATATCGTCGACATATTCGAATTCCATATACTCGGAGGTTGCTAAATCCATTCACATATATGACCCGAAGCTCACATTTTTTTATTCTGTAAAACGAATCAGCGCAATCAAGCAAACTGTTGGCTGAATGGTGTGCAGACCTACGTTTGGAAAGATCGGCATCCCTGGGACTCTCTCATTTTGCGAAAATGCAAAAATGATTCACTCTTCTTTCGAAAATGAATTAAATGTCATCCACCAGTCCTATCTGGTAATGTTTCTGTACCGCACAGAAATAGTCAAGAGAAGGAGTGAACAAGTGTGGGTTTGCGGTATCTTCCAAGCGTGGACGAAATAAAAATAGTCTTCGCCCTGCTCTTCCACGTGCTGTAATCTCATTATTTCGTCACTGCACTACTGAGAATAGGCTTTCTTTAAATGATTCTAGAACTGTCAAGGTGGAATTGTTCGGTCGTTAAAATGGTTCAAATGTCTCTGAGCACTATGGGACTAACATCTGAGGTCATCAGCCCCTAGAACTTAGAACTAATTAAACCTAACTAACCTAAGGACAACACACACATCCATGCCCGAGGCAGAATTCGAACCTGCGAGCGTAGCGGTCGCGCGTTTCCAGACTGAAGCGCCTAGAGCCGCTCGACCACACCGGCCGGCGTGCGGTCGTTAAAAAGATCCGATAACTAACCTGAGTTCACCTAGGAATGCTACTTGTCTGCAGATAACTTCACAGTCAGACTCAATTTCGATCAAGATAGAGACAATGTGTTGACAGCGAAGGATACTCCCTATCCTATGGAATCGAGTCTATCTTTTCGATACATGATCTATGTTTCAATAAATATTTCAGAGCTTTCTATTTCAGATTTCATCCTACTCTAGGCTCCGAGATTAATTTGTGTGCGACAACTATCCTGGAGGAAATTTGTTAAAAACACTTCGAAAATTTACTGTTAATAATTTTTGATTCGAAGTGTTTTTACTTTGTACGTGATCAACTGACGAACTTTCATCAGAGAACATGAAACTACCGCCTAGCCTTAAGAAAACCCATGTGCACTTCACAATTATTAAACTGCCTGAGTAGCTGCTTCCTTCGTGTAGTGCATTTCTGACCTATCAAGTGGAGTCCTACAACTCTACACCTTATAATGCAAGTCCAAAAAGCTGCAGGCATGCCTGTCACACAATCGTCAGAGCCTTTGGTTGACGTCTTCCACTGGGTTCCAGACCACAGGATCCTGATCAACTCTGGGTACGATGCTGCAAAGTGTGAGCTCTGCTTGCACCCCACCAGTGAGACCAACAGTCTTCACCACCTGTAGGAAATGAGGATAGCCTCAGAACCAGGTCTCAGAAACAGGCGCCATTGGTGCTAACATGAGCAAAAACTTGCAGAGTACTTCACCCTGCACTAGCCACAGGCAGGTCCTCCTTCACATCTCGGATGAGGCTGATCAGCAGACACATCAAGTGCACAGTGGATTTCTTTCCAGTCTCAGATGATATTTCCCTAAGGGCTCTATAACGCTCCTAATATTAAACTCTTGATAACTAGTAAACCCCTTCTGCCTGTCTAGACCCTGCTTAAGGAGCGGCCACCTGTCCACCCACACAATGAATGGGTGAGTCCAGATGGCTAGCTTTCACACTGACTCCCTGCCTCAAGTGCGACAGCTCCGTCAAAAACCCACCATTCATTCTCTCTGGTGAGTGTGAATGTCCCATATCGGATGCGTTGGATGGTGCCTCAATAGCAAAACCATGGGGCGAAGCAACTGGCACCTGAGGTGCCCCATGTGATGCACCGGTGTCTCTGCTGCTGCCACACCTGAAGCAGCAGCCTACAGATAACTCACCATGGCCGTAAGAATCTACAGCTGTTCGCAAACCATGGTCAACACTGCCAGTGCACACACACACACACACACACACACACACACACACACACACACACACACACACACACACACACATTCTATCCAAGCAGGTACAAAGTGGATGCTGTGGAGCAGAGTAGGTCATCGATGACATCATTGATAACGTTGTCATATACCAATTGCTATCTGTATGAAATGGTGCGAAATTCAAATATTGGCGAGATTTCCCCCCACTCCCACGATGTCACTGTGGAAGTAGGGCTATTGTCCTAAGCATAAATTGGCGGGAAATTAAAAAAAAATCTAATATGGCTATTCAAGAAGACGACCAGAGCATACTGGCACAGCTCTTTACTGTCATAGGTGACTTACTTTGGGTCGAAGGGAGGCAACTTGCCTGCTAGAAAGCTGCCAGTTCTGTAGAGAACTGTAGAGCTATTTATGGCAGTCAAGTCACTAGTTCTAAGTGTCAAATTAAGTTAAGCATTTCCCCTACGACCATTTTATCAATTGTCGCCCTACGTTCAAAATGGACAACACATATCATACAGCATCATTTTACTTCAATTCAAAGATTGGGAGCACATGTTTCCCCAAGTCCATTTGTGCTACACTTAAACAATCATTCCAGCCTCTCTTACTTTACAGTTTAAACAGTTCCAGCTCCATATCTGTTACCATACTTCCAAAGTGGGGAAAACCCCACTTACGCTAAGTTTAAAATGGTGGGAAGTCAGCTGGCTGTCACAACCATAGAACACCGTTCTAATTTTAAAATTGAATAGACCATTCATGCAGCCTCTATGGTTGTCACTATCATGTCAGTAGGAATAGGATAGAAACAACTGCATCTTTATTTACACATCAAAAGAAGTTTTGCCTCACCTCGGTTCCCAGAACTCCTGAAGGTAGACGTTGACTGTATATAATGTATCGCAGACACAGTCCCTTTGACTTCAGAGATGTTACTAAACCCGCCCAAAGATGTAAACAATCATGCATGAGCAGCGCCTATTAGACGGAATGAGTCCGACAGCCGATCAGTTCCAGTCATTCCTCCAGGAAGGAGGTTCACAGCTCGTGTTGTGTGAAGCTAAACCATGCCTAGACGGTCAATACCGCGGTTCGATCGGGTCCGCATTGTTATTTTGTGCCAGGAAGGGCTATCAACAAGGGCAGTGTCCAGGCGTCTCGGAGTGAACCAAAGAAATGTAGTTTGGACATGGCGGAGATACAGAAAGACAGGGACTGTCGATGACATGCCGCGCTCAGGCCGCTCAAGGGTTACTACCGCAGTGGATGACTGCTAAATACGGATTATGGCTCGGAGGAACCCCCGACAACACCACCATGTGAATGACTTCCTTCAGGATAACGACATCGCTCGACTAGAGTGGCCAGCCTATTCTCCAGACATGAGTCCTATCGAACATGCCTGGGATCGATTGAAAAGAGCTGTTTATGGACGACGTGACCCACAAACAACTCTGAGGGCGTAAAGGAGTGTGACAATCTGGACCAAGAGTACCTTGATGAACTTGTAGATAGTATGCCACGACGAATACAGGCATGCATCAATGCAAGAGAATGTGCTACTGGGTATTAGAGGTACCGGTGTGTACAGAAATCTGGACCACAACCTCTGAAGGTCTCACTGTATGGTGGTACAACATGCAATGTGTGCTTTTCATGAGCAATACAATGGACGGAAATGATGTTTGTGTTGATCTCTGCCCCAAGTTTCTGTACTGGAAAAACTCCAATGTAGTCTCTCTGACATAGCAAATTTATAAACTACTAAGGCTCTCTATCTCTCCCCAACATTTGAACTGTTACGTATGATTATATATATATATGGCTAACATAATTTGTACTTTATGAACTATGGAAAATAAAACAGCATAATTAAAAAACATTTTCATTCTCTTTTTTCTGCATCTACCCTATTAACCACTCTGAAATAATTTCCAAAGAAACTGCTTCCCATGTGCTTCAAATCCAGAATGTATTTCAGGCAAACCAATTGGAGTACTAATAGACTTGCCAATTCCATCTCTGAACTTCCTTGTATGGAATTTCTGTTTATAGGGGTAGTATCAGAAAACTTGTTTACAGCACACAGACTCTAATACATACACACAACTGACTCATCCTTGTCATCTTGCACTTCATTTTGCAATGGATACTTGACAGTATCATGAAGAATGATTTAACACACATTTGCCATAGACGATCTCTCCATGGTGACCCAATGATCCACATCGTACAAGCCACACAGTTTCATGACATTTGGATGGTTCGAATAAGACACTGTATTGAGTCCTGAAATGTTAACTTCATTGTACCATTCCCAAAACCAGGTTGTTGATGGATCACTGTTGCTGCCTAGGATGTTAATGTCTCGAAAGTATGGATTGTACTCGGTTGGCATGCAAACCTCTATATATTTCAGCTTCCTGCACAGCTGATCCCGTTCCTTATCATTGCACTGTACCTTTGCGTCCCGCTGGACATTCTTTCTTCTATAACTGCGACGTTATGTCAGGTGCTAAACCGACTATAACATGCCTCGATCTGTGGGCAGTCAACTGATGCTGATGTTGTGGTCTTCAGTCCAGAGACCGGTTTGATGCAGCTCTCCATGCTACTCAATCCTGTGCAAGCCTCTTCATCTCCGAGTAACTACTGCAACATGCATCCTTCTGAATCTGCTCTGCTTGGTGTATTCATCTCTTGGTCTCCCCCTACGATTTTTACCCTCCACGCTTCCCTCAAACATTAAATTGGTGATCCCTTGATGCCTCAGAACGTGTCCTACAAGCCGATCCCTTCTTCTAGTCAAGTTGTGCCACAATTTTCTTCTCTCCCCAATTCTGTTCAGTACCTCCTCATTAGTTACGTGGTCTCATCTACCCATCTAATCTCCAGCATTCGTCTGTAGCACCACAGATCGAAAGCTTCTATTCTCTTCTTGTCTAAACTATTTATCGTCCATGTTTCACTTCCATACATGGCTACACTTCATACAAATACTTTCAGAAAAGTCTTCCTGACACTTAAATCTATATGCGATGTTAACAGATTTCTCTTCTTCAGAAACGATTTCGTTGCCATTGCCAATCTACATTTTATATCCTCTCTACTTCGACCATCATCAGTTGTTTTGCTCTCCAAGTAGAAAAACTCCAACTATTTTAAGTGTCTTATTCCCTAATCTAATTCCCTCAGCATCACCCGTTTTCATTCAACTACATTCCATTATCCTCGTTTTGCTTTTGTTAGTGTTCATCTTATATCCTCCTAACAAGACACCTTCCATTCCGTTCAACTGCTCTTCCAGTTTCCTTTGCTGTCTCTGCGAGAATTACAATGTCATTGTCAAAACCTTAAACTTTTCATTTCTTCTCCATGAATTTTAGTCCAAATTTTTCTATTGTTTCCTTTGGTGCTTGTTCAATATACAGATTGAATAACGTTGGTGATTGGCTACAACCCTGTCTCACTCCCTTCCCAACCACTGCTTCCCTTTCATGCCCCTCGACTCTTATAACTGCTGTCTGGCATCTGTACAATCTGTAAATGACCTTTCTCTCCCTGTATTTGATCCCTGTCACCTTCAGAATTTGAAAGAGAGTATTCCAGTCAACATTGTCAAAAGCTTTCTCCAAGTCTACAAATGCTAGAAACGTAGGTTTGCCTTCCTTCATATATCCTCTAAGACAAGTCGAAGGGTCAGTATTGCCTCGCGTGTTGCAACATTTCTACGAAATCCAAACTGTTCTTTCCCAAGGTCGGCTTCTTTCAGTTTTTCCATTCGTCTGTAAAGAATTGATATATACTGTGGAGCAACAGCATTATGAAACGATGTAGCACCGATGATTGGTGCAGGCACTGAATATAGTGGAAGCAAGAAATCTGTGGCCTACAGCGATATACACTATGTGATCAAAAGTACCGAACACCCCCAGAAACATACGTTTTTCATATTAGGTGCATTGTGCTGCCACCTACTGCCAGGTACTCCAGTAGTCATTAGACATCGTGAGAGAGCAGAATGGGGTGCTCTGTGGAACTTAAGGACTTCGAACGTGGTCAGGTGATTGGATGTCACTTGTCTCTTACGTCTGTATGCGAGATTTCCACACTCCTAAACATCCCTAGGTCCACCGTTTTTGATGTGACAGTGAAATGGAAACGTGAAGGGACACGTACAGCACAAAAGCCTACAGGCCGACCTCGTCTGTTGACTGACAGAGACCGCCGACAGTTGAAGAGGATCGTAATGTGTAATAGGCAGACATCTATCCAGACCATCACACAGGAATTCCAAACTGCATCAGGATCCACTGCAAGTACTATGACAGTTAAGCGGGAGGTGAGAAAACTTGGATTTCATGGTCGAGCGGCTGCTCATAAGCCACACATCACGCCGGTAAATGCCAAACGACGCCTCGCTTGGTGTAAGGAGGGGAAACATTGGACGACTGAACAGCGGAAAAACGTTGTGTGGTGTGTCGGATTACGGTACACAATGTGGCGATCCGATGGCAGGGTGTGGGTATGGCGAATGCCCGGTGAACGTCATCTGCCAGCGTGTGTAGTGCCAACAGTAAAATTCGGAGGCGGGGGTATTATGGTATGGTACTGTTTTTCATGGAGGGGGCTTACACGCCTTGTTGTCCTGCATGGCACTATCACAGCACAGGCCTACATTAATGTTTTAACCAGCTTCTTGCTTCCCATTGCTGAAGAACAATTCGGGGATGGCGATTGCACCTTTCAACACGATCGTACACCTGCTCATAATGAACGGCCTGTGGCGGAGTGGTTACACGACAATAGCATCTCTGTAATGGACTGGCGTCCACAGAGTCCTGACCTGAATCCTACCGAACACCTTTGGGATGTTTTAGAACGTCGACTTCGTGCCAGGCCTCACCGACCGAGATCGATACCTCTCCTCAAGGCAGCAATCCGTGAAGAATGGGCTGCCATTCCCCAAGAAACCTTCCAGCACTTAACTGAACGTATGCCTGTGAGAGTGGCAGCTGTCGTCAAGGCTAGGGGTGGGCCAACACCATATTGAATTCCAGCATTACCAATGGAGGGCGCCACGAACTTTGAAGTCATTTCCAGCCAGGTGTTCGGATACTTTTGATCACATAGTGCATCAGGTCCTGCATCAGATATGCCTGTTGCATCCTGACTTAGTGCTGCAGGTGATGGTTACAGTAGAAACAGTTCTGCATGCATAGTTTATTTCGACTCAGTGTGTCAGGGTCAGCATCAGGGACCGTCTCTGAAAGTTGGCTTGATATCTGCTTGTGTTCCTGCTGCTGCTGAAATGTATCAGGCACTGCATCGGATATGTAAGGGGTTGAAATGAGGAAGAACTACAAGAAACCCACGAAAAACACACACCTACACACACAAATATATTGTGATAGACACTGGGAGAGAGGAGTGGTTGAATACACTGGGGATGACTAAGGTAGCAGCGACACAGAAATTGGAACAACTATTTTTAAGTGCACCCATATCCCCATCCCCAGGTGATCCATTGTGGATTCTGACGTCATCTAAGACATCATGAATCACCAACTTGAATTCTAAATTTAGATGCACTCAGGCTAGTATCTGTAGGGTGATGTCACAGGAACACTGTTACCCTGCTAACAGTAAGTGGTTTACTGTGTTAGGATGTCACATGTGAATAACATACTAGCAGAGACTACTTCTGAAGTGCCCTGATACATAATACTTCACAACATGCGCGATACAGAAATAAAACCATCAAAATGCTCCCAAACATGACAAATGTCCAACGAAATAGACTCCAACCGTAACAAAATGCTTCCCTAAATACAGCCTCCATCACCACCATCACCACCACCACCACCACCAGTCTCAGCACCACACAAGCATTCCATACTTTACAGTGCTGGATGACAGATTTCCATCAGTGCAATTGTGTGTTATATCAAGGTAGTCAAGTTGGAAATTGACCATTACGTACCTGAAGATTCCTGCAAATCTACATTTACAGCAGCATCTACATAGATACTCCGCAGGCCACCGTCCGGTGCGTGGCGGAGGGTACCATGTACCCCTACTAGTCTTTCCCTCCCCTCTTCCACCTGCAAATAGAGCGAGAGAAAACCGACTGTCTATGTGCCTCCGTATGAGCCCCAATTCCTCATATCTTCACACTCCTTGTGGACAACAGATGTTGGTGACAGGAGATCCGTTCCGCAGTCAGCTTCAAATGCTGTTCAAACAAATTTCGGGCTTGCAGTCGGTCGTCGTTCAATACTTCGCACGATATTTCAACTGGGCACCTGCCAGTCATCTTCAGGTGAGCCGTCGCAGATTGGCGAAAACGTCCTCCGTTCCGCAATATATAGCGTACTGTAACTATTCTGCGCATGCGTCGAAAACTTGATAGTTGAACCACACTGCCCGCCGGCAGCGCCCTCGCTGGTAGAATAGCGGAACTCAATCGCCCTCTGCGTTGCTGTTTGCCACGGCCGTCGACGCACTCTGTTGTCATCGATTTGAGCAAATCGTGGAGATGATGGGATTCCATGCACTGTCCAGCTGGTAGCCGCTGTCACGGTTTAACAGGTTTTCCGCCAGTCGTATTTCTACGTATTCTTTAATAATGGAGTCCCAGAAAGACGTTGCTGTGGACAAAATCATTGTTTTTTCATACTCCATTGAATGTCCAGTAGAAATACAATGTTCAGCAATAGCGGACTTGCTTGGCTGTAAAAGGCGGGTGTAACGTTGATGTTCAGTGCAGCGTTCTTCCACGATGCGTGTGGTTTGACCTATGTAAGCCATACCACATTGGCACGGTATCTTGTAAATTCTGGCCTTTCGTAGTAACAGATTGCCCTTAACTGATCCCACAAGGTCGGCAATCTTCGATGGTGGGCGGAAAACCACTTTTACCTGAAATTTTCGGAGGATTCTTGCTATTTTAAACGGAGTGTTGCCAACGAAAGGAAGAAAAGCTACAGATTGTTCCGGCATGTTCTCCTCTTTATTCACTTCCTGCTTCTTAGTTTTAACTGTTAGTGCCCTGTTAATCTGCCGGATGGAATACCCATTTTCGCTGAATACTGTCTTTAGATGGGCGAGTTCTTGAGGTAAGCTATCTAGATCTGAGACAGTATGAGCTCTATGAACAAGTGTTTTAAGCAAACTCATGGTTTGCGATGGGTGATGGCAACTCGATGCTTGCAGGTACAAATCAGTATGAGTGGGTTTCCGGTAAACTGAATGCCCTAGAGAACCATCATTCTTCCTTCGAACCAGGACATCCAAGAAAGGCAAACAACCATCTTTCTCTATTTCCATGGTGAACAGGATGTTGCTATGAATGGAGCTGAGGTGATGTAGAAACTCCATTAATTTATCTTCTCCATGAGACCACACTATAAAAGTGTCATCCACATACCGCCAAAAAACTATTAGCTTCAGGGCACTGATTCAAGTGCTCTCTCTTCAAAATCCTCCATAAAAAGGTTGGCCACCAAAGGAGACAGGGGACTACCTATGGCGACACCGTCAGTCTGTTCAAAATATTCTTGATTAAACACAAAATAAGTTGAGGAAAGAGCGTGCCTGAACAAAGCAGTGATATCAACAGAAAAATGTTACCAATCAGTGTCAAAGAGTCTGCATGAGAAACTTTTGTAAAAAGTGAGACCACATCAAAACTTACTAGAAGGTCTACACTGCTAAGACGAAGAGCCCCCAGTCGATTGATAAAATCAGCTGAGTTTCTGAGCAACATTGGAGCTCCTACATATGATTTAGCTAAACATCTCGCTTCCTTACTGAGACCTTTCGTAGGCAAGTGCTCACATCACATACGAAACTCAGCTGATTACATAGGTCAAACCACACGCACTGTGAAAGAACGCTGCACTGAACATCAACGTTACACCCGCCTTTCACAGCCAAGCAAGTCCGCTATTGCTGAACATTGTATTTCTACTGGACATTCAATGGAGTATGAGAAAACAATGATTTTGTCCACAGCAACGTCTTTTTGGGACTCCATTATTAAAGAATCCGTAGAAATACGACTGGCGGAAAATCTGTTAAACCGTGACAGCGGCTACCAGCTGGACAGTGCATGGAATCCCATCATCTCCACGATTTGCTCAAATCGAAGACGACAGAGTGCGCCGACGGCCGTGGCAAATAGCAACGCAGAGGGCGATTGAGTTCCGCTATTCCACCAGCGAGGGCGCTGCCGGCGGGCAGTGTGGTTCAACTATCAAGTTTTCGACGCATGCGCAGAATAGTTACAGTACGCTATATATTGCGGAACGGAGGACGTTTTCGCCAGTCTGCGACGACTGACTGGAAGATGACTGGCAGGTGCCCAGTTGAAATATCGTGGGAAGTATTGAACGACGACCGGCTGCTAGCCCGAAATTTGTTTGAACAGTCAATTCGCCGGGAAAATTTTAAAATTCACAGCTTCAAATGCTGTTTCCCTAAATTTTCTTAGTAGTATTCCTCGAAAAGAACGTCGTGTCCCTCCAGGGATTCCCCATTTGAGTTCCTGAAGCATCTCCGTAACGCTTACATGTTGATCAAGCTTATCAGTAACAAATCTAGCAGTCCACCTCTGAATTGCTTCGATGTCTCCCCTCAGTCTTACCAGGTCCGGATCCCAAACACTTGAGCATTACTCAAGAATAGATTACACCAGCGCCCTATATGCGGTCTCCTTTACAGGTGAACCACACTTTCCTAAAATTCTCCGAATCAACCGAATCGACCATTCGGCTTCCCTTCCACAGTTCTCACACGCTCGTTCCATTTTATATTGGTTTGCAATGTTCCTCCCAGATATTTTAACGAGTGACCGTGTCAAGCAGGGCACTACTAATACTGTATCCTAATATTACAGGTTTGTACTTCCTACTCAACCGCATTAACTTACATTTTTCCACATTCAGAGCTGGCTGCCATTCATCACACTAATTAGAAATTTTGTGTAAGTCGTCTGGCGTCTTCCTACAGGCACTCAACTTCGACATCTTACGGTACACTATGGCATCATTAGCAAGCAACGGCAGATTGCTGTCCACCAAATCATTTATTTGTATAGAAAACAACAGTGGTCCTACTACATTCCTCTGGGGCCCTCCTGACGACACCATAGCCCCTGATGAACACTCACCATCAAGCACAACATATTGGGTTCTGTTACTTAAGAAGCCTTCGAGCCACTCACGTATGTGTAAACTTACTCCATACGTTCGTACCTTCGTTAAAAGCCTGTAATGGGGCACCGTGTCAAATGCTTTCCGGAAATCTAGAAATATGGATCCAGCCTGTTGACCTTCATCCGTAGTTCGCAATATATCGTGTGAGAAAAAGGCAACCTCAGTTTCGCACGAGCGTTATTTTCTAAAACCTTGTTGATTCATGGCTCTCAGTATAAAGAAAGTATTATATACGAATTGAGAATATTTTCAAGGATTCTGCAGCAAACCGAAGTTGGGGATAGTGGACTGTAATTTTACGAGTCCGTTCTTTCACCCTCCCTATATACAGGAGTCACCAGCACGTTTCTCCAGTCGCTTGGAACTTTATGCTGCGCGAGATATTCACGATAAATGCAAGATAGGTAAGGCGCCAGTGCCGTAGAGTGCTCTTCGTGAATCCTAATTGGGTTTCCATCCGCACCTGGTGATTTGTTTTCAAATCTTTCAGTTGTTTCTCTAAGCTACAGATGCTTATTACTATGAATATGAACTTGACATATGCTTGCTACAGATCCCCACTGCTATGTATTTTTACTGTAGTTAATGTTTCTGGTGAAGGAACCTATTGCCATCTGAATCGACATGAGACCCACTGTTTGAATCTTCTTCTTCTTCTTCTTCTTCTTCTTCTTCTTCTACTACTACTACTACTACTACTACTACTACTACTACTACAGCCGATATTACTATATCAACTTGTATTCCATAAACAAACATTGATTGTGTGGAAATTCAGCTCGCGCTGTTCATCCACAAGACTCAGAAGGTGGTAGATACACCATTGCAGTACTGATCTACTGATTTTACTGTGACATACGAACCCAATAACTGTTGGATGGCGTTAAATCATCAGCATGCTACTTTTCATGCTTTCCCGACTGATCTGTGGCAAATGCACTTCTTGGCTTTGCCACTGGATCGTATTGTGTAAATCGCACAGTATTTCTTTGATGCAACTGCTCGGCATCTTCAGGTGATGCTACCTGCTGCTGTCACTGCTGCAGGGCGTGACTGGTGATAATCGCGCGGCGGCTTAGAAATGCATCAGGCCGGGAGCAGGGAATACGCGTGCGCGGGAAGACGCTGACGGTTGGAGGGAAGCGGCACTCCTAGTGACCCCTGCTGGGAGTCTCAGAACGGCCATTAATGACTGCGGTGCCGGGCGTTCCTGTGGTTAACATCTGAATTGAATCTCAGCAGTGCGTTGCGCCGCGTGACAAGTAGGGAGTTCTTGTTTTCCCCATTTTAATGTAACGGCAGCCAGTGCTGGATTCCAGGTGGCGCTTAGTTGAAAACCTACGTCCCTGTTGATAAGATTGTCCGCCGTACGGATATGTACGGCCTCCTTAACAACAAAGTCCCAGAAAGATGACGCTGGGGATACAATTTCAGTCTTTTCGTAAAACGTACGATTCCCTGTGGCTAAGCAATGCTCTGTTACTGCTGATTTATCAGGTTGCCCCGGGGGGTGTATGACGATGGTGTTCGACGCAACGTTCTTGCACGGTTCCGCATGTCTACTCAATATAAGACCTTCCACATTGGCATGGGGCACGTTTCCTAAGGCCAAGGTCGTCTTTGACCGAGCACAAGAAGTTCCTCAATTTTGCTGGTGGCCGAAAAACACATTTGATGTACATTTTAAGGATTCTTTCTATTCTTCAAGACATCCCGCCAAAATAGGGCCAGAACGCCGTTGCAGTGGGTGCCTCCGCATCTTCATTTGCATCCCTTCTTCGAATTTGCTTAGAACGGAATGCATGGTCGCAACCAGAAGACAGTACCATAAGGCATCTGCTGCATATGTTGGATGTCCTGCGTACAACGTAAAACAAACATTTTGGTGAGGTTCTGTAAGCTCTAGGCTACAGTGTGAAGGGGGGCGGGGAGGGGGCAGAGTTGGGGGAGGGGGCAGAGTTGGGGGAGGGGGCAGAGTTGGGGGAGGGGGCAGAGTTGGGGGAGGGGGCAGAGTTGGGGGAGGGGGCAGAGTTGGGGGAGGGGGCAGAGTTGGGGGAGGGGGCAGAGTTGGGGGAGGGGGCAGAGTTGGGGGAGGGGGCAGAGTTGGGGGAGGGGGCAGAGTTGGGGGAGGGGGCAGAGTTGGGGGAGGGGGCAGAGTTGGGGGAGGGGGCAGAGTTGGGGGAGGGGGCAGAGTTGGGGGAGGGGGCAGAGTTGGGGGAGGGGGCAGAGTTGGGGGAGGGGGCAGAGTTGGGGGAGGGGGCAGAGTTGGGGGAGGGGGCAGAGTTGGGGGAGGGGGCAGAGTTGGGGGAGGGGGCAGAGTTGGGGGAGGGGGCAGAGTTGGGGGAGGGGGCAGAGTTGGGGGAGGGGGCAGAGTTGGGGGAGGGGGCAGAGTTGGGGGAGGGGGCAGAGTTGGGGGAGGGGGCAGAGTTGGGGGAGGGGGCAGAGTTGGTGGGGGGGCAGAGTTGGTGGGGGGGGGCAGAGTTGGTGGGGGGGGGCAGAGTTGGTGGGGGGGGGCAGAGTTGGTGGGGGGGGGCAGAGTTGGTGGGGGGGGGCAGAGTTGGTGGGGGGGCAGAGTTGGTGGGGGGGGCAGAGTTGGTGGGGGGGGCAGAGTTGGTGGGGGGGCAGAGTTGGTGGGGGGGGCAGAGTTGGTGGGGGGGGCAGAGTTGGTGGGGGGGGCAGAGTTGGTGGGGGGGGCAGAGTTGGTGGGGGGGGCAGAGTTGGAGGGGGGGGCAGAGTTGGTGTGGGGGGCAGAGTTGGTGGGTGGGGGCAGAGTTGGTGGGGGGGGGGCAGAGTTGGTGGGTGGGGGCAGAGTTGGTGGGGGGGGGGCAGAGTTGGTGGGGGGGGGCAGAGTTGGTGGGGGGGGGCAGAGTTGGTGGGGGGGGGGCAGAGTTGGTGGGGGGGGGCAGAGTTGGGGGAGGGGCAGAGTTGGGGGAGGGGCAGAGTTGGGGGAGGGGCAGAGTTGGGGGAGGGGCAGAGTTGGGGGAGGGGCAGAGTTGGGGGAGGGGCAGAGTTGGGGGAGGGGCAGAGTTGGGGGAGGGGCAGAGTTGGGGGAGGGGCAGAGTTGGGGGAGGGGCAGAGTTGGGGGAGGGGCAGAGTTGGGGGAGGGGCAGAGTTGGGGGAGGGGCAGAGTTGGGGGAGGGGCAGAGTTGGGGGAGGGGCAGAGTTGGGGGAGGGGCAGAGTTGGGGGAGGGGCAGAGTTGGGGGAGGGGCAGAGTTGGGGGAGGGGCAGAGTTGGGGGAGGGGCAGAGTTTGGAGGGGGGCAGAGTTTGGAGGGGGGCAGAGTTTGGAGGGGGGCAGAGTTTGGAGGGGGGCAGAGTTTGGAGGGGGGCAGAGTTTGGAGGGGGGCAGAGTTTGGAGGGGGGCAGAGTTTGGAGGGGGGCAGAGTTTGGAGGGGGGCAGAGTTTGGAGGGGGGCAGAGTTTGGAGGGGGGCAGAGTTTGGAGGGGGGCAGAGTTTGGAGGGGGGCAGAGTTTGGAGGGGGGCAGAGTTTGGAGGGGGGCAGAGTTTGGAGGGGGGCAGAGTTTGGAGGGGGGCAGAGTTTGGAGGGGGGCAGAGTTGGAGGGGGGCAGAGTTGGAGGGGGGCAGAGTTGGAGGGGGGCAGAGTTGGAGGGGGGCAGAGTTGGAGGGGGGCAGAGTTGGAGGGGGGCAGAGTTGGAGGGGGGCAGAGTTGGAGGGGGGCAGAGTTGGAGGGGGCAGATGGAGATACTGTGGTGATTAGAGTCCTGATCCGATCTTGTTCACAGCATTAGTATAGCATACTGTTTAAGTTCAGATGTCAAACGCTGCTGCCCTGCACACGTCTTTTTCTGTCAAGGAATTAACTTTAATTGCTATGCTTTTACAACTTCTTTGTTACAGCTTATAGCGGCTAACTTAACTAGTTGTTTGATGTAAATTACAGGTGAAGTGAATGGAAACTTATTGTTAGATTTGCTAGAAGGATTCTGGCACATACTGTAAAGGAAAAATGACAGAGGACACTAGTACGATGAATTCTAGAGTACATGACAAATCAAAGACACTGTAGGGCCATAACAGTTATCTACCCTACAGTATTTGCAGAACGATAATCACTGCATTGTAATGTGACTACGGCGCCCGTTTCATTCTCTGGATGATGCAAAAGCACTGAACGATGTCTGCCGGCGTCTCGTGCACTAGTGGAGGGGCTGCAAGCGTTCGGCACGCGATCGCGACAGGTCTCGCGCCTGCACATCGGTGGAAGTAGTCTGCTGACGTCTCCTACTATTGTTTAAATACATAAACAAATTCCTGCCTTACTGTACACATGACGAAACACCCGCAGCTATGATGCTGGACTTTGCGGCAGTCGACGCAACTCGACATGTCGTGTTTGTTTGGCTGAATAGACGTTCCCGCGCTATACTATCCTACAACATACTGAGTTATATCACTAGCACCAGTATTCGTCAAACGTTTGTGTGGAACTTGTGATGTACCTTTTGCATTTCTTGTTTTTATGTTTTGGCTTTCTTTAAAGATAAAGAGAAAAGGCGAAGCGGTAGCCCTGCCTGCGCCTACCGTCATGTATTTTTGATTTTAAAATGTTAAAAAACGTAAGATGTTTTTCCTGTTCCTCGGTAAGAGGAAGGACTCGCTCTCTGTTTATGAACGAAGGTAGACATGTTATTTTGGAGCGTATAGTGTCTGATAGCCCGTCAGTGAGAGAGCACTTTGTGTTCCTGCTTCTAATAAGGCGAGTACACCGTTCGTTTGTTGTATATTTTTACGAGCTTCCAACAGGAGCGACTTATTTATTTACAGATACCTGTGTAGTTACTAGATTATTTTTGTAATTTCTTGCGTGTTCGAGTGCTTATTGGGCACAAGCTTTTATTTTAATAGCAGTATAGCGTACCGTACCGCCGTTGCTATCGACCCTTATATCAACACTCCTATCGTATAGGCTTTTGTTTGTTTTGTTTAGTGTAGCCCAGTGTCGTTTAGACTGTTAGTGAGAGAGCACAGCGAATTCCTGCTGCTAATAAGCCGAGTACACCATTCGCTTGTTGTATATTTTTACGAGCTTCAAACGGGAGCGACTGCAGTAATAAATAGGAATTGTGATTGCTGTGTACAGATGCGAGCTGAGTTGACGACCCTTTGCTCACAGCTCCAAGCTGCGTTGGCTTCCGTCACACAGCTTGAGGCTGCTGACAAGGGGCATCACTGTGGGCGGTCGGACGCGGGGATGCGAGAGACGTCGAGTACGTCCAGCGTGTCCCCCATTCAGTCCGCTGCTGTGGCCGTCCCGGGTACTGCCTGCAATGAGGTTGACCCCTCACCCATGGCCGAGTGGGAGGTCATTCCAAAGTCTGACAGGCAGCGAAACACTTTCCGAGAGGCCGATCGTAGGGCCTCCCCGGTTGGTTTGACGAACGGGTTTCGGGCGTTATCTGTGACTGACGATGTCTCTGGGCCAGATGCAGTAGTCCACGCTGTTCCAGAGAAAGCTTCTCGGCTCACAAGGTCTGGGGATTCACAGAGGGTGGGTTTGCTGGTAGTTGGGAGCTCCAACATTACGCACCTAGAGGGGCCCCTTAGGAACATGGCTGCCAAGGAGGGAAGGAAGCCAGTGTGCACTGCATGTGCGTACCAGAGGGAGTCTTTTCGGGTGTGGAAAAGCTGCTTCCGAATGCCATGAAGAGTACAGGGTGCAGCCAACTGCAGGTGGTGGCTCATGTCGGAACCAATTACGTATGTCGCTTTGGATCGGCGGAGATTCTCTCTGGGTAGCTAGCGGAAATGGTAAAGACCGCCAATCTTGCTTGTGAGATTAAGGCGGAGCTCACCATCTGCAGCATCGAAGATAGAACCGACTGTGGTCCTTTGGTGCAGAGCCGAGTGAAGGGTCTAAATCAGTGGCTCAGGCGGTTCTGTGACCGCGTGGGCTGCAGATTCCTTGACTTGTGCCATCGTGTGGTGGGTTTCCGGGTCCCGTTTAATAGGTCAGGAGTCCACTACACACAGGAAGCGGCTACACGGGTAGCGGGGGCCGTGTGGAAGGGACTGGGCGGGTTTTTAGGTTAGAGGACCTCAGGGAACCACAGAAAGGGCGTCCATCTAAAAGGAGGCAGGTAAAACACAGTAAGTTAGTTGTAGAAACGATCGGTGCTGTAGTTGTAAATTGTCGTAGCTGTGTTGCGAAAGAACCACAGCTCCAAGTCCTAATAGAAAGCAGTGAAGCTCAAATAGTTATAGATACAGAAAGCTGGCTAAAGCCGAAAATAAGTTCAGTACAATTTTTTTCAAATGATCTAACAGTGTTCAGAAAGGATAGATTAAATACAATTGGCGGTGGAATATTTATTGCTGTCAGAAGTAGATTGCCTTTTAGTGAAATTGAAGTAGATAATTCTTGCGAAATAGTATGGGTAGAAGTTATACTTGACAATCGGACTGAACTATTACTTGGGTCGTTTCAAAGAAAATTTGAGTCTCATTTCAAATAGATACCTCACTCATAAAATTATAGTCGGTGGTGACTAATCTATCCTCGATATGCTGGAAAAATTATACGTTTAAAGTCGGCGGCAGGCATAAAACGTCATCCGAAATTGTACTGAATGCTTTCTCAGAAAATTATTTTGAACAATCAGTTAATGAGCCCACTCGAAGCGTAACTGTTGCGGAAGCATACTTGACCTCTTAGCAACAAATAATCCTGGACAAATAGCGAGTATCGTGACGAATACAGGGATAGTGACTACAAGGCAGTAGCTGCTAGGCTGAATACCCTAACTCCTATAACCATCAAAAAGCAACGCAAAGTGTATCTATTTAAAAAAAGCTTATAAAAATGCTCTTAACACCGTTTTAAGAGACAGTCTGCACTCCTTCCAATCTGATCATGTAAGTGTTGAAAAGTTGTGGAATTATTTCAAAGGGGAAAGTATCGACAGCGATTGAGAGATATATACCACATAAATTAATAAGTGATGGTACTGACCACTCATCATACACAAAACGAGTCAGATCGCTGCTGCAGAAGCAGCGAAAAAAGCATGGCACATTTAAAAGAAAGCAAAATTCCCAAGACTAGTAAAGTTTTGCAGAAGTTCGAAACATAGCGCGTACTTCAATGCGAGATGCTTTCAACAATTTCCACAACTAAACTCTGTCTCTAAATCTGGCAGAAAACCCAAAGAAATTCTGGTCATACATAAAGCACACCAGTGACAAGACGTAATCAATACCTTCACTGCGTGATAAAGGTGAAGTTACTGACGACAGTGTCACTAAAGCTGAGTTATTAAACACGATTTTCCGAAACTCCTTCACGCAAGAAGACTAAGTAAATATTCCCGAATTCCAATCAAGAACAACTGCCAAGATGAGAAACATAGAAATAAATAGCCTCGGTGTCGCGAAGCAGCTTAAATCACTTAATAAAAGCAAGGTTTCCGGTCCAGATTGTATACCAGTCAGGCTCCTCTCAGAGTATGCTGATACAATAGCCCCATATTTAGCAGTTATGTTCAACCGCTGGCTCACAGACTGGGAAATTGCTCAAGTCACATCAATACCCAAAAAGGGAAGTAGGAGTAATCCGCTGAATTACAGGTCCATATAACTAACGTCGATTTGCATTAGGGTTTTGGAACATATACTGTATTCGAACATTATTTATTGACACGTAGTCAGGACGGACTCAGAAAATATCGTTCTTGCGAAACACAATTAGGCTCAACTCAACAACACTCATGAAGTAATGAGTGCTATCGACAGGGGATGTCAAATTGATTCCATATTTTTAGATTTCCAGAAGGCTTTCGGCGCCGTTCCTCACAATCGTCTTCTAACCGAAATGCGTGCCTATGGAATATCGCCTCAATTGTGCGACAGGATTAGTGGTTTCCTGTCAGAAAGGTGACAGTTCGTAGTAATAGATGGAAAGTTATCGAGTAAAACAGAAATAATACCGGCGTTCCCGAAGGAAGTGTTGTAGGCCCTCTATTGTTCCTGTTCCATATTAACGACGTAAGTGACAATCTCAATACCCGTCTTAGATTGTTTGCACATGATGCTGTCATTTACCGTCTTGTAAAGTCATCAGATGACCAAAACGAATTGCAAAATGATTGAGATAAAATATCTGTATGGTGCGAAAAGTGGCAATTGACCCTGAATAAAGGAAAGTGTCAAGTATTTCACATGAGTACTAAAAGAAATCTGCTAAATTTCGATTACGTGATAAGTCACACAAATCTGAAGGCTGTAAATTCAACTAAATGCTTAGTGATTACAATTACAAATACCCTAGATTGGAACGTTCACATAGATAATGTTGTGGTTAGAGCCAACCAAAAGCTGCGATTCATTGGCAGAACACTTAGAAGGTGCAACAGGTCTACTAAAGAGACTGCTTACACCACGCTTGTCCGCCCTATTCTGGAGTACTGCTGTGCTGTGTGGGATCCGCATTTGATGGAACTGACGGATTACATCGAAAAAGTACAAAGAAGAGCAGCTGGTTTTGTATTATCGAGAAGTAGGGGAGATAGTGTCACATACATGATACGTGAAGTGGAGTGGCAATCATTAAAACAAAGGTGTTTTTCGTTTCGACGGGATCTCCTCATGAAATTTCAATCACCAGTTTTCTCCTCCGATTGCGAAAACATTCTGTTGGCACCCACCTACATAGGGAGAAATGATCATCACCATAAAATAAGAGAAATCAGGGCTCGCACAGAAAAATTTAATTGCTTGTTGTTCCCGCGCGCCGTTCGAGAGTGGAACGGTACAGAGACAGCTTGAAGTTGGTTCATTGAACCCTCTGCCAGGCACTTTATTGTGAATAGCAGAGTAATCACGTAGATATAGATGTAATCAGAGGTAGCCATTTTAGTTATGTGAATAAATGAAAAGTCTGTATTTTTTATGTGCATCGAAGAAAAGAATATAGTATTATCTACTAACTGAAAGATTGTATGAGTAATTATTCCAAGTAGTACTGAAATAAGACGAACAGAAGCCCACCTGTGATCTTCGGAGTTCAAAATGGTTCAAATGGCTCTGAGCACTATGGGACTCAACTGCTGTGGTCATAAGTCCCCTAGAACTTAGAACTACTTAAACCTAACTAACCTAAGGACAGCACACAACACCCAGCCATCACGAGGCAGAGAAAATCCCTGACCCCGCCGGGATGATCTTCGGAGTATTCACGAAGATCCAATTAACGCAACATGGACACGTCAAGATTTTGTAGGTGGATACGGCGATCGGACGTCAGTAAGCAGAAATCTACGGCAATAAAAAGAATATTTCGTTCATGCAGAACTAATATGAATCCATTTACAGGCATAGCTCAGCTTATTGTGCTCGTCTGAGTGCCGAAAAATTAATCTCATTAATTCCATATAGCCAAACTTTTTTTTACATTATTTTATATTATTATAAATTGGCGACAAGTGACAGGCACGATACGTAGTGGACAAAACTGTGACTACTAGTATTGTGAAGACAATGAATATACATTATGCTAATAATTTCTTTATGTTCCCTGTACACTGATGACATGACGGAGACGATGATGTAACACTGGAAAAATACTAACTGAAAGAAATAGATATAATAAATAAATCATTAGGAAGAAGACAACAATACCAAGAGTGGACAACGAAGCACAAGAGAAAGAGTGCCAGTCACAAGACCAGAATAAGGTAGGGTCGCGCAATGCATGTAGAAAATGCGTTCGTAGGAGACCTATTAGAAAATCCAAGCACCTATTTCCTAAAATCCAGAACCTAAAGCTTCAGAAGTTAACGCAATTGCTATCAAGTATAGGGAATGACATTTCTTTATCAGTACGAAAAGCATATTGAGTGAACAACAATTGACATTACAATTACATGTAGCTGTATATGCATTATGTCGCGCGAGAAATGGCGCAGAAGTAAAATCCAAACAGAGAAAATATTAATTTTGGTAACTGCAGGGGAGTAAGGATTTCTATAATGGATGGAGAAAATAATAAGGAAACGTCATTCCAAAATCAAAATGCCAACGTAGGAGCCTAGCATCTGAAAAACGCAACACTGAGTGGTTTGGAACTGTCAGGCTATGATTATTTGGATGCTGGGCGCGACATGCCATTATTGCGTTAGACGCCCGTGAATAAGGGACATTTCATTACAAGTAATGCGGGATTACAGTAGACGAAATTAAGGACACCTCAAGGCAAAGGAATATTTTAAATGAAAGAAGTACGCGTAGTACAGACGCAGATGCTGACAGGCGCTGGCCAGAAGTTACTAGGGAAGATACGCGAGCCTTACTTCGAACCTTAACAGAAATTCAAAGATGTCGAGTTTAGACGCAATACAGACAGACATGAATAATATGAAAGCAGACATGAACACAGTAAATTCAAAAATGACGAGTTTAGAAACAATACAAACAGACATAATATGAAAGCAGAAATGACCACAGTAAAGTCCGAGATCTGGAAGGTAAATACAAACATGACATACATTTCAGACGAGGTAAAAAACTTGCGGGCAGAACTCAATAATCTGGGATACGAAGTTCACACAGCAGACTTCGCAAATCTCCACGGAAGTGGATACGAAAATTAACGAAAAAGTACAAACTTTAGTTCACAATATGAGTGAGAAATTAAAAGGTACAGTGGAAGAAAAATTTGAAACACTCAAACGCACGTATGGACATGAGCTATCCGGAATCAGAGAAACTCAAGATAATTTACAGGTAATGCAAAAGAATACGCAGGTTAACATAGGTTATGTACAATTAGAAGTAGCGAAGCTGCATTCTTTCTGTGACGACTTACCAGAAAATGTAGAGAAAATCACAATGGAGATAGGTTTACTTAAGTTAGAACGTAAGAGAATCAACTCAGACATTGTGCAACTTTACACAACAGTAAAGGGTAATATGAAAGATGAAAACACAACGTTCGCGGAAAAATGGGTACGCGAACAGCGTAATTAAGTGGAAGCGGTAAAGGAAGTAATGAGGGACAAGGAAGCACAAATTTTAAAACGTGCAGAATATGATATCAAACAGGTAGAACAAAGGTTAATGGACCAAATAGCTAACAAACAAACTACGGTAATATCATCGTCGGGGGCGGTAAGCGGAGCTATAAACAGCTGTCCGCCGGTGAGAGAAATCAGTGGCGCGGACAACAATGCCCAACACACGCCGCGCGACCGCATGCCGACGCACGACGCGAGCAACGGGCAAAACTTTTGTGAAACAGGTATGTCAACACCGCATGTAAATGCTGTTCCGTCCTGATGGACAGCGTTGTTAATGGACGAGACCTTAATAAAATATCCACAGTTTCCTGTATTTTCAAATGAAACAAAGCGAACGCAGCCAGCAGTGTTTGTCCGAACCTTTAGGAATGTACTGCCTAGAACTTGGACAGAAGCTCAAAAGATCAAATATGTGGTAGGACACACAGAAGGTGACTCTTTTGTAGCCTACAGAGATGTCTGAACTCTGCGAGACATGTGTCAGTTTGAGAATGCGTTTTTAGATAAATAAAAGAAAAATTCGGAGTGGGTATTTTTCGCCGATGACAATGTAATTCTGGCAGACACACCAAAGGACTTGGAAGAGCAGTTGAACGGAATGGACAGTGTCTTGAAAGAAGGATATAAGATGAACATGAACAAAAGCAAAACGAGGATAATGGAATGTAGTCTAATTAAGTGCGGTGATGGTGAGGGAATTAGATTAGGAAATGAGACACCTAAAGTAGTAAATGAGTTTTGCTATTTGGGGAGCAAAATAACTGATGATGGTTGAAGTAGAGAGGATATAAAATGTAGATTGGCAATGGCAAGGAAAGCCTTTCTGACGAAAAGAAATTTGTTAACATCGAGAATTGATTTAAGTGTCAGGAAATCGTTTCTGAAAGTATTTGTATGGAGTGTAGCCGTGTGTGGAAGTGAAGCGTAGACGATAAATAGTTATGACAAGAAGAGAATAGAAGCTTTCGAAATGTGGTGCTACAGAAGAATGCTGAAGATTAGATGGGTAGATCACATAACTAATTAGGATGTATTGAACAGAATTGTGGAGAAGAGGAGTTTGTGGCACAACTTGACAAGAAGAAGGGACCGGTTGGTAGGACATGTTCTGAGGCATCAAGGGATCACCAATTTAGTATTGGAGGGCAGCGTGGAGGGTAAAAATCGTAGAGGGAGACCAAGAGATGAATACACTAAGCAGATTCAGAAGGATGTAGGTTGCAGTAGGTACTGGGAGATGAAGCTTGCACGGGATAGAGTAGCATGGAGAACTGCATCACACCAGTCTTAGGACTGAAGACCACAACAACAGCAACAACCGGTGAACGGCTATCCAAAAGAGATTAAGACGGGAGGTATTTAACCCAGTATCATATCATCCAAAATTCGGAGGGCTAAGAAACTATTTTGAAACATAGCTAAACAAGAACTGCTACTGGAATAATCCGATATCTCATGTCGATGTATTGAAAATCTTAAAGAACAAGTTGCCTGCAAATGTTAGGGAAAAATTAATAACCATTCCCGAATATGATCTCGAGTATTTTCTCTCAGTGCTCAACTCAATAGATCTACTTCATGAAGATGGGCAAGCCATGCCTAGTTATCGTAACGGTAATTAACACAACCCAGATGGGAAGAACAACTACGGTAACGGCAATGGCTTTGGAAACTATAGTGGTCGAGTGCGTAATCAATGAATGGCATCCTTATGTACCACCGCGCCACAACGGAAATCCGTACAATTTGTTTACCTATCAGCCACAGGGTGACCGAAGGCACGAAAATAAATATCAGCCTCATAGGTACGGCAATGGACGGGATATGAGAAATTCAGAAAACTTTGATACTAGGCTACAAGTAAATGCAAATAACCAGGATCGGAATGTGGAACACGGGGATCCGAGAGAGAACCGGCAGCCCGTACAGTCAAACCTAAACAACCGGGACACGAACTGGCGAGCACGCGAACATACGGTGAACATAGTAGAAGTGGCGGTAGAAAATGAAACAATACCTTTACCGCCCCCAGGAGATAATAATCGAGCATAACTAGAGGAAGAAGGTAATGAACTGTAAGTGGGCCACAGTAATAATGTTAGCGACATAAACACTAACATGAACAGCAATAGAAAATAGGAAGTAGACGTGAACCAAACTTATACATACAGCATATCCGTAATCTATTTTCGAGGTATGATAGGGAAGCAGAAATGAAAGAAGATTTGTTCACTGAAGAGAAAGAAACAACACGCAAGGTAAGTGAAATTATTCAAGCAACAATAAAGGTGGGAAACATAGATGTACCAGTTGTTTTGGATATTGGCGCGTCAACAAGCCTGATGTCAACCAGCGTGTTTAAGGAGATAGCGAGGGAAGTGAATGTACCCACGCTACCCATAGAGAACTTAAGATCGTAACGGCGATGGGGAGTAAATCTAAAGTTTTAAAATTATAGGTCAGCAAACCCATTAGTATGTGTGGTGTAATTTTGCAGTGTATTTTCTTGTTGTGATTCTTGAGTTTCTCCCGGCGTATTTGATAGTCAAAATATCCACGGGTGTGCTGCCGGTCTATAGTGTCCAACGGCCCGTTGGACACTATAGACCGGCAGCACACCCGTGGATATTTTGACTATTTTCTTGTTGATAGACAAACTTATAGTGAACCGTTTATTATTATTTTACTGTATATTTGGTATGGAGGTGTTCTGAAGGTAGGAGGTTTGTCGCCCTTTGACGAATAAACCGACTGGTGCTCTGTTCCTCTCCAGCTAGGGGGTACAAATACTCACATTTCCGGTACCCTCTCCCTCTTCTACTATCCTGTCTAGCAAATAAGGAATGTTCAATGTTGTTCTACTATCTAACATGCAAAGAATGAGATGCAATGAGATGCAATCTAGTGAATAGAAATTTTTCTTGTATTTTGATATTGTGCTCTCTTAAGACTCAAATATCTATAGAAGCAAAGGAAACCTTTAGATATTCCTTAAGGGATCACGGAATACACAACAAGAACTAAAACAACTATACACAATACTGAACGAGTGAAAACCATTAGATGACGTAGTTATACTACATCAAGCGAAAAAACTTGAATAAGAGTGATGGAAAAGAAAGGAATTCACAACGCGCGAGCTTTAAGCTAGAGTCATGAGCGGGGAAGTGTACTGAGATGCGCAGCCGCGCTTAAAGCGGAGCGTACATTAACAACTATATGCGAAGTGGCTAACAGCTCATCGTAGGGGTAGAGTATGCAAAATGCGAAGTTGATTTCAGTGTCCCCTTTATGATGCGCAAAGAACACTACGCACCGTGACGGAAACCATGTTAGAATTTAAGCGAATCAGCATCCATGGTGCGCAGCCAAAACAGTAGCAATACGAAATGGAGTACCTATCAGCTGATTACTATGACGTAAATAAGTAACACAAACAAAACGTACAGAGATATTTATTCCCAAGTTGGAGACGATAATGTAAAAAGCACTAATTTTAAGAGTATATCATTAGGTTAAACGTACGTAGTTTTACGAAAAGGAGCGCATAGGAGCAAGTAAACTATAAGGAGCGTAGAATACGCTACACTTGTGAACTTAAAATAGGCTATTGAATGTACATAGTTAGAAATAAGTATAAGGATTCAAATCAGAAGAGAATATAAACAGGAAATGACCTATCCGACTATATACAACAGGAGTAAGACAAGTTTAAAAGAGAAGTAACAACATGTACACTTAAAAGGACGCAATTAGCACAGAACGTAAGAACTAAGCGACTTACACACAGTACGTAACTGAGCGACGATGATAAAGGTAGAATGGAATATACAAATAGAAAAACGCGTGTGACTAAGACTATAAAATAACATATCCTACAAGATTTAGCGAGAGGAGCATTTGTGCACTTACAGAACTACACTTCTTTACAGACAACATTAGAAGTAGCGAGCATGATGTACACGGAGAATACATACCCATAAATTTGCTATTACAGAACTTACTTTTATTAGTTGCTATTAATTACACGGTACCTTATAGGAAAATCATAAGCAGCAAAATAAAACTGTGAACATGAATCGTACAAGAGGCGGGAGATAAACTAAGTAAATACGAAAACCAACCAGTACGCACACAGCGTAATTACATGAACTTACGCAATATAACTGAGGTAAGTACTGTATGTTTAAAAAGCAATATGGAGAAATAAAAGGATTTCACTGCTGGATAATATTAGGAAACAGAGTGTGAAAGATTTTAGATTCAACTGGAGGTATTAATCAGTTAATCTACGCTTGTGGTGACATATCACACATGGAGAGAAACTAGGAAGAGAATGAAAGTGTATTAGAGTAAAATGAGTATTTATATTTGTGGGACGAAATAAATAGGGCGGTGGTGCTAGTGTGAGAACCCCAAAGGTAATACATGGGTATAAATGGAGATTTATGTGGAAGATCTTTAATAAATTATTATATGGGTAAACGGCGATGAATATGAAGATTAATATTACAGGGATACCTAGGAAAAGGCCACGAAGGCGACGTAAGGAAGAAAAGATTATATACTTTGCTTTTATCCATACTGGATGAGAGGTCGTGGTTGTGATTGTCAATGTTAAGAAATATATCGGCTCAACCACTTGTTTATAGTGTAAAACACTAAGATTGACGAGTTTCGGAAGTCAAGCGTCCATCATGAGAATAATAAAAAGTAAAAGAACCTGTTAAAATTCGCTAAACTGGAACATGCAACAGAGACAATAAAATTAAAACATCGTGGCTACTTCCCTTGTTGCAGCCATGTCTTCCAAGGTGCATCTCCACATAGTCGTCAAAATATAAAAAACTCTAAAATGGTGTCGCCTATGGTGTTCAACATCCAACCACATGGCTCTCTCCTCTATCGTCGTAAACCGCCCGTGCGTCTTCGTTGATACCACACACCACGTAGCCAAACACGACACTGAACCGCCAGTGAGCTCACGCGCAAGTAAACAAGGAAGTCACAGAGATGTCTATACAAACAGATAACGTATACATTTTCGAAGGGCCTCATGAAATGATGGTATGTTGCCAATTGCTAAAATTGTAGTTACTAAAAGAAACCAGTGAAATGTTTGAAAAAGTTACTTGTATCACCAGTTAGCTATTCATTCAGTGTGTTCCGATTATCCACGCTATGTATCGTAATTTCCAGCTGTTCTAGTAGATCCAGCTTTTTGCCTTTGTCCTGTCTATGTAAAATAACGAGATCCTGATCTATTCCCAACATGGGGTGTCCCGTTTCCCAAATATGCGTGGCTACAGCTGACTTTTCGAAATTATTAAGTCGGAAAGCATCGCTATGTTCTTTGTAACGTAGTTTAAAGGACCTACTAGTTTGGCCTACATAGCTTGCCTTGCACGTGTTACACTGAATTTTATAGACCCCAGCTCTCTCATATTTATCGCTTTCCTGCTGTAAATTATTTCTTAGTTTAAACCGCAGCGTATTATTGGTCTGAAAAGCGGTATGAACTTTAAAAGGTTTGAAAATGTTAGTCACTTTTTGCGAAATATCACCGAAGTATGGTATTGTGACTCTCGTAATATTATTTGCGGTATTCTTCCTAGCATTCGCGCGCTGTTTCTGTCGTATTAATTTATTGACAACGTTTTGGTGATATCCGTTAGCACTGGCTAGTTGTTTCACGATGTTCAGCTCAGTCATTCTGTCTTCTTCATTCATAGGGACTCTAAAGGCTCTATCTATCAAATATCTAAAAGCAGAAAGTTTCTGGCTATTACACTATTCTGGCTTTTACACTATAAACAAGTGGTTGAGCCGATATATTTTTTAACATAGATTATATAGTTTTAAGTCTTAGAATGAATGATTGTATGAGTGTGGTTAGCGAAGTATGATGATGTATGTACGGTAAGTAATTGTGAAAACGAAACATCTCGAAGAAACAGTGAAGAGTAAAGAAGAAACAGTTAAGTCAATAGTAACAAAGCTACACGGTACGTTTTACGTACAGCACAGCACAATTATTTTCTACGCATACATCAGAAAGTAAAACAACTTGGTATGAAAAATATTTCCTTAGTGACTGTTACAGCTTGAGCAACGGTAGGGTGAATATAGCCTAAATGAAAATATGGTGTACAATTCGTACGAGGGATGAACACAAAATGCTGTGAAACCATATTTTCTACACTGAGCTCTTGACACACGCAGAAGCGAAATAAGTACATTTAGCTTAAGCACCTTATTCTTTAGCGCGAATTAATTACGTGTGGAATTACACATGACAAAAATACAGTAAAATTACCAGTCACACGTTACGAAGGTAAACATGTATACGTCGTCGCAACAATAAGCGGAAATGCAGTTTGAAATATTTGTATATGAATGTGAAGTATTACGACGATTAACAAGTAGTGATGAAGTCAGGATTGTCAAGGGATAAAATATTCACCATACTCGCTCACAAATGAGCACTTGTCAATATTGTACATAGTATGAAGATTTATCAAAGGCCAAGGATAGAATAAGTACACTAACGACGCACTACAAGTAGCAATCCTAGAATCTCTGAAGCAGACCCTAGCAAATCCTCTTTTTTCCATGCAGTGAGTATTGCAGGAACGTAGTTTCTATGTGTAGTTGTGAAGGTAAAAATGCACAAGGACGTTGGTCCTGCAGGACAAGAAAAGAAACTGCAAACATTCAGAATAAATGCAAGATTCCTTCTAATTTACTTATTAGTGTGTAAGAAGGTACCTAATATGGAGCCCATTTATGAAATGTGAATTGGACATTTATTTGTCAGCTTTAATATTGTCGATGTCTACGTCTATGTCTGTGTCTCACACGCTACTGTAGCGTGTGAGTAGTTCATACGGAAAGTAGTCGTTATAAACAGTGTACTTCTTTGTCATGCATTACACCATTGAAGAACGTGTGTTCATCGTTGAAGAATATGTGCGGTCTGGATCCATTAAAGTTGTTCGTGAGACTTTTCATGAAAAGTTCCTGAAAGTAATATTCCTGCAAAATCTGCGATTCTAGTGAGAAAGTGGCGTTCGACAGGCAGTGTTGTTAATTCAAAGAGAAATAATGCACCGACTGTACGTACACCGTAAGTTGTGGCAAACGTGACGGCACACATTGAAAGAAGTCCCTACAAGTCAATACGACGATTGTCATAGCAATGTATTCTTCATGGCTTAAAAATAAAACCTTACCGTGTGAGTGTTGTTCAGCAAATAAAAGAAGCAGACGAGGGTAAGCGTACACATTACTGTAATTTGTTGCTGGAAAATGTCGCTGGGGGACATCTTGATCCATTCCTCCTTTTTTCGACGGATGAAGCTTTGTTTCATCTGTCGGGTTACGTTAATTCACAAAACACAAGAAACTGGGCTTCAGAGAATCCCCATGGCATACTGCAAAAGCCGTTACACGATTTAAAAATTGGTCTATGGTGTGCTGCATCTGGTAACAGAATTATCGGGCAATTGTTCTTCAACGAAACTGTCAACAAACATGTTTACTTGCAACTCTACTATGAATTTTCGGCTCTGTTAACTCCAAACGAAAAATGTTGTGCACATTTGCAGCAAGATGGGGCAACTTCTCACACGTCGTATTCGTCCTCAGCTCGTATACATACTGATTTTACAGAAGAGAGGACCATTAGTAAGGGCTTGTGGTCACCCCGCTCTCGCGACTTGTCACCATGTGACTTTTACCTCTGGGGATTTCTAAAGGCTAGAGTCAACCGCAACAATCCCAGAACACTTGACACATTAAAAAACAACATATGTGAAGAAATTTCGAACATTCCTCAAAGAGTACTGAAAAGTGTTTTCCTTAACAAGCTTCGACGTGCACAACTTTGCTTGGATGTTGACGGAGAACATTTTGAACACAGACTTTAAATTCCTTTCCAAAGTATGCTTATTAAACTAATAAAAGTAAATCTGTTACTCAAATTGTTAATTACATAGTTAATAATGAAACTGTACAGTAAAAATGTAAGGAACCGATGATATAACTTAGATATTCTTCATTAATATTCCTTTCAGCGCAGGGGCCGGTTTTATGTGCGCCACTCTGTAGTAGCATAAGGGTATTAAAACTCCATTGACGTGCACTAAGTGACCAAACTATGAGCCCCAATGTAAATAAGGCTACTGTATACTGTCTCCCTAAATAAAGAGACTTATTTCCGACAGTATACAGTAGGGGGCATTTGTGATGCACCTTTTCCATTTTTTTGCTTTTATGTTTTCGTTTTCTATAAAGGCAAAGAGAAAAGGTGAAGCGGTAGCCAAGCGTAGAGCCTGCGCCTACCGTCATGTATTTTTGGTTTTCAAATGTTAAACATAAGATGTTTTTCCTGTTCCTCGGTAAAAGGAAGGACTCGCTCTCTGCTAATGAACTAAGATAGACGCACGTTATTTTAGAGCGTAATCAGAGGTAGCTATTTTAGTTGTTTGAGTAAGTTAAAAGTCTGTATTTTTTATGTGCATCGAAGGAAAGAATATAGTATTTTTACTAACTGAAAGACTGTATGAGTCATTATTCCAAGTAGTACTGAAATAAGAAGAACTGAAGCCATACTTCGGAGTATTCACGAAGATCCAATTAACGCTACATGGACACGGTCAAGATTTTGCAGGTAGATACGGCGATCGGACGTAGTATTATTAATTGGTAAGAACAAATCTACGGCAATAAAAAGAATATTTCGTTCACGCAGAACTAATATGAACTAATATGAATCCATTTACAGGCATAGCTCAGCTTATTGTGCTTGTCCGAGTGCCGAAAAATTAATCTCATTAATTCCATATAGCCAAACTTTTTTCACATATTTTTTATTTTATTATAAACTCTCAGTTCCCTAGTTGTTGTGGTTTAGGACCTGTAGCAGAAATGGGAACATCTTACCGTCTACGTCTACATCTACACGGATACTGTGCAAATAATACGTAAGTGCTTGGCGTAAAAACGAACACCTGTACCCTTCCGTGTGAACTCTGATTTTCCTTATTTTATTATGATGATCGTTTCTCCCTACGTAGGTCGGTGTCAACAAAATATTTTCACATTCGGAGGAGAAAGTTGGTGATCGAAAGTTCGTGAGAAGATTCCGCCACAACGAAAAACGTATTTGTTTCAATGATGTCCACCCCAAATCCTAGGTCATCTCCGTGACACTCTCTCCCCTATTTCGCGATAGTAGAAAACATGCTGCTCTTCTCTGAACTTTTTCAATGTACTCCGTTAATCCTATCTGATAACGATCCCAGACCGCGCAGCAGTATTCTAAAAGAGGACGCAGACGCTTAGTGTTGGCAGTCTCTTTAGTAGATCTGTTAAATTTTCTAAGTGTTCTGACAATAAAACGCAGTTTGCCTTGCCCACAACATTTTCTATGGGTTCTTCCCAGTTTAAGTTGTTCGTAATTGTAATTACTAGGTATTTAGTTGAACTTACGGCCTTTAGAATTGTCTGATTTATCGTGCAACCGAAATTTAATAGATTCCTTTTAGCACTCATGTGGATGACGTCACACTTTCCCTTATTTTGGGTCAATTGCCAACTCTCGCACCATACAGATATGTTTTATAAATCGTTTTGCAATTGGTTTTGATCTTCTGATGGGTTCACTAGACGATAAACGACATCATCATCTGCAGAGAACGTAAGACGGCTGCTCAGACTGTCTCCTAAATCGTTTATATAGATAAGGAACAGCACAGTGCCTATA
This sequence comes from Schistocerca americana, assembly GCF_021461395.2. NCBI lineage: Eukaryota > Metazoa > Arthropoda > Insecta > Orthoptera > Acrididae > Schistocerca > Schistocerca americana. The sequence continues at coordinate 556,322,412 of NC_060119.1, read as the reverse complement.
ACACTACCACGGGGAATGCCAGAAATCGCTTCTGTTTTACTCTGTGACTTTCCATTAATTACTACGAAGTGTGACCTCTTTGACAGAAAATCACGGATCCAGTTGCATAACGGAGACGATATTCCATAATCATGTGATTTCACTACAGGCCTATTGTGTGGTACGGTATCAAGAGTATTCTGGAAAATCTAGAAATACGGAATCAATTTGAAATCCCTTACCAATAGCACTCAACTCTTAGTGTGAGTAAAGAGCTATCGTCTCTCTCAAGAACGATACTTTCTAAATCCGTGGTGACTGCGTGTCAGTAGATCGTTATTTTCGAGGTAGTTCAAAATGTTCGAACACAATTTATGTTCCAAAATCCTGCTGCATATCGACGTTAATGATATGGGCCTGTAATTCAGTGGATTACGCCTACTGCCCTTCCTGAATATTGGTGTGACCTGCGGAACTCTCCAGTCTTTGGGTACGGATCTGTCGTCGAGCGAGCTGTTGCATCGAAGTACTCTGAAAGGAACCTAATTGGTAGGCAATCTGGACCGAAAGGCTTGCTTTTATTAAGTGATTTAAGTTGCTTCACTGCTCCGAGAATTTCTACTTCTAAGTTACTCACGTTGGCAGCTGTTCTTGATTTGAAGTCTGGAATATTTACTTCGTCTTCAATTGTAATAATTCAATGGACAGTATTGTCACGTGTTAGAACTGCATGTACTGATTTGCACGTGTTGAGCTAGCAGTGTTGATCTCCAAGAAATACATTCCGTTGATATCCATTCTCGAACTTTTCGAGGACATTATGCATTCTGCCTGAATGACCGAAAAAAATCTGGGTACATCTTAACTCGCTAATTCAATGGATATTCATTGTTTTCAACGTAAAATTTAGTGTTGTGCGTGCAATATTCATTTTAAAAACACTTAGAAAGAGACTCTACATTTCTTTGGGAGGAAATTTCATTGATTTCGATTTATTATTTGTTGATTTACCATAAAATTGAAGTGAGAATTCAATAAATAGCTTGCTGTATGTATGCTGCCTGTCGCCATTCGGAAATCCTATTGAGACTGATGTTAGGCATGCACCGTAAAACCTTAGGACCGTGTCTCTGTGAGCGCCAGCTAAGTGACGACGTCTTTTGAAATGTACTGCGTGCCCCTAAACGCCCGAGATACTGTACACACATTGTAACGGTACTGTTGTTGGTAAATGCGAGCAGAGAATGGTGCGCGGTGCAATGAAGACTATCGCGCTGGTAGTCTGTGGTTCATAACAGTCGTGAAGCAACAGACTTCTCTATCTATGGAATATCGCAACTGTTATAGTGCTTTCCTTTAGCACGACAGCACTCAGTCCTGTTCTAAAATTAGCATAAGTTAAGCGTAAATTCATGCAGTCTTAGGAAGACGTGTGGAAGCTACGTCGTCTTCTATAGCGCGCCGATTATGTTGGGGGCGCACTGTATTAGCGGAAGGTAGGCGAGCGTCTGTCTACACGCATTCCTAACTGTATGACGCGGTGCCAACTGCCCCACACCCTGCTTACCGGGTAACACGTGGCTGCCGCAATCACGTCATGGTTAGTGAGAGTGTGCGCACGGCCAGCTAAAGAGACTCACCCCTGGGTAGTGTTCGTTTAAATAAATACGCAGTTGTTTTTATCCTGTTCCCACAGACCGCGTCAGTGGGAGACTCAGTTTTAAAGTTAGGACGAGTGCTGTGTAGTTTTGACATCCAACAGACTTCTCATCATTTTAAACTTGCATTAAGTGTATTTTCTCACAATTTTGAACTTACGGTGGGGTATGGAGAAAGAATTGCTTGAATTGTAATTTAAGATGCGGTGGGGGATTGGGGGGAAGGCTGAAACATAGCACCAATGGACTTGTGGGAAATGGGTTGTCTCGATTTTTGAATTGAAATAACATGACGCTGTATGACATGTATTGGCCATACGCAACTTCGAGCGACAAGTGTTTAAACGGTGACGTCAGAAGGAAGTTGCTTGACTTAGGACAGGCAGTATGGAATTCCACACTTAGAACTAGTCATCTATAAATAAATAGCCCTACAGGTCTCTGCAGGACTGGACGCTCTCTAGCAGGCAAGTTACTTCCCTCCTGACCCAAAGAGATCACCTGTGACGTCACAGAGCTGCGCCAGTATGCTATGGTCGCCATGTTAGATCGTCATCTCGGTATTTTGAATTTCCCGCCAATTTATATACATCTGAACTGGACTGTGACAGTGGGGGTGGGGAGATGGATGAATTCGATGACTCATCAACATTATCTATGACCTACTCCGCACCAGAAAACTCACTGTATGCCTACTTATTCATCCTACAGCTACTAACTTAACACTTAAACTGCGGAAACGAAGAGGAAAGCTAAATAAGTGACTTGCTGGTGTGCTGCTGCCGCTTCACCAAAGGAGACTGACGGCTGACTTGGGGACCAGCTTGCTTCAGGAGAGGATAGAGTGGCTTTAAGCCGTGCTTCCCAACCACATCCAGGCAAGAGGGTATAAGTATGCTGAAACTGCCTAGTTCTTTGTAAATTTGACTCGATTTTGTAATTACTGAAATAACATCGCATACTCTTTCAGCCCGTGAAGTTCCTTTCGTTCCCTCCTCGCGTTCTGAGTGCTTCATTTGTTGATCAGGCAGCGTATGTTGCTCACAAGTCATTGTAATATTCCTGATGGAGATTACCTCGTATCAATATTAACATATCCGCTTACGCATTGACTGAGTGCCTACATGAGCCCGCATGCGCGCTGTAAGTCTTGTCTAGCTCACATGAGGCCCATAGTGACAACAGAACTGTCCCAAAGCAATTCACGAATACCCATTATCTAGCTTTATATATAAGCGTTATGTGAAAACAATTTCGTATTTTTTTCCTTCGATTTGCATTGAAGATCCTCGAACATCTGTTACGCTTCCGCATGGGCTACACCGGCCTTTTACGTCCCTAGCAGCACGTGTTTGAATTCTTACACTTTACCTGCTTCATAAAAATGCCAGCTCTGGAGATTTTTGAGCTATATTCTTTAAAGGCACACTGCACTTTTCCCGAATCAAGAGTTATTTAACATTCGCCGTTCCTACTACGGATTTTACGTAATCGTTCCTTTGTATATCATTTCTTAGTATTTCCCGTAGCCATTCACACGTCGTGGCGTGCTAAGGACATTACACCTCTTTATTTTTGCCACTATCTGCCATTTAGCTACATTTAATGAGAGCTGTCTTTCATTATGTCTAGTGGGGAATTTTGAAGACGTCTCTCTTCGTTTCCTCATGATCATCGAAGACGATATTTTCCTGCCAGTGATCAATCTGATGGTGCTGCTGGTCCTATCAGATAAATCTAATATGAATAGTGAGAAATCTTAGTCGCCCTATTGCGCTGCTTTGGGGCACACTCGAAATTTTCCTTTGTTTTCAGATTCGTACCGAACTTCATTAGTCAAAAATTAATCGAGCTGTTCACTTACCTGTGAAGATGACACGTATGGTGGTATCCTGGTTGCTAGTCGACAAGGAAGCGCGATGTCAACAGCCTTTTGGAAATCTAGCCAAGCGGACTCTACCAGTTCAAGAAGATAATTCTCAGTTTGCCATCTAATACGAACTGGATCTGGGCGAATACGTTGTTCAGAGACGGGGGCAGGGGTTACAGTAGTTTCATCAGGGATGGCCTGATGGTACTTGGGACAGAAACCGCTAGCCAGTAGACGAAGTACGAGAGGGCGATCAACAAGAAATGCAATACTTTTTTTGTCGGCCAATTTCGCTTGAAGAAATGCAGATTTCTTTGTAAGACATGCTGTAATATTCCTGCTTCAGTCCCTACAGTTTCACGAAGTTCCAATAAGCGGCCGCGCTATATCGTAGCTTTCTACATAGCATCTTTAACGGAGGAGCACAAAGCTGTCATTAAGGTTTTTTTTCTTTTTTGCGGAAAACCAGAGCATCGTATATATTTATAGGCACTTACGGAAAGTTTACGGCGGCGTGGCAGTGAACGGAAGCACGATGAGTCGTTGGGTGAGGCGGCTGTCGTCATCGGAATAAGGTCACGCAAACCTGTCCGATCTCACGCGTGCCGGTCGGCCGCGCAATGTTGGAGCGTGCGGACACACTCATTCGAGGTGATCGACGGATGACAAACGCTTCGCTGCTCAACTGGACGTCTCTGTTGGTGTTGCTGACACAGTCGCCCACCAGATGCGGTACTCCAAGGTGTACAGCCCGTATCTCGCACCTTCTGACTTCCATCCGTGAAGAAGGCCAAATTACAATCGTTGGTGCACACCCTCCAAAATCTGGCGAAAAAGGTTGCGATGCTCTGTTGCGATCGAGAAAGCGACCAAGGATTGTTTCTTCATCTTCGTCACCATTGTCACCCATCATTTCAAATTCAGGTAAAAGTGAAATGATAATTAAATGGACACCCTAGCTGCAAACAGGCGTTGATATGCTTCACTGGGGACATGTTGAAAATGTGTGCCCCGACCGGGACTCGAACCCGGGATCTCCTGCTTACATGGCAGACGCTCTATCCATCTTTTTTTTTTTTTTTTGTAGTCTCATTTTGTTCGTTTTCGTTCGTTGTATCTGCTCGGTGCGGACGTCGCAAGACACCCGTTTCAGTTCGTAGTTGATCCATTATCTCAGTTCTTTTTTATTACAGAGGGCAACTAACCCTCTGACCGAACACGCTGAGATACCGTGCCGGCTGGCGCCTGCAGGGACTTATCCCTTGCACGCTCCCCGTGAGACCCACATTCCCAACATGTCCACACCACTACATTCGTAGTGCAACGGATAAGTCCCTCCAGGCGCAATATTCCCTGTGCCCTCGGTGGCTCAGATGGATAGAGCGTCTGCCATGTAAGCAGGAGATCCCGGATTCGAGTCCCGGTCGCGGCACACATTTTCAACATGTCCCCAATGAAGTATGTCAACGCCTGTTTGCAGCTAGGGTGTCCATTTAATTATCATTTCATTCTAGTAAAGCTGCATGGTCATCAACGGTAACTGTTCTTTCGGGAACAGATACTACTGTCATATATAGTTCAGGTGAAAGTGTTTCTTCATCTTTTAATGGTAAGGACTACATCATTCGGCCTCGAGAGATCTCTCTGGAGGGTGAGTATGGACATCGCTGGTGATTTGCAGCTAGGAAAAAAAAACCAACACGTATAACTCATAGAAATATTATTCATCATATTCAGTCCCCTGTCAATGGCACTAGAAATGCAGGTACGCCGTTAGAAATATTTTCTTTATGTTTCACAGATGACATGTTACAATTAATAGTAAATCATAGGAACGACGAGGTAATGATGAAAAGATCAAAACATCAAAATCCAAAGAACACTCAGAGTACAACTTCCACTGAAGAATTAAAAGCTTTAATTGTAACCCTGATCTTGACGGCAAGTTTGAACAATAACCATTTATCGTCTCGTGAATTACTTGATAGTAATTTATGTAGCCTTAGATAAAAATCAGCCATGAGTTCCGAGCGATTAGAATTTTTAATTTCTTGTCTGAGGTCTGATGGTAAGTTGACTCGTGAGGAACGAAAGCAGTCCGATCCATTTGTAGCCATCATGGAATTATGGGATGAATTTGTTATCAATTGCCGTAACTATTACAGACCACGCTCATTCATTACAGTGGACGATCAACGCCTTGCTTTACATGGTAGATGTCCGTTTCCTATGTTCATAGCCAACAAGCCCTCTAAATATGGGATTAAAATTGTCATGGCGTGCGACACAGGAACAAAATACACTATGTGATCAAAAGTATCCGGACACCCCCAGAAACATACGTTCTTCATACTAGGTGCACTGTCCTCCCACCTACTGCCAGCTACTCCGTATCAGCGACCTCAGTAAGTCTTTAGCCATCGTGAGAGAGCATAATGGGACGTCCGTGGAACTCACGGACTTCGAACGTGGTCAGGTGACTGGGTGTCACTTGGGTCATCCGTCTGTACGCAAGATTTCCACACTCCTAAACATCCCTAGGTCCACTGTTTCTGATGTGATGGTGAAGTGGAAACGTGAAGGGACACGTACAGCACAAAAGCCTACAGGCCGACCTCGTCTGTTGTTTGAGAGAGACCGCCGGCAGTTGAAGAGGATCGTAATGTGTAATAGGCAGACATCTATCCAGACCATCACACAGGAATTCCAAACTGCATCAGGATCTACTGTAAGTATTACGACAGTTTGGCGGGAGGTATAAGGAGCGTAAACATTGGACGACTGAACAGAACAAAAACGTTATGTGGAGTAAAGAATCACGATACACAACGTGACGATCTGATGGCAGGGTGTGGGTATGGCGAATGCCCGGTGAACGTCATCTGCCAGCGTGTGTAATGCCACTAGTAAAATTAGGAGGCGGTGGTGTTATGGTGTGGTCGTGTTTTTCATGGAGGGTCTTCCACCCCTTGTTGTTTTGCGTGGCACTATAACAGCACAGGCCTACATTGATGTTTTTAGCACCTTCTTGCTTCCCACTGTTGAAGAGCAATTCGGCGACGGCAATTGCATCTTTCAACACGATCGAGCACCTGTTCATAATGCACGGCCTCTGACGGATTGGTTACACAACAATAACATCTCTGTAACGGACTGGCCTCCACAGAGTCCTGGCCTGAATCCTGTAGAACACTTTTGGGATGTTTTGGAACGCCGGCTTCGTGCCAGGCCTCACCGACTGACACCGACACCTCTCCTCAGCGCAGCACTCCGTGAACCATTCCGCAAGAAACCTTCCAGCACCTGACTGAACGTATGCCTGCGAGAGTGGAAGCTGTCATCAAGGCTAAGGGTGGGCCAACGCCATATTGAATTCCAGCATTACCGATGGAGGGCGGCACGAATTTGTAAGTCATTTTCAGCCAGGTGTCCGGATACTTTCGATCACATAGTGTATATGGCTGATGCTTCCCCACAGCTCGGGAAAGGCACGGATACTAACGGTCTGCCACTTGGAGAATACTAAGTGAAGGACTTCTCAAAAACAATGAGAGGATCTAACCGAAATGTTACCGTTGATAACTGGTTCACATCTTTCAAGTTAGCCGACGATCTGTTATAGGAGAAACTCACTCTCGTTGGTACTTTGAGACACAATAAGCGAGAAATATCGCCAGAACTACTTATAACCAAGAAGAGAGAGATAGGAACATGCATGTTCATCTTTGACAAGGAAATGACTCTTGTCTCATATAAACCAAAAGCAAATAAAGTGTTCCTTCTGTTACAAACGATGCACGACCAGGCTGAAACAGACGAAGTAACTAAGAAACCTAAGATGATACATTGTTACAACTACACAAAAGGTGGCGTTAAGTCATTAGGCCAGAAGTCTCGCAACATTTCTTGCAGCCGGAAGACTAAACGCTGGCCTTCGTGTGTCTTTTGCGGAATTTTGAACATGTGTCAATATTCGGGTAACCCACGTTCACAACACCACCCGTGAAAAAGAGAATGTCCTAACGAGGAAAAACTTCCTAATAAGACTGAGTGTTGAGCTACTCTCACCATGGATGCAAGGCAGGCTACGCATACCAAGAATATCAAATGACCTGCGCCTCATTATACAGTCTGTCCTTGGAATCGTGGAATCGAACCCCATCGTGAGACCATTGGTGGAAATGCTGGAATATCATCTGCCCCGAGGAGAATTATCTGCCACATATGTCCGTCGAAAAAGAGAAGAGAGACAACAACGTTTTGTGCTGTTTGTTGTAATGCATATCGAAAAGAGCATCAAGCGCAATTATGCACTAATTGTTCGAAATAAATGTTCTCATTGGTGTCAAAAACTATTGTGTCTTTGATTATAGACTGTGGCCTGTATTGTTTATTAGTGGTAATTAACAAATAATAAAATGTGTTACCAAATTTTGCTTACTTTTTGTTATGTCGTAAAAATTACGAACGTTTGTAACATTAGATAACAGAAGAACGTTTGTGTTTTAGGGTTAAACTCAAGACCTAACTTAACCACAACCTCGTTATATGCAATGTATCCGAGAAAACGACTGTCAACAATCTGCGACAGAACTAAAATCACGATCGCTTTACTCAGGGGGTTAAAGCTAACCTCTACGATGTGACGTCCTTTCCCTCCTCCTTCACTCGCCGGGACGAGGCGCGACTCGTAACGATGTTCGTCCCCGTCGGTGTGACGTGGAACAGCACCTGTAACTCTCGTAAGAACACAACTCCTCGCGTGGTTTAGAAATATTTTTTTACCTGTCCGCAACAGTTTTCTGAGCTTATACGAACTGGTAAACTGTAATCGTTTATTTTTATTTTTATGCCCAGTTAGTTCCGTGACGAAATAAAATCTTGATTCTTGGTTTCATCATTATGGTCGTTTTTCACATCATACATAGCGAGGATGAAATTTTGCTGTCTACTATTCCGTTGCTACGTCAAGTTATTAACAACGGTCCGACATAACTCCAAAGATAACTTATGTTGGAGTAAATGTTTTCTGATACGCCGTAATACCGAATCAAACTAATCACTTTTCACTGTCTGTTATTCATGTACTCACTTAGTCACTTAAAATGTTTAGAGAGTCAATCAACTTGCATTAATACACATTGTATTGTCCGTTTAATGAGTTAGACGTCACGTAAGGTTTATCTTTTGACTTAGATTTTATTGTTCTTCCTGTCATTAATTGTTTGTCCCCACAACACACGCACACCGATATGCCATTCAAGATTAAACTCTATTCAGTTCAGTAATCGTGACGCTGACAACTTTTGATTAATCGGCGTACTTGTCTTTCTTCGTGTCTTCGTTTTATTGTATCCTACTCAAGACTAAGAATTGTTTTTCTGTCGTTCATCCATTGCTCTCAAGGTTTGTGACTGTTCATCAGTACGAAGGCTAAGTCCGATAAACCAATATCACTCAAGTGAAGTCTAACACTCGTCTTACTATACTGTCGCGTTGAGAACGGTAAAGATTAACTTTCTTCAGTCGAATGACTGAGCAATACTTCAATCTCTATTTCACGAATTATCAAACCTCCAAAACTGTAGCAATCTAATAGTGTTTGCATCCAGACAACATCGCCAAAGTACTCTAGAGCGACTCAAGAGGAACTAACTGAAGATTTCTATATCCGAGTTGCATTGTAGTCGCATTGAATTTCCTTTACGATGCGGTCACAATACTCTTCCATGGTAAACGTTATCTTTGACTGAATTACTTTCTTGGAATTAACCTTCGTTCATATGATTTTGAATTTATTCTATAGATGTTTGATAAAGAATCTATGATAGTCGTTTCCTTCTTTTATCTCCCCTTTTCGTATGCTATTCTCAGTATTTGAATGATACAGGTGTTCATCAAAATATTACCAGTGTAGATTTTATGGTCAATAGTTGCCGTCACTGTCAAGAGGACTCACTTCCCTACTTTAAGTTTCCACAAAGTTTGTTAACTGGGGTTTCCTGTCCTTAGGGCGTTACAACGAGCAAACTCCATACAGAAAAATTTTAGTTTAAGCGGCAAAAGCAAACTAATTTCTCGCTTGCATTACTTAGCTCAGAATATCTTCACACCGTCGACACGAGCTCCCACGTTACCAACCGATCAGCAGGCCTTGCTGGCACCTAGTTACATATTATAGGCGGAACAAGCACATTACAAACAAAAAAAGAATGATAGGAGGAAAAATAAGAGCAAATAAAATCAACACATCGATTAAAGTAATGCAGCAACGTATTAGAAATAAAGAAATACTTTTAAACCAATTAAGGAATAAAAATAACAACCAAAGTCCTTTTGTTAGACTTAGAAACAAAAAAAAAAAAAACATTGAGCATGTGATAAGACTCGAACAGGCGACCTTCTACACAGCAGGTTGATATGCTAACAACTGCGCGACGACCTCGTACTACAGAAAACTTACACTTTTGGCTCTGGTGATCCAGTCGCAACCATTAATTCAGCCTTCAAAAATTCAGCTTCACACATTGTCGTGTGGAGCTTTACAATGTAAGCCGATCTCTGTTATTATAACAACAGTATATGTGACGCTGAATCGGGTCTTGCGCGGAAGAATCCAGTATTGTTTTGTTAGTGCTGCATACGGAAAGTGTTTTTTTTTGTTTTTTTTTGCATGATGAAATACGAAATAAAAGGGCAATACTCAGGATTCGGGATCCAAACTCATAAAGAGAGCCTGACAAGAAATTGGAAGTGAGCTGACTAAATGTTGTGGCAGTTTGGCAATGCCGAGCGGTTCGGGCGTGACTTTGAATGTTCTGATTGGAGGAAACCAGCTGCAACGCGTGAAGTATCAACCATCAAGTAATTTTAATCTGAATATGAACACACATTTGAATATTGGCTCTGAGCAGTATGGGACTTAACTTCCGAGGTCATCAGACCCCTAGAGCTTAGAACTACTTAAACCCAACTAACCCAAGGACATCACACACATCCATGCCCGAGGCAGGATTCGAACCTGCGACCACAGTGGTCGCGCGGTTCCTGGCTGTAGCGCCTAGTACCGCTCGGCCACTCCGGCCGGCACATATTTGAATATTCTAGACCTGTTCCTTGCGTATGCTAAGAATCCAGCAAGTGTTTTGTTTCTCACAATAAGCCTGACTTTAGAGGACATGCTTATGCTGCAGCCTAGCTGGTGCACATCGCCGGCACAGCTAGCTGCTCACTGTCCAGTGGCCACGCACAAGGTCGCATGTAACCTGCAGCTGCACCTCGGTCATTGGAGTAGCGTGCTTGATCCTCTGTAGGTGTGAATGGACTCACTCACTCACTCACGCACTCATATTGACCAAGAGGCACTCACCTCCATGCGTGCCAGAATATGGGTGTGGGACTAGCAAAGGCGCACTGGTGTAAGCGCATTTCAAGGAAGACGCCTTTCATCTCGTGGGAACCTCTTCAGAAAAATTCGGGATGCGGCTTTCCGGACAGAAATTGCGAATATTATTCATCTTACACGACATACCTGTACCCTAGACCAAATTAGGCAAATACCGACTCGCTGTAATGTACACAGGGATTCACTCTTCCCACAAACATTCTCGAATGAACGGGCCGAAATCTTAAGATATGGAAAGAGAAAAGTACGCTCTGCCACGCATTTCACAGTGATTGGCAGCGTAAACATGTCTTTGATACTTACCTTACACACATTCCAATACGCTGCCGTATTTCGGTATTAATTCGAGAAAGTCGTTTCGTAGCAATTTTATTAGACTATACATAGTGTACTGAATAATTTAGATATAGTACATTACAAAGTACATTGGATACAGAGTCGTAGACAAAGCGTGGGGACAAAACGGTGCGACGACAGCGCCACACGCGCTCGTCACTTTTTCTCTCCCCAGTGGCCACGCGGTCCTTCACTGGTCGATGTCTTCGCCGCCGCTCGTCTTTCCTTCACTGCTGCTGTCCGGTACAGACACAGTTTTGGCATCCGGAACAGCCTTTACGTTGCAGCCTGGAACAGTCTCAACATTTCCCTCCTGGACAGCTTCCACGTTACCCTCCTGGGCAGTCTCCACTTTGCCCCCCGAGACAGCGTCCATGCTGCTCTCTGGGACATGGTCCATGTTGCCCTCCGACGCAGCCTCCATGTTGACCTCTGGGACGGGGTCAGCTGAATCAGACATACCTACAAAGAGCAGAAGAGATATCAGCGGGAAGCACATTAATTCTGTAAGCTGGTCTGGAGCAGCAATGAGTTGGCGAGTTGTACAACTCCTTTTTGACAGTTTAAGTCAATCTACAGGGTGGTCCATTTGTGTAAGACGACCTTCTTAAAACAAGAACAGGTGGTTATGGAGAAATTTAAAGTCAAGTAGTACGAGGTGGTAGAGGGGGGAAAACATGGTGAGACTGTATTACCAACTTGGTGGCTATCTTATAAGCATCCATCTTTGATGCAATAGAAAAACAATTCTGTCTTGCACTTAAGCATAGTGCTATTCATCCTCTGTTTCTGGCACATTTCGTGTAGAATAAGACAAATGCTGCTGAAAATACAGAAAGCGTACGCGATGTGCTCGGCGTGTCGTCTACCATGTTTATGGTGGTTGTTATCCGGTTCACCTCAGTGACTTTAATCAACACATACACCGAAATAAGACCACAAGCATTAACATCCTCTCAATTACGACTGCAAGATTTCCGATCTCCATCGCATACGTAGTTGCCTCTGCCATGTCCCCACTGACAGAAATCTAATGGACCTGAATTTCGGGAATATGGATGGCCACTCCGCCGGACTTCTCCAACGCATCCCGCTCCATGGAAAAGTTATTTATTACTTGGAAATCTTTATGTTGAATGATGAATTTGATTTTCGACCGCAAAAAGAGAACGCAATTTTCCATATCAGTGTGTATGTCGAAGCACGAGTGTGCGCCGCTTCTGAGGTCAGAGCACCGTATTTGCACTTCGATATTCTTTCAAAACTTTTGTACCAGGCTGTGGCTCAGCAAAACTGAGAAATTATTGACGTAACCTGTCTCCTGATCCGAAGCTGTGACCACCACTGATCGTAATTAGCGCTCTGAATAAAAAATGAAAATCGTCGATGCATCGAACTTCTTGTTGTTGTGGTCTTCAGTCCTGAGACTGGTTTGATGCAGCTCTCCATGCTACTCTATCCTGTGCAAGCTTCTTCATCTCCCAGTACCTACGTCAGCCCACATCCTTCTGAATCTGCTTAGTGTACAACTATAGGGCGAAAATATTAACAAGGATTCAAGTAACAGTAAATCAAATATCAAAAAGTATAAATTATGGGGTTGAACAGTTTTTACAGGATTTCATTTGAGAGACATTTTCCTTAACACAGATCCTTTGTAGTGGCATGCGGTGGAGATCTGTGGGCGCCAGTTATTAAACTGAAAGTTTAAGCAGCTGAAAGATGTCAAAAAATTGTATAGGATTACGACAAATAATTTAAAAAAATGTGCAAAGGAAACAGTATGTGCTTCAGGATGTATCTAAATATTGTAACCAACTTTCCAAAGAGTAACGAGAGATTTTATCAAAGAGTAAGATTTTTGAGAAGAAAATGCTATACTCTCCTCCTATTTACCCCAAGAACACTGTACAAATGTTACTACTAGTGAAAATTGTAGCACCATGAGGGAAATATCCCATTACAATGAAATTTATTCCACAGATTAGTTACATGCGAACAGTCAAATGATTTCAACCACAGTACTGTACAGCGTGCAAACGATAACAATTTACAACGTGCCACAGTGATGTAGGGGACATAAGAGACCAACAAAGAGACAGGTTCGTCTATTAAGGCGGGAAACAACGTCAAGTTGTGCTACAAAAGCCACCTAAGCTACCCCGCATTCGCACTGCACGTGATTTTGAATATCCTTTCGCCCTTTTCACCTCACCGGTTTTGTCGCTCTTAACCGTTTTAACATTTCTTTTTGTCCCTAAAATCGTCCTGAACTTTTTTTAGATTTTAACTGCGTAAAATTAAAAACCAAGCCTTTTTGTTTCTCACCCTTTCTTAATAAGAAACTTCTGTGTTTGTTAAGGTGTAGTTTCGATTGAACTGTAAACATAATTAGTTTTTGCATAAAATATTTTAAAGTCTTGGATGGTTGGTTACCATAGTGAAAAAGTTTAGGTTACTAACGTTAATTAAATAAAATTTCCAAAATCTGACTGACGTAAGCCGGCAGCATAAGAGAACGAGGGAATATTAAAAATCTTGAGCTGTAGCTTAGGTGGTTTTTGTGGGTGAAATTGAAGTGGTTTTTCGGCTTCATAGACCATAAGTACATCAAAATGTCAGTCTGCTGCATCATTGTGTTATGGTGTAAACAGTTATCGTTTACACCCTGTATACACACTTTGACCACGAGAACTCAGTACGGTGTGAAACTGCTACGTGCTGACTAGGAACCAAAGATGGCCTCCACATTCTCCTGGGAACACACTGCAATACGGTTTGTAGGCACGTCCATAAAGCATCGACAGTAACTGCAGGAGGACCAGAAAGAACAAGTTGCCGATCGACTATATCCCAGATTTGTTCGATGGACGACGTGTCAGGCTAACGTACAGGCTAGGAAAGCAGTGGTACCCGTCGTTCTTCGAAGAAAGCTTGCGCATTCCTCACCACGTGTGGGCCGGCCGTCTCCTGCAGAAATATGGAATGTGGAGCTGCCTGCAAGAGGGTCAGAGCCTTGGACACTAAGGCCTCTCGGATGTAGAGGCTACTGATTGTCCTCAATAAGCAGGAGAAAAGATTGAATGTTATTGCCAACGGCGCTCCAAACCATCAAGCTTGACATTTGTCCGTTACGTCGCTCAGTAATGCAGTCTGCTCGACTGCGTTCATTACGGTAGAGTCTAACACGTATGGAGCCATCACTGTAGATTGTAGAACATGTTGAAGCAGGACTCGTCCGAAAACGCGGCATTTTACTATCCGGCACGCCAGTGGCGGCGTCCACTGATACGTTGCAGTCTGTGGCTTCTGGTCAGTAGAAGCAGATGGCAAACGTGCCACCAATTCAGCCTCAGGAGCGCTTGTGATGCCATTTAGCGCCCTAAATCACTAATCATCATCATCATCATCAGATTCTACTCTGATAAGGGAGAACACTCGCACTAATGGTGACAGAGAGACCAATGGAACAAAGCAGGCGGTTCTAAAAGAAATTACTGAGGAGATCATGAAGTGAACGAATAACCAAAAAAAGTCCAGAACGTAGCAAAGTCGTCTTAAGCGTACATAACAATCCAGAGAGCAATCCAAAGTTCAAACGTAAACCAGGCAAGGTCAAAACTGTGCTATTCAACGGCTCATAGCTAAAAGCTTCAGTGGCGAGAGAGAGAGAGAGAGAGAGAGAGAGAGAGAGAGAGAGAGAGAGAGAGAGACCAGTAATAGCCTGGCTGCAGCGTTTAGAAGTAAACACTCGTAAGATGGCGGCGGCACCTCACGAGCTCGGCATGGCGGCTTCGCAGTGCGCGAGCACTATCCGTGGTTGTGGTCTAGTGCCCGAGTAGCTCTGGCGTGTTTCACCTATCGACACTTTGGCTAGGCGAAAATTCCAATCACCGTCAGATACTATAATAATAATAATAACAATAATAATAATCCAGATTCCAGCTGACGGCGCTGAACCGTTTCATACATGCCCACAGCCATTTCAGTGCTCCACATCAAATCAACACTGTGGGAAAAGCTGTTCTGCATGTTTCAGCCGTATGTACAAAATGGCTGTCGTCCCATACCGCGGTCATATCGTATGGTTCAGTACCCTCTCGTCGCGATATACAACGCTCTTCTATTCATTTGTTAACTCACATGCATCAGTGTCAAAGCAGAGTGTCCTGTAAGAGCTGCAATGGCAGGGTAGGGCAAACTCACTTCCTGGAGACCAGCCATTCTGCCTCGTTCGAACTCGCTCACAGGCCGATATCGTAATACTGCACCCTTTGACAATGTCAAGGCATACCGGCGCTTGCTTGCACATTTCCAATTTGTGTGACATCGCAACACTCACCTGCGTGCCCACAGACAAGGAGTTGCTACCGGGCTTACGTGCAAGCCATTTCTCTGCAGTTTTCATCACTTACTATGGCTCCACTAATCTACGCAGCCTATAGGTTTTTGGTGTGATTAAAGTATTCCTTCCGGGTGCTGCCATTTCCGCAAACATTACTGTTGAAAGTCTATAGGCTCTAGAAGTTTTATGGACTAATACAGCGACATTAAAAACACAATTACAAATACGCTTTAACACAAAACACAACGATGCGCCAGGAAAGAATTATCCAAATGGGACGGAAATTGGTAGCTGTGAAGTACATACACAAGAAAACAAATGACTGCAAGTTCAGAAAAGTTGGATGGTTTAGTCAAGAGAAAGAGCTTCACAAATTGAGCAAGTCAGTAACACGTAGGTCCAAAAATGTTCAAATGTGTGTGAAATCTTATAGGACTTAATTGCTAAGGTCATCAGTCCCTAAGCTTACACACTACTTAACCTAAATTATCCTAAGGACAAACACACACACACACACACACACACACACACACACACACACACACACACGCGCGCGCGCGCGCGCGCGCGCGCCAAAGGGAGGACTCGAACCTCCGCCGGGACCAGCGGCACAGTCCATGACTGCAGCCCCTTAGACCGCTCGGCTAATCCCGAGCGGCCACATAGGTCCACTTCTGGTCCTTATGCAAGCAGTTATTCGGCCTGGCATTGAGTGACAGAGTTGTTGGATTTCCTAATGAGGGATATGATGCCAAATTCTGTCCAATTGGCGCGTTAGGTCGTCAAAACCTGGAGCTGGTTGTATGGCACCACCTACAATGCTCCAAACGTTCCCAGTTGTGGAGAGATCCGGCAGTCATGCCAGCCAAGGTAGGCCTTGTCAAGCACGAAGACAAGCGGGAGAAAGTCTCGCTGTGTGTGGGCGCGCATTATATTGCTGAAATATAAGCCTCGGATGGCTTGCAATGAAAGGCAGCACAACAGAACGCGCAATATCGTCGACGTACGTCTGTGCTGTAACGGTGTCCTGGATTACAACCAAAGGGGTCCTGCTATGAAATCAAATGGTACACCAAACCATCAGTGCCGGTTGTCGGGCCGTCTGCCGGGCGACAGTCAGGTTGGTGTCCCACGGCCGTCCGGGGCGTCTCCAGACACGTCATCGCTGCTCATCAGGGCTCAGTTCGATGTGCTACTCATCAGTGAAGATGGTTCAAATGGCTCTGAGCACTATGGGACTTAACAGCTGAGGTCATCAGTCCCCTAGAACTTAGAACTACTTAAACCTAACTAACCTAAGGACATCACACACATCCATCCCCGAGGCAGGATTTGAACCTGCGACCGTAGCGGTCGTGCGGTTCCAGACTGGAGCGCCTTTAACCGCTCGGCCACTCTGGCCGGCATCAGTGAAGACAACTGTACTCCAGTCAATGAGGTTCCAGGCCGGAGGCGTGTCTGGAGATGCCTGGGACAGCGGTCGGATATCAACCCGACCGCCCCCCGGAATACGGCCCAACAACCAGGAGAGACAGTCCGGGATGCCATTTTACTTCGTAGCCGCACCCCTTCGGTTGTCATCTGCGGCACCTTTACAGCACAGTGGTACGTCGACGATATTCTGTGCCCCGTTTTGATGCCGTTTGGAATTACGTTTCAGAAGATAACGCCCGCCCACACACAGCGAGAGTTTCTACTGCTCGTCTTCGTGCTTACCGAGCCTTGCCATGACAGTCAAGGTCGCCGGATCTCTCTCCAGTTGCTAACGTTTCGAACATGGCCCTCCAACCAGCTCGGAATTTTGACGATCTAAAGCGCCAATTGGACAGAATTCGGCATGATATCCCTTAGGAGGGCTCCCAAAAACTCTTATCAATTAATGCCATGCCGAATAACTGCTTGCACAAGGGTCACAAGTGAACCAATGCATTATTGACTTGCTCAATTGGTGAAGCTCTTTCTCTTGGATACTCATCAAATTTTTCTGAAATTGTAATCATTGTTCATTTGCACATGTACTGGGTGATCAAAAAGTCAGTATAAATTTGAAAACTGAATAAATCACAGAATAGTGTAAATAGAGAGGTACAAATTGACACACATGCTTGGAATGACATGGGGTTTTACTAGAACCAAAAAAATGCAAAAGTTCAAAAAATGTCCGACAGATGGCGCTTCATCTGATCAGAATAGCAATAGTTAGCATAACAAAGTAAGACAAAGTAAAGATGATGTTCTTTACAGGAAATGCTCAGTATGTCCACCATCATTCCTCAACAATAGCTGTAGTCGAGGAATAATGTTGTGAACAGCACTGTAAAGCATGTCCGGAGTTATGGTGAGGCATTGGCATCGGATGTTGTCTTTCACTATCCCTAAAGATGTCGGTCGATCACGATACACTTGCGACTTCAGGTAATCCCAAAGCCAATAATCGCACGGACGGAGACCTGGGGACCTGGGAGGCCAAGCATGACGAAAGTAGGCGGATGAGCACACGATCATCACCAAACGACGCGTGCAAGAGATCTTTCACGCGTCTAGCTATATGGGGTGGAGCGCCATCCTGCATAAACATCGTACATTCCAGCAGGTGTTTATCAGCCAGGCTGGGGATGATGGGATTCTGTAACCTATCGGCGTACCTCTCACCCGTCACGGTAGCAGTTTTGCTGCCCAGCGCCATCTGTCGGACATTTTGTGTACTTTTTTTGTTCTAATAAAACCCTATGTCATTTCAAGCATGTGTGTAAATTTTTACCTCTCTATCTACAGTATTCCGTGGTGTATTAAGTTTTCAAATTTATACTGACTTTTTGATCACCCGGTACATTACATCTTCCGATATCTGTCCCATTCTGATAATTCCTTTGTGGTGCTTCTCTTTCTCTCTTTTTTGTATTAGAGGGTAATATTAGTATTCGTTGATCACCAAATACTGAACAATAGATTTTGAGATAAATTACGTTCTAATGTGATTTCTTGTCTTTCCAAATGGAACGAGCATCCCTTCTTCTCCGATGGAGCCCAAATTACATACAACTTTGTTACTGTGAATCGATCAGAAGTAGGGTGTAGCACAAAGAATAAAATCAAATTTTTAAGTAGGAATCACCGTAATGGTGCTGCATATTATGGAGTAAGTGAAACCCGCAGTTTGGGACGTGCGGCCTGACCTGGGACGGCGGCGAGCTGGCTCATGAGCAGCTGTCGCTCGGCCTGCAGCGTGCGACACAGCTTCTCCAGCTGCGCCGACTGCCGCGTGACGCGCTCCAGCTCCCGACCCTGCTGGTCCCGCTCGCCCGCCATCTGCTGGAGCGACTCGTGGCTCTTCTCCCAGCGGCTCCGCCACGACGCTGTCTCCTTCTCCAGCTGCGTGATCTTCTTGCTCATCTGCAAAAGAGCACAGTGCTGCTGCTCAGCAATATGACGTGGGTGCAGGGTACCATTTGGGGGAGGTCCTCTGCCAAACCAACAGAATATATCAACTCCACTAGTTATGTGCAACAGAATCTTCATATTTAAAGACGACTAATAATAATAATAACAACAACAATAATAATAATAATAATAATAATATACTGGAACAGAACCATTATAACAGATAAAACAACACCACATAACAAACCTGACATCATACTCACCAATAAAAAGAAGAAATTAACACAACTAATCGAAATATCCATACCCAATACAACAAATATACAAAAGAAAACAGGAGAAAAAATTGAAAAATACATCCAACTGGCTGAGGAAGTCAAGGACATGTGGCATCAGGATAAAGTTGACATTATACCAATTATACTATCAACTACAGGAGTCATACCACACAATATCCACCAGTACATCAATGCAATACAGCTACATCCAAACTTATATATACAACTACAGAAATCCGTAATTATTGATACATGTTCAATTACCCGAAAGTTCCTAAATGCAATATAACATATACCGTACAGTTAAAAGGAAGTCACGCTTGATCAAGGTCCGCGTCACTTTCCATTTTTGACCAGACATAACGGCTGAGAAAAGAAAGAAGATAATAATAATAACAACAATAATGTACATAGAAAACTATATAACAATACGAGTAATAATAATTTATTTACATCAGTGGTTATTTATTTATTTCAAATGGATGGATCAGGGCCTTCAAGCTATGAACATTTTCTATCGTCCAGTCTTTACCAGGAAAAAGTTGAGAAACAGTTAATACACACTGTCAAGTCACACTAATGTGACCACCTGTCGAAAGCCCGAATAACCACATTTTGCATAGTGGATCGCTGTGAGACGTGCAGGAAGAGAGTCAGTGAAGCTCTAGAAGATACCGACGTGTAACGAGATTCACCTGAAAACGCCACCTTTCGCCACTCCGTGGACGTCCATTGCCGCTGCTGGCATGCAAATTCCAGCCTTCGTCGCCGATGAATGGCAGTCAGCATGGGTGCAAGGAAACAAACGCCTGTTGTGGAGGCCCATACGCAGCAACGTTCATTGAACGGTCGTTGAGGGGAGACAGTTCGCAGCCCCTTGATTTATCTGAGCAGTCATCTGCTCAACACTCGCAGATCTATTCGCCGGTACACATCTCCGCAGCCGTCGTCCACCTCTGTCATTTAAGGCCTATGATGCACCGCAGTCACCTTGGCACCGGTCTTGGATAGTGATACTTTGTCATGTACGGTATAATTTAGCCACAGTGGCACCCAAACAGTTAACAAACCTATCCGTTTCGGAAGTGCTTCAACCCTTGGCCTGAATGCCAAAGATCATACCCTATTGGACGTCAGATAAATCGCCCCGTTTCCGTATTACGAGACTGCACAGTTTTCTACATCCCACCCAACACAGTTTACATACCTTCCACTGCTAATGCTGCCCCTGGCATATGTGGGTAGTTATTGCACGCTGACGTCTAATATATGCCGTGGTCACATCAGTGAGACTGGACCGCGTAGAATTCAAGCACAGGTTCGAATTGTAGAAGAGATTACGAACCAAACGAGTGCAATAATTGTTTGACTGAATACATAATTATCGTGTTCATAGGTTTTATAGGCAAATTCCCTCCAGAAATGTAATTTTCCCTGTGATTCGAACCCACTGATGTGTTGCCGATGAGATCTGAATAATTTTTAGATTTCTGCAAATGAATTTAGTACAATAGTCCATAGTTCAAACTTGCTTCGCCGCCACGGTTCCGCATAAGGAGTCCTTTTACCCATGGGGGCGTTGGGCTGGCGTCAATGAAGAATGACCAACTTAAAAGCCAGGAAGTCTCCCACGCAACTCTAGCTGAAATGCCACAGGAGGGTCAGCGTTGTCTCCCAAGCGAAGTTGCCTGCAAGGAACTACTTTTTACCGGTGTAGTTATTCTACTGTCTGTCCCTCGAAGAAATAAAACCAAGCAACACGCGCTCTGAAGTCCACTCGCAAGAAATATCTAGCCGCAGTTGGCTCATTTTGGTCCATCGTGAAGATTGCCGTGCAAGTGTACCACCATTTTAGTTGCAAAACGTGCTGGACTTCATCACCTTGAAGTCAGATGTGTACGAGAAACTCATGGTAGGAATTTGGTCACATTTCTAGAGCGTGTGCGCTATTTGGGCGATCGCTGTAACAACATGTACTCCTGTCTGATCCTACGAACACTCGAGTGCCGGCTGACTGGTGCTTTTGTTGTAACCAATACGCTCACATGCCTGTGCCCTCATTTTCGTGAGTTCCTCTCTCACGGCTCAGTAAGTATTTATTTATTTCCTTCCGATTAAAACAAACTCTTTATACACCTAGTAATTTTTCGCTTAACACTGTAACAAACTCCCTTCGTCATTTTTTGTCTGTTTTATGTATTCGTTTCCCAGTGGATAACTTTTTTGCGACTTTAGTTATCCACTATCGTGGATTCATGGCTGTTCCTATACTGTGAAGGCTGCCTCACCATTTTCCACGTGTCTGAGGTCAATTATTCAGATTCTGAATTCAATGGCAGTTACTCTATTACTCTTCCGTAGTTCTTCCACCTCTCACTAAGACTAAGATAAGCCACTATCGGAACACTATCTAGAGGTTGCAACATCTGATGCTTAAAGGTCCAGGAGACCGGCAATTTGTGCAAGAAAGCCACAAGTTTTAAAATTCCCAAACGGAATGACAGAATTGCAGTATCGCTTGTCATCATCGATGGAAATCAACTACCTATTTCAATAAAAGTTGTCCTACGTAATAATCGTACACCGTTTTCCATCTGTTAATCTCGTCAAGTGCAGTGACGAAGCTACACAACAGATTTCTACAATCCATCATATTATTATTATTATTATTATTATTATTATTATTATAATTATAATTGTGGAATTTAATAAGTCTTATTAATATTAATATCAATCAGAAACAGAAATAGTTGCAAAGTACAGTGTTTCTTGCATTTAACTTGCAAGAAATTCAGAGAGATACATTTGAGAAGTACATGCTCTCCATGCAATTTATTTAAGCATTGTAATAGGAAAAACCTATCAAAACTTAGACAGCTTCGTTATTTACACGATCTAAAATCGAAGTGTGCTCCCTCCATTTTCTGAACTTCCCTTAGCAATACCATTCTGAACAAAGACCTATACCTGCTTGTAAATTGAGGAAGGCTGTTTCCTGCTTTTCTCATTGTCTCGCCTTAACTCATGTGGTTTGTTGGTTCCACCTGTGGCTCACGAACGACGTCTGGTTTTTTGTTGGCAGCAGCTCTGGTCACAGCCTGTAACTGGCGGCTTTCCCTGACTAATGCTTTCTCCTGCTGGGCTATCAGCAAGCCCATGCATTTAGAGTTGCCCTAAAGCAGCCAACTGAAAAGTATACTGTGATACAGCTTGTAACATCTACAATTCCCTGCCATTTCCGTGATAGAAGTTTTCCTACTACTTTATTCCCCAAAAGTTACCAGAGGAATTTTGAAATTGGTTTATACAAAAACACAAATTCGTTCAGTCACGAGCCCCATGAACAGTTGCTATGAGCTTAAGTTATATTAGCTGTGAGGTGTTTTCGTAAACAGAAACTAAATATTAATTACTATCATACTGTTGCAACTACAACTTGACAAGCCTTTGTCTCCCTTTATAATTTTTACCCCCAAACTTCCGTCATCGAACTATCTATTCACTGATGCCTCTGAATGTATCCGATCAAACGATACCTTTGAAACGTAACAGCTCATTCTTCTTACGATGTCGAAGCTAATTTGGAGTGCTTGATAAACTATTAATTGATCAGGACCCATAAAAGCAATTTCGTGATTTGAGCTATGTAACAATTTTAAACAACTTCACATCGAAGTACTCACTAATATTACTTCCGTCCGTTGGTAGGAATGTCTTGTCAACTCGTTCAGTTGCAGTTAGGACTTTCCATTTACGAACACTCGAATAACAAAAGAGATATGAAATATATTGTAGTTATAGTGTTTGAAGCCTTAAAAACACTATTTCTCATCCTGTCAGCTTACTACGCTGTAGGCCAACGTACCATCTAATTGATACATATTTATTGTAATTCATACAACGTAACCAGATTAATAATGTACACAAAGTGTTTATTTTGGCTGCGGTATTTATTAAAATTCTATTCACGCGAAAAAATATGTACAGATATTTGGAACAGGAAATATGGTAGGAATATTTGGTATAATATAATTTCATGTAATTAATATACAAATGGAATCGGCATGGTTTACTCGCGTGATTTCACTCATTTTTCCATGAGAACAATATAAGTGTAACTGTCATTGTATCTTATTTCATGCATTTCAATTGTAACCACTGGATGTTAACATTTTTTGTAATTATCAACAAGTTCTGTAATTATCACTAGCCAGTTTACTATACGCAACAGTACATCAGTTGTTGGAGTGAATAAGGTGCGCGAGAAATCGTGTCGTGGGCCCAGTACGATGGAAGATCTTGAGAACACCGTGTGGTGTAATAAATTGTACACCTGAAATAATAACTGACTATTCACATCTTTTGAGAACAGCGGTCTTCTTTGGCCCATCTTCACTTAAAAACTTACAGGAGGTATCATCTGCAGCGAAGCATCGAAATGAAGATAAGTTCTGGACAACGTTTACTATTTTGAGCAAACTGAGTCACACCTAACCAACTTTAAGAACATTTATTAGAGCTAATGCTGACAAAATTATTATTTCGTAAAGCTGTTTACTTTGAATTATTTTCTGTGCAAGGCGGTTACACCTCACCTTCTTTCAGTCATATTGTGCTACAACAGTCTCCTCTCCCCAATTCGGTTCGGTATCTGTTCGTATACGTACCGAAATTTTATGGGTCTTTTCGTGGACAGATGTTACGACAAGAGAAACGTTGCGAGAGCAGATCGATTTCGCTCACCTTCTCCATGTCCTCCTTGAACTTGTTGAAGACGGACGTGCTGCGCGTCATGGCGGTCTGGAAGTCGTCGAACTTCTCGGCGTAGAGCGCCAGCTGGCTGCGCAGGTTCTCCTCCGTCTGCTCCATGGCGTGCACCTGCTCCTCGTACTTCATCACGTCCTGCAACACCACCACACACACTCAGCGCCTCCTCTCCCAGTCTGGACAACAGGCAGGCTCCATAAACTCGGCTCACCATAAGGGGCCAGTGGCCTAACTATAGTATGATCGGCAGCTGGTAGTGCTGTTGCCAGCTGACAACTGTGAAGCGTAAACAGCTGCTGCTAAAAAAAGGGTCGTGCGTAGGGCTACGACAACAGTGTGGCGTTGGCATTTAGGATCGCGATACGCGTTGATTGAGGCAGGCGCGCGATGCTGCCGCGCCAAGTCCACTGTAACGGTCAGAGAGATCTCTCGCCTGCTGTAAGTTACGTCAGCACGAGCGCGTGCCCCGAACACAATTGTATCAAAATTTAAGAAAGGCGAAAGAAAAGATGAAGGGTAAGTAGAAGTAGTGATGGTAGTAGGAGGAGCAGGAAGTAAAAGTAGAAGTAATGATAATAGTAGGAAGAAGGAGGGCATAGATCAGAGGGCAATAAAATGGAACGGGGCAGAGATGTATGAAAGGAAATCTGGAGGCAATTCACAGTGAAATGTGTTGAGCGAAAGCTCCATAAAACCTACCTGTCCTTGCTACTGAGACGATTGTTCCTAGTTTTTGGCTACTACATTGAACCACTCTCGTTATACAAAGTGAGCGTGGAGAGCGATCGAATGAAGACTTTATTTTGGCTTTGTTTTGTTTGTTACCGCTTCTCAGTGATCAACAAATGAAAAAGGAATCGCGATATTGTTGCAACGTTGATCACACTGAACGTGTGAACAGGCTAAGAAACGATGAGGATTACACAGAAATGGGGAATGTCGGCAACCTAATGGCGAGAGTGGAGGGGGAATTGCGGAAAGAAGGAAATGGAGGGAGGAGGAGGATTGTATAGCTCTTTGCCCTGGTGTCAGTTATGTTGCCACACTGAATGGGACACACTGTTCGATCTGTTCCTTACTGTCTTTGTTATGCCTTCCTTGGTGTGTGAGGTCTACTTTTCGCAAGGCACCCACAAGAAATTACCCATAAATCCTTCCATAAGCCAGCTGTACCATCATAGTTTACCAACAGAAATTGGGGTTTAACGAACTGTCGACGATAAGGTCATTATAAAGATGGTGCACAAGTTGAATTGTGCACCATCCAGCACACAGTGTATTTATTGCTGCCACTGGAGATTAACTTATCACTTCATACGGGACAGGATACTATTCCCTGCTCACACAGTACAACTGACGATAGACATTAAGGCAGAGTTCTGTTTAACGTAACT
This sequence comes from Schistocerca americana, assembly GCF_021461395.2. Classification (NCBI taxonomy): domain Eukaryota; kingdom Metazoa; phylum Arthropoda; class Insecta; order Orthoptera; family Acrididae; genus Schistocerca; species Schistocerca americana. The sequence goes on along the minus strand of NC_060119.1, from coordinate 556,296,999 downwards.
ATCGCACTGCTGGCTCAGTAGAAAGACGATTCTGTCGTCTTCGGCGATGAATGAGCGGCGTTGTGCTCAGGCGTAAGCAAGTAAGCTGATGCAGTGGCGTGTGGCATGGCTAGGCCGTTGTCACTCGAATCATCACTACGTGTGGTAGCGGCTGTGCCAACTGGTGGCTTCGTCACGCGGTACCAATCTTGCCTTGGCACCTTGCTATTCGGACGACACCACAGAGGACTCCTCTGAAAAGCCGACGTGGTGCCACACTTTCATCCAGTGCCGACGTTGGGCGCACTAATGTCGGCGCGCATCCCTCTGCTGAGGCGTTAAGAGAAGCCCCAATAGAGGTCGCCACACTGCCAGTCCATGGTGCTTCAGACGTCACCGCACTGTACCTTTGGGTACTTGTGTTGGATTAACCAAGACCGTTTCTTGACTCCAGGTACATGAAGCTGCTGTACGATCCTGCAAGGCCGAGTGAACAATATACATCCTCTCGGGCGATAGTCGTGTGGAACTGACGTGATCCTCCATGACGTTTAGCACGGCTCTCCTGAATCTACTGATTCCAGGTTGGCATGACAGTCACGGCATCCCGACCTATGTGAGCAGCTGTTCAAACTGGCTACAATGCAGCTATTGCCAACTTCCAGCATATGCTGGTAGAGGCCACAACATGATCTCACGAAGCAACATTCAAATGTGATTTCTCAATTAGAAGCTCGCTGTGTAATCTTTCCTTATATACAGAATATCAGTGACGTCACTCCTACCTATTCTGTGCAGTTGGGCTAAAATTCGTAACATCTGCAAATCCAAATATGTAGTACACTGCCTGCAAATTTGATGCTAGTTTCTTTCGCCTTCGTGGTGTAGCAGTTTCAATGTCCAGAAGCGTAATACGATTCTCGCATTTTTTAATCGCCAGTTTAAGATGGTAGCCTAAATTTATTTACATTATAGGTCGTTTATGAAATAAATGTAAGGACGGACCTGGGGGGTGAGTGCTAATGTGCTTTGCTGAGATCCTTGTAGAAAGACTGTGGGACTCTTGGGTCATACTACTTGTTCGGCTAAACCGCTAGAGAATGCAATGATTTCATTTAAAGTTTTTTCGGAATTTAACTATGAGCGTTCCATGGGCAATGAATTGTCCTCAGTGATACTTTAATCTTAGAAGATTATGTACAATAACACAGTTTAAGTAATATTTTGCGTAGCAGCATGTACTATTGATATCGCTCACAGACTCGCGTTTCATATGCTACTCGCTTAAGAATGATGTTCAATAAATGTTCGTAATTCGACGTGCAGACATCATGTCTTAATTTTTGGTGTAGCCCAGTGGTGATCTTGTACTCACATGTTCATGAACTTTACAGAGTAATATTTCTCCTGTCTGAAGTGTGTGCAGTTACCTCCTGGCCTACTATGATCCCCTGACAACATGCAAATCCATCATAGTCACTGAACACTACGTAAATCGAGGATCTCAACGACCAAGTCGCTGCTAAATGGCGGAACTGTGAATTCCGTGGTGTGTCGAGAGGCTCAGTGCTAATGGAGAGTGGTACTCACGTTGAGCAGCTGCTGCTTCTCCCTGAGCAGCTGTTCCTTCTCCAGGTTGGCCTGCATCCTCAGCTCTGCCATCTGGGCGTTGTGCAGCTGCGTCTCCAGCTCAAGCTGCTTCGACATCTTCTCCACTTGCTGGAACATACGAGACGCCATCAAATCCTCTCCCACATACAGTACACTAAAGAAAACGTAGGCTGCATTACTATTAAGGAATTGATTATTTAAATTAAGTATGGAAATTTAGTGCCATGTTGATAATTATGAGATACAGCAACACAGATCTTATGTAATAAGAAGATCATTATGTAGTTGCGAGTAGTGTGTGAGGAACATACGTCAGTAGGACAACAGTTGCAGCAACTAGGGGGCGTGGAAGTATTATGTAGGGTACATACTCCAATATCACTGGAACTGGTCGACAAGTGATGAGAGCTTTTGCGTATAGTTACTTCGAATGCTGAAAGTTGTGGCTAGTGCTGCTATCTGTGACTTGAGAACGGCCGAATGCTTCCAGAGTTGTCCGAAGAGGGTGGTCGGTGCTGAGTGAATACTTCTGGTCCCTTTAGCGCTGGCTTGTTCTGTTCAGCGCTGCTCTGGTCTCGACGCCATAATGATCCCACAGATGCAGCCTGTAGCTGCTGTTTAAGTCAAATCTGTCTCAGCTTAGATAACGCTGCCTATGAGGAAACGTATGTGTTTATTTGTTACACAAATTTGTGGGGCCAATGCAAACAGAATGGGTGCTTTCGCCATTTTATAGACGGTGTATAATTGGTCTGTATGATCGTAACTGGGGGGGTGTAGTTGTACGAGGGACCAAACCGTATGTATGCTACAATGTGAATGACATCAGTGGCCACACAAATTGTAACATCCTCCTAGACGCTGTACCAGACTGACCTGAAAGAACAACAGGACATTCCAGTGTCTAGGAGGGACTGCAACGCAGCAACAGTTTGCATGTGAGCAACTATACCGTCACACCAGTGAAAGTTCCACGTGATCAACAACGCCAAGTGCACATATGGATAGGTGTCGAAACAGGTGAGAATCGGTTGAAAAATGGTATAGTGTAATCTTAACTGAATGCTCCTATTACTGGCTTGTGTGTGATACTCAGAATCATCTCAGACGATGTACAAGGGAAAGCGGCAAACTAATATTTCTGAAACGCGGAAAGAAGGGTATTGGGTTTTTGTAAAATTCCCATTAGTGGTCGCTGAGGGCAGAATGACTGTTTCAACAGTGTGTTGACAGGATCTGCGGTTCTGCATTTGCCCTATAATAGTGCATTTTTCTCTTTTCAAATGGTGCAAGGCATCGAGTGCACTGACTGCCAGATGAGGCGTTTGAACCTGTGGTGGGTGGAGGGCGTAGTTCAGGCCAGAGGTTCTGTGATTTTTTCATGATTGTTTTTCGAGCTAAGATTTGGGCCCACTCATTCAAGCTACCATGGGCATAAAAATATATTTAATGTAACATTCTTGGTGACCAAGTGCTGATCTTTCTACATCTTCGCGGTGGGAGTGCTGTGGACACCACCGGCAAGAAGAGGAAATCAGCAGTTTTCACACAGGACTGCACGCATATATTCCTGTTTGACGAAGACTCTTGCACCTCGGCTTTCCGACAAAATGAACTGGCCTCATTTCCGATGGAAAATTTCTGGTGGTATTTGGAACAGCAGGTGAAACGTATCAATCAACATGCCCGCAAATTCGTAGCTCTACTGGGTCTAAACAACAGATAGTGCCTTAGACTGAATATAGCATAGCTGAAAAAAACTTGTAGACACTCTTCCTCGCGCGACTGAGGCCTTTATGAAGGCTAGAGGAGGTGTTGAGCAATGTGTCTCCTGCGAATGACTGGTTATTGGCGGAAGTGCTTGTTTATAAATGGAAATGTTTGCTGTTATTGTAATGAAACTGTGTGTAAGTTTATAATTTGTGAAATAAAGCTCGCTACGAATGTTGTTCTGTGAAGGTAGTGTCAACTATGGAGGAGGTGACGCACCTGGTCGCGGAGGCGCTGCTGCTCCACAAGCTGCTGGAAGCGTCGCTGCAGCTCGCAGTTGTCGTCGCGCAGCTGGCTGGTGCTGCTGTTGTTGACGTGCACCTGCGCGCTCACCTCGGCCAGCATCTTCTGGAACTTGTCCGTCATCTCGCGGTGGCGCGCCTCCTCCTCGCGGATCCTCTGCAGGTTCTCATCCTGCGGCCAACCGGACCACCACCTCACTCACTTGAACAAACTAAAGCCGAGTGGCTGCGGTACATGCAGACACCCCTAAATGAGATACCAGTATAAAGCAACAATGCCAGAATCGACAACTTTACGAAATCGAAAACTCTGTTCTCGATGAACATAAGGAATCGAACACACATCCGAGAACCGAGAAACTTTCATGAGTACAGCCAAACTGCAGCCGGCACCACACTTCACCCGCAAAGCAGGATGTACTCGTACAATTATCAGTTCCCGGACGTGTCTCTACAGGATGGTCAGAAAAGACTGAAAAACTTTTAAGGGTGTCGCCGGGTAGTTGTGCTAAGAAATAACTCTTAAGAAAAAAATTAAATGCCTTGCGGCTTTCTGAGTTAATTAGCATTGCGCGTGCAAATTCAAGAGGCTGACCTGACACAAAAGTCGCCAAACGCGTTCTTCTTTTAGTTTCTTAAAACCAAACAAAAGTGTTGTACAAAAATTGGACATAGCGCGGTACTAAGTACCGAACCCGAGCCAAAGGCTAAGCCTCCAGCACTGTCATCTACACCAGGCATGTTCAGAGGTGGCTAGGCGAACACGAGCGCTCACGCTTGCTCGCCGCCTGGCTAGTGAACGCTCACGGTAAAATGCACTACCCAGCGCAGGGTAAGTGCAATCTGTGCGCTGTCTTCAAAGGAATGACCATGTGTTACATCAGTCATAACTTTAAGGCGCGTATACACTATATAGGCCAACGAACGACAGCCAACCGTTTCGTAGGTCGAGATTTGCTTTGCATATACGGGCGCAAATCGGAGCCAACGAAGCGGTTGGCCTTGGTTGTGGTTTGGTCTACTGGCGATAACATCAAACCGTTGTTTTTGGTTGCGTTGGGACCGCTGTCCTAGTGTGAACGCCGGTCGAATGTTCGTTGGTTTAGTAGCGATTTGTTGTAGCTCTAGAACGGTCATGTATCTAATTTTTTCAGGACAGTCGCCTCTCGCACTTACTGTGTTTTATTAACAGGTTTCGCTCGTTAATTTAACACGAACATCGTCAGAAACTCTGGAATATATAGTTTAAAGTACAGTAAGTGGTTGTTAAATTAAAGAGCGATACCAGACAACAGAATGTACTGAGTGCGACTTGTCCCGAAAAAACTTAAGTTTCAGAAGTCAGTCTCTTCCCTGCTCCCTAAGGATTTCTATTTATTGTGTTCAAAAATACTGGAGTATAGAGCGAAATATGGAGAGACAATTATAGCTGATAGAGTTTTACTGTGGATGGAAATGTTTATAGGTCCCTACGAACCGCAATCAGAAAGCAATATAAACGATGTGAAAAAGTAAATGGTGTCTTTATTGACGTCTTTTCGCCGTGAACGACGAAGAGGAACAAGCAAAACTAGGAGCAGTTACGAACTTTCTTCTGTAGATGTAACTTTCCTAAAAGAGGTGTTATTTTTGGAAATTTTAGAACCTACACAATTCAATAACGATTAGAAATTCCTGCAAAAACCCTACAAGCTCTTCACACTGTTTCTGACCACCCTGTAGAGGACATGCGCCCATAATGTGTGATTTCGTGTCATCTCCAACGCCTCTAAAGAAACCAATTGATGTTAAACCTTCCATTTATAAAACTACATCTGTTTCTGAAATAACTTTTTCCATAAAAATCACAAAAGAACGCTTTTCGTATTAGTGTGTTTTCTTTCCCACACCTTCTTCCTACGCTATTTTAAGGAAAATATTTCGCTGGATGTACTGTCGAATCGACACCTGATAATGGTGGTGGTGGTTGTTGGGATGTTTAAGGGGGACTAAACAGCTAAGGTCATCAGTCCCCCAACCTGATAATGATCCTGTTATAGTTTCGTTATTGGTTGTACTTAAGCACCCCACTGCAAGTAAATTGAACAACTTACCATTTTATTTGCACTTGTTTATAGGGAAAATGTTTGCATGACTTCTTTTCGTTTGCGAAAGAGAATAAAGAGTGTTTGAAAACTGTAGACTTAAACAGAATATTAAACAACTTCAGTAATTATCAGAAGTTGTTTTCAAAATATTTTATCCTTTTGTGTTTTAACGATCGCTTCTGAAAGTTAATGGAACAACTCTTAGTGAAATTTTATGTGGTTATGTTAATACAAATATAAAGTATGCGTATTAAATTTTTTAAAAATATATCTTACTGAAATTTTCTTTTTTATATAACAAGTGAACAAGGGAAAGCTGTTGCATAAATTTCCGTAGTAAAAAGCAGCTGGAAAGAAACTTAACCCCAGCGTCGTTAAACCCTAACATAGTGCAAGCAATAAGGGTACCCGAAGACGATGTTCGAAAATGAATTAAAGTTCAGGGAAAAGAAACATCAACTTTAAGATTCAGAGATAACGTCTTAATTCTATTAGAAACGACAGAGGACCTGGAAATCAGATAAATGGAATGGATAGCGTCTCGCAAGGACGTTGTAAGATCAATATAAACAAAAGTGAAACAGCGGCTAATGGAATGTATCCTAATTAAATCAGGTCATGTTCAAAGAACTAGCGCAGCAAATCAACCGCTAAAAGCGTAGGTTGAATTTTAGTTTTCGGTACAAAAAGGATATAAAATGTGGACTGGCAATACCAAGTACGAATTTAGTGAAAAAGTGAAAAATGCTAACTTCTAATATAAATTTAAATGTTACTCTTTTTTCTGTAACTACACTCTCAAGGGAAAAAAATAGGTGCAACACGAAGCTATCATTAGAATGGGATGGAAATCGGTAGATGTGATGAGGTACATGTACAGACAAGCAAATGATTACAGATCCAGAAAAACTGGATGACTTATTCAAGAGAAACAGCTTGATAAATTGAGCAAATGAATAAAGCATTGGTCCACCTCTGACCATTATGCAAGCAATTATGCGGCTTAGAATTGATTGATAGAGTTGTTGGATGTCCTGCCGAGTTATATTGTGCCAAATTCTGTCCAACTGACTAGTTACACCGTCAAAATCCCCGAGAAGGTTGGAGGGCACTATCCATAACGTTCCAAACATTCTCATTTCGGGGGAGTTCCAGCGATCTTGCTGGACAAGGTAGAGTTTGGTACGCTTAAAGACAAGCAGTAGAAACTACTCTCGTCATGTTTGGGCTAAAATGTAAGGCCAGATTGACTTGCCATGAAGGACAACAAAACGGGGCGTAGAATACCGTCGACCAACCGTTGTGCTGTAAAAATACCACAGATGACAACCGAAGGGGTCCTGCTATGAAATTAAATGGCCCGGATCATCGATCCTGGTTGTTGGGCCATATGGCGGACGACAGTGTTTGGTATCCGACCACTATCCTGGACTTCTCCAGAGACGTCTTCGGCCTGGAATCTCATTGACTGGAGTAGAATTGTCTTCAGAGATGAATCCCGCTTCGGATTTAGACCCAATGAGCAACGAAGATGTGTCTAAAGATGCCGCAGAGAGTGGTGTGAAACCAATCTAACTGTCGCCCGCCATACGGTTCGACAACCAGGAGCAATGGCCCGGGGGCCATTTCTTTTCATAGCAGGATCCCTATGGTTGTCATCCGCTGCACCCTTACAGCTCAGCGGTACGTTGACGATATTCTAAACCCCGTATGTTGTGCTTTATGGAAACCATCCTGGGTTTACATTTCGGCAAGATAATTCCCGTCGCACTCGGTAAGAGTTTCTGCTGTTTGTCTTCGCGTTTGCAAATCTCACCTTGTTCAGCAAGCAGATCTCTCCCAACTGTAGAACGTTTGGAGCATTATGGGCTGTGCCCTCCAACCATCTTGGAATTTTGACGATCTAACGCGGTAATTGAACAGAATTCGACACGATATCCCTCAAGAGGACACCCAACAACTTTACCAGTCACTGCCAAGCCGATTAACTACTTGCATAAGGGGTAGAGACGGACCTACGTGTTAATGACTTGCTCAATTTGTGAAGCTCTTTCTCTTCAATAAATCAACCAATTTTTCTGAAATTATAATCAGTTGTTTATCTGTACATGTACATTACATATACCTATTTCAGTGCCATTCCTGTGTGGTGACCTTTTTTGTCTTTGAATGCATTTGTCGAATTGCAGCCTTATATGGAAGTGAAGTGTGGCAATCAAGATTACAGACAAGAACAGAATAGAAGCCTTTGATATGTGATGCTACAGAGGAATGCTGGAGATTTGATGTGTCTACCAAAAATTAATAAGATGGCTATGAACATACTCGTGCAGAAAAGAGCTTTACAGCACAGCTTGGCTAAAGCTAGCGAAAGGTTGATAGAACGAGTCCTAAGGCACCAAGGAGTAGTTGATTTGATGACAGAGAAAGCATGAGTGGGAGACCAAGGCTTGGCTGCAGTAAGAATATTCAATTGTATGTAGGCTACGATCGCAGCTATGAAAAGATTTGCACAGGATAGACCTGTGCGGAGAGCTGCATCAAACCAGCCTTCAGACCAAAAGCCAATAACTTTATACACTGTGCATCGACAGAAATTGGTAAGTAGTGCACGTGCGACATTGAAATGAAACAATATACGTAGACAAGAGAGAGGAGGTATGGGGTGCTTGGTGTACCTTGATGGCCTTGTTCTGCTTCTGCAGCTCGCGGCAGAGGCTCTCGAGCTGTGTGCGGGCCCGCATGGCCTTGTGCAGCTCCACCTGCATGTGGTCGCGCTCCTTCTGCGTGCTCACCAGCTGCTCCTCCAGCTGGGCCTCCACCTCCTGCAACACACACGGCACCACCCCTCATGACTTTACTACAAGTATACTGCACAAAACAAGTTTTACACCAGATGGACATCTGCGTACGTGGGGGAGTTCACATTCAAGAGGAGCAGAGCATGACTGAATTACCTCGACGAAACTAAAAACATAAATTCACTATTACATAAAATCAGTTCCAAAGTGGACATCGTGCGTCTGAGTCACGCTGGGTGACTGAATACTGTAATGCTCCACTCCGTTCAGTGTAATACGCTTGGGTGTTCTTTGTGCGGTGTCCAGATGTTGATCGCGATGTGCTGCTCTTCGATGGTGGTTCTTCTAAGGGTATAGTATTTGTGAGTAGTGTACCCTCAACTGGTCCCAAGAATGTTCAGTCAGTTTCATGTCAGCAGTTACCACAGGTCATTCGATTCGGTTAATTCCTGCCTTCCCGAGGAACAAGCTCCAGATGCGGCGTCGATGTGCTTGTGCATTATCTCCGAGATATTAGCTGTAGGTATGGACAGGAGGCTGGAGGATCCTGTCCCTATACTGCACAGCCTCAAATACCCTCGACAGCGATGGGATGAAGTGAGAGGCGTCGGACGTCTATATGTGATACATGGTACTGATCCACATTACTGCTGAACACATGGCACGCCATTCATCACACGTGCATTGGTAATTGGGCACATCCACACTCTTATACTGGCTGTGGTGGTCTAGTGGTTAAAACACTAGACTCTGGTCCTGGAAGTCCAGGCTCAATCCTATACCTGTATAGGATTGAGCCTGGACTTCCAGCGATTTTTCCTCGTTCCAGTCCCGCCAGGATGGTCCCACGCCCACTCAGCCTTCTATCAAATGAATGTACTGGGGTACAAGGCGGCTGGTGCGATTATCCCTACTCTAGTGTCGCAGCGAAGAAAGGATCCACTCTGCCTGCAGTCAGGCCAACAGCCTGGCCATAAGGTTGAGTCACACATTTTGCCTTTCACACTCTTATACAACAATGATCAGGCGTCAGAAAAATCGGTCACTGGTGAGTGACAACAGCCAGAAGCGAATGATCCAGATTCCTATCGAGGTGTTCCCTCTTCGCCCATAATAGTGTTAGGGAGTTTTACTGTTTTCGTAAAGGACACTTACAAGTCAAATTCATTATGTGGATATGCTTTGCAAAAGTTATTGAAAAGGCTATGTAGGTAAGGATAGTTGATCATTTTATATCACACGATTTGCTGTCAAATGTACAGTGCGGCTTTAGAAGTCGTTTAACAACTGAAAATGCTATATTTTCTTTTCTCTGAGGTACTGGATGGCTTAAACAAAAGGTTTCGAAAGCTTGGCATATTTCTTGATCTAACTAAGGAATTTGATTGTGTTGATCACAAAATATTGCTCCAGAAGTGGACCATTACGGAATACAGGGAGTAGCTCACAACTGGTTCACCTCTTACTTTAGCAACAGGCAGCAAAAGGTCATTATTCACAACGTTGATAACGGCTGCGACGTGTGGTCTGAGTGGGGTACTTTCAAGTGGGGCGGGGGGTGCCCCAGGGATCAGTGTTAGGACCACTCCTGTTTCTTATTTATATAAATGATATGCCCTCTAGTTTTATGGGTAACTCTAAAATATTTTTGTTTGCTGATGACACTAGCTTGGTAGTGAAGGATGTTGTGTGCAACATTGGCTCGGTTTCAAATACTTTAGTACATGACCTTAGTTCACGGTTTGTAGGAAATTAACATTAAATTACAGTAAGACTCAGTTTTTACAGTTTCTCACACACAATTCAACACAATCTGACGTTTCAAATTCACAGAATGGGCATATGATAAGTGAAACTGAACAGTTCAGATTTCTAGGTGTTCAGATAGATAATAACCTGTCGTGGAAAGCCCACGTTCAGGATCTTGTTCAAAGACTTAATACTGCTATTTTTACTATTCGACCGGAATCAGAAGTGAGTGATCGTTCGACACAAAAATTAGTCTACTTTGTTTATTTTCATTCCCTATTGTAGTATGGTATTATATTTTGGGGTAACTCTTCCCATTCTAAAAGGATATTTTTGACTCAGAAACGGGCGGTTCGGGCAATTAGTGGTGTGAGTTCACGAACCTCTTGTCGACATTTGTTCACGAGTCTGGGTATTTTGACATAGGCCTCTCAATACGTATATTCCTTATTGTCGTTTCTTGTTACCAATATTAGTTTATTCCCAGGAATAAGCAGCTTTCACTCGGTTAATACTCGGCAGAAATCAAACGTACATTTGCATCGGACTTCCTTAACTCTTGTGCAAAAAGGTGTGCAGTATACTGCTGCATCCATTTTAAATAAGCTGCCACTCGAATTCAAGACTCTTAGCAGTAATCCACGCGCTTTCAAATCGGAACTGAAGAGTTTCTTCATGGGTCACTCCTACTCTGTCGAGGAGTTCCTTGGAAAATTAAGCTGATTTGTATTGTATTGCTGATAGCGTTTACTCAAACTTATGGACTGATTTTTTTAAGGTTCATGGACATTTATTTTTATCTGTTATTACGTTTATGTTGTAATTTCATGTACTGACACGTTCCATGACCTTGGAGATTTGCTCCTCAATTTGGTCCTACGAAACTTGACGAGTAAATAAACAAATAAATTTCATGATGTATGGTTCGACATACACCTTCAAACCTGCAGCTTACAGTACTGTTGCATCCTCCTCTGGGCTCTTATGAGCCATGACGTGCAAATAGCAGCCACCAATTGGTGCAGACACCATGGGTACGCACTACAAGACAGATCTTCAATGTTTTCCGTCTCACCGTATCGGATATGGCTAAAATGGTTCAAATGGCTCTGAGCACTATGGGACTCAACTGCTGAGGTTATTAGTCCCCTAGAACTTAGAACTAGTTAAACCTAACTAACCTAAGGACATCACAAACATCCATGCCCGAGGCAGGATTCGAACCTGCGACCGTAGCGGTCTTGCGGTTCCAGACTGCAGCGCCTTTAACCGCACGGCCACTTCGGCCGGCATATCGGATATGACATCAGTTGCATGGTCACAGCTTGAAATCATTCTCTGAGGGATGCTTATACACTGAGCAAGTCTATACAAGCCAAGCTGTCTCGTTCATGGCTGGAGACCCAGTGCTCTCTATCGAACTGCATGGAGAGCGCAGGTTTCTATTACACGCATTGCATACACTAACTTCAAATTCACATCATATGAATTATGCACAATGTTCGAAGTCATTTTCGAGGTATATTTATTGCAGGATCTACACAGAACAACTAATTTCGACGCTAAACCCTTACTGCTACTTTGTTGTTCAGTTAGATCCAGACAGCCTACATGATCACATTGTTTACATTTGGCCACTCCCTTTGTCAAAAAAATAAGATGCCCACATCAACAACAACAAATCCACTACAAACAGCGTCATCGTTAAAACAAAAATTTGAAGGACCAGGTGTGCCATGTGGGGGTTTCTTCCCTGAAGAACTGATACATAGATTACTTTCAACGGCGTGGCTTGCTTTGTTTGTGAACTGGTTACCACGGAATTTCGTTTTATTGAATTTCTTGATGCGTGGCATAGTGTGTATTTATTGCACAGTAAAGGATACGTACTTCCACAAATATATGTAGCACTAGGGCAACAAATATTCAGTAACACGTGTACAAACTGCTTCAGCGAAACAAAAGTAAATACTAGCAAAGGTAACCATTTACAGACGCTTGAAACATGCACTGTTACCAACATATACAATTTATCATGTGTATAATCGCTGGAAACAGAAAATTCACCGTTCTTTTCGAAATAATACTGGTTTCTGTAACAGAAATAAAGGGGACGTGGCGGCATACATTTAAAATTGGCTATATATAGGTTGTTTTTCCATTTGAAACCGTATAATGTATATATCAATGTAATCAGCAAAGGCTATAGAATTTAATAAAGTCACAAAAAATTTCGATTTTTCCACTATTTATAAGTACCCTGTATTCTTAAGGAACAACTTTGTAGTCTGCCGAAGCCGTGCTGGCGCGACTGTTTAGGAAGAGTCGGCATGGAGTTCTGCATGCGGAAACCAGGTCGCATCTGACCCATATGTTCGCAAACTTTATAAATAGTTATGGCATCCGTTTCAGCTGACACTTTATGAAGCAGCGGTCTCCCCACGTGCTCTGCCTAATAAAAATGATACTATTGGCTACAGCTCTACTAAAAATCCTGCATAACGGAGAGAAATGTCAGAGACGTAGACTTCCCAGAACGAAATTTTCACTCTGCAGCGGCGTGTGCGATGATAAACTTTCTGTCAGATTGAAACTGCGTGCTGGACAGGGACTCCAACTCGCGAATTTCGCCTACCGCGGGCAAGCATTCTACCAAGAGCTCTACTAAGTGAGCTACCCAAGAACGACGAGGTGAGGTACTGACGGTAGTAAGGCTGTGAATCGTGCTTGGGTAGCTCACTTGGTAGAGCACTTGCCCGTGGAAGGCGAAGGTCAAGGGTCCCGAATTCGTGTCTCGGCACACAGTTTTAATCTTGCAGGAAGTTTCATGTAGACAATCATGGGCCAAGATTGGGACAATCCTTCACTTTTGCTCATGCGCAATTTTGGTGGCATCGCGAGCGAAGGTGCGGCGAAGCGCAAGTTTTAGCATCATTCCAGATAGAGGCTTCGACACTGGACATTCGAAATTAGATTTTGGACATTCGGTTTTCGACACATGCGCGACGGCTTTCTGCAGTCCGCAACTCACCACCCAGCCACACATTAAATGTAAAGTTCATACAACAATGGGGTGAGTCTGCAGCACTGACGTGGAAGTAGGCGCGGTTCTATGCTTCACATAACTAGGCACTTTGATCGCTCAGGCATCACGAGTTGATGTCACGGATATCGCTTTCTGTCTGGTCTTCATGCATGTTTGACTCCTTCAACTTTTCAAAATAGACGCAATCATCATGGTCAATCCGACACCACATTTGCTATTCAATTAAGTATATCGCGAATTTATTATCATACTTGGCTTCATTCCTCCCCGTGGTATACTTTCCGATCCAGTATCACAAGGAACTAATTCAGATTCTGTCCTGCACTCACTCCGATTTTCGAGATGATCAGATTTGTAATTTCACGTCGTTTATGGCTCTATATACAGTCAACCTTTGTCAATAAGTTGTGATTTTAATTTCTGCAAATGATCGCGAATGCACCCGTGGTGTACGGGTTGCGTCTTTGATTAGTTATCAAACCGTCCACGGTCCCGGGTTCGAAATCCGCCACCACTTAAATTTTGGTTAATGATCAGCACTGGCGGCAGAAGCCTTCCGGCATAAGAAGTCACCCTCATTCTGCCAACGGCCTTGTCAAAGAGGGCGGAGGCGCGGACAGAGATGCACGGCACTCTTGTCCTTGGGGTGGGAAACTGCCCCTAAAGGTGGAATAATTACCAATGATCAAAGGGTGGAAACCACCGCATTAAAGACACAGGAGGTGTGGCCTGTAATTGAAAAAGTGTCATGATGATCTCTCCATTGGCAAAAGATTCCGGAATAGTCCCCCATTCGGATCTCCGGGAGGGGACTGCCAAGGCGGAGGTGACTGTGAGAAAAAGATTGAATAATCAACGAAAGGATAACGTTCTACGAGTCGGGCGTGGAATGTCAGAAGAGACGAGTATAGGGTAATATCAACATCAGCAGAAAATGGTATAATGGGAGTAGGATTCGTTATGAATAGGAAGGTACGGCAGAGAGTTACTGTGAACAGTTCAGTGATAGGGTTGTTCTTATCAGAATCGACAGCAAACCGACACCGATAACGATAGTTCAGCTCACATCCCACGCTGAACATGAAAACTTAAACTTTGTGTTCTGCCTTACGGCAGGTCTTGTCATGGGGGAAGCCTCGTCAGAGAGGTCCACCGCATGAGCGTCTAGGGAAGTGATTCCAGTGGTGGTTTCCCGTTGCCTTCCACTGGTGATGAAATTATAATGAGGACAACACAACACCCAGTCCCCGAGCGGAGAAAATCTCCGACCCAGCTGGGAATCGAACCCGGGCCCCTTGGCGTGACAGACCGCCGCGCTGACCACTCAGCTTTTTATTTATTTATTTATTTATTTATTTGTTTCACTCATAGCAATTTCATTTCCAGAAATTTCATATTTCGTTTATTAAACACACAGAAATCACGAAATCATTACTGAGGTATGCGCTCTTACATGTAAGTAATAACGAATATTGCAGAAAAATCTTAAGTTACACGAATAGCAGTGTCTCAGAACGTGTTGCGTATATGAAGAGGAAAAAAATTTCTTTCACCCATCCGTGCGCGAACCCACTTCCCTTTATATGGCACTCCCGCGCGCTGACCACTTTTCCCCCCACAAAAACAGTAACAAAAATGGCTACAATGAAATGACATAAGTAAGGTGACATAATTTCAGTCATGAATTACAGCATTCAAAGAATGAGGAATCATACTCAGTCTTTAGCAGTAGCACAATTTAGCACCTTCACTGTCACCTTCAACTGGTGGCAGTTCAGCATGCACATTTTCTTCTTCTGCAGCCTGAGGTTCGCCATAATCATTTCCCAGACCCAAATTAATCATTCAGTAAATCCTTGCTGTGTATTCCTTCCACGGTAAATTACGTGGACAGAAGAGCAGTCCCGAACACCGACATCACAAAATCCTTCACTGCCTTGTTATTTTTGTCAGTTCCAGCTTTCTAAACGCATCCTTGGGGAGTTCAAGATCTTCCTTTGTAACAGACACCAGATGTTTGTCGTCATATTCTTGTATCTGCTGTACTACTGATTTATTTTTCACGTGTCACTCGTGTCACTTGCAGGTGAGGTTAGGGTCGGGAACGTAACCCAACCCATTCCCTCTCTACTAGAAATCCAGTTCCTAACCTATACCCATTCTGTTGAAGACAATTCGGAGCATGTTACCATTTTTGCAAGTACTCGCAGTGTTGCGGCAAGTCTGTCTTTCGCAGGCACGGCATTTCTGGGGTGTGTTCTCACTCGTAATATGAGAGCCGGCCGCGGTGGCCGTGCGGTTCTGGGCGCTGCAGTCCGGAACCGCGGGACTGCTACGGTCGCAGGTTCGAATCCTGCCTCGGGCATGGATGTGTGTGATGTCCTTAGGTTAGTTAGGTTTAAGTAGTTCTAAGTTCTAGGGGACTGATGACCTAAGATGTTGAGTCCCATAGTGCTAGAGCCATTTTTCGTAATATGAGGAGCCACTTTTTTTTTTGAGCTCATATTGAAATGCACTGTCGTCCATTCGCAAGTAATGTTCATACGGCTTTACATCCTCGACTTGCAGCTCCCGTAGCACATTTTGTTGGATGCTTTTGCCATTTCGCCGTGAAACGCACGGCCTCAGCCAAGTGCGTTTCCTTTTTCTTTTCTTCTACTCCTCTTCCAAGCGTGAATACAAAGTAGTTGTGTACACGCAACTGCAGAGCACAGCAATAGGTTTTCATCGGCCATTCTGAAGAACCTGTGAAGTCAAAGATGTTTCTGAAAGAAAATACGGTGAATATTTGATTACATTTCTTTGTGAAAGAAAATCTGATAATTTAATACCGGCCTAAGCAACAATATGGCGTAACATCGGGAGAGTACGTGAGCCATGCCGTAGGACCATCGCGCATCATCTACCTCTCAGGAAATGTGTTATTCAGTACATCCCTCACATTCAGACTCCAATGTGGAGGTGCACCACCATGCTGGGAGATGATGGACGGCTGCAGCTCTTCGATCTGTGATAGCAGGAATTATTTGAGTGTGTACAGGTAAACATTTCCTGTTATGGTTTTCTTTACGGACAAAAATGGGCCTATCACCCGATCTTGCATTATGCCGCATCCACCGGGATACCATGAAGATGTTCACGTTAGTGTGTTTTATTTTCAAAAAGTCCTAATGTTATGGCAATTTAAATGTTCAGAAATGTGAAACTTTCCTTTATCTGAAAACAGGCGTTGTTTCAGTAAGTCGTTGTCAACATCTATGGAGGCCTGCATGGAACGCGCGAATGCATACCTCAGAAGACGATAGTTTGGCTTCAGTGCTTAGCCTATTTGCACTTTATATGCCAGAAAACGTAACCGCTCACGTAACATTTTATGAACAGTTAACCGTGCTTCCTTCAATTCGCGTGATCCACGACGAATTAACTCCTGGGCCTGCGGTGAAACGCATCTTGCAGTCCTTGCTTGGAACACAGGGGGACGTCTACTTCGAGAAAGATATTTGGCAGTTCCCGTCTCTTTAAAGTTTTTGAGCCATGTAATTATGCTTGATTTTTACAGGTTGTTCTCTCCATATTTGCGTCGATAATTCCCCAGTGCCGTTGTCACATATTCGGATTTTGCATACCAGATGACGCAATACGCCTCCTCCTCGTCTGTCGTCATTTTGATGCAATACAAATCAAATCTACAGCAAAAAGACACAGGAAGAAAGCCTTGAGAGCTGCTAAAAGTTTTAATAGAAACCCGATTCTCTAAATAGATTAAAAGTTATGTATTTTTAATAATAGCGGGTCTGTGGGCACCCTGTATAGTTACGTAAAACGCTTCAGTAATATCTGAAGGCAATCGCTGTAGTATAATGGCCTAAATCATTTCGAACTTTTGTAACACTACCCTCATTTGTAAAATCATTTCGCGTTCAACAATCCTGTACTGTTACAATTATATATTAATACCTTCAGCTGCTGACGGGCGTTGATATATATCAACGGGGACAGGTGAAAATGTGTGCTCCGACCGGGACTCCAACACGGATCTCCTGCTTAGATGGCAGACGCTCTATCCATCTGAGCTACCAAGGACACAGACGATAGGGCGACTGCAGGGACTGTCCCGCGCACGCCTCCCGCGAGACACACATTCTCACCTCGTATGTCCACACACTACATTCGTAGTGTCCCTACCCAACACACTTATTACTCGTGGAAGACATTCTTACCAAGTCCCGTAAGAGTTCGGGTATTATGTGTGCATCCGCACAGAAGGAGGAGGTCATGGCCGGTATTGCCAGAACTATATACTTATATGGATATGGTGTCTGTTCTTAAGGACATGTCCGAAAGAACAGACACCATATCCATATAAGTATATCCTGTACTATAGTCTAGCTCCTGTTTGCTGAATATTGTTTAGTGTTAGGGCGCACGTATAATAATAGTGATCTGTAATAATTCCAGCATGCCTACTGTCTGCGATGCTTTCATTAATTCAGCCTTCATTAAGTAACAGAATATCTGAGTTACTACCACCCATTGTGGTTTTGTAAATCACTGTTCACCCCACTGCACTAAACCGGCCCAGAAAGATTAATGAAGTAACTGTGATATCCGTGATTTTGATTACTGTGTTTTAGCCGGTCTAAAGGCATCATTTTAACTGATTATCAGCTCCTCATGAATCCGTTTTGCATTTTTTGTATATTTGATGGCGACTTCTCGTTGATTGTCGTCAGTTTGTCAGTGTCTCTCTCTGTCAACTGGAAGTTTCAAAAATTAGAACATCAGCTTTTCGGTAAATTTATTGTTTGTTGATTAGGTTCTGCACTATTACGATATTAGGAAGAATGCACCGTCGAGTGGAAATCAGATCCCCTTAAGAACAGCCCGATTGCGGTTTATTATAGTGAAAAGTTACTCTGTACAGAGAGATTTGCCTAAGAAAGAATGTCTTCACAGCTCTAATGAAACTAAAGACACATGTAGTATAATCTAAATGACGCGAAGACGATTGGGTTTATTAAGATGCGATTGGAACCGTACACCGCTTTAGCCGTTTAGTAATTCAGATGCTGGCTGCTGACCGCTGCTAATGGCTGATAAGACTAACTTTTAACTCTTTCAGAGTGTTCCTGCACTGATTACAATGACACGACCTAGTGGCAATAGGACCAACTATAATAGTCTATATATGTACCTGTTCCTATTTTACTAGACTTTCGAGAACTTTCACAAAAAGGAACGCCTGATACTTTAAGACGTAGAGAGAAATTGATCGAAATCTGTACTGACAAAGTAAGTGCTGAATAAATCCAGTTGTTAGTATCAACATTGCATAGGTTGGTTGGTTTGAGGAAGGAGACCAGACAGCGAGGTCATCGGTCTCATCAGATTAGGGAAGGACGGGGAAGGAAGTCGGCCGTGCCCTTTGAAAGGAACCATCCCGGCATTTGCCTGGAGCGATTTAGGGAAATCACGGAAAATCTAAATCAGGATGGCCGGACGCGGGATTGAACCGATGTCCTCCCGAATGCGAGTCCAGTGTCTAACCACTGCGCCACCTCGCTCGGTTCAACATTGCATGTGGTAAGGCAGTTAAGATAGGGCATTCTAAATACATCCGTAATGACTAAATACATCGTGATGTGATTTTCGCTAAGTTATAGCGGAAAATGGGAGTTTTCTGACGTATGAAATTAAACCTAACATTTGTAGCTACCGAATAAAGACACCGAATTCTTTTAGATGGAACTATATACTCTTTTCTGTGACACTGGAAACGGCCTTCTAAAAGGAAGTGAACAACATTACATGTGCGGAACTCTTTATGGAATAGTAACAAGATAACAGCGCTACGAACTGTTGTCCCGACAGTCATCGGCCAGTGACCTACATCTTCAGCAAAACTCACGGGCCTATCGATCCTGAATTCAGTGGTCGGCGAAAGAAAGTGCTACGTGACGAGAGCGTATTTTGCGTTCCTGAATGTTACGTGTTTGGTTATGTTCAAAGAAAAGAAGACAAATACAAAAAGACAAAGCACTTCGTACGGTAGACAGTTTTTTGTAGCGGTAGAGTTGGGTTGGGTTGCTTGGGGGAAGAGACCAAACAGCGAGGTCATCGGTCTTATCGGATTAGGGAAGGACGGGGAAGAAAGTCGGCCGTGCACTTTCAAAGGAACCATCCCGGCATTTGCCTGGAGCGATTTAGGGAGATCACGGAAAACCTAAATCATGATGGCCGGACGCGGGACTGAACCGTCGTTCTCCCGAATGCGAGCCCAGTCTGCTAACCACTGAGCCACCACGCTCGGTTCCTAGCGGTAGATATGGGATTACTTGTTGCTAGAATGAAGTGCATTCGAAAACACAACAGATAATGCGATCAAGCAAATCCTTACTTAATTGAGTACAGCTAAAGAGAAGCCACATGGTATAACAGAAATAACAGGAGTAGACGAAAACAGCCTCATAATTATACCAAATCAGGGTAATGGGCGTTAAATCGAACAAAGTTTTTTTCAACCAACAGACCCAGGAGGTAGAGATATGGCCATAGAACGAAACCAGTCACCTACTATCGTGCCCAAGTTTGTCCCGTAAGCGAACTTCCTTGGGTGTGTGTAGCTGCGCTGTTTTTTTTTTTTCGACAAAGCTGCTGCTGTGGTGGTTGATCATTTGTTTGACACTGTCTACTGCGTAGCGACCTCGGAGGCAGGAATTTCGAGCACTTGCTGAAAAAAAAAAGTGATGAAACAAATGGGAGTTTAAAATTTTATTTTTGTTTTCAAGCACTGTCTTAGTTCATCTTTACTGTTTTGTTGTACTTGTTAGAGTAAAAGTTCATTCATCCTCTTTATTAGCGAAACTCAGAACATTTCCTTTACTCTTTATAGCACCATGGGTTGGCTGTCTTACTACAGGATCTTATCAAATCAGCGGCATTGCGGTACTTTTAGCGTATTTGATTTAATACTCAAGCTTTCAAATTGTTCAAATAGCTCCAAGCACTATGGGACTTAACATCTGAGGTCATCAGTACCCTATACCTAGAACTACTTAAACCTAACTAACCTAAGGACATCACACACATCCATGCCCGAGGCAGGATTCGAACCTGCGACCGTAGCAGCAGCGCGGTTGCGGACTGAAGCGCCTAGAACCGCTCGGCCACTGCAGCCGGCGGTACTCAAGCTTTAGCCAGTACAAACCCGTCTTCGCATCCGAGGACGCTGACGCACGCCTGTGCAATTGCTCGCAACTAGGAGGTACATCGGTTCGACTCCTAGTGATGAAACAAATTTTCGCTGCCAGTATCTGGCCGGCAAGGGAAGGAGAGGTGGTGGTGTTAGGTTCCTTATCAGCAGTCTTTGCGCCAGATCCGTCCGTCGGCGGTCCCCTTGGTGCTAATCGGCAGGAGCAGGCATGTCCCGGCACCAGGTTTCACACTCTGCCTCCTCTCGCCATCATCGCGTAACACCAACATTACGCTACACTACACTCTAAACGCACCCATTACTCACCGAGTCTCTACAAATACGTACACCACATAACTATCAGATATCTATATCTACACCTACATGATTACCCTGCAGTTCACAATTAAGTGCCTGGTAGAGGGTTCATCGAACAACCTTGAAATTATTTCTCTACCGTTCCATTCTCGAAAAGCGTACAGGAAAAACGAACACTTTAAATCTTTCCTTGTGAGCTCTGATTTCTCAACTTTTCACAACGACCATTCCTCCCTAGGTACGTGGTCACCAACGGAGTATTTTCGCGCTCGAACGCGAAACTTGATGATTGAAATTTCATGAGATGATCCTGCCGCAACCAAAAACACCTTTGTTTTAATTATTGTCACCCCTTCTCTGGACTTTTTCCATGTTCTCCGTCAATTCCAACTGATGCGGATCCCACACCGCACACCAATACTCCAGACGAGGGCGGACAAGCGTAGTCTAGGTAGTGTCTTTAGTAGACCTGTTGCATCTTCTAACTGTTCTGCCAATAAAACGCAGCCTTTAGTTAGCTTTCCCCAAACATCTGTGTGATCATTCTGGTCTAAGTTGTTCGTAATTGTAATACCTAAGTATTTAGTTGAATGACAGCCTTCAGATTTGTGTGATTTATCGTATAAAAGATATTCAGCGGATTCTCTTCAGTACTCATGTGGATAACTTCACACTTTCCAATAATTAGAGTCGATTGCCAATTTTCGCACCAAATCATTGTCTATATCAATTGGAAACTGCTTTTGATCGAGTGATGACTTTACAGGACAGTAAATGACAGCATCGTCTGCAGAAAATCTAAGAGGAACGCTCAAGTTGTCTCCTAAATCGTTTATGTAGATTAGGAACAGCATAGAGCCTTTATCACTTCTTTGCGTGATGGCAGATATTACTTAGGCTTTGCTTGATAACTTTCCGTCAGTTACTACGAACTGTAACTTTCCTGACAGCAAATCATGTCGATAGCACTCATTATTTAGTGAGAATTAAGACATAGTTGTGTTCCATAAGAACGATATTTTCTGGATCCCTGTTGGCTGTTTGTCAATAATCACTTTCTTCGAGGTAATTCATAGCGTTCGAGCACAGTGTATGTTCCGAAATCCTACTCTAAATCGACGGTAGCGATGTAACTGTTATAAAGCGGATTACTCCTGTTTCCTTTCTTCGATATAGGAATCACTTATGCAACTTCGCAGTGTTACCCGCAAAGTTAGGGGCGCAGGAATAACACCCTTTCCGACCGGCAGCTGAACCAGCCCCGTTGGACATCCCAGTAAACAATGCCATAACATTTACATTGGAAATTTGTGGTAAGGTCTTATGGGACGAAACTATTGAGGTCATCGGTCCCTAAGCCTACACACTACTTAATCTAACTTAAGCTAACTTACTCTAAGGACAACACACACACACACCTATGGCCGAGGGAGGACTCGAACCTCCAACGGAGGGAGCCGCGCGGACCGTGACAAGACGCCTCAGACCACACACATTTACATTTCATACGTATCGTAGTGAATTCGCGTCTAAAGCGACCAGCCAGGAATAGAATTTTAAAATTTGCTTGGTTTAAGTGCTGAACTGAAACCGTTATCTTCAGGTAATTTAAGTATTAACGGACTCTTTAAGGGGGGACGTATGAGAAAATACGCGGGTACACAAGCTAATTTTACTGTTTGAGAGATAACTGAACTAAATTTTGCACTTGTAGTAATTATGTTATTGGCTATAATCTACATCTCTTTTTCATTTTTTTTTTGTCAAATAAACTAATCAGGATGTTGCCGGATACTTTTAGAACACGAACCATCACATGCCCCCCCCCCCCCCTCATGAACCATGGACCTTGCCGTTGGTGGGGAGGCTTGCGTGCCTCAGCGATACAGATAGCCGTACCGTAGGTGCAACCTCAACGGAGGGGTATCTGTTGAGAGGCCAGACAAACGTGTGGTTCCTGAAGAGAGGCAGCTGCCTTTTCAGTAGTTGCAGGGGCAACAGTCTGGATGATTAACTGATCTGTCCTTGTAACACTGACCAAAACGGCCTTGTTGTGCTGGTACTGCGAACGGTTGAAAGCAAGGGGAAACTACAGCCGTAATTTCTCCCGAGGGCATGCAGCTTTACTGTATGGTTAAATGACGATGGCGTCCTCTTGGGTAAAATATTCCGCAGGCAAAATAGACCCCCATTCGGATCTCCGGGCGGGGACTGCTCAGGAGGACGTCGTTATCAGGAGAAAGAAAACTGGCGTTCTACGGATCGGAGCGTGGAATGTCAGATCCCTTAATCGGGCAGGTAGGTTAGAAAATTTAAAAAGGGAAATGGATAGGTTAAATTTAGATATAGTGGGAATTAGTGAAGTTCGGTGGCAGGAGGAACAAGACTTTTTCTGTCAGGTGAATACAGGGTTATAAATACAAAGTCAATAGGGGTAATGCAGGAGTAGGTTTAATAATGAATAAAAAAATTAGGAATGCGGGTAAGCTACTACAAACAGCATAGTGAACGCATTATTGTGGCCAAGATAGACACGAAGCCCACGCCTACTACAGTAGTCCGAGTTTATAAGCCAACTAGCTCTGCAGATGACGAAGAAATTGAAGAAATGTATGATGAAATAAAAGAAATTATTCAGATAGAGAAAAGAGACGAAAATTTAATAGTCATGGGTGACTGGAATTCAGTAGTAGGAAAAGGGAGAGAAGGAAACGTTGTAGGTGAATATGGATTGGGGGTAAGAAATGAAAGAGGAAGCCGCCTGGTAGAGTTTTGCACAGAGCACAATTTAATCATAGCTAACACTTGGTTTAAGAATCATGAAAGAAGGTTGTATACATGGAAGAATCCTGGAGATACTAAAAGGTTTCAGGTAGATTATATAATGGTAAGACAGAGATATAGGAACCAGGTTTTAAATTGTAAGACATTTCCAGGGGCAGATGTGGGCTCTGACCACAACCTATTGGTTATGAACTGTAGATTAAAACTGAAGAAACTGCAAAAAGGTGGGAATTTAAGGAGATGGGACCTGGATAAACTGACTAAATCAGAGGTTGTACAAAGTTTCATGGAGAGCATAAGGGAACAATTGACAGGAATGGGGGAAAGAAATACGGTAGAAGAAGAATGGGTAGCTTTGAGGAATGAAGTAGTGAAGGCAGCAGAGGATCAAGTAGGTAAAATGACGAGGGCTAATAGAAATCCTTGGGTAACAGAAGAAATATTGAATTTAATTGATGAAAGGAGAAAATATAAAAAAGCAGTAAATGAAGCAGGCAAAAAGGAATACAAACGTCACAAAAATGAGAACGACAGGATGTGTATAATGGCCAAGCAGGGATGGCTAGAGGACAACAAATGTAAGGATGTAGTGGCTTATCTCACTAGGGGTAAGATAGATACTGCCTACAGGAAAATTAAAGAGACGTTTGGAGAAAAGAGAACCACTTGCATGAATATCAAGAGCTCAGATGGAAACCCAGTTCTAAGCAAAGAAGGGAAAGCAGAAAGGTGGAAGGAGTATGTAAAGGGCCTATACAAGGGCGATGTACTTGAGGACAATATTATGGAAATGGAAGAGGATGTAGATGAAGATGAAATGGGAGATACGATACTGCGTGAAGAGTTCGACAGAGCACTGAAAGATCTGAGTCGAAACAAGGCCCCGGGAGTAGACAACATTCCATTAGAGCTACTGACGGCCTTGGAGAGCCAGTTCTGACAAAACTCTACCATCTGGTGAGCAAGATGTACGAGACAGGCGAAATACCCTCAGACTTAAAGAAGAATATAATAATTCCAATCCCAAAGAAAGCAGGTGTTGACTGATGTGAAAATTACCGAACTATCAGTTTAATAAGTCACGGCTGCAAAATACTAACACGAATTCTTTACAGCCGAATGGAAAAACTGGTGGAAGCCGACCTCGGCTAACATCAGTTTGGATTCCGCAGAAATGTTGGAACACGTGAGGCAATACTGACCCTACGACTTATCTTAGAAGCTAGATTAAGGAAAGGCAAACCTACGTTTCTGGCATTTGTAGACTTAGAGATAACTTTTGACGATGTTTACTGGAATACTCTCTTTCAAATTCTAAAGGTGGCAGGGGTAAAATACAGGGAGCGTAAAGCTATTTATAATTTGTACAGAAACCAGATGGCAGTTATAAGAGTCGAGGGGCATGAAAGGGAAGCAGCGGTTGGGAAGGAAGTGAGACAGGGTTGTAGCCTGTCCCCGTGTTGTTCAATCTGTATATTGAGCAAGCAGTAAAGGAAACAAAAGAAAAATTCGGAGTAGGTATTAAAGTCCATGGAGAAGAAATAAAAACGTTGAGGTTCGCCGATGAAATTGTAATTCTGTCAGAGACAGCAAAGGACTTGGAAGAGCAGTTGAGCGGAATGGACGGTGTCTTGAAAGGAGGATATAATATGAACATCAACAAAAGCAAAACGAGGATACTGGAATGTAGTCGAATTAAGTCGGGCGATGTGGAGGGAATTAGATTAGGAACTGAGACACTTAAAGTAGTAAAGGAGTTTTGCTACTTGGGGAGCAAAATAACTGATGATGGTCGAAGTAGAGAGGATATAAAATGTAGACTGGCAATGGCAAGGAAAGTGTTTCTGAAGAAGAGAAATTTGTTAACATCGAGTATTGATTTAAGTGTCAGGAAGTCGTTTCTGAAAGTATTTGTATGGAGTGTAGCCATGAATTGAAGTGAAACATGGGCGATAAATAGTTTAGACAAGAAGAGAATAGAAGCTTTCGAAATGTGGTGCTACAGAAGAATGCTGAAGATTAGATGGGTAGATCACATAACTAATGAGGAGGTATTGAATAGGATTGGGGAGAAGAGGAGTTTGTGGCAGAACTTGACTAGAAGACGGGATCGGTTGGTAGGTCATGTTCTGAGGCATCAAGGGATCACCAATTTAGTATTGGAGGACAGCGTGGAGGGTAAAAATCGTAGAGGGAGACCAAGAGATGAATACACCAAGCAGTTTCAGAAGGATGTAGGTTGTAGTAGGTACTGGGAGATGAAGAAGCTTGCACAGGATAGAGTACATGGAGAGCTGCATCAAACTAGTCTCAGGACTGAAGACCACAACAACAACAACAACAACAACCATCACATAATGAACATTTTATCAGTGGTTGTTTTATTTATCGCTTTCAAAATGTGGTTGGTTATTCAAAGTTATTCGGTAAACAAATCAGTGTATCTGTTTTTTAATGTCAGTCTTTGAACTCTCACAACTATTTTTGTTAAAATTGATGTGCTGATGTGTATGGCACACAGCAACGTTTATTTCATACTCGTTTAAACAAATCTGACAGCCATCCACTGTGAAAAATTTTGTACCACAGGGACTTGTGTTATAGTACGTACAAAGTCTGCGGCAAATTTCATCCTTTTATCTGAAATCGTTCAACAGAACACGCTCCTTTTACACTGAAAAGTGAAAGTTGCGGGAAAGCAGAAAAAAGATTAAATAAGTACCGTCATGTTGGCTATGGCCATACAGTTAGGCTCTTTATTCTTCATGTATCTCTTTTCTTCTGTCAAAGTTGCGGGAAAGCAGAAAAAAGATTAAATAAGTAGCGTCATGTTGGCTATGGCCATGCAGTTAGGCTCTTTATTCTTCATGTATCTCTTTTCTTCTAGTCTGATCGTTCTGGTGTGGCCTTTTGGCAATACCCTTCACTAACATTTCAGAACTAGTAATACGCATTTCACCAATTTTCTCCAATAGGTTTTGGGTGAAGAAGCCTACAACAAATCCTAGTCTCATAAAGGTCCTGATCCTTCCAATGTTACCATCATTCAACACCAGATACGCGTCATATGAGGAAATTCTAACAATAGTAGGTGAACAAAATGTTGTTTATGGGTGTCGCTTTCAAACGAGGTTATTAAAGCTTTCGTTAGGGTTGTGTGCATTTCATTTCTTTAATAAATAGTAATTAATCGCATCGTAAACTGGCTCACAGCTTCCTATACTATACAGATGTCTTCTCTGGTGGCAGGAGATAATAAAACATAGCACAAAGTCGTGTAGAAAATGGGGTGTGGCATTTGGTATTGGTTGAAACATGATGGTTTTTACATTATTTGTAGCACGAATCAAACTCTCGAATATTGGAGACAATATTTCTAATATGCTACAGAACTTTCTGGCGGTAAAAAAAAATCCTGTATTTTTTACTCTTCACATAACAGGTATTAGCTGGAGCAAGTTATTTTAAATTCACACCCTTCTGCGCGCTCTTCGCTTATTGGCTGTTGTTTTAAGGTCGTACCTGTACAACTGTGAATTTGCGACCAACGGTTGCTCCCGTGTACCGAATGAAGTTTAACAACAGGGACTGTCGAGAAGAGCAATACGGCGAGTAATACTGACGACGTGTGCAGTTGGGAGGCTTTACCATGAAGAGGCCCCCAGGTTGGTGCCTGCACTGCTCTGTGGCGAGGAGCTGCCCGCCGCACAGGGCGAGCGTATCGCCTCACCAGGAATGCCTGTGCCCCCTCACGCACGCACATCAAAGTGCAGGAGAGATAAGGCTCGGTATCGGCAGCCCGCGCCGGCTGGCTCAGGCCCTGCAACGCTGCCTCATCGCTGCGATACGCTTCTCTACGCCGCACCGCTACCGAAGCGGAGCTTCTACATCCGCATCTCGTCCGCAAGCCGCCTTACTGTGTTTGGCGGGCGGTACTTCTGGTACAGTTGCCACTGCCCCCTCTCCCCTCTTCCGTTCGCGAATGGTGTGCGGGAAGAGCGACTGCCCATAAATCTCTGCACGAGCTCAGATTTCTCCGCTTTTTCCGCCCTGGTCGTATCGCGAGCTACAGGGGTTGGACAAGAGTATGAAAACATCAAAATCACAACACATTATCAGCCTAATACGGCGCAGAAAAACCGTTGGCACTCAGAACAGCGTCCAGTCCTCCCGGAGTGGATAAATAAAAATCCTCCACAAGGAATCTTATATCACTGTCACTGCAAACCAGTGGCAATTACAGGTATTGGTCATGGAGGTGGATAAGGACCACGCTCTCTTCTCTTCAAGGTAAACCAATGAAGCTCAATAATATTGACATCTGGTGTCTGTGGTGTACAGGGGAGATGCGACAGTTGATCCTCGTGCTCACGAAACCAGTCCTGGACGATGTGAGCTGTGCGAGCAGGGGCCCTGTCGTCTTGGATCGCAACCTCACCGTCGAGAAATACAACATTGTACCGCAGTTTGGATAATATCATCCAAAATGATCACGTAATACTTGGCAGTGATGTGACCCTGCAGAGTAAACACGGAGTCCATTGAATACCACGCTACGGCTGTCCATATCATAAAAGACGCCAGCCATGTTTCACTTTTGGGATGTAAACTCGCCCGGGAGTTGGAAACTGTGAATCCAAGGCGTCCCACCAAATGATACACTTCAAATTTTCCATAGCCCACTTGTTATGGCTTCGGCACCACGTTTTCTTGTTACGAGCATCTGCATCACAGACTAGTTTTGGAATTCAAGCTCGCGCTGTAGTTCCCTACTTATGGAGCTCCCTTCGTTTGTTGTGGTGATGACAGGGTTCGCCAGTGCAGCATTCAGTTCTGCAGTGACGCCTGCAGCTGTCATAGTCCAATTTTTTTCCCCAATTTTCTTCAATGACCGTCCGTCACGATCAGTCAACACACCCTCGTCCGCTTTGTGACTTAACGGATGATCTCTATCCGTTTTCCCTGTATGCGGCATAAATCTTCGATACGGTGCCTCTTGAAACAACACCAAACACTTCGGCTGCCTTGGTTACGTAAGCACTCACCATATGACACATCATCGTCTAGCATTGCTTTTCTCAACAGTAGTTGTCGAAACCAGCATTATTTTTCGAATTTTGGACAGGTGAATATTATCTCAGTTGCTTTTCTGAAAACTTTAGTAAAATTTTATACACAGTATGCCGTATCTCAAGCTAAAATTTATGACAATGAATTACTTTATAAAATGTTTTAGTCTCTATGTAATAATCGATAAGTACTAGTTCTAAATGTACAGTTAAAATTATTATTTTTTAGAAACATTTGAAATTACGAGCTATTGACACATTTAAAATTTTTATTACTTATTACGTAACCAACAAACAGACAATAGGAAGGGTGATTTCCGATGAAGAAAGAAGGATGAGATCCGAGAGAATGAAGAAGTACTGGGATGACAGGAAACTGAAAGAATCTTTGTATAAAGTTGACTGGAGTCGTCCAATGAAGGCCATAAAATGTAAATAATAATAATAATAAATAACGCAACCTTGTACTGTTTACTATGTTTATTTCTGGATTCATTTATGAAATAATAATCGAAATGAATAATGTAACGGAAACCAGTAGAAATTCATTTGTTAAGAAAAATTGTGAATCCTTTGGAATACGGTTATTTCCGTAGAGTATGAGAGTCGTAAGCTTGCCTCTGATATGATCGGCCATATTTTTGTAGTTTTGAGCGAATAATGTAATTTCGGTTTTGTTCATGTGAAAAATCTAAATATTGTATGATATACTAAAATTAGAGAAAATATATTTACGTGGAAAATGCCGCAGCAACAATCTTGACATTAATTTAGTTCAAACCAACGGTAAGGACCTAATGTGAGGTTTTCAGATTCAAGAATCAGACCGCTAGACAAGAAAACTGCAGCCATCTCAACATGACAGGCTAAGTAAACTTGAGAGTTTAGTGCAATCTTCGCTCCTCTTAAATATTCATAAAGGAATTTGCTAATTAATTACTTGGACTGGACACTGTTTAATGTGGACAAGAGATGTAAACAGGAAGGAGGCGGGAGATTACACCACGAACAGTGTGCCCACGCTCAAATGCACTATGCTCCGACGTGAAGCACTCACAGCTACACAGAACACTGTTCTGACCACGACTGACACTTTCAATGCATTGTGGACAATGTAACGGTACCGTTAGTGGTCAGAACAGCGCAACCTGCAGCCTTGGCTAGTCTGCACTTATAATCAAGCTGTGTTTCCATAAGTTTGTCCAACTCCTGTATACACGGAAGGAAATAATATGTTGCCCGATTATTCCTCGAAATACGCTCTTGGACTGCATAAAGCGTCTCGTACTGTCTGACACCGGCGTCTGATAAACAACTATGGTCGCGCGGAGTGACGGCGCAGTTTGAGGCGCCCTGTCACGGAATGCGCGGCCTCTCCCGCCGGAGGTTCCAGTCCTCTCTTGGGCATGGGCGTGGGTGTTGTTCTTAGCATAAGATAGTTTAAGTAGTGTGGAAGTCTAGAGACCGATGACCTCAGCAGTTGGTCCCTTAGGAATTCACACACACATTAACAGCTATATCATGGTCTTTTGCTTATTAAACGAAACCTGTGACCCAACGAATCGGTCGTCTTTGGATCTTCTCTATCTCCTCTATCAGTCCTACCTGGTAAGGGTCCTAGATTGACTAGCAATATTCAGGATTCGGTCGAACAAAGCTTTCGTAAGCTACTTGAAACAAACAAGTTTATTCCGATGGCTGTTATTCATTTCTATTCTACTTTATTTTGTGTACTGCGACTCTTCGGCTGTGTAGCCATTTTCAAGCAAAATATTTAACCGATTAATCACGTATGTTTTTGGTTACAGTCATATGATTTGATGGGCACTCCATGAACCACATTGGAGACAGGGGGGGCGGAGGATATTGTCCTCACCTTCTAACACCAGAAGTTGAACATATTTTCGCACCGTCACTCATGTTAACGGGTCAGACATTTTGTTTAATAATGGCTACACAGTCAAAACGTCGTAGCACACAAAAATAAAACGGAAATGATTAACAAGCAGTGCAGGGAACTTATTTCTTCCATGAATTTTATCAAGGCAGCGGACGCTGCTGCGACTAAACTATTTGTGTAAGCTACCGTACGTCTTTCGCTGATGATTAACGTTACTGTAAGATTCTTGGAACGAATCTCAACGAGGCATCCGCTTTCTCTGCAACTCGGTTCGTGTGGATTCTCCCTAGTATTTTATGGTCGTCACTGCTTCTAGTGATTGCTCGACAACAATATAATAGAAGTATAATGAATCTTTCCGCCAATTTATCCGCAATAGGTTTTATGGTCAACTAATTGTGTCGATTATGTTGTGTGTGAATCGTTGATTGCTTATTTCGTGAGCGCACGAGTTTGTGACGACTGTGGTTTTGCCATTTTAACTAATGCTAAATTCAGGAATACAACAGCTGGCATCCTTTCTGAAATTTCGACTACTTCACATAACAGTCAGTTTGATCGTGAATATCTTAGTCATACGTCTAACAACCCATTCAGTCAACAGCCCTGCTTAATTTCTAAAATTTTAGGTGCGGGAACGCACTATCACCCCGTACTCCAGCCACAAGTTTCGATTTTTTAAAACTTGTGATAAAACTTACAATGATACTCTTTTTTACAAAATAAGGTTCTGAAATTCAGGTTTTAAATTCATCTTCTTATAATCAAAACAACAAAACCCCCAACTTTCGTATAAAAAACAGACGCTACAGTCTGCCCCAAAGCTGCGTCACTTTGCTCCGTAGTTTTCTGCTCGTTACATGCCGGCCCAAGTCGGTACTCTTCGTGACTATAGCGTCATGCTTTCAACTGCTGCCAGCCGCAACGTTCATATAGTTGCGCTGTAGCTGCTCGCTGAGCATACGTCGAATATCTGTTAATAATGCATTAAACCATGAATGACGAAGATATGCCTGGTCCATCGGGGTAAGTAAAATTCAGACTTCGCGAAGAGTCAGGAAAAACAGATCACAATGAGACATGAGACAAGGAGTTAGATGTTAGTAAATGGTTTAAATGTCATTTGTCTTCTAGTCATTTAGTTGTATTACAACTGAAGTCATTGCCGGAAATAAGTGACTCATTTGAACACGATCGTTCCTATAATACTTGTTCACGAGACGTTATTCCGTGTGCCATTTGTACCATAGCAGCTGATCCGTGTGTGGCACCTCAGTTGGTAGCAATGGAAGATAGAAGAAAAACATTACCCTCTCTCCTCCTTGTTAAGTTATGTCATGTTATGTTAACCGGGGACCTAGAAACGACGGAGAGGCTTCGTCCTCGCCGCAGCGGTCCCCAACCCCACGACGAATACCGTAGTCCACTTCACCCCTCCGCCGCCCCACACCGAACCCAGGGTTATTGTGCGGTTCGGACCCCGGTGGACCCCCCAGGGAACGTCTCACACCAGACGAGTGTAACCCCTATGTTTGCGTGGTAGAGTAATGGTAGTGTACGCGTACGTGGAGAAGTTGTTTGCGCAGCAATCGCCGACATAGTGTAGCTGAGGCGGAATAAGGGGAACCAGCCTGCATTTGCCGAGGCAGATGGAAAACCGCCTAAAACCATCCATAGACTGGCCGGTTCACCGTACCTCGACACAAATCCGCGGGGCGGATTCGTGCCGGGGACCAGGCGCTCCTTCCCGCCCCGAAAGCCGTACATTAGACCGCACGGCTAACCGGGCGGGCTCTCTCCTTCTTACTCATTCCAAGGCCCTACCCACTGCATCACGTTGGTCAGCTATCGTCACGTTCATTGCCATCGGCGCCGTGGTAAATTATAGTTACGTTGTGGTTTAATACATGTGCACTATTTTAAATCTCCTGTGCCGACTTGTTCCAGTGAGTTAGAAAAAAATCATTGCGAGATGCGTGAACGCCGTCCCGCCCGAAATCAAGCCCTGGCCAACAGTACCAGATCAGTATCCGACGCTTCGATTTCCACTGTGCTCGGAGTACTACTTGGGGAGTAGACACTACGTCAGTGCAGCTTACAGAACTCTGCGATATTTTCTACTGCGTTCAGATCCAACTGCGTCGCCCATATTGACTGCAGTTTCAATTCAGATGGGGCCATGGCCGAGAACAAACTGGTAACATTGTTGGGGGAAGTTTATGATTACGCAACGACAATAAAACCATCGTAATACGCTAGTCAGAGGAAGTAACTGAATGCAGACAACGAAACACAACAGAGCTACGCTGCCAATGAAGTCTACTAGTAGTCTGTCCGGTCACTGCAGCGGCTTGCCATGCGAAGAGGCCCTGGTTCGATTCCCGGCCGAAGATTTTCCTTGCTCGGGGACTGGGAGCTGTGTTGTCCTTACTTTCGTATTGTCGCAATTGACATACACTAATTAGATGGCTGTATTGGAACGCACCAAAACCTAAGAAATAGAAAATAGGGCAGTATTTTTCACGCGGTGTGGAAGAAACGGAGCGTACCTTGAGCCTGGCGTTGTCCGCGAGCGCGCGGCCCGCCCTCTGGCAGGCGGCCGCCAGCTTGTCGTCGGGCGAGCCGGCCATGGCGCGCAGCTCCTCCTCCAGCGCCGCCTGCGCCTTCCGCGCGCCCCCGCCGCCTCCGCTGCCCCCGCCCCCACCGCTGCCGCTCTTCTTCTTCTGCATGCCCGCAGCCGACTTCGGCTGCAACAACCGACACCACTAGTCACGCATCCGCTGTCACCTGACTTCGCCTTGCGTGCAATGGACAAATAGATGGCATTCACAAAGAGCAAAGATTTTTTTCTGTTTTTTTGTTTTTTGTTTTTTGGATTTGAGGTCCACCAGTTACGCAAAACACCGTTTCTCTCAGTACCCAAGCACGTTTCGGCACCACTGTGCTATCATCAGCGGGTTTTCGTTTTTATTTGTTCTGCAACGTGAACATTTTTGTTACATGATTATAAAATTATGTACATTTTTAGTTCAAACAACAGACCGTATCTTTTTGTAAATACTTTTACATTTAGTGAGCGTGAATTTTCTGGACCACTTTTGTGTTAATTATTACAGGTAGCTTGTCATCTGCAACCAAACGATGTTGATGTTAACCTATCTTCTAGAGTGTAATTTAGTTTTCACGATGTTTTCGCGCCTATTTTCGTATTTACTTACGTTTTCGTGTGCCAAGAACTTCCATTCTCCGCATCATGCTGAGATGTTGAGGTGCATACGTAGCTACAACAAGTATTTTCCACAAATAACGTAGTAAAACGCTTTTCACTACACCAG
Source organism: Schistocerca americana (assembly GCF_021461395.2). Classification (NCBI taxonomy): domain Eukaryota; kingdom Metazoa; phylum Arthropoda; class Insecta; order Orthoptera; family Acrididae; genus Schistocerca; species Schistocerca americana. The sequence continues at coordinate 556,263,116 of NC_060119.1, read as the reverse complement.
AACACAGTGTGATTGTGGTTTGTTATGTGTCCCAGCCCAGTCAGTGTTCATTTGTTCACCAGAGGGTTGGCGCCAAATTTGAATTTTATTTGCATTTTATCTTTGTGTGTGTGTGTGTGTGTGTGTGTGTGTGTGTGTGTGTGTGTGTTTGTTGTCTTTTGTATGGTATTACTATTTGTGTGCAAATGGTGCTTCTTTGCAGATTTTAGTGTATTTATTTTTCGTTTGTGTGTGTGTGTGTGTGTGTGTGTGTGTGTGTGTGTGTGTGTATGTGTGTGTGTGTGTGTATGTTGTGTAAACTTTATCTGTTTGTGCTTTTTTTATTTGTAGAGTTTCTTTAATGTGTTAAATAATGTGCCCTTGTAGAGTGTAGTGTATTCCTTTAAGATCTGTTTTCCTTCCGCTATTGCCTTCTGTATATGGAAGTTTTCCTCAACGGTCAGTTTCCTGTATAGGCTGGGCTGGGTTTTAGTATTCTTAAGTCTGTTTCTATTGTGGTTGGGTGGTGGTTGTTGGCTATAAGGTGGTCAGCAAATGTGCTATGGGACCTGTTGCTTTTTAAAGCTCTGAGCTTATAATCATGTAACAAAAAACACGTTTGGGTACTGAGAAAAACGGTGTTTTGTAACAGGCGGACCTCAAATCCCAAAAATTTTAACTGCAAACACGGCCAATACAAGCAGCTGCAAATCAAAACATGGAAGCAAAGATATTATTTAACATCCAACAGTGGAATATCTCTCGGCCAAGTATTGTGCCCTCTCAAGCCCCATTTCTACACGATCGACTCTCTTGTCTCAATCGACTACTCGAGACAAGTGAGTCTACCGCAGCGCCCGTAGCGTTTTATTCCTGTATTGTATCTCGTCTGTTCAGAGCGGTCATTTTCGCTTACACGCTTAGCGCCAAAATCGGTACAAGTCAGCGCCAAAATCGAGGTTGTTCTGAGAGCTGTCTGCAACGCAGTTTGACATCTGAACTATGACTGTGACTGTGAGGGTATAGCGACTATCCTTTTCATGAAAAAACTTGAAATATAGTAACAAAATGTAGCAACAAACAATGATAATAGAGTGTATTAAGGACCAAAGGTGAATTCATAGTGGAGGTACTTGTCAAGGTCGCGTGGAAAATTCTTTACACTCCTGAGAAATGAAAGCATATGAAAAATTTCATCCAAATATTTCATGGCATAGTATACATAAATTTGATTGAGAAAATATATACTTGCGAACACTTGAAACAATATCTGGAGCGCTGTAAATAGTGTCTTTTTCTATATTCTCTGCAACTTGTTTTCTTGCTAAGATCCAAATAATATCGAAAGTTATTTTTCTACGATATTGCAGAGGTTGTGTTATACCGCATTACGATGTTATGTTCCTACGGAAACGTGTGCATGCATTTTCGTAATACGGAATAACACAGTCACGGCAATATCGTATTCATCTGCCGACAAATGCAAGTACGTAGAATTTGTTGCGTCCTGTGTGACAGGTAACTCACGGTGCCACTACAGAATGTCACGAGGTGAGGCGTGACCTTAGTTGCATGTATGAACCTGGCTTTAGTGCCGTAACAATAGACTTAACTAATTTTCGGTTCTTTGCAGACAAACTTATGAAGGACTTTGCTGGATTTTATTACAGAGAAATGGACATTGGAATAATTCTGCAATAAAAATGAGATATTAAAACAGATGTAATACAAGAAATATTGTTTTATGCTGAAAAGAAAGAAAGACTATTTGCAGTTGTGAAACATTTGTAATCGACTTGTTAATATTTTCACTCTTTTTCATTCATCCATACTGCAGCCTGCTATTTTTTTTGAACACTTCATCAGTGCAATTTGGCAAGAAAGCCACCTTCTGTAAGTGTCACAGTCTGGTTACTGCTGTAGGAATCAAGGGGGCCTGGTGAATGGCATAGCGTCATCCAGCCCCCAGTTTTGTTTAGCCGATTTGCTCCCACAGCATTACCTGTACATACAAAATATTCTGCAATAACGGGCATGTTTTAAGTATCATTTCAAACTTAGTGTGCCGTATGACGACGTAACGTGTCAAAATTTTTTTGCAGCGCAACAAAGTTCTTAACAGGTTTTCGTCTTATTCATAAATATGTCTATCGTCAGCGTGCTTTAAAAACGTTTTGCCCTAAGCATTAACACATTTATGTAGCGAAAATAACTGTCAACATTAATAAGACTCGCTCCTGCAATAATACAGGGCTATTACAAATGATTGAAGCGATTTCATAAATTCACTGTAGCTCCATTCATTGACATATGGTCACGACACACTACAGATACGTAGAAAAACTCAAAGTTTTGTTCGGCTGAAGCCGCACTTCAGGTTTCTGCCGCCAGAGCGCTCGAGAGCGCAGTGAGACAAAATGGCGACAGGAGCCGAGAAAGTGTATGTCGTGCTTGAAATGCACTCAGATCAGTCAGTCATAACAGTGCAACGACACTTCAGGACGAAGTTCAACAAAGATCCACCAACTGCTAACTCCATTCGGCGATGGTATGCGCACTTTAAAGCTTCTGGGTGCCTCTGTAAGGGGAAATCAACGGGTGAGCCTGCAGTGAGCGAAGAAACGGTTGAACGCGTGCGGGCAAGTTTCACGCCTAGCCCGCGGAAGTCGACGAATAAAGCAAGCAGGGAGCTAAACGTACCACAGCCGACGGTTTGGAAAATCTTACGGAAAAGGCTAAAGCAGAAGTCTTACCGTTTACAATTGCTACAAGCCCTGACACCCGATGACAAAGTCAAACGTTTTGAATTTTCGGCCCGGTTGCAACAGCTCATGGAAGAGGATGCGTTCAGTGCGAAACTTGTTTTCAGTCATGAAGCAACATTTTTTCTTAATGGTGAAGTGAACAGACACAATGTGCGAATCTGGGCGGTAGAGAATCCTCACGCATTCGTGCAGCAAATTCGCAATTCACCAAAAGTTAACGTGTTTTGTGCAATCTCACGGTTTAAAGTTTACGGCCCCTTTTTCTTCTGCGAAAAAAAACGGTACAGGACACGTGTATCTGGACATGCTGGAAAATTGGCTCATGCCACAACTCGAGACCGACAGCGCCGACTTCATCTTTCAACAGGATGGTGCTCCACCGCACTTCCATCATGATGTTCGGCATTTCTTAAACAGGAGATTGGAAAACCGATGGATCGGTCGTGGTGGAGATCATGATCAGCAATTCATGTCATGGCCTCCATGCTCTCCCGACTTAATCCCATGCAATTTCTTTCTGTGGGGTTATGTGAAATATTCAGTGTTTAAACCTCCTCTACCAAGAAACGTGCCAGAACTGCGAGGTCGCATCAACGATGCTTTCGATCTCATCGATGGGGACATGCTGCACCGAGTGTGGGAGGAACTTGATTATCGGCTTGATGTCTGCCGAATCACTAAAGGCGCACATATCGAACATTTGTGAATGCCTAAAAAAACTTTTTGAGTTTTAGTATGTGTGTGCAAAGCATTGTGAAAATATCTCGAATAATAAAGTTATTGTAGAGCTGTGAAATTGCTTCAATCATTTGTGATAACCCTGTAAATAGCGTCACGCAGTATCAGACACTGTTTATGGCACACTCTATGGTCACCAAGTATGTTGTATAAGTACTCACAAGTGAACATAGAAGATAAATAATTATTGTAAAGAAATACGTAGAAAATGAAAAAAATATTGAAGAAGAGTAACACATAAGGTCAGACGAAGATAGTAAGTAGCTTACTTGCATGCAGAAGGGTAAAACACCTTACTACAAGTACCATGCATGTCTAAAGCATTTTCCTATTGTCCACTTGCTGTCTGACTCCAATTTCAGATTCTTACAGTATGATAAACCTCATCCAGATATTTACCGGTTTCACAATACACAACGATTACACCATCACATGCCTACTTTTAGCTGTAGTTACATTTCCACCATATTAAGTAGCCAAACTCTTCGTAAACAAACTTACAAAAAAAACAGTTCCCAAATTCACCACAAAATTTGCACAATGCTCTTGAGACTTCAGAAAACATGATTCATATATTTACATACCGGGCGGCGAAAACGGCGACAAAAGACAACGACTTTGTTGCTAGTTTCATCTTATCTTGACTACAGGGCTCTGGAATTTGGTATTTCTCTGTAATCTTATCAGAACTTCAGGTCGATGCTTATCAATGGAAGTAAAGCGTGCCTGCAGAATGTCACACTAGACTCCGCGATTAAATCACACAGAGGCAGCACATCACGCTCAGGTATGAGTAACAGACCCAGCACTGCTCTTGCTTTACATTAATGGTCCCCAGTTTCTTTCAGAACGCAGAATTAGGCTTTCCCACACTGGCGCGATTTCACAGCGTGCGAAATTCACCGCGGCAGTGCTGCGATTATAGTTGCCAGGCGTTCGGCTTTAATCGGATATCTCCGGCTTTTTGCCATAGTGTCCCGTTAAAAAATTTATCCAAGTCCGTCCTGTCCGGCTTTTGTTAGGCTTTTTGGTGACGAAGCAGAGAACGCACAGCTAAAGCCGGTTGCAAGATAATGACGTAAGCGTGCAGAATAAGTCTAAGGAGGCATAGGAGATATATCATATGGATATATACACTCATGCTCATAAAAAATGGTTCAAATGGCTCTGAGCACTATGGGACTTAACATCTTAGGTCATCAGTCCCCTAGAACTTAGAACTACTTAAACCTAACCAACCTAAGGACATCACACACATCCATGCCCGAGGCAGGATTCGAACCTGCGACCGTAGCAGTCCCGCGGTTCCGGACTGTAGCGCCTAGAACCGCACGGCCACCGCGGCCGGCTCATGCTCTTAAATTAAGGATAATTGAAGAATGTGGTGCCACACAACGCGGCACTACACAAAACTGGCGCTAATATCATAGACATATAGGGAACACACACGACACAGATCTGTAAGCCCACGGTATTGGTGACAAGTTGAGAAAACCGTCCCGAAACACATGTGCTACAAAACGCCACTGTTTCCGGCGTATGTACCCCCGACATCAATATGGGATATGATTACCATGCGCACGTACACAGGCAGCACAACGGGTTGGCATACTCTGGATCAGGTGGTCGAGCAGCTGCTGGGGTATAGCCTCCCATTCTTGCACCACTGCCTGTCGGAGCTCCTGAAGTGTCGTAGGCGTTTGAAGACAAGCAGCGATACGTCGACCAGCAGCATCCCAGACGTGCTCGATGGGGTTTACGTCGAGAGAACGGGCAGGCCACTCCATTCGTGATATCTTCTGTTTCAAGGTACTCCACCACGATGGCAGCTCGGCGGGGCCGTGCGTCATCATCCATCAGGAGAAAGGTGGGACCCACTGCACCCGTGAAAAATGGTGCAAAATGACGTCCAGATACACCTGATCTTTTACAGTTCCACTGTCAAAGACATGCAGGGGTGTACGTGCAACGAAAACCCGGCGAGACTCACTGTTCAAACTATACCTTCGTCCGTGAACATAATCTGGGACCGCTGTTCCAATGAACATGTACTGTGTTCTTGACACCAGGCTTTACGGGCTCTCCTGTGACCAGGGGTCAGTGGAATGCACCTTGCAGGTCTCCGGGCGAATAATCCATGTCTGTTCAGTCGTCTGTAGAATGTGTGTCTGGAGACAACTGTTCCAGTGGCTGCGGTAAGGTCCCGAGCAAGGCTACCTGCAGTACTCCGTGGCCGTCTGCGGGCACTGATGGTCAGACATCGGTCTTCTTGTGATGTTGCACACTGTGGACGTCCCCTACTGTAGCGCCTGGACACGTTTCCTGTCTGCTGGAATAGATGCCATAATCTTGAGATCACACCTTGTGGCACACGGAGGGCCCATGCTACAACCTGCTGTGTTTGACCAGGCTCCAGTCGCCCTAGTATTGTACCCCTCATAACGTCATAAATATGTGTTCTTTGAGCCATTTTCAACACACATTCACCATTAGCACGTCTGAAAACGTCTTCACACTTACTCGCTGCACCGTACGTACTCTGACATGCACCAACACACCTCTGTGTATGTGGACTGCTGCCAGTTCCACCGTGCGACGACCGCAGGCCAAATGCACCGCATGATCATTCGCCGAGGTGATTTAAACCCGCAAACCGCCAACCAGAGCGTTGTTTCACCATGTATCAGCATTATTCTTAATTTATGAGCATGAGTGTAGAATACCAATCAATGCTGTTCTAGTTTGTGGGTCTGATGTTTCTCTTCGTCGATCGGACAAGCCTAATACACAATATGATAACTAAGCTATGCGCTGAGCGGTCAAGGAGGAGTAGAATGTATCGATCAGTCGATGCCAACCATCTCCACCCCGATACGCTTGCGCATCAGTCCTACCCGTTTTGAGACACGCAAGTGCGAAATAGAGTCAGTTAGGAAGAAGTCTGGACAAATAAGAAGACTGAGCTTTTATTTGCTATAACACTGCCAAATTATACACTGAGGTAACAAAAGCCAAGGCATACCTCCCAATACAGTTTCGGGTCTCCTTTTGCCTGGCATGCCGGCCGCGGTGGTCGTGCGGTTCTAGACGCTCCAGTTCGGAGCCGCGCTGCTGCTACGGTCGCAGGTTCGAATCCTGCCTCGGGCATGGATGTGTGTGATGTCCTTAGGTTCGTTAGATTTAATTAGTTCTAAGTTCTAGGGGACTGATGACCACAGCAGTTGAGTCCCATAGTGCTCAGAGCCATTTGAACCATTTTTGCCTGGCATAGTGCAGCATCTGGACGTGGCATTGCCTCAAAATGTCGTCAGAAATGTTGTTGTTGTTGTTGTCGTCTTCAGTCCTAAGACTGGTTTGATGCAGCTCTTCATGCTACTCTATCCTGTGCAAGCTGCTTCATCTCCCAGTACTTATTGCAACCTACATCCTTCTGAATCTGCTTAGTGTATTCATCTCTTGGTCTCACTCTATGATTTTCACTCTGCCCCCTGCCCCCCAATGCTAAATTTGTGATCCCTTGATGCCTCAGAACATGACCTACCAACCGGTCCCTTCTTCTTGTCAAGTTGTGCCACAAACTCCTCTTCTCCCCAATTCTATTCAATACCTCCTCTTTAGTTATGTGATCTACCCATCTAATTTTCAGCATTCTTCTGTAGCACCACATTTCGAAAGCTTCTATTCTCTTCTTGTCCAAACTAGTTATCGTCTATGTTTCACTTCAATACATGGCTACACACCATACAAATACTTTCAGAAACGACTTCCTGACACTTAAATCAATTCTCGATGTTAACAACTTTCTCTTCTTCAGTAACGTTTTCCTTGCCATTGCCAGTCTACATTTTATATCCTCTCTACTTCGACCATCATCAGTTATTTTGCTTCCCAAATAGCAAAACTCCTTTACTACTTTAAGTGTCTCAGTTTCTAATCTAATTCCCTCCACATCGCCCGACTTAATTCGACTACATTCCAGTATCCTCGTTTTGCTTTTGTTGATGTTCATATTATATCCTCCTTTCAAGACACCGTCCATTCCGTTCAACTGCTCTTCCAAGTCCTTTGCTGTCTCTGACAGAATTACAATGTCATCGGCGAACCTCAACGTTTTTATTTCTTCTCCATGGACTTTAATACCTACTCCGAATTTTTCTTTTGTTTCCTTTACTGCTTGCTCAATATACAGATTGAACAACACGGGGACAGGCTACAACCCTGTCTCACTTCCTTCCCAACCGCTGCTTCCCTTTCATGCCCCTCGACTCTTATAACTGCCATCTGGTTTCTGTACAAATTATAAATAGCTTTTCGCTCCCTGTATTTTACCCCTGCCAACTTTAGAATTTGAAAGAGAGTATTCCAGTAAACATTGTCAAAAGCTATCTCTAAGTCTACAAATGCCAGAAACGTAGGTTTGCCTTTCCTTAATCTAGCTTCTAAGTCGTAGGGTCAGTATTGCCTCACGTGTTCCAACATTTCTGCGGAATCCAAACTGATGTTCGCCGAGGTCGGCTTCTACCAGTTTTTCCATTTGTGTGTAAAAAATTCGCGTTAGTATTTTGTAGCCGTGACTTATTAAACTGATAGTTCGGTAATTTTCACATCAGTCAACACCTGCTTTCTTTGGGATTGGAATTATTATATTCTTCTTTAAGTCTGTGGGTATTTCGCCTGTCTCGTACATCTTGCTCACCAAATGGTAGAGTTTTGTCAGGACTGGCTCTCCCAAGGCCGTCAGTAGTTCTAATGGAATGTTGTCTACTCCCGGGGCCTTGTTTCGATTCAGGTCTTTCAGTGCTCTGTCAAACTCTTCACGAAGAATCGTATCTCCCATTTCATCTTCATCTATATCCTCTTCCATTTCCATAATATTGACCTCAAGTACATCGCCCTTGTATAGGCCCTTTACATACTCCTCCCACCTTTCTGCTTTCCCTTCTTTGCTTAGAACTGGGTTTCCATCTGAGCTCTTGATATTCATGCAAGTGGCTCTCTTTTCTCCAAACGTCTCTCTAATTTTCCTGTAGGCAGTATCTATCTTACCCCTAGTGAGATAAGCCTCTACATCCTTACATTTGTCCTCTAGCCATCCCTGCTTAGCCATTATACACTTCCTGTCGTTCTAACTTTTGAGACGTTTGTATTCCTTTTTGCCTGCTTCATTTACTGCATTTTTATATTTTCTCCTTTCATCAATTGAATTCAATATTTCTTCAGTTACCCAAGGATTTCTACTAGCCCTCGTCTTTTTACCTACTTGATCCTCTGCTGCCTTCACTACTTCATTCCTCAAAGCTACCCATTCTTCTTCTACGGTATTTCTTTCCCCCATTCCTGTCAATTGTTCCCTTATGCTCTCCCTGAAACTCTGTACAACCTCTGGTTCTTTCAGTTTATCCAGGTCCCATCTCCTTAATTTCCCACCTTTTTGCAGTTTCTTCAGTTTTAATCTACAGTTCATAACCAATAGATTGTGGTCAGAGTCCACATCTGCCCCTGGAAATGTCTTACAATTTAAAACCTGGTTCCTAAATCTCTGTCTTACCATTATATAATCTACCTGATACCTTCTAGTATCTCCAGGATTCTTCCATGTATACAACCTTCTTTTATGATTCTTGAACCAAGTGTTAGCTATTATTAAGTTATGCTCTGTGCAAAATTCTACCAGACGGCTTCCTCTTTCATTCTCTCCCCCAATCCATATTCACCTACTATGTTTTCTTCTCTCTCTTTTCCTACTACCGAATTCCAGTTACCCATGACTATTAAATTTTCATCTCCCTTCACTACCTCAATAATTTCTTTTATCTCATCATACATTTCATCAATTTCTTCATCATCTGCAGAGCTAGTCGGCATATAAACTTGCACTACTTTTAGTAGGCATGGGCTTCGTGTCTATCTTGGCCACAATAATGCGTTCACTATGCTGTTGGTAGTAGCTTACCCGCATTCCTTTTTTTTATTCACAATTAACCCTACTCCTGCATTACCCCTATTTGATTTTGTATTTATAACACTGTATTCACCTGACCAAAAGTCTTCTTCCTCCTGCCACCGAACTTCACTAATTCCCACTATATCCAACTTCACCCTATCCATTTCCCTTTCTAAATTTTCTATCCTACCTGCCCGATTAAGGGATCTGACATTACACGCACCGATCCGTAGAACGCCAGTTTTCTTTCTCCTGATAACGACGTCCTCTTGAGTAGTCCCCGCCCGGAGATCCGAATGGGGGACTATTTTACCTCCGGAGTATTTTACCCAAGAGGACGCCATCGTCATTTAACCATACAGTAAAGCTGCATGTCCCGGGGAAAAATTACGGCCGTAGTTTCCCCTTGCTTTCAGCCGTTCGCAGTACCAGCACAGCAAAGCCGTTTTGGTTAGTGTTACAAGGCCAGATCAGTCAATCATCCAGACTGTTGCCCCTGCAACTACTGAAAAGGCTGCTGCCCCTCTTCAGGAACCACACGTTTGTCTGGCCTCTCAACAGATATCCCTCCGTTGCGGTTGCACCTACGGTACGGCCATCTGTATCGCTGAGGCACGCAAGCCTCCCCACCAACGGCAAGGTCCATGGTTCATACCCTGCAGAAAAACCGAGCCACGATGCCTCTAGAGCCATCCATAATTGCGAAGGTGCCGTCGGTGCAGGATTTCGTGCACGAACTGATCTCTCGATTACGTCCCATAAATGTCATTTGGGATTCATGTCGGGTGATCTGGGTGGCCAGACTATTCGCTCAAACAGTCCAGCGTCTTCTTCATTCCAGTCGCGAACAATTGTGGGCCGGTGACATGACGCATGCCAGAATTAAAAATCCATCGTTGTTTTAAGTACTTTTAACATTGATCTCGCATGAAACTGACTAATTGATTATTAGGACTCTGTGCAGGCCAGTCCGTTACAGGGATGTTATTGTCGCGTAACCACTCCGCTACAGGCCGTGCATTGTGAACAGGTGCTCGATCGTGTTGAAAGATGCAATTGCCATCTACGAATTGCTCTTCAACAGTGGGAAGCAAGAAGGTGCTTAAAACGTCAGTGTAGGCCTGTGCTGTGATAGTGCCACGCAAAACAAGGGGTGGAAGACCCTCCATGAAAAACACGACCACACCATGACACCACCGCCTCCGAATTTTACTATTGACACTACACACGCTGTCAGATGACGTTCACCGGGCATTCGCCATACCAACACCCTGCCATCGGATCGCCACATTATCTGCTGCGATTCGTCACTCCACACAAAGTTTTTCCACTGTTCAATCGTCCAATGTTTACGCTCCTTATACCAAGCGAGGCGTCGTTTGGCATTTACCGGCGTGATGTGTGGCTTATGAGCAGCCGCTAGACCATGAAATCAGTTTCCTCACCTCCCGCCTATTACACATTACTACCATCTTCAACTGTCGGTGGTCTCTATCCGTCAACAGACGAGGTCGGTCTGTACGCTTTTGTGCTGTACGTGTCCCTTCAAGTTTTCACTACACTGTCACATCGGCACATCGGAAACAGTGGACCTAGGGATGTTTAGGAGTGTCGAAATCTCGCCTACAGACGTATGACACAAGTGACATCCAATCACCTGACCACGTTCGAAGTCTGTGAGTTCCGCGGAACGCCCCATTCTGCTCTCTCACGACGTCTAATGACTACTGAGGTCGCCGATATGGAGTACCAGGAAGTAGGTGGCAGCACAATGCACCTAATATGATAAACGTATGTTTTTGGGGGTATCCGGATACTTTCGATCACATAGTGTATACTGTAATACTTCGTGCACTATGGTCTGGACAGACATATGTTGGAACCAGAGGTTCGTTCTACTTTGCAGAGGAACGTCTTCTTGCATCCGTCGAAGATGGTCTGTTAGGAGACTGCGGTACTAGTGCGCGTTCAATGTTGAGCTGATGGTTCACTATCCCACACCATACGTTTACACTCCATGGGCGCTGGTGTTCCAACTGACGAAGCCTACGGCGATTGTCAACAGACCGAGAGGGCATATTTCGGCGGTTTAACTGGCCATGATACGTAAATGTGCCTTCTTCAGTAAATGAGATACATGACACATCAGGAGTATGCTGTCTTAAGGTCCACGAACAGAAGTTAACATGATATTCATAATCGTTTCCATGCAGCTCTTGATGGAGGGAGTAGTGATAGGGATGAAATATATGTCGATGGATGATGTGCAGGACACTTGCCTCATTCGTGCCACTGAACTGGAGCTAATGTGCGGATCAACTGCAACCGCAGCAAGAACATTAATTTCCCCCTTCTGTTACCTTGTCTAGGTGGCACACTACAACTTTCACGTAACTGGTTGAAGAGGCTGACAATTGTCGAGACTTTTGACGTCCACTGGGATATCTTGCCGCAATGCACTAAAGGAACACATAAACACACTGTAAGTAAACACAATCTCGTACCTATCAACGACACAGGCTGAGTGGCGGAAACTAGCGTCAGCGTGGAAATCTCAAAATACGACATCGCACTAGAATCCTGCAACAAACACCATTCACATTCGAATTTACCCTACGCTTAGTTTGTTAATATCAACATACATTGTTCCATTTAAAAAAGTAAGTTTGCAAAAAAAGGAACACTTTCTAAATAGCATTACAATCTGTTTATTGGGAAACAATACAAGTCCCTGACTAACAATACATTCTGTGAAAACTGCACATCAAAAGCACTTTCCATTACCGAAACATTTGCTGTGCTAGGTTTTGGTGGCCTACGTTGTACACACACACACACACACACACACACACACACACACACAAAGAGAGAGAGAGAGAGAGAGAGAGAGAGAGAGAGAGAGAGAGAGAGAGAGAGAGAAACAGTTTGTATTTATGTATTTCCAAGATCTCCTCCCAAACCCCTGGATCGATTTCAACCACATTTGGCACACAAATGGCAAACTTCATGAGTATTTGCAGTGTGGGATTTATAACGTCCTAGCTACAATAGCCATGAAGATAGGGCACAACCGTGTTTTTCTCGGACCCTGCAGCATATACTACCCTGCACAAAAGGCGTGTTGTGTGGGAAGTGTGTCGGCCTGCCTTATGAACCTGAGCCGGATGGAGTGGCCAAGCGGAGTCGCGCGACCGCTACGGTCGCAGGATCGAATCCTGCCTCGGGCATGGATGTGTGTGATGTCCTTAGGTTAGTTAGGTTTAAGTAGTTCTAAGTTATAGGAGACTGATGACCTCAGATGTTAAGTCCCATAGTGCTAAGAGCCGTTTGAACCTTATGAACCTGAGTCGTTGGGCAGCCTATACATCAGCATCAAAAAATGACTTTCCAGGGGCTACACGTGCATACGGCCACGGCTGCTGGGGGAAGGTTGAGAAGCAAAGGCAGGGTTGCCACAAGTTCCCTGGCATTTCTCTGATTTCCAGAGAAGTTTCAGCATTTTTCCCTGACAAATTTTGAAATCTCAAGGGTACGTTAAGAGCTGAGTTGACAATCTGTCTTTGCAGCTATGGTACAAGAAACAATAGTGCAAGCGGGGAAATATCTAAAAACAACTTGCAAGCAGATGGCATTTCCTGATGTGAGCAAAAATCTGAAGTATTAACATCAACATCTTTTGTAATGAACTGTTTTTAGATGGAGAAAGCACGCCAAATGGTATGTGTGTTTCATTAAGACCAATGATGTTATTTTATTTCAATAAAAAGAAATACATTTGGAGACAAAAATACACATTTCCTTCGAGACGCAAGAAGGATTTAAAATACCTTCACTGATTTCAGAAATAACCTCAGAAAAAAGCAGGTCTCTTGAAACAAATGCATAAGGCGCGGAAGAGGAGTGTAAACCAACACTGTAGGTGACCGCCAGTAAAATGTTGCTTCTACTATGTTCGTTATTGTCGGTTACCACCCAATGTTATATCTATTATTTTACAGGTATTGCCTGATTGTTCTTTCGAAAAATATTTGAGTACATAGCGTACAAACCGCTAACGACTGACAACTTTCTTCTTATCGTCCATACTTTCTAATATATAAACTGCTTTTAAAGTGCCAAAATTTACTAGAACAAATAAAATGGCCATAAAACGCCACACTGTACAAAGTACTTGCGGTGAAACAGTCGCAGTTTCTGAAATACATCGCCCATGGTCCCTGGCCTGCTGAGGCACGCACAGACAGACCCAGTCTGTGGACAGGTCGGTGAGAGTAGATCCGACAGAGACAGGGTCAGGGTCTGCACACCAGCTGGAACCGAATGGCTTCAGACCGGCAGGACCGGCCATTACAGATATCCGCAGAAGCAGCCTCCAGTTTTGGCCCGTCATGGAAATCTACTCGTGTGGCCAGCTATTCACAAGCCAGAGACAGTATGTTGACGAAATGAGACCACAATGATCAATCCTTGCACCAGATAAGTTGTTCAAATACTCTGAGAATCGATAATAATGGGATTAGGTAGCAACTCACCACAAAACTGATTGCTGAGCTGCAGACAGGCACGTAGAAAAGACAATCACACTCTCACAACTAAATTTTCAGCCATAGCTTCTGTCAGAAAACACACACACACACACACACACACACACACACACACACACACACACAGTCACTCAGGCACAACTCATGCACACATGACCGCCGTCTCCAGCCGTTGCGTCTGCAGTATCTGAGAATAAGATCCAAACAACTCCTCATGCCTCCCTCCCTCTCGTCGGCAGCTGCTAGGCTAGCGGCATGAAGTGATAGCAGCACTGACTGCAAGTTGAGTAGCGTGGTAGGAAGGGAAGAAGCAGTATGAAGAGGGAGTAGAGAAGCGGCACATGTACTCAGATGCATCCAGCCAGCGACAGTGCATGACACCTCGGTAAACAAACCATTTTATCTACTGAGAAAAGAATGAGATTTTTCCAGTGTTTTTTTTTTTCAAATTTCCCTGATTGTTTCAAATTTCCCAATTTCCCCGATTTCAAGAATCTGTGACAACCCTGATAGAGGAGAGTGAGGGAGGGGACAGGAAGGCATGGATGACCAGAGGGGAGCAGGACGGGACTGACAGATATGGGAAGGAGGAAATTGATAGGGCGAGGGGAGAAGAGATGAGAAGAGTGTCTGATGAGGTGGTGATGGGCAGGCAGTGAGAATGGGAAAATGGATATGGACAAAGATGGTAGGATGAGATGGACAAAGAGAGGGAAGGAGGAAATAGACAGAAAGAGAGAGAGGGGGAGGAGGAAATTGACAGGGAGATATTGGAGGAGGAGATAGATAGAGGTGGGATGACGAGATGGATAAAGGTGTGAGGAGGAAATGGATAGAGGTGAGAGGAAAATGGTTCAAATGGCTCTGAGCACTATGGGACTTACCAACTGTCATCAGTCCCCTAGAACTTAGAACTACTTAAACCTAACTAACCTAAGGCCATCACACACATCCATGCCCGAGGCAGGATTCGAAACTGCGACCGTAGAAGCAGTGCGGTTCCGGACTGAAGCGCCTCGAACCGCTCAGCCACAGTGGCCGGCAGAGGTGAGAGGAGGAGATGATGGACAGAGGTGGGAGGAGGACATGAATAAAGGTGGGAGGAGGAGATAGATAGAGGTGGGTGGAGGTCATGGGTAGATGTGGGAGGAGATCATGGATACAGGAAGAGATGGACAGAGAGCAGAGGAGCAGATGACCGAAGTAGTGTGTGTGTGTGTGTGTGTGTGTGTGTGTGTGTGTGTGTGTGTGAGAGAGAGAGAGAGAGAGAGAGAGAGAGAGAGAGAGAGAGAGAGAGAGAGAGAGAGGAGTTGGGGGTTGTAAGGTGTCAGGCAAATCCAACACCTTCCATGAAAACCCTGACATGATAAGCAAATCCAGTAGTATGTCACATAGCTCTGAATAAATCGTGACATTAAATTAACCAAAGTAATACGAGTAACGAGTGAGCAAATGGAATACCACAGACTAACACAAGAATGCCTAAATGCATGTCGTACCTTCCCACCGTGAGACAGACGCAGTTCTGAGGGGAGAAACGAGAACAGAAGCCGAGAGCAGAACTGTGTTAAGCTGGAAGGCCCTACGATAAGGGACGGACCCCCACGTCGCCAGCTAACCGCTAGGACCACACCCCAGCCGCAAGTTTTAGCGTGAGACTTTTTCGCATCTCTGTTACGTCAGGACCACCCCCCAGCCCATGTCAAAAGCTAGAGCCCTCCAGAAGAACAGTATAGATCTTACGATAACGCTAAAAGGGCCACCCCAGTCGCAAGTTTTAGCGTGAGACTTTTTCACGTCTCTGCTACGTCAGGACCACCCCCCAGCCCATGTTAAAAGATAGAGCCCTGCAGAAGAACAGTATAGATCTTACGATAACACAAAAAGAAACACACCAGCTGCAAGTTTTAGCGTGAGACTTTTTCGCGTCTCTGTTACGTTGCAAACTTTAAAAACATTGCCCTACCACGAAAAGTATAATGTTTCTCATTGGATAGACAGAATTTTTGTAGGCGGAGCTTAAGGTTAACATTGAGACCCTGATTGGTCAGATGAAAACACAGCCAGATAGTTTTTTTAAACCAACTTCGGTAAATTGTAGTAAGGAGAAGTTAGGAGAGAGTTGCTTCCGACACGGTGAGGTGAGCGGAGCTGTGCTGCCCGCTGCCCCCTGACGAACACCGACAAGGTAATGAACGCACGCGATGCCGCATAACAGCGCATAAAACTTCACTCAGAACTGCAGAAGTCTCATCTGTTACACCCCCTTTTTGTGTAATACTAGTGTCGATCGTCAATTAAAGCTCATGGTGTTCACATTTGCCACTTGAAGTAAAAATCTGAAACGCCATGATTTTTCTGTTATATAGTTATTGAGAAGCCACATCAGCCACTGTAATTTACTACAAGTTAGATAAGTAATTAAAGATAATTGAGGGTCACTGTAGACCATTTTGATAGTTTTCTCTTTTGTGAAACTTAATTTAAACCTAGATTATAGATGTGATATGGCATAGGTCATCCTTCGATCCATTGTAGAACCTGGAAACCCATTCAGGGAATATTCGTTCACATTTTTGTTGAATGCAGTTGGTTTTTACCATCCTGTATTAAAACATTTCCTTTTATCAATAGTGCAATTTATAAACAATGTTTTGTGAGTAGAATAAAATTTCCAATAGTAAACTTAACTGCTTTTTCGACGTTATTTTACCAGCTAAATAAAATAGGAAAGCCTTGAACCTCTTCCACTAAATTTAGTTAGTATTAAGATTCTTTTACAGGGAGTGCAGTGGAGCAGACACTGAAATTAAGTATTTGGTTATATCATCGCTAGTCTCACTGAACTCTTCTGAACTCTACATGTCATGTGTGGTCTGGCGTCTCCTTACCAGCAACAGGTCCCAGGTTCAAACTAGTCAATTACCTAAAAAAAAAAAAAAAAAAAAAAAAAAAAAAAAAAAAAAAAAAAAAAAAAAAAAAAAAAAAAAAACCACGCTCAGAGCGTCGTTGCGCGAAAGTGGTAGGGAGACACGATATAGAACAAACAGACACCACGCAGAATGTTAGAGGCTTGTGAGTTAAAGACGGAGAGTGTGTGAGGACGACAAGTTGTAAGGAGGCCGATGGGCTGGCGCAGACGTGGTACGAAACACTGCACCTTCTGGCGGACAACCGCGTCTGTCTGAGAGGCCGCATTCATATGCTACATGTCACAAAATTCAAGCGTACCGTGGCGGTTGCGGTGCAGTTCCTGCCGCGTCATTGGGCAAACGCTTTCGTGATTTTCAAATATGATACGGAGTGAGCAAAAGTGAACTGGAGCAGAAAATTTTTTACAGTAATACTGACGCGGGATTGACACTTCTCAATAAACATCACAGGAGATGGTCTCAGTGGCTAATGTTGACGTTGATGCATCACTGTGGTCGTTTCTCACACATGTGGCAGCTCTGCCTGAGAGATAGCAGCTATATTGTTGTCAGTGTTCTGCCGTAGCTCTTCCAGTATTTCGGAATTACTTCAGTATAGACACGCATAAAAAAAAAGTTGTGGATCACCTATGTTCCGAGAGTTCCGGAACCTGTACAGAAAAATGGAATAGAGATCAATATAAATATCATTTCCGCACTTTTTGCTGCTCATGAAAACCACACGTTGCATGTTGTACCACCATACAGCGATTTCAGAGGTGGTAGTTCAGATTGCTGTACACACCGGTACCTCTAATACCCTGTAGCACGTCCTCTTGCATTGGTGCATGCCTATATACGTCATGGCATACCATTCACAAGTTCATCAAGGCACTGTTGGTCCAGATTGTCTCACTCCTCAAAGGTGTTTCGGCGTAGATCCCTCAGAGTGGTTGGTGGGGGACGTCGTCCATAAATATTCCTTTTCAATCTATCCCATGCATGTTCGTTAGGGTTCATGTCTGGAGAACACGCTGGCCACTCTAGTCGAGCGATGACGTTATCCTGAAGGTAGTCATGCACAAGATGTGCACGATGGGGGTGCGAATTTTCGTCCCTGAAGACAAATGCCTCGCCAAGATGCTGCCGATATGGTTGCACAATCGGTCGGAGGATGGCATTCACGTATCGTACAGCCATTACGGCGCCTTCCATGACCACCAGCGGCGTACGTCGGCCCCACATAATACCACCCCAAAACAGCAGGGAACCTCCGCCTTGCTGCACTCACTGGACAGTGGGTCTAAAGCGTTCAGTCTGACCGTGTTGCCTCCAAAAACGTCTCCGACGATTGTCTCGTTGAAGGCATATGTAACATTCATCGGTGAAGAGAAAGTTATGCCAATCCTGAGCGATCCATTAGGCATGTTGTTGGGCCCATCAGTATCGCGCTGCATGGTGTCGTGGTTGCAAAGATGGACCTCGCCATGGACGTCGGGAGTGAAGTTGCGCATCATGTAGCCTATTGCGTACAGTTTGAGTCGTAACACGACGTCCTGTGGCTGCACGAAAAACATTATTCAACATGGTGGCGTTGCTGTCAGGGTTTCTCCGAGTCATAATTCACAGGTAGCTGTCATTCGCTCCAGTAGCAGCCCTTGGGAGGCCTGAGCGAGGCATATCATCGACAGTTCCCGTCTCTGTGTATCTCCTCCATGTCCGAACAACATCGCTTTGGTTCACTCCGAGACGCCTGGACACTTCCCTTGTTGAGAGTCCTTCCTGGCACAAAGAAACAATGCGGACGCGATCGAACCGCAGTGTTGAACGTCTGCGCATGGTTGAACCACAGACAACGGGAGCCTTCCTGGTAGAATGCTTGGAACTGATTGGCTGTCGGACACCTTCCCTCTAATAGACGCTGCTTGTGCATGGTTGTTTACATCATTCGGCAGCTTAGTGACATGTCTGAACAGTCAAAGGGACTGTGTCTGTGATACAATATCCACAGCCAACGTCTATCTTCAGGAGTTCTGAGAGCTGGGGTGATGCAAACTTTTTTTGATGTATGTGTAACCCTCCAATTTGCCCCACAGGCAAAAAATCACATGTAAAAATCACAGAGGTGACCAGAGGATTTCGTTCCCTGTGCTTACTGTTGTCTCGTCACTGAACACCTCATGAACTCGTGGCAGAGTTCTCAAGACAGTGTAGGATGGTGCCCCATCTTGCTGAAAATATCCATACAGTCGTTCACCTTCTGTGGAATGATACAGAATGTGGATTAACAGTTTCAGACATACCGATTATAATTTACAACTTGTAAAAGAATCGTTTTAAGATGTGGACAATAGACATTGGGCACCACACACTTAAGAAGATATTATACAATGGCTCTTCAAATTACTGAAGGAGATGTTCTGATGTGTTATAAGGCAAGTTGTGTATGCTCACCAGATCTCGCCCAAAGGAATGAAAAATTGAGGATCTATATTTGCCGGGCTCAATTTACTCAGAAGCCACCAACTCAACACGCCTAAGGTCGTGTGGATGTCTCAACTCATGCATAACAGTAAATTTGGATAGATACAGATGCAAGTCCTTTTTAGTGTTTCGACAAGTAGATCTCTTAATTCTCACTAGCACATACTTGAGATTTCACCGGACTGTGTTCGAAGCTTTCCTTCACTCGAGAAATGTTTTCTGGTGTTCTGTGTCTCTTCAGATAATTACCGTTTCTGTTCGCCACAGAACCTTTTTCGTACCATTTTGTCACTAATTTTTTCACTGCAGACTTTGCGAAAAATTTTGGCAAAAGACGTCCACCCACTCTTGTGCAAACAGTTCCGTACACGTTTTCCTCGAAATGTACTTCGCATAACACTTTACAGAGAACAGGCGCTGATTTGTTGTGAGCACCATTTTGTGTTGCATTCGACTGGTGTCTCTAAACACATCTGGTCCTCTCACTGATCTGTAATGACAGAACGAAATACTCGGAAGAGAGCATGTGCGAGATGCGCATTCACAGACATGCAACAGCAACAGAATACTGTATTGAAATCACTATTTACAGATTAACCTGTGTCACACAGTACTCCTATTTATTCCGTGTCAGTCATTTCCCAACCGCTTTTATTTTTCCATCTTGTACAAGCATTGTTGTGAACCCGAATAAAGAATAATTAATAGGTAAAAGTAGTTCGTGATGTTTTGTGGAAATTGATAATTGGTTCTGCACAAATAACTTAACTTCAAATTTTGAAAATCGCAAAGCTTTACACTGTCAAAAATTTATATCCAGTTACTGCGCTATAACAAGAGGACACAGCAGATAGGGTAGAAAATTATCAGTACTTGGTAAAAGGGTTTGAGACCTGGTATCTCATCCTCCTAACAGGCCTGACATTGTCTCCTTCGAATTTTTAGCTGTTTGTACCGCTGAAAGAAACTACGCTTAGCATCAAGTTCCACGGCTACAAAGAACCAAAGAAAACGTACAAAACTAGCTTCGAGATAAAGGATTCTTCGCAGAGGAGATTACAAGAGTTGTAAAAGTATGGGGCAAGTGCATGAAAGTTGCTGCAGATAAGGTAGGAAAATAGACAAACACATATGCTCGCAACGCCACCTGGAGTATTGAACCCCTCGCTGCGCAGATGTCTGTATATAAAGATGAAAAATGTATCAAAATAACTAAATATAGTAGTGAGCATAATAGGACATTTTTAATTAATACTGATGCGAGGCATAGAATCCAGACCGAAGTTAGGCGCATTTGAAAACGACTCACCAAGAGTGACGTCCACCTGCCGACGGTTTCCGGCTCGCGAGTTACACGCCCACAGAGAGGCGGCCGGCCCCGTACTGAATAGCTGGCCACTGCTCATCTCGGCTTGCGGCAGCGACAAGAGCACGGCAAACACGGCAGCCGGCCGGGCTACGGCCGCACACCGCGCCCACGCAGAGCCCGCCTACGAGACCGCGCATTCCCGTTCTGCATGCGTGGTCTGCCTACTACAGTACTCGGAACTGCACTGGACACACTGCCTAACTAATCGTACTGGGACGCTGTCTCACACTGTATGCTGTTGTAAAGCCGCCATCACCGGAAATACACTGAGGCGCCAACGAAACTGGTATAAGCACGCGCGTTCAACTATAGATATATGTATACAGGCAGAATACGGCGCTACCGTCGGCAACGTCTATAACAACGCAAGCGTCTGGCGCAGTTGTTAGATCGGTTACTGTTGCTACAATCGCAGGTTATCAAGATTTAAATGAGTCTGAACGTGGTGTTGTAGTCGGCGCACGAGCGATGGGACACAGCATCTCCGAGGTAGCGATGAATTGGGGGTTTTCCCGTACGACCATTTCACGAGTGCACCGTGAATATCAGGAATCCGGCAAAATATCAAATCTCCGACATCGCTGGGGCCAGAAAAATATCCTGAAAGAACGAGACCAACGGCGACTGAAGTGAATCGTTTAATGTGACAGAAGTGCAACCCTTCCGCAAATTGCTGCAAATTTCAATGTTGGGCCATCAACAAGTGTCAGTGAACGAACCATTCAATGAAACATCATCGATATGGGCTTTCGGAGCTGAAGGCCCACTCGTGTACTCTTTACGACTGCACGACACAAAGCTTTACAGCCCGCCAGGGCCCATCAACACCGACATTGGACTGCTGATGACTGGAAACATGATCCCTGGCCGGACGAGTCTCTCTTCAAATTGCATCGAACGGATGGACGTGTACGGGTATGGAGACAACCTCATGAAACCATGGACCCTGTATGTCAGCAGGGGACTGTTCAAGGTGGTGGAGGCTCTGTAATGGCGTAGGACGTGTGCAGTTGGAATGATATGGGACCCCTGATACGTCTAGATACGACTTTGACATGTGACACGAACGGAAGTATCCTGTCAGGTCACATGCGTCCATTCATGTCCATTGTGCATTCTGACGGACTTGGGAAATTTCAGCAGGACAATGCGGCACCCCACGCTTCCAGAGTTGCTACAGAGTGGCTCCAGGAACACTCTTGTGGATTTTTTAAAAACTTCCGCTGGTCACCAAGCTCTCCAGACATGAACATTATTGAGCATATCTGGGGTACCTTGCGACGTGCTGTTCAGAAAAAAGATCTTCAACCCTTCGTACCCTTACGGAGTTATGGACAGCCCTGAAGGATTCATGGTGTCAGTTCCCTCCAGCTCTATTTCAGACATTATTCGAGTCCATGCCACGTCGCGTTAAGGCACTTCTACGTGCTCGCGGGGGCCCAACACGTTGTTTGGCAGGTGTACCAGATTCTTCAGTATATGTTCTCATATGGACTGCGTGACAAAAACGTGAAACACCAAAAGGACGTGCTGGGTTGTCAGTGTAGCTTCGTACACGCACACGTCATCGGCGGATATGCAAACGAGTGTTCCAATTTTCTGTGACACGTAGAACGGCGAACAAGTAGATCAGTGTTGCTCGTATTTAGAGTTGTTACCATGACTGATGGGCTTTACAAGGCGGCATTAAAGAGCATCTCATCTGCAATCATCACTGTGAAGGACACACGCCGCGTTCTCATGTGAGACGGCATTATCAGCTCCTAACACAGTTTGAAAGGAAGCTCATCATGGATCTCCACCTGTCCAGCTGGTCGAATCGTGCAATATCCGTTTTTGTGGGGCTTTCGAATGTAACAGCGCAAGACATTGGATTACATCAGAATGCGAGGGCATACTTACATAGTGCCGGCACGGTAGCCCAGCGTGTAGGGTCAGAGGGTTAGCCGCACTCCGTAATAATAAAAAAACTGACTTAATGGAACGACGATTAACTTGAAGAAGCGTCATGGGACGCCCGCCCCGAAGAAACAGAACGAACAATCACGAACAAAATGAGATTTAAAAAGAAACATGTCTGACCACATCAAGCGAAGATCACCGTGTTGTACACGAAGCACCTCTTAACCTCTTCAGATCTCCGCCTGCCATCTGAGAAGAAGTAAAGGACTCCGTGAAACATTCTGTGTTATACCACACCATAGGCTGGAGACTGGCAGCAGCCGAAGAAGGAAATTATCATCATTCTTGTCTTTCTCTTCGTTTTATTTCCCAATTTTTTTTCTTCAGAGACACAATGTGCTTCTCGACAACCTCACAAACACTTTCTCTGAAAACGGTGCGGCCGATCTTTTTCTGGTAAAATGCGTTTGAAGCAAACGGATGAAGAAGAATAAAACAATGAAATTTACATTGCCTGTGAGGTAATGGCAAATGGAGCATACGAAATCAGACGAGAGTATAGGAACAAGTTAGGACCTGTCAACAGAGCTCTCAAAACAATTTTGGCGTATCTTTATTTTGTGTTTTGCACCGTTTCGGCAGAGATGCCACAGATCGGCACATACCCTGCATTACAGAGCAAGCAAGCCTCCAAATGTCACGTTTGTGAAGAGCTGTGGCCGTCCAACCACTTTCCGTCCAGTGGTAGTTTCACTGTCGTTCTACCACTTTCATTAAATGCTCACTACACTAGCGCGTGAACATTCGCCAGCTTCGCCGTTTTCGAGACACTCGTTTAATGTTTTGGGTAATAATAATAATAATAATATCACCTTTGTCTAAGTCGTTTATGGCACCAGATTTCCCCATCTGCGACCCGTGTCGTCAGTAGAATGATTCTCGATCCTCTTTGATCCACTTATATACTTTCCTTACTGTATCACGTTCCCGCAATACCACCTGGCGACGTCCTACCTCGCAGTGGGCAGTGCTCATAATGTTTTTGTATCTCCATTACATGTTTTTCGGTGATTAGTGGCGCGGATTCGCAACACAAGCGGGATACAACAGATCAAAACGCATAACAAACTAGTCGGAAAACGTGTTGAAGACGATAAAAATATCGATATTCTTCCTGCAATGAATCTCTGCCCACGTTTTTCTACACGAAGAATAACACGAGATACTATGGCGAGCAGAAGTACATCCTGGAGAATTCTATTTGAACGTTATTTATGTGCGAATCACATATGTGTTCACCAGGCATTAAGTGAAGATGATTTCCAGGCAAAAATCGCCTCCTGCACACGGTTTCTAAATCAAAATTTGCACTTCACTACCGTTACCCAGCACAGATACAGCCTTTTTCAAATATAAAAATGTAAGTAAACTCCGCGATTAGGGCCATAAGATTGCATGATTCTGACCGGCCGTCATGTCATTCTCAGCCAACAGCGTCATATGGATGCACTATGGAAGGGCGTGTGATCAGCACAGCGCTCTCCAGGCCGTTGTCTGGTTTCCAGACGTTGGAGCAGCTACTTCTCACTAAAGCTGCTCCTCAACTGACGTCACGAGGGTGGCGGCACCCCGTTCCAGTCTCCCTCCCTCCTACCCCCCCCCCCCCCCTCCAGCCACCCGCCACGAAGGAAACATCCCTGGCGGTGCCGAGAACTGAACCCAGGTCCTCCATCTGGCAGCCACACACGCTGATCATTCAGCTAGACTTCCGAATTTGCTCAAAAGGAAAATCTCACAGATTACTTCAAAAGACAACTTGCAGCAGTGATGCATAAATACCTGATGCTGACTCAGCCTTGATAAAATCATCAGGCCTTTGTGGATGAACAATTAAATGTGAAATATAATCTGAATTTCCCCCAGCACACACCGCCAGCGTCGGTAGGAGATGAACCACTAGTAAGGCAGTCGTTAATGTTGTTGCTGCAAGGTGGGTGTCCAGCACATTTATGTTTGGTGGCTACGCGTGTCTTAAACCAATTTTTTTTTTTTTTCTGATCGATGTACTGGTAACGAAGATCAGTGACTTGGCCACCGCGGTCCACAGGCTTAACTTCCCTTTGACTATTTCTGCTGGGAAAGCATAAAATACACAGCGTACAGACAGTCTCCCAAAACGTGATATGGTATGACAGACAGCACTCTCAGGTACAAAGGGACTACACGATACTGAAAGTACACAAGGGCGGACACAAATACGTTTATTACAAAATAGAAACCATTTTGAACACCAGTTATGATAATGCGAAAGAAAAAATGTAATAGTGCTCAACAACTTCTCAAGTGCGGAAATCGTAAATAAAGATTATTCGACGTTAAAATGTATGTGCAAATCGTAAGCTCCAGGATAATTTATTTGATGTACCATCACAACAGCGTCAAATTAAAAAAGAAATAGACGAAAACTATTCAGTTTTTTCCTCGTTCTCATTCTGAACTACAAAGATTTGCTCAATTTTCCATAAGATTCTAGGCAATGTAAGATTCACCAATCTACACTCCTGGAAATGGAAAAAAGAACACATTGACACCGGTGTGTCAGACCCACCATACTTGCTCCGGACACTGCGAGAGGGCTGTACAAGCAATGATCACACGCACGGCACAGCGGACACACCAGGAACCGCGGTGTTGGCCGTCGAATGGCGCTAGCTGCGCAGCATTTGTGCACCGCCGCCGTCAGTGTCAGCCAGTTTGCCGTGGCATACGGAGCTCCAGCGCAGTCTTTAACACTGGTAGCATGCCGCGACAGCGTGGACGTGAACCGTATGTGCAGTTGACGGACTTTGAGCGAGGGCGTATAGTGGGCATGCGGGAGGCCGGGTGGACGTACCGCCGAATTGCTCAACACGTGGGGCGTGAGGTCTCCACAGTACATCGATGTTGTCGCCAGTGGTCGGCGGAAGGTGCACGTGCCCGTCGACCTGGGACCGGACCGCAGCGACGCACGGATGCACGCCAAGACCGTGGGATCCTACGCAGTGCCGTAGGGGACCGCACCGCCACTTCCCAGCAAATTAGGGACACTGTTGCTCCTGGGGTATCGGCGAGGACCATTCGCAACCGTCTCCATGAAGCTGGGCTACGGTCCCGCACACCGTTAGGCCGTCTTCCGCTCACGCCCCAACATCGTGCAGCCCGCCTCCAGTGGTGTCGCGACAGGCGTGAATGGAGGGACGAATGGAGACGTGTCGTCTTCAGCGATGAGAGTCGCTTCTGCCTTGGTGCCAATGATGGTCGTATGCGTGTTTGGCGCCGTGCAGGTGAGCGCCACAATCAGGACTGCATACGACCGAGGCACACAGGGCCAACACCCGGCTTCATGGTGTGGGGAGCGATCTCCTACACTGGCCGTACACCACTGGTGATCGTCGAGGGGACACTGAATAGTGCACGGTACATCCAAACCGTCATCAAACCCATCGTTCTACCATTCCTAGACCGGCAAGGGAACTTGCTGTTCCAACAGGACAATGCACGTCCGCATGTATCCCGTGCCACCCAACGTGCTCTAGAAGGTGTAAGTCAACTACCCTGGCCAGCAAGATCTCCGGATCTGTCCCCCATTGAGCATGTTTGGGACTGGATGAAGCGTCGTCTCACGCGGTCTGCACGTCCAGCACGAACGCTGGTCCAACTGAGGCGCCAGGTGGAAATGGCATGGCAAGCCGTTCCACAGGACTACATCCAGCATCTCTACGATCATCTCCATGGGAGAATAGCAGCCTGCATTGCTGCGAAAGGTGGATATACACTGTACTAGTGCTGACATTGTGCATGCTCTGTTGCCTGTGTCTATGTGCCTGTGGTTCTGTCAGTTGATCATGTGATGTATCTGACCCCAGGAATGTGTCAATAAAGTTTCCCCTTCCTGGGACAATGAATTCACGGTGTTCTTATTTCAATTTCCAGGAGTGTATTTACCCTAATCGGTTTGTGTTACCTGAAAAAGACTAAACACACCGTTTCCCTCACAAATAGTCTGACTTATCCTCTGTTTGTCAAATATTTAATGAATACACATAAATGTCAAAAATGTTACGTTTTTCTTTTTTGTATCTTCGCGATTGGGTTTATTTAGTCATTGACTTCTTTCACAACATCCTCACAGGTTCCTCCTTACGTCCAGGTGTTCGCCGTTAGCCGTCTCCAAAGTCGCACTTCCATTACCTTTAAGCACTTTCTGTATGTCTACAGCAGTGTCCAGTTTTTTTAGCAATGCAGGAGCAAACATGAGATAAGTATCTTGTCCAACTGTTTTTTTTTTCGTTTCTATAATATATGACTTCTTCACTAACAGTTATCTTCTTCCTTTGAATTATTTCGCTGTTGGAATTCTTTCTTACGAAAGAGTATTCTCCTGCCGAGTAGTAGGTCTATATTAGAAATAATGATTTCGTTGTTACTGTTAAAAAGACGTTGCACAGTAACAACGAAATTATGGTTTCTAACGCATTGCTCGGCAACAGATTTATAATGCTGTAGATTTCAACTATCCTTGGAGGACATCCACTCCAAACAGAATGGTTTTAAAATAAATAACAAGACCGTAAAGTTACTGATGTTGCGATTGTAATAACAATGTACGCTGTCTTCCTTGGCAGACAATCTGTGAATAATTTTGCAAAGCCCTTTTCTCTTACTTCCACTCGAGCTTTAGCGACTGCTATTGAAAACGCCATCACCTTTTCTTCATCCCATTTGGTGTCACTTCCTGCAGCCATTGTTTTTATTGTTGTGTATTTGTGTTTTTGATTCATCTACGCAAACCTTTAAATGAATTACCGAATGCTTTTAGAACTGTAACTGCGTTATTAGTTAATGTGTATTCTTAACCGAAACAAAACGTCAGATACTATTATTGTTTTCTCAGAAACTCGCGCCTTTGTCTTTTATAGCTACCTTGTTCCATCTGATATCTTATTTCGATTGCTTTGTACCTGTAGCGTACTTTGCTATTCGCATCATTCCATTACTGGTGGTGAAAGGCAAGAAAAATAATTGCCACAGAATACTATCAACGGGATCGCATGCAGAGAGAGTGAAGCGACTGATTGTTTAGGCGCAGTCATGAAGTATGACAGCTGCGACTATACGACTAGAGCATACAGGTAGTGATACGAGCGTCCAGTGGGCAGTCCTGCAGCTAGTGCGAGTTGGTTGCAGCCAGGAAATGAGACAATTGAAGTATCCGGCCTTCACAGAAGTGCTTGCAGCGGCTAGCAAGTGACCTCCTACCGGTGGGTCACGGTACAGAATATCCCTTTACAAGCATCTCTGAGTACCTTTGAGCCGCTCTAAATTTCCGTACAAAATCAGGAAAGACAACTTCCCTGGCTCCCTCCGTTCGTCCACGAGACTCAGAAGGTAGTATACACCAGCGGTCAGGTTGATGGCGCGTTGTCTAACTTACAGCACTGATTCGTCACTGCTCCACTCGGTGCCTAATGAACAAAGTGCGGCCGTACGGAATAACAGACCAGCAGTGTATTGGATTGACAGGTTCCTAGCACACAGTACGCACAGTGTCATTCTTAACAGAAAGATATCTTCAGATGCATGGGGTATATTATATTGGACCACTACTTTTCATAATATATACAAATGACCTAGTGGATAATGTTGGAAGTTCCATGGGGTTTTTCCTGGATGATGCTATGTTATACAGAGAAGTCGCAACGTCAGAAAATTGAAGTGAAATGAAGGAACAGCTTCAGAGGATTGGCGCTTGGTAGAGGGATTTGCAACATAAGAACATGTAAAATGCTGCGCATAAATACGCAAAAAATATTATTATATCATAGTAAGATCGCCAAACAGTCAATGGAAGTAGTCACAGCCATTAACTACCTTCGAGTACGCGTACGGAGTGATTTAAAGTGGAAAGACCACATAAAATTAATCGTAGCAAAGGCATATGCCAGACTTAGATCCATAGAGGAATCGTGCCCAAGAAGTTCAGTCCACCCACAAACGAGGTATTTAATAAGACCGTCGTTCAGCCAATACTTGAATACTGCTCGTCAGTCTGGAATCTGTACCAGATAGGACTGGTAGAGGAAGTAGAGACGATTCGAAGAAACAGGTTCACTGAGTAAGCGCGATAGCGCCACGTTGATGCTCAGCCAACTGTGGTAGCAGACGCTACGAGAGAGATGATGTGCGTCACGGTGTGGTTTGCAGTAAAAATTATTGGAGCGTACGTTACTAGAACAGTCATCCAGTATATTTGCTTTCACCTACGTGTACCTCGGGAGGAGACCACGAAGGTAAGATTAGAGAGATTCGGCCTTACGCTGAGGCACACCAAACATAGTTCCTCTCGCGGACCATTGACAATTGGAGCACGAACGTGGCGAAGTCACAGGGATACACAAAGTACCCTCCACCACACACCGCAAGATGTCCTGTACAGTATGTGTAGATGGCACTGGTCGAAAAGTGTATACTGTATTCAAAATCGCTGATCAAAATAATCAAGATTCTTCTAAATGTATTAGGTTTTTGCCTACTGATAAAAATCAGCCTCAGTCCTATTATTTTTCCTGTACTACTTCGTCTTGATGAGAAGAGTGACAGCAAGGAGGAAGGAGCATTCGGATTTAACGTCCAATCGATGACGGGGTCGTTAGAAATAAAACATAATCTGGGATTGAAGGATACGGAAGGAAACCGACTGGTTCCTCCCAAACGGAACATCCCAGTACTTGCGTTGATCGATTTAAGGAAACGCTGGAAAATATGAATCTGGATGGCTCAGCAGCAGGGATTTGAAGCGGTGTCCTCCACAATGCGAACCATCTGTGGAGCCCGCTCCGTTTCGTCCCGTTGGTCTGTTTTTGTACAGTAGTTTTGTTAATTATAATTCCATATCTTGCTCAAAGATCTTTCCCTTTTCTTTTGTATTCTTTTCATCTAGAGGCATTACTCCTAATTCTGCTCCTATATTTCTATTTTGCTTCAAATCTTATCAACTGCATCCTGTTTGGTGTCTGAAAAAAAAATCATTTCCATAGTTTGCATTCTTAGTCCATCCTTTTTTCCTATTGTTATTCACGTTTTGCTCCCAGATACTACAAATCTTAGTCGAAACGTTTCCTAAAACTGTGTCTGTGTCTATTGTCTGACTTTCATTTGGAATTATCATAGAGAGCACTAAACATTAAGTTCACTTTATCTATCGTTGACAATAAATGTAATCGTCATGTCATACACCGCGTCCTAAGAACTTGAAATGTATTACTTGTTCTACTATCTTTGCATTTATTATTACCCTAGACCCAATTTTGTTATTACCCATTGAAGAGTATCACCTATGTTTTGATATCTGTTATATGGAAGTTACACGTAGCACACCTTCTTCGTGATTGATATGTGGCCCTTTGTAGATTGTTTTCACTATTAGGATTAATTACCTACTCATCCGCAATACCATCATCAGCACACGTCAGCACAGCTTTGGATTTTTAAGATTAAAAGGATAATATGACAGGACATACACAATGTGATCAAAAGTATCCGGACCCCTGGCTGAAAATGACTTACAAGTTCGTGGCACCCTATGTCGGTAATGATGGAATTCAATATGGTGCTGGCCCACGTTTAGCCTAGATGACAGCTTCCACTCTCGCAGGCATACGTTCAGTAAGGTGCTGGAAGGTTTCTTGGGGAATGGCAGCACATTCTTCACGCTGTGCTGCACTGAGAACAGGTATCGATGTCGGTCGTTGAGGCCTGGCACGAAGTCGGCGTTCCAGAACATGCCAAAGGTGTCCTATAGGATTCGAGTCAGGACTCTGCAGGCCAGTCCGTTACAGGGATGTTATTGTCATGTAACCACTCTGCCACAGGCCGTGAGTTATGAACAGGTGTTCGATCGTACTCAGAGATGCAATCGACATCCCCGAATTGCTCTTCAACAGTGGGAAACAACAAGGTGCTTAAAACATCAATGAAGACCTGTTCTGTGATAGTGCCACGAAAAACAACACGGGGTGCAAGCCCCCTTCATGCAAAACACGACCACACCATGACACCACCGCCTCCGAATTTTACTGTTGGCACTACACACGCTGGAAGCTGACGTTCACCTGGCGTTCACCATACCCACACCCTGCCATCGGATCGCCACATTGTGTACCGTGATTCGTCACTCCACACGTTTTTCCACTGTTCAATAGTCCAATGTTTACGTTCCTTACAACAAGTGAGGCATCGTTTGGCGTTTGCGGCGTGATGTGTGGCTTATGAACAGCCATTCGACCATGAAATCCAAGTTTTCTCACCTTCCGCCTGTCATAGTACTTGCAGTGGATCCTGATGCAGTTTGGAATTCCTGTGTGATGGTCTGGATAGATGTCTGCCTATTATACATTACGACCCTCTTCAACTGTCGAAGGTCTCTGTCAGTCAACAAACGGGGTCGGCCTGTACGATTTTGTGCTGTGCGTGTCCCTTCACGTTTCCACTTCACTATCACATCGAAAACAGTGGACCTAGTGAAGTTTAGGAATGTGTAAACCTCGCGTACAGACGTATGACACAACTGACACCCAATTCCCTGACCACGTTCGAAGTCCATGAGTTCCGCGGAACGCCCCAGTCTGCTCTCTCACAATGTGTAATGACTACTGAGGTCGCTGATGTGGAGTACCTGGTAGAAGATGGCAGCACAACGCACCTAATATGAATAACGTATCTTTTCGGGAGTGTCCGGATACTTTTGACCACATAGTGTATATCCATGCAAGGTGTTGAACCAAGGTTCACACCGCCTTTTTTTATAATTCTGGCCCGAAAATGAAGTAGTATATAGTTCGTAAATGCGTTTTATTAACTTCCATTTTAAGTTCAGGAAAACTGTACTTGTCTAGTATCTGGAAGAGTCTCTCTCTCTTTGTGCGAGCGGAGGATTGTGTGTCTTTTTCTCATTGTGCTAACCATGGTTTTCAGTAATTTGCTTCAAGTTTATTATGTTCCCAGTAGAGCTCTTTCCTCTTTTCCTTCTTTTAAAATGATTTTCCTACAAAACAAAGATGCTGATTCGTAGGTCCGGGGAGAAACGCGCTGCATTGTACCGTACTTGCACAGATCATAAAACCGATAGTGTGTGATTGGGTGGAATAGTTCTGTGAATCAATGAAAGAATGAATTCTATTTGTATAAAGAAGAAGAAAACTTACGCTTAATATACAGCTGGCAGCATCGCAGTATTTCATACATGAGAACAAACGTATAGGAAATAAAGACGTTGGGGCCATCAAAAGATTGTGTTTGTAAGTAATTAAACGTTATCAAGCAGCTGATGTAAATATAAATAAATAAGTACAAGGATTCCATAATTACTGTCCTCGCTATTTCTGTTGCACATAGGTGGATTTTTTTATGTAGGAAGGAAGAATAGTGCAAAACGTCCCGTTAGGTTCATCGCATAGGTATCGCAAGCGTGTAGGGGGGAAATACGGCAGAGAGTTCTCAAGTTTCCTTTTTAGAAAGGAACATCAGACATTTGCCAAACTGATTTACGTACATCACGAACACCTAAGCCTGGATGGCTTATCTGGCATTCGAAATTCAATCCTCCTGGATGCATGTTCCGCTTTAATGACTTCGCCAACTCTTCCACATTTAAACTACTTGCACTATACTCAATAACGCCGGTTAGAGAGTACGGACGCCGAGAAAGGAGTCGATCTATCGATGAGTCATCGGACGAAAGACTATTACGCTTTTCAGTTTCTTATTTAAGGTGCAAGGTCCTATACATATGTGATGCACTAATGAGATTTAGTTTGTCTTCCCTTGATGCTCGTGATGCCTGGGAGTCGTTGAAAACAGGACTAAAGTTGCGAAGCATTAAACATCATGTAAAACTTATGTACAATATTGGGTCCAGTAGCCAGCCAAGTGCCGTAATACGTCGAGATATGGGTTTGGTACGATAAATACAAAAGTTTCTGGAGCAACACGATAAGTAAATTAGGTTCAAGTCTTCTGTGATCAATACTCAAGAGACCCTGAAACAATAATCAGACCTAACTCCGCCTCAATGTAGTGTCTTCCACTAACTTTAGTCCTACGGACGGCAAGCAAAATGCACCACTGAGAAATATGTGTTACGATTAAAACAAAAATTTATTTTTGATTTATTTATGTTATTTATCAGTATCAATTCGTAACAGTGTAGTACGTGGAAGTTATGAAGCCAATACAGAATCTTGTCGTAAAGGAAATGTTTAATTAATTCATTAACACATTTATTTTATCTAGGAAGATTAGGGCCTTCAGACTCATTCTTACATCTAACCAGACGTTACGATATGCATAGTACACGAGTAACACATAGTGATAATAATACAGTAATAAACCAACGGATGTACTATTATTGTACGGATTTTAAGAAATGCCAGTATTATTAACACCGTGTTCAGTATTTTCCTCAGTATGTTCTCGCCGAATATTATTAATGACATCTAACAAATATATGGCAGCTGAACAGAATACATGAAAACTGGAGAAAAAGTTGGCTGGTTATAGAATGAGCTGGAAGCAACAGGGTAAAATCAGCGGAAGAGATAAAAGCAAGAAACAGACAGTAACGAGAAAAGCATGGATAACGTTGACAGTTTCACAGAGCTGCAAGTTCACTGTTGGACAGAAGGAAAACAGCTGGGATACGCCTAGAGGGAAGCTATGCAGACGGTAAGAGATAAAGCTCTAATCTCCTGTTGAATACAGAGTGCTTTTGCGTAAGATGCTTTGTTACAGAGCAATTTATTCCGAAGTCGTGTGAAAAATAGAGGAGGTGGAGCAAGATTTAGCGTTACGAGTCCGGATAATGAGTGTATCCGATCTGGTATTGCATTTATAGTATGAAGATAGGTATTTAATACACGAGGAGAGACAACCGGTCGCATAGGTCGTATTTGAGTAATGGGAGGACTGACATGAGCGAGCAGTAGCATGTTATACATACATCTTAAGCATTCTCGATGTAGCTCCAGTCGTGTGAAGTTTTCGCTATTTGTGCTGTATTGAAGGTAGGGAAGGGTTAGCACAAGCGTGTACACACACACACACACACACACACACACACACACACACACACACACACACACACACACACACACACAGAGAGAGAGAGAGAGAGAGAGAGAGAGAGAGAGAGAGAGAGAGAGAGAGAGAGAGAGAGAGGGGGGGGGGGGGGGTCCAATTGATGTACGGCTGGTAGCGATGATACCAGCTTTCAACTGCGAAGGAAACGGCTGCAGGCGAAGGGAATAGTCATCTACAGAGCTGTAACAACACTGGGGGTGTTAGAGACGCATACAAAATGGCGTTACATTGTTAGTTGAGGTAACACCGTGAAGCAACTGCAGCTGTCAACTATCCTCTTTTATCGACACTACTACATTAAAAGAAATGTAAAATAGTAATGACTCACGTACTGGGACGAGGACAGACAAACGTGAGCTCGGCGCTGCGAGCTGACACGCAAGTGACTGGCGAAGTGCCTTTGGCGACGGCGCCCAAACGCATGCAGCCGCCAGCGCGGGTTTTGTTGGAAGAGTGGAGAGGGCGTAGCGTTAGCAGGTAGGCAGGCAGGCAGGCAGGCGCGCCGTTTGTATGCGCTGGAGCGCGTGCCGTGTGGCCGGAGACACACCCTTCCGCCTCGCGATGACCAGCAACGGGCGCATGCTGTCAGTTCCGCGGAAGCTGCGCGCTTCTGCCTGTCTGTCGTGCGGTATTTCAGAAGCTCACTACACGCACAATATGACTTGGCACTTGCTGGCTGCGTTCGAATCGGTGGAAGTCGGATGACTTCGGACGGGTACGGATTCTCAACCCGTTGCCAACCAAAGTTAACGACTTTCCGGGCATTTATGCGCATCCACAAGTGGAATGTGAAAACGAGGAGGGGAGGTCACCATGCGCCCTCCGCTGCATACCATACGGGGGGTAACGGCATGCAGAAACAGGAGAATGGTGGTTTAACGAATGAACCGCAGTGTCACAAACTCATTTGCGGCGCTTCTTTAACCCGTAACCGCTGACCCATTCTACAGTATGAACTCAGTATTTCAACATTATTTATTATGTTTTAAAGCAGAAGTGCGGTCCTTTCTTCTAACCATAAACAAATTGCGTTCTGTTGCTTTTTCATGATACGGACGATTACCAGAATACGTGACTACTCCGCAGAACGGACCGATCCAAGTACCTGGCCTCTAGCTACACGACTGGCCATTAAAATTCCTACACCAAGAAGAAATGCAGACGATAAACGGGTATTCATTGGACAAATATATTATACTATAACTGACATGTGATTACATTTTCACGCAATTTGGGTGCATAGATCCTGAGAAATCAGTACCCAGAACAACCACCTCTGGCCCTAATAGCGGCCTTGATACGCCTGGGCATTGAGTCAAACAGACCTTGGATGGCGTGTACAGGTACAGCTGTCCATGCAGCTTCAACACGATACCACAGTTCATCAAGAGTAGTGACTGGCGTATTGTGACGAGCCAGTTGCTCGGCCACCATTGACCAGACGTTTTCAATTGGTGAGATATCTGGAGAATGTGCTGGCTAGGGCAGCAGTAGAACATTTTCTATATCCAGAAAGGCCCGTACAGGACCTGCAACATGCGGTCGTGCATTTCCTGCTAGATTGTAGGGTTTCGCAGGGATCGAATGAAGGGTAGAGCCACGGGTCGTAACACATCTCAAATGTAACGTTCACTGTTCAAAGTGCCGTCAGTGCGAACAAGAGGTGACCGAGACGTGTAACCAATGGCACCCTATACCATCACGCCGGGTGATACGCCAGTAAGCCGATGACGAATACACGCTTCCAATGTGCGTTCACCGCGATGTCGCCAAACACGGATGCGACCATCATGATGCTGTAAACAGAACCTGGATCCATCCGAAAAAATGACATTTTGCCATTTGTGCACCCAGGTTCGTCGTTGAGTACACCATCGCAGGCGCTCCTGTTTGTGATGCAGCCATGGTCTCCGAGCTGATAGTCCATGCTGCTGCAAACGTCGTCGAACTGTTCGTGCAGATGGTTGTTGTCTTGCAAACGTACCCATCTGTTGACTCAGGGATCGAGACGTGGCTGCACGATCCGTTACAGCCATGCGGATTAGATGCCTGTCATCTCGACTGCTAGTGATACGAAGCCGCTGAGATCCAGCACGGTGCTTCGTGTTACCCTCCTGAACCCACCGATTCCATATTTTGCTAACAGTCATTGGATTTCGACCAACGCGAGCGGTAATGTCGCGATACGATAAACCGCAATCGCGATAGGCTACAATCCGACCTTTATCATAGTCGGAAACGTGATGGTACGCATTTCTCCTCCTTACACGAGGCATCACAACAACGTTTCACCAGGTAACGCCGGTCAACTGCTGTTTGTGTACGAGAAATCGGTTGGGAACTTTCCTCATGTCAGCACGTTCTAGGTGACGCCACTGGCGCCAACCGTGTGTGAATGCTCTGAAAAGCTAATCACTTGCATACCACAGCACCTTCTTCCTGTCGGTCAAATTTCGCGTCTGTAGCACGTCATCTTCGTGGTGTAGCAATTTTAATGGCCAGTAGTGTATATAATGTGTTGAAGGCCATAGCTCTTCAGCGAAGAGCGCTCGTATTGTCTCGGGAGATTCTATACATTCGAACACTTCCGTTCTAGTATTTTTCTATTAGCGAAGGCGATCACTTCTTTTTTTGTGTCGTGTAGAGACTTGTCCAGATTTTAAGTCGACGTTAATAAAAATTAATGTCGATAGCAACTGGCATACTTTATAGTTTTACAAGCTGCAAAGAGGTAGTCTTACAGCATATTTTGAATGGAAAGGAAGAGTGATCCCAGCTGAAGAGTTTACTCGTACTATTACGCAAGGTTAATATTTTACTGTTGAGAATTTTCAAAGTTTTATGCATATAGCCAACTGTCTGAGCTACAGTCCGTGCCGATCAGAAGCTATTTGAATTGTGCAATAAGTAAATTACTGCCGCAATCACTCCACTACTACTACCAGATTTTTCTTTCTCGTGTTGAAAATACGAACCTACAACTACCTTTCAAAATTAATTTAGAGGATGAATTACTGGGCTTCAGTAACGTCGAAGAGGATTGTTTTATGCGGTTTACGGTCTCATGGTCAGATAATAAAGAAAAAAAACTTAACACCTCAACCCCTGTTCTAGGAGAGCGGAATTCAAATCCCGCCTGCCCCTTCCCCAACCAACCTGACTTACGTTTCCTTCCATAAATAATTTCAGGCGAATGACAGTATGATTTCTCCAAACAGACGACGGCCGATTTGTTTCCCCCGTCCTTGTACAACGTTCGGAGCCAATGTGAGAGCTTCTACGACACGCACACTCCACTAACACACAATGTGCAGATAGGAGTAGCGGAATCGATAGAAGTCGTTACACTTGTTACCGGCAGTCACTTGATTAGCGTCTCATAGCTGAGATTCACAGTCGTTTAACTTTTTTAAATGACATCATGGTCGCCGTTGACTGTAAAATTATTTATTTACTAGCTTAGCACCAGCTGCTTCGCTCGCGGAGATTGTATGGCCTGCAGAAATTCTCTTTTTTTTTTATTTAATCGAATTTTTATGTTGCTCACAAGCTGCGAAACCTTCTAAGCTTTTCACTCTAATTAAAGCCATATAAGCATGACCTTTTTACAATGTACTTCTGACCATAAAACAGTTCTGCTAGCTGGAGTCCAAAGCTTTTGTTAATCATGCCTTTTGGCTTCTTGTGGATATATTTTCTTAGCAACTTCTATCCCCTAAGAAATGTTTATTTATATCTAACTGAGAACTGAAATACCAGTTTTCATAAACTTAGCTTTAAAATTTTTGCATTCACTTTGAGGCTGAATTTCCAGAAACACTGAAAAACATTTTTTTAAATTTCTAACCGAGAAATCAAATACCTATTATCATAGACGTAGCCTTAAAAATCCTTTAGTAGTTCTTTGGTAATTATTTTCAAAAAACTTTCACCCCCTATTTTACCCTCTTCGTAACTAAATTTCCAAACATGCTGGAACACACATTTTTTATTTTTTGACTGAGAAACCAAATACCAGTTTTCGTAGTTCTAGCTTCGAAATTCCCTTAATAGTGACGTACTTTAGAAAAGCCTTTTATTCCCTATTTCACGAACTTAGGAGAGGAAGTTCGGACAATTCCTTCTTAAACAATACAAGTACCATGTAAGATCCTGACCTTCTCCAAATTTCAAGTTTCTATCCTTAGCGGTTTGAGCAGGGGATGATGATGACGATGATGATGAGTGAGCGAGCGAGCGAGCGAGTGACTGACTGAGTCAGTCAGTCAGTCGGTCCACTGCCTTTTATGTGTAGAGATCTGTAAAACTGTTCGTCAGCACATGTCAGTCTGAAAACTATGACGACAGGTGTATAGTTAATTTCTAGAGGACGCCAGGGAGTTTATAGGACCATTACTGTTTGCAACATACGTAAATGATGTAATCGATATCGTCGGAAGCTACGTAAAGGTTTCTGCAGAAGATGCTGTTACGTTTGCAATGCCGGAAGACTGCAGCTAAATGTAGACGACCTGCACAGGCCAGGGATTGGCAGCAGAGCCTAGGTGCATATGGGCGGAAATTTCCATTTACTGTTCAATTACACTATTGGTGAAAACTCACTGGAAACAGTTACAACCGTAAAATACCTAGGAGTAATCGTCCTGAGCGACTTACAGAGAAATGCCAGCATAAAAGAAATTGTAGGAAAAGCAGATGCCAGGCGGAGAAACAAGCGTAATAAGAAGTTCTTTAGTTCAAGTTTTTTCCACAGCACGTAAGGCATGCACCTTACTAAACAGAAGTAATGCGAAAAGTAGTGAAGTACAGGCCTGTGTCACTAGCGTCTTCATTGTCAAAAATAATTCAGTCAACCATGCACAATAGACTAATGAGTTACATCAATAAATACAATATTTTTAACGAAGCGCCGTTTGGTTTCCAAAGAGGGAGAAGTACTATATCAGCCCTTACAGAATTTACAAAAATGATACTTGAAGCACTTGACAAGGATCACTATTTCAGGCATTTTCTTAGACTTGTTCAATGTTGTTGACACTGTTGGCCACAAAACACTGCTAAACAGGCTAGATGCGCTAGTTCCAAGAGGGATAGCGAACAAGTGGTTCCAATCTTAGCTGCAAAACAAAGTGCATAAGGGGAGATAATTCAGACAACTGCTGAAATAATTTTTTAGCAAAACAGTTGTCAGACTAGAAACATACAAACAAGAGCGTTCCTCAGGCTAGTGTTTTTGAGTCCAATTCTGTTCTTAATATACAGGATGTCCCGGAAGGAATGGACAGTATTCAGTGATAGGAGGGGAACGATCATTCGAAGCAAAAAAAGTCCAGTAAACGGACTCTAAAACGCATGGGCGCTTGTTCAACTTCGTTACTGTGAAATACCTACTAAGGAAGAGAGCTCATAGATCCTAACTTATTCATTCACTGAACTTTTTTGCTTCAAATGTCTGTTCCTCTCGTATCCCCGAAAGATCGACATTCCTCCTGGGATACCATGCACGAATGACTTTCTTGATAGTGTGAGGCATGGAGAAAAAGTTCTCTTTGCTGATGATAGCACCTTCATAATAACTGATAAAACATCAGAGCTGCTGATACAGAAAGCAAATGAAACCCTCAACGATGGGCAGCACATGATAAATTAATATTGAACATGAAGTAAACAAACAGCACATACTTGAGTATAAAGAGGGACAGAGCTTTGACGCATTCAGCGAAGATAATGAATCTATAGATTATGTAACAAACACAGCTTTTAGGGATGAATATTGATTGTCAATTAACATTGACTGTCAATTAACACACCAAGATACTGGCGAAAAGAATGGATCAGCATGTTATGTTGTTACAGTGTTATCAGTCTGTGAAAGACAACAGACAATGTCTCGTAGTTGTATATGACTCCTACATACACTCGGTTCTTAGCTATGGGATTCTTTCTCGGGGTCGAAGGCACAAAATATGTACACAGTTTTCAAACTGCAGAAAAGGGCCCTGAGAATAGCTCTAGCAGTCTAACACATTCTGAAGAATTGTTTAAATAAATGGACACCCTTACTGCACCAAACGAGTGTATCTACCACTCTGTAGCGCTTAACAGGGAAAATGCTATTAACTATTTCACTAATTGTTCTATATATAATCATGGAACAAGAACCAGACTGGATTTATATTTAGCCAGGAAAAACAATTTGTATAATAAATTATCCAAGCAAATGAAATATTACTGAAATACTTGGGTTCAAGAATGCAGCAAAAACATGCAACGTAAGTAATGCATACCACACACTCAAAGATTACTAAGGAAGTTTTGTTACTCTACTGAGTCGAACATCTCACGCATCATGGGTGATTCTGACACGGAACACAGCTGAATGTTTGGGCCCTGGAGTCAGCTTTCCGAACAGACTGGAGTTCGTGCAAGGGACATAGCATCATCTTCGTGGCTCTGAGCACTATGGGACTCAACATCTGTGGTCATCAGTCCCCTAGAACTTAGAACTACTTAAACCTAACTAACCTAAGGACATCACACAACACCCAGCCATCACGAGGCAGAGAAAGTCCCTGACCCCACCGGGAATCGAACCCGGGAACCCGGGCGTGATCATCTTCGTGGCCCTGAAGTCATCAGCGGGTGTCCTTAATGTGTGCGGCTATGAAGAACAAAACTATGTTTGATATAACTTGCCTGAAGCAAACTAAGTGTAAATCGATGAATACCGTATAACAGAGACCAGCTTATTGAGGCGATACAGCTGTTACGACTCTGACCTCATATTCTGGAGGATGGGAGTTCTCTCTGCCCGGTCATCTTGATTTAGGTTTTCTGTGGTTTTCCTAAATTACTGCAGGCAGTGGTTGGGATGTTTCCTTCGTCAAGACCAAGGCCGACCACCTGCCCCAATATCATGCATAGCACACTTATATATCCTGTGTTCATTTATAGCTTGCGCTATTGTTTTTCACTCTACTGGCATGACACTTTCTGTATCATTGTGAGGTGATCGTTGGATAC
Source organism: Schistocerca americana (assembly GCF_021461395.2). NCBI lineage: Eukaryota > Metazoa > Arthropoda > Insecta > Orthoptera > Acrididae > Schistocerca > Schistocerca americana. The sequence continues at coordinate 556,222,281 of NC_060119.1, read as the reverse complement.
CGTAAGGTATGTAGACGTACTGTAGAACATTAGCGAGAGACGGCAATCTGCGTTCTCACGCTGATGTGCAGCCATCGTGTTAGTACACGGCTACATCAACTACGCGGCTACTACAGTCTGTGGATTCCAGAGCAGAGGCGGCTGCCAAATGGAACGAGTGCCAACAACGCGCGCTCTGTCCGATATTCTCTTCTGATGGGGGCACACGTGGACAGGGGGGTGGGGGGGGGGGGGTTGCGGGGAGGGAAGATGATGCGCTTAGGTTCACGGAAGCACGCTTCGGAGACGATTCTTTCTCTGCACTTAGGGACGGGGAAATTCTTGTCATTTATTGAAGTTCGAGCAAAACTACATGTGGCATTAAATTTCAGCTTTAAAATCATTTGGAACTGCCTCGATTTAAGTTCGAGTGTTTTCTGCGCATTATATTTTGCATCAGAGAATATGATGCCCGTGACTGGGTGCCTTCCAGTGAAGGTCTCGAACTTCAAGCATGATACTACTTTTCTTTATTCTTTGCCCTCGTTACACTTCCAGAAGCGAAACCTCAGTATTTCAATACGTCCCACGAACAGCCACCAAGCTTTGTGGAACCGGGCATAAGCGTGCCTGACGAGCCACGCAACGGCCTGACTGGTTAACTTCTCAGCATATCACATCCTGCAACACACTTATAAGCTGACAACCCTCTATATGCGCTGACGCTTCTAGTGTGAGTGGTAGTGGTCTACGAGTTGGTATGTGTGTGAGGTTGCCTCGGCCCTGGGACAGTTCGCGAAGTGTGTGTCGTGCGGTGGAGCCGTCCGCCAGCTGAGCTGAGGTCGGTTAAGCGGTGGTCTCCTTGCAGTGCAGTGCAGTGAGTCACTCCGCCGTGCGTCACAGCGCCCGCTACGGGCATGCGTCTCCCACGTCAACGGGGGTCGAGGTCACACACTGGACCGCAACTGCTGTTTCCGCCGGCACCGTCCGCCCGCTGTCGCCGACTGCACCACTAGTGGTGCACTATTTTAGGAAACAGCGCTCATGCGAGACACAGTTGGCCCTCTTTGTGCATGATACACAATAGGCTCTAGATACCAGCTCCCAGGTTGATGCCACATTTCTCGACTTTCGAAAGGCGTTCGACTCAGTTCCGCACTGTCGCTTGCTCCTAAAAGTGCGCGCTTCCGGCCTATCCGATGACATATGCCGTTTCACAGAAACTTTTCTAAGAGACAGGGAGCAGTATTTCATCCTGAACGCGGTGACTTCAACAGAAACAAGCGTAACTTCAGGTGTGCCCCAGTGCAGCGTAATAGGTCCTCAGCTTTTTACGACTTACATAAACGATCTGATTGATGGTATTCACAGCGGCCTGAGACTGTTTGGCGATGATGCTCTAGTCTACAGGAAAGTAGTATCACACAAAAGTTGTGAACAAATCAATGAGGATTTGTAGAAAATAAATGCATGGTGTAACGATTGGCAGCTATCTCCCAATATTAGTAAGTGTAACCTACTGCGTATAACAAGGCGAAAATCCCCATTCACGTACGAGTATAAAATAAATGCCCAGTTTTGGAAGCGGTAACGTCCGTCAAGTATCTGCTGTGACTATTCGAAATGATCTCAAATTGAATGATCAGATTACACAAGTAACGGGTAAGGCGAAAGCTAGATTGCGGTTAATTGGTAGAATCCTGAAGCGATGCAGTCCTTCAACAAAGGAAATACCTTACAATAAGTTAGTTCGTTCAGTCTTGGAGTACTGTTCGTCTGTATGGGAGCCACTGTATATATTAAAACAAGGGTAAAATCGAACTTAAGCGTGTTACGAATGGGCCAAGCAAACCAGAGCACTATGGATTTAACTCTAATGTCGGTTGTTTTCGATTTATGTAACCCTCTTCGTAACTGCCCCCCCCCCCCTCCTTACCTCCTCCACACTCTCACGTATGCCAGGGCAGTCTTAGCTTCAACGTATTTTTCTCCAGCTAGTAAGTACTATATGCAACACACATCTGATAGATATTGCTCCCAGCCTTCCAGAGCTTTGCATAAATATACATTCATCCGCTCATTGCGGAATTACGTATCATATTACGCGTTATTTCCATCAGAAGTGGTTTTCAAATGTGAACAACACGTCGACTTGAAAATTGACGTTCGTTGACACTGTAATTCTGATCCGAATAGAGGACTTATACGTTGCAATGGCACATGTTAAAATGCATAGTCACGCTGGACTCGAGCACGTAAATCTCTGCAACACTTGACGGCTTACGACTCCTAGACAGAGAGCGATCCAACTGTCGTCCCTGACGTCATTTACCCGTATTGTCGGGGCGGCTACAAAAATTTTTGCAGCTTCCCATATCAACAATCTATGAACAACTTCACTACTTCCAATCAGAGCTAGTTTTCGAAATATTTTACTATCTTACATTTTCATAATTATTTTTGTAAGTTTATGTAACACTTCGTAGCACGATTATTATTAAAATACATTACATATTTTTTTACATATACTGATCAGCCAGAACATTACGACCGCCGACCTACTATCGATATAAACCCGTCCAGGGCGTAGCAGCGTCGCCTGGCGAGGACTGACTGCTAGTGAGACACGCACGATGCATGTAGTATCAGTAAGCGTGCTGTCCACGTGCAGAATGGGGACGGCGTGCCATCTATCTGAGTTTGACCGAAGGCAGACTGTGATGGCCCGGAGGCTCCGCACGAGCATTTCCGAAAATGCACGACCTGTCGGCTGTTCGAGGAGTGCTGTGGTGACTGTCTTCACCACCCGGTCAAACCACGTCCGGACATCGTGGGGTTGGGCGGCCACCTCTCGTCACTGGCGTCGGCCTTGTAGGCTGGGCAGACTGGTAACACAGGACAGGCGGCGAACTGAGGCGGAAATTAACAACAGACTTAAATGCTGGGCAACTACAACTGAAATGGCCACGTGACCATCGGTACTGGACTTTGGCACAATGGCATAGCGTTGTAGGGTATGATGAATTTGGATACCGTCATCATCATGCCGATGGGAGGGCGCGAATCTGTCATCTTCCAGGGGAACAGCTGCTTAAAACCTGTGATGCGGGACGGAGACAAGCTGGCGGCGGCTCCATTATGCTCTGGGGATCACGTGAGCATCCACGGATCCAGTAGAGCTCGTGTAAGACACCATGACTGCCAGACTATCTACACCCCTTCATGAGAGTGGCATTTTTCAATAAGATTATGCGCTATGTCACAAGGCCAAGAGTGTGATGAAGTGGTTACAGGAACATAGTGGCGAGTTCGAATGAATGCGCTGGCTCCGTAACTCGCCAGATCTGAACTCTATCGAACACATCTGGGATGTGATTGTGTACAGCGTCAGAGATCGTCGGACCCATCCCCGGAATTTACGAGAATTTGGTGACTTGTGTGTGCAGATGTGGTCCCAACTCCTCCAGCGATCTGTCAATGCCTCACTGCTTCCATGCCACGACGGGTCACCGCCGTTATCCGTCCAAAGGTAGACATACGGGATATTAGGTAGGTGGTCATAATATTCTGCCTGATCAGTGTATATATCTATTCTACACTCTACTTTGTAGAAAAAGTGATTAATTCAGTCGCGTTGCGCGAATGCTTGCACCAAGGGACAGCAGACAGAAAATGGAAACAAATACAAAGTCGAAAACTTTGGTCTTGTTTTGATCAGCGTAAACGAATATAAATGCGAGAGGTCAAGCGAGAACCGAAAAGCGAGAACTGGGAAGTGAGTACCGAAAACCGAGACTGGTTCGCGAAAACATCGAAAAGTTTTCGTATTTGAGAATACAGCTGTTCTTGTATTACCCATTACTACATAGGGTATGCTGTTCGTTGTAGAAACAGAAGAAAGCAGAGGAAATCTCATTTTGTGCTCGTTAAATGCTGTACATAAGTAACTTACTATCGTCTAGTGCATCTGATTACAGTAGGATAATACCATCGATTCATAATACGAAAAATCAAGTACTTACCTATAAATGATTATTTCTGCATCATTTTTATGCCATAAATGTCAGAATAACAACATTTTCACTCTTGCAGGGTTCTATCTTTTTAAGCAACAAGTAGAAAATAAGTAAAAGACCTGCTGTTAGTGTTTTGCCACGGGAGGGAATGGTCGACTGAGGTGAGCCTTTCCGGACTTATTATCGCCGACAATTTTTTAGACAATACTATTACGGATGTGAAGACCTGGTGTTTTGTCTCTGATGCTGAAAGATAACGACACAGTTCCGAATGGTGAAGGTGTGGGAAATTGACAGTGTCTTCCGGAGGTAGTGGTGTCGTTCTCAAGGAATTCGTGCCTTCAAGCAGAAAAGCGTTTGCATTTTCTTAGAGTCTTGCTTGCACGTGTAGCAGTATCCGTGACGCGTGGAGATGGTATGCTCCACGACGCGATTAGGAGTCGCTGCGTGTAGAGCAGCTGGCGTCGGCCGGAATTGGCAATGCACACGTCTGCCGCCTACGTGGATACGGCAGATGCCTGTCAGCTGAACTTCACACATGATCAAAGTGGGGCACCCATGCCATGTTGGTGTCCATCTAGTATGAACTATAAGTTCCAGAGACACCTCGCAAAGAAAAAAATGCTATGAAAACTATTGTAACTACAATAATTAACCTTATTTCCTCAAATTACCAATTTTAAGGCATTGTTCATACAAACTGCAACAACTATCTGCATCATCCACTTCTTATTAATACCCACGATGCATTTCGAGGGTATTCTCCCTCATCCCCGGATAGATACGCTGGCATATTATATTACGCAGTTCTGCCTGATGTAGCCAGCCGTCATTTAGCATTTTATTCTGAAATAAAACGTTAAATGTCAATAGTGATTCAGAATACGGCACTGAATCGCACGTTATAAACAATAAAAAAAATGGCAAGTTGTCTCGGTAAGCTGCATACTGCAAGCAATAATCATGCACACGGATTATATGATTGAACGCATATACACAGTAAACAGTGGTCCAGATACTGTGTATTGATACAAATAGACGGTGCTTTGTAAGTTAATAAGTACTGTGTAACTTTTCAAACATTCAGATATGTCGCGGAGCATTATATAGCAAAACAAAGATACAGTTGATGTGTACGTATGTGTTTACATCTATATGGAGTTCTTACGTGAGCCTGTTATTTTATATGCATGAAACCAAACAGCTTTTCTACATTTATTTTAATAATTTATCAGTTTATTATATTTCGATTGTTGGAAGTAAAGAGCCAGGAACAAGCAATTTTATATCAGCTGGTATGTCAACAGTGTTTTTTTTTTTTTTTTTAAATAATAATGTGGTTCATTAGCACTGTCTCAGGTTTGTCACTGCGTTTATTCTGCCAAAGTTTTTTGTTTTACGCAGATTTCTAACTTTATTCGTTTTGTTAAATGTACGTAGTAAATTTATATTATTGTTTGTATTGTAAGTAGGCTGTTTAGGTTTTTATATCGGTAACGCCACGAAGCGCTCTGTATGAAAATCACTGACTGTGTTGCGTGCAGTCTGTGGCTGGTTGGCATCGTTGGAATATTCGCTATTGTAGTGTTGGGCAGTTGGATGTGAACAGCACGTAGCGTTGGGCATTTGGAGGTGAGCCTCCAGCAGTGTTGGATGTGGAGAGGAGGGAGGGGGGGAGGGAGGGGGAGAGAGAGAGAGAGAGAGAGAGAGAGAGAGAGAGAGAGAGAGGTTGCTATAAGCGGACGATATGGACGTGTGTCCGCCAGAAAAAGGAAATTTGTAAAGATGGATGTCATGAATTGATAGATATACGTATGATGACTTTTGAACATTATTAACGAAAATTCATTGTTTGCTCTGTATCAAAATTTTTCATTTGCTAGATATGCGTATCAGTAGTTAGTGCCTTCAGTAGTTAGAATCTTTTATTTAGCTGGCAGTAGTGGCGCTCGCTGTATTACAGTAGTTCGAGTAACGAAGATTTTTGTAAGTGATTCAGGAAAGGTGTAGGTTATTGTTAGTCAGAGCCATTCTTTTGTAGGGATTATGGAACGTCAGATTGCATTGCCCTAAAAATATTCTTTGTCAGAGAGAAATGTCTGAGTACGTTCAGTTTTGCTCGGCTGTTTGAAAATCAAATAACGTATTAGTTTACCAGCACAGTCATTCTTAATTCTTCAAAGGGAACGTTTCAGTAGTATCAAATGCATGTCCTGTGTCATTAATATGGGCAGCTACTGCAAATTTACGAAGACTGCTGTACCTAAATACATCGAGAAGTTCTTTAAATACGGTATAGAGGATTCGACCCGTTTGTCCATCATATTTTACTGGGCTCTCATTGCATTTAATCTTAACTAACATGGTCGTTGACGCCTAAGTAAAGTACTTTCTGTTACCTTGTGGAGACTATGCATAACACTGGCTATGTTAATGTAGAAGTGTGTGGTGTATAGTACCCTAGTCAACAAGCATCTCACAAGAAACAGCAGGACGGCAGAACGCTTTGCTTTAAAAATGGCGCTCGCAGTAATTAAGTCTTCATTTCAGGGCAACAAGAAACGGAGCCGCGGTTGACTCTCAGACAGAGAAGCGACGTTCGCTGCACTGGGCGGCGGATGCGACGCAGAAGCTGTGCCTGTGTGGACCGCAGCGAGGGTTCCTTATCGACATCTGCGACCGAGAACAGGCACGCTCTTCTCGGAAAGCAAAGCGACACCAACAGACAGCACAGCACAGCACGGCACGGCACGGCACAGCACAAAGCATGTGCCAAGGTCGCCCAACGCGATGACGGTTGCACAACCCCGGTCCAAATACGTGTGATGCCCCGAGCAAACAGCAGTAACTTCGCTTCTTACGAACTTAATACCACAACAAGGATTAGATATTTATATAGAATCATAATTTTATTTGAAGAAGAGAGAGTATAGCATAGGTTCATAAAGGCAGTACTGTAGGTAATCCCTTAAGAAATAACACACGTAGGGAGTTGTTTATTCATCACAGAACCAAGTGATTCCTTTCACTTACGTAATATTCAGACAGTGTAACAAAATTCACAAAGATGGCTTGTAGCATCATTTTGTGCAAAATGATATGACATAGTGCAGTATGGTGAACTGGGCACCATTTTCCTTCAGACAACGCTGAATCAAGAGCAAACTATTTTGGAACGGTTTTGCTAGCAATTTCAACTGTATGATAGACTTTCCCGATATATTCTACTGAGGAGAATCTCGCAGGTTCCCAGCCGGGTGGCAATGTAGAGATACCGCAACATCTCGTGAGGTGACATACTAGCCATCTTCTGACGCGGTGACGCACGAGCTTTGCATTATAAGTTCAAGTATAATGCCTGCAATTGTACGCGAAATGCACTAGTGAATTCTTCATGGCAAATCAGCCGAGGATAATAACTGTAGAGGAGACAAACTCTTGCGAACAATCTCTGCAGCTTTACAGACAACAGGGCAGTCATGATAAAATGCTCTGAAGTTACTAGGAATGGGCCTACTCACTGAACCAACACAGAAGAACAACACTAACGTAAAGGTATGTCGCTTCAGTCCGGAACCGTGCTGTTGCTACGGTCGCAGGTTCGAATCCTGCCTCGGGCTTGGATGTATGTGACGTCCTTAGGTTAGTTAGGTTTAAGTAGTTCTAAGTCTAGGGGACTGATGACCTCAGATGATAAGTCCCATAGTGCTTAGAGCCATTTGAACGTAAAGGTATGTCATTGTTGAATCGGTATTGTCATCCTATGGAATAGCAAAAAATGCTACTTAATGACTTGTTCTCGCACAGACTGATGGCGGGGTCGGAGAATCACGTGGGGCGATGCATCCCACTGGCGAACACGGCACCGTCCCGGCTCATGGCGGAGAAATTCTCGTGTGGGGTATGTCTATCATCGCTTCTCAGCGCATAACGACGCAGGAAACTACTGTACGTGCACACATTTGTTCCCCTGCAGCACCTTGAAGGCGACCTGTACATTCAGAAAGACAATGCACCGTCGCATCACTCCCTGATTGTCAGAACGGCTTGAGAAAAGTTGCTTGCATGAAGGTATTTACGTGGTCCCTCAATTCTATTGATCACATCTGAGACACCGTATAGGGTCATGTGCGCACTTTTGACCCAGCTAGTATCAATCTCCAGCAGTTTCTAAGGATGGGCGACCCTTGGTGTTACCATTAAAATAACATTGATGCTAAGTGATAGGGTCCAGCGTGGTTCGTAATATTTGATATATTTATCAAATATTATAAATATATCAAAATTACGTACCATGCTGGACCCTATTAAATTTTCGTAGGGTGAGCATCAATACAAAGATTTCACCGTGTATCTCGTTCTTGGAAATCAATGATAAAACTGTGCAGTTTTTATTACAATGCCTTACTTCTTCCTGTCAAAATTTGAGTGATTTCGAAGCAATCAACACTATTCTGGCCTTGTCACTACAACAGGCAGGCTCAGATTTCCATGTCGTAACCTGTTAACGCAGAGAGCTCGTGCTGTTGCTGGCGCACCTGCAACGTACTCGTTCATTCGGAACCTTCCATCGCAGCCGTGACTCATCAATAGCTCCGCCCGGGAACCGCGTAAGGCGTAAGCAGTGATAAGCTTACGATTCCAAGCGTATTTTGCATTCTTATTTGTTGGTGTATGTATGAATACACTGTTTCGTATCTTCTGCATATCTTAAATAAATCAAAATACAAAACGTTTCCCTTTAGCACATAAAATACGTTGAAAACATTGCTACATTAATGCTGTTATTTCGTTGGTTTCACTGTACTTTATGGCCTACGTGGAACCTATGAAATAATTAATAGGTTTCTGGAACCTATTATTTAGTTGGAACTGGAACCATGCACTCCATTACTGTAATTAATAGTTTAGCCCGTCCCCGGAACAGTCCGTGTTTCATAGAATCCATGTGGTGATGCTTTACCATAGTGACAGTGCCTAATTCAGTTGCTCCTGAAGAATTCAATGATGTAAATACCATTCTACGTAAGCACCACCCACACAACGTACCTATTCCTTCTCATCATTAGCTCTGTGCGTCCATGTATCGAAGACGTATACAGAAGATTGTGTTGTGACCTTTATTGTTGATTTATTATAAAGATCATTGCTTACTGTAACTTCCAGAGGTTATCCATCACTATATTTCCTTACGACAGATACTGCTGCAGCTGACGAATGAGCCTAGATATGCAAACTCATTTACTTTCTGCAATGTTAATCACTTAATGCTTGCACACATCCTGTAATATTAGATTCGTTTGGGCCATTCTGTTTTAGAGTTGAAATGTTCATAAGCGTTAGTGTACTGCATGTTTCAGCGAACGTTAACAGCGAATGCAGCGTGGCTTCCAGATATCTGTCTGGCTCCGCAAACAGGTCTAGAACATTTATTCGCGAGTAGCGATTGTGTGTATAGTGCGGGAAATTGCTGTCGTCTCATGGATACATGCTTCCGGTCGCTTACTTTTACCAAATCCAAAAACAGCACACGAGTGAGGAAATACAGTTCAGCAGTGACAGTGTCAGAAAAAGGAAACAGCCGTCCACAGCTTGGACGTAACTTCCTGCAGAACTGTCTTCCTGTTGAGACGCTAGCGGAAGTTTCTGCCGTGAATTCACTCACCTCACACCTGGCAACTGTATTTGCATTGTACCTAAACATAGCTTCTGTGCAAACCTAAGGCATCGACTGCACACCGACCAGCACAGCGCCGCGATACGGCATCAAGAAGGGGCTGACCCGCGCGCCACTGGAAAGAGCGGGCAGCGCCACATCTCCAGGAAGACCTATATCTCTAACGTCGATCAGTTGTAGAATGTTGGAACACGTATTATGTTCGAGTATAATGACTTTTCTGGAGACTAGAAATCTACTCTGTAGGAATCAGCATGGATTTCGAAAAAGACAGTCGTGTGAAACCCAGCTCGCGCTATTCGTCCACGAGATTCAGAGGGCCATAGACACTGGTTCCCGCCGGCCGGTGTGGCCGTGCGGTTCTAGGCGCTACAGTCTGGAACCGCGTGACCGCTACGGTCGCAGGTTCGAATCCTGCCTTGGGCATGGATGTGTGTGATGTCCTTAGATTAGTTAGGTTTAAGTAGTTCTAAGTTCTAGGGGACTGATGACCTCAGAAGTCAAGTCCCGTAGTGCTCAGAGCCATTTGAACCATTTGAACACTGGTTCCCAAGTAGATACCGTGTTTCTTGACTTCTGCAAAGGGTTCGATACAGTTCCCCACAGTCGTTTAATGAACAAAGTATGAGCATATGAACTATCAGACCAAATGTGTGATTGGATTGAAGAGTTCCTAGATAACAGAACGCAGCATGTCACTCTCAATGGAGAGATGTCTTCCGAAGCAAGAGTGATTTCAGGTGTGCCACAGGGGAGTGTCATAGGACCGTTGCTATTCACAATATACATAAATGACCTTGTGGATGACATCGGAAGTTCACTGAGGCTTTTTGCGGATGATGCTGTGGTGTATCGAGAGGTTGTAACAATGGAAAATTGTACTGAAATGCAGGAGGATCTGCAGCGAATTGACGCATGGTGCAGGGAATGGCAATTGAATCTCAACGCAGACAAGTGTAATGTGCTGCGAATACACAGAAAGATAGTTCCCTTATCATTTAGCTACAAAATAGGTCAGCAAGTGGAAGCAGTTAATTCCATAAATTATCTGGGAGTACGCATTAGGAGTGATTTAAAATGGAATGATCATATAAAGTTGATCGTCGGTAAAGCAGATGCCAGACTGAGATTCATTGGAAGAATCCTAAGGAAATGCAATCCGAAAACAAAGGAAGTAGGTTACAGTACGCTTGTCCGCCCACTGCTCGAATACTGCTCACCGATGTGGGATCCGTACCAGATAGGGTTGATAGAAGAGAGAGAGAAGATCCAACGGAGAGCAGCGCGCTTCGTTACAGGATCATTTAGTAATCGCGAAAGCGTTACGGAGATGATAGATAAACTCCAGGGGAAGACTCGGCAGGAGAGACGCTCAGTAGCTCGGTACGGGCTTTTGTTGAAGTTTCGAGAACATACCTTCATCGAAGAGTCATGCAGTATATTGCTCCCTCCTACGTATATCTCGCGAAGAGACCATGAGGATAAAATCAGAGAGATTAGAGCCCACACAGAAGCATACCGACAATCCTTCTTTCCACGAACAATACGAGACTGGAATAGAAGGGAGAACCGATAGAGGTACTCAAGGTACCCTCCGCCACACACCGTCAGGTGGCTTGAGGAGTATGGATGTAGATGTAGATGAGCGTTCAGCGCCCCCCGTCTCATTTAACCAACTGCCCATCGCTGATAGGACCATTTCGGTCGCAGTCTTCGAGAACATCAGTACTAACAAGGGAACCTCCCCATCGCACCCCCCTCAGATTTAGTTATAAGTTGGCACAGTGGATAGGCCTTGAAAAACTGAACACAGATCAATTGAGAAAACAGGAAGAAGTTGTGTGGAACTGTGAAAAAATAAGCAAAATATACAAACTGAGTAGTTCATGGCAAGATAGGCAACATTAAGGACGCTGGGGCCGCAGCAGCGCCGTGGTCTCGTAGTAACGTGAGCAGCTGCGGAACGAAAGGTCCTTGGTTCAAATCTTCCATCGAGTGGAAACTTAAATTTTTTATTTTCAGTTTATGTGACAAACTCTTATGTTTTCATCACTTTTTGGGAGTGATTATCACATCCACAAGAAAACCTAAATCGGGCAAGGTAGAAGGTACCCATTCGCCAAGTGTACAAGTTAGGTGGGTCGACAACATATTCCTGTCATATGACGCACATGCTGTCACCAGTGTCGTATAGAATATATCAGATGTGTTTTCCTGTGGAGGAATCGGTTGACCTATGACCTTGCGATCAAATGTTTTCGGTTCCGATTGGAGAGGCACGTCCATTCGTCTACTAATCGCACGGTTTTGCGATGCGGTCGCAAAACACAGACACTAAACTTATTACAGTGAACAGAGACGTCAATGAACGAACGGACAGATAATAACTATGCAAAAATAAAGAAAGTAAAATTTTCACTCGTGGGAAGACTTGAACCAAGGACCTCTCCTTCTGCAGCTGCTCACTCTACCACGGGACCACGGCGCTCCTGAGCTCCCGTTCTCCTTTATGTTGCCTATGTGGCCAAGACTGATGACCAGTTTGTATATTTTGCTTATTTTTTCACAGTTCCACACAACTTCTTCCTGTTTTCTCAATTGATCTGTGTTCAGTTTTTCAAGGCCTATCCACTGTGCCAACTTATAACTAAAAGAAAGCTTCATCATAGGTTTAAGAGTAGTCGAATCATAGCTGATAAGGAAAAGCTGAACGAAGCGAAAAAGAGCGTAAAGAGAGCAATGAGAGAAGCATTCAACGAATTCGAACATAAAACATTGGCAAACAATCTAAACAAGAACCCTAAAAAGTTTTGATCATATGAAAAATCGGTAAGCGGATCTAAATCCCCTATTCAGTCACTCGTTGACCACGATGGCACCGAAACAGAGGACGACCGAAGAAAGGCAGAAATACTGAATTCAGTGTTCCGAAACTGTTTCACTGCGGAAAATCGTAACACGGTCCCTGACTTCAGCCGTCGCACGGACGCCAAAATGGAAAATATTGAAATAAACGATATCGGAATTGAAAAACAACTGCTATCACTTAGTAGCGGAAAAGCATCCGGACCAGACGAGATACCCTTAAGATTCTACAGTGATTATGCTAAAGAACTTGCCCCCTTTCTATCAGCAATTTATCGTAGATCGCTGGAAGAACGTAAAGTACCTAGCGACTGGAAGAAAGCGCAGGTCGTTCCCATTTTCAAGAAGGGTCATAAATCAGATGCGAATAATTATAGGCCTATTTCGCTTACGTCAATCTGTTGTAGAATAATGGAACATGTTTTGTGTTCTCGTATTATGACGTTCTTAGATAATACAAATCTCCTTCATCATAACCAACATGGATTCCGCAAACAGAGATCATGTGAAACTCAGCTCGCCCTATTTGCCCAAGAAATTCACAGTGCCGTAGACACTGGCGAGCAGATTGATGCCGTATTCCTGGACTTCAGGAAGGCATTTGATACGGTTCCGCACTTACGTTTAGTGAAAAAAATACGAGCTTACGGAATATCGGACCAGGTTTGTGATTGGATTCAGGATTTCCTAGAAGAAAGAACACAACATGTCATTCTTAACGGTTCAAAATCTGCAGATGTAGAGGTAATTTCGGGAGTACCGCAGGGAAGCGTGATAGGACCTTTATTGTTTACAATATACATAAATGACTTAGTTGACAACATCGGTAGCTCCGTGAGGCTATTTGCAGATGACACGGTTGTCTACAAGAAAGTAGCAACATCAGAAGAATCGTACGTACTCCAGGAGGACCTGCAGAGGATTAATGCATGGTGCGACAGCTGGCAGCTTTCCCTAAACGTAGATAAATGTAATATAATGCGCATACATAGGGGCAGAAATCCATTCCAGTACGATTATGCCATAGGTGGTAAATCATTGGAAGCGGTAACGACCGTAAAATACTTAGGAGTTACTATCCGGAGCGATCTGAAGTGGAATGATCACATAAAACAAATAGTGGGAAAAGCAGGCGCCAGGTTGAGATTCATAGGAAGAATTCTAAGAAAATGTGACTCATCGACGAAAGAAGTAGCTTACAAAACGCTTGTTCGTCCGATTCTTGAGTATTGCTCATCAGTATGGGACCCTTACCAGGTTGGATTAATAGAAGAGATAGACATGATCCAGCGAAAAGCAGCGCGATTCGTCATGGGGACATTTAGTCAGCGCGAGAGCGTTACGGAGATGCTGAACAAGCTCCAGTGGCGGACACTTCAAGAAAGGCGTTACGCAATACGGAGAGGTTTATTATCGAAATTACGAGAGAGCACATTCCGGGAAGAGATGGGCAACATATTACTACCGCCCACATATATCTCGCGTAATGATTACAACGAAAAGATCCGAGAAATTAGAGCAAATACGGAGACTTACAAGCAGTCGTTCTTCCCACGCACAATTCGTGAATGGAACAGGGAAGGGGGGTGGGTGTTACTTGGGTCATACCTCTGCACGCGAGATTTCCACATTCCTAAACATCCCTAGGTCCACTGCTTCCGAAGTGATAGTGATGTGTAAACGTGAAGGGACACGTACAGCACAAAAGCGTACAGGCCGACTTCGTCTGTTGACTGACACAGACTGCCGACAGTTGAAGAGGGTCGTAATGTGTAATAGGCAGACATCTATCCAGACCATTACAGAGAAATTCCAAACTGCATCAGGATCCACTGCAAGTACTATGACAGTTAGGCGGGAGGTGAGGAAACCTGGATTTCATGGTCGATTGCATCTTTCAACACGGTCGAGCACCTGTTCATAATGCACTGCCAGTGGCGGAGTGGTTACACGACAATAACATCTCAGTAATGGACTGGCCTGCACAGAGCCCTGACCTGAATCCTGTAGAACACCCTTTCCGATGTTTTGGAACGTCGACTTCGTGCCAGCCCTCAACGACCGAAATCGGTTCCTCTCCTCAGTGCAGCACTCCATGAAGAATGGGCTGCCATTCCTCAAGAGACCTTTCAGCACCTGACTGAACGTATGCCCGCGAGAGTGGAAGCTGTCATCAAGGCTAAGGGTGGGCCAACACCATACTGAATTCCAGCATTATCGATGGAGGTCGCCACGAACGTTTAAGTCATTTTCAGCCAGGTGTCCGGATACTTTCGACTACAGAGTGTACCACTGTGTCGTCTGAGCTCTCTCAGTTCCTGCCAGCCGTGTCGTGTAGTCACAACCGACGGCTCCCCACGCCATGACGCCAGGAATAACAACACTGCAGCTCTACAAAACATTGGAAGAAAGGGGTTTTTAACTAGGCAGCCAACGATGGTGATCCACGATGGTATAGATTCAACATTGAGCACATTGTCACACAATTCATTGACAGCTTCGTTGTAATCGTCCCCTTTTATTTTAATACCTTATTTTCTGAAGTCTGACTTTATTTCGCAACGGGACGAGTAAAACGGGATGGCGATAGCGTACAGATACGTAGAGATACGTAGACGGCTACTGAATTCAATCCTGTTTCTGATCTACTTACGCACTGCCTTCTTTGTTAATAGGGACCTATTTTTAACGATATTACCAGAATGATAAAAAGTCGCTCAACTGAAAAATAGTTTAATAATCCTTGAAACAAGCTAAAGATCTCTAGTTTGTCTCACACACAATCTCTCGGCACTTATTCAGTCTAGGCACAACGAAAAGATTTAACTTGAAAATGAAGTCTAGCTCTGATTGTTGCCAGCATCATATTTAAAGTACCAGGGAAGCAGGTTGCTAGCCTTACTTGCCCCGGGTCCCATTGAGTTTTACCCCTAACGGCTGAGGGACTAACGGGTGGATTTGGTAGTCTTTGCCGTCTGAGCACAAAGGTGACCACGACTCATAATATGTCCAACATCTCTTGGATTTCTGTGCCAGTATGGGCTTAGTAATCACAAACTCCTTTTTTAAACATAAGAACATCCACCGGTATACTTGGGAAGGCAGGGGAACCAGATCTGTCATTGACTACATAATAACAGATCAGGAATTCAGGAAGGCTGTGAGGGACACACGTGTATTCAGGGGATTCTTTGATGACACTGATCATTATTTAACCTGCAGTGAAATTGGTATTGTGAGGCCGAAAGTGCAGGAGGTCAGGTCCATATGTAGGAGGATAAGAGTGGAGAAACTTCAGGATAAGGAAACCAGGCACAAGTATAACAGTGCTCTCAGAAGGGTACCAGTTAGTTGAATGTAGTCAATTACAGTCATTGGAAAAGGAATGGACAAGGTACAGGGATACAGTACTAGAAGTGGCTAAAGAATGTCTTGGAACAGTAGTGTGTAAAGGTAGGATGAAGCAAACAGCTTGGTGGAATGACAAAGTCAAAGCAGCCTGTGAAAGGAAAAAGAAGGCGTATAAAAAATGGCTACATACTAGAACTCAGGTAAACAGAGAAAGTTATGTTGAAGAAAGAAACAAAGCCAAACAGATAATTGCAGCATCCAAGAAGAAATCTTGGGAAGACTTTGGAGACAGGTTGGAGACTTTGGGTCAAGCTGCTGGAAAACCATTCTGGAGTGTAATTAACAGTCTTCGAAAGGGAGGTAAGAAGGAAATGACAAGTATTTTGGACAGGCCAGGAAAACTGCTGGTGAGTCCTGTTGATGCCTTGGGCAGATGGAGGGAATATTTTGAAGAGTTGCTCAATGAAGGTGAAAATACGATCAGTAATGTTTCAGATTTCGATGTACAATGGGATAGGAATGATGATGGAAATAGGATCACATTTGAGGAAGTGGAGAAAATGGTCAACAGATTGCAGTGCAATAAAGCGGCTGGGGTGGATGGAATTAAGTCGGAACTCATCAAATACAGTGGAATGTCAGGTCTTAAATGGCTACGAGAATAATTGAAATGGCGCGGGAGTCGGGACAGGTTCCATCAGACTGGACGAAAGCAGTAATCACACCAATCTTTAAACATGGAAACAGAAAAGATTGTAACAACTACAGAGGTATCTCTTTAATCAGCGTTGTGGGTAAAATCTTCTCAGGTATTGTTGAAAGGAAAGTGCGAGTATTATTTGAGGACAAATTGGATGAAAATCAGTGTGGGTTTAGGCCTCTTAGAGGTTGTCAGGACCAGATCTTTAGCTTACGGCAAATAATGAAGAAGTGTTACGAATGGAACAGGGAATTGTATCTAAGCTTTATAGATCTAGAAAAGGCATATGACCGGGTTCCTAGGAGGAAGTTATTGTCTGTTCAACGAGATTATGGAATAGGAGGCAAACTTTTGCAAGCAATTAAAGGTCTTTACACAGATAGTCAGGCAGCAGTTACAGTCGACGGTAAATTGAGTTCATGGTTGAGAGTAGTTTCAGGGGTAAGACAAGGCTGCAACCTGTCTCCACTGTTGTTCGTATTATTTATGGATCATATGTTGAAAACAATAGACTGGCTGGGTGAGATTAAGATATGTGAACACAAAATAAGCAGTCTCGCATATGTGGATGACAGTTGTGATGGCAGATTCGATTGAAAGTTTGCAAAGTAATATTTCTGAGCTAGATCAGAAATGTAAGGACTATGGTATGAAGATTAGCATCTCCAAAACGAAAGTAATGTCAGTGGGAAAGAGATATAAACGGACTGAGTGCCAAATAGGAGGAACAAAGTTAGATCAGGAGGACGGTTTCAAGTACTTAGGATGCATATTCTCACAGGATGGCAACATAGTGAAAGAACTGGAAGGGAGGTGTAGCAAAGCTAATGCAGTGAGCGCTCAGCAATGACCTACTCTTATGCAAGAAGGAAGTCAGTACCAAGACTAAGTTATCTGTGCACCGTTCAATATTTCGACCAACTTTGTTGTATGTGGGCAAAAGCTGGGTGGATTCAGGTTACCTTATCAATAAGGTTGAGGTTACGGATATGAAAGTAGCTAGGATGACTGCAGGTACTAGTAGATGGGAACAATGGCAGGAGGGTGTCCACAATGAGGAAATCAAAGAAAAACTGGGAATGAACTCTATAGATGTAGCAGTCAGGGCGAACAGGCGTAGATGGTGGGTGTTGATATGCTTTCCGGGATGTGAGGTCGTGGTCCAAGAACTTTTCTGCTCCTTACTTTTCGTCCAGAACTGCGCTGGACTTCCTCAGCGGAGCAGCGCCTCTGAGGAAGTCCAGCGCAGTTCTGGACGAAACGTAAGGAGCAGAAAAGTTCTTGGACCACGACCTCACATCCCGGAAAGTATATCAACAGCCATGTCACCCGGTCGTGAAAGCCTTCATTCTACAATTAGATGGTGGGGTCACGTTACACGCATGGGAGAAGCAAGGTTGTCCAAGAGACTCATGGGTTCAGCATTAGAGGGTAGGAGGAGCCGGGGTAGACCAAGGAGAAGGTATCTGGATTCGGTTAAGAATGCAGCAATGTTAGCACTGAATAGGGTATCATGGAGGAATTTTATAAGGGGGACTATGTTCCAGACTGAACGCTGAAAGGCATAATCAGTCCTAAATGATGATGATGAAGTCTAGCAAGATTTGTCTGTTGCACTAGCTCACAAAATAACTTCTTCCGGTATCCAATTACATCGACCGTCACCTTAACAATATTCGATTTTCCACGTGGCACCAATGGCACCCCCACACACATAATACCTACGACCATCGTTTCCAGTTATAACCTTTGATGCTTCACGAATAAATTCAAAAACTTCGACGTTTACAGAAACACTTCCTCTAGTCATGACACTTCTATAAATCGAACAAATATTTTTCAAAGACATAAAATTTCTCCGAAATTGTCATATCCGAATGCCCCACAAATCTGGATTTTGCACGAGTCGACCATCTGGCTAAATGGAGGCCCACAATGACGCCCCTTTCAAATTTTGTCAGGTGCCGATAGCGCTGTCTCACGCGGGTACGCGGCATCTGCCTGTCGTTCAGTGATCCCCCAACATCTGAAACTTGGTGGGAAATAAAAAATCTTTCCAAGCATTTACGAACAATAAATCTATTAATCATTATGATTCTCAAATGATTTTATAGTTAGTCTTGTTAATTCTTACAAAATTAATAGTCACCTTCCTTCGGTGGTTTGTTTTCATGTAATGTTATCAAGATTCGTGGTGGTATTAGAACCCTTTACATGTGAAATAGCAGAAGTTTTCTTGGTGGGAGAGTCACAGTGAATCAGCAATAAAGCCACATGCAGTACAGGGGAATGTGACAATTGCAGTATTTATAACCACTCACTACCTCATAGTCACGCTTCTTTGCAAATAATGACGACACCGGGCTCACGTCGACGGTTCTCACATGGTACATGTGTTGTACAGGATTTCTTAAAAACATGGTGAAGTGGGAACCAATGGTAGGAAATCAACATTTCAGGCGGTGCGACGTCTAGAATGAGCGATGTCGTTGACACGTGTTTGTAAACTCATTATCTCTCTGCATCGACGATGGTGTTGAGAGCTTGAAAAATCTATACTTATTATCAATTAAAGTCCCTTGCATTATTTTTCTCTATATATGAGACGTTTATCTCAGGAACTGATTCAGGGATTTGGTTTTCGCTAACAGAGTGAATCGCGAGGAAGGTTTGTGTACACTATTTACTACCGCTATTCCAGATAAGTTGCTCAGCTGTAGATACTTTAGTGATAAGCCGTAAGATACGGGAGCAAATCAGTTGTGATACATGAACATCTGTGATGTGGCCACAGTGGAGTTTTTCCTATGACGTTGCATGAAAAGGAAGGAAGGAGGGAGGGAGGGAGGGAGGGAAGGAAGGAAGATTTCGCGTCGACGACGAGATCATTAGCGACGGAGCCAACCCGGAATGAACAATGCCCGAATTTGCCTAGAGCAAATAGGGGAAACCACAAAACCTAGATCTGATTGACCGGTGTCGGATCTGAACTGCGGTACTCCAGAATGATAGGCCTATGTACTGACCACTCCGCCACCTCGGTCTGGTTGTCACATGAAGCATTTGCTGTACAAAACAGCAGAGGAGACCGAAGAGGAATTTATTAAAATTGTACCAACAGCCGTTATTTTGATATTATTTTATTAGCCAACCAGTTACGACTTTCCAATCACTTCGTCATCAGGCCTGCTGCATGAATGACACCAAGTACCACCACTCATGCTCACGAAGTTGGGATATCTATAGAACCAGGTACGAATATTGGTGCCTTGTCTTATAAATGTCTTGTGTCATTCATGCGACAGGTCTGAAGATGACGAGATTGGAACGTCGAAACTGGTTGCCTAATAAAACAATATCAAAATAACGGATGATGGTACAGTATTATCCATTTCATCGACCAGCCGCTGTCCCAGGCTCCTGAAGCCATGTACTGAAGAGGAGCTAGTTGGTAGGGTCCTAGCTGTTTACCTAATTGTACAAAACGCAACAATAATGTCAGAGGATGCGGCACAATTTTATGCGCTGCGGTAATGCAAATGTTGTCATCACTTTCAACATCTGAACTTCAAATGTTGCTAGTATAACATCAAACCTCCATTGCAGTGAATGGTGAGATAGAAAGCCATGAGTAAGGATGTCTTATTTAAGGGGAGAGTTACTGCACAGATCTTACATAACGAAAAGACAGTACTGTTCGTCAATTGGTTTTGTAGCTCTTGAAGTAGCCGTGTTTGCAGATAAAATTACTGGATTTCAAGCCCTACACAACAGAGCAACGAAGAAAAAATAAGGTAATAACTACGGATAAAAACTGTTTTAGGACGAATTTCGTTAGAATGTCTATTACTTATAAAACATGTTAATTTATTACAAAACTAAATAAAAGATATACACTGATGATGACACAAAGGTGGGGAAAGATGTACGGGTTTATATAAAAAAAACAGCTGCTAGCGTAACAGGTGGAATTCAAATGCAGAAAAAGAATGCAGTATCATTTTGTTACCATCTTTTGTCTTCTGATATTCTCACTCTTCTTTTGCTTATTATTGTTATCTTCGTAATTTTGATTACAACATACAACCCAAACGATTATGAGTCTTGATTGTGTTGAGCTCCACAGTTGATTGACAGTAATGACGGCTAATGAGAGATTGTGTCATGACCGGTTTCTTTCTTCGAAACATGATCAGGTTGCCTGCAGTTAAACAAAACAAGAAATTAGGCTAAACGTCGTAATACCATAACAGGCAGTGGGACTTGCCTATTTTATTCGTCTACTACGAGTGGCCGACGGGAAAGCCGCAATCCAGAAGCTAAACCCTCTGTTATGATCTAAGTTGGAAAGTAAAGAAGATGCTTTCTAAAAGTATTGTAGAGCCTATAACGACCTACGGATGCAATTGCTGGGAGATTACATGAAAAAATAAAAAATTGAGAGATGTCGAAATGAACTGTTTCGGAAGATCGTGTAGAAAATCTCGGCGAGACCACGTAAGAAACAAAACGATTAGGGAAAGTACCCGGACTCGAAAAAGCATCACAGGCAGAAAAGAAGGCCAGCAGCTCGCCTGGTACGGGCATACAATACTGATGACAGAGAGCGAGAGCGAGAGAGAGAGAGAGAGAGAGAGAGAGAGAGAGAGAGAGAGATTTGCTTAGTTTCATATGTGTAAATGCAAGTAACCTGACGATGTGATTCTTGAGTTTCTCCCGGAGTATTTGATAGTCAAAATATCCACGGGTGTGCTGCCGGTCTACAGTGTCCAACGGGCACAATATTTCGGCGATCATACATGTCGCCATCATCAGGTGAACTGACGGACTGAGCTCCTGTGAACGTGCCGGCACGGAGATCCGTACGCTATGGCTGCTCAGAGGGAACTGGGTTCGGTCGCGGCGGCGGCCGATTTAAATACCCTCCGCCGTCCGCGCCCCGCGCCACGGTCGCGCGGTGGAACAGATTGCGACGGCGTCTGAGATGACGTCGGAGTGATGGCTCTGTCCGCCGTGGTCGTCACAACTATACGTTTGCTCGATTTGCTCTTGATTAACCCGATCGCTGGTTCCCAAGCCTTGCTAAGATTATAGCCACAGTCACGGTTTATGAGGTCGTCATTGGTGCGACTTTCGATGGCCTCTCTAACAACGCTGTCCCAATATCTCGACGTCTGTACCAGAATCCTCGTGCGGTCATATTCCATGGCGTGATTTTCCGACAAACAATGTTCAGCGACCGCCGACTTGCTCGGATACATCAGACGAGTGTGCCTCTGGTGTTCACGGCATCGATCCTCGACGGTACGCATCGTCTGACCAATATACGACTTGCCACATTGACACGGAATCTGGTACACGCCGGCCTTCCTCAAACCGAGGTCATCTTTGGCACTCCCCACCAGTGCACGAGTTTTATTTGGTGGACAAAACACAGTTCCGACCCGGTGTTTCTTCAGAATGCGAGCGATTTTCCCCGAGAGTGCGCCTGTGTAAGGAATAAATGCAGTGCCTACCTCCTCCCTCGTGACTTCATCCATCTCAAGAGGTTGTGCAAAAAAATGGGTACTCAGAGTGGCAGATTCAACGTGCTCTCCTCCCAACCACTGCAGCACAACCTCTTGAGATGGATGAAGTCACGAGGGAGGAGGTAGGCACTGCATTTATTCCTTACACAGGCGCACTCTCGGGGAAAATCGCTCGCATTCTGAAGAAACACCGGGTCGGAACTGTGTTTTGTCCACCAAATAAAACTCGTGCACTGGTGGGGAGTGCCAAAGATGACCTCGGTTTGAGGAAGGCCGGCGTGTACCAGATTCCGTGTCAATGTGGCAAGTCGTATATTGGTCAGACGATGCGTACCGTCGAGGATCGATGCCGTGAACACCAGAGGCACACTCGTCTGATGTATCCGAGCAAGTCGGCGGTCGCTGAACATTGTTTGTCGGAAAATCACGCCATGGAATATGACCGCACGAGGATTCTGGTACAGACGTCGAGATATTGGGACAGCGTTGTTAGAGAGGCCATCGAAATTCGCACCAATGACGACCTCATAAACCGTGACTGTGGCTATAATCTTAGCAAGGCTTGGGAACCAGCGATCGGGTTAATCAAGAGCAAATCGAGCAAACGTATAGTTGTGACGACCACGGCGGACAGAGCCATCACTCCGACGTCATCTCAGACGCCGTCGCAATCTGTTCCACCGCGCGACCGTGGCGCGGGGCGCGGACGGCGGAGGGAGCGCGCCGCGGGCGGAGGGTATTTAAATCGGCCGCCGCCGCGACCGAACCCAGTTCCCTCTGAGCAGCCATAGCGTACGGATCTCCGTGCCGGCACGTTCACAGGAGCTCAGTCCGTCAGTTCACCTGATGATGGCGACATGTATGATCGCCGAAATATTGTGCCCGTTGGACACTGTAGACCGGCAGCACACTCGTGGATATTTTGACAACCTGACGATGTTCCAAAGAACGAAACCGGTCGTGGCACAATAAACGTGGTTAAATACAAGTGTGTGACTTTCACTAGTCAAATGACTATTCTTTTCACATTAATCATGACAACATAAAGAAGCTATGCACCTATTTTCGGCCTACGTTCCTTATGTCGAAGTACTCATTTCATAAACCTCAACTATTTGAATAATTTTGACCGTTAGCGTTTGGAACAACTGGTAACAGCACGTGTCGGGGACACACAGAAAAATAGTAGACAGTTTAATTTTGATTCACTTCGTAATAGGAGGTAAAACGAAAATTTTTTCACATTTTCGTTTTTTCATCTGTTTATAAAATTTGCAATTTCCTTAATAAAATGGTATATACATCAGTCATTGCATTTATTTTTTAAAAAATATCGTCTGCACATGTTTAAAATGTTCAAATTTTACATTCATTACTACAAGATCAAATGAAGTCGCTAACTTTTTACAAAGAAGGCTGTGCATTACAAATATAAACCTATGTTGTTTAAATTGGTAGCACTCTTGAAAACAGAATCGTAGCATTTCATATCATAAACGGCTCTGAGCACTATGGGACTTAACTCCTGCCGGCCGGAGTGGCCGTGCGGTTCTAGGCGCTACAGTCTGGAACCAAGCGACCGCTACGGTCGCAGGTTCGAATCCTGCCTCAGGCATGGATGTGTGTGATGTCCTTAGGTTAGTTAGGTTTAATTAGTTCTACGTTCTAGGCGATTGATGACCTCAGAAATTAAGTCGCATTCTGACTTGGTAAAGCAGTGTCTTCATGGGCAGTCTCAGAATTCAAACGTGTCTTTCAAAAATCTCACACGGATTCACAAGACAAAAAACGAACACAATATAACGATGATTGAGGGTAGGGGGGGGCCGAGAGATCGGAGATGCTGTTATTGGTTTTAATGAATGGCAGCATTCAAAAAAATTGTACAAATGGCTCTAAGCAGTATGCGACTTACATCTGAGGTCATCGGTCCCCTAGACTTAGAACTACTTGAACCTAACTAACCTACGGACATCACACACATCCATGCCCGAGGCAGAATTCGAACCTGCGACCGTAGCAGCAGCGCGGTTCCGGTCTGAAGCGCCTAGAACCGTTCGGCCACAGCGGCCGGCTAATGGCAGCATCGTTAGGGTGAAAGTGCTACAGCATATGGAAATAAACTTAATCCTGGAGTAAACTGCACCCGGGAACTTCAACGTATGGACGAGGTTCACATCGATAAAGCATATTATATAGCAGAAATGGCCACTAAAGAGTCGACAAGGTACGAAAGAATGAGATACATTGAAAATTATCATGAGCATGATGCACGGGCACGGTATGTTGTAGGGTGCTTCTGAATGAGTAAAAGTGAAATAAAAACGTATATTAAGTACAGTCATTTAAAACTATGTCTGAAAATTTACATTTTCTGTTACATTTTCCCCCAGATCTCTGGGGCCATTTTGAGTAGAGTATTCAAATATTCATAGAGTAGCAAGTTATATATACTGAGTCTACTCAACTAAAATAAAACATTATGTTAAGCATAATTATAATTATTTAGGAGAAAGTACAATAAAAATAGATGTGTAGTTAAAAAATTGCATTTCCCCAAACCAGTAGCTGTAATGCAATTATTTTACTTCAGTACACTAAGAACATAACGTGTAGTGTCGTGGAAAAGTTTCATGTCAATTGCTACAGTGGCTTCTGAAATACAACGAAGGCAAGTAGCTAAATTTAACATTGTCGAGAGACAGGGTTCAACCTACCCTTAACGGTAGCAGAAGAAAAGTAACATGGCTAATAAGCACGAAATTCAAGTAAAGTTCATTTTCTAGTCAGATTAAATCAAACTTATTGAGTCCCCATGTGAGTAAGATAGAACATTAGTTGGCGACATGGACTACACGTTTTCCCTGTAGGCGGTTCAACACTCACTAAAAAGATCTACTGACATTTTTAATAAAATCTGGCCATCGTATACCAACCAACACACGTCCACTGATTGCTAATCACGGGAGATATGAGATTGTATAAAATATCAGCCATATTTATGTGGGAACGGAATGCATTTATTTAAACAGAAGTTTAATATAACAATGAAAAGAAAATGTAATATATTTGTGTTATGAAATCTTGTAATACGTGAACGTCCGTGTGGATAGTACGACCGAACGTCAAAATAAATAAATGAGTAACTGTACGGCCAACGTGTGGACGTAAGAAACTGGCCGACGCCACGGAAGTGCGTAGTGTGGAGAGTACCCTGAGCCACGTGCCTCGCTGGGACGCAGCCAGCGGAGTGCCCCGTTTCGAAACTGCTCTCTCCGCCGTCTGCGCAGTGTCTCGCGTAAAAATAAACACTTGGGCCAAGAGTACACTACGGACGGCTCCATTCTGAACCCGAACCTCCAACACTACAGCCACGTGGTCGCCTTGGGAAAACTGTTTTTCCCAATAACAGCAGGGTGTTCTCCAACCAGCAGTGGCCTCCTATGATAATCGATGAATGATTTTTGCAAAACAATAATCCGCTCTCCGAGTATTTAATCCAACTGCTACTCTTTAACTACTGTACTAGGACGTACTATCATCACATTGCTTATTTAAACTGGTCCTGCAATGAAGTTTTGTAACAACAACTAATTCAGTTTTGGTTTAGTATTGATCCTAAATCATTTTCAAAAAATAATCTCCAGTATTACTATATTATTAGACCAACAGCATCCTCCTCCCCTCCCTCCCCCTCCTCCTCCTCATCGTCATCATCGTTATCATCGTGATCATGATCATCATTTTTTTTTATACTGACTGCTGAATAAAGACAGGTCTTCTACGTTTTTCCATGCTTTGCCTTCCTCAGCGATTCACGTTTAGTTATAACTACAAATGTGCAAGCTGTTCGCCGCTGTAGATGGATGCCATTAATAACACTATTTCGTCTAATGATATTTTGGTAAATATATTATCAACGGAAGGCAACTTCCTGGTTCGAGTCCAGATCTGGCACACAGTTTTAACCTGCCACATGTTTGTAAAAAGTCTGCGAAAGTAATATCTAAGAAGTAATTGCAGTTTGAAGTGGTCAAACGTGTCACGGAACCGCTTCCCATAGAGGGGCGTCGACTATTAATGAAGAGACAGTAGCGCACTGACTACGATGGTTAGAGGATATCATAAAGTACGCAGCACTCCCATATGACAACCAGTAATGGGGGTTATCTAACAACAATTCTTAATAGTCTCTCCACCCCCCACCCCCACCCCCAGTGTCTATGAAAAGACTGGCTGAAGATTATACAAATTTTTCAAATTTTGGGAACTGCGTCACTTTAAAGACGACCCAAAGTATACTTTACAGCATAGTACAGGCACTGGACGCTGTATGGATGCTACAAGTAAATATTCGATAGACACTGGTTACACGCTTATGCATTAATCACCTACCTGGAATATATGAGCTCATGGGTTGCGAATTGTAGTATATGCAGCTATTAAAATACGAAAGAATTGCAAGTTCCTACCCCCCTCCCCCACTGGCTTATATTCATATAGAGAGTGCGACAAAACTGTTCTTTTATCAAGACAAACCTAAAGGCAACTCATTTACCAACGCCAACTGATGATGAAAAGCCGGCCGGAGTGCCCGAGCGGTTCTAGGCGCTACAGTTTGGAACTGCGCGACCGCTACGGTCGCAGGTTCGAATCCTGCCTCGGGCATTGATGTGTGTGATGCCCTTAGGTTAGTTAGGCTTAAATAGTTCTAAGTTCTAGGGGAATGATGACTTTAGAAGTTATGCCCCTTAGTGCACAGAGCCATTTGATAATGAAAAACAGTTTTATGAGCAGATGACATTCATTATGGATTTAGTTTGATTTTGCATGCTGCAGTTCCCGAGCCTGAGTGCATCATAAATCTGATCAACATAGAATCATCGACTGCAAGCGTACTACAACACGCAATGCTCAAAAGAATAAGAACACAAAATGGCTCTGAGCACTATGGGACTCAACTGCTGAGGTCATAAGTCCCCTAGAACTTAGAACTACTTAAACCTAACTAACATAAGGACAACACACACATCCATGCCCGAGGCAGGACTCGAACCTGCGACCGTAGCGGTCGCGCGGTTCCAGACTGTAGCGCCAGAACCGCTCGGCCACCAGCGGCCGGCAAGAAGAACACAACTTTGGTTCTATGCAATACTCCAATGGGCAATATGCCGGGACTCACTCACCCCAGTGTCCAGGCTTCGCAAGACATCCCTGGTTAGTCCAACACACGGGCCCTGGTATTACCGTGTATGAGCATCACCGTATGCAGCAGCCACCACGTGGTACAACAGGATCTTTTGGATGTACTGCCTGTCGATAAGAAGACCGTGAGCTATGACAAGATCTGTGAGGCTGTCAACAGTGATACCTCTCACACCATCATAGAACGTTGGCCAAATTTATTGATTTCCTGGACATCATTTCGCAGATATCGCAACCACGTTATCTCCACATGCGAACACGGCCATCACCTTGCGTCCGACGAAATCTCGACTCGTCCGTGAATAACACGTTGCAGCAGTGACGAAGTTGTCAGTTGACATGAGATCGGCAGAACTGGAGGCGAGCTGCGAGGTGCGTCAAGTGGGGTACTCTAACAGGACGTCTGGGTCGTAAGGTCCTTTTCCGTAACCTGTTCCTTACATTCTGATTGGACACAGCGGCTCCAGTGACCTTTCTGAGATCGTCTTGTAGTGCTCTGGCCGCAATGCAGAGATGGCCAGATATCGGTCTTCACATGGGCTCGTACTGCGTCAGCGATCTTGTCAAACTCACCTTGACTACTGACCTGCCTCCCTGTAGCACGTCCACAAGAGGCTGAGATAAATTGTCGTCTGCAGCAACACGACGGGAAGTCCATCCTTCTTGGATCACACAGACCGCCCTTGCAACTTGCACTGCATTAAATTGTCGCATTGCATGTGCATAATTAAATACGAAGGTTGAATGAAAAGTAATGCCTCCACCTTCGTTAATTGGGTTTGGATAGGAATACTTTAACACATCAAAAACTGGAATAATCCTTGGAATGTAATCTTTAATTACCAATATTCACTTTTCCACATAATCACCAGCCATTTGGATATATTTTTCTGTCAACAATGAACAAGTTTTCTGAAACCGTCATGGAAGAAGTCGACACACTGTTTCCGAAACAAGTCTCACAGTTCTCTCAACGTCTGTATCAGAACCATAATGATGTCCCCTCAGATCATCTTTCATTATCGGGAGCAGATGGGAGTCAGACGGTGCTAAAACTGGACTGTATGGAGGACGCCGTACGGTGGTGTGATTCAGTCTCTGAAGTTCTGCTGTAGTGGCACGTAAAGTGTGAGGTTTGGCATTGTCATGCTGCAGGAAAACATTTCCCTTTTCGTTTCGGACACTTGTTAGCCGTCGTTTCAGGGTTCGCAGTGTTGTGATGTATGCTCTAAATTTATTGTTGTTCCACCATCAAGTAAATCAACACGGATAACACCATCTGCGTCCCAGAGCACTGTGGCCATGATTCCTCCAACTGAGGGCTGCGTCTTGAATTTCTTTTTCTGGGCCGAGTCTTTGTGTCGATATTCCACAGACCGACGTTTCGTCTCGGGCTCGTAATGGTGTACCCACGTTTCGTCTCCTATCACAACTGAATGGAGAAAGACGTCACCTTCATACTCGTAAGGCGAGAGGAGTTCCTGGCAAATTTCAAGTCTGTGCGCTTTCATTTCAGGAGTCAGCATCCGGGGTACCCCAGCCGATAGCCAAGCAAAGCAATAATGTGACCCACACGTTCTTGTGAAATGCCGATTGTGTTTGCAGTTTCTCTCTGAGTGATACGACGATCGTCCTGAATCAATCTGTTAACATTTTGCTTGTGAAACTCGGTGGTTGCTGTCACAGGACGTCCAACTCTTTGTTTGCCACGCAGGCCAGATGTTCCCTCCTCAATATCTGTAAACTTACTCGCCCAACGGCCCTCAGTACTCACATCAACACAATAACCATAAACTGCTTTCATTCTCTGATGAATCTTCTTTGGGATGACACCTTCCGTTGTCAAGAATTCAATGACTGCACGTTGCTTAAATCGCATTGACCGACCGTCCGTGCAAGGTTCCATACTTTACACTGTAACAATGCTAAGGCTTCCCGCCGACTGGAGCTGTAGAGAAGAGGCTACGGAACAAGCCAGTACCTGCCACATACCAATGATGCCAACTGTTGAACAGTTACGAAGGTGGAGGCATTAGTTTTCAGTCAACCCTCGTACAACGTCCACAAATGACAACTGCCACCCGTGCTAACGAATACAGGATCACCGGAACTCACTTCCTTCTATGGGGTCACATGATAACAGTAATGCGTAACACAACTGACAGATGGAGAACGACTTTAGTTGTTGCATACACTGAAAGCGAAAATCTCAAGCTATGCAACAGGACCAGAGGTATCGCCCGAATCAAAATAGATTTAACATACTGGACGTTATTGCACGTGTTCCGCTAATGCTTTTGAGCGGTGTAATACTGTAGCATTTACACTTGTATTGAACTAATAACTTAACCGGTTAGCCCTTGATTCTTTAAAAACTAACTGCCCTGCACCAAACAGCATCAGACTTCTGATAACTTTATAAATGAAGAATGTGTCAAATATTTTTCATTAAGCATGTAAGCGAGAAAATGTTTAGAAAAGGTTTGAAATTATGTTTAATGTTTGTTGGAAACCACTAAGTGCTCTCATGATCAAGGACTGAATGAGTGCAGTCTGGGTGATTTGAGATACTTTTTAAGCAAAAGCTAGTTTTTCAAGCATCTCAGTGCTTGTGACCTCACATCTCCTGAATTATGCGTTGTAAAAGGAGGTAATTTTGCAGGTACATTCAGTGGAATATGAGGATACTATCTGCAAAATACAGGGCTATTACAAATGATTGAAGCGATTTCATAAATTCACTGTAGCTCCATTCATTGACATATGGTCACGACACACTACAGATACATAGAAAAACTCAAAGTTTTGTTCGGCTGAAGCCGCACTTCAGGTTTCTGCTGCCAGAGCGCTCGAGAGTGCAGTGAGACAAAATGGCGACAGGAGCCGAGAAAGCGTATGTCGTGCTTGAAATGCACTCACATCAGTCAGTCATAACAGTGCAACGACACTTCAGGACGAAGTTCAACAAAGATCCACCAACTGCTAACTCCATTCGGCGATGGTATGCGCAGTTTAAAGCTTCTGGATGCCTCTGTAAGGGGAAATCAACGGGTCGGCCTGCAGTGAGCGAAGAAACGGTTGAACGCGTGCGGGCAAGTTTCACGCGTAGCCCGCGGAAGTCGACGAATAAAGCAAGCAGGGAGCTAAACGTACCACAGCCGACGGTTTGGAAAATCTTACGGAAAAGGCTAAGCCCTGACACCCGATGACAAAGTCAAACGCTTTGAATTTTCGGCGCGGTTGCAACAGCTCATGGAAGAGGATGCGTTCAGTGCGAAACTTGTTTTCAGTGATGAAGCAACACTTTTTCTTAATGGTGAAGTGAACAGACACAATGTGCGAATCTGGGCGGTAGAGAATCCTCACGCATTCGTGCAGCAAATTCGCAATTCACCAAAAGTTAACGTGTTTTGTGCAATCTCACGGTTTAAAGTTTACGGCCCCTTTTTCTTCTGCGAAAAAAACGTTACAGGACACGTGTATCTGGACATGCCGGAAAATTGGCTCATGCCACAACTGGAGACCGACAGCGCCGACTTCATCTTTCAACAGGATGGTGCTCCACCGCACTTCCATCATGATGTTCGGCATTTCTTAAACAGGAGATTGGAAAACCGATGGATCGGTCGTGGTGGAGATCATGATCAGCAATTCATGTCATGGCCTCCACGCTCTCCCGACTTAACTCCATGCGATTTCTTTCTGTGGGGTTATGTGAAAGATTCAGTTGTAATAACCCTGTATACTGCGGATAGAGTTAGAAGTAATAAATCAAAACGTCACGCCTGATGTTGAAGCTTTACTGTACCAACAGCGAAACTCAGTAAGCGGCATTCTTTTCCCCTTCGTCATTTTGTCGAGGGCATCAGTAAGAAAACGTTTCAGAATCATTTGAAATTGTGTATAAAGTTTGTTGGAAGTCACCAAGCGCCGTCATTCTCAAATAATGATTGGCTATACACTGAAGCGCCAAAGAAACTGGTATAGGCATGCATATTCAATTACAGCGATATGTAAACATGCAGAATACGGCGCTGCGGTCGGCAAAGCCCATATAAGACAAGTGTCTGGCGCAGTTGTTAGATCGGTTACTGCTGCTACAATGGCAGGTTATCACGATTTAAGTGAGTTTGAAAAAAAAAAAAAAAAAAAAAAAAAAATGGTTCAAATGGCTCTGAGCACTATGGGACTTAACTTCTGAGGTGATCAGTCCCCTGGAATTTAGAACTACTTAAACCTAACTAACCTAAGGACATCACACACATCCATGCCCGAGGCAGTATTCGCTGCGACCGTAGCGGTCGCGCGGTTCCAGGCTGTAGCGCCTAGAACCGCTCGGCCACACCGGCCGGCAGTGAGTTTGAAAGAGGTGTTAAAGTCGGCGCCCGAGCGATGGGACACCGTATCTCGGAGATAGTGATGAAGTGGGGATTTTCCCAGACGACTATTTCACGAGTGTGCCGTGAATATCAGGAATCCGGTAAAACATCAAAAAATATCCTGCAAGAACGGGACCAACGACCACTGAACAGAATCGTTCGATGTGACAAGTGCAACCCTTCCGCAGATTGCTGCAAATTTCAATGCTGGTCCGTCAATAAGAGACAGCGTGGAACCGTTCAACGAAACATTATCGATATGGGCTTCTGGAGTCACTCCTTCCGCAAACTGCTGCAGATTTCAATGCTGGGCCATCAAGTGTCAGCGTGCGAACCATTCTACGAAACATTATCGATATGGGCTTCCGGTGCCGAAGGCCCAGTCGTGTACCCTTGATGACTGCACAACACAAAGCTTTACGCCTCGGCTGTGCCTATCAACACCGACATTGGACTGTTGATGACTGAACACATATTGCCTGGTCGGACGAGTCTCGTTTCAAATTATATCGAGCGGATGGACGTGTACGGTATGGAGACAACCTCATGAATCCATGGACCCTGCATGTCAGCAGGGGACTGTTCAAACTGGTGGGGGCTCTGTAATAGTGTGGGGCGTGTGCAGTTGGAGTGATATGCGACCCCTGATACGTCTAGATACAACTCTGACGGGTGACACGTACGTAAGCATCCAGTCTTATCACCTGCATCCATTCAGGTCCACTGCGCATTCCGACAGACTTGGGCAATTCCAGCAGGACAATGCGACACCCCACACGTCCAGAATTGCTACAGAGTGGCTCCACGAAACCTCTTCTGAGTTTAAACACTTCCGCTGAGGACCAAACTCCCCTGGCATGAACATTACTGAGCATATCTGGGATGCCTTGCTACGTGTTGTTCAGAAGAGATCTCCACCCCCTAGTACTCTTACGGATTTATGGATAGCCCTGCATGATTCATGGTGTCACTTCCCTCCAGCACTACTTCACACATTAGTCGAGTCCACGCCACGTCGTGCTGCGCCATTTCTGCGTGCTCGCGGGGGCCCTACACGATATTGGGCAGGTGTACCAGTTTCTTTTGCTCTTCAGTGTAAGTAACGTTAGATGTCGTCAGCGTGCCTTTAGAGGACACGTTTCTACTGCAGCCTCGTTGCCGCACGCAGCCAGCACAGGTGTAGAGTAGTATGGCTACCATATCTTTCGTGACATAGTAGTTTGACAAAAAGTTATCGGTTAAATTACCACGTCATATTTTATGTCACAGGTTGCTCGAGCACTTTTAATACTCTAGTAGTATGTTCAGAAATCATAGGTGGCAACAACTGTGACAGAGAAAGTTGAAGTCAAACCGCAGCCGATAGCAGGAATTCCGGATTAGAAACTCTACCTGGCACAAATTTGTAATTGTCATTACGCACTTATTAGCTTTCAGATTCAGCATATCTAAACGGTTGGCACTTGCATCATTCGTATCACTACCTTCCCATCGTTCCATTCGTTTCCGTGATTGTGATTCATTTAGTATATTCTCAATATTCTTGCCTCACTAGATTAGATTTTTTGAAGTTGACTCAACAAGAATACCAAGACTTTTTATGCACTGTATTTGCGGTCTAAACTGATTAGGATGTTAGAGGTTCGGACCGTAGGGTGCGGCCACAAGAAAAGCCGCTTACCTGCACAGCGGGGGTGGGAGCGAGGCGGCTAGAACCGGCGATCCCGCGTTATCTAACGAAGCGGCACTGCCGCAGAGAAGCCGGCGGGTCGCAAAGAACTTGCGTCGCTTCCGGTGCGGCTGGTGGCCGATGCGCAGCCTGGGCTGTCTTTCTCATACGAATTTAAATAAAGAAACCATTCGCTGAAGCAATTTTAGTCTTTCGCGTCTTGTATGTCATTCGTCAAGTTTCACTGTGAAGTGTCCATAATTATGTGCTGTTTATTGTGATATTTCACAGTTTACCAACAGAGTACGTCAAATTCCAATAGATTATAGTGAGAAAAGGGGTTGCTATGAGTTAACGTTGGGTTCACGTTAGGTCATTCATCCCCGTACACGAAACGAAGCTAACATATTAAATTTTTCTTTAAACTTGGAATGAGGTCCATATCTTCCATTAATCTCGGAAACATAGACTGTATATAGCACATGTTAACAACAGACCGAGTATGAAATATTAATAACATCAGTTGTATTTTCCAAACGCTTAGAGATATCGAAACGAGTTTTTGACACATAATAGCATGCAAAGGAGAGAGTATTTTTCCACATGGTTAACATCGGACACGATTATCTACCGCAATATGCGAGTAACTGTAAATTTTTTTCAGTGGAATAATGTAGTTTGTTTAAGGGTCAGTCATAGCTGGAGAAATAGAGTGGCTGTGCAACAAGATAAGTGAAGAAATTACATTATTTTTCTATAGACAATGTGCATTTTCCTAAGCCACTGAACTGATCTGCTCTCAGTTCCTTGTTTAGTAAACCACTGTTTCGCGATTCTGTCATTAACATGTTAGTGAGGTGACAATCTGTTAACACAACTGTCTTTAGGCACAAGAAGCAAATATTAACGTCGCAACATAAGAAATACACGCGTTACTAAAAGTTTGCCACTGATGACGCTTTTCTGAAGAAGAAGGGTAAAAAGTCTGAGGCAAATAAATCGCCCCTTCTGTTGTAATTTCTGTAGAATCACTTAACCCAGGGTATTTTTAATAATAAAGAGTAGGCACTGAAACTTGTCAAAGGATTTCATATCTGTATCTCAGTTACCTAAGAAATATGGGAACTATTCATAGTGCACAATGCAATATCTCTTTCTTCCTATCCCCCGAAGTCAATACCAAAACTGATGAAAGTCAAATACCTTTCGATATGTTAAATATATAGCCCATTTTCAGCTTGATGAGTAGTTGCCAGCAGCTCACAAAAGAAAATAAACATGTTTTAACTTATTGAACTATGATCCTTTTTGGCTCCAGAATATTTACTTGCCACCCGGTGTGGCCGAGCGGTTCTAGGCGCTTCAATCTGGAACAGCACGACCACTACGGTCGCAGGTTCGAATCCTGCCCCGGGCATGGATGTGTGTGATGTCCTTAGGTTAGTTAGGTTTAAGTAGTTCTAAGTTCTAGGGGACCGATGAACTCAGACGTTAAGTTCCATAGTGCTCAGAGCCACTTTATTGTGCAGACTGTTTTATCACATCAAATAAAATATACTGAGGATTTTCTAGATTTATTTGCAGAATAATTAACGCAAAAATTGAAACTTAAAAAATGTTTGAAAGTAGGGACTCGATCCAACGACCCCTAGATTTCCGTTGTGCCAGGTGTAGAAGTATGAAACTGGAATATCACTATAGGGAAAGTGTAGGGCCTTTGAGAACGCGTCTGCAGCGCCATCTGCTTCTTATAACTGCCGACGACAACGTCAGCACACAGATCCCCAAGTTCCATTCATCGGTATCTGTTTCAAACCCGTAAACAAGTAGAGTTTTGTGCCTACGAACTACGATTTGCAGATAGCAGTGGTTTTCTGTTATCATTCGAAGAAAACTGCTGCAGAATCGCATCGAATGCTTGTCGAAACTTTCGGCGAACATGCTTTTGGAAAAACACAGTGTTTCAATTGGTTCAAAAAATTCAAAAGTGGTGATTTTGACGTGAGAAAAGACGAGAACGGGAAACCACCGAAAAAGTTCGAAGACAACACAAATCGCATGCTTTATTGGGCGAAGATGATTCTCAAACTCAATAGGAAATCCCGCAACAACAGAGTGTGACGCAGAAAGCCGTTTCTCTTCGGTTGAAAGTTATGAGAAAGATGCAGATAGTGGGGAGAAAGGGTACCGCATGAACTGAACGAAAGACAGCTGGCAAACTGACAAACCACTTGTGAAATGCTGCTAACCAGATACAAAAGAAAGTTGTTTCACCATCGAATAGTGACAGGTGATGAAAATTGGATATTTTTGAGAAACCCAAGCGTCGTCAATCATGGGTGAATCCAGGCAAACCATCGACATCCACTGCAAGACCAAATCGCTTTGGAAAGAAGACACTGCTCTATGATTGGTGGGATCAGAAGGATGTCATCTATTATGAGCTGCTAAAACTTGGTGTAACCGTTAACGCTGTTCGCTACCAACAGCAAATGATCGATTTAAATCGAACATTACGTGAAAACGACCGGAATTTGGAAAAAGGCAACACAAAGTCATATTGCGCCATGAAAACGCCCCATCGCACACAACAAAACGGCTCTGGGAAACGGTCGAGACGTTCAGTTGGTAATACTAGGGCATGCGGCTTATTCTCCAGACTTGGCTCCGTCCGATTATCATCTGTTTGCATCAGTGGGACACGCTTTAGCTGAACAACGCTCCAGTTTGTATGAAAATGTACGAAAATGGCACGCTGACTGGTTCGGTTTAAAAGAAGAACTATTTTTTGCGTGGCTTTCACAGCCTGCCGCTGAGGTGGGAGCAATGTATAAATAGCAAAGGAGATTATTTTGAAAAAAATATTGTTCATCAGTTTCAAACAACAGACGTGTAATTATTGCAACAAAATTCCGGTTTTATGCTTCTACACTTGGTATAGGCCAACCGCTACGTAGAAACTACCTCGAAGATAATGGCTCTTGCCTCGGCCGACCTGAGCCAAAAACGTTTTAACATTTGGCCATGCGGAGCTCCCACTTCTATCACTTTCATTTCTAGTCAAGTCCTTGGTATACCACAAATTTCACAAAATCGGCGATGAATGGGCGCGGTCCCCTTGTCAGAGGACCAAAAGATCTTTTGCTATTTAGTGTGAATTTTTTCATATTTCCCGCATTACTTAGATGCAGAAAGAAAATAATTTGCGAAGTTTCAGTACCAGCCGTTAAAACACCCTCAGTTACAAGAATCTACTGAAATTACAACAGAAGGAGAGATTTCTTTGCCCAGACTAGTTGTCCTTTTTCTTCTTCAGTACCAGCTGTTCATTATTAAAACCACTGTGGGTCATAGGAATACGCTGAAACTTCATCAGAAGGGGCGCTTTATTTTCGCAATGCCTTGTTAATTATTTGTTTTTTGTTTTGTTTTTTTACTTTCAGTGAAGTGTCAGTGTCCAATTTTGAATAACCCCTACATTTCACTTGTCGCCACGTTAAAATTGGCTTCTTTTTGCCGAAACCCAGTTTAATTTATACAATGTTACCTCACTAACATGATAAAGCCGTTGCAACTACGACAGAATCCTGAGGGCAAATCAGGTCAACAGCTTATGAAAAAGCACATTCTTGGTTTAAAAATAAGCAAGTAATTTCTTCGCTTATGTTGCTGCAAAGTCACACTAATTCTCATTTCACCAGCTATCGACGATCCTTAAAAAACTGCATTATTCTGCTGAAAATGTCTGTAGGTACTTGTATATTGCAGCAGATAAAGTTTTAATCACTCGTAGGTAGCCATAAAGTTTCGCATGTTACCCATATGGAACAATACTCTCCTCTTTGCGTGCTGTCGTTTTCCAAAAACTCGTTTCGATATCGCCAACCGTTTAGGAGATACAATGGATATTATGAATATTTCATTCTCGTGTTGTTAGTGAGCACGAGCGGTAGCGAATGCGCTATATACAGCCCATTTTCTCGATAGTGGAAGAGAATATAATTTCCTCCAAAGTTTGAAGATAAATCGAAAATGTTAGTTTCATTTCGTCCGCAGCGACGTATGACGTAGCTAGCATGCACTCCTAGCAACTTCGAAGCAAACCATAAAAGATGGGTGAGTAGCCTGGCTTAGACTCTGTTCTTCGGTTCTCATCCTGTTGGACTTTACAGGGAACGAATTCGTGCTATCGTCGCTGCTTGTTTCACAGTCCATCTTTAGGCTATCGATCAAAATATACTGCCTTATTTTTTATGTTTGCAGTTGACTCATCTTTAGGCTACCGATCAAAATACACTGCCTTATTTTTTATGTTTGCAGTTGACTGGTGAAAACATTCATTTTAAAGCTTGGGTCTAAAGCGGTAGCCACCAAATAGTTTTTGCTTGTTATGATATCTTCAGAGCGTTCTTGCAACCCTTGTTGTAAGACAAGCCTCATCTGGCTTAATTTGGTTGTTAGCTCTAACGTGCTCGTTTTATCGCAATATCGCATTATTGCAACAACATACGGAATAATTTCACAAATGCAAGTGTACGTGGAACTTGTAATTTTTGTCATTTCCTCAAATGGTTGTAATAATTTCAGAAGCTCCTGTTGTGCAGCAGTGAGATTGGCAATATCACAGTCCGTCAGATAGAGTGAAAGGGCCAGTTTTTGTTCCATTAGCCTTGCAAGCACATAGAAACGACTTACTGACTTAAAAACAGCCTGTACTATGTTTCGCACATTGTCGCAAATAAAAACATGAATTTTTGCCAGCTGGACGTCCCATAAACATGAAATTCCCTGTCAACTAATCGCTATGTTTTTAGCTGTGTGTTGTCCGTCAAAATGCGTCACACTCAATGCTATATGTCTGACACTGAATTCGCAACCAATAATATACGTAGTAAAACTATAAAACCTTTTAATTATGCAAGCAGGCCTACATGTCGCATGTCACGGAAATATAGTCGGTCTCTGACAGTAATCTTTTAATTGTCTCAACCACCTTATGAGATATATCTGGAACTATTTTGTCTAGAAAGTACAGGCGGCAATGCGCTATTAATCAGCCCGTTTCACTATATTTACTGCCTCATTGTGAAGTGCTATCATTTCATCAATTAACACTATCCGTCCGGCGACCCCACAATGGTGCTGTGCGCGAAACAGAGCTCAACGGCCGACGACACCAGAGTGGTGTCGTGTGAGCATAGTATCGCGCAGTGGCCGGCGACAGCACTTTAGTATCTTTTACACTCTGTTGGTGTTTTGTTTAGGTAACAATAAGTTACACACGTCAAAAAGTTTTTTTTGAAGTACTTGTGCCCTTTCGTCGTGGCGGACGAAAGAGACCATACGATTATTTACGATGAATGCGCGGACGTCTTGTCTGACGTTCCGGACGACTTGGCCGATTGGGAAGAAGACATTGGATATCAAAAAAATTAAAATGAAGCAGAATCGTAGGAAGACAGTGAAATACGTCAAAGAAGAATTCGGCGAACGCTACGGTTGCCAACGGATTCGGATGAATCAGACGAAGAAGACAGTGCACAGTGGTCGGACTTTGATTTACCGAGGACCAATAATAAATTTGAAAGATCCCCGGGTCCAAACATATTTACCAAAGATACACAGAGCGTCGAGGATATCGTAGAATTGTATAATGGAAACGATCTATTTGAATATATTAACAACGAAAGCAACAAGTACTACAGTCAAAATTGAAATAGAAGGAAACTGGATTAAAAAAAACTCCAAATTTGTCGACGTTACGGGACCCGAACTTGGAAAATGGTTTGGACTTGCTATCCTTATGAGAATTGTCAAAAAAAGCAAGGATCGATGATTATTGGTCAACGAGTCCGTTGATAGACACACCGATATTTCGCAAAACGACGTCCCGCAACCGATTCGGACAAATATTATCATTTTTACATTTTTC
Organism: Schistocerca americana; assembly: GCF_021461395.2. NCBI lineage: Eukaryota > Metazoa > Arthropoda > Insecta > Orthoptera > Acrididae > Schistocerca > Schistocerca americana. Next base: position 556,182,980 of record NC_060119.1, on the reverse strand, counting down.
CGACAGCAACAATAAACCGGATAATGCCGATCGGTTTGTCAAAGTGCAATTCGTAATTGATTATTTTTCCAAAAAGTTTAAAGAAACGTTTACTATAAGTCAAAACATCTCAATTGATGAAGGAATGACACCGTGGCGTGGACGGTTAAATTTTAAAGTTTACAATCCGTCGAAAATTACGAAATACGGCATACTCACTCGGATGCTGTGTGATTCGAGTACGGGTTGCATTTCCTCATTCAAGATATATTCCAGCTCTGGACAGCCGTTAGCAAACACAGTGATGGAACTACTGACACCTTCTGATGGAGAGTGGCATCACCTCTGCATGGATAATTATTATAACAGTGCAGAACTTGCAGAGAAGTTACTTGAAAAGAAAATTCGAGTTTGTGGAACGATACGGCAAAATAGAGGATTTCCGGAAAATCAAAGAGCGCAAAAGGCTATGTATTTGAAACTTGTCATCAACGGAAAGATGACAAGCGGCCGGCAACAAGCCAAGTAATCCGAATTAGCGCTGCCAGCGCCAAGCGAATAAATTTGAACGAGACGTGCGGGCGACAAAGTGTTAAGAGATGGTATTTTTTTGCCTCGGGATGGTTAATATCCCATGGTTTCTGTATTTCAGGACATTCTTCAAGATTCAGTTGCGTTTTTTGATGTCGAAAATTTACTTACATCTGTATCATGACGCGTAATTTCTTCCTGCTTAGGAGCGTAGGTTGCAACTTTACGATGTTCGTCGCTGTGTTTATTTTTCAAATGATTTATCACTCTTGATGAAGTCGCCTTATTTGCAACGCCACCACGAGAAATTTTTATTTCGCGCAATTTACAAATAACACTTTTCGGATTATTTCCATCGTTCTCGAAGTATGTCCATATAGGCTTTTTCTTTTAGAAGCCACGATCAATTATTATTAGTTAGACCTTACACAATTCTGAACAAATCAAAACGTAGGTAGTGCTTGCGTATAAACGATGTGTATCAGACTAAACATGTCAACAAAACACGCAGCGCGGTAACAACTGAGTGCGCGGGACGAAGTAGCGTGGGAGGGCGTTAATTAAACTTAAGCGAATTAGAGAGAAACAACTGCGTCGATACTAGTTTTTCCGCAACGCGCCAGTCGAATATCTTTCCTTGATATTCGGCTACAAGGCTTGCAGTATATTCAGTGCAGGGCGTGTGGCCGAATATACTATTTGTTGCAAGTCTGATTTCAGGTGTCGTCTACATACAATTTACTAATATATGGAGCCCTATCAGCAGTAAATCGGAACGTTTACTGCAACATGGCATGCTTCTTCAAGAACGCGGCCTTCCGATGTCTAATTCCTTCAACAAATTTCAGAATAGAGGTACGCACTTCTACAGTTCCACGATCTACACTCCAGCTGTCCACAAAAATATCAGCAGAATCAAGCATGATATTCGGGTCTATGATCGTCTCCAGCCTTCTCGATAAAGAGGTATGTCGGCGAAATTTTAAAATTACCGCCGAAACAGTACTATTCCTGATATACAGCAGAGATTAAAAAATAATTCCCTTCGAATAAAAACGAGCAACGCTAAAGATAAATAATATTCAAAACATGCACCAAGTAGCGACGTTTATACAGGCTTCTCAATTACCCGTCTTGACCAAAGTCTCTTTGCGCATGCTAACATGCTTTTTCATGAATTTCACTTTCTTGTTAGACACAAACATGAAACAAGTTACGCGATGAAAGCAACCAACACCACAAACAAATAAGATGTACACGTTAAGAACTCACCATAGCTTCGTGGAGTATCAGCTATTGCATATCGCTCATACTACGGCCCAACAAGTCTGCTCCATCACCTACGACGGACACAAAATCATGTGCTGGCGTAAACATAAACAAGGCAAAGACACCTACAATACACAAAGATGTTGCATAACGACAGCTGTGACCAAGTTCAAAGACATTCACCGTATCAAAGTATAAGATATCGTGATGTCATTTACATCACAGTCTAACTTTACATGTAATGTTACGAAACGTGTCGCTAACTCATTGGTGGAGAACTTGATGGCAGCTTTGTTCTTTTGATGTACACGGTGATGACAGTAAATAGTTCTACAGTACAATGTGAGGACTGTATTTTTCGGGAGCGGATTGCAGCACTTTTTTGAGCCTGCCTATGAGTGTGTTCGGTGTTTTTGGATACCTATATAAGTTTGCATTTACACCTGTAATGTAAACATGGTACAGTAAGTAAACAGTTATAAAGTTTTATGTAAAACATTGCGAATAATACGAATTTTAATATTGTTCATTACCTTTTCCTACTAAATGATGAGATCAGCCGTATGTGCTATTAATTAAAATATACGTAATTATTTACTTAAATAATTAATAGCGTAAAACTGCGATCAAGATCATCTTTCTAAACTTTGGTTTTCTTTGCATACTGCATCTTTTTTAAATGTTTAACTTAGTGTGACCGGCTTGTACTTTAAACGCACGAATCTTCGGAATTGGTATTATTTATAAATTCTTAGAAATGGTTCTACCGTGTCATATACGTCTTCTTTTATTTTATCATTTCTAAATTTTTTCCGCACTGAAAAATATTGAAGTTTAATTTCAGCTCGTATTGCGACGTGACACAAGATACAAATCCACGAGTTCGATATTTTTTGCAGTTACTGCGTTGTCTTTTTGTGGTTATTGAATAGCTGACACACGTATGTTTTATAGCTATAAACTGCTTAATATGTTATAAATATACGGTGGAAGATGTGTCAGACCTCGATTTGAAAGGAACTCTCAAATAACACTAGCTGGAGCCTTTTTGTAATTTACTTTTGCCAATGTTCCGAGACCATCATGTACAACACGGATTCATTACAATTAGTCCCACTGAGTCACAGAATCTTGACGATGTGGGTCAAGTTCTGTAGTGAAACTGGAGCGGGGAAGTGTGACAACACTTTGCTGGCAAAAATTACAGATACAAAAATAAGTGAGTGCTGAACTGAACCAAAGAAAAGCCAAGGACCGCATGTGGTGCACAGGAGAGACTATACCGGCTGGTCCAAGCAGGCTCGGTTGTGCTGAGAAATAATTGTTGCGGAAAAAATTCGATGCGGTACGCCATATCCGAGTTAGTTAGCACTCGAAATCCCACTGATCGTAGACAGGTTTCAGGCAACAATAGCTGTGTGTATTTTGTCGCTATTTTTAGCCCGGGCTCGTAGCAGCAAGGGGAAGGGGAAGAGGAAGGGAGGAGCAGAGCATGTTTCTTTTGAGCGTACTTTCAAACCACGTGAATGATTGTTACTTTTGTAATCATTAACACATGGTATTTCTAAGTAGAAAAAATGTTCCTTGATATGCCCTAACATACCTTCGGCCATGCTACTAATTCTTCGCGGAGACGGATTGCCTGTTCTTCTTATCCCACCTGACTGCGATAGGGACGAGAGCGGTGGTGAAACTAGTGCTTGTACCATCATGTTCAAAACACAGTTCCGCGAAAGATTCTGATTTTGGTTGTAACGATGAGTGTACAAAGATTCACGAAATAACAGTGTGAATGTAATGACTTAGTGAGAGATCTTGAATTGCTGGAAGGTAAAGCAGAACTGTTGGCGTCAAGACTACAACAGTGGAATTGATAAGGCGGTAAATGGAGGTGGGCGCTAGTTTCACTAAAAAAAACTCTTAACTGTGTCACCTCGTTGTCGAAAAGATCGACAAAAGTTAAACAGTGAACCTGAATGAGGACACTTGGCAAGACTTTGCCGAGGCGTATTTTCGAATCGCGACTTCACTTCTTGTGCAAGATGAAACGTGCCAACCGTGGTCTGTATGCGGAAGTTTTGCGCTGATGTCTCGCTAATCCGAGTTGGGTTGTTTTGGGGAGGAGACCAAACAGCGAGGTCATCGATCTCATCGGATTAGGGAAGGAAGTCGGTCGTGCCCTTTCAAAGGAACCGTCCCGGCATTTGCCTGAAGCGATTTTGGCAAATCACGGAAAACCTAAATCAGGATGGCCGGACACGGGATCGCTAATCCGAACGGCTGTCAACGGCTGAAGGCGGCGGCGCCAACAGATGGCATCCAGCACATTCGCACGGCAATCGCAAAGGATTAGCACTGTCTCAAGAGTTAGCGGACATTAGAGCGAGCACTGCGGACGAGGTCACGCTGTCTGAATTCACGACTCGACGGCGACATGCGCACAGGCCGCGTGCGAGGATTTCCTTGAAGCGGGACGGTCGATACCACAGCCTACCACTGATGGATCAAGAGAGACCCAAGAGGTCTTTTTCCCCGTCGATTCTCACTGCAAGTTGGACTAGAGAGACGCCCACATACATAGTTCCGTATGAGATCTGCAGGCAATGCTTGACGTATTGTAGGCGTAATTGTTTTTCACTGTTCTCGCATTCGGCGAGAGCTGGTTTTAGCGTGTGCTAATGCAGGTTTTTCTGCATTTCTGACGCATTCCAGAGAACCAACAAAGGAGTGACCATATGTGCTGCCCTTCTTTCTGTGCGTTCGACATATCCAGTTATACTATTTGAAACAAGTCCCGCACACTTGTGCAACATTTTAGCGTCGGTCGCGCACGAGTTTTATGAGCAATCTCCTTTGTAGACTGGTAGCATTTTCCCAGTATCCTAACAACGAACCGGTAACTGCCACCTGCTTTACCAGCGACAGACTTTATGTGATCGTTCCAATTCATATCCCTACAAATTGCTTCACCAAGGTATTTGTATGCGATGACGTATTCCATTGACGGTGTAGTCACAGGATAATACATTTTTTTCGTTTTCGTTGTGCACAGTTTTACATTTCTGAACATTTAGAGCAAGTTTACAATTTTTACATCATTTTTAAATGTTATCAATACGTGACAACATTTGTACAGCTTTTTTTCAGATAGTGCTTTTTTATAGATGACTGCAAAATATTCAAAATGTCTGAAGTCATTGTTAATATTTTTGTCATGCCATTATTATCCAACATAAAAATAATTGAATAGCTTTCTAAAGCCAAGACAGCATAAATATTTCTCTATTTACAATAACTGGTTTCGACGAACTTTGCTGTCATCTTCAGGTCTTCATAATTTTTTGTTATAAAACGTGTTCATTTTGAGTTGGAACATCACGCGAAGTTGTCATGTTAGTGAATGAAATGTAGCATATTATATAAAGATTTGTCAAAAATAAAACATTTACAATCAAAACGTACCTTACGCCCATGGCCATGTCGAGTTTGACGTGCTTTAATCATTCTTCTTGAATGATCAGATCGTCTTCAGCTGACGTAAACAGATGTGGTACTGAGCATTTTATTGTGTACTGCGACTTTTTCTTATGTCGTAACAATCACCTGTGAGCGCTGCATATATGAACATGGCCATGTGCTGAAGGTTCAAATGGTTCAAATGGCTCTGAGCACTATGGGACTCAACTGCTGAGGTCATTAGTCCCCTAGAACTTAGAACTAGTTAAACCTAACTAACCTAAGGACATCACAAACATCCATGCCCGAGGCAGGATTCGAACCTGCGACCGTAGCGGTCTTGCGGTTCCAGGCTGCAGCGCCTTTAACCGCACGGCCACTTCGGCCGGCTGTGCTGAAGGTGCTTTGTGATTGTAAACGTTGAAGAACGACTGCATAATGTGCTACATTTTATCCACTAGCATGACAACTTCGCGTGAGGTTCCAATCCAAAAGAACTCGTTGAATAATTTTGAAGGCCTGAAAATGACATCAAAGTCTGTCGAAACGGGTTCTGGTTTTATAAAGTTTTAACCACGTAAAACAGATCATTCCCTCTGATTTCTCAACAAGCGATAGTCATAAATATAAGAGCGCAACAGACTTTTCTGAGGCACGCCGGAAGTTGTTCCTATTTGGCTGTTGATGATTCCGGCCGGGGTGCCAGGCGGTTCTAGGCGCTACAGTCTGGAACGGCGCGACCGCTACGGTCGCAGGTTCGAATCCTGCCTTGGGCATGGATGTATGTGATGTCCTTAGGTTGGTTAGGTTTAAGTAATTCTAAGTTCTAGGGGACTGATGACCTCAGAAGTTAAGTCCCATAGTGCTCAGAACCATTTGAACCATTTTTGTTGATGATTCTCCATCCAACATAACATGCCGCGTCATCCCTAAGAAAGCACCAATCACGTCACATATTTTGTTTGAAGCCTCATATCACCTTATTTTCGTTAGTAATCAATGGGCTGCGTGGGATTAGCCGAGCAGTCTTAGGCGCTGCAGTCATGGACTGTGCTGCTTGTCCCGGCGGAGGTTCGAGTCCTCCCCTGGGCATGGGTGTGTGCGTTTGTCCTTGGATAATTTAGGTTAAGTAGTGTGTAAGCTTAGGGACTGATGACCTTAGCTGTTAAGTCCCATAAGATTTCACAAACACAATAACCAATGGTGTACTGCTGAGTCGTATGCTTTACTTCGGAAATCAAGAAATTCTGCATCCAGCTGTTTGCTTTCATCCGTGGCTTTAAGGATGTCTTGTTAGAACACCGCGGGTTGGGTTTCTAAGTATCGATGAATCCGGGGGGGGGGGTGGTTGGTGTTTAACGTCCCGTCGACAACGAGGTCATTAGAGACGGAGCGCAAGCTCGGGTTAGGGAAGGATTGGGAAGGAAATCGGCCGTGCCCTTTCAAAGGAACCATCTCGGCATTCGCCTGAAACGATTTAGGGAAATCACGGAAAACCTAAATCAGGATGGCCGGAGACGGGATTGAACCGTCGTCCTCCCGAATGCGAGTCCAGTGTGCTAACCACTGCGCCACCTCGCTCGGTCAGTATCGATGACTCCAGAATTCATGCTGGTTGGCGTGGAGGCGAAGATTCTAGTCGAGGTACCTCATTAAGTGTGAGACTCAGATGTTCTAAGCTTCTACAAAAGATCATGTCAAGACCATTGGCGATCACTTCTGTTATCCTTCTTGTAGATGGGTGTGAATTGTGCATGTTTCATACTACTGGGCACAGATTTTTGTCCGAGGAATGTACGGTATTTATGATAAACTAAGTTATTGCTTAAGTTACGGTAGATTCCGTGATTATGTCTTTAAAATAGACACGGCGGTTTACGTTCCCTACTCTTGACCTGGGCGCGCGTGTATCCCATTTCTAATGACGCCATCATCTATGAATCGTTAATCCCTAGTCTGTAATTTTCTTTTGGAGGGGAAGGAGACGGCAACGGCGTTAAATCCCCGAAATCAGCTTGCTGTTGAGCCTGGGTATAGTCTGACCTACTTTTTCGTCTCTGCTTCAAATAAACGAACACGCTTCATAAACAGCAGTAAAGGGGTTGCGTCATTTCTAAACCAACTGGCAGTTACGGAAGAGCAAGTTTAGTTTAATATTATCACATCACGCCTGCAGTACCGAAACAGCTTTCAGGAGGGAGAGAAAGGTGACGCATTTGCTACTGCACCATAGTCGCAGCTTGTGACGCGAAATTACTCTGAAAGTAAAGAATCCAATAGCGTACATTAAAAAGTATACAGAGCTTTAAAAAATACCTTACGCCAGAACGAATGAATAAAGCAGACAGCACAAGAAATGGATTATAGAACTCTGAAACATGGCTGATAAAGAAATGGAGAAGAAGAGACTAACCTAAAGAGCTTAGAGCGGGAAAAGATGAGAGAAACAGAATAACTTCTGAATTATAACACATGTGCATCACTGTCATAACAAAAGGAAAAGGAAACTGTCGAAGGATGAGACAGAATAGAAATTAAAAGCAAGTTTCTTGTGGTGGCCATTTTCGCAGCAACTGTATACAAAACGCAACAGTTTCCAAGAAAAAAAGCCTTTAGCGTGCTGAACATTAATTTTTTAATTTATTCATGCATCCGACGCTTTTCTTTTTTACAGGGCATCTTCACTGGGTGTCAGATGAGCGTCTAATTCATGATTTGTAAATCAAGCAGCTTTATCTCACGTGACCAATTCGTTGAAAGCTTACAGTTTTTCTTGTGGTCACTCTCTTTTCAAAATATAGCACTGCTGTGTCTGGACAACGAAAATAGCAGTTGCAGTGATATGTTTCGGAAACAGAGTGACTACAAGAAAAACTGCAAGCTTTAAACGAATTGATAACGTGAGAGAAAGCTGCTTGATTTTCAAATCATAGATTAGACGCCCATCTGGCAGCCACTGAAGATACCTTGTATATATGGTTCAAATGGCTCTGAGCAGTATGGGACTTAACTTCCGAGGTCATCAGTCCCCTAGAACTTAGAGCTACTTAAACCTAACCAACCTAAGGACATCACACACATCCAAGCCCGAGGCAGGATTCCAACCTGCGACCGTAGCGGTCGCGCGGTTCAAGACTGTAGCGCCTAGAACCGCTCGACCAACCCGACCGGCCCTTATATATAACGCGTGTTTTTCTTATAACGTGCTGCAATTCAATAACTAAAGATTTCAGAAAAAATACAGTGTGAAAGATAATCGTTCACATGGGGGTGGAACACAGGGGCGATTTGCACAATAAAGTGTCGGTATCTATGGCCTCAGAGTACGGTCTTTGTCTTGGATTCGAGATGTGTTGTTATTTTGTACTGCTGTATATCGCTGTAAAGTATGTGTACAGGATGACCCACAAGTCTGTTAACATTTATAAATGCAGTACTTCACGGAATAATATAGATGGAGAAGTAAAAATTGATACACGTGCTTGAAATGAGATGCGGGTTTATGGCAAAGCACACACGGAAGGACCAACAGATGACGTTTCATATGATACAAAAGCAATATCTAGGATAACAATCGATCTTTTGCAAAGATAATGATCTTTATAACAGATGTTCGACATATCAGCAGGCATTTATCAACAATACCTATAGTCGAGTGACAATGTTGTAAACAGCACTGTAGAGCATATCAGTAGGTATGATGAGAAATTGCCGCCGGTTGTTTTCTTTTAGCATCTCTAATGAAATCGGGCGATCGCGGTTGAACTGCAATTTCAGGTAACCCCACAAGCAATGAACAAACAAATTGAGGTCCGGGGGCCTGGAAGACTAAGCATGACGGATGTGGTGGCCCAGCATGCGACCCTCACCAAAAGATGTACGCAAGAGACCTTTCACACGTGTAGCAATATGGGGCGGAGCGCCATCCTGCATGAAACTCCTATCTTTCAGCAGGTGTTTACCAGAAAGGCGAAGGATGGTCTGACTCCCTCTCTCACTACAGCCGGCGCCATCTGTTGGCCACGTTTTGCACTCGTTTTTGGTTTCAATAAAATCCCATATCATTTCAGTGCATATGTGTCAATTTTTACATCACTGCCTACATTATTCCGCGTATTAATGCACGTTCAAGCGTTTTGGGTCACCCCGTATAATACGGTAGCCCTGGAGAACGAAAATCTCTTCCATGAAAATCAACACTAGATTCCGCAAAAAGAAATCCAGAAAAACTGACAAGGAGGTGGCCCCAGTGGTGGGGATGGACTTTTTGAAATCATCAGGTACCACACCCTGCAGCCGTTCACCATGGTGGGCCCTCGTTTGCGTGTAATTTACGACAAAAATTTCGAAATTTCGCGCGATGCTTTATAGCTTTAAAAATGGTCATTTAACAGACTGGTTGTGCAGTGTAAATGTTAAGGTAGGAGCCTCACTTTCAAGAAGTTATGGGTTCGAATCTTGTTAGGTGCTCTGAAATTTGGTAATCGTCATTCAAAAATTTGAAACATAAATTTTTATGGCACCATGGACAAAGTAAAGCAGAGGAAGATTAAAATGAAAGAAGAGATTATAAATAAACGAAATTAAGCAAAGTGACGAGAGGAAATAATAAATGCAATAAATAACATGGATAAAAATACAGGACGATAAACCGAAAGATGGCCGCAGTGGCCGAGCGCTTCTAGCCGCTTCAGTCTGGAACCGCGCGACCGCTACTGTCGCAGGTTCGAATCCTGCCTCGGGCATTGATGTGTGTGATGTTCTTAGGTTAGTTAGGTTTAAGTAGTTGTAAGTTCTAGGGGACTGATGACCTCAGATGTTAAGTCCCATAGAGCTCAGAGCCATTTGAACCATTTGATAAACCGGAAAATATTAAACCGAAGGTAACATATAAAAATAATGAAAATTACACGTACAGATTCCAAATGGAAAACGAATAACTAGAATAAAAAACTAGAGTAACTGAAAAAAGTTAATACGGTGATTAAAATAGGAGAAAAGGATAAAAGTAAAACACACACTTCTTCCAATTAAGTGAGTAAAAATGACCAAAGTAATTTCAATAAAGATTTAAAAATAAAAAATTCAAAGCAGCACCTGACAAGAATGGAACCCACCGTGTTTTGCACTTGAGGCTTCTACCTTAACCGTTATGCTACAGAGCCAGTCTATTGATAAACAATGCTTTTTTAAATCTGTAGAGCATCACTCAAAATTCCGAATTTTCTTTTTAAATTACTCGTAATGGGGGCCATCAAGGTGATAGGCTGCAAGGTGTGATACCTCAGACGTTAACTTACACCACTGTATTGATGATTTCAAAGAGTCGATACGACCGCAGGAGACATCTCCTTGTGAGCGCCGTAGACAATGGCGACAACATTGATGCTGTGTCCTGACATTCGATACAGTTCCGCCTTATAAGAGTTTATCCGGTGTTCATAAGCTAGAACAGCGTGCAAAGAAAAGTTATGAGCTTTTACACAGCTTGAAAAAAATTTCTTGGTAATTACTTAAGTAATACGTGAAATAAAAAGTAGATAATTAGAGTGAATGACAGTATCGTTCGCGGAAATAAATTACAGCGATAAGACAGCTTTGGTGCTAGTAGCTACAGGGGCCGCTAGATCGCGGGGCGGTAGGCAGCTGCAGCCTGCCATGATTCGGCGACCTGTGACTTGGGCTGTTGGAGACCAGCAGTGCCCTGGTACTTACAGCGGCAGAGGAGTGCTGCGGCAGGTGTGTGGCCCCTCGTGGCAAGCACTGGCCTGGGAGCCGATCCGCTCGCCTCACTGTCCGGCCAGCTCGCCTATTTGCGGAGGCGCGGCCTGCTATGTATAGCGCGCCACACACTGGTGCTGCTGCTGCTGCCGCAGCCGCCAGTAAACTTCCGCTAGCGTAGCGCCACTGCACTACGAATGCGTCACACGCGCGCGCCGCACCACTCGACATGCATTCAAGCACCTGCTGAAGGTGCGTTTGACCCTGCGCTACTTTCCGGGCGCACTAGGTGCGTGCAGTATGTTGAGTCAAAGGGGCGCGTGCCATGGTGCGAAGTCACACTAGCCTCTGATTTGTGCGCACGGGGCACTGTGTAGAGGCATAACAGCGGGTAAATGCTCATCACATGTTTTCGCCTTGGGCCTCATCGCCTCTGTTAGTTCTACACACAAGAAGGGGCACGCTCCGAGGTACAAGCCTCATTCTGGACTTGAGTGACTCCATTCACACTTGTAGGATCAAGCTGCCGCTGCAGGTTAGAAATGCCTATGTGCCTGGCCACTGGCCAGTGAGTTTGTAGGACAGCGAAAGATATAGGCTACATTGATATTCGATATTATCGAATATCGCCGTAGTAAGTATCGACATAGAAGCACCAAAGAAAGTCTTGTAGGCATGCGTATTCAAATGCAGACATATATAAACAGGCAGAATACGGCACTGCGGTCGGCAAAGACTATAGAATACAACGAGTTCAAATGGCTCTGAGCACTATGGGACTTAACTTCTGAGGTCATCAGTCCCCTAGAACTAAGAACTACTTAAACCTAACTAACCTAAGGACATCACATACACCCATGCCCGAGGCAGGATTCGAACCTGCGATCGTAGCCGTCGCGCGGTTCCAGGCTGCAGCGCCTTTAACCGCACGGCCACTTCGGCCGGCTGTGCTGAAGGTGCTTTGTGATTGTAAACGTTGAAGAACGACTGCATAATGTGCTACATTTTATCCACTAGCATGACAACTTCGCGCCTGGAACCACTCGGCCAAAACGGCCGGCAGACAACGAGTGTCTGGCGCAGTTGTTAGATCGGTTACTGCTGCTACAATGGCACGTTATCAAGATTTATGCGAGTTTGAAGTGGTGCTATAGTCGGCGCACCAGCAATGGGATTTCCGAGATAACGATGAAGTGGGGATTTTCCCGTACGAACATTTCACGAGTGTGCGGCGAATATCAGGAACCCGGTGAAACATCAAATCTTCCACATCGCTGCGGCCGGAAAAAGATCCTCCAAGAATGGTATCAACGACGACTGAAGAGCATCGTTCAACGCGACAGAAGTGCAATCCTTCCTCAAATTGCTGCAGATTTCAGTGCTTGGCCTTCCACAAGTGTCAGCGTGCAAACCATTCAACGACACACCATCCATATGGGCTTTCGAAGCCGAAGACCCACTCGTGTACCCTTGATGACTGCACGACACAAAGGTTTACGTCTCTCTTGTAACCGTCAACACCGACATTGGACTGTTGATGACTGGAAACATGTCGCCTGTTCGTACGAGTCTCGTTTCATATTGTATCGAGCGGGTGGACGTGTACGGGTATGGAGACGACCTCATGAATCCGTCGACCCTGCGTGTCAGCAGGGGACTGTTCAAGCTGGTGGAGGCTCTGTAATTCTGGGGGGCGCGTGGAGTTGGAGCGATTTGGGACCCCTGATACGTCTAGATACGACTCTCACAGGTGATATGTACGTAAGCATCTTGTCTGATCACCTGCATCCTTTCATGTCTATTGTGCATTCCGACGGACTTGGGAAATTCCAGCACGACAGTGGGACACCAAAGCCGTCCAGAATTGCTTCAGAGTGGCTCCAGGAACACTCCTCTGAGTCTGAACACTTCCGATGGCCACCAATGTCCCGAGACATGAACATTATTGAGCATATCTGGGATGCCTTGCAACGTGCTGTTCAGAAGAGGTCTCCACCCCATCGTACTCTTACTGATTTATGGCCAACCCTGCAGGATTCATGGCGTCGGTTCCGTCCAGCGTTACTTCACACATTAGTCGAGTCCATGCCACGTTGTGTTGCGGCATTTCTGCGTGCTCGCGGGGGCCCTGCACGATATTAGGTAGGTGTACCGGTTTCTTTGGCTCTCCAGTGTATTTTTTTTTTCCACTTCGAATCACCCATCTTTGGAGTACGTCAGATCAATCGCTTCTTAGATGCTCGTGCTCTTTTTCTCTCAATGTTTCTTCACTCTATTTGATCTCTTCTTTCTTTCCTCCTGATATCTGAATCGGTTTCCTGGTGTTGATCTTAACTTGAAACCTCTTAGTTTTGTCTTTGGTCACGGTCTTGGCCTTACCATTCTTTAACATGACTTCGGTAATCTGGAGTTCTCTAAAATCCTTTTCCACTTCCTTAAACCAATTGGGTTTAGTCTATTTTTGTAAAAGAAGTCATAGATTTCTTTAGTTAATCTGTCGGGATTCATTCGGAGTATGTGTCCATAGAAACAATCCTCCATTTCCTCATGGTTTCCGAGAGTCTCTCTGCCATTGCCAGTCCCAAGCCCGAGGCGCCATCTCACAAATGATGAGGAAGGAGGAGGGGGAGCAGTAACACCTCGTTAAAAAAACCTGGGTCCATCTGGCTCCGGATGGTAGCACCCTGTAAGGGCCCCTGCCTAGAGTTACCAGGTGAAACCTGGTCAACGGTCTCGAAGGTGGAAAAGGAATCTCATTCCCAACGGCGGAGAGAGCGGAAGCGCCTAGTGGAGTTAACAATGAAATAAAAATCAAATCAAAATCCAAAAGCGACTGTTCTCAAATTGAGCGGCCTTTGGTCAGCTTCTGCCTCCATGTAAGAGTCGGCTGTGAATAATCCTCCGGGGTGAACAACCTCGGTTGTAAAGAAAGGCTGCTCTAGAAGTCACCCTCAGAACTCAAAGACTTGTCAATCATGGAAAAGTGTGATGTGATACTAATTACCCCAGGGTTCAACCGACCGCACATAAGTGAGCAAGCACACATTCGGATTCTGGGGAGTCTGCAACGTCGCGCAAAGAAGTATCGGAGCGTCGTGAAACCTCAGTGTAGTTTAATTATGACTGCATGCGTTTTTTCAACTGTGAGGAGCAGACTTCATGAATTAATAAAAGACTACTGAAAACCAAATTTAATTAAACTCTATTTTACATATAAATATGGAAATCTGAGGAAAAATAAATTTGTTTTACTACAGTATATGAGAAACATACAGAGAAAACAACTCAGAAGATAATGTAAATAAAGAAATTGTCAATCACGACACTTATTTTCTAAATAACTTGAAATAATTAATTTATTGGCATGTACTGCTGTTAGTCTATTAATCTCTGAGCAGAAATCACCTCACCAGCTTCTGATAACAGTAGAACTACTAGAACAGAAGTCCCTACAACAAAGAAATAATTTCTAGGTATCTGATACAGACTGGAACTAGATTCAGTAACTTCCCTCCAGATTGCGAATGAGTTACATCATAACAGCAGATGGAGTGGTATTCGTAAATATACATATAATGTCTAGAGCTATTTTCTCTATTTTGTTTCTTCCACACTTCCAATATGCAATATGTCTGTTAGTCTGACTTTAGAGTGCAAGGAGGTTACAAATTTTCAAGGTAAAAAAACTAAATGTACAGTTCCTACATTGTAAATATTTCACTATTAAAAAATGTGGAGCAGATTTCTCTGTTGTGAGTTTCAGGATGATAATAATAATATCCGATTGTATCGCCACAAAAAATCTATGTTACTGATATATAGGCTGGACAATGTCGATTAAAAATATCGCGTAGCTGATTCCGCGAATTCGATGTATCGCTGTCCGATATCCCAAACTAGTTTGTTTATGAGAGCCTGCCAGGCGTGCTGGCTGCGTGCGGCAACGAGATTGCAGCAGAAACGTGTCCTCTAAAGGCAGGCTGACGACACCTAACTTTACTTACATTGAAGAGCAAAAGAAACTGGTACACCTGCCTAATGTCGTGTAGGGCCCCCGCGAGCACGCAGAAGTGCCGCAGCACGACGTGGCGTGGACTCGGCTAATGTGTGAAGTAGTGCTGGAGATACGTGACACCATGAATCCTACAGGGTTGTCCATAAATCCGTAAGAGTACAAGGGGGTGGAGATCATTTACGAACAGCACGTTGCAAGGCATCCCAGATATGCTCAATAATGTTCATGTCTGGGGAGTTTGGTGGCAAGCGGAAGTTTTTAAACTCAGAAGAGTATTCCCAAGTCCGTCAGAATGCACAGTGGACATGAATGGATGCACTCGGTCAGGCAGGATGCTTACGTACACGTCACCTGTCAATCGTATCTAGACGTATCAAGGATCCCAGATCACTCCAACTGCACACGTCCCACACAATTACAGAGCCTCCACCAGCTTGAACAATCCGCTGCTGACATGCAGGCTCGATGAGATCATGAGGTTGTCTCTATTCCTGTACACGTCCATCCGCTCTATACAATTTGAAACGAGACTCGTACGAACAGGCAACATGTTTCCAGTCATCAACAGTTGGATGCCGGTGTTAACAGTTACAGGCGAGACGTAAAGCTCTGTGTCGTGCAGTCAAGGGTACAAGAGTCGGCCTTCGGCTCCGAAATCCCATATGGATGGTGTTTCGTTGAATGGTTCGCACGCATTGAAATCTGCAGCAATCTGAGGAAGGGTTGCACTTCTGTCACGTTCAACAACTCTTCAGTCGTCGTTGATTCCATTTCTACAGGATCTTTTTCCGGCCGCAGCGATGTCGATTATTTGATATTTTACCGGATTCCTGATATTCGCGTACACTCGTGAAATGGTCGTGCCGTAGAATCCCCACATGATCGCTATCTTGGAAATGCTGTGTCCCACCGCTGGGGCGCCGACTATAACACCATGTTCAAACTCTTTTAAATCTTGATAACCTGCCATTGTAGCAGCACTAACCGATCTAACAACTCCGCCAGACACTCGCCTTCTATAGGCGTATAGTGCCGTATTCTGCCTGTTTGCATCTCTCTGTATTTGAATACGCATGCCTATACC
Source organism: Schistocerca americana (assembly GCF_021461395.2). Lineage (NCBI taxonomy): Eukaryota > Metazoa > Arthropoda > Insecta > Orthoptera > Acrididae > Schistocerca > Schistocerca americana. Next base: position 556,166,925 of record NC_060119.1, on the reverse strand, counting down.
AGTGTCGTTGGCGCTTCAGCGCATAAGGCTTCGTATGATGAACAATACACTTGCTAGGTTCATAACATTTGCAGTGAAGAAGCGTAGAATATGGAAGTGCATGAATTTTATTTGTCTCGCAAAACATGTAATCATAATGATGAACTCAAAAAAGGAGAAAACTTCATATTAAGAGAACAAAGTAACCATCATCAAATCAACACATTTGGCAAGTCCTTCCATTTATATTAGGAATGCACAGTTTTTCTTCACTGTGAGAGCTCAAAGGTTGAAGCCCTGTAAATAATCCAAAAGTCTGAACATTTTATTGTTGCTCTGATGAATTCGATTCGCTGGCTAAGCCGGATGCGTTGAGAGTTGAAATTTCTGAAGCATAGAGGGGTGCAGTTTCTGCGGTATATGGATATGCAACACACAGTGAATGATTGGCGGCTATTGAAGAAATATCAGACCTTAGATGTTGGGTTTGCGATTCATGTGCAAACCGATAAGTACTTTGTGGATGCTCATTTCTGCTAGACATATTAGTGTTGTTTTATTTGCTCTCGTCAATGCAAACTATTTATGAATCGAAGCAGTTCGTTAAGGAATCAGGACGGCTTCGACACTTCAAGACCCTCAGAATCACTAATCTTCTTGAACTTGTATTTATCTCAAGTACGAGTGGAGGCTTTCTATTTCGCTTGAGTTTCCCTTCGTTGTTTCCAAGTTGTTCTTATTTGTGGGTAACTGTAGACACTTATTTAGTTTCAATCTGTCTTAATAATCCACATAGTTAACCAGCCAGAAACAAAGAAAGTGCACGGTAATAATGTTAAAATTGCATATGTTTCTCGTTAGAATACCCTGTGAAAGCGCTGACTCAAAGGAAAACTTGAATGCTTGCAAAAAACTTCTTGTTTTAACGGTGAGTAAGAGTATAGGAAAGCCCCAAACAGAGTGAACAGCGGACTGTCGCACGACTGTTGCGCGTGCCTTCCTGTGTGGGATGGGCTTACTACTCCACGTGCGCACAAATCAGGGGCAGCGTCGTTTTGCACCGCAGCATGCGCCTCCTTGCCTCTTCTTGCAGCGGCCGCATGCCACCAGTGCGCACCGAAAGTAACACAGGTGTAAACGCACCCCAAATACATGCAATACTCACGCGCCTGCCGCGATTTTGTTAGTTTGGTGCTTTTGTGGTAGCATTTTGACCGATAGTCTAATTAGAAACACATGGAATTTAAAAAATAATATCATGCTTTTCCTTGTCTGTGGTTGATTAACTCCGTGAGTTATAAAAACAGAATGAAATGAAATGATTGTATGCTTATACTATTCTTCACATCCTACAAACAACGGAGCCAAACAGTAACAAAATAAAAATTTTCGTTCGTACTCTGACGTTGCACGTGTTGAAAAGGATCGATTCCGGGGTCGTTCATGTGCTGAAGCGCTCCTCATTCCTTTATGAGACCCTTTGGTTAACAAATAGTTGCTCCAACGACAGCAAAGGAAGGAATACGAAATTGTGTTTATAACGGAAATAGCTGCTTCTGCGTCTACTTTTTGTGATAAAAAGTATCCAGACCCCATATGTAATGCTGTATTGACCAGTAGAGGTCACGATATGCACAGCTGCCAGTATAAAAGGGCGCGGGAGTATTGCGTTGCCAGTACAGAAGCATTTAACAGCAGAGTGGGAGTCACCTGAGTAACAAATCCATCAGGGCCGTTTCAACCCTTCTAAACCTGTCCAAGTCGACTGCTGGTGACGTGATTGTGAGTTAATAATTCGCAGGAAGAACTGCAGCCAAACCAAGCGTAGCCAGACCTCTTGTACTGAAATCGAGCTAGGTGACGCTGTGGTTAGCACACTGGATTCGCATTCGGAAGGACGACGGTTCCAGCCATCCTTAGTTAGGTTTTCCGTGATTTCCCTAAAATGCTTCAGGCAAATGCCGGGATGGTTCTTTTGACAGACCACTGCCGATTTCTTATCCTGTCCTTCCCCAATCCGAGCTTGTGCTCCGTCTCTGATGATCTCGTTGTCGACAGGACGTTAAACACTCCACCACTAATACGCTCTTGTACTGGGAGATAGGGACCGCCAAGAATTTCAGAGAGTGGTCATAAAAATCGCATGAAATCAGCGGAAGAAATGACTCGTGAGTTCTAGGGTGCTAACGACAGTACAGCTAGCACGCTGACTGGGCGTAGTGAGTTACAAAGAATGGGTGCAGTGTTCGAGCAGCTCCTCATAAGCTACACTTTTCTGTGCTCAATGCTGAGTGATAACTGAGATGGTGTCAACACCAACACCACGTCACAGTGAATGACTGCAAATGAGCGATTTACAGTGATGAATCACCTTATAACCCATGGCAATCTGACGGAAGAATTTGGATTTGGCGAATTCCTGGAGAATGTTACCTGCCGATATGTGTAGTACCAACAGTGAAGTATAGCGGGGGTGGTGTTATGGTATGCGATGTTTGTCGTGCTAATGGTGTGGTCCCCGTACTACGCTCAAGAAAATGCTATATGCAGAAGGGTAGGAACACATTTAAGAACACTGAGTGCTGGGTACAGTAGAGGAACAGTTCAGAGACGATGATTATATCAGCGTGAAAGTTCGTACTGTCATGAAGCAGCATGTGAGAGGAATCCCTGAATTATACTGCTCTGCCCAGAGTCCCAACCACAACGCAATGAAACACATTTGGCATGAGTTAGTACGTCGACTTCCCTCCAGAACCCAGTAGCCACCATTATCTTCAATTGAAGGCGCTATTAATAAGGCAATACCGGTAGGGACAGGCAATCATTCTGCATACGCTCTGGTAATGATTATCAATATTACTGGCGCTTTTGATAATCTTCCATGGCCGTCTCTCCTTGGTCATCTTAGTGCATTGGAGTGTCGAGAGGCACTGTACTGCTGCTAAGAGACTGCTGCCACGGAAGACAGGCATATTAAATATGACCGGGAAAAGAAATGACCATACCAAAAGGCTGTTCGTAGGGATTAGTTTGCTGCCAACGTTTTGAGGACTGGAGAACATACTACAGAACTTAACGTGGCAGCGAGACTGGTAGCATTTGTAAATGACATGTTTGCCGTAAGCAGTCACTCCATAAGCATTATAGAAGTCAAGTGTAATGCAGCGCTCCTTGAACTTGATGGATGGTGTCAAAGTGTCAAATTGTCACTAGCATCTCACAAAACTATGTACTTCCTAATGAAAGGGGAACATAGCAAGAAATCCTAAAATGAAATTAGACGATCTAACGATTAGAAGAAAACTAGTAACGAGACGTCAAGTGTCATTTCTGGATGAAAGCTGTAGAGTTGCACGTCGTATAGAGGAAGCAGTCAGGAAGTGTACAAAGGTGATACACATAATTATCACCATCGCCAATAAGCAATTTCTACTTCCCATGGAAACAATCAGACCATATCACCAATCTAGATTAGCAACAGCTGTAGGCTATGGCGTCAGCACTTGGGCCTATAGAGTGTAGAGTTCAGTGAGGGTTGCCTACTGCACTGCCCCGAATTATGCACTGTTAGTAACACTAGAAACAGGCCATTATAATCAGGAAAAAGAAGCCCTTCATTGGAAATTAAATGATATTAAGGATACATGGAACTCAGGCCAATACGATGAAGTATCGCATATTACAACTGTGGCAAACTGAATGGGACACTTCAGGCACAGGCAGTAGAAAATACTAATTTCTCCCTAATATCATGGAGAGAGGTTTGTTCACCCATCGAGCGCACTGATACTTCACCTGACAGGTCGCGGCCCATATACGATATATCTGTACAAACCCAAAGAGACAGAGGAATGATAGGGGCTCCTGTAGCAGTGTGGGCACTCCAGAGCACATATCGGGGGGCTGTGTACTCTACGAAGATGCAGCGGTTAATGGTTGTCAGGCATTATGGATGCTGTATCCCAAAACAGCCCTGAGGAAACCGTCAACTCGACTCAAGTGAACCAGACACATCTTGGAAGATACTGCAGCCACAGTATACAGGAAGGCCAAGGAAGACTTCATGCACCGTTCAATTACACATCAGGACGCTGCCATTCTGACTTGATGAGATACTCTACACATGCACAAAAGGCAACTGTCAGGCACCATTGAATGAAATAATATCAGTCATCTCGCAGCTTCGAGAAAGATACATTGAGTAATGGAGACAGAGGTCCTTGAAATCCACATGCTTGCTTGAAAAAAACGCTCCTGTACAGAGTAGTGTAATACATGGTTTGGATGATTCATGTAAGGCTGATCTCTTGAATATAATAGAACACTCGTTATCAAATAAAGGGTCCATACATATTTTAATGATCGTAGATATGTATTCCAAATTCGCCTGGGCTCTTCCTGTGAAGATAAAGACTATGACAGAAGTTGCACTTGTGTTTGAACAATTGCTCCTGACTGGTACAAAAGTGAAGTCTGGAAGTAAATAATTAAGCGATATGGAATATATCACTTAGGGTTTGGCGCCTTATATCGCTCCTGTCTAGAGCCTGCGTATCGGGAGAATGTCACATGCGTGCACAGTGACAGATGGTCTGAACCGGGTTCAGCCGATTACGCAGTTCTAATTTTCACCCATCAGAGTACAGTAGTGCACACAGACATTCTAGAAAAGGTCAAGAGAATGGTTTTGTAAATTGTTCTATTTATTTCTTGAAGGCTTTTTTGTTTGTTTATGTTTGTACAGTTTTGTATATGTTTTTAGTAGTGTGAATGATGCGTGAATGTGGTCTAAAGTAAATATGTAGATCGTAGTTCTGCTGATAAACGCTGTACGAACTACGTAAGAAATTTTTAAGACAGACGGAGTGGAATTTTATATCATAATATGTTGAGTAAGTTTATGGTAAAAGGAAAGCTAATTCGAGTGCAAATGAGAGTAGTTAATAATTTAAAGTAGTTAATAATGTAAAGTACAAAAAATACCAGAATGTTAACTATTTATTTCGAGAAAAAGTACAGTTCGAAAGTGTGTTATCTGTTGATTGCTTAGTAATGAAAGGCACGGACTAGCCCCGGAGAATAACGTTCTTCTGTTGGCCATAAAGAAAACTGACCAATCACAACGGAGTATTCTTCACACGGCTTTTCTCTTGGAGACAGAGAATGCTTATAGTAGTCTTAAGCAGTCGGAGCCCAGCCTTTCAATGGTACGGTCGTGTGCATTATGAGCTCCAAAGAAAGTTATAGTTTGCCGGTTTTAGTTGTGCTACATGCTCCAAAAGTGTTTTAAAGTGGATGAATATTTATTCCGGTGTGTGTTTCGGAAAGTACGGACTTTTAAGTAATTTTGTGTATGAGAAAAGAGTAATTCCGCGTGGCATATTGAGCAGATCGGTGACCAAAAACTTGAGTGCATTAGAGACCAATAAACTTAATAGTGTGGCGAGCATTTTCGTTTAAGAACAATCCGTGCTTAGCAGCTGTTCAGATTTCGGGACATACGTTACCATAAACTTGCTAACACGAATGAAAGGGTTTGTGCATGACTGTGTTAATATTAGCACGGGCATGGCAGTGAACGTGTAAATTATCAGGGTTCAGAATATGCCGAAGTTTTGCCAGTATTTTCACCTTTCATTCAAAATTAATACCTTTTCCCGATTCTTAGAATAGTTACGTTGTATGCAGCCTGATTCGGTAGGTTTCTGCTCGGCTTTCCTACCGGCGATCTGCTGCAACGAGTTCACAGGCAGGTGCAGGTAAGGACGGAAGGAACCGCGCCGCCGCATACTATTCAACAATCTCCAACATGAAAGCGAGCATTGTGGAGTATCGGAATAACACCATTATAGCCTGTATGTAGATACAATTTAGTTTTCATTGTTCATACACATACATGGCTCGACATTCTCCCACAAATTATTGAGGCATGCAATCTAACTTAACATTGTACAATTAAGATGAGCTCTATCAATGTACATGCCAATGTAATTCTGAATACAGCAAACAATTGTATTAAGATGGTGGACGTGCACCCGCGAAATTTCTACGTACGTGATTTTGTATGTTTTTCGAAATACAAAACTGGGTTTGAGAAGTCTTACCTTCCTAACTGGTAAATGGAAATATTGCTTGTGTCAAAGGTGCAGAGGACATGGCCAAGAACTTGCATATTAAGGGACAGTGACGGCGAAGAAATTGCAGGGAGTTTTTACACAGACGAATTTCAGAAAAGTTCTGAATCGGCAGTGTTTCTCATAGAGCTATTCAGAAGGTGTTGCAGAAACACGGCTTTAGTGAAATGACGTGGTTTTCCAGCATCATAAAACATTTGGGTGAAGGCTCGCGATTTGCCATATAGTGGGGTGCAAGGACCTCATGCAGTGCAGTAGTCTACATCAGCGCTAGGAAGTGCATCAGCAGAACTGCTAGTGATAGTAGTTTCTTTACTGATTGTCAGTTGAACTTCATATTCCTGAAACAATTTCTATGGACTGGAATGGAACTGAAAAAGGGTCTGGCTTGTGGTGATATGGGAATTAATCTGCTTGACGAGGCATGCAAGGACTATGATTTAGCATATCCTGCAAATCAAGGGTTGGCAGAACGTCAAACTGCATATCATATTTTAGCCGATAAAGCCGAACAAATGAGTCGCAAAAGGAACATCGACACAGGACACTGTACTGTGGCATTTGCAGATGATAAAGCAAAATGTACCAAACTTAAACTGCGTGCTGGAATAAGTTTAATGCAAATAATGAGTGTGGCTCATTACACACTAAAGAAGAAGAAAGCTACAGGGTGTTAAAAAAGTTACATGCAATCATCAGTGGCAGTGGCAAAAGGCACCTTGAAGAAGAAGAAGAAGAAGAAGAAGAAGTTATGTTAAAATGGCTAGGTTCTGCCAATACCTAAGACTTCTGGTGGATTATTCCATTTTTAAAACCAACGTTAGCGGAGCTATCGACAATCGGCGCTGCCATCATAGCCCAAACAGTGAAGAAATACTCAGCAGCAACTACAGGACTCTAAAAGGTACAGTAGGGTGATGGAGACCGTCGCTATCGGTAAAGGATTAAATTCAAAACCATACAAGAAAGGGCTTGGTCTGACTATACTACCTGACAGACCGCTTAACAGCACTGGTCTTCTTAAATTCGTCAAGAAATACAAACTCCCAAGGTTTCATAGTGTGTTTATGCAGAATATTTTGTCAAAGACGATTAGAAAATGCAGGGATGTGGGATTGTGAATTTAGACGTCGCAGGGCCATCTAAAAAGTACTGAGTTGCGCATGTCAAAAGAAAACAGAACAATGTACTCTGCTTTCACTCGTATGAGAATGTACACTCGAGAGAAGAATTGTACCACTACTTCGCCAATAGCCGTGTGCTCTGCAATTTTCTACGCTAGCAACACTTCTATTCATACCTCTGTGGATATTTCTGTCGTAATGTCTCTCCGGACGAATGCACAAAAACAAGCAGCATGCACATCACCACGTCAATTTCTCAAGGATCCAAGTTTTGGCTAATAATACCGAGAAAATTTAAGAGTCAGAACAACCAGTGGATATTCTACTTCTTAGCATGACCCGTTTCGAATGTAATATCGCAACTAATTCGTACGTTAACGCCAGGTTAATACATACTCCTTCCTACAATGGGACCAGGAGGCAAACTCTTTAAGATTCCCTGTATTCCAATCTATTTCCCATGACTTTTCAGACAATAGACCATTTCAGGTTGAGCTTCGTCAGCCAGGATACGAAACTGGTTGATTTTCGGTAAGAGGAAATCGTGGTACACCTTCGATTGAAAGAGCAGCAATAGCGGAACTGTAGGCATAAAATATAAAAACAGCCCACGCACCAGTCAGTGCTCCACTCTGCAGCGGAAGGACAAGGCGATAGTACGTCAGAATTAAGAGTCCCTCAAGCCAACACGATTGAAATCTCACAATGACGACACTCAATATGATGAACTAATTACTTGTCAAAGATATATCCTCTCACAAACCTTTTGCTTTGGCGATGTTCAATAGTAATGACGAGATTATAGTTCTGATGCACTTTGAAGATGATTTAACAACTCTTAGCGGTAGTTTCCTATACTTGGAAGGCACATTTATGAAGAATGATGGAAGCACTCCAGCAGAGACTTGGCTACTTACACATAATGCATTCACCTATCTGTTTCAAGAAATAATACGAACTTAATGGGCTTCAAAGTCGATTGCATAAGAACAATTGGAATCACAACAACACACAAAGCTTACGTATACACATCAACTTCAGACCTGAATGCTCTACAAAACACGAGATGTTTCATTGACGGATCAATAAATAATAGCATAGCGAACCGCTATGAATGATAAGCAGGAACTGATTCTCGTTTGAAGTGCTACAGATAATAATGTGTACATTCAAGAAGCACAAGCTGCAGAAAATAAAACTGTTTTGAATAATTGGTGTAGAAAGTACCAAAATATCTATATCAAATGAGCCTCGCACGAACTTTTACGTGTGCTACACTCTGAAGGTGAGCTGCCATTAAGTTTCTCTTCATAGGAATTCTATGAGTACCCAGTTCTACCGACGACCTCGGGAGGTTGATTAAGACATCCGTTCAACTAGAAACGCGTCGATTCATTATTCAAGAATTGCAGACAGACAGGAAATGGACTGTGGCTACGGGTGGCAGTGTATTCGGCAACTGTAACATAGTCAAAGTGAAAGTGTTGATGAATACAGTATTTTACCCATATGATAATCTACAGCTTGACTGGTTCGAGATTTAGCTCTTCTCACTATGAGGGCGATGAATTTGGAATTATGTTCAGCCCACAGAAGTTAAAAGAATTACGACCAGTTGTCATGAGTTATTGCTCGAAACCAAACGAAAGTATCAAGGCAGGCCCTATGGATATCTGCATTGAATTTCAATGACCAGAAAGCTTCCCACCAAACACAGCAGCAGACACATTATTGTTGCACGATCGAATTATTACTTATTCACCTCTCACAGGAAATGTGCAGCGATTCAGTGATTAATTGTGGTGGTGCTGCTTCACACCAGACGAACTCCATGATGGCACCTCAAAGGGTGAAGACCGTTGTGGACGTGCAGAGGTTTCACGAAGAATGGGGACAATATGTGTTCAAAGATCTTGCATTCGTTGCATTCGAAAACCCTGGCGAGTACTGATAATGTTTGCAATAATCGTTGCTTCACCCAAATCGAATAGAACAGCACTGAGTGTCATGGCTCGCTGGACAGCTGCCTGGCTAACCCACGATCACCATGGAAAGTGACGGCACAAAGGCAGACTGCAGTATAAACAAATGCTGACAGTGCTATGAATCTATAATCATAGCGAAAACATTTTTTTAAACCAAAGATCGTGAAACAGTTTCGTGGCTTCGTGACATTTTCAAAAGTCTGCCAACAAGGAACCTTGACGCTTGTAAGTGCTCAGCTATTCAGGGACTGAGGAAAAAGTATAGTGACAGAGATATAAATGATTGTATTTGTGCCTCGGAAAATGTACAGTTATTTTTAAGTTGGATTATCAATAAATGATATTGCCCTTTACTAAAACTGTCTATTTATTCCCATTTCTCCTTCTCCTCCTCCTGCTCCTCCTACAGGGTTCAGGTAAGTATATACTGCCTGTGCAGTTCGCTAGGTACTGGAGTTATAATTCTTGAAGGCTTTCAGTTTCATTCCAGTCCACAGAAATTGTATCCGGGAATATGAAGTTCAACTGGCAGTTTATAAAGTAACTACTTCACTAGCACCTTTGCTCATGCACTTCCAAGTATGGTATGCTATTGGACTATATGAGGTTTTTGCACCCTGTTATGTAGCAAATAGGAAGACCAAGAGATGAATACATTAAGCAGATTCAGAAGGACGTAGGTTGCAGTAGTTACTGGGAGATGAATAAGCTTGCACAGGATAGAGTTGCATCGAGAGCTGCATCAAACCAGTCTCTGGACTGAAGACTGCAACAACAATATATAGCAAATCGCGAGCATGTACCGAAATGTTTTGAGATGTTGGAAAACCATGTTATTTCACTAAAGCCGTGTTCCTGCAACACCTTATGGAGAGCTCTACGAGAAAAACGTCTGATTCAGAACTTCTCTGAAATTCATCTGTGTAAAAATTCCCTCCGATTTCTTCACTGTCACTGTCTTTTATAATGTAAGTTCTTGGCTATGTCCTCTGCACTTTAGACACAGGAAATATCTTCTTTTACCAGTTAGGAAGGTAAGGCTTGTCAAACGCAGTTTTGTATTTCGAAATACACACAAAATCACGCACACACAACTCTTTTTGTACGGATCTACCATCTTAATAAATTGTATGCTATATTTAGAATTACATTGGCATGTACGTTGATAGAGCTCATCTTACTTGTGTAATGTCAAGTTCGATTAATTTCCTCAATAATTTGTGGGAGAAATCAAGCCATGTGTATGAACTATGAACATTAAATTGTATCTACATAGAGGTTATAATGGTCCTATTCAGATACTCCACAATGCTCGCTTTCGTGTGGATGGCTGTTGAATAGTGGTATATCCCATATTGCTTGATTACTGACTTGCAAAATTCAACTTTATATCGGTCTGCAGCAATTGTTCAAACCCCAATGCAACGTCCATTTCAGTCTTTATCTTCACAGGAAGAGCCCAGGCCAATTTAGAATACATATCTACTATCATTAAAATATGTGTAAAACCTTCATTTGATAATAAGTGTTCTATTATATTCACGAGATGAACCTTACATGAATCATCCAAACAATGTACTATGACTTGTCTGTACAGGACCGTTTTTTAAGCTATCTTTTGATCAAAGAACACGGCGGCATGATAGCGGAAATGCATTGACTCGCTCGCATCTATGCGAATGAACCTTCCAGGGAAGTGACAAGCATTGTTGTTTTCTATTGCCTGAAACATGTGAATCTCACTTATAAAAGTGGCGGTTTCGGCGCAGTCAGTCATTCCAGTCTGGTTGCTGAGAGGAGTCACTTCCCTTCCTTCCGCTCGTGAGTAGACTGGCCAAAGTGACTGTCTGGCACTTCTCAGTAGCTATCCAAGCACTCATCCCCTACTGCGTACACTGTCTAGAGTGACTCTCTAGTGCTTCTCGATAGTAACCATCCCTGCATTCTTTTTATCCCCTCTTGGACCAACTCCCCAGTGCTTCTTAATAGTAACCATGCCAGCATTCCCTTCATCTCCACTATCAGCTTTATGAAGCTGACGAAGATGCCACTGATAAGCTTCACAGCCTGGTCTTTGATAATGATTCTACAGATATGTGGACATGATTTCTGTTCATCTCTCCCTCTCCCTCTCCTTCTCCCTCTCCCTCTCTTTCTCTCTCCCTCTCTCTCCCCTCTCTATGAGTGTGAATCATAACCCAGTTACTTAACATTATGGTTTTTGTTTATGTCGGTTGCAGACTTCTTCAACGAGTTCGAAGGTATGGGGATGGATAAAGTGCTGCGGCTGAACCTTTAAACCATTGGTTCAACGCTGCTTCAGTCTCCCATAGTAATTAGCGATAACTGTGATGATGTGCTGGATATCTCCCTACTAGTAGAGCCAACAATACTCTCTACATTGAGCTCATGGGAATTGATACCAGTCACTGAAGAACGAATATGTGAATAGTAGTTCTTTCCATTCTTCTACAATCAATACTAACACCTCCCCCCCCCCTCCCCCACACACACACCCAATATACACACAATTGCATGCATGCATTATTAACGTTATGTGTTTTTTGTCTGCTTGTAGGTGCATTCTATTATGGTAAATCCTGGGCGAATGTGTTAACAGCTTATGAAACCATTCTCCAGCATTTTTGTGGGGTACAACGTCGGTTACTGAGGAGTGAAACATAGATAGTAGTTCTTTCTATTCCTCTCCTAACAATACTAACTCCCAACACATGCACTGAAGCATGCATGGATTACTAACACAGTGCATTCTTGTTTGTTTTTAGATGCATTTTGTGATGGAGACAGCAGCCAACAGGATCCCATAAACTAATTCGAGTGTGATGAATTTTGAACCTGAGTTGAAACACTATAGACGCCTACATGTAACTGATCTTTTTTTAAGTGATCCATTATACTTAATATTTTCCTCCTACTGTCCATGCAGGTGACGTAGAGGAGATAATGGGTGGCAAACTTGCACCTGCAGCAGCAGCCATTGACTCAATAACGAAGGTACACCAGTAGTCGGACATGTAGCAGCCCAGCCCATCATCTGTGCTGATGTTCCAACAGTCTGGTCTGCTGCCCACGAAGATACCCACAACCAGCCATGCAGTAGCCCACTCTGCTGCCCATGATGATGATGTACCCATAGCCAGGCATGCAGCAGCCTGCTCTGCCATCAATGATGGCTTACCCATAGCCAGCCATACACCTCGGCAGCAGTTGCGTCCACCATCTGCGATGAGGCATCCATGGCCAGCTATGCAGGAGGCTACTCTCCATCATCTGCAGAGCAGCCCAGCCCGTCGACGTCCCAGGCTAGTCTGTGGCACTGAATCATGACTTCGGTCAGTTTGCAATGGTCTTGGCCATGCTCTTCGTGCCATGGCCCACCTTGTAATCATCACCAGAACCACTGCAGATAACTGCAACATCACGCTGAGTCTAGCACAAGCAGCACACCCACTCAAGTGAGTCCTGCAGCTGCTCTAGACTAATCAATGATAGCTGTCACATTTGGAGACAGGATCTCACGTGTACACACTGATAACTCGAATGTCAGCTGCCGTGATCCAGCCACATTCTTTAATACTTGTGAAGCAGTTCTGGAAAGGGAGATGCCCAGTCCCACTCTTAAGTAAAAAGTGCTTCTGTACTGTGACCTGCGCACCGCCCGAAATAGATGAATGATGCTCATCAGCAGAAGAACCTCATCACAGTTTGGGTGAGAAATGGCGTCATATCAGAGGGCATGTCAATCAGAGTGGTTTGGAATTTTTACCAAGAGGGTCGCACTGGGACATTTTTCCGAAATGCAAGAAACAGGATGTGGTAAGGCGCTTACTCTTGTCTCGATATAAGCTTTTATGTCTTTGATACATTTATTGGGGGGAGGGGAGGGGGCAGTTTCATCCCTCTTCCGTAAGTACATCAAACTGATACACAAAGTGACTTTCCTGGCAGGCCATGCGTAGCAAATTGACACTCAAATTCTAAGACATATGTTTAATTTGTATAAACAGCTAATCTGAATTCGAATTGATGTATAGTTGCACTGACCTCCTGGAGAGATTGTGTACTTTTGGTTCCGAAATTCGTTCACAGATAGTGTGGCAGTGGACTCTTTTAGTTTGCCCTGCAGTCAACTGTTTTCTTGTATTTACGACCTCTGCTACACTGGCGATAAGTCGCGCGGCAATGGTACTACTGGTTATGTGTGTTTGAAGTCGTGTTTCTGTGAAATTCTGTGGTTGTTTTCTTGTGAGTTTGTGACTGTGACCAACACTGAAACATTGCCGGTTGGCTGGACGAGGAAAGCGAATTCAGTGAGAGTGAGGGCAGTAGGTTTGGCGAATTATCTGATGGTGATGATCCTGCATACTCTCCTGGGTGTTCTGATCGTGATTCCGTCGATTTTTATGCAGATGGACCGAGGAAAGGAATAAGACCAACTGTTGGGGATTTGCTATAATGTGCCTCCTAGAGATGACGCCAAAGTTATTTGGCATGATGAAACTGGAACTATGAGACTTGTTCATCTTCGCCTGAAGATGGTGGATACGCAATCCATTGAAACGTTCCGACTAGAAAACGACGCCACTCGGCTGATAACCCGTGAAGACTTCGTAGTTGAAATACGCCGAGAAAGCTTGCAATCGCATAGAACATCTCCTCTGTTGGACAAGTGCTCACAGCTCTTAATGTGTGCATTTTGGAGCCATGTTTACTACACATTTTTGTCTTGTTTTGTTCCATACTACCACCGCTGAAAGTTGCCTACCCTACAATCTTCTCAACAAGAGTACCAGAACCTATATTTGACTGTCAGAGGTATCAGACTGGTTTTCGCTTATAACTTTCGACTCGTTCGTTTCTGGTACAGAGCCCTGCCTGAGGTTGATACATTTATTCTTCTCTGCAACCTAGAAAGTTTATAATGTCATGACTGCATACATTTCCAGGCACCGGTGCCTATAACTTTGACAGGCTGTAGCGTCCTTGTATGATGTTTCCGGACGTGGGTTCCTATTCAAAATATTATGCATTCACTCTCCTCTCCAAGTCCTAGAAGTTTATAGCGGGAATTCCCGAATGCTCTGTATAAGTAAAGAAAGCTTTGTAAAAAACCAACAAATAATTTCGTAAATAAAAGAACAAAAATGAATATACAACAAAAAATTGTCGTAAAATTGTGTTTCGAAAAAGAAATTGTTAATAACGAACCATAAAGTTAATTTGTTATATCATTGCTATATAATTATTGTTTATAACAAACCTGAACTTCTCCCCCAAGATGCTCAGACCTAATATGAAGAGCTGTACACAGTTAAACTAGTTACAAAAGACGATAAGGATGGAAGGGGGAGCTTCCCGCCGTTTTATTGTGCTCTCATAGGCTGACAGAAAGAGGAAGATAAAACGGATTTTCCGCCAATTTTATACCTTGTGAGCAGTATCGAGTTATGTCATGGTCTTGATTATAAGTAATCCATTTGCCTAAGGCGTATGGATAGGACCATGTGACTGATATTGGCCTTGCATGTATGTTGCCCAGATGCGCAACCTGACACTGGACGTGTAACTTGATACCACCCTCATTAGTTCCCTTATCAGTTCCTAGAATCTCAGCTATAACTGGCACTGATAACGTACCTAAGGTATCGAAATTAGGCTAGAGGCCGTGGCTGGCTGAATGGAAAGGTCGTGTTGCAACTCTTTGTTTCATTATATTCCTATTTCTACAAACTCCAGTGTTCCTTCTTCTTCTTTTCGCCTTTCCCGTTTCTTGTAGTGTCGACATCGTTATATAGGTTTTGGCAATGTTAGTAGTAGATTATGGCTGGATGCCCTTCGTGACACCACCACTCCCCACGAGACGGATGTTTTGTACTCCATCTGTCTGCGTCTAGAGTAACCTCACGTTAAAGTACGGGAACGTTTTCCTAAATGTTTCGTTATGGTGGATAGGAGGCGGAAAGTGAAGACCAGCTCGATATTCACCTAGCTGGATGTGGAAAACCGCTCAAAATCCACATCCAGGCTGACTAACTCATCAGCTCTCATCGCTAATTCGTGAGGGGGATTCGATCTGGGATGGACTCACCTCCTGGTATCCCAGACGCAGCGCATTATCTCACCCGTCTATCCAGGCCGTCATCTCACGAGAAGACCATGAATCTACAGTCAGATATATTCCAGCTCAAAGAAAGACCTGCCAACATTTGTCCATGCCCCTTCGCAAGGAACGGGAGAGGGCGGTGGTAGTGATACACGAGGTAGCCCCACCATGCATCAAGAGGAAAGTAGCTTGAGGAGTATAAATGGAAAAAATGGTTCAAATGGCTCTGAGCACTATGGGACTTAACATCTGAGGTCATCAGTCCCTTAGAACTTAGAACTACTTAAACCTAACTAACCTAAGGACATCACACACATCCATGCCCGAGGTAGGATTCGAACCTAGGCTGAAGCGCCTAGAACCGCTCGGCCATCAGCGGCCGACTGTATAGATGGAGACGTAGGTGCAGTCGTAGATGTAAGAGTAGCACAGATGAGCTGCCGAAGCGACTTTTTCCCTAATTGCACTTGGGAGCATGGTGGCTCAAATTCTGTCTGGCCATCCAAATACAGGTTTTCCTTGATTTCCCTAAAACCCAAAGACAAATGCCGGGATGGTTCCAATGAAAACGACACGAATTAGACCCCTCCGCAACCCGAGCTTGTGATTCGTCTCTGGTGACCGTGTCGTCGAGGGGACGTTAATTTCTCATCTGTGTTTCTCCTTCCTTTGCACTGACGAACCTGAGTGCGCGACTGATTACTCACAGAGTCAAATCACTCCTCGTACTTCATGTGTCGAGGCTAGTAAGTCACTCTACAGTTGTGAGCTACAAGTCCAGTAGCCAGACTGATTTCGTAAAGTAGATGGCTGGGATCTGACACGAATAAGAGTCATATATACCAAACAAATGCAACATCTCGCTCAGCACGTAGATAGTAAGGATTATTTTATTCGTTTTCAATACACAGTGCACCGTTCACATTTTTTATTTCATTCACTTGGCATTTCGGGAATGGTCTAATACTTTCACAAGTTTACTTATACACAAACAACAACTTTCTATGTGTTAATAATTATAATCACGCCTATTTACAACTATGATTCCTCTGGTACTGAATTTTCTGCGGATTTAGCCTTCTAATAAGAAAGAGATAAGGTCAGTTTTATTTTCGTATTGACCAACTAAGATCACCCAACAACTTCAATTTCACCTCTGTCTATTTTTTTCCCCATTTTCCCAATACTCCATCTTCTCCCCATATTTTCCTTTCTTTCGTCCATGTTGTTGCTGATTTTTAATTTTCTCTTCCTTGAATGCATTCTGAAGTAACTACTTTATTCTTAATATAATCACTGACTGTTATTTCAGATTCTTTGATATTGTTCCTTTTTAGTTCTTTTCTTATATATGTTATTCATACTGCAGTTGACTTTTCTTTTCCACAATAAGAACAATAATAACAATTCATTTTGGCATGTGACTGAAAATGATAATGACTTAAACAATAAGTTATCAGTACGTGTATGTTGACCATGTCCTGCGAGAACTCAACGAACTGTTCTGCAATGTTCCATTTACTTTTAGACACAATCACAAAATACGATTACAGTTATTGCCAATTTCGGCCATACATTGGCTACCTTCAGCACGTATACATTACTTTGAGTACGGTGATGCATGTCGCGGATGCTTTGCTCGCCACATGCCACTTGTGACATATGGCTGCTAAAGAAGGCCAAAATATAGCAGAAATCGCCAAAGGATGTAATCATATCCTGTGAATGTGTCTAAAAATAATAGGGTGTAGAAGTTTATAATTTTTAACTCACTTTTCTCCATAAACAGCTTTTTTTCTCGGCATCAAGCACGTATTCAGTATAACTGCCTTCTGCACCTGCCAAAAGAGCAAAGGATACAGCCTTAGGTGTAGTCTCTTCACATTTTGCTGTGGGGTAACGCCAGCTTCCGATATTACAACTGAGACAATGTGCACAAGCTTCTGCTATCACTTTTCTTTATTGGTTCGGCCTTCTGAGGACCACGTGGCATAACTTATAAATTTGTTTCTGGAAGCAAAACAAGTTTTTCTTTTCTTGTATACCCAGACATGTTTCACTAAAGTTTTAGCATCATCCGTGGGCTTTTATCGTCTTTCTATTTAAAAACACGAAAAATGGTCTTCACCACATGCTGTGATTTTCCTAGTTTTTTAGTTTAACATTACAGTTGTTTTCCTTTCACTGTCTGTCATCTGCAAATACATAGAATTTAATGTAGAAAAGTTATTTACATCGAACTCTTACGACTGGGAATGTTGCGGTTAGGAGCAACATTAATTAATTCTGTGTGGAAGATTGTGTTTGTCTGTGTGTTTTGTGATAGTTCTTTCAGGGCAAAAAACTTAGAACCGTTGCAGAGAGGTGTGTATTTGACTAGTATTTAGTTTCCTTCGGCTATTTGTATTTGATAGCTTTCTTCAATTATTAGTTTTTGTGTGTGTGTGGGGGGGGGGGGGGGGCTGTTGCTGCACTTCAGAATTTTCGGGTCGGTGTTAATGTGTGTCTGGGCTGCGTTTGTTGTCCATAAGGTGTTCAACAAATTGAGAATGACAACGGTTACTTTTTAATGCTCTTTTGTGTTCTTTGCATCTAGTATCAAAGTTTCTGCTTGTCTGTTCAATGTAAAATGATTTACATTGTTGTCGTGTCACATATTAAATACCATATGTGTTAGGTTTCTCTGTGTTTGTATTGGTTCCCCTTAGTTATAACTTACGTTATAACTTAGTTATAAGTTACGATATAACATATGTCGTCTTTCGTTTCTCCTTGATTTTCACTAATTTTTCATTTTTTCTGTTCTTTCTTCTGTTCCCACCGCTCCTGCATTCTTTGTTTCCTCCTATTTCTACTTTTCCTGCCGGCCGATGTGGCCGTGCGGTTCTAGGCGCTTCAGTCTGGAACCGCGTGACCGCTACGGTCGCAGGTTCGAATCCTGCCTCGGGCATGGATGTGTGTGATGTCCTTAGGTTAGTTAGGTTTAAGTAGTTCTAAGTTCTAGGGGACTGGTGACCTCAGATGTTAAGTCCCATAGTGCTTAGAGCCATTTGAACCATTTGAACCTACTTTTCCTCTCAACTTCCCTCTTTTTCCTATTTCTTCCAGCGTTATTTTCGTTTTCCTCAGATTTGCTTCAACTTCTTTCATCCACGTCGTTGATCTTTTAAGGTTTCTGTCTAAAAAGTTAAAAATCCTTTTCACTATGCTTTTCTCATATTGCCTTTTCAGGTGTTTATAGAACAAAACTCTTTTCTTCCTCATTTTATGTAATATTCGCTCTGATCTTTCATTTATTACTTGTCAATGTTCATTTACAACTACCATATTTTGGTCCCAAGATTTACCTATTTTCCTTTCCTATTTCAGTTTCGCCTAGTTGTTTGGCTGTATTTAACGAAAACTGTTCTGGAGAGTAAAAGCACCGTCGTCTGATGACTGCTGTAGTGCTAGATTTTTACATTTAAGGATAAAGATTTCTTGTTATGCAAATTTTTTGTTAGAGGAAATGCCACTTCCATTTTCCTTGCACTTTTATTTGCCATTTTCTTTATCCAAAGCGTTTCGTTGAATTAATTCACCTAGATACTTGTATTTTGTAATCTTTCTTATTGTTCCATAATCAGTTTTGATTTATTTCGGCGCCTTCTTCGCGTGTCATATATATTTATTTATTTATTTCAGAAGATAGATGGGGGTGGACAGAAATATGGAAATAGCACAAACACAACACATTTAAGATGCCTAATTCAGTGTAAGAGAAAACCGTTGGCACAAAAAACAGCTTCCAGTCGTCATGGAATGGATAAATACAGATCCTGTATGGTTTGAAAGGGAATTTTATACCATTCTTCCCGCAAAATAGTGGCAAGTTCAGGTAACTATGAAGGAGGTATATAGCGATCACGCACCCTTCTCTCCAAAGCAGTAAAGCAGATCACAAAGGCTCAACAATAATGAGATCTGGTGAATCTGATGAAGCGACAGTTCGTCCTCACGGTCACAAAACCAGACCAGGACGGAGCGAGCTGTGTCGCCTTGGGACACATCATCATCACTGGGGAACAAACATTGCACCATGGGATGCATCCGATCAGCCAGATTGGTCGCATAACCTTCCACAGTGCTGCGACCACCCAGAATAACTACGGGGCACATGGAATACCACGACACGGCTGCCCATATCATCACCTAACTGCTGACATGTTTCACTCTTGGGATGTAAACTCGGCCTTAGGCTGGAAAGAGGTTGCAGCAAGACACATCCGACAAAATGGCTTTTTGCATTGCTCTACAGTACAGGTTCTATGGCTTCAGCACCATGGTGTTATGGGCACTTACATCACTCATGACTGGTTCTGGAATTCCAGCTCGCCCTGCAATTCCCTGCGTGTGAAGCGGACTTCGTGTTTTGATGCTGGAAGGATTCGTGAGTGCGACATTCATTTCTGCAGTTACTTTTGCAGCTGCAGTCCTCTTACTTTTCGTCAAAATCCTCTTCATTGACCGTCTTTCACGACCACTTAACAAACAGTTTCGTCTGCCTTTTTACTTAGCGGACGATGTATTTCTGCTTTCTGTGTATTGGGTACGAATCTTCAGTACTGACCTTAAACTCCAACGCTCCCTTCGTTATGGAGGCACTCATCATATGAGCACCACCAATGCACCCACCTAGCTCCGACATAATGCACCCAAAAATACATAGACAATGTTATGAATACGACTGAAACTTGCAACGTATTAGTGCCGGTCGTGGTCAGAGACGACGGCATCACATATAGGCTTGGCGAACATATGCAGTTATCTTCAACCATGCTTTTCACGCTGTTTTTTCAATATTTTTTCCCAACCCCCTGTATATTACGTGCAAGGAAATGTTTCTCATTTACTGTGCGCTGTAAGAAGCCGAGTGACATGCGGCCGCCGTGTTGACACTGCGCTGTCGGTCCGCTTCCGATAAGGCCTGCTAACTGCTGTGGTGACGTCACCACCGACTATGCAGCCTTCGCGAATCTGAACGGCTGCCTTACGACCAGCGAGTCCCCGCTTATCTCAGCAGTTACCAGCTGCTGGCAATGTTTATGACATCCGCCCCCTCCCCCCCCCCCCCCCCCCCACTTTCCTGACGGTTCCGTTTTGTGGGCCGCTTGTTCCCCCGTAGCTGGCCGTGCATTACACGGGAGAGAACTACGCCAGCATCCGAAGGGAACGGCCGCTGTTCAAGGAACAGCGGGACAGTCTTACCTGACAACGGGACCTTTCGAACTGCTCTGCCCTCTTCTATTTCATTCATACGTACACGATTTGGATGTCAGTACAATGACATCAGTTTTCCACACCAATATTCTTAAAATTGATCCGGGATTTCTTAAAAGTGAAACGCCAGTAGCTATGTGTGTAACTTTAAAAGTCTTGTAATAGCGAGGTTACCAATTCGAATCTCGCTAGACGCAAATTTTATTTACTTTTATTTTAATTCTCTATTTATTATAGAAATGGAACATTAACTAACAAGCACTAACTCATAATATTTTAAATATAAATAACATTTATTTATTTATTTCGAATTTCATGATCAAATGAAAATGTGAGTGTTCATAATGCATTAAAATGTGGTACAAAAATGTGAAACATCAAAGAAAAAAGAAAATACTTATTTATTTCTAGAGGCTATGAATATACACAAGCACATTATTAAAAACTGCATTAGTGATATTCAAAATTTTTCATTTAACAATAGGTATTCTGTAATTCTTTTACCAAGTTTTAGTTTATTACGAATAACTGCATGTTCATGCAGTTATAAATTAAAAATAAAAATATGCAATTTTTATTAAAAGTTATTATTAAATATTTATTAATTAAAACTTCAGTTTGATAATACACTGTTGAGCCAACACACTCGCTTAGTAGTGTGTTGTCCAATCTCTGGAATCTGGAACGCAATACAACTGTGATTCTGCATGGTATGCATTCGGAAAATACTTCGTAGGTTTGCGCAGGTACGTGGCAGCAGATGTCTAAACAAGCGTTATGCATTCACGTACGTTAAGGGTCGGCGGTTTGTGAGCGTGCAACTGTCGCCCGCCCACGTCCCACATGTCTTTCATGGGGTTCCCACCAGGAGAATTTGGCGGACAAGATATCAACGTGAGTTCACTATCATGCTCCCAAAAACGACTGTAGCTCGATTCTGGCCTTCTGATGCAGACGGCTATCCTGTGCGAAGATGCCATCGCCGTCGGGGAATACATCAAGCATAAATCCGTGCAGATTTTTTGTAAAGCCATACTGACCGTGACTGTTTCAAAAATATAAAAACTTTTTTCAGTGATAAACTTTGTAGATTTACTTAAATTATTAAATGAAACAACATGTTTCGTTCAGGCTACAACGTTATATAAAAACATTTAACACAAGTAGACAGATATTAAAGTTCTGTACAATCTTGGAATGTGCCGTGGTCATTCCTTATATAAGGTTTTCCTTCTCTTTCTTGGCAGGATGACCAAAGTACATACGAGGCACGTTGTTAATATCTATTTGGGCCTTTGTTTAAGGTTTTTGTATTGTCATTGGATCCTGAAGCTGAGATATAGACCTCGAAACATGTTGGCTCATTAAATAATGTAATTAAGTCAACAAATTTTGTACTTGTAGTGGTCTCCCAAAAACGTTTTCATGAAGGATGCAGATGATCCACAGTAATTTTCACGCAGTCCTCACTAGTATTTGTGCCTTAGATTATTGCCCTATGTTTCACTGAAGATCAGCCATTCGCCATACTGCACCAACGACCTACGCCCGTGGCACATGTTTTGGGCTGCCGTCAGCATCGATGATGGCGTATCCGCATAAGATGATTGACCTAGTGTAACGAGAAATGACTCATCCGACAAGCCGATACGGTCCCATTCATCCGCAGCCGGATCTCTATGATCCCGCGCCCTTTGCAATCGTAACTGACGATCTTGTTGGGTCAACGACGTTCTCTGCCCCAAGACCAGCAACGTGCGCTGAACGGTGTGCTCCAAACATTTGTGCCTGCACCAGCACTCCGTCGTCAGATCCGTCACAGATTCCTGCCTATTCTACAAGGGGCGTTCAGTAAGTAATGCAACACATTTTTTTTTCTCGGCCAGATTCTGTTAAAAAATGCAAAATTTGTTGTGGGACATTATGAAATGCTTCCGCTTCAGTCCCTATAGTATATAGTATAATATAGTATGATGATGATCTGGTTGGCGGCGCTAAACGTAGTCTTCAAAATGGCGTCTCGAACGGAGGTGCGTTCCAAGCACAGAGCGGTCACTGACTTACGGGCGCTTCCAGACTGTCTACGGAGACCTGGCAGTGAAGAAAAACACGGTACGTTGGGACAGGCATCTGTCATAATTAGAAGAAGCTGGCTCAAACCTGTCCGATCAACTCGCGTGTCGGCCGGCCGCACACAGCTGTGGCCCCTGCAATGTTGGAACGTGCGGACGGTCTCACTCGGGGTGATCGACAGATCACATTTAAACACCTCGCTGCTCAACTGCACGTCTCTGTCGGTAGTGGTGACACATTCGCCCACTAGTTGGGGGTTCTCAAAGGTGTGTGGCCGCTGAGTGTCTCGCCACCTAACTGAAGACCATAAAGAGCAACGAAGGATCAAATGCGCTGAATTGCTCGCGGGTTACGAGGCTGATCGTGACAATTTCTTGTCGAATACCGTCACTGGTGATGAAACACGGTTTCATCACTTCGAACCGGAAACAAAGCGGCAATCCATGGAGTGCCCCCCCCCCCCCCCCCCCAATCCGAAGAAAAGGTTCAAAGCCGCCCCGTCAGCCGGTAAATTTATGGCAGCGGTCTTCTGGGACTCTGAGGGGCTATTCTGCTTGATGTCTTACCTCATGGTGTAACAATCACCTCTAAAAAAATAGCTCTGAGCACTATGGGACTTAACTTCTAAGGTCATCAGTCCCCTAGAACTTAGAACTACTTAAACCTAACTAACCTAAGGACATCACACACATCCATACCCGAGGCGGTGCCAGACTGTAGCGCCTAGAACCGCTCGGCCACCCCGGCCGGCAATCACCTCTAAGAGGATTGTGCTAACTTCAGGAAGTTGAAGACATGACGTCATCATGTTCGTCGCCACAAAAATGTAAACGAACTTCTTCTTCCCCTTCACAACACAAGTCTGGGCAACCGAGAGGAGCTCACAGAACTTCAATGGAAATGGAAATGTCGTGTGGCTAGGGCCTCCCGTCGGGTAGACCGGTCGCCTGGTGCAGGTCTTTCGATTTGACGCCACTTCAGCGACCTGCACGTCGATGGGGATGAAATGATGATGATTAGGACAACACAACACCCAGTCCCTGAGCGGAGAAAATTTCCGACCCAGCCGGGAATCGAACCCGGGCCCTTAGGATTGACAGTCTGTCACGCTGACCACTCAGCTACCGGGGCGGACACAGAACTTCAATGAACTGTTCTTCCTCATCCGCCCTACAGTGCGCATCTCGCACCTCCCAACTTATGTCAGTTTGGCCAATGAAGGTTGCCTCCGCGGTAATGGATGATGGGAAATTTATTGATCAGCAAGACGTCGACCGCGGGCATACAGGCCCTCCAAGTAATATGGCGTAAGGCCGTCACATTGAGCGAAGTTTATGCTGAAAAAATGGGTTTGTAGACAAATGAGTGAGGAATACTATGGTGTATTGGAATTCCGAATAAAACCAACCTGCTTTCCGAAAAAAAGTGTTGCATTACATACCGAATGACCCTCATACTTTACAGAGCGGGCGAGCCTCCGAAGTCCACGCTCTATGGCGAGTCGCGGACACCCAACACCTTGTCGACTACTCTCGCTTTCACCGTCCTTCAACGACATCCCGTGGACTCTCGTGTCTGTAGCATACGAACAAATTATAACAGCCTCACCGTTTCTCAGATGTTCGTTCCCAGGCGCCGGACCATAACAATATGCCCTTTCTCAAAGTCTGTTATGTCACAGGCCCCATTTGCGGCCCGTATCGTCGCTAGAATGGTTTCACATTCCTCTCAACTTCGTTTGTATACTTTCTGTACCGCGACGGGACGACGCAACCCCAGATGGCGGCATCTTCCACGCAGAGGGACATTAATGTTTGAAACACTAGTGTGACTCAGGATGAATTCTGATTTCTCTGATTTCGCCATCGTCGTCATTTCGCGAGGTATAATGTATCTACTTGTATTTCGCTGCAATTTTCTAGCGTTGCTGCGACTTCTCCAAGTGAAACGCCTCGCGGAGCTTCCGAGTTCCCCACCAATAATTTGTATATATGGCGAACTCTTCCTTCGATTAGTCACAAAGGTAATTTTATGTCTGACCATTTGGTTCTCTATGAACGACATGTTGAATTGAACCTGCTGGGAAGTTCTGAATTCTCTTGCAAAGTTGCTCCTGTGCTGTGAAAGTTTGTATTTTGTACACAGAACGTCTTTGTGGAAATGTTTTTCTGTATTTTCCTCGGTAATTGTCAAGTTATTCATGTTGGATATGGTATAAATAGGCGAAATGCTCTATTATCGAGTGTGGTTTTTAAATTTAAGATAACAGGTGAATTAGCAGTCTTTAAATAATGGGAAATGTGGTGTACTTTTAGGCCCTACTAGCGAATATTTAAACACTAACCTCGCAAAAAAATATTCCCAGTATTTTCTCATTCTGTAATAGCAGGATAAAGAATTGAAAGACATAATTTTTCCTCCGGAAGATATGGTTCCTAATCTCGGGTTTTGGGGATTACCAATTACAAGTTGTAAACAAAGACTAAAATGTAATGAATTAATGACATAGTGTTCATTCGCACCAAAACTTTGTTTCAAACGTAAAGTGTGTTGCATAGTTGTCGGTTACTCTGCACCCGTTTCAGCCAAAGCACGAAAAATTTTCAGATACAGAGGTCATATTCAAATTCTTTCCAAGTATCTTCGTCGATACCTGAACA
The DNA here is from genome assembly GCF_021461395.2 of Schistocerca americana. Taxonomy (NCBI): domain Eukaryota; kingdom Metazoa; phylum Arthropoda; class Insecta; order Orthoptera; family Acrididae; genus Schistocerca; species Schistocerca americana. The sequence goes on along the minus strand of NC_060119.1, from coordinate 556,141,584 downwards.
TTTAACACCACAGAAAGCAACTGATTTACTTAGTCCAGGTCACTTTAGAAGTATCAGGTGACCTTAGTTGGGCCGGCCGAAGTGGCTTGCGGTTAAAGGCGCTGCAGTCTGGAACCGCAAGACCGCTACGGTCGCAGGTTCGAATCCTGCCTCGGGCATGGATGTTTGTGATGTCCTTAGGTTAGTTAGGTTTAACTAGTTCTAAGTTCTAGGGGACTAATGACCTCAGCAGTTGAGTCCCATAGTGCTCAGAGCCATTTGAACTTCCAACTGAACTTTGTAAAGATGTTAATCTCCACCACATAGCAAAAATAACTGTGAAGAACGAAACGGTAACAGCAGCAGCACCCAACTCACAATGGCATATCAGATTGACCTTCGCTAATGGTCTCTGTTGGTCCATCATGGACAGGGGGCATTGGCTAGTTAAGTAGCTTTCAATGTCAATGAAATTCACCAACAGCCATGTAACTTAAGATGTTATTTTATTTTATTTTATTTTATTTTGAAGGCTACCAGTTTCAGCATTTCACTATGCCATCTTCAGACCCCATATGCATCTCTCGGAGTAAACGAAAATGTCATAGAGGCATAAGTCTCTGGAAGTCGTGAATTCAATTGTTACACTAGTGCTTCATTCGAAGACTTCATAGCAACTTCTCACTTCCAAGAAGTTCCTGCAGGAGTAACGTCGCTGTGGTGCCTACCGGACGTGGTACACCCCGTGTCAAGTGAAGAGACTTGGCGTCTCCTGTCAGCTGTGCCCACGAGGCAAAACTATCAGAGCTGTGTCACCAAGTGCCTACGAACTTGTGTTTTCTAGTGACTGTAGTGTAGCCACAGCACGGCCATTGTGAGCTTGTATCAATTGGCCACTCAGTAATCGTGGCTCATTTAGACTATTCTGAACTGAAAGTCCACGTGTGCCTGCCAAATGGTGACGTGTCAGTCTATCGGCAGCCAGTGACCAGGTAATATCAGTGGGTGAGGAGTCTAGAGGGCAGCAGCATATCAGTCGAACAGCTGTCTATCGCGGTTATCTCAGGACATCACTGGCAACATGCAGTCTTGCGTTGTGTTGAAAGTCGATGTTACGAAGACCTCGGTGGTAGAGCACAGCGACTGGTCATAACAAATCAGAAACTTAACAGCTGCTGTCAAAATCGGCGGCTGTGCGAACCAGAGGTGATGGTGTTGTGTACCCAACGGCCCTCATATCTCCATGCGAGGTGCTAAGGACTAATAACGATGATGAAGGCAATGTAGCAACGTTTGTCGTCCTTTGAGCCTCAGCGCACGGATACATCCAACGTGATGCTGTACACAGAACCAGTATTCGGCTGAAGCAACAAAGTGGTCCTACTACCGTGTCCAGTGTTGTAATTGAGCACATCAGTGTGGGCACGCTTCTCTCAGCTGCCGCGTCATGGGAAGTCACAAGAATGTTCGCCATGTTGACAGTCCACGGTACCGCAGACGTTGTCTCACTACCATGCGATAATTGTCTTGCTGCAACAAGCGTATTTTCTGACTCGAGGAAAAAGTATGTACTGTGACTGTACGATACTGCACAGCCGACAGAACAATATGTCTCTCCTCTCGAGAGCTAGTCGTGTGGGGCAACTGAGAGCCTTCTAGGCGTTGGGTACAGGCCTCCAGCACCCAACGATTCCATATCCGCATGACAGTCGTGGGTTCCCGACCAACGCCTGCGGCAATATTGAAAGCCATGAACCACAGTTTCGACAGGCCACGATCCCGTCGTTATATAATTTCGACACGGGCTGGTAGACATTTCACCTTCTTATACGGGAGTTAACATGATCTTCTCACAAATAACCTAAATTCAAATGCGGTTTCTGAAAGAGAAACCCGCTCCGTAAACCTTCCTTATATACAGAATATAAGTGATATTCCTCCTACTCAATTTGTACAGGTCCGCTGAAGTGCTAATCATTTGCATATTCAAGCACATAGTACGCTTCGTGCCAGTTTGACTTGTTGCGTGCCGCCTTCACGGTGCTTGAATTTGATGACCGGCAGTGTACACTTCAAAGAAAAAACTCTTATGCGCGCGGAGCACCACAGTGGTAGAACGTCATTATTAACTAAATATTAGTCGAGGCTTCTGTACGTAACATTTTACTCGTATTTTACTGCTGGATTTGCAAACATTGCCGGCGATGATGGCCGTTAGCCCAGTAGTGTCTGCCGGTCGAGTAGTAAAATGATCTGTTGCATACAACAACCTTGACCGATATATAACTGAAAATTGTTTTTTTTTCCGTAACACGAAGAGTTCAACATTGAACTCAATCTGACAAGAATTAAAGAAAAATAAACCAACAGCTGCGGCCACCAATATTTACTCAATCAAACCATTTTAATCACTTTCTGTTTATTATTTGAGTCCACAGTCCCGCGTATATTACGGAACGACTACCCCGGAACCACGTCCAGCTGCAGGTTGCTTCTCTAAAGTTTACCAGGATCAAGAAAAATTTCAATTTTCATTATTTAGTGTAATTATTCACCGAATTTAAAATGCTATCATAATCTACTCATTACGAAGTATTACCTTACGTTAAAAGTCTAACACAATACGCCAAATATTACAGCTAGAAACTGTGTTTGTCTTGAGGCAGGGTAACTAACGGCGAGCAAATACCAGGACTCTATTCAGCCACTTTTGAGAATGAGACCACTTAGCGACTTTATACATAACTTCAAACTTTATGAAACGTTTTCTCGCTGACACTCCCCTCAAGATGACGAAAGGGAAAACTTTATCGCGTACATTTTCATTGTCCATGCAGCAAAACTTCAGCATCAGACATGAAATTTTAATTTATTTTCTCTTAACTAACGACTCTATTCGCAACAAAGTTTGTAGGCAGTATCCACATATATCACTGAATGTACCTACAAAATTATATCGCCGGCCGAAGTGACCGCGCGGTTCTGGAGCTGCAGTCTGGAACCGTGAGACCGCTACGGTCGCAGGTTCGAATCCTGCCTCGGGCATGGATGTGTGTGATGTCCTTAGGTTAGTTAGGTTTAACTAGTTCTAAGTTCTAGGGGACTAATGACCTCAGCAGTTGAGTCCCATAGTGCTCAGAGCCATTTTAACCAAAATTATATCACTATACGCACACATTTCCGGACATATGACGTCATGAACATTGAGATGCGTGAAAAATTTGCTTTTACTTAAAATGGAGCGCATATTAACCATACTATATTCAACCAGTGTTCTATAATGTGAGCACTTAGCGAATTTCAACAAACTTTAAGCATAATTTCATTCCTTTTCTAAACTTACATGGGTAACGTCAAATATTTAAAACGCAAATCCTTTTGTAAGGTTATCAGACGTTTGAAGCTGTTTCATACATGCGAGTTCGTTACTGGTATCTTGGCAATGGCAATATTTTCCGTTACTTCGGTCCAGTTTCGTTACATTCCTAGTTCTCGCGTGATTTACATCGAACCACATTAAAGTTCGTCGGCTGCTGTTTCAGACGCCGGAACGGATGGACAAAAACTTGTGCAACCTGTGTCCAAACCGCAAGCTTCCTACGCAAAGCACGTGGTGCTTATCTACGGGCGCCGGCAGCTTTCCAACAAAACGTGTACAAGAGCACCATCAGGTCTGGCAATGAAGTACACGAGTTCGCCATAATGAATCCGATAGAGTGTAGCTCTACGAAAGCAACTCAGTAAGACTTCATGACCTCAATATTTCCAGGTCCTAAAGCATTTTTGTACAAAGTTTGTATGAAACAGCGGCTACACCTTTTCACCAGCGCCGTTTTTTCGGGTCGTATACCCCATCCGGCAAAACGGAACCCTTATACGCTAACTTTGTTGACCGTCTGTCTGCCCGTCCGTTAAAACTTCATTTTCTGAGGAACGCTTAGAGGTAGCAAGTTTATGTCAAATACTAAGGTAACAGACCTTCGGCAGTGTAAATGATTTAAGCTGCTAAGTCGACGCAGTCAAAAGATACGGCCTTTTATGTCAAGTACTTCGAACCCCCCCCCCCCCCCCCCCCTCCCCGAACCTTGGACCTTGCCGTTGGTGGGGATTCTTGCGTGTCTCAACGATACAGATAGCCGTACCGTAGGTGCAACAACAAAGGAGGGGTATCTGTTGAGAGGCCAGACAAACGTGTGGTTCCTGAAGAGGGGCAGCAGCCTTTCCAGTACTTGCAGGGGCAACAGTCTGGATGATTGACTGATCTGGCCTTGTAACACTAACCAAAACGGCCTTGCTGTGCTGGTACTGCGAACGGCTGAAAGCAAGGGGAAACTACAGCCGTAATTTTTCCCGAGGGCATGCAGCTTTACTGTATGGTTAAATGATGATGACGTCCTCTTGGGTAAAATATTCCGTAGGTAAAATAGTCCCCCATTCGGATCTGCGGGCGGGGACTACTCAAGAGGACGTCGTTATCAGGAAAAAGAAAACAGGCATTCTACGGATCAGAGCGTGGAATGTCAGATCCCTTAATCGGGCAGGTAGGTTAGAAAATTTAAAAAGGGAAATGGATAGGTTAAAGTTAGATATAGAGGGAATTAGTGAAGTTCGGTGCCAGGAGGAAAAGGACTTTTGGTTAGGTGAATACAGGGCTACAAATACAAAATCAAGTAGGGGTAATGCAGAAGTAGGTTTAATAATGAATAAAAAATAGGAGTGCGGGTAAGCTACTACAAACAGCATAGTGAACGCATTATTGTGGCCAAGATAGACACGAAGCCCACGCCTACTACAGTAGTACAAGTTTATATGGCAACTAGCTCTGCATATGATGAAGAAATTGATGAAATGTATGATGAGATAAAAGAAATTATTCACGTTGTGAAGGGAGACGAAAATTTAATAGTCATGGGTGACTGGAATTCGACAGTAGGAAAAGGGAGAAGGAAACATAGTAGGTGAATATGCATTGGGGGTAAGAAATGAAACAGGAATCCGCCTGGTAGAATGTTGCACAGAGCATAACTTAATCATCTTGGTTCAAGAATCATGAAAGAAGGTTGTATACATGGAGGAACCCTGGAGATACTAAAAGGTATCAGATAGATTATATAATGGTAAGACAGAGATTTAGGAACTAGATTTTAAATTGTAAGACATTTCCAGGGGCAGATGTGGACTCTGACCACAATCTATTGGTTATGAACTGTAGATTAAAACTGAAGAAACTGCAAAAAGGTGGGAAATTAAGGAGATGGGACCTGGATAAACTGAAAGAACCAGAGGTTGTACAGAGTTTCAGGGAGAGCATAAGGGAACAATTGACAGGAATGGGGGAAAGAAATACAGTAGACGAAGAATGGGTAGCCTTGACGAATGAAATAGTGAAGGCAGCAGAGGATCAAGTAGGTAAAAAGACGAGGGCTAGTAGAAATCCTTGGGTAACAGAAGAGATACTGAATTTAATTGATGAAAGGAGAAAATACAAAAATGCAGTAAGTGAAGCAGTCAAAAAGGAATACAAACGTCTCAAAAATGAGATCGACAGGAAGTGCAAAATGGCTAAGCAGAGATGGCTAGAGGACAAATGTGAGGATGTAGAGACGTATATCACTAGGAGTAAGATAGATACTGCCTACAGGAAAATTAAAGGGACCTTTGCAGAAAAGAGAACCACTTGCATGAATATCAAGAGCTCATATGGAAACCCAGTTCTAAGCAAAGAAGGGAAAGCAGAAAGGTGGAAGGAGTATATAGAGGGTCTATATAGGGGCGATGTTCTTGAGGACAATATTATGGAAATGGTAGAGGAGGTAGATGAAGATGAAATGGGAGATATGATACTGCGTGAAGAATTTGACAGAGCACTGAAAGACCTGAGTCGAAACAAGGCCCGGGAGCAGACAACATTCCATTAGAACTACTGACAGCCTTGGGAGAGCCAGCCCTGACAAAACTCTACCATCTGGTGAGCAAGATGTATGAGACAGGCGAAATTCTCTCAGACTTCAAGAAGAATATAATAATTCTAATCCCAAAGAAAGCAGGTGTTGACAGATGTGAAAATTACCGAACTATCAGTTTAATACGTCATAGCTGCAAAATACTAACGCGAATTCTTTACAGACGAATGGAAAAACTGATAGAAGCCGACCTCGGGGAAGATCAGTTTGGATTCCGTAGAAATGATGGAACACGTGAGGCAATACTGACCCTACGACTTATATTAGAAGAAAGATTAAGGAAAGGCAAACCTACGTTTTTAGCATTTATACACTTAGAGAAAGCTTTTGACAGTGTTGACTGGAATACTCTCTTTCAAATTCTGAGTGTGGCAGGGGTAAAATACAGGGAGCGAAAGGCTATTTACAATTTGTACAGAAACCAGATGGCAGTTATAAGAGTCGAGGGACATGAAAGGGAAGCAGTTGTTGGGAAGGGAGTAAGACAGGGTTGTAGCCTCTCCCCAATGTTGTTCAATCTGTATATTGAGCAAGCATTAAAGGAAACAAAAGAAAAATTCGGAGTAGGTATTAAAATCCATGGAGAAGAAATAAAAACTTTGAGGTTCGCCGATGACATTATAATTCTGTCAGAGATAGCAAAGGACTTGGAAGAGCAGTTGAACGGAATGGACAGTGTCTTGAAAGGAGGATATAAGATGAACATCAACAAGAGCAAAACAAGGATAAGGGAATGTTGTCGAATTAAGTCGGGTGATGCTGAGGGAATTAGATTAGGAAATGAGACACTTGAAGTAGTAAAGGAGTTTTGCTATTTGGGGAGCAAAATAACTGATGATGGTCGAAGTAGAGAGGATATAAAGCGTAGACTTGCAACGGCAAGGAAAGCGTTTCTGAAGAAGAGAAATTTGTTAACATCGAGTATAGATTTAAGTATCAGGAAGTCGTTTCTGAAAGTATTAGAGTGTAGCCACGTATGGAAGTGAAACATGGACGATAAATAGTTTAGACAGGAAGAGAACAGAAGCTTTCGAAATGTGGTGCTACAGAAGAATGCTGAAGATTAGATGGCTAGATCACATAACTAATGAGGAGGCATTGAATAGAATTGGGGAAAAGAGGAGTTTGTGGCACAACTTGACGAGAAGAAGGGATCGGTTGGTAGGGCATGTTCTGAGTCATCAAGGGATCACCAATTTAGTACTGGAGGGCAGCGTGGAGGGTAAAAATCGTCGAGGGGGACCAAGAGATGAATACACTAAGCAGATTCAGAAGGACGTAGGCTGCAGTACGTACTGGGAGATAAAGAAGCTTGCACAGGATAGAGTAGCATGGAGAGCTGCATCAAACCAGTCTCTCTCAGGACTGAAGCCAAACCAGTCTCTCTCAGGACTGAAGACCACAACAACAACTTCGAACTCACAAAGTTACTCATGAAAAACTGTAAATGAACTGTCTATCTACATACGTAATTTTGTACTGAACCCTCAGAATGCGAGTCCTTCTCGCTCTTAGCCAGGTTTATTTTTTCCTTCCTTTCATTTCGGCCTCCGGATGTCATCCATTCGGCCAGCTATAAACAAATTCTAATGTACGTAAGTGCCACCAGCTTTTGAACTTTTAGTACTATTCCACCTTCTCTATCTTCCTCCGCAGCAGGGTCCTATTATTCTGCCGTGTCTTGAAGTTAAGGGGGGTAGGACGTCAAACTGGCCGACCTGGAGCAGGAGACACACCTCAGGAGATTTTAATTTCCACTGTCTATACTTTTACAAATAAATTCATTAAACTTTGTCAGCATGACCAAGAAAGATTCAGGATTCACATTCATAGCAGTGGAACTTCAAAAACACAACAAAATAATTTTTTATATGTGTAACTTCATCATTTTTTTTACTTACTATTGGCTGCATTTGTTGCTATAGGACACTTTTCTTCATAAGTAAGAGAGGAATTTTTCACAGCATACAAACCATTATGTATTGAACTGGGCCCTCAGTGGTTCACAACTTCACAACCCCACAACAGGGGCCCTATTCTATATCGTTCATACCGATCCGTGCAGTAGGTTATTCTCGGTAGTGACGTCATTTCCGGTTCTTTATCCGAATTTCCTATTCAGTTAGCTACTGAGACCTGTTACCGAACGGTCCTTCCGCCGATTTTTCGACAACTGTAACGAAAGGTTTTGGATTTCGGTATTGCCCTGTCGTTCGGCTAGCTGTGGTTTATTTACACCTATAATTTGTTATTTAAACATATTGAGCGGTTTTAGCTTTGAATTTAGTGATTGTTACGAAAGAATCGCGATAGAGCGCGTTCGGTTGGAAAGTGAGTTCACAATAGACTATTTTCCTTTGTTAGAAATATGGTTAGGTAAGGTAGTTAATGTGAATGATTACAACATCAAAAAAAAAAAAAACTTTTCAGGCAATATTCTCTCAAAATACCCGTTATTTTTATGCAATTAAGAGTTTAAAGATCATTAAATATCAAGACATCGGCTCTGCTTACGTATTACATGAGAGTTAGTTGAAATTACTAGTGACTTCGTGTACTCTTTTCTCCAAATTGTTTACTTATTGATTATCAAAACGCGTTTAAAACTTTTAAATAACAATGGAAAGAAATTTTGTTAAGTCTGATAGAGGAAACCTTTCAAAGTTTCATGCATGTACAACTTACGCCCGCATCATTCGGCAACGAATTCAGCCTGCGTCTCTCTCGACTGGAATTACATAAACCACGCGCCAAAAGCATGCGAATTATAACAGCGAAGTTAGTAAGACGACGAACTAAGCCGGCACAGTAGCTCAGCGTGTTCGGTCAGAGAGCTGGTTGGCCTCTGTAATAAAAAAAAACTGAGTGGAAAGATCAACAAAACGAACTTGAGTGGATGTCATGTGACGTCCGCAACGACCAAACACATCGATCAACAACGAACAAAATGCAAAAACTACCGTGGCAAAGGGCGGAGGTTCGTATACCGATTAATACGAAGATTTTTTTTTCCTCGTGTTTGCTACACATTCTCAGACTTCGTTAATCGTCAAAGTTTAGCATTTTTCTGAAATATTTGTTGTGATTTACACGTAAGTACGCGCTTTATTAGGAACGGGTATCTCCGATTTTGTGACTTCCATAAGCTTAAGAAATTAAAGACGGAATTACTGTGCGTGAAACAACTGACAGTGACATTTATACTACTTCGCGTCACCATTTTTTTTTTTTTTCGGAATACGTAGCCATTTCCGAGAGTGTGATCAGACAGGAATCTCAGGTATGCATTTTTTAAGCCCATTTTATGGAAATTCTCTTGTTTTGGTCCATACTAGTACATCTGAAAAAATGGCTTTGAGCACTATGCGACTTAACTTCTGAGGTCATCAGTCGCCTAGAACTTAGAACTAATTAAACCTAACTAACCTAAGGACATCACACACATCCATGCCCGAGGCAGGATTCGAACCTGCGACCGTAGCGGTCGCTCGGTTCCAGACTGTAGCTCCCAGAACCGCACGGCCACTCCGGCCGGCTACATCTGAAAGTTTTCTACCCTACAGTCTTAGCAAAAAAAGTACCGTTACATGTATTCCACGGTCAATATGTATCACAACGATTTCCACTTATAACTCTAGACCCAGTCGTTTCCGGCACAGGGTCCCTTACCTCAAATTGATGAATTTATCCTTCTCCATCGTCCCTGAAAATCTGTAACGTCATCACGGAATCACATACACAGGCGCTGGCACCAATAACACCGCCGCTCTGTAGTGACGTTGTGTGAACGTTTCCGGACACGAGTTCTAATCCTCATTTTGTTCCTCAAGACACCTTCTACATACTCTCGAAGTTTCTCGGTGTAATTTTGAAACTCCCTGCATATTCTAAATAGTAACGGTCATATAACACTCCCTCGGTATATGCCGAAAGTTACTTTTACGTCAGCACGTTTCTCTTCGTTAAGGAAGAGATACGAAGATGTGTTTACTGTGTGCGCCTCAGTCCATTAAGAAAACTGATCTGATGCTCCCGGTTCTGGGCGCTTCAGTCTGGAACCGCGTGACCGCTACGGCCGCGGGTCCGAGTCCTGCCTCGGGCATGGATGTGTGTGATGTCCTTAGGTTAGTTAGGTTTAAGTATCTCTAAGTTATGGGGGACTGATGACCACAGATGTTAAGTCCCATAGTGCTCAGAGCCAGAGCCATCTGATGCTCCGTACGCTCGTATTTTGATTATTATGCGACAGTGTGGAACTGTGTCTAACACCTTCTGAAAGTCAAGGAGCACGGCATGAAGAAACTGGCCGTTAGTATTTGATCTCTTAGAGAAGCAATGCTACCTGGAATTCACGAGATCATTGTTTGCAGAACCAACGTTGATTTCTAGAGAGGTAATTTTCGGCTTGCACAAATGGCATAGTAAGTGAGCATAAAACGTGTTCCATAATTCTACAATAGACTGACGTCAGTGATATACTGTATGCGTCTATTTGACGATCTTTCTAAAAAACTGGGATGATGTATGAATTTCTGAAATCATTTGAAACATTTCTTTCCTCTAGCGACATGCGGTAGACTGCCGCTCTTTTCCCCTGTTGAGAGATATAGTTGATTTTCTATCTCCCAGTCACTTATTTCGAAATATGGTACGGTTTATTCGTATAACAGTTGAGTGGAAGATGCGTAGTACAATTTTTCTCAGTGAAACATTCTTGTTACAGATCGAAATTAAACACGAAAATTAATATCACTAGCAAAATATACGTGTATTCTTGACATCATAACAATCTAAGTGAGCTAACTGAAGCCCTGAAGACGAAAAAGTACTTCGAATTGTACACTGCCGGATAAAATACTCTAATGGTAAAAGTCACTTAGGATGTCGGGAGGTTTTCGTTGCGTGCAGCCGTAGGTAACGTTTCGCGCGATGAGTCCTGGGAAGTCACCAGGACATGTCATGAGTCAGATGTAGATAGCCAATAACATTCTCGCTCGTAATTTCCTATGTTTCATAAAAAAAGGTGGGTGGAATTTTGTTCTGTTAACTGCTGACTGCGTTGGGCACTGGAAGCGCTGCGATCGGCCACAGTACGACAGTTACACGCCTTCTTGGAAGAAAGGTACAACCGCGAGAAGATTAAGGACTATACCGCACCTGTCCTCTGCAGAACTGACGCTTCACGGGATTTTGTCATCAACTTCAGCACCTCAGCACAGTCCACCCACAACCTTGCCATAAACATAAAGTTGCGCGGGCCATTACACAACCCACCCGCCGTACACAGCCGGCTGCCAGCTCCATTTGATTCCTCCACCTAACATCTCTCCTACGTAACTGCCTCCAAGAATTCCACTTAGTGTTACTGTGTTTTACTTGTACAGAGGTTCCACGGACCCATCTGAGTGGCCAGGATGCCTCTCATTGTGTTATTAAACAAATAAAGTGATAATTTACTTCGTACCTTACGCGCAAAAACAACAAACCATCGCCTGCCGCTGTGGCCCAGCGGTTCTAGGCGCTTCAGTCTGGAAACGCGCTGCTGCTACGGTCGCAGGTTCAAATCCTGCCTCGGGCATGGTTGTGTGTGATGTCCTTAGGTTAGTTAGGTTTAAGTAGTTCTAAGTTCTAGGGGCCTGATGACCTCGATGTTAAGTCCCCACAGTGCTCAGAGCCATTTGAACCAACAAAATATCAAAGATGATCACTCTTGAGTTCACAGCGCGCGCACACACACACACACACACACACACACACACACACACACACACACACACACACACACGTTCTATTGGGTTAAAATTAACCACATCATCGGAATTTTCGGCAGAATGGAAAATAAGATATACAAGCACCTTAAGCACCTTATTACAATGACGAGTGTATTTCTCGAGGTGCGATGCACATCAGTCCATTGCAACAATTGTATTTTCGTGTTGAGATTCCTTGGCTTCACCAACTTACAAGCAAGTTTTCACATTATAAACTAACCTAGGCCTCAGGGTAGTAAGCTACAGGTCAGTCTGTCAGGCATATCTTTTTTTCTTCTCCACTCACCGACGAAATGCGAAATTTTGTAACAGAAACTAACATAATAACCAGATAGGTAAGAGAAATTCTGGCTGTCTTCACGTGGAAAATAATGCTATTACCTGGTATCTTCAGCCGAAAGAAATCATAAGATTCAGTGATTCTCACTGGATGCCCTAACCTATGAGTCAGACTAAGCTACAGGTCAGTCTGCTAAGCACATCTAGTTTTTGCCAGTCACCAAAGAAGTACGGAAATTAATAAGCAACATTAAAAATCATAATAACCGGATCAGTAAAGGTAAATCTGGCTCTCTTCACATCGAAAATTATTAGATTCAGCTATTCTCATTGGCAACCCTATACTATCAACCGACTGACTACAACCATCGTCAACAAATTGTCAACATCAGCAAGCAGAGCAAGAGCCGTCGACACCGCAAGTGTACTTCAGCCATCGTCACTGTGGCTACCATGAAACTTTCAGAAAAATTAGGATAGAAGAGGAAGTAAGATGTCATCTAAATCTGTACTCTGCAAAGCACTGGGAAGTGCATGTCGGAATGTTCTTAGCTAAACTGCACAAAAAGCTCTAAAAATGAAGTCTTTATCCCGGGCTGTTCCTATCATCTCGCCGAGGCCCTTTAGTTTCCGGAGCGACATTCTGCTGATATGTGACTGGGTGGTTGTTGCTACTTTATTGTATTAATGCAATTGTTACGTACATATGTGAAACATCAATAATTAGTAGCACCAGCAACAACACTGTACTTACGAATGAGAGGTGAACTGCTGGTGTGTCGGTAAGCCAAGAGCAGAAGGCCCAGCCGCGTAGCACTATTGCGAGACTGTTGCGCGCCTGTATCACGCCAGAGCGCTGCTGCTTTTGAACAGCGCGACACCGCTGCACAGAGCGGCCGCCGAGTACAATGCGCCGCGTTTAACAGCCACGCAGTAACCGCAAGGCACCGACCTTGCGTGAAGCAGACTCTTCCTCAGTGCGAGAACGCCCCACCTACTCGTAATCAACGTGAAGCTTGGTCCAGGGCCACAAATTGTTAGGGGTGGTGGTATAAAAAAAAAATTAAAAAAAATAAAAAAAAAGAGAGAGAGAGAGTAAGACAAGCCGCGGAAGCTCCAGGTCGTGAAAATTTAAGTAAACATAAGCACTGAGTCTACACAGCACACCGTGATGTTCCGTGTTGCGTTAAGCGCAGCGCGAAGCTATCCCTGTACTGAACAGACCTCACACTCTTTTAAGGCGCAGGTGATCATGGATGACAACAGTGAGAGCGAGTGCGATTTTATCTCTTTTCTCGCATTTTATCCGTTTTAACCACATTCGTTTCTACTAATTTCGTAAGGTTCAAACGGCTCTGAGGACTATGGGACTCAACATCTGAGGTCATCAGTCCCCTAGAACTTAGAACTACTTAAACCTAACTAACCTAAGGACATCATACACATCCATGCCCGAGGCAGGATTCGAACCTGCGACCGTAGCAGTCCCGCGGTTCCGGACTGCAGCGCCTAGAACCGCACGGTCACCACGGCCGGCCCCCTTTTCCTGTTCCAGTCGCGTATGGTTCGCGGGAAGAACGGCTGCTGGTAAGCGAGGCCTGCGTGTGACCTCGAAGTTCTCTAATTTTATCTTCGTGGGCTTTTCGCGAGATTTGCGTAGGAGGAAGCAATACGTTGGTTGACTCTTCTAGGAACGCACGCTCTCGGAACAGTGGACTACATCGTGATGATGCAGAACGCCCCTCTTTGCAGCGTCTGCCGCTGGGGCTGACTGAGCATCTCCGTGATGCTTTTGCGTTTTCTGAGTCAACCTCTAACAAAACATACTGCTCTTCTTTTGATCTTCTCTACTGCCTCTACAAATCCTGTCTTGTGTAGACCTCAGAGTGACGAGGGATATTCAAATATTGGTCGAAGGAGTGTTTTGTAAGCTACCTCTTTTGTTGATGGACTGCATTTCCTGCGGATTCTTCTAATGAATCTCAATCTGCCATCTGCCTTAGCCGCGATTAATAGTAAGTGGGCCTTTCACTTCAAACTGCTCCGTACACACACTCGTAGATATTTCATGAAAGCAACCGTTTCCAGTGACTGTTCTGCAATCGTATGATCACACAATAAAAAAAGGACCTTTCTATATACGTACCAGCAATACCATCGATGTTATGGTGAGGGTCAAGTGCTACTCCCTGCACCAAGGTCGATCCTCTGCAGGTCTTGCTGCATCTCGCTACAGTTTTCTAGCTTTGCGGCTTGTCTGTATACTACAGCACCATCCCCGAAAAACCGCATGGAACTTTCAATGTTAAATACTACGCCATTCACATATATTGTGAAAAGTAATGATGTTATAACACTTCCTAGGGGCACGCCCGACATTACTTTTACGTCTGGAGACTACTCTCCCTTCAGAATGACATTGTGTGTTCTGCTTGCTAGAAATTCCTCAATGTGATCACACAGCTGGTCTGATATTCCGTACGCTCGTATTTTGTTGATTGGGCAGCGGTGCGGAACGGTATCGAAAGCCTTCCGGACAATACCTGTCTACAAATAGAATGGTTCAAGGTGCACTCTCCTCTTCGTCCTTGGTTGCTTGTCTACAAATATTGAAGTTCAAGGTACACTCCCCTCTTCGTTCTGTGACGGTTGTGTAGTAATGCTGATGTTCAGGGTTCACTCCTCTCTTGGTCTCGCGAATGTTGTCTACACATAGAGACGTTTAGGGACGACACCCCTCTTCGTCTTACAATGTTTGCCTACACACAGACAGGTTCAGGGTTCACTCCTCTCTTCGACCTGCAATGTTTGTCTGTAAATAGAGAGGTTCAGGGTTCACTTCCTTCTTCGTACTAGATGTTAGGAAGGTTCGTCATACACTCCACCCTTCGCCCTACCATGTTTACACTATTTTAATACCTATATAATATTCTTGACAAACCGATGGACGGAAAAAAGATAGATACGCCTCTGTGTAGGTCCTAGTTTCACTACGTTTACAATTATGGTTTGTGCATTACACATACAGGGTGTTACAAAAAGGTACGGCCAAACTTTCTGGAAACATTCTTCACACACAAAGAAAGAAAATATGTTATGTGGACATGTGTCCAGAAACGCTTACTTTCAATGTTAGAGCTCATTTTATTACTTCTCTTCAAATCACGTTAATCATGGAATGGAAACACACAGCAACAGAACGTACCAGCGTTACTTCAAACACTTTGTTACAGGAAATGTTCAAAATGTCCTCCGTTAGCGAGGATACATGCATCCACCCTCCGTCGCACGGAATCCCTGATGCGGTGATGCAGCCCTGGAGAATGACGTATTGTATCACAGCCGTCCACAATACGAGCACGAAGAGTCTCTACATTTGGCTGGCTCTGAGCACTATAGGACTTAACTTCTGAGGTCATCAGTCCCCTAGAACTTAGAACTACTTAAACCTAACTAACTTAAGGACATCACACACATCCATGCCCGAGGCAGGATTTGAACCTGCGACCGTAGCGGTCCCGCGGTTCCAGACTGTAGCGCCTAGAACCGCGCGGCCACTTCGGCCGGCTCTACATTTGGTACCGGGGTTGCGTAGACAAGAGCTTTCAAATGCCCCCATAAATGAAAGTCAAGAGGGTTGAGGTCAGGATAGCGTGGAGGCCATGGAATTGGTCCGCCTCTACCAATCCATCGGTCACCGAATCTGTTGTTGAGAAGCGTACCAACACTTCGACTGAAATGTGCAGGAGCTCCATCGTGCATGAACCACATGTTGTGTCGTACTTGTAAAGGCACCTGTTCTAGCAGCACAGGTAGGGTATCCCGTATGCAATCATGATAACGTGCTCCATTGTGCGTAGGTGGAAGAACATGGGGCCCAATCATGACATCACCAACAATGCCTGCTCAAACGTTCACAGAAAATCTGTGTTGATGACGTGATTGCACAATTGCGTATGGATTCTCGTCAGCCCACACATGTTGATTGTGAAAATTTACAATTTGATCACGTTGGAATGAAGCCTCATCCGTAAAGAGAACATTTGCACTGAAATGAGGATTGACGCATTGTTGGATGAACCATTCGCAGAAGTGTACCCGTGGAGGCCAATCAGCTGCTGATAGTGCCTGCACACGATGTACATGGTACGTAAACAACTGGTTCTCCCGTAGCACTCTCCATACAGTGACGTGGTCAACGTTACCTTGTACAGCAGCAACTTCTCTGACGCTGACATTAGGGATATCGTCAACAGCACGAAGAATTGCCTCGCCCACTGCGGGTGTCCTCGTCGTTCTAGGTCTTCCCCAGTCGCGAGTCATAGGCTGTAATGTTCCGTGCTCCCTAAGACGCCGATCAATTGCTTCGAACGTCTTCCTGTCGGGACACCTTCGTTCTGGAAATCTGTCTCGATACAAACGTACCGGGCCACGGCTGTTGCCCCGTGCTAATCCATACATCAAATGGGCATCTGCCAACTCCGCATTTGTAAACATTGCACTGACTGCAAAACCACGTTCGTGATGAACACTAACCTGTTGATGCTACGTACTGATGTCCTTGATGCTAGTACTGTAGAGCAATGAGTCGCATGTCAACACAAGTACCGAAGTCAACATTACCTTCCTTCAATTGGGCCAACTGGCTGTGAATCGAGGAAGTGCAGTACATACTGACGAAACTAAAATGAGCTCTTACATGGAAATTAAGCGTTTCCGGACACATGTCCACATAACATCTTTTCTTTATTTGTGTGTGAGGAATGTTTCCTGAAAGTTTGGCCGTACCTTTTTGTAACACCCTGTATATGGAATGAACTAACAAGGAAAACTCGCTATTGCGTTCCCCTCAGATTTAGTGGTAAAAATGGCACAGTTCAAAACTGAACATAGATCAAATATGAAAACAGGAAGAAAGTTTACTGAACTGTGAAGAAAGATGCAAAATAGAAACAATGAACGATCTAGAGTGAAAATGTGGAACATCGAGCGAAATGCAAGAACGACGACGTCGTGGTTCTGTGGATACGGCGTTGGACTACGGAATAGGAGATCCGTGTTCACATCTCTCAAGTGCCCCAGCTTTTTTTTTTTTTTTTTAATAAAATTATGAACTTTCCGTCCGGTCATTGACGTGTCTGTTCTCCTTCTGTAGTCTTGGTAATTGTCATACTGTACACTGGTTGTAGAAAATGAGTCACGTGGAAGGAATATATTACCGTCCCACGTAAATGCGATGAATAGTGAGAGCAGGCGAGATACCGCGTAGACCTCTCACAAAAATGAAAACAACAAATAAATGGGTGTGAATTATGTTACAACGAAGGAATTCAAGAGTCGAAGCTCGCATAACAGAACGCAGGAGTCATAACATGTTGTATGAGTAGGACAGATACGACGTACGTACATCTCAGGTCCCTTTCTTACACCTCGCTGTTACAAACGGACGTTACACCATGTCACAGACACTAATTTGAGTACAGCGAACAGATACGTCAATGACCGGACCGCAACTTCATTATTTTGCGAAAAGAATTGGGGTGCGAGGGAGATTCAAACACGGACCTCCCGTTTCGTAGTCTTTGTTTTCTTTTTTGAATATTCATTTATTTATTGACAAAAAAGTCTGCCATTTCCATGACTTGTCTCTGGAAAAAAGAAAATGAACACAAAGTCATAGTTCTGTAACAAACATATGCAGAGTCGATACTCTGCTGACGCCGCCGCTCCATCCTCATGGCATGTCTTCCCGTAATGTCGTGTAGGTACCGTTATCTGCTCATCTCCTATGTGTGAATGTATCAAATGTATCTCCTGCGATGAATAATCCAGCTATGGGGCGGATCGTGGAAGATGCTCTGGAAGAAGTCCTAAAAGTAGTGACTGTACATAGGGTTCTTCACAGATAAAGGGAGCCGACAGCACCCTGTGTTCCCAGCCGGTAGTCCAACACCGAGACTGCACAACCACCACGCCGTGGCTACTCAAATTCGCTCGACGTTGCACATCTTTAGCTCGTACCGTTTACTGTTTCCATTTTGCTTCTGTTTTCGCAGTTCAGTACACCTTCTTCCTGTTTTCATTCTTGATCTGGGTTCAGTTTCTGAGGGGCTATCCGCTGGGCCATCTTAGCAGTAAATCTGAGGGGGTTCGATGAGGAGTTTGCCTTGTAAAATTCTTCTTGACTCGTTCTGGGATGACTGATATCGAAATTTGATGCTAATCTCAATCCTTTTCATCAAATAATATCTTTAGCTACTGTTCAGTTTATTAGCTACCTCTGCATGACTAAACGTTATTTACATATACAGGGTGCGTCAAAAAAATGTATACACACTTTGGACTGTCATAGACAGTTTATTTCCCGTTCTACAAGGTTAAATATCTGTGAGAAAGTAACGTTATGTTTCTTCAACAGGTGGCAGTAGTGGCAAGGAAGTAACTGCAACATGGCGGACGTGCGTTTGAGCTTTGAAGCGCGGAAGCAGATAATTAAGTGATACTGGAAGTTTGAGAATGTAGCTGCGGAAGTTTGAGAATGTAGCTGCGGTTCGAAGTCAGCGGAGAAGTGAGTATGGTACAGAACCACCTTCAAGGTTAACAATTACACGTCTACGAGACAAATTCGAAATTCATGGAACAGTGTGTGATGTGCATAAAGGTCGATCAGGGCGACCTCGTACAGCTACAAGTGATGATTCCACAACTGCGGTCTTGAAACTGTTTCAGCGTTCGCCTCAAAAATCTTCAAGGCAAGCGGCACGTGAGAGTAATGTAAGTGCTAGTAGTGTGCTACGCATTCTCAAAAAAAGGCAAGTTTCGTGTGTACATTCCAAGGCTGGTGCAACAGCTAAGTGACGACGATCCAGATCGAAGGTTAGAATTTTGTGAATGGGTTCAGGAGATGGTGAGACGTGAACCGGGATTTATGGGTAGCATAATTTGGTCGGATGAAGCCCAATTCAAACTCAGTGGAACTGTCAATAGGCACAATTGTGTGTACTGGGCTGAAGATAATCCTCACAAATCTGCTGTAAATGTGTGGTGTGGTTTGTCTGCAAGGGGACTCATTGGGCCTTTCCGCTTTGAAGGTATACTGGAGAAACGTACCTAACAATGCTTTCTCGCTTCCCACGCCCGGGTTCCCGGGTTCGATTCCCGGCGGGGTCGGGGATTTTCTCTGCCTCGTGATGGCTGGGTGTTGTGTGATGTCCTTAGGTTAGTTAGGTTTAAGTAGTTCTAAGTTCTAGGGGACTCATGACCATAGATGTTAAGTCCCATAGTGCTCAGAGCCATTTGAACCATTTTTTAACAATGCTTGCTGACTCCATATTCCCTGCCACTCGTGCATTATGCGGTAATGATGAGTTTTATTTCCAACAAGATGGCGCCCCGCCGCAGTATCGTAGGGACGTACGGGCATACCTGGATCACAATGTGCCAGGCCAGTGGATAGGATGCAGGGGACCAATCGAGTTTCCTACACGCTCTCCAGACCTCACGCCGCTCGATTTCTTCTTACGGGGCACAGTAAAAGATGAGGTGTACAAACGTAAACCACATAACCTGGACACACTTTGGAATGAGATTCAGGCAGCGTGCGCAGAAATCTCATTGGACACTTTGGTACGATGTACGGAATCAGTGGTGACTCGTACTCAGAAATGTATTGATACTGAAGGCCGCCAGTTTGAACATTAATCACATTTGCAAAGTACGTTTATTTTTCCAATTGGACTTTAAACTTTCCATTTGCAGAAATGTAACATTGTAGAACGGGAAATAAATGTTCTATGACGCTTCAAAGTGTGTATACATTTTTTTACGCACCCTGTATTTTTAACATTACGCTTTTTTATGTATGCGTGTAACTCTTGGTTTTAACATAAATTTGTGCTGGATAATGATCTTTGGCTGAAACGGATCGTACAGTAAAGAATAAATGGAAGAACAGTGTAAGGTATTATATGATGTCGTTTCCACAATTTATAAAAGCTAGGAACACAGCCAGCAAAAAACGTATTTGCAAGTCTTTTTCATCATCTTTATATGCCATTTCTTTTTCACCACTACTCTCATCTGCACGAATGAAATGTCACTGAGACTGTCACCAGACATCCTAGCGACACTGGTATTCGCTACAAATGTCAGTCGTCTTCGACTCTATCTACACCTTTTCCCCAGCCAAAGCAGCACTAGTTTGTTTTACCCGTAGTATTTTTTCCTACATAATGCGTCGCATATGTGCTAAACTTGGTTGGAATTTCTAAGAGCGCTCCAAGCTAAGCTTGCATGTAGCCTTCTTCTCTTCCTTGAAGCTCCGTCTGCCTTCCTTACGAGAGCCGGAGCTGTCCCTGACCTACAAACAAAATTGCAGGTAATGAGTTATGAGTACCACATTGGGTTTATGTTACCCAAAACTTACGAGAATGATATCTTACACTGTCCCCATCCCAAGATGTTAAATTCCAAGAGCGCCGTCACCAACCAACCCAGCAACCCGGGACTATGAATTCGACTCTAACTTAATTTGTCTTTCATTATTTTTACATGTCGCTACCTTCAAACTCAGGCCCCTTAATAATGCCAAGAATGTCTTATACAATAGCAAATTTTGCAGATTAACCACGTCGCACCCAGACAGAAAAAAGTGATGCAAGTCAAAAAACTGCTATTTTTAGTTTTTGTCGCGGAAAAATACGTGTGAAGCGCCCCAACGTACACGAAAAAGGCCACATCTCTGCCTCGCAATTTGTGCGCAGATGTGTAACCTCCGTTGTCGATCCTTTATCATGCGCCACATGAAGGACAATGTCACTTCAGCGTTGCTGCGGGCAGGTGAGCGTCGGTCATTTACGAAGAGCGGCACATTCTGAGTTGTGACACTTTTCACGTATAAGGTAAGTTGAATGTAATTGTTAATATCATTGGTTATTGCAGTGTCAATGTTTATACAATGTCTGTATCTTACATTACAATGTCCTTCGCACATGCATATATGTCTGAAGGAAAGACACTGTTTTGACGATTGCAGCTGTTGTAAATATTACAAAATTTCGTGCGTTGCACGTACAAGGAAAAAATGGACATTTCTGCTATAAAGAAACTTCGTATTGCACGTCTTTTCTGCATTATATAAGCCCATTTATGATTCTATGTTTTCGCAAATTGTGTTCCTTAGAATGTACCTAATTGTTGTTCCTTACTACATTGTATTAATTTTCATAAATTCTGTATTTTTCTAAAGCAATAATTTCAACTCTTTTTAATTTTTTATTTTACCTTAAGTACTAATTTTTCGTGATGGAGGTTAGAATGTCGTATTGTATTACAGTAAATAAAAAAAGGAGTATATTATTTGTAATGGAAAAGTGGCAAAAACATTAAAAGAAAGGTCATAACGGAAACAAAAAAGTTTTTAGAAAAGCAAGAAAAGTTACACAACTCAAAAAATTAATTAATAATTACCTGATAACGAGTACAGAACTACATGTCCATATTACTGTCGTATAGACTACATGGTGATTGTTTCCACCGTGTACAAACTCTACGCATTGATCTGTGAGAGAATATGGAACGAAAAGGTCTAATGAACTTACGTCCGGAAATGCATGGTTTCCATGCTAGAGACCATTTATTCAATCTTACTTTGTTACAGAGACTGCGGTCTAATACGTGCTGTATCATGCAGCCACGGCTACAGTACGCATGATTACCTCCTAGAGAGGTTGTTGTGTCTGATTCACTTCTCTTGTTGACTCACCTTGTAGTAGATGTGCTACAGAGACTGGCACGGCTAGAGCACGCATGATTACCTCCTAGAGAGGTTGTTGTGTCTGATTCACTTCTCTTGCTGACTCACCTTGTAGTGGATGTGCTACAGAGTTGTACACAGCGGTTCACACGGAAAGGCAAATGACAACAGGCGGCGCGCAGCAAGGTTGTATCAGGAGACCTATCCCCGCCACCAATAACCATAGCATTCAATGTTTGCAACAGTGTTTCGCCGTTTGTCTGAGACAGGATCTTTTCTGGAAGAAGAAAAGCATGAACGACTTACCCGAAATGTTCAGACACCAGACTTGGAGGAAAATGTGATCAACACTGTGGAAGGCGACCGCCGTGTCAGTACCAGGCAGTCGGCCCGCCCGCACAGGGCAACACAGACGAACGAGCGGACCATTCTCCATGACAATTTTTGCTACCCTTATCACTTACAGCGTGTGCAGGGCTTAATAGCTACAGAATTTCCACATCGGGAGCAGTTTTGTCACCGGTTTCTTCACCAGGCAACCGCGATTCCCGGATTTGTGTCATCCATCCTATTCACAGATGAGGCAACTTTTACGCGGAGTGCTATCTTCAGCTTTCGTAACAGTCACCCGTGGGACAGTATGCAGAACCCCCACGGTATGGTGACAGCGAATCATCACCATCAGTGCAGCCGGAATGTGTGGCCCAGCATAATTGGCGACCGTATTTTGGGACCAGTCTTCCTTCCAAGTCTCCTAACAGGCCGTTACTATCAGCGTTTCTTGATGGAGACTTTGCCTTCCCTGCTGGAAGAAGTGCCATTGATGACTCGAAGGATTATTTTGCTGCTGCATGACGGTTAACGGCCGGACGCATCTCAGTCCTGTCTTCCCTTGTCGATGATCCAACGAGGGGGTCCGATTGCACGGCCTGCTCGTTCACCTCGTTCACCGGATATCAACCCGTACTATTTCTGGTTATGGGGCCACCTCAAAAGTATCGTACGACCAGAGCCCACTCCAGATGTGGAGGCACTGGAGTAGCGTATTCATGTTGCCTTTGACACTGTTTGGGTGGTGCCTGGCCGATGTGAACATGCGAGACAGAACATACTGCGACGCCTGCACGCGTGCGTTGAGACACATGGAAACCATTTTCGGCACATACTGTAATCGTTGCTGCATGGTACGGCGCGTATTAGACCGCAGACTCTGTAACTATGTATTACTGAATAAATGGTCTCTAGCATGGGAACCATGCATTTCCTCACATAATTTAATTAGATCTTTATTGTTTCATATCCTCTCATCGATCAATCCCTGGAGTTTGTACACGGCGGAAAAAATCACTCTGTAAAATGGAATTTACCACCAAAATTACTTACTTGAAACTCAAAGGACGCTTATATTATTTCAATATAAGTTTTAAAGAATTCTTTAAATCTAATTTTCTCTTGTATTGCATTTTTAGTTGTCTGTTCTTGCGAGCGTGTGATATGTGTACCAAATTTCGTTGAAATTGCTCCAAGTGTTCCAGAATTATGCTGAAACATACACACATATCCACTTTTATATATCTAGACTGCATTTCGTTACGGAGAGAGTCACCTGTCATGTACGAGGTGATCACCAGGAGAATTGACGCGTCATTCATTGAATACTTAAGCGGTTGCCTTGACCGGCGAGGTGCGCGGGGGTCGTGCAGATGGCAGTAGAGCTTGACTTTACGATGAGAGGAAAGTTACGCGGTTGTCAGTCGGGAGAGAGACTGCCATAGAGCTCATACAGTTTTCCAGCCAGTAAGTACACTCACGCTCATAAATTAAGAATAATGCTGATACATGGTGAATCAATGCCCTGGTGGGCGGTTCGCAGGTTTAAATCACCTCGGCGAATGACCATGCGGTGCACAGAGGACCTGGCAGCAGCCCACATACGCAGAGGTGTGTTGGTGCATGTCAGAGAACTTACGGTGCAGCGAGTAAATGTGCAGACGTTTTCAGACGTGTTAATGGTGACTGTGTGTTGAAAAAGTCTCAAAGAACACATACTGATGACGTTATGAGGGGTAGAATACTAGGGCACTGGAGGCTGGTCAAACACAGCAAGTCGTAGCATGGGCCCTCCATGTGCCACACAGTGTGACCTCAAGATCATGGCAACGATTCCAGAAGACAGGAAACGTGTCCAGGCGCTACAGTACGGGACCTCCACAGTATGCAACACCACAAGAAGACCGATACCTCACCATCAGTGCCTGCAGACGGCCACGGAGTACTGCTGGTACAGACACACAGTCTACAGACGACTGAACAGACATGGTTTATTCGCTTATTCGCCCGGACACCTGTAAGGTGCATTCCATTGACCCCTGGTTACAGGAGAGCCCGGTGTCAAGAATACAGCACATGGCTACTGGAACAATGGTCCCAGGTTACGTTCACGGACGAGTCCAAGAATAGTCTGAACAGTGATTCTCGCCGTGTTTTCATCTGGCGTGAACCAGAAACCAGGTACCAACCTCTTAATGTCCTTGAAAGGGACCTGTATGGAGGTCGTGGGTTGATGGTGTGGGGTGGGATTATGATTGGTGCAAGTACACCCCTGCATGTCTTTGACAGAGCAACTGTAACAGGTATGGTGTATCGGGACGTCATTTTGCACCAGTATGTCCGCATTTTCAGGGTTGCAGTGGGTCCCAGCTTCCTCCTGATGGATGATAACATACGGTCCCACCGAGCTGCCGTCGTGGAGGAGTACCTTGAAACAGAAGATATTAGGCAAATGGAGTGGCCTGCCTGTTCTCCAGACGTAAACCCCATCGAGCACGTCTGGGATGCTCTCGGTCGACGTATCGCTGCACGTTTTCTAACCCCTACGACACTTCAGGAGCTCCGACAGGCACTGGTGCAAGAATGGGAGGCTATATCCCAGCAGCTGCTCGACCACGTGATCCAGAGTATGCCAACCCGTTGCGCGGCCTGTGTACATGTACATGGTGATCATATCCCATATTGATGTCGGGGTGCATGCGCAGGAAACAGTGGTGTTTCGGGACAGTTTTCTCAAATTATCACCAATACCGTGGACTTAAAGATCTGTGTCGTGTGTGTTCCCTACGTGCCTATGCCATTATTTTGTGTAGTGCCACGATGTGTGGCACCACATTCTGCAATTATCCTTAATTTATGAGCATGAGTGTAGTATTTGCATACATCATCGAACAGTTTGGACTTGCTTTCAACCTAGGTAAATCTGACAGCAGCACTTAATATGTCGTTCTCCTAAAAAGGCTGTTACTGAGCAGAAATAAGTCAAGCGTGAGCTTCCCACGCCGTTGTTCATTCATGTGCGTGATCCGAGGCTTGTGCGTGTGTTGCGGCGTTAAAAGGCCACCTCTGACGTCAGCATGGCGTGTCCCTCTTTATGGATCGCCGACCACAAGGTTCGCAGAATACTAGCGATGTTCACACATCTTCCAAACTTCTAGTCATCTTTTCATAGCAGTAGTGATATCGTTCATCCATCGGATCGCCACCTTGATACTACACCGAATGTTGTCTGTGAAGTGCAGTGCCGAAATATGTTGGCAAATCAAACAGTTTGCAAATTATAGAAAAACACAAACCGCGTGTCCCAGGAGGAATGGTAAATATTGAGCGATATGACAGAAACTATCATTGAAAGCGAAAACGTCTTGGAAGTATGAACTCTAAAATGCATATCTCAGGCGCTATGAGCACTTGTTCAGTATGAGAGATATGTTTCACAGTAGGGAAGAGGAACAAGTGCTCATAGCCAGTGGCGGCTGCTGCGTAGCAGCACAAGATCACGTGAACACCTTAACTTTGGAAACCTTGCGGCCGGCCGTTGTGACCGAGCGGTTCTAGGTGCTACAGTCTGGAACCGCGCGACCGCTACGGTCGCAGGTTTGAATCCTGCCTCGGGCATGGATGTATGTGATGTCCTTAGGTTAGTTAAGTTTAAGTAGTTCTAAGTTATAGGGGACTGATGACCTCAGAAGTTAAGTCCCATAGTGCTCAGAGCCATTTGAACCATTTTGACACCTTGCGGATTTCTTGGTTATTTTTCTTTGAATGTTGTTAAACGTAACATAGATGCTGCAATCTGAAAGATCCGACGCCTAAATCTAGTGCACTACTACTCCTCTAGACTTCGAGAACTTGGCATCGATCTTCAGTTGTACAGGTTTAAGGAGCTTTTGCGCATGCGCGACTGGGGTGACGTAATTACCTCACGGCGTAAGTACAAATGGATTTGTTTGTCAACGTGCACCATTCCCTCATCACTCAACAGCAAGTTCACGTCATTGGTACCAGATGGTAGCACACTGCGGCACGCTTACTCTTATCCCCATTGCCTCGGCATAAATCCCGCTAGATGATAGCACACTCCTCAGATATGCCAAGTCACTCACTTTACAGTAAAATTAGATCGGACGTTAGTATATGTTGTAGTTATACTAACAGAAAAACCTGTTTTGAGAGTTTCTGAATCAGTTGTAGTATATTAAGTCTTCAACTTCGTCCTACAGTAATCCATTTGAGACACTGAGAATCAGAAGGGTCTACAGCACATCATCGTCGATTGTGAGATTATAATATTCATCCATGATTCTGAAATGCGTTCGTCGTATGTTGAGTCAGGTTTATCCGTACTGTATGTATGAAAATTCACGAAAATCTGTTATCACTGGTTTCTCTGATATTCACTTAAATGTGGGCTCGACGACAGTGTGCTTTTGTGCTTTAGACCTTATGGATCTCAGCGCTTCATTTGTATTCTACTCAAGTGGCCACGATGCTAGACGTTACTACCTGATTTTAATCATTTCCATAAACGGCAGTTTGCGTTTGGAGTTGGTTATTTACTGTGCAGGGATCGGCTTTCGAATGCAGCGTTACATGAACTGTGTTGAATCTATTTTAAATGCTAACAGAAAGTAAGACTGAGGATTGGCCAGAGTCGTCCGTAGCTTGCTCAGTTGCCGGCACGGTAGCTCAGCGTGTTCTGTCAGAAGGTTAGCTGTCTTCTGTAATAAACAAACTCAGTGAATGGATGAACAATGAACAATGCAACTAACAAAATGGGATAAAAGAAGTCGGTAAAGCAGTTGCCCGCGAAAGGCAAAGGTCCTGAGTTCGTGTCTAGGTCTGGCTCACAGTTTCAATCTGCCAAGAAGTTTCGTATCAACGCACACTACTCTGCAAAGTGAAAATCTTATTGTGGGAACAGAAAAATAAATTACCAAGAAAAGTTCGTCGCAAAGGAACAAGGGCTCTGAAACCAGATCATTTGGTTGAGAGAGTGACGAAATCAAAGAGCGTGACTACAAGTGAACATCTAACAAAGAGATTTACAATTAGATAAGTTATTGTTTGAGTGCAACGTAAGAATATCTTTCAACCAGGAAATGAATTAGTGGACTAGTGCATCTCTTAAAGGATCTTGTACGTTTGTCCGAAAAAATGGAAAAGCATGAAAACTCCAACTTACACAAATGTGAAACGGAAAGTTGCGAAAGCTTTCACATTATTTCGATCTTGCCCTAAACTGTACTTAATTATGTACACAAAAAATTCCACAGAAAATTCTTTCTTTTCTCAGCTAAGTTATGCATATTATTATTATTATTATTATTATTATTATTATTATTATTATTTCCTTCACTTTCTCAGACGTTAAGTCCGGTTAAAAATGGAGTGACGCGGACCTTGATCAAGCGTCACTTCCTTTTAACTGTACGGTATGTGTTATATTGCATTTAGGAACTTTCGGGTAATTGAACATGTATCAATAATTACGGATTTCTGTAGTTGTATATATATGTTTGGATGTAGCTGTATTGCATTGATGTACTGGTGGATATTGTGTGGTATGACTCCTGTAGTTGATAGTATAATTGGTATGATGTCAACTTTATCCTGATGCCACATGTCTTTGACTTCCTCAGCCAGTTGGATGTATTTTTCAATTTTTTCTCCTGTTTTCTTTTGTATATTTGTTGTATTGGGTACGGATATTTCGATTAGTTGTGTTAATTTCTTCTTTTTATTGGTGAGTATGATGTCAGGTTTGTTATGTGGCGTTGTTTTATCTGTTATAATGGTTCTGTTCCAGTATAATTTGTATTCATCATTCTCCAGTACATTTTGTGGTGTATACTTGTATGTAGGAACGTGTTGTTTTAAAAGTTTATGTTGTAAGGCAAGCTGCTGATGTATTATTTTTGCGACATTGTCATGTCTTCTGGGGTATTCTGTATTTGCTAGTATTGTACATCCGCTTGTGATGTGATCTACTGTTTGTATTTGTTGTTTGCAAAGTCTGCATTTATCTGTTGTGGTATTGGGATCTTTAATAATATGCTTGCTATAATATTTGGTGTTTATTGTTTGATCCTGTATTGCAATCATGAATCCCTCTGTCTCACTGTATATATTGCCTTTTCTTAGCCATGTGTTGGATGCGTCTTGATCGATGTGTGGCTGTGTTAGATGATACGGGTGCTTGCCATGAAGTGTTTTCTTTTTCCAATTTACTTTCTTCGTATCTGTTGATGTTATGTGATCTAAAGGGTTGTAGAAGTGGTTATGAAATTGCAGTGGTGTAGCCGATGTATTTATATGAGTGATTGCCTTGTGTATTTTGCTAGTTTCTGCTCGTTCTATAAAGAATTTTCTTAAATTGTCTACCTGTCCATAATGTAGGTTTTTTATGTCGATAAATCCCCTTCCTCCTTCCTTTCTGCTTAATGTGAATCTTTCTGTTGCTGAATGTATGTGATGTATTCTATATTTGTGGCATTGTGATCGTGTAAGTGTATTGAGTGCTTCTAGGTCTGTGTTACTGCATTTCACTACTCCAAATGAGTAGGTCAATATTGGTATGGCATAAGTATTTATAGCTTTTGTCTTGTTTCTTGCTGTCAATTCTGTTTTCAGTATTTTTGTTAGTCTTTGTCTATATTTTTCTTTTAGTTCTTCTTTAATATTTGTATTATCTATTCCTATTTTTTGTCTGTATCCTAGATATTTATAGGCATCCGTTTTTTCCATCGCTTCTATGCAGTCGCTGTGGTTATCCAATATGTAATCTTCTTGTTTAGTGTGTTTTCCCTTGACTATGCTATTTTTCTTACATTTGTCTGTTCCAAAAGGCATATTTATATCATTGCTGAATCCTGTTATCTTTAGTAATTGGTTGAGTTGTTGATTTGTTGCTGCCAGTAGTTTTAGATCATCCATGTATAGCAAATGTGTGATTTTGTGTGGGTATGTTCCAGTAATATTGTATCCATAATTTGTATTATTTAGCATGTTGGATAGTGGGTTCAGAGCAAGGCAGAACCAGAAAGGACTTAATGAGTCTCCTTGGTATATTCCACGCTATTATTATTACTATTATTATTATTATTATTATTATTATTGGCAGTGGCTGTAGTTGTATAAACTTGTCGATGATCATGATTGTTATACAGCAGATGCTATTAATTTCACACTCTCAAATTTATCTGCAACTGGATTTTTTCCCTTCTTTTGGACCATACTACCACCCCTAAAAATATGGAAAGCAAAGAGCTTGCAGCAGAAGAAATTTGTTTCAAATTATCGAAGATGAAGAAGTGTTGAACGAGTTTAAGATAGGCATTTCAGAGCCTATGTTTAGTTGACTTTTTTGCTTCGATTGGTTGTTCATGTAATACCCTTGAATGCTGACCATTCCTCTTGGGACGCCCTCTAATATTCTCATCGGAGAAGACAATGACTGACGTAATGTTTCAGAAACATTCAGTGTCATACCCTCGCTTTCGAGAGTTCCCAGCTAACTAGTTTCGACTAGAATCGGTAATCTTCAGATTTAGTGGAGGAAAATAAAAACTACAGTAATATCTTACATAAGCACTTTAAACCAAGTATACTGTAACATATGACCACCACTGAACAATAAGCAATGTATGCAATGACACCTTAACGTAAACACGAGTCAAACGTTGCGATAATGCGAGGAGCTTGGTGGGGCCGTGTTCTTATTCCATAAATATAATGGAGTCCAGTAACTAACTATCTGCAGTTTCCTGAGTTGCTTATATTCTGCGCATGTTACACAGTGCGAAAATACCATATATAGTTTTGTCAGAAGATGTTACCGCATTCTGTTTGTAAATGCGAGGCTGAAGGCCGCTTATTAACAGTATATTTAGTACTATGAGCTTAGATAAAATTCTCTCTCTTCATTATTCATTTCATTGGTTGAAACAGGTCAGGTGTGAAAACATAAAGGTAATTCCTCCGGGCAATAAAATTGTTAAAACAACTGGGTTTGTTTTCAGAACATAATACGTCGTTACTGTTTACCTACTATAGTTAAAAATTTCGTCGCGGTTCTGGTGTGAGGCTTAGAAACTTAACAGTGGACACGCCAACCAAAAAGGTTTCCTCTTTAGCTCATATTGTAGCGCGTTTACTTAAGTGCACTACACGTCGCAGCTATTACTCTACCCTAAAGAGGTCGAGTATGTCTCGCACAAAAGTCCAGTTTTAGCTGTTGCGTATCAGTGAGCGGAGACTTTTCTTGATTTATAAAAACCTGTCAACACATATCGTGTGTAACTTATATGTCAATATATATGAGGAAGCGAAACGTGAACGACAAACAGTTCGGACCAGAAGAGAATAGAAGTTTTCAAAATGTGGTGTCCTCAAGAACGCTGAAGATTAGATGGGTGGATCAAGAAAATAATGAAGACTACTGAAACGGATTGGAGAGAAAAGAGTTCTTTGTAACATCTTGATCAAAACAAGGGGTAAATTGATGGGACACGTTCTCAGACGTAAAGGAATAGCTAATGGAGGGAATTATGTTGTGGGGCGTAGGGGCAGCCGCAGGGGAGGTGACACCAAGGCTTGACTACACCAAGGAAATTTTGGTTGAGCTACAACGCAGTAATTTATACAAAGATACTTGGACAAAATGAACTTGCATGGAAAGCTGCATCAAACCAGTCTTCAGACTGCAGTCCACAACAAGAAATAGAACGTCTTAAAGGAAATGAAACTTTACATTACGTACAAATAAAGAACATTTTGTTGCTAATTTAGATACACAGCCGTTAATATGGATTGAATTGGTAAAATCCCAGACGTATACCAACGGCGTTTCATCACCAGTTATTGTGTTACCAGCAGGAGTTTTATGGTTACCACTTACGTGTATCCTGTGTTACATTTTCGTTTTGCTTACTCGTTGAAGTATACTGTGGATGTAAAATTTGTTTTATGTCGGAACCTGTCCCTTGTTAAGCCTATGCAACTTCGTACCAGTGTATGACTTAAACTAATATATACTCTGGATTGTCAAAACAAACTATAGCACAACATTTCCAGTGTTGAGATGGCTGCATGGCACTTTCCAAAAGCCAATAAATTGACAAAAAAATGAGCAAGTCATACACCTTTGATAATTTTACTTTCTACTAGTCAACAACTTTGTATAGTAGCGTACAACGCTGTCATTTAATCAAATACTACTTAACATTCTGACATTGTTAGCGTTCGTAGAATACCTACGCTATGATTAAAAAAGATTAAAACTGTCATTAACAGGAAGGTTGGTTTGAACGCCATAGTGCATTACTAGACGTTGGACTACACTAAACTATTGGAGGTGGACAGCCAATGCTGTACTCGGAGGTTTGAAGCGAGTGAAACCCAGCCAGTTACGGGGCAGGGGGACCACCTATAGTTAACGTGGCTTCCAACCAGGGTGCAGGTTGTTATTTTCCACATTTAGAAACATTTCCAGAGGGGAAGACATGATAAGTGACTGATAAGAAGCCTGGGACTGATCGTGAATCGAAACACAGGCTTTTGACACTTAGCCAGTAAAGTTATCCGACGAACAATGTAACGCATTCCCTGATGTTAAATTCGGCCGAAACACAGTGCATCTTGAATTTAACATCAAAAAAGAAATTATCAGAAGTTCTCCACCGATGCGCTGTACTTAGGTCTTTGTAAGGACTTCCAGATTAGTGCTTTCATTTCAGTAAGCGATTTGTCGCTCGACTTATCACGCTGTTTAGAGACGGAGCACAGATTAGGATCGAACAAGATTAAGTTCAAAATAAGGCACTGTCCTTTTTAACGGAACCTGCCTAGCGTTTACCTCAGCTGATACAGGGAAAATATGGAGAACGTAAAGCACGCTAACTGAAGCGGGATTTGAGGTCAAGAATATGAATCCAGTACCTTACTTGTTAGTTACTTCGTAAACCTCACATGGTGATGCTGTTAAGAGACAAGCGCATGCGCATACGTACGATTCTGAAAAGCAGTCAGACTGCTGGAACACAATATGATATGCTGAGCACGAATTCGTACATAAATGATTAGTATTAATGTTTCACTAGTTTTATCTGAATTCGTATGAGCACGGAGTTTAATGCAAAACGTGTCTTGCAATTGCAAAATGAAATTCACTAGTTGGAGTCACAACTGTAATTTTTTGTGCGGCGTTAGAAAGGAACTGCTTAATATTTAGGAAACCATCAACTGGACACTTACTTTACAGTTTTCTCAAACGAAATTCGGTGACATGTAACATCTACTTCTATGGTATAATTCTCATACCTGCAATGCTTCCATGTTATCCCAAATCGTACTTTCACTACAGCTATGAATTTCTCGGAACGGGAACTTACGTTACTTTCTGTTTAGTCAGCTCAGTCCCAGGTAGTAGATAAAGTTAATAATTGATCTGATTTTTAAGCAGAGAAATTAACTGTCCGTTTACATAAGGCCAGAAAATCCTTTAACACAGCAGTCAATCAGTACTGCTTCTTTATTTTTTTCACATTCGTTGATGCGTTTTTTGCCTATCTTACTCATTATCAGATGGAAATCCTTTCTTGGAAGATAAAATTCATATCTCTACCCATTGTGGAATGATACAGGATACGAGGCGTGTTTTTTAAGTAAGTACCGTTATGAAATTAAAAAAGACGTGCTAAGATATATCAATAATTTTATTTTTACATGAAAGCCTGTACCTTAATCTACGCACTGACGCCATTACAGTCTGATTCTTCCTTGTTCACGTTGTGTACTGTTTAAGATGCCTCCGATAATCTGAGTCCCGCCGACTGTGAAGTACGGGCTGTTATAAGATTTCTTAGTGCTAAAGGCCTAAAAGCGATCGATATTCATCGTGAGATCTGTGCAGTTTACGGAGAAAACATCATGAGTGATGGAATGGTAAGAAAGTGGGTGAGAGCATTTAAAGATGGCCGCACAAATGTGCATGATGAACAACTGAGTGGGCGTATGAAAGTTTGGTGCAGGAAGTGGACAATAAGGTGAGAGAAAACAGACGCTTTACTATTTACTCCTTGCGGGATGACTTTCCTAATGTTTCTCGTAGTGTTTTGTATGGCATTGTGACCGAGCACTTGAATTACAGATAATTGTGCGCACGTTGGGTACCGAAAATGTTGATGGATGCGCACAAAACCAAACGTTTAGACAGTGCATTGACTTACCTTTAGCGGTACCACAACGACGGTGATGATTTCTTAAGCCAAATTGTTACTGGCGATGAAGCATGGGTGGCCTACGCCACACCAGAATCAAAGCAACTGTTCATGGAAGTTGAGAAAGGTCATCGTTTTGCTGCAAGACAATGCCCGTCCGCATGTGGCGAATGAGACCAAAGATTTCATCACATCTTTTCGATGGGAAACTCTAGATCATCCTCCGTACAGCCCCGATCTTGCGCCCAGTGACTACCGTCTGTTCCTGCACTTGAAGAAACACCTGGGCGGTCAACGTCTAAAAAGTGGTGATGCAGTGGTTAACAAGTCAGGCGGCAGACTTCTATGAGGAGGGTATTCAAAAACTGGTACAAAGATATGACAAGTGCCTCAATATTGACGGAAATTATGTAGAAAAGTAGATTAAGGTACAGGCTGTCGTAAAAATAAAATTATTGAGATATCTTAGCACGTCTTTTTTTAATTTCAAAACGGTACTTACTTAAAAAAACACGCCTCGTATCAATGCCAAATAAAGTGTGCTATGCAGCAAAATTTAAGATAATCTTACAAGGAATCATTTACATCTGAATATGAGCCAGATCGCCTTGAAACTTATGAGGGTTAAGCTGCCCTCAACGCTAAGTTGGGTTATTTTTTTATTGTTTTTGTTTGGCCACGCAGTCTAATAACATTATCGGCTTGTTGCATAGATGCAAGGCGCACTTTCAGTTGTCTGAAGTAATAAAATATTATAAGGCATCTACTGTACAAATCACTTACGGGAAGGCTAGCTGCGTACTTACGGAAAGTCTCTGAAAGATCAGTCAGGGAGAGTAGGCAAACAGATGTACACACGAAGAAAAGTAACTGTGGTCGTCGAAAGGCGCAGAACCTAGATCGTCTCTCTGCGATAGTGGCTGCTGGTGGTTGGCAATCACTGTGCGTCGACCTCCCGGGAGCTTCGCTTTTGGAGCCTCCGGAGCACTACCAGGTACCGCCCTGGAACCCCAAGCAGAATGCTGTATTGATCAAACACTGGTTTAGCCGGCCCTTTGCCCCATTACACAGCTCGCGTGCCCTCTCTGCTCCGGTGACGCATTTTAGCCACGCAACCCGTCCGGAGATGCTGTTAGTAGCCGAGTGCTGTAGCTAAGGTCGACAGCACTCTTGTGCTGCGACAGTGACGGTTCTCTAAGACATCTGATTTGCAGGAGTGTTGGTTCTCAAGAGCAACAAAAAAACTGCCGCTTCTCTTCTCAGCACGAAACACAAACACCTCACGCTACATACTGAAGGGGAGCGCAACACGGCACCTGACTTGGAATAGATGAATACGTTACGATTGTGCCCAAAACCAGGCAAAACAGGAAGTTGCGCATTGCACAACCAACTGGCAGACACAAAGTGGAATGTTTCATTTTGTAACAAACAAATAAACCTCAGCAGTAATCCAAATTTCACTGACATCACTCTTAACCGTTCCCTGGTGTACAAAAGACACTTGCAGCCAGCTGGACAAAAGTTAAAGACCAGAAGTAGCATAACAAGGAAATAACCGCGAACAGCCTGGGAAGCGCAAGAAGACACCCTCCACAGCGCCGCACAGTGCGACCACATGCAAAGTATTGGGAACCAGTGTGTTGCACTCCAACAAAACAGATGACATCTAAATGAGAGAATGTGCCTTATAACAGAAACAATGAAACCTATACCGACGTCTTGGCTCCATGCCCTTCGAGACATCGTTCTGCCAGACCCCAGACAAGAAGCCACGGTTAAAGAATGGAGCGAGTTCCATACTCAGACACTTCCAAGAGTACTTCCGATCTTCACCATACTGGGTAACACTACACGCTCTCGCTCTACATTTTCCATGCTTGTGTGAGATGATGAGTCCCGTTACAGCATCAACCCTTTGTCTTGGACGTAAAGTGCCCTCCGCCACACACCGTTGGGTGGCTTGCGGAGTATAAATGTAGATGTAGATGTAGGAAGGATGGAAAAAGAGGTGGAATTCTAACAATGGTCTCCAGTTATGTAGACCATAGTATACCAGCTCTAGTGTCCGAACTACTCATGTAGATTTGATGCCGCCTACACAGGAACAGAGGGGGTCACGCCAGAAGCTAAGTGACCCTATATAGATGGGACATCGTCGACAGACCTGAATGCAATTGCGAAGCAGGCTATAGAGCACGTCACCCAACAAATCATGCAGAGAAGATACTCTGGGAAATGGAGTGCTGTCCTTGAAGCTACAGCTGAAGCTGTTAGCCGGCCGGAATGGCCGAGCGGTTCTAGGCGCTACAGTCTGGAACCGCGCGACCGCTACGGTCGCAGGTTCGAATCCTGCCTCGGGCATGGATGTGTGTGATGTCCTTAGGTTAGTTAGGTTTAAGTAGCTCTGAGTTCTAGGGGACTGATGACGTCAGATGTTAAGCCCATAATGTCGTAATGCGAAAATGAAGCGATTTGTCTGAGATGCAAAAGGGTTTTCCGGACAAAGATGGAAGCATTTCCCAAACGGCTAAGTTGTAAACTGTTTGCATTCCGCCGTTGTTTAAGTATACAATGCACGGCAAAATGGCGTTATCCGAAACTGGCGCTGAAGCAACCGTGATGCTCTACTGGCCACAGATGACAGGGGTGAGCGACGGCTGCGGAGATGTGTACGGATGAAGAGACGTGCAACTGTTGGGCAACTGAGCGCCCAGATAACCAAGGGGCTACCAACAGCGTCTCATCAACGACCGTTCAGCGACCGTTGCGGTGTATGGACCTTCGCAGCAGGCGCCTGATTCTTGCACCCTTGCCGACTGCTGTTAATTGGCGACGAAGGCCGGAATTTGCACGCCAATGCCGCAACTGGACGTCCACTGAGTTGCCACAGGTGGCCTTTTCAGATGAATTACGTTTTTTGCTCCATCGGATGCGTGCAATGTCTAAAAGCGAACGCCCTGCAACAATCGTCGGAAGGGTCCAGGCCGGAGGAGGGAGAGTGAAACGTCCCCTTAGAACAATTATACATGACTGTGCTTAAACTGACACACAATATTTTTTGGCGCAATGCAATCTGACTTTCAAAAATCCCTACAAAAGAATGGCCCTGACTAACATTAACCTATACCTTTCACAAATCACTTACCTCACAAAAATCTTCGTTACTCGAACTACTGCAATACAGCGAGCGCCACTACTGCCAGCTAAATAAAAGATTCAAACTACTGAAGGCACTAACTACTGATAGGTATAGTTAGCAAATGAAAGATTCTGATAGACAACAAACAATGTATTTACCTTAATATTGTTCAAAAGTCATAATATATGTAGCAGTTCATGACATCCATTCTTACAAATGTACTGTTTCTGATGGACACACGTCCAGATCATCCGCTCTCAAAAATTCGCGATCTCACTTCCCCACATCCACCACTGCTGGCGGCTCACCTCCCACTGCGCAACGCTATGCGCTGTTAACAGCCAACAGCCCAACACAACAATAGCGAATATTACAACAATGCCACCCAGCCACAGACTGCACACAGCACAGTCAGTGATTTTCATACAGAGCGCTACGTGGCGTTACCAATATAAAAACCTAGACAGCCTACTTACATAGCCCCCATGCTCCCCACAAAAAATTTTACAAATTGTTTTGGGCAGTGGCCAATATAGATTTGAAGAAATTTTTCATAATTACAATAACAAAGATATCAAATGCACGCACTTATTGATACAATGTTGGTCAAAAGCTAAAATTTTCTCACAGTCCATAAAGACAGTCCTGATCGTTCATCACAGTAAAATAGCAGTGTTTTTCTCAATGTTTGAGCAGTAAAAGAAAATGCAGACAGAAGTAGTGGATTTCCATGCAGTCTTGAAGAAGTAGTGTTGTCCTTCCAACGGAAAGACAGTGCTGACTCTTGACATGCAGACAGGTAATGGGCCACAACAGAGCAAACCCACAGCAGGGTCATTCGAAGTTTTGAAGAATACTGGTAGGTAGATCATCACAGAGCAGACCCACTGTAGTCCTGGTAGAGATTATGGTATTGGTCGGCCACCAGAGGTGCAGACCCACTGCAGTCCTTGTAGAAATAATGGTATTGGTGGGCCATCAAAGATGCAGACCTACTGAAGTCCATGTAGAGACGACCAGCAGCCATCTGTGCAGGTGCACAATCACCATCGAAAAGTCTTGCGGAGAATATAGCAAGACGATAAACCACCACTTGTGCACTCACAAAGTTTTTTTTTTTTAATTGTCCTTAGAACCAGCAATGCTGTTAACCAGTCCCTTGCTAAATTATTAACACACGTGCAAACACTATCAGTCCCTACTTCTCACATATTGTCCATATACTATGACCAACAGAAACGTGTGCAGTGAAATGTAACTTACAAGTTACTTAATTTGATGAACTGGTGTCAATTACAATTTTATAACATAAGAATACAATAACGAAGGTACAAAATACATCATTAAAGAACATAACAATACAGATAACATTTGTAGTAATAGGGGCTTTACAAAAGAATATAAATAAACATATACATCAGTGTTACAGGAATTATGACATAAGTAAATACATAAAAGATCAGAATAACTTTTGAAACATCAACTTCACACATGAGCATTAAAACAAAACGCAATAAATAAACATCTTTACAAAGTAAATAACATACTATCAGAAAAATTCTACAACGTAACTCTCATCAGATAAACACATAAAGACAGGAAGAACACAAATACCCTAGGGTACACAAACACATAGTGGGATAACACAAGGAAAGGACAGGTTTTTTTTACTGCAGTATTTTGCAAACAAAACTTTCTTTACTTCTCTGAGATCTTCCTTCGTTCTTCATTATTTCCAAAAAGTCCTATCTATACCTGCTTTCTGTACGTTTTTCGTATAACTTCTCAATGTATTTCTTCCAATGCATCGCAACTCATTCTCTTGTATAGCCTATCCCCTCTTAAGCTAACTTAAATCTACTGAGCTCAGATGCTAAACTAAAGGACGAGGCAATGCAGCAGCACAAAACAATTAATACAAACAGCAATGAAAAAAATGCAAACTGGCAAAGCAAGCTACAGTAAATCTAAATTACCAAGCAAATGCAACATTACAACTAATATGAGCCAATGTGCAGCAACAAGAAAAATAAATCAATAGTAAAACTGGCTTAACAGAGTAATACAAAGCGAAATTTAGTAGCACTATGCCTGGCAAACAGCAGCAGCAAATGCAATAACTTATATCTAAACATGACAAAGCTCAAGCAGAAAAATATTACAGTAAAAATGGCCATGTTTAATACCTATGTCACATCTTAACACTAGAGTGATGCATCACGATAACTTACTCTACCAAAAAAATTACCAAGTAGTTGAAAAGAAAATTACATATGCAGTTACTGTTATTAATCCCTTCTTATTGTTCTTTCCATTCCAAGTGCTCCTTTTTCGAAGAATATGGATCATAAAATTATTATTTAATAGATCTGTTGGCAGAAAGTGTTCACATTAGCAAATGCACTTAATTTTATTTTATAAAGCCAATGCTGCAACACAGCTGGAAACCAGATGTCAAAAGAAATAAGCAACTATCTAAAGCGAAACATAAAATATCATTCAATAGTCATGTGGCATTTCATAAGTTAGTAGAAATTCTCTCAACTGTCGTAGAAAGACACTTGTCATAATCAGGTGTGCAGATGTTAGAATATTATCCACCAGTTCATAAGCATTTCAGTAAGTAGCACAAAGTACAATATGTTTCCAAGCAATGAGCGTGTCGTATTTGCAATGCCTTCTACAAAGGAACGTCAATAGCGAGGATAATGGCCTCCTTTTTTTCACCTTTGCCTCTGAAAGGCACACACTAATGGCTTTTTCCCAGGCAACTATCACGCAGCTGGGTGCCCACCACACATTACATGAAGGTCACTTAACTTTCCTACCGAAATATTTACGACAGCAGTTTGCGCTACAGTGACAGTCTCATATAAAAAATTTCACAGGTCGAGAATTTGCGTTTCAAATGTGTAGGAACAAATTACTATAAATACAACAGTGTCCAAAAAATTTTCAGTGGCATTGTGATAAATTCACACATGTACACACATTTCGTAATTCTAAAGTACGATTCTTGGTTTCCAACATCCTTCTCCACAAATCAGAGTCCCTAACCACTACTCATTATTCCTTACCTTATTATACATATACATATTCGTCGACACTTCTTCAATATATCATCATAAGAAACACGTAGCATAATCAAATTCCCCATATACGGTAGCATCATCTTATTGATCATAAACATACCTCAACAGCATAATACATATCGTCGTCGTAATAATATCATAACATCTCAGTCAATTCTCAAAATCGTCGTAGCTTCCTCCAATAATTTCAAAACCTTAATATTGTTCAAAAGTCATAATATATGTAGCAGTTCATGACATCCATTCTTACAAATGTACTGTTTCTGATGGACACACGTCCAGATCACCCGCTCTCAAAAATTCGCGATCTCACTTCCCCACATCCACCACTGCTGGCGGCTCACCTCCCACTGTGCAACGCTACGCGCTGTTAACAGCCAACAGCCCAACACTATAATACCGAATATTACAACAATGCCACCCAGCCACAGACTGCACACAGCACAGCCAGTGATTTTCGTACAGAGCGCTACGTGGCGTTACCAATATAAAAACCTAGACAGCCTACTTAC
The DNA here is from genome assembly GCF_021461395.2 of Schistocerca americana. Lineage (NCBI taxonomy): Eukaryota > Metazoa > Arthropoda > Insecta > Orthoptera > Acrididae > Schistocerca > Schistocerca americana. Next base: position 556,101,543 of record NC_060119.1, on the reverse strand, counting down.
AAGAGTTATGGTCTAGGGAGTGTTTTCGTGCCACTCGCTGGGTGATCTCGTCATTGTAGAAGGCACAGTGGATCAACACAAGTATTTATCTACCCTTGGGGACCACGTCCACCCCTACAAGCAATTTGTTTTTCTTCAGCACGACGGCGCCTACAAGCAGGACAATGCAACGTGTCTCGCAGATCGCAGTGTACGTGCGTGGTTTGAAGAGCACAAGGATGAGTTTACCGCACTCCCTGGCCACCAGACTCCCCGGGTTGAAACGCAGTAAAGAGTATGTGGGACCACCTCGGTCGGGCTGTTCGCCCCACGGATCTACATCTACATCTACATGATTACTCTGCAATTCGCATTTAAGTGCTTGGCAGAGGGTTCATCGAACCACAATCATACTCTCTCTCTACCATTCCACTCCCGAACAGCGAGCGGTAAAAACGAATACCCAAACCTTTCTGTTGGAGCTCTGATTTCTCTTATTTTATTTTGATGATCATTCTGGTTGGACTCAAAAAAATATTTTCGCATTCTGAAGAGAAAGTTGGTGACTGAAATTTCGTAAATAGATCTCGCCGCGACGAAAACCGTCTTTGCTTTAATGACTTCCATCCCAACTCGCGTATCATATCTGCCACTCTCTCTCCACTATTACGTGATAATACGAAACGAGCTGCCCTTTTTGCACCCTTTCGATGTCCTCTGTCAATCCCACCTGGTAAGGATCCCACACCGCGCAGCAATATTCTAACAGAGGACGAACGAGTGTAGTGCAAGCTGTCTCTTTAGTAGACTCGTTGCATCTTCTAAGTGTCCTGCCAATGAAACGCAACCTTTGGCTCGCCTTCCCCACAATATTGTCTATGTGGTCGTTCCAACTGAAGTTGTTCGTAATTTTAACACCCAGGTACTTAGTTGAATTGACAGCCTTGAGAATTGTTCTATTCATCGAGTAATCGAATTCCAACGGATTTCTTTTGGAACACATGTGGATCACCTCACACTTTTCGTTATTTAGCGTCAACTGCCACCTGCCACACCATACAGCAATCTTTTCTAAATCGCTTTGCAACTGATACTGGTCTTCGGATGACCTTGTTGTTGTTGTTGTTGTTGTTGTTGTTGTGGTATTCAGTCCTGAGACTGGTTTGATGCAGCTCTCCATGCTACTCTATCCTGTGCAAGTCTCTTCATCTCCCAGTACCTACTGCAACCTACATCCTTCTGAATCTGCTTAGTGTATTCATCTCTTGGTCTCCCTCTACGATTTTTACCCTCCACGCTGCCCTCCAATACTAAATTGGTGATCCCTTGATGCCTCAGAACATGTCCCTTCTTCTGGTCAAGTTGTGCCACAAACTTCTCTTCTCCCCAATCCTATTCAATACCTCCTCATTAGTTATGTGGTCTACCCATATAATCTCCAGCATTCTTCTGTAGCACCACATTTCGAAAGCTTCTATTCTCTTCTTGTCCAAACTATTTATCATCCATGTTTCACTTCCATACATGGCTACACTCCATACAAATACTTTCAGAAATGACTTCCTGACACTTAAATCTATACTCGATGTTAACAAATTTCTCTTCTTCAGAAACGCTTTCCTTGCCATTGCCAGTCTACATTTTATATCCTCTCTACTTCGACCATCATCAGTTATTTTGCTCCCCAAATAGCAAAACTCCTTTACTACTTCAAGTGTCTCATTTCCTAATCTAATTTCCTCAGCATCACCCGACTTAATTCGACTACATTCCATTATCCTCGTTTTGCTTTTGTTGATGTTCATCTTATATCCTCCTTTCAAGACACTGTCCATTCATTCAACTGCCCTTTCAAGTCCTTTGCTGTCTCTGACAGAATCACAATGTCATCGGCGAACCTCAAAGTTTTTATTTCTTCTCCATGGATTTTAATACCTACTCCGAATTTTTCTTTTATTTCCTTTACTGCTTGCTCAATATACAGATTGAATAACATCGGGGAGAGACTACAACCCTGTCTTACTCCCTTCCCAACCACAGCTTCCCTTTCATGTCCCTCGACTCTTATAATTGCCATCTGGTTTCTGTACAAATTGTAAATAGCCTGCCGCTCCCTGTATGTTACCCCTGCCACCTTTAGAGTTTGAAAGAGAGTATTCCAGTCAACATTGTCAAAAGCTTTCTCTAAGTCTACAAATGCTAGAAACGTAGGTTTGCCTTTCCTTAATCTTTCTTCTAAGATAAGGCGTAAGGTCAGTATTGCCTCACGTGTTCCAGTGTTTCTACGGAATCCAAACTGATCTTCCCCGAGGTCGGCTTCTACTAGTTTTTCCATTCGTCTGTAAAGAATTCGTGTTAGTATTTTGCAGCTGTGGCTTATTAAACTAATTGTTCGGTAACATTCTTCGGATGACCTTACTAGAAGGTAAATTACAGCATCATCTGCGAACAACCTAAGAGAACTGCTCAGATTGTCACCCAGGTCATTTATATAGATCAGGAACAGCAGAGGTCCCAGGACGCTTCCCTGGGGAACACCTGATATCACTTCACTTCAGTTTTACTCGATGATTTGCCGTCTATTACTACGAACTGCGACCTTCCTGACAGGAAATCACGAATCCAGTCGCACAACTGAGACGATACCCCATAGGCCCGCAGGTTGATTAGAAGTCGCTTGTGAGGAACGGTGTCAAAAGCTTTCCGGAAATCTAGAAATACGGAATCAACTTGAGATCCCCTGTCGATAGCGGCCATCACTTCGTGCGAATAAAGAGCTAGCTGCATTGCACAAGAACGATGTTTTCTGAAACCATGCTGATTGCGTATCAATAGATCGTTCCCTTCGAGGTGATTCATAATGTTTGAATACAGTATATGCTCCAAAACCCTACTGCAAACCGACGTCAATGATATAGGTCTGTAGTTCGATGGATTACTTCTACTACCCTCCGTGAAACCAAGCGCAGGCGGCCGCAGCACTGGAGTCGCTATGGCTTATTACACATCCCTTTATTCACTCTCTCCCTGCACGTCTCGCAGCAGTCTGCGATTGAAAAGGTAATTATTCAGGCTTTTGCCAGGGGGTCACATTAAGGTGACTGGGCAGTACATACGAACGTATCTAATTAGAGGACTCATTTGGTCAGTTCTGCTTTCAACGGCAGTGCTGTCAAAATTATTCCACACTATTTAGCCTTTTTAATACTTCTTCCTTGACTTTTTCACTCAAAATAAAAACAAATTCGTGTTGTGTTCCTTTTGACAAATAAGAAAGTACTTTCTTTTACCTACCACCGAACTCTTCAAGTTTCAAATAATGCTCTTTCAGTATTGGGTAATCTTTCAGCATCTACTGCACAATTTCTAAGGAATTTCCTGTTTTCCGCTGACCGCAGAAAGCGCGGTTTTACAGGGCACAAAATAGTGTAATATGTAAAAGTCGATGTAAAAGGTATCTACAGTTCTTGGTCTCATCATTAAATTCTGCACGTAGTTTTAAACTATACTGGTAGTACACGTTGAAACTGTTCAGATGTGTGTGAGTTTCTAAGGGACCAAACAGCTTAGGTCATGGGTCCCTATACTTACACACTACTTAAACTAACTTATGCTAAAAACAACACACACACCCATGCCCCAGGGAGGGCTCGAACCGCCGGCGGAAGGGGCCGCGCAGTCCGTGACATGACACCCGAGACCGCGCGGCTGCTCCGCGCGGCATAGTACACATGTTGATGCCACAGGTATCAAAAAACGTTTCACGTAGAATAATTGCAGCTTGCCGAATACTGTTTATCGTTGTACAGTTTTTAAGTTCCGTACAATATTTTACAAAAAATGTCAAGTATTCTGAACACACCCAAAAATAATTTCCGTGACCTGATATATGTAAGTAGATGCACATACTCTTTCAGAATAAAAAATTACGCACCCTGAAGTAATTATCAAAATGGGAGCAAAGCAATAGAAGTGACATAGATGGACAGACAAACAAATGATTCCAATTTCGGAAAAATTGAATGATTTATTCAAGAGAAAGAGCGCTGGTTGGAGGGTCCTGCCCATAACGCTCCAAATGTCCTCAATTTGGGGAGAGATCCGGCGATTTTACTGGCCAAGGTGGGGTTTGGCAAGCACGCAGTAGAAACTCTTGCCGTTCGCGAGCGGTCATTATCTTGATGAAATGACAGTCCAGGATGCTTGTCATGAAAGGCAACAAAACAGGGCATACAATATTGTCGACGTACGGCTGTTCTGTAAGGGTGCCCTCGCTTCCCACGCCCGGGTTCCCGGGTTAGATTCCCGGCGGGGTCAGGGATTTTCTCTGCCTCGTGATGGCTGGGTGTTGTGTGATGTCCTTAGGTTAGTTAGGTTTAAGTAGTTCTAAGTTCTAGGGGACTGATGACCATAGATGTTAAGTCCCATAGTGCTCAGAGCCATTTTTTTTTGTAAGGGTGCCGCAGATAAGAACCAAAGGGGTCCTGTTATAAATGAAAAGGCGTCCCAGAATAGCACTCTCAGGTTGTCGGGCCTTATCTACATCTACATCTACATCTACATTGATACTCCGCAAGCCACCCAACGGTGTGTGGCGGAGGGCACTTTACGTGCCACTGTCATTACCTCCGTTTCCTGTTCCAGTCGCGTATGGTTCGCGGGAAGAACGACTGTCTGAAAGCCTCCGTGCGCGCTCTAATCTCTCTAATTTTACATTCGTGATCTCCTCGGGAGATATAAGTAGGGGTAAGCAATATATTCGATACCTCATCCAGAAACGCACCCTCTCGAAACCTGGCGAGCAAGCTACACCGCGATGCAGAGCGCCTCTCTTGCAGAGTCTGCCACTTGAGTTTATTAAACATCTCCGTAACGCTATCACGGTTACCAAATAACCCTGTGACGAAACGCGCCGCTCTTCTTTGGATCTTCTCTATCTCCTCCGTCAGACCGATCTGGTACGGATCCCACACTGATGAGCAATACTCAAGTATAGGTCGAACGAGTGTTTTGTAAGCCACCTCCTTTGTTGATGGACTACATTTTCTAAGCACTCTCCCAATGAATCTCAACCTGGTACCCGCCTTACCAACAATTAATTTTATATGACCATTCCACTTCAAATCGTTCCGCACGCTTACTCCCAGATATTTTACAGAAGTAACTGCTATCAGTGTTTGATCCGCTATCATATAATCATACAATAAAGGATCCTTCTTTCTATGTATTCGCAATACATTACATTTGTCTATGTTAAGGGTCAGTTGCCACTCCCTGCACCAAGTGCCTATCCGCTGCAGATCTTCCTGCATTTCGCTACAATTTTCTAATGCTGCAACTTCTCTGTATACTACAGCATCATCCGCGAAAAGCCGCATGGAACTTCCGACACTATCTACTAAGTCATTTATATATATTGTGAAAAGCAATGGTCCCATAACACTCCCCTGTGGCACGCCAGAGGTTACTTTAACGTCTGTAGACGTCTCTCCATTGATAACAACATGCTGTGTTCTGTTTGCTAAAAACTCTTCAATCCAGCCACACAGCTGGTCTGATATTCCGTAGGCTGTTACTTTGTTTATCAGGCGACAGTGCGGAACTGTATCGAACGCCTTCCGGAAGTCAAGAAAAATAGCATCTACCTGGGAGCCTGTATCTAATATTTTCTGGGTCTCATGAACAAATAAGGCGAGTTGGGTCTCACACGATCGCTGTTTCCGGAATCCATGTTGATTACTACATAGTAGATTCTGGGTTACCAGAAATGACATGATACGCGAGCAAAAAACATGTTCTAAAATTCTACAAGAGATCGACGTAAGAGATATAGGTCTATAGTTTTGCGCATCTGCTCGACGACCCTTCTTGAAGACTGGGACTATCTGTGCTCTTTTCCAATCATTTGGAACTCTCCGTTCCTCTAGAGACTTGCGGTACACGGCTGTTAGAAGGGGGGGCAAGTTCTTTCGCGTACTCTGTGTAGAATCGAATTGGTATCCCGTCAGGTCCAGTGGACTTTCCTCTATTGAGTGATTCCAGTTGCTTTTCTATTCCTTGGACACTTATTTCGATGTCAGCCATTTTTTCGTTTGTGCGAGGATTTAGAGAAGGAACTGCAGTGCGGTCTTCCTCTGTGAAACAGCTTTGGAAAAAGGTGTTTAGTATTTCAGCTTTACGCGTGTCATCCTCTGTTTCAATGCCATCATCATCCCGTAGTGTCTGGATATGCTGTTTCGAGCCACTTACTGATTTAACGTAAGACCAGAACTTCCTAGGATTTTCTGTCAAGTCGGTACATAGAATTTTACTTTCGAATTCAATGAACGCTTCACGCATAGCCCTCCTTACGCTAACTTTGACATCGTTTAGCTTCTGTTTGTCTGAGAGGTTTTGGCTGCGTTTAAACTTGGAGTGGAGCTCTCTTTGCTTTCGCAGTAGTTTCCTAACATTGTTGTTGTACCACGGTGGGTTTTTCCCGTCCCTCACAGTTTTACTCGGCACGTACCTGTCTAAAACGCATTTTACGATTGCCTTGAACTTTTTCCATAAACACTCAACATTGTCAGTGTCGGAACAGAAATTTTCGTTTTGATCTGTTAGGTAGTCTGAAATCTGCCTTCTATTACTCTTGCTAAGCAGATAAACCTTCCTCCCTTTTTTTATATTCCTATTAACTTCCATATTCAGGGATGATGCAACGGCCTTATGGTCACTGATTCCCTGTTCTGTACATACAGAGTCGAAAAGTTCGGGTCTGTTTGTTATCAGTAGGTCCAAGATGTTATCTCCACGAGTCGGTTCTCTGTTTAATTGCTCGAGGTAATTTTCGGATAGTGCACTCAGTATAATGTCACTCGATGCTCTGTCCCTACCACCCGTCCTAAACATCTGAGTGTCCCAGTCTATATCTGGTAAATTGAAATCTCCACCTAAGACTATAACATGCTGGGAAAATTTATGTGAAATGTTTTCCAAATTTTCTCTCAGTTGTTCTGCCACTAATGCTGCTGAGTCGGGAGGTCGGTAAAAGGAGCCAATTATTAACCTAGTTCGGTTGTTTAGTGTAACCCCCACCCATAATAATTCACAGGAACTATCCACTTCTTCTTCACTACAGGATAAACTACTACTAACAGCGACGAACACTCCACCACCGGTTGCATGCAATCTATCCTTTCTAAACACCGTCTGTACCTTTGTAAAAATTTCGGCAGAATTTATCTCTGGCTTAAGCCAGCTTTCTGTACCTATAACGATTTCAGCTTCGGTGCTTTCTATCAGCGCTTGAAGTTCCGGTACTTTACCAACGCAGCTTCGACAGTTGACAATTACAATACCGATTGCTGCTTGGTCCCCGCATGTCCTGACTTTGCCCCGCACCCGTTGAGGCTGTTGCCCTTTCTGTACTTGCCCAAGGCCATCTAACCTAAAAAACCGCCCAGCCCACGCCACACAACCCGTGCTACCCGTGTAGCCGCTTGTTGCGTGTAGTGGACTCCTGATCTATCCAGCGGAACCCGAAACCCCACCACCCTATGGCGCAAGTCGAGGAATCTGCAGCCCACACGGTCGCAGAACCGTCTCAGCCTCTGATTCAGACCCTCAACTCGGCTCTGTACCAAAGGTCCGCAGTCAGTCCTGTCGACGATGCTGCAGATGGTGAGCTCTGCTTTCATCCCACTAGCGAGACTGGCAGTCTTCACCAAATCAGATAGCCGCCGGAAGCCAGAGAGGATTTCCTCCGATCCATAGCGACACACATCATTGGTGCCGACATGAGCGACCACCTGCAGATGGGTGCACCCTGTACCCTTCATGGCATCCGGAAGCACCCTTTCCACATCTGGAATGACTCCCCCCGGTATGCACACGGAGTGCACATTGGTTTTCTTCCCCTCTCTTGCTGCCATTTCCCTAAGGGGCCCCATTACGCGCCTGACGTTGGAGCTCCCAACTACAAGTAAGCCCACCCTCTGCAACTGCCCGGATCTTGCAGACTGAAGGGCAACCTCTGGAACAGGACAAGCAGCCGTGTCAGGCCGAAGATCAGTATCAGCCTGAGACAGAGCCTGAAACCGGTTCGTCAGACAAACTGGAGAGGCTTTCCGTTCAGCCCTCCGGAATGTCTTTCGCCCCCTGCCACACCTTGAAACGACCTCCCACTCTACCACAGGTGAGGGATCAGCCTCAATGCGGGCAGTATCCCAGGCAACCACAGTCTTAGTCCGATCAGGGGATGTGTGGGACGAGCTGGCCGTCCCCGACAAACCCCCATCCGGACCCCCACAGTGATGCCCATTGGCAACAGCCTCAAGCTGTGTGACCGAAGCCAACACTGCCTGAAGCTGTGAGCGAAGGGATGCCAACTCAGCCTGCATCCGAACACAGCAGTTGCAGTTCCTGGCGGGTGACAGTCGGGCTGTCGCTCGTCATCGAGGCTCTCAGTTTGAAGAGGGACTCATCACAGAAGACAATTCTATACCAGTCAGTGAGATTCTAGGCCCCGATTTTTGTCTTAGAGTGTATGTCCTCTAACTCCAAACTACCTCAATTATCTGATTGTATATTGGCTTTGTTTGGGATTTGATTAAAATGTTCTGGTCGTGGGGGACTTCCAAATCTCGAGGCACTGGAGATTTGAAGGCCCTCCAGGACCAGAGGTAGGGGGCGGGCGGCCTCCGCCGCCCCTCCCCTCCCCCCCCCCCCCCCCCGCCCCTTAGCCCTCCAGTGATCAGTAAAGTCAAGTACATAGCCTGATTATAAGTATCTCAACAACCCTATATAACGCGGAATTCATGACTGTATGTCAGGAGCGGCGAACCCGCCAGCATAAAAGGACGAGGGGAGCAGCGTATTGTCATCAGAAAAGCAGCCACAGCAGAATGGGCCGGCGAAGAGAGAGAAGTGATTTCGAACGTGAGTTAGTCAGTGGATGTCACCTGAATTACAAATATATCAGGGACGTTTCATCTCTCCTAAAGCTACCCAAGTAGTCTGTTGCTGACACCGAGCGAGGTGGCGCAGTGGTTAGCACACTGGACTCGCATTCGGAAGGACGACGGTTCAATCCCGCGTCCGGCCATCCTGATTTAGGTTTTCCGTGATTTCCCTATATCACTTCAGGCAAATGCCGGGATGGTTCCTTTGAAAGGGCACGGCCGATTCCCTTCCCCATCCTTCCCTAACCCGGGCTTGTGCTCCGTCTCTAATGACCTCGTTGTCGATGGGACGTTAAACACTAATCTCCTCCTCCTCCTCTGTTGCTGACATCACTGTGAAGTGGAAACGGGAAGGAACAACCGCAGCTAAACTGAGACCACGCAGCCTTCTGTACTGACGCACGGGGCAGTAGGGCATTGCGGAGTGTGGTCGTAAAAATCGCATGAAATCAGCGGAAGGGACCCCTCGAAAGTTTCGAAGCGCTATCAGCAGCCCAGCTACCACAATTACTGTGCGTAGGGAGCAAAAATGAACGGGTTATAGTGGTCGAGCAGCTCCTCGTAAGCCGCATATTTCTTTATTTAGTGCTAATCGAAGCTTTAGGTGATGTAAAGAGCGAAGTCACTGGGCAATGGATGACTGGGACTAAGTAGTTTAGAGTGATGAATCACGCTACATCCTGCGGAAATCCGATGGAAGGGTTTGGGTTTGAAAAATGGTTCAAATGGCTGAGCACTATGGGACTTAACATCTGAGGTCATCAGTCCTTTAGAACTTATTAGAACTACTTAAACCTAACTAACATACGGACATCACTCAACTTCATGCCCTAGACAGAATTCGAACCTGCGACAGTAGCGGTCGCGTGGTTCGAGACTGAAGCGCCTAGAACCGCTCGGCCACCACGGCCGGTAGGTTTGGGTTTGGGAATACTGGAGAACGTTACCTTCCATCTTGTGTAGTGCCAACAGTGAAGTCTGAAGGAGGTGGTGTTACGGTATAGGGGTGTTTTCGTGGTTACGGTGTGGTCTCGTTATTGCCACTAAGAAAGCGTTAAATGCGAAAGGATATGAACACGTAACAGCATTGTAGTATTACGGCGTAAAGTCAGCGCCGGCACGCCAGTCGGAAACAACAGAGGAGACAACATTGTCAGAAGAGGTCAGCCAGTCGCACACTGACTGACCTCCCTCCAGGACGACAACGCGACAGCAGTGGCCCCTACGTGAAGACGACATAAGAGCCGCACCAGACTGGTCACAACACGACTTCGGTAGCAGCTTCAACGTTAGCCACTTTCGTTAGCCCACGGATCGTAGCTTCTATCATTGGCAATCCCTACGCAGCACAGTTAGAGATCAGCAGTCACTGCAGCTCAGTTGACAGACTTTTGTTAGTCGCGGTCACTAGGACCAGAGGTATTACTTGTGATTGTCTATTCTGAAGAAGACTATTATTTTGTATGTCGCCCTTTGCTTGCGACACATCTGGGTAATTCCACCTGTGGATGATCATGTTTAAAGGACTCCAGGAATTCTCAGATCAAAGTTAGGTAATTTTACTTGTCTTGTTGTAATAAAACTCATTAATACGAGTTGTTTGATTGTTTGCCCAGTGAACCGGATATACAGGATTCCTAGATACAACATGTAGCCCAATGGAATGGCTTTGACATGAATTAGAACGTCGTCTTCGCTCCAGACCCCAGCGTCTGGTGTCGGCTCTTTTGGAACTTTGGAAGTATTGTCTGCAATTTCTTCACAGGCATTCAGACACCTCAGTGACGTGTTCCTAGCAGAGTACAAGCCGTCATAAAGGCGAAGGGTGGACACCCCAGATTAATGTCCTCTAATATGTGGCCAGACTCATTTGATCAGACAATGTACCTACATCTTGAAGGATACTCCGAAGCCACTTGACATTGCATGGTGGAGGGTACTTTGTACAACTGCTAGTCTTTGCCTTGCCCGTTCCACCTGCAAATGGAGGGGGAGAAAAGTCAATCTCCGAGCCCTAAGCTCTCTTATTTTATCCCTACGGGCCTTACGTGATATGAACGTTGGAAACACCAGAATCGTTGTATATTCTTACGCCAATGCTGCCTCTCTAAACTTACTCAAGTCTGTTTCGCAAAAAAGATGTTCCGTTTCTCTCCAAGGAGTACCATCTAAGCTCACAGAGCATTTGCGTAACACTCTAGTACTAACCGAACCCATTGCTCCTGAATTGGTTCGAAGTCTTATATCAACCCAGTCTACTTGGAATTACATAACATACGAGCGGTACTCAGGAATGCGATCTCCTTAATATGTGCACTACACATTCCTAGAAGTCTCCCAAAAAACCGTAGCTGGCAATTCATCTTCTCTACAACTGATTTCAAGTGCTCCTTTCATTTCGTGTCTTTTCGAAAAATTACACCGAGTTATTTAATCTCGCAAAATTACGCCCAGTAATTTAATCGACGTGATTGCATATTCGAACATTACAGGAACTTCTGTTTCACCAGTCCATATTAACCTACATTTATCCACGTTTACAGCTAGCTACCATCCATTACACCGAACAAAAATTCTAACTCATCGCGAACCTCCCTACACTCACTCCGTAACGACACTTTTCCATTACTTCCACGTCATCAGCAAATAGGCTCAGATTGGACTCCATCTGACAGATAGCTTACATACACGGAAAACAAGAGCGGTCTTATCACACTTCCTGGGACACTCATAAATTTTCCTTTGTCTCTGATGAGAACTCGCGGTCCAGGACAACATAAACTGTTAGTGTTAGTTACATATTTAATCACCAAGTACTGGAATGGAGCGGACTGTACAGTTCTCGTGGTATCCTGAAGACTTTATTGTTACCTCGCGACCCGCGGAGAGAAAAGGCAAGAACAGAGTGTTGTTGGCGGACGCTCCACTCTCTCACAGAAGCGCAGCAGGCACTTCGCGTCGAATGGGCCATATAATGCTGCAGCACTGCGGTAATGACAGTCTTACAGAGCTTCGAAGATCAGGACTGGCAATGTAACGCGAGATGGCAAAGGGTGGGTTAAAGTTATGTGTAAGGCTGGAAGGAAGGGAGGAAGGACGGACGATTGTGGTGTAACGTCGCGTCGACGACGAGGTCGTTATAGACGGAACTCTAGTTCAAATGGAGGGGGAGGGACGAAGGAAGGATCGGCTGTTTCCTTTATTAAGTAAGTAACCGGCGTGACATCAAGTGGTGTAACGGAAACCAACTGCTGGAGATCTGCTTTTTTGTTTTGTTTTTAATTTACTGGCTTTCAGGACGTGCCCATACAGCCATCTCAACAATGAATGTCAGTTATCATGATACGATCGTAAGGGCAACACCATACCAAGTCCCTGCCTGAAGAAAATTTCCAGGATGGCCGGGGATCGAAACCAGGGCCCTTCGGGTAGCAAACCACCGCGCTGACCGCACAGCTACCGAGATGGACTAAGGAAATCAGAACTCCGCTGTTTGAGAACGCGTGCTCATTGAGTTCACCAGTGGTTAACAGCGTTCGGAATGAAACATAGATTTACCGGTGTGCTCCATAGACAATTCATCAGCCATTGATCTTTGCTTTTCTTGCAATTCAGTGCAGGTATCAAATTGGAAAGAATTAAAAATGAGGCGGTAAACAATGGCGCTGGTATACTTTGCTAATGGTGCTCACGCAGTCATACTATAACTTGGAACAGTGAATCAGTAACCGCTCCTGCTAAACAAGGTTCAAATGGTTCAAATGGCTCTGAGCACTATGGGACTTAACTTACGAGGTCATTAGTCCCCTAGAACTTAGAACTACTCAAACCTAACTAACCTAAGGACATCACACACATCCGTTGGTTGGTTGGTTGGTTTGGGGGATTAAAGGGACCAGACTGCTATGGTCATCGGTCCCTTTTTCCAAAGACAAAGAACACCCACAGAGAATAAAAACGAGGAACAGAAGAGATCACAGACGATACAGACCAAGAGAAACTGAGACAAAGACAAGACAAAACAAACTAAAACCACACAGAGTGTGACGGTGGTTGGCCGACCATAGAAATAAAAAAGGAAAAGCCAACCACTTAGAAACACATTAAAAAAAATCTGTTGAAAATCATAGGCCAAAGGCCAGAATCAACACAAAACAATAAAATAAAACAGAAACACTCAGATTAAATGATAAAATCCCCCTGCCCGAATAAAACGTAAAACTAAGTCAGCCATGGTGGAGTCGTCTGTTAAAAGGGCAGGGAGCGTATCATGCAGCGCAAATGTCTGCCTGACCACAGCTAAAAGGGGGCAGGCCAACAGAATGTGGGCCACTGTCAAAGCCGCCCCGCAGCGACATACAGGAGGGTCCTCCCGGCGCAGTAAATAACTGTGTGTTAGCCGGGAGTGGCCAATGCGGAGCCGACAAAGGACGACGGAGTCCCTGCGGTTGGCTCGCATGGATGACCGCCACACAGTCGTCGTCTCCTTAATGGCACGGAGTTTATTGGGTGTAATCCGATCGCGCCATTCAGCGTTCCAAAGCGCAAAAACTTTTCGGCGGAGGACTGCCCGCAAATCAGTCTCTGGGAGGCCAACATCCAGAGATGGTTTACACGTGGCCTCTTTCGCCAGGCGGTCAACATGTTCATTGCCCGGGATACCGACATGACCGGGGGTCCACACAAAGACCACAGAGCGGCCGCAACGCGCAAGAGTATGCAGGGACTCATGGATAGCCATCAGCAGACGAGAACGAGGAAAACACTGGTCGAGAGCTCGTAAACCGCTCAGGGAATCGCTACAGATCATGAAGGACTCACCTGAGCAGGAGCGGATATACTCTAGGGCTCGAAAGATGGCGACTAGCTCAGCAGTGTAAACGCTGCAGCCAGCCACCAAGGACCGTTGTTCGGAATGGTCCCCTAGAGTTAGCGCATACCCGACACGACCAGCAAACATCGAACCGTCGGTGTAAACAATTCCAGAGCCCTGATACGTGGCAAGGATGGAATAAAAGCGGCGGCGGAAGGCCTCTGGAGGGACCGAGTCCTTCGAGCCCTGTGCCAAGTCGAGCCGAAGGCAAGGGCGAGGAACACACCACGGGGGTGTACGCAGAGGCGCCTGGAAAGGAGGCGGAACAGGGAAAAACCCAAGCCCGCAGAGAAGCTCCTTGACGCGTACTGCGATCGGACAACCCGACCGGGGCCGACGGTCCGGCAGATGGACGACCGACTGCGGGAACAGGACACGGTAATTTGGATGCCCGGGCAAACTAAAAACATGGGCAGAATAAGCAGCCAGTAATTGTTGGCGTTGTACCCGCAGTGGAGGTACACCTGCCTCCACTAGTACGCTGTCCACAGGGCTGGTGCGGAAAGCACCAGTGGCAAGACGTATCCCGCTGTGGAGAATTGGGTCCAGCACCCGTAACGCAGATGGGGATGCTGAGCCATAAGCCAGGCTCCCATAATCCAGACGGGACTGGATTAACGCCTGGTAGAGCCGCAACAGCGTAGAGCGGTCGGCGCACCAGCGGGTGTGGCTCAAGCATCTCAGAGCGTTTAGATGCCGCCAACATGTCTGCTTCAGCTGCCGGATATGAGGCAGCCAAGTCAACCGGGCATCGAAAACCACCTCCAAAAACCTGTGGGTCTCCACCACAGCAAGGAGTTCGTCAGCAAGATAAAGCCGCGGCTCAGGATGGACTGTTCGGCGCCGGCAGAAATGCATAACACGGGTCTTGGCTGCCGAAAACTGAAACCCATGCGCTACAGCCCAAGACTGCGCCTTACGGATAGCGCCCTGTAGCTGACGTTCAACAGCTGCAATGCCAGTAGAGCTGTAGTAAAGGCAGAAGTCGTCAGCATACAGGGAAGCGGAGACAGAATTTCCCACGGCCGCAGCAAGCCCGTTAATGGCTATTAAAAACAGACAGACACTTAAAACAGAGCCCTGTGGCACACCGTTCTCCTGGACGTGGGAGGAACTATACGAGGCCGCGACTTGCACGCGGAAGGTACGACACGACAGAAAATTGCGGATAAAAATCGGCAGAGGACCCCGAAGACCCCATCCATGAAACGCAGAAAGAATGTGATGACGCCATGTCGTATCGTACGCCTTCCGCATGTCTAAAAAGACAGCGACCAGGTGCTGACGGCGGGCAAAAGCAGTACGGATGGCCGACTCCAGGCTCACCAGATTGTCGGTGGCGGAGCGGCCTTTACGGAACCCACCCTGAGACGGAGCCAGAAGGCCCCGAGACTCCAGTACCCAATGCAAGCGCCGGCTCACCATCCGTTCAAGCAACTTACAAAGGACGTTGGTGAGGCTAATGGGACGGTAGCTGTCCACCTCCAGAGGGGTCTTTCCAGGTTTCAAAACGGGGATGACAATGCCTTCCCGCCATTGCGACGGAAACTCCCCCTCGACCCAAAGACGGTTGTAAAGATCGAGAAGGCGCCGCTGGCAGTCCACTGAAAGGTGTTTCAGCATCTGACAGTGGATGCCATCTGGCCCAGGAGCGGTATCAGGGCAAGCAGCTAGGGCACTGCGAAATTCCCACTCACTGAATGGAGCATTGTAAGATTCCGGGTGGTTGGTGCGAAACGAAAGGCTCTGACATTCCAGCCGCTCTTTAATGGAGCGGAAGGCCTGGGGGTAATTCGCAGAAGCGGAACTCATAGCAAAATGCTCTGCTAAGCGATTTGCAATGACGTCGGAGTCAGTACAAACGGCTCCATTCAGTGAGAGCGCAGGGACGCTGGCAGGGGACCGATAGCCGTAGACGCGTCGAATCTTGGCCCAGACCTGCGAGGGAGTGACATGGAGGCCAATGGTGGACACATACCGCTCCCAGCACTCCTTCTTGCCTTGGCGGATAAGGAGGCGGGCCCGCGCACGCAGCCGTTTGTAGGCGATAAGGTGGGCTAAGGAGGGATGTCGCTTGTGACGCTGGAGCGCCCGCCGGCGATCTTTAATCGCTTCAGCGATCTCAGGCGACCACCAAGGCACAGCCTTCCGCCGAAGGGACCCAGAAGAACGGGGAATGGCAGATTCGGCGGCAGTAACGATTCCGGTGGTGACCGATTGAACCACCGCATCAGTGTCATCAGTAGAGAGAGGCTCAAAAGAGGCAGTGGAGGAGAACAAATCCCAGTCAGCCTTATTCATAGCCCATCTGCTAGGGCTATGAGAAGAGTGACGCTGTGGTAGTGACAAAAAGAGCGGAAAGTGGTCACTACCACACAGGTTGTCATGCACACTCCATTGGACAGATGGTAAGAGGCTATGGCTACAGATGGAAAGGTCAATGGCGGAGTAGGTGCCATGCGCCACACTGAAGTGTGTGAAGGCACCATCATTTAACAGCGAGAGATCGAGCTGCAACAATAAATGCTCAACGATGGCGCCTCGACCTGTGGCCACTGACCCACCCCACAGAGGGTTATGGGCGTTGAAGTCGCCCAATAGCAAGAAAGGTGGCGGCAATTGGGCGACCAGTGCAGCCAGGACATGCTGCGAGACATCACCATCTGGTGGAATGTAAAGACTGCAGACGGTAACAGCCTGTGGCGTCCACACGCGTACAGCGACAGCCTCGAAAGGCGTCTGGAGAGGGACAGACTCGCTGTGCAGAGTGTGAAGGACATATATGCAGACGCCACCAGACACCCTTTCATAAGCATCCCGGTTCTTAAAATAACCCCGATAGCCACGGAGGGCGGGGGTTCGCATTGCTGGAAACCAAGTTTCCTGGAGAGCAATGCAGAAGAAAGGGTGAAGGCTGATAAGTTGGCGGAGCTCAGCTAGATGGTGGAAAAAACCGCCGCAGTTCCACTGGAGGATGATATTGTCCATGGCTGAGAAAGGCGTGAAAGGACTGGGAAGGCAATTTACGCCGCTTGTTCACTCACTGCCACCGATTCAGTACCCGTACGAGAGGCATCCATGGCGTCTGAGGGACCAGCGAGATCAAGGTCCTCAGCGGACGCTAGAATCTCGACTTCATCCTCAGACGCAGAGCGCGAAAGGTGCGGTGGGGTTGGTGCCACCGCAAGTTCTTTGGCCTTAGAGGTCTTTTTCTTGGACTTCTCTCGCTGAACCTTGGGTTTCACCGGCTGGGAAGGCTTCACCGATTCAGTCTCCGGGACAGAGGAGGATCGTGAAGCCCTATGCCCGGCCGCTGGTGAGGACTTATGCCACTGGCGGCCGTCATCGTTCCCGCTGGTGGAACCCTGGGAAGGGATGGTCCCAAGGGAACTCTTACGGGCGAGAGTAGCTGAAGAAGTTAGACGCTTCTCCGGATGAGAAGCGGGGATGGACGTCCCCGACGGGTGGGAGGAGGTTGCTCCTGAGGTAGGTGGTGCAGGAGCAACCGGTTGGGTAGAGCCCCCCACGGGCAAGGGGGCAGGAGGAGTCTTACTGCTTATCGAGCTGGCTGGAAGTCTCGAAACTGATGGGGCTAGCACAGGTGTTGTAGCAGCTGCATAAGAAGATGTCATTCTCACAGGGTGGAGTCTGTCATATTTCCTTTTGGCCTCAGTATAGGTCAGCCGGTCCAGGGTCTTACATTCCATGATTTTGCGCTCTTTCTGAAAGACTTTGCAGTCAGGCGAGCAAGGTGAATGGTGCTCCCCGCAGTTGATGCAGATGGGAGGCGGGGCACATGGAGTATCGGGATGAGATGGGCGTCCGCAATCTCGACATGTGAGGCTGGAAGTGCAGCGGGAAGACATATGGCCAAACTTCCAGCACTTGAAGCACCGCATCGGGGGAGGAATATAGGGCCTGACGTCACATCGGTAGACCATCACCTTGACCTTTTCCGGTAACGTATCACCCTCGAAGGCCAAGATGAAGGCACCGGTAGCTATCTGATTTTCCTTCGGACCCCGATGAACGCGCCGGACGAAATGTACACCTCTGCGCTCTAAGTTGGCGCGCAGCTCGTCATCAGACTGCAAAAGAAGGTCCTTATGGTAAATAACTCCCTGGACCATATTTAAACTCTTATGCGGTGTGATCGTAACAGCAACATCCCCCAACTTGTCACAAGCAAGTAACCGTCGTGACTGGGCAGAGGATGCCGTTTGGATCAGGACCGATCCAGAGCGCATTTTTGACAAGCCCTCCACCTCCCCAAACTTGTCCTCTAAATGCTCGACGAAGAACTGAGGCTTTGTGGAGAGAAAAGACTCCCCATCAGCTCTCGTACAAACTAAGAATCGGGGCGAATAATTGCTACTGCCATCCTGAGATTTACGTTCCTCCCACGGCGTGGCCAGAGAGGGGAACGTTTTCGGATTGTACTTTTCAGCATTAAATTGAGCCCGAGAATGCTTAGAGACTGCTGGCGGCTGGCCGCCAGCGAGAGATGATGTACCACGCTTCATTGCGGGTCATCCGCCCTGATGCCACCTACTCTGACCAAGGGCCCTCCCCACGGGCGCCACCCAGCCGCAGCAATAGCCACCTGGCAGGACGGCCATTGCCGGGAGTCCTGATGCCCCAAGGAGATGGGCATCTACTCCTTGGCATACGTGGGGAGTGAACGGCGCAGGCATCAGTAGAGCGATCCCTGTGTTATCAGGGGGCTACAACCAAGAGGGTACATGGCGGCCCCACCACAACGGGCTGGCTACCGTGCTGGATCTTAGGTGCAAAAATGGCCAAGGTCGTCGTCGCAGTTAAAAGAAACACTGCAGAGTGCAGCGTGGTAATCGCCCAAGAGATCGAAAACGAGCGGGACACCATTGCAACGACGAGAAAGACGGCTAAAGGTCTAATTGCACGACGGATACAGTGCACCATGTAAGGCGCCCTTCCCCAATTGGCTCGCTCTTCGGAATAATTTAGAAAGATGGAGGTCAAACCCGAGAGGGGACCATCACAGAAGGCCGAAACATGTGAGACTCCTTTTAGTCGCCTCTTACGACAGGCAGGAATACCACGGGCCTATTCTAACCCCCGAACCCGCAGGGGGATCACACACATCCGTGCCCGAGGCAGGATTCGAATCTGCGACAGCAGCGGTCGCGCGGTTCCAGACTGTAGCGCCTAGAACCGCTCTGCTAAACAAGAAGGAGCGGCTTACTTTGACCTACACGAAGCCATCCAGGTGAATCACAACAAAGTACACTGAAGAGCCAAAACATAATGAACGTCTGCTTAACAGACTGTTGGTCCACCTTCGGAACCAAATACAGCAGCCATTCTGCACGTTATGGATTTGATAAATTAGTGGTAGTTCTCCGGAGGTATGTGGCACTACATGCCTGCGCGTTAGTCACACAATTCCCGTAAATTACTGATCAGAGGTTTGTGGGCGAAATCCTGTGTTCCAATAGCGTCCGAGATGTGTTCCATCACACCAGGAGAATCATTTGGCTAAAACACCGTTGGGAGTTCACTATTAAGCTCCTCAAACCACAGTAGCTCGATTCTGGCCTTGTGACACTGACGAATTACTCTACTGGAAGATGCCGTTGCTGTTGGGGGAAACGTCGCACATGAAGAGATGCAGATGGTTGGTAAAACGTTCACACGTAGTCCACAGTTGTTCGGTACCTTCGGTTACTGCCACTCCTGTAAGCGCAGGTGAATGTCCCCCATAATACAGGGTGTCCGAAAAGAGTTTCCCTGATTACATTAATTGATAACTCTGGCTAGAAGTAAGATATAGATATGAAACTTGTGTCGAATTGTTTACAACTATCAAAGTTTTTTTTCTGTTTTAGGTTCGCAGTACGTAAGTAGTGGTTGAGGTACAGTGCCCAAGAAGCCATGTTAACCAATCAGGAGAATGAGACACGATCACCAACCACAGTGCAGAGACACTTACAGACAACGTTTGGAAGGAATCCACCTGATGTAAAGAGCATTAAAGCCTGGTATGAGAAGTTCAAGAGCACAGGATCGGTTGCTGACCTTCCGAGGTCTGGTCGACCAAGAGCCTCAGCAGACAGGGTGGAAGCTGTAAGGCAGTATTTTCTGCAAAGTCCGAAGAAATCGGTGCTCAGAGCCTCACGTGAATTACAGATGCCAAAAAGCTCTCTCCATGACATTTTACACAAACGTTTATTGTTTCGTGCATACAAAGTGCAAATAGTTCAGGCCTTGTTGCCCAATGACAGTACACGTCGATATGACTTTGCGGTCGAAGTGCTATCACGTATTGAGGACGATGATGGTTTTCTCAAACGAATTGCCTTTTCCGACGAAGCGACTCTTTTTTGTCAGTGGAGTAGTGAATCGCCATAATGTGCGCATTTGGGGTTCACAACCCCCTGGCGAGGTCATGGAGTGCAGCAGAGGCAGTCCAAAGGTGAATGTTTGGTGCACGCTATTGCACGATCGAATTATCGGGCCATTCTTCTTCGCTGACATCAATCTGCAGTGTATCTGGACATGTTGCAACTGTATGCTGTTCCTCAGCTGCTTCAGTATCACCACGATGTCTTGTTTCAGCAAGACGGTGCACCTCCTCATTGGGGTTTGGACGTCCGTGCCTATCTCGATATGACCTTCCCTGGGCGATGGATTGGTCGTGATGGGCCAACGGTTTGGCATCCACGCTCTCCTGACATAACCCCATTAGACTTCTTTTTGTGGGGTTATGTCAAGGACGAGGTCTACCGAACACGTGTACCAGATCTTGAAACCCTGCGGCAACGGATAACCACAGTCGTTGAATCGATCCCTCCAGTGATGTTGGCTAATGTATGGACGGAAATTGAATATCGCCTATATGTGCTACGTGCTACCAAGGGCGCTCATGTGGAAGTTTACTGATGTGTGAAAAAGACTGATAGTTTGTAAACAATTAGACACCAGTTTCATATTTGTATCTTACTTCTAGCGTGAGTTATCAATTTATACAATCAGGGAAAGAGTTTTCGGACACCCTGTATAATATAGCATGTTCCGAGCAGCTCCGTCCTTGGTGCGGTGCACGTATTGAGCTGCCGTTGGCCTGGACGACGGCGTGCCCATCGACGTGTTGCAGCGGGAGACGTGATTCATGCAAACAGGCGGCACGCTTCCATTGACCCACGGTGGATTCTCGGCGATCCCGTGCCCGTTGTAATCATAAATGACGATGTCGTTGGATCGATATAGGAACACGTAGCGGTTGTTTGTTGAACAATGTGGGCTGAACGTTTGTGTCTGCATCAGCATTGTACTCTGTCGTCACAATTCTTACAGTTTGCTTTACAGAGTGAGCAACCCTTCTACCTCCTCGTTCTGTGATGAGGCGTGAATATGTGTGGCTTACTATTCATCGCCTATTCGTGGTTTCATGGTCCACAGCAGCGACGAAACGAGAAATTTAGAGCAGTAATGAAACCACGTTTTAGCTCCGCCACTCATCGTTTTGAAGGAGATGTGATTGGATAGGAAGGTAGGTAAACACTAGCGATAATTAACACTCCTACCTCCTGTTATCTCTCTTTACGGTGATACTCATTGTTGTTTTTAATAATAAGTGAATAAATAGTAACTGAAAAGGCAACAAAAGGCATTTATTTCGGCATTTACGATTTATATTAAAAATGCAGAATAAGCATGATAAAACTGCAGCGTTTCAAACTCAAAGATGTAAATCGTACTTACTCACGTTCAGATTGAAGATAGATTTAAAACAACTAAAAAGACAGTCAGCCAAAATTCCGGTCTTTATTAGTAACCAAAACAAAATTCATAGTGGATGTTCTTGACAATGGTCATATAGTTCATACTCCATATCTCTGAGAAGCTAAAGAAAAGGAAAAGCGTCGTCGAAACTAAAAAACATGACTTGCCCTACAAAATACATATAGGTTGTTAGGAGTGTAGGTGCAGATTTTCATTGGTGGTAAAGGACAACATTACATCAGTATTTATTTCATTCGCAGACTAATAATTAAAGCTATTAGAAGGAGCATGTTTTTAGGTTGGCTAGTACAGGAGTATATGTGGCAAGAGCAAATCATTAAAGCTTATTTTCCCCTGGGCAGCAGGTCAGGTGTTGAAATGTCGACGCAAAACGGTTAGGCTATACTGACAGGTGTAGTACAATAAGTCGCGCAGTTACAGCTGTGCAGAAAACATCCTGAGGTAAATTACGTGATGTGTTTGTGGGCGACTGTTAGATGCATAGAGAAAACAACTAACACACTCAAGTGGAAACATTTTAAGGTGCCAATCATCAAAGTATCTGCATTTATACTTCTAACATCCTGAATACAGAAACAACTCAAAAAACATTTAAAGACAAACCCGTAGTTCATCCTTAATGTCTTAGTTTACTTTGTAAGTACTAGATAACATTCAAAACTATTTTTCGTCTTCAACAGAGCTGATGTTTTTCACTGTTGAAAACAGTTTCGTTAAAATTTTTTCTCATTTATTTACTTTCTCATTTAGGCACAGTGTATGATTTTTCTTTATCCAAGCACCGGTACGACTTTTCTCTATCCAAGCACCAATAGGTTTGGGCTGTGACATGTTCGAAATGCCTGCCATTGTTGGCGATAAAGCGGCGCAGACGAATAGCGAAATCCTGCATGCCCGCAGAAGTGTCGGAACATAGTTGCTGTGGATAACCTCTTGAATGGCTGTTTTCAGCTCAGCAGTGGTTTTGGGGTTATTGCTGTACACCTTGTCTTTAACATAGCCCCACAAAAAGGAGTCGCATGTGTTCAGATCCGGAGAATATGGCGGCCAATCGAGGTCCATGCCAATGGCCTCTGGGTACCCCAGAGCAAGAATAGCGTCCCCAAAGGGCTCCTCCAGGACATCAAACACTCTCCTGTTTCGATGGGTTCGAGCTCCGTATTGCATGAACCACATCTTGTCGAAATCAGGGTCACTTTGGATAGTGGGGACGAAATCGTCTTCCGAAACCTTCTCGCACCGTTCGGTAGTCACCGTGCCCTCAAGGACTATCGCACCGATTATTCCGTGACTGGTCATTGCACACCACACAGTCACCCGCTGCGGGTGAAGAGACTTTTCGATCACGAAAAGCGGATTCTCAATCCCCCAAATGCACCAGTTTCGCTTATTCACGAACCCATCCAAACGAAAGTGTGCTTCATCGCTAAACCAAACCACATGCGCATACTAATTCCCACCATGCCCCGCAGACAACCGAGCAGTTTGAAAGTCCTAAACAAACCGTTCAGAAATTATGACGATTTTATTTCATACAATTCAAAAATAGTTGTCAGCCTGTAACTAGGTTAACATCGGACTGAGTAATAGGTATCCAAAAGATTTCAAGACCTAATGACCAATTCGATTACCTTATAGAAAAACAGGCATTAAATGCAAAAACAAAACATCAAGTGACTGTACACTGCAGACTCTTTGAAGAATCTGGAATTTTTATTTCGTGTTCCATGAAATACGTGTACAATTAATAAAGTCATGCCCGATATCTGCAACGCTACCCAAAAGCCACTTAAGCGATTCATATGGACATATGAACTCTTTTCTACTTTCCAGATTTGATTGTGTGCGTCATTACTAAACAAATTGATGAATGGCAGGATTCGTTTGGTCGAACCAGAAGACATTTCGGATGCAGATATCATCAGTGAAGTATCTTTACCGCGCCCTATGAGATATCTTTCTGAACTCCTGACAGTAACTGCTCCCAAAATTTTGAAATCATCTGATTTGGTACGTAGTCAACTACTGCATGCGGTAAAAGTAATCTTCCCGCTGCTATTCTAATATCTCTGTGTCTGTGATATCTCAAGCTTGGATCATACAACACTGGTTCGACTGCATACAGTTCCATAAAACACAATGTTGCCTCTGATGCTTGGCTATGACGTCATTAGAGTTTCCATGACGCTTCGTTCACAAGAGTCGTTTCGGCGGAAATGTGTCATAACTCGTGGGAGCGCACCTTTAGGCTTGTGCGCTTCTTCACGTTTGGGTGCTTGCTCACCTGTGTTTCGAAACCCTCTCTCTTTAAGGAGGCGGCACGAGTGCCGCTTTATCCCGGCAAGAAGCAGCAATCGATAGCGGCGTGGCGTGCAGAGGTGTGGAGTGGAGTGGCGTGGCATAGCGTGCCGTGATTATCGACTCGGCGGCTCGACCACGTGTACCGGGCTGGTGGCCGCCCGCTGCTCACGCCATCTCGCCGCTTATAAAATATTCAACAACTAGCGGGGCTGTAGCATCCTCCCCAAGGCGCCGCTCAAACCTGCACCCATACTGGATGCGTATTTCTCCCGATACAAAGTAGGGCGGTCATTGGACGACGTCGCCAGGGGGATAAACACTGACAAGGCAAGTACTCTTGCTCGAACAGGTCAAACCGAATACAAAGTTTTCAAATACATCATCGCTGCCTTGTGTCCTTCTACATGCAGATATTTTGTTTAAAAATTCTTGCCGAGCGGGATTAGCCGAGCGGTCTAGGGCGCAGCTGTCATGGACTGTGCGGCTGGCCCCGGCAGAGGTTCGAGTCCTCCTTCGGGCACGGGTGTGTGTGTTTGTCCTAAGGATAATTTAGGTGAAGTAGTGTGTAAGCTTAGGGACTGATGAACTTAGCAGTTAAGCCCCGTAAGATTTCACACACATTTGGACATTTTTAAAAAATTCTCTCTCTGTTTGAACAGGCCTCGAAGGCCCAACGGTACAGACCGACCGCCGTGTCATCCTCACCTGTTAAGGGTCACTGGATGCGGATATGGAGGGGCTTGTGGTCAGCGCACCGCTCTCCCGGGCCGGCCGCGATAGCCGAGCGGTTCTAGGCGCTTCAATCCGGAACCTCGCTGCTGCAACGGTCGGAGGTTCGAATCGATGCCTCGGGCATGGATGTGTGAGATGTCCTTAGGTTAGTTAGGTTTAAGTAGTTCTAAGTCTAGGGGACTGATGACCTCAGATGTTAAGTCCCGTAGTGCTCAGAACCATTGTTGAAGCTCTCCCAGCCGTTGTCAGTCTCCGTGACCGGAGACGCAACATCTCAGTGAGGTAGCTCCTCTATTGCCCTCAAAGGCAGAGCACACCCCACTTGCCGACAGCGCTCGGCAAACCTGGACAGTGACCCGTCCAACTGCTAGCCAAGACCGACAGCGCTTAACTTCGGTGATCTGACGAGAATCGGTGTTACCGCTACGGAGAAGACCGTTAGCTATATAATTTTAAAAAGTTAAGGTAAATTTCATCTGCGCCTGTACTACAAATTAGATGTTGTTGTTGTTGTTGTTGTTGCTGCTGCTGGTGGTGTTGCAGTTGTGGTGTACAGTCAGGAGACTGATTTGCTGCAGCTGTCTGCCTTATCTTGTGCAAGCTTCTTTTTCGCTTAATAATTACTGCAACCTAAACACATTTGAAACTGCATACTATATTGAAGCCTTAGTCTCTCTGTACATTTTTACTCACCACTCTTCCCTTCCACTGCCGCCGCCGAAGCTGAGTGGTTGGCATAGCTGGTTACCATGGAGAAAACCTGCGTTCGATTCCCGGTACTAGGCGCTTCAGTCTGAAACCGCGCGACCGCTACGGTCGCAGGTTCGAATCTTGCCTTGGGCATGCATGTGTGTGATGTCCTTAGGTTAGTTAGGTTTAAGTAGTTCTCATTTCTAGGGGACTGATGACCTCAGATGTTAAGTCCCATAGTGCTCAGAGCCATTTGAACCCTGTACTGCCAAGGATTTTTCCTTGATGGAAGACTGGAGCGGGGTGCACTCAGCCTCGTGATGCCAATTGAGGAGCTACTTGATCGAGAAGCAGCGGCCCCACGGTCTAGTAAGTCGTCACACGGCCGGGAGAGCGGCCTGCTGTCTAGAGTCGTTGATAAAATATGGCTATATCGATACTTTTTACAAAAAAATACCGATATATACCGGCGATATATTTTCCCTCGATATACCGATATCTGAACGGCAATATCAAGTGCCAATACTTTATTTTATACTATATTGTTCTCACAATTTTTGGTTAATATTTGAAGTTGTTCTTTTAAAATTGTAGTAGAAAAAAATGTCTCTGATCACTATGGGACTTAACATCTATGGTCATCAGTCCCCTAGAACTTCTTAAACCTAACTAACCTAAGGACATCACACACATCCATGCCCGAGGCAGGATTCGAACCTGCGACGTAGCGGTCGTGCGGTTCCAGACTGAAGCGCCTAGAACCGCACGGTCACATCGGCCGGCAATTGTAGTAGAACATAATTTTACTTTCACTGTGTGAAGATGTCTTACCACATTTTGAACCTCATCATGTCCAATCTTAGTCCCGTAAAACCAACAGCACGACATCGCCTGCACCGCCTCTTCTGGTCTCGTGACCATAGCGGTTGGGCTCTAGACGAATAGAAAACCGTGGCCTGGTGAGATAAGTCCCAATTTCAGTTAGTAAGAGTTGATGGTATGGTTCAGGTATGGCGCAGACCCCATGAAGCCAAGGGCCCCAATTGTCAACAAGGCTTTGCGTAAACTAATGGTTGCTCAATAATGGTGTGGGCTGTGTTTACGTGGAATGGACTGTGTCGTCTGGATATTCGGCTTGTTTGATGCCATTTGCAGCCATTCATGGGCTTCATGTTCCCAAACGACGATGGAATTATTTGGGTGGCAATGGGCAATGTCACCGACCAGAACTGTTCGTGATTGGGTTGAAGAACATTCTGGACAATTCGAGTTAATGGTTTGGCCACCCGGATCGCCCGACGCGAGCCCCATCGAACATTTACGGGACATAATTGGGAGGTCAGTTCGTGCACAAAATTTTGCACCGGCAACACTTTCGCAACTATGGACGGCTATAGAGCCAGAATGGTTCAGTATTTCTACAGGGAATTTCCAAGAGCTTGATGAGTCCATGCCACGTCCAGTCGTCGAGTTGCTGCGCTGCGGTGGGAAAAAAAGGTCCGACGCAATATTACGAGGTGTCCCGTGACTTTTGTCACCTCAGCGTGTAAAATATCTGCACTTATACCAGTTACATCTGTTACTCTATAACGTAAAAGTCCATACTCCACGTGACCATAGCGGAAACTAAAACTACTCAACCACGCTTGACAGAGAAACGGGCCGCAGCCATCAAGCAGTACTTCAACTCATTGGTTGTCTGCGATCATCATATTTCCTGGTAAACATGAGCGATAAGCAATAAATTGCAGCGATCTGCGTACTTGCGTTCGATTGCTGCGACACATCGCTAGAATGTGGCACACTTTACAGAAATCGTGTTTTTACTTGGCGAAAGTAATGCTTTCGATTTGCGAAGTATCTTTCATTACTTGTCAGACATCTGCGAAAGTAAATGCTTTTGGTTTTAAAAGTACGAGCTGTGTGAGAAAAGTAATGAACCTGACTTTTTATCTAACTAAGTTTCAATTATTTTCAAACAAGAATACTGCCCCCTTCAATGTAGTTCTCTTCGGCAGCCGTACACAGGCAGAGCCTTTGTTCCCGCTCTTCGTAGCAGCGCTCAGAGGCTTCATCTCATAGGGAGTTTAAAATGTCGATAACATTTTTTGAATGTTCTCCAACGTCCCAAAACAACGTCCTTTTAAGACATTTTTCAACTTCAGAAAAGAAAAAAAGTCGAGAGAAATCAGCTAAGGTGAACAGGGGGATTGTGGAACGACAGGTATGCCTTTTGAGGTCTGGACCTCCGTGATGGAAGTGGCCGTGTGCCACAGGGTGTTGTTAAGATGCAACATCCATTTGTCTGCAATGTCCGATCTCTCTCTCTAGTCACCCTTTTCCTGAAACTTTAAAGCACATCATGCTAAAATACTTGGTTGACAGTTTGTCCCGAAGAAACAAATTCTTAATGCACGATACCCCTCCTGTCAGAAAAGCTAATCAGCATTTTTTTTTAATCGATGGTTAGGTCATTCGAGCTTTTTCGATCCAGGAGATGTCTCAGAGTGCCATTCCTCGCTTTGCTGCTTTGTATCTGGATGGTACTAAAAAAACCACGATTCCTGACCTTCAAATGGTTCAAATGGCTCTGAGCACTACGGGGCTTAACATCTGAGGTCATCAGTCCCCTAGACTTAGAAGTACTTAAACCTGACTAACCTAAGGACATCACAAACATCCGTGCCCGAGGCAGGATTCCAACATGCGACTGTAGCAGCAGCGCGGTTCCGGACTGAAGCGCCTAGAACCGCTCGGTCACAGCGGCCGACTCATCACCTTCGATCAGACGACTGAACCATTTGTGGTCACTGGCAGTCCTCTCAAGAAGATCAACGCGCACGTTTCTTCGATTGTCCTTCTGCTCTGTGAGGTTTTTCGGCACCATTTTGGCACAAACCTTCCGCATGAGAAAATCTTCGGTTAAAATTTGATGTGTGGTGAAAGAGTTTAAGGTTAATAAGTCACCCATCACCCTTACTGCTAAAGTTCCGTCTGGTCTCACAATAGCATGCACACGTTCGACTTTTCGTCGGTTTTTTTAAGTGGAAGCTCTCCCTGAGTGAGGTTTACCAAAAATATTTGTGCCAGCGAAAAACTTGTGCTCTTGACAAGCTGTGTTCCCCTCAGGCCTGTTTCAACTTTTCGAAACTCACACTCGTGGATTCTTCAATTTCAGCGCAAAACTTGATGGCATAAAGCTGCTCTAAATTCCGCTGCTTCATTTTCGTAACACAACAAAAACAAAACTTCTGATGGTGCTCTCGAAAATCACGTGATGGCTGTACGGAGCTGTAACTCGGACTGAGCATCTAGAAGGGATGAACACACCGCTCTTCACAAGCAGAACAACACAGCGTTGCCAGATTGCTCGCAGTGTTGTCAGCCTCATTCTTTTTCTCGCACACCTCGTATTTTGTAGCAAGCGGCATGTTATAAGTTGGATCCTCAAGTCTCCACATCATTCCATGTGAAATGGTAAGCTTAACAGAACATTTGTCACTGTCCCTAAAGAACACACTGGAGTGTTGTAGCTTGTATAAAAATTATACCATGCGGAAATGAGACCGTAGGCCGCTGACGTCATGGCAGGGAAGTTGCGCGTATGTATCCGCCAGCTGCATGGAATCAACACAGTGAGAATGGTCAACGTGTAAAATAGCAAATAGCAGCTATTGTTCCGACGTCCACACCGTATATAAAGCTGCCCTGTTTGTTGGTCCATCAATGTGGAGTGTCAGAAGTGCCCACAAGGAACGGTATATCACTCCAAGCCACGTAACACAGCCTAAAAACTGTGGTCGTAAAAAGATCCTAACAGAGAGAGACCAGATATGAGTGTCGTGCTTTGTCCATGACAATCCGTTTTAAACCCGACAGGAATTTTTCGTGATGAATAAATCGCCATGACAAATCCTTTATTTAGATAAAATAGTTCACACGATCGGGGCTGCAGGACGTAAATCAGATCTTCAGGCGCCACAAAAAGAAGGGAAAACTGGGAGGGTGTCTTCACAACCGTAACATTGAAAGGTCTCATACAGATGATTGCGAACGAGAGAGTCGTACCAGTCACGTGAAAAATCCATCAAATTTATAGAGTAGGATGCAAGATCCCGTGTGGGTGAGGCATGAAAAGGTTCTCTGAGTCAACCAGTACCACACCGGGTAAACGGGCCCAACCGAAAAAAAAAAACACGAATGTAACAGCAAATAAGCACTCATTGCCAGTCCAATGTAATCTATGAACTAACTGCGAACGATTGGACATATGGCATCGGCTTTAGAAATTAAACTAAAGTCATAAAAGCCGTAGACTGCGACTTGGTGAACCTCACAAGTAGCTTACCATAAAGCGTCCAGCCCGCCGCATAACGTTGACGGCCGCGAATACAACTCCACTGCTGAACTCGAGCGAGGTGTGTAAAGTAGCAGCTGTGTAAACTGAGCGTACAGCTGCTCAATAAATCACGTTAGAGGTGGACGTGTGACCGATAGTAGTCGTTCCTTTACGGTAGAGAGTAGCTAGTGTCACCTGAAGGTAAGTGCGAAGTGACGTCAGATGATGTGTT
Organism: Schistocerca americana; assembly: GCF_021461395.2. Lineage (NCBI taxonomy): Eukaryota > Metazoa > Arthropoda > Insecta > Orthoptera > Acrididae > Schistocerca > Schistocerca americana. The sequence continues at coordinate 556,071,670 of NC_060119.1, read as the reverse complement.
CACAAATCTCGATGCGACCACGAAATTCGATAGCAGTCGACAAATGAATAACTCTGGAGAGGCCATATTGGATCTACTTACGTATTTTGCTGTTTTCATATTATAAATTGCGTGTAATGGCACTATGCCGTTTCAAGGCGACGACGAAATGAAGATTTATCACAAACATGTCGCTCTTGGTAAGAGTTGTTTTAATCAGATGTCAGTTAATGACGTAACGGCGGTACAAAGATTTCAGGAAATTCTAAGACGAAATACACTATTAGAAGTTGTAAGAGGTCACTGTACTGCAGTAGATAGAGGCATGGTGTTACAAAGAAGGTTCATGCTCTGAAACACTTTTTATACACTTTCATGTTTGTAAAAGATTCTGGGACTTTCTCATACACTTAACAGAAGAAGTATTTTGTGTAATATTCGATATTATACTGGGTGTCGCAGGAGGAATTGTCAATATTCAGGGATCAAATGAAGAAAAAAAGTTCATAAGGACATATACCCTGTTCCGAATGGTTTACGAGGTAGAATACATTTAGTGTACATATGATTTTGGGCTTGTGGCGTGCACGTATGTGTCTTACCAACCCATCCTCTTTGAGGGCCGGCCGGAGTGGCCGAGTGGCTCTAGGCGCTACAATGTGGAGCCGCGCGACCGCTACGGTCGCAGGTTCGAATCCTGCCTCGGGCATGGATGTGTGTGATATCCTTAGGTTAGTTAGGTTTAAGTAGTTCTAAGTTCTAGGGGACTGATGACCTCAGAAGTTAAGTCCCATAGTGCTCAGAGCCATTTGAACCTCTTTGAAGTTTTATTCTAGCCAAACCTAACTCGTTGCTTTCAATCTCTTTACTCGGGATGTCTCCCTACTATTAAATTATCCTGTTAAACGCACCGTTTTCCATAGTGTGTTGCGACTGAAGTAGCGCGAGGTTTTTATACTATGAAAAACGTGTATTATAATGTTTACTAATTGTTTACAAGTGTACACCTGACAATGCATTGAATAATACAGGAAATAAATAAGAACGTATATTAAATGTGTTCTGTCTTGGAAACCATTTGGAACAGGGCATATGTCCATAAGAAGTTTTTTGCTTCAAATGATAGTTCCTGCCATATCCCAGAATATTGACAGTTCCTCCTACGGCACTCAGAATACACATAAGAGCACTCTCCCGACTGAGTTTGTTCGTTCTTGTGAACATGCCAGGGAATACGGAGGCACAGTCTGAGAGAGTAGTCACCTGAATCAGAGGCACTTTAACTGCAAAAATTGACCAGAGAAAGTAATAATAAGTGTCATAAATGACTTGCTGATACACGCACATTCATATATTCATTAGAAAATATAGGTAAAGTCGTGTGACAACTTTCGTTTTTTAATCAGACCGATGTGTATACTTTGCTACAAATTGACTTGTTTCCTTTTCTGCCAAAGCAACTATCCGCATTTTTGGATTCTTCAAATCGTTCAAATGGCTCTAAGCACTATGGGACTTAACATCTGAAGTCATCAGTCCCCTAAACTGAGAACTAATTAAACCAAACTAACCTAAGGACATCACACACATCCATGCCCAAGGCAGGATTCGAACCTGCGACCGTAGCAGCAACGCGGTGCCGGACTGAAGCGCCTAGAACCGCTCGGTCACAGGGGCAGACTTGGATTCCTTACGCGCTGTTTCTAGAGTATTCATTACTCAGGTACGGAGTGCACGTAATATTCTGTAAATATAACTGAAAGACATACACAATGGATATTGTAGCGCGAGTGAAACAACGGACACTGTATAATTAATTGGAATAAGACAACAGAAGGCTTTATTATTCATTCACGTATTTACATCACGTTTTCGTTTCTAAACTGACGTCAAAATGAAATACGTATAATCACTTTGGCAGAAAAAGAAACAAGGTAATCTAATGGAAAACATACACTTCAGTCGGCTTAAAGAAAGAAAGATGTGACATGGTTCATCTCTTCGCTAGAGCATGAAATGCTGGTTGCCGTAACAGACTGATGCAAAGGGAGCGCACGACGTAACTTATAACACAATTATTAAATCAACAACTGGTTGCATTACTTCCAATGACGACACCGGGCAGCCAGTGCACCAGACTCACGATTCCATTCATATGATGGTGGAACTAAATATAAATGCTATTACAAAAACGACTTCTAGGTGCTCGGGTGGTATCAACGCGATCACTGTGCGTTTCGTTAGAGCAGAGGTCTCAGCTCATCACTACCGCGTTCCGTGTAAGTTTCAGTTGAAACCCCGAAACCTTCCCCCCCCCCCCCCCCCCTTTCCGTAAAACTCGATGCGAACACGAAACGCCATAGAAGTCGAGCAATTTGCTTGACGTCGCTTCCCGTAAGCTTCAGGTGAAAGTAGATTCACCCTCCCCCCCTTCCCCCCCATGGTGCTGCTTGGGTAAAATGGCACTGTAGAAATGACTGTGACAATAGGGTGCTGTTATTCTCGCGGGCCAGGGAAATCCTTCTCATAGGCAGAATAGTGGCAGAAGAACTCACGCAGTTGTCCTGGCTGGTTCTTAAATTGTCTTTCTTTCTCGTTTTTTTAATTTTTTGTCAGTTTTTGCGCCCTCTCTATGCCTGCGCCCTTGGTGCGGGCCTAGCTCGCCACCTCCTCGGTACGATCCTGTTTTGAAACACGTTGTATGCTTGCGTGTCAAACAGACCGCTTATCATTCACATAAAGATACTGCGCATGCGCCGGTCGTAATAACCGACCGTAACTGCGCGACGCGGTTGCGCTGCACGTCATGATACCTGGAGCTAGCCCACAGATGGCTCTCCACGCGGTAGGCGGCGTGCCACGGGAAGTTCTCGCTTGGCCTTGACAGCAGCTTTAAGTCCGCATAATCAGTACCACGTTGATGAAGCTCGCTTGGGTGCAGTTGTGAACTGCGCGAGGCGTGACAGTTCAGTCAGCGAGACAGGAGGCTGTAGGTGGCAGGCGTGCCTATGAGCTGAGTTTACGCTCGCAGCAGCAGCGGAGGACGTGTCAGTCGGAGAAAGAACTCACCTGGCGGAGGAGGGCGCGAGACGCGCAGCAGCCGGTGGAAGGCAAGGCACGGGACGGGACGGCTAGGCTGCCGCCGTGCCGCGCACTGCCGGCTGGCTGCGTGGGCGGCACGCCGCGACACGCCGCGATAATCGATCTCTGGCGAGCCCAACGCGGCGCGGCGCAGTCAGTGGGGGCGCTGCCTCTGCCGGTCCATTCAACTCCGCGCTCACGAGAATGGGGTGGGAGCAGCCTGCCTGCCTGCCGCGCGGGTTGCCTGCGCACAGGCGATATAAGCTCCGCGAAATGCGGGACCCGCAGCATTGGAGGCCTGTGAAAGTTTTAGGACTATGTGTCGTTGTTGGTAACACCTTACTGTGCGACGCCCTCCTTCTGTGGCTACATTTTGCTGCAACGCATTAATTTCAAAAGTCCGTCGAAGCTGCATTATTCCTGGAGTCGTTCAACCATCGATACGTACCTTTGTTATAACCTTATTCGTCGATTATGATATTGAACGGAGCTTTAGCGAAGTAATCCGCAATACATCCTCGCTTAATTAATTAAAAACTGTCAATTGTTACATTCCTTCTGGCATCAATTAGAATAGCAAAAGTTCGTATTAAAATTGTTGCAGTTGCTTTTTGCACAGCGACTTTTTTCTCACAAAGACTGTATCAACCAAAGACATAACGTTAGTAGTAGTAAGTCATTATCCGTCTATTCTCTTAACAGATCTGAATTTCCAAATCAGTTTAATTCTTAGTCCAGATTCGGATGTGGCGCATCTATATAGAGAACGACATCGATCATTACTTTTCGTCCAATCATTTTTTGAGGTTATTATTAAACTACTGTAAATATTATTGCTCTATCCCTGCTGACGTCTTTGCGTGTAATAACAAAAAATATATTGTTAAAAATGTTGTAACAGTGAGCAGACAGATCCAATTTTTCTGAAATTAGAGATACGCGTGGACTTCAAAAAGGAACCATTCAAAAGCCAAGATCGCACAAAATATTTTTTATTCAAGACAACCGGTTTCAACAGTCTTAGCTGTCATCTTCAGGTCTTAAACATTGGTTTTGTAGTAAGTCATGTTAATTTTACACTGAACCTCAAGTATAAGATATCAAGTGGATAAAATTCAGCACGTTATAAACTTTTTTCATCGCTAAAATACGAGGGTTGTCCAGAAAGATGTTCCGATCGGTTGCGAAATGAAACCATAGTGAAAACCAGAAACGTTTTATTTGCAACAGCTAGATACACCTTCCACCTACTTCTCTACATAGTGGCCGCTCCAACTTCGACTGTTGTCGTAGTGTTGTATCAACTTTCCAATATCCTCGTCATAGAAAGCAGCCGCCTGTGCTTTATGCCAGTTATCTGCACTGGTCTGCAGCTCGTTGTCTGTGGAAAAATTTTGTCTTCATAGCCAGCGGTTCTTGTAAGCAGAGATGAGACTCAGGGGGAGACAATTACTAACTGTGTTGTGGAAACGCTGCAGGAGCGTCTTCATTGCCCCTGCAGCGTGCGGCCGAGAATTGACATGAAGAAGGAACTGCTCGACAGTTGTGTTATGTGGGCTGCATGACACAGGCGAAATCTCTAACCCGGCCCTCATGCTTGGCGGGAGACGCTTTTCCCTACGCATCTTTACGTGCTCACTTTTCACTCAAAACTGAAAAGAGCGATGCGACACGATCGACAGACATACTAGAGACACTGCCCAACACATCTGTACGAAACTTTACCGGATTTTCCCAGTGGTTTCTATTTCGCGACAGATCGGAACTTACTTTCTGGACAACCCTCGTATTTAAAAACACACAGCAGCTTGTCCAAAAGGCCATGTCCACATACATATTGCTCGCAGATCATGTAACAAGTATCTGTGGACAGTACGTATATGGGCACGGCCTTTTGGACAGGGAGATGTTGATATAAGAACGTAGGCTTCCGCCGCCGGTGTCATAGTGATTAAAATTCTTCTGGGTATTATGCCGCGTCATTGCTAAAAACTAAGAACAATAATTAACTAAAACCGACGTTTCGGCCGAATAGCAACGGCCTTCCTCAGAGCACGACTGGTTTTGCATGGGGATAAGTGCTACTATTTATTACAGACTATCGATATCTGACGTCACTCTTGTAAAACCTTTAATTGGCCCTGTAATGTGATTGGCTAGTCATGACGTAAGGGAAGATAGAAAGAAAGATGCTATACGTGGATGTCCATGTCATCAACGATTGGTAGCTGTCCGCCAATCAGCGTTCGGTTCTGGTCGGCAAGTTTTCCTCCTGGTGTGCGCGGAAGTGGACTGACAGTTGATCTACAGCTGTTTGTGCAGATACGTCCGTGTCCCGTGTAGCTTCTGCCCCGCGACCGCTCGCTGCCCGTTGGACTGGGATGGCCGGTAGCCAGGACGCCGGGAGTTTGTAGCCATTTTCTCTGTTGATGTTGGCAGGCTGTTTAATAATTTCGATCGCCTCCCGTATTTTGCGTTCTCGCATCCACGATTCTTTCGCGAGTACTCGGGCCTCCTGGAACCTGATAGGTTGTCCACAGTCACGGTGATGTTCCGCTAACGCCGATTTGTTATGTTGTAATCGGACACAGCGTTCGTCTTCTGCTACTCGGGCCGGCCGAAGTGGCCGTGCGGTTCTAGGCGCTACAGTCTGGAGCCAAGCGACCGCTCCGGTCGCAGGTTCGAATGCTGCCTCGGGCATGGATGTGTGTGATGTCCTTAGGTTAGTTAGGTTTAATTAGATCTAAGTTCTACGCGACTGATGACCTAAGAAGTAAAGTCGCATAGTGCTCAGAGCCATTTGAACCAATTTGAATCTGCTACTCGTAAGCTGACAGGTCTCCCTGTTTCTCCTATGTAGGCAGCTCCGCACTCACATCGTAGTTCGTAAACACCTGCAGTGTTAAGAATGTTGACTACATCCTTGGTGGAACCTATCATTTCGTGGATTCTGCGTTTGCTACGAAAAATCGGTTTGAAACCTCGTCGACGGAGGAGGTTGCCTAGCCATTCACTGACGCCTTTTACATATGGTAAGTGTACCAGTGGAAGATTCTCTTCTTTGCCTTCTTCTTGTGTTCTTCTCCCTTTGGCTTTAGCTATTTTGCTTATGATTTTGTCATCATAGCCGTTGGCACGAAACGTGTGTTGTAGCTCCTTTAATTCTTCTTTCATGTTATTTTCATCGCTTATCCAGTAGGCTTGGGCAGTTAACGTATGCACGACAGAATACTTTTGAGCTGGGTGGTGGTGGCTCTCCGCGTGCAGGTACCGATAACTGTGCGTTGGTTTCCGGTACACTTTGCGTCCCAGTTTACCTTCGGCAGCTCTGTATACTTCCACATCAAGAAATGGCAAGTAACCATTGTTTTCGGTCTCATGTGTGAACTTTATATTTTTGTGCAGGCTATTTAAGTGCTGGAGGAAGTTTCCCAATTCCGATTACAACAACATAACAAATCGGCGTTAGCGGAACATCACCGTGACTGTGGACAACCTATCAGGTTCCAGGAGGCCCGAGTACTGGCGAAAGAATCGTGGATGCGAGAACGCAAAATACGGGAGGCGATCGAAATTATTAAACAGCCTGCCAACATCAATAGAGAAGATGGCTACAAACTCCCGGCGTCCTGGCTGCCGGCCATCTCAGTCCAAGGGGCCGCGAGCGGTCGCGGAGCAGAAGCTACACGGGACACGGGCGTATCTGCACAAACAGCTGTAGTGCAACTGTCAGTCCACTTCCGCGCACACCAGGAGGAAAACTTGCCGACCAGAAGCCGAACGCTGATTGGCGGACAGCTACCAATCGTTGATGACGTGGACATCCACGTATAGCATATTTCTTTCCATCTTCCCTTACGTCATGACTAGCCAATCACATTACAGGGCCAATTAAAGGTTTTACAACAGTGACGTCAGATATCGATAGCCTGTAATTAATAGTAGCACTTATCCCCATGCAAAACCAGTCGTGCCCTGAGGAAGGCCGTTGCAATTCGGTCGAAACGTCGGTTTCAGTTTATTATTGTTGTTAGTTTTTAGCACTGACGCGGCATAATACCCAGAAGAATTTTAATCACCAAGGTGACGTCTGTTTTTAAATATATTATCGATGACAAACTTTTATAATGTGGTAAGTTTTAGCCATTTGACATCTTGTGCATGAGGTTCAGCGTAAAATGAACATGTTTTACTACAAAAAAGTTAAAGACCTGATGATGACAGCTAAGACTTGTTTCGAATTAAAAATATTTTTTCCGACCTTTGCTTTTGAATGGTTTTTAATAATTAAAACAGATCGTCCTTCAATACTCTCATAATGAGAAAATTCAATCAAAAAGAAGTTAGCGTGTCCTCGCATGCTAAGACCATTGCGCAAGAAGTGTGGACTATTATTAGAAGAGAATACCTGTTCCAGATATCACGGAGAGAGGGTTTCCAGGTTCAACAATAGAAAATCCGGACTCGCCATTATATTTGGCCGGACATTTTTTCCCAAAAGCCAAACTATCCACTTAAACAGAAGTAGAGTAACTTGAATATTTTCAATCGTTTATTAATAATGAATTACAATCAGTTTTTGAGAGATCAACGTTAAACATATTTAACTAAAAAGAAATCCGTAAACAGCCCCATAATTAGGCAGCTACGGTAGCATTTAAGAGGTCAGTTTTCTTAATCGCTCAGACTTTTTCCAAAGATAATCTACGCCAAAATAAAGTAAAATTCTTCATTAAACAAAACAAACAGTTATCAGTTCTTATGGGACGGGAAACTAAAGTATATTCAATAACTTTGGCAACTAATTAGTCAAGAATAACATTGGTTGGTGCATCTATACATCCTTGTGGCATATCTCCTTATTTCTCGTTATGCTTGTACCTCGGGTTTATGTCACTGTCTTAGAACGATTCTTTGACCGGATACGATCGCAAAAAGCCAGACATGTCTCACTAAGGTAGGACACCTGCAGAGACAGTTCTGTTGTGGTACATACATAGATGCATGAATGCATGGGTCTGAAATAGTATGGCAATTGGAAACGTACTCATAAGTTGAAGTAGGCGGGAAGAACGATTCTTATGGGCGAAACGTCTGAACTGCACACGGATTCACCGTGAAATTCTCGTGATATACGGACGAAATGCAATTCCGTGTCCAGCTGTTGTCCAATGGTGCCAACGGTTTGAATAAGACCACACAGAAATTGATGATCCTGGCCAACGCAAGCTGCACAAGGCCATCGGCATCGAACACCGAGGACAATATCCTGGCAATCGAAGAATAACATCTGGGTATTGAGATGAGGACGTTCACACAGCGTTTCTCGGATGGCTCCTTGACCAAGGAGCGGGTTTCTGTCGTCTAGGGACTGAGCGATTTGCCGAAATTTCCGACCGTTGTTTACAGATACTTGCTGGCTATGTTGAAAAGTCGTGTCATGTACCTGTGTAGAGCAGCATTCAATAAAAGATACTTGGACTGCCTTCATAATGAATGACTTAGTTTCTAAAGTCCCCTTGTACTAAATGCAAATCCATCATCTCAATTAACTTTTGTAACAATGAAATAATAATGTCCAAATACCACACGTTCGTACGACGCCCGGCTCCGCACCAATTTCGATTTATGCAGGATGTACTTCGCCCGCGTGGTGGACACGAGAGGCAAGAAAACGAAAGGGGAATTCAGTTCTTACGCCTTACAGAAATTAACCAAAATGTAAGAAACAAACTATTTGTTCTTATTAGTGGGTGTTTCTTATGCGGAAGATACACTGCCCAGTCACATTAATGTGATCAGCTGTCAAAAGCCTGAAGCGCGGACCGCTGCGGGAAGTGCAGGAAGAGAGTCAATGAGGTTCTCAAAGGTACCAACAGAGCCTCCAGAACCATGGCCAACAGCGCAACGTTTCTCCGTTGAGGATTTGTGGCGCGTACAGCCCAGTCGGAATCGTCCTACAGCTTCTCCGCTTGCCTTTATATCTGCTGAGTCTCGTGGCTAAGGGACTAACAAAACTCATGCTTGTGCTCTCCGAACCACGCACGTACGCACACGTTGCATAGTCCTGCTGGTAGATGCCACCGTACTGAGGAAAAACTAGCTGCATATAGGGGTGGACATGGACCCAGAGAATAGTTGCATACTTGTGTTGATCCGTTTTTTACCTCCAGAATGCCACGAAAACATTTATGAGACCATAATGCTCTTTTGTACGGCCTGGACCCGTCCGAAAATTGTTGCATGGCATTTGCTTTCATTATATTGTATTTTATGTGAACCGGAGACCTAGAAACGACGGGGAGGCTCCGTCCCCGCCGCAGCCGCAGTGGTTCACAACCCCACGACGACTACCGCAGTCCACCTTACCCCTCCGCCGCCCCACACCGAACCCAGGGTTATTTGTGCGGTTCGGCGCCCCAGTGGACCCCCTCCCCCTCCCCAGGGAATGTCTCACACCAGACTAGTGTAACGCCTATGTTTGGGTGGTAGAGTAATGGTGGTGTACGCGTACGTGGAGAACTTGTTAGCGCAGCAATCGCCGACATAGTGTAGCTCAAGCAGAATAAGGGGAACCAGCCTGCATTCGCCGAGGTAGATCGAAAACCGCCTAAAGACCATCCACAGACTGGCCGGCTCACCGGACCTCGACACAAGTCCACCGGGCGGATTCGTGCCTTGGACCAGGCACTCCTTCCCACCCCAGAAAGCCGTGAGTTGGACCGCTCGGCTAACTGGGCGGGCATTTGCTTTCATGCTGTACGTTTCACGCTGTACACGTCGATGGCCGTCTGACAGATGGATTTATCCGAAAACGCCACCTATCGCCAATCAATGGAAGTCTAGTTGCGGCACTGGCGTGAAAATTCTAGCTATTTTCGCCGATGAGCAGCAGTCAGTGTAGGTGTATGAACCAGGCCCCTGCTGTGGAGGCCCACACGCAGCAACGTTCGCTGAACGGTCGTTGAGGAAACACTGTTCTAGTCCCTTGGTCCATCTAGGCGGTCAGTTCCTTAACAGATGCGCATCTCCGTAGCTTCCGTCCATCCCTGTCATTCATGGTCCATGGTTCGCCACAGTTGCATCTGCGCCGGTGTTTGATAGCGCCATTTCCCCATGCGTGGCATATTTTGACCAAGGCGACACGCGAACAGTTTACAGACTTAGCCGATTCAGAATTGCTTCCACCTTTGGCCCGAAAGCCAGTGATCATGCCCTTTCGGACTTCAAATAAATCGCTCCGTTTCCGCATTACAATAACGACTACACTGTTTTCCGCATACCTCCGACACACTTTATACGGGGTGTTCAAAAAGTCTTTTCGCAGTGCCGTATGGTTGTTAGCCGCGCGTGCCGTATGGGTTGTTCGCTTGCTTGGATTACTTTCCTTCAAGTGGACTCTCCCAACATTCCACTGCTCCGTTTATCTCAGCCAGAGTCAGTAGCATCGTCGGTGTGTGTCGTTACGTGTTGACGTGAACGTTTAAGTTTAGTTCCTTTGTTCGTTTGTTTCGTTTTTGTCACTGTTAAAATGCTAACCATTGAAGAACGTGTGTTTTTAGTCGAACAAGTGTTCAAAGCTGGCGGTAAATACACAGTTGTTCAAAGCTAGCGGTAAATACACAGTTTCAGTTCGTCAAACATTTAATTCAGTTTTCCCGGGGACAACACGCCAACATCGCGATACCGTGCGAGATTTGATTAACAAATTTCGAAGTACGGGTTCAGTGACAGATGCACTGAGAAGTGGTCGTCCTAGCGTTTTGTCTGAGGATAAACTACTCGATATTTCCGATAAAATGTCCTTGAGTCCGAACAAGTCAGTAAGAAAATTCGCCCAGGAAATTGATGTTAGTGTCGGAACGGCCCACACAGCTGTAAGGAAAAAGTTAGAACTTTTCCCATACAAAGTGACGGTCGTGCAAGAATTGAAAAATGCTGATCATGGAAAGAGACTGCATTATTGTCAATGGTTCAAAAATTTCTTTCAACAAAATGGAAGGGATATTCTTAATGAAACGTTTTTCACTGATGAGGCATGGTTTCATTTATCCGGGTACATGAACTCGGAAAATTCTCGTATGTGGAGTACTGCAAATCCATTGTGTATTCAAGAGGAACCACTTCATTCTGTGAAAATAGGAGTTTCGATTGCAATTTATAGACCTCGGGTTGTGGGTCCCATATTTTTCAACGAAACAATAAACGCACAACGATATTACACTGATATTCTGTACCTATTCATAGGAGAACTTGTGTGTTAAGTGAAATACTGAACGGTTATTTTCAACAAGATTGGGCAACCGCGCATACAACTCGTGTTTCTATGTCACTGCTTGCTGCTGTTTTTGGTGATTCCATAGTTTCACAGGGACTTTGGCCTCCACGATCGCCTGACCTTACACCACCTGACTTTTTCTTCTGGGGTGCAGCGAAAGCAACTATCTACAAAAACCGTCCAAAATCCATCGATGAATTGAAAACTGCAATATCCACTTTCACTGCTTCTGTTACAGGAGGAATGTTGCACCTTGTGTTTGGAAACATGATTAGACGAATTGAAATGTGTATTCAAGAACAGGGGGGACACTTTCAACATTTAATATAAAAATTTGTAAGTAAAAATGAATATTCAAGAAATTAATAACTTGTATTTCACTGAGTTTCATTTCGGTATACTCACTGCAGCATACGGCACGCACGCCTAACAATCATACGGCACTGCGGAGAGTTTTTGAACACTCCGTATATCCTCCACTGCTAGTGCTGCCGCCTGCGTGTGTGAGAGGTTACTGCACGTTCACGTTGAACATAGGCGGTAGTCAAAGAACTGTGTATATGAGTTCTGTAACCCACGTTTTGGAACACTGCAAACTGAAGGATCTACTGAGATTGGTGGAAGTGTAGGTTACAGTTGCATCTATCGATATTCAGCCGTTAGTGTCGTTTTTGTTACTTTGGTCGCCATCGGTGGAGGTTGCCGCGAAACGGGAGTGTGTTGGGATCTGCGATATAGAGTGATGGAAGCCTGCCTCGTTTGTCGGAGAACGGAGTAGGAACCAAACATAGATCTTGATTTCAGGAAAGAAATTCTACGAATGAGCGTTTGGAGCACAGCGTTGTATGTTGCTGAATCATGGACTGTGGGAAAACTGGAATATAAGAGAGTCGAAGCAGCTGAGATGTTGTGCTGTAGAAGGGTGTTGACAGTTATATCGGCCGATAAGATAAGGATCGAGGACGTTGTCCGCAGAATCGCTGAAGAAAGGAACATACAGAAAATACTGACAACAAGAAAGGGGCATAATGATAGGACATGTGTTAACACCTCGGGGAATAATATCCATTGTACTTGAGGGAGCTATTGAGGATAAAAACTGTACGGGAAGGCAGACACTGGAATACATCCAAAAAATAACTGAAGAAACACTGTTTTTTAGCCTTGTTTCACAATTTATTATTAATGTTATTGAACAACGTAGGTTTCGGGTAATAAGTCCATTTTCAAATACAGTACTGATACCCAAAGATGATAATGCAGAGATAAACATGCTGACAAGGCAAAGATAATTTCAACTTCTTAAGGTATCGATCCATAGCTTAATGTACAATTACATCAATGACCATTTTTTAACAAATTACACACACTATTATACATTCACCAATTACACTACAGTGACCGGACTAAAGCTATGCACCAGCCAAGATATTTTTAACAACGATGGACCAGCGCCCAAAGTTTTGTTTCTATCCTGGTGTTGTGATCTCATCTAAAAGAGGTGAATAATTGAAATGAGTTTGCTCGTTTAATAATAAATGTGGGGATATACCCATCTGTTTTTTTAATTTCTAAAATTTCTAATTGGTCGAGTTTGGCCCCCGTTTCCTCTGTGTGTAGGAATTGTACATCTATTGTTTATAGTGATTATTGTTTAGGCAATGTTCTGCAAAGGCTGAATCGGGGTTCCCCAATCTCCAGCTTTTGTGGTGTTCCTTAAGCCTGGTACAGATTGACCTTCCCGTCTGTCCAATGTAGCAAGAGTGACGCTCACGGCATGTGATTCTACAGGGTGTTCCAAAAAGGTACGGCCAAACTTTCAGGAAACATTCCTCACACACAAATAAAGAAAAGATGTTATGTGGACATGTGTCCGGAAACGCTTAATTTCCATGTTACAGCTCATTTTAGTTTCTTCCATCTACGCTAAATGCAGCACGTTATCATGATTTCACACGGGATACTCTACCTGTGCTGCTAGAACATGTGCCTTTACAAGTACGACACAACATGTGGTTCATGCACGATGGAGCTCCTGCACATTTCAGTCGAAGTGTTCGCACGCTTCTCAACAACAGATTCGGTGACCGATGGATTGGTAGAGGCGGACCAATTCCATGGCCTCCACGCTCTCCTGACCTCAACCCTCTTGACTTACATTTATGGGGGCATTTGAAAGCTCTTGTCTACGTAATCCCGGTACCAAATGTAGAGACTCTTCGTGCTCGTATTGTGGACGGCTGTGATACAATACGCCATTCTCCAGAGCTGCATCAGCGCATCAGGGATTCCATGCGACGGAGGGTGGATGCATGTATCCTCGTTAACGGAGGACATTTTGAACATTTCCTGTAACAAAGTGTTTGAAGCCATGCTGGTACATTCTGTTGCTGTGTGTTTCCATTCCATGATTAATGTGATTTGAAGAGAAGTAATAAAATTAGCTCTAACATGGAAAGTAAGCGTTTCCGGACACATGTCCACATAACATTTTCTTTCTTTGTGTGTGAAGAATGTTTCCAGAAAGTAGGGCCGTACATTTTTGTAACACCCTGTATAAACCCCACTTTTTGTGTTTGCTGGTTATTTGTCTTTAGCATTGAACAAGAAAGTACCTATTATCTGAGAGACATAGAAAAACACAGAGAAACCCTTTGCCTTCAAGAAATTGTGAAACAATGCTAAAAAGGTGTTTGTTTAGTAAATTTACTATGTTTCACCAAGGACCCACAGTTGACTCAATTAAAGTAACTGAAGACGTATGATGCAAGCGCTACTCCGAAACGAACAGTTTGCCACAGAAGAAATATTCGTGTCGGTCCGCAACGAATCAATCAGAAGATTAATGATTTGTCTTTATTCTTTCAAATGTTTCGATGTACAGGGTGATATTTTCCATATTGTACAAACTCCAGTGATTGGTCGATGAGAGGATACGGAACGAACAAGATCTAATGAACTTATGTCCGGAAATCCATGGTTTCCGTGCTAAACACAATTTGTTTAATCATACTTGGTTACAGAGACAGCGGTCTAATACGTACTGTACTATGCAGCCACGGTAACAGTATGCATGGTTTCCTCCTAGCGGTTGTTGTGTCCAGTTCACTTCTCTTGCTGACTCATCTTGTGGTGGATGTGATGCAGCGTTGTACGCAATGGTTCCGTATTGGAATAGAGAGCTTGCCGACATGGTGTTTGCCGGCCGGGGTGGCCGTGCGGTTCTAGGCGCTACAGTCTGGAACCGGTTGACCGCTACGGTCGCAGGTTCGAATTCCGCCTCGGGCATGGATGTGTGTCATGTCCTTAGGTTAGTTAGGTTTAAGTAGTTCTAAGTTCTAGGGGACTGGTGACCTAAGCAGTTAAGTCCCATAGTGCTCAGAGCCATTTTTGAACATGGTGTTTACTTACGACAGGCAAATGGCAATGGGCGGCTGGCAGCAAGGTTGTATCAGGAGACCTATCCCCCGCCGACAACGACCACAGCATGCAATGTTAGCAACTGTATTTACCGTTTGAGACAGGGTTATTTCAGGAAGCCGGAAATCATGAGGGACGTACCCGAAATGTTTCGACACCGGACTAATGTGATTTTTTTTTTTTTGCTAAAAATGAAACTCCTCCAGCTGAGCTTAAGATTTTATATTTATTTGGCTACTAGTTTCGGCGTTGCGTCAACACCATCTTCAGGCCCGTACACTCTGAAGAAATCAGTTGTGTGTGGCTCAGTACTAGACGTCCGCGGTGGGATCAACACGTGCTCCAAATGGATCCATGTGGAGCATGTGTTGGTCTCACCGCGGACTTCTAGTACTGAGCCACACACAATTGATTTCATCAAAGTGTACGTACCTGAAGATGGCGTTGTCGCAACGTCGAAACTAGTAGCCAAATAAATATAAAATCTTAAGCATAGCTGGAGGAGTTTCATTTTTAACAAGAAAATTATACCAGCTGTGTCCCACCTTCATGCAATTTAAATATGGATGTACGAAGATTACTGTGATTAACACTGTGGAAGGCCACCGCCGTGTCACTACCAGGCAGTCGGCCTGCCAGTACAGGACGCCTCCCGTCGCTTTCTTGCAGTGCAGCGCAATCTGACACGTTCTGGTGCACTTTTCTCGAATTGATGCCGTTGTAACTTGTCAACAATTCGGAGATTTTGGTAACAGGGATGTGTACCATGGAAATAAGCACATTTCAACTGATTTATTTTGACAGTCTCATGGAGGTTGTTGCCGAAGGAGCAAACGTACAAGCATTACTTTTCGCAAAATAGATGTGTCTAGAATTTCTTTCCTTGAGTACTACACTACAAAATGGATTTCTGAACTATGCCTTGTAGGAATAACATTATGAACAAAGAACAGAAATCCCAATGCTCGGTTGCTACCCGCCTGTGCACATGCGATGTTAACAACCTATGGTAAGAAACGAATGTGAAAATATCAAGATGACCCTTGCGACTGGTATAAAACACTGGATGCACTTTGTAGAGCCTCCAGAATGTTGCCAATGGCGGGTCCGAGCGCCGTTCATTGAGCACGCACAGCCACGCCGCCAGGCAGCCCGAACTCTGTTCGATGAGCACGGTCGAGGGGATAACTGGAGCTGAAGGTCGTCGAATGCTAAGGGCTGTATGCAAACGAGGGTCGAAATGGGAAAATTCATCTCGTCACCGCTGTAAGAGCCTACGGAGCCGGCAACCCGCCGCACACCGCGCACCAGCAGCGCAGCCTGCTACGTCGATTTCCCCACTCGCATCGACGCCTACGGGAAGCAAGCCGCGGCGTGTACGTCACTAAGCTAGGCCGAGCTCGCTCCGTCGCTCTCTCAACTCAACAGAAAATCTGCGTTTCTACGCCTGTTGACTCGTAACTGGGCGTGTACGTAAAATGAGAATTACATCTTCTTCTGGAAACCATTATTATGGACTGACTTATTAGTCGGCCGGCCGGTGTGGCCGTGCGGTTAAAGGCGCTTCAGTCTGGAACCACGTGACCGCTACGGTCGCAGATTCGAATCCTGCCTCGGGCATGGATGTGTGTGATGTCCTTAGGTTAGTTAGGCTTAATTAGTTCTAAGTTATAGGCGACTGATGACCTCAGAAGTTAAGTCGCATAGTGCTCAGAGCCATTTGAACCATTTTGTTATTAGTCCTACAATGAAAGGAAGTGCATACGCCTACAAATAATTTGTTACTGCTTTGCTGTGGTACAATAAAATTAAAATCATGTCAAAATGATTATCAGTTGCATAAGGCACCACATCTTGTATGAAATGAGGACTGTTGAGCAGAAGAGACTAAATGCTACAAGCAAGTCGTTGTACCATTTACGTCGAGAATTTATCTTACATTTTGTTGTACGAATAGTAATCAGTAAGACTTCATAATAGCAGATTTCAGTAGAAGATGCAACTGGGCGTGTACGTACTAACCAGAATTGCGAGTTAATAGGTTACAAACGCATTTTCTCTGTTGAGCTGAGCGAGCGAGCGAGCGAGCTTACGCCTGCCTTCGTGACGTACGCACGGCGGCCTGTTTTTCTCGTGGACCTCGAGTCGCCTGCATAGGCCTATTCTCGCTACGAGAATATGAATCAAACAACTGACGTCACACGTCCTATTTGGGCGGACCTCTCGTCTTCCAACAAGGCAGCTGTTTTCATTTGTTGTGGTCACACTATTTGAGATCCCGCATATTCATTATTACGGCTATTACTTTTCCTTTTTTCGTTTCACTCGACTTTGGAATACACCGAAAAGCCAAAGAAACTAGTACACCTGCCTCATATTGTGTAGAGCCCCCGCGAGCGGGCAGAAATGCCGCAACACGACCTGGCGTGGACTTGACTAATGTCTGAAGTAGTGCTGGAGGGAACTGGCAGCATGAATCCTGCAGAGTTGTCCATAAATCCATAAGAGCACGAGGAGGTGGAGATCTATTCTGAACAGCACGTTGCATGGCATCCCAGGTATGTGTGATAATGTTCAAGTCTGTGTTTGGTGGCCAGCAGAAGTGTTTAAACTCAGAAGAGTGTTCCTGGAGCCCCTCCGTAGCGATTCCGGACGTGTGTGGTGGCGCATTGTCCTGCTGGAACTACCCAAGTCCGTCGTAATGAACAATGGACATGAATGGATACAGGTGATCAGACAGGTTGCTTACGTACGTGTCGCCTGTCACAGTCGTATCTAGACGTATCAGGGGTCCCATATCACTTAAAAGGGACATGCCCCACACCATCAAACAGCCTCCATTAGCTTGAAGAGTCTCCAGCTGACATGCGGGGTCCATGGATGCATGAGGTTGTCTCCATACCCGTACACGTCCATCCGCTCGATACAATCTGAAACGAGACTCGTCCCACCAGGCAACATGTTTTCAGCCATCAACAGTCCAATACCAGTGTTGAGGGGCGTGCAGCGATCAAGGCTACACGAGTGGGCCTTTGGCTCCGAAAGCCCATATCGATGATGTTTCGTTGAATGACTCGCACTCTGACACCTGTTGTTGGACCAGCATTGAAATCTGAAACAGTTTGTGGAAGGATTGCGCTTCTGTCACGTTGAACGATTCTGTTCAGATGTCGTTAGTCCCGTTCTTGCAGGATCATTTTCCGGTCGCAACGATGTCGGAGATTCGATGTTTTACCGGATTCCTGATATTCACGGTGCACTCGTGAAATGGTGAATGGTCCCCACTTCACCGCTGCCTCTGAGATGCTGTGTGCCATTGCTCGTGCGCCGGCTATAACACCACGTTCAAACTCACTTAAATCTTTACAACCTGCCATTCTAGCAGCAGTAACCAATCTAACAACTGCGCCAGACACTTGTTGTCTTATATAGGCGTTGTCAACAGCAGCGCCGTATTCTGTGTTTGAATACGCATGCCTGTACTATTTTCCTTGGCGCTTCAGTGTAATTTATGGCAATCTATTTTTAATGTACTGTGCCTTTCGTTTAGCCCTGTCTTGTTTCATTCTTTCTGATTTTGCTTTCCTTTCTTCTTTAGAGATTTGAACGGATTGTTTGGTTTCGATTTTGACTTGGAATGTCTCTTTCTTGTCTTTGGTATCCTCTTTTGCCATTTTTCTGTGAGCATATCTTCTTTCAAGTCCACCGCCTTTTCCTTAAACCAGTTTTGTTTGGTTTTCTGTTGCAGAAATACTATCATTATTGTCTTATTATCAGTATTTACTCATGTGCTATGCGTACCGCAATGCTAACTTGCTTATTACACGACGTAAACCAACGTCGTCCAGTACCGAGTGAGCAGCCGCAGTCCAACACTGGAGCACTATAGTGCAGCGGCAGATTTTAATGCCCAGTTTAAGTTTCCTGTGCTTCCTCCGAATCATTCTGAAACGAACTCCAAACAGTTGTCCTCAACTGGAGATTATATTCCCTACAGTCACACTAGCAAACTGTTGTTGCGTCTCTGACAGCCTCTATGTAGACTAAGTGTTAAGCTCTGACTTACCTTTCCTTTATTTCGTTTCAGAGCTCCGATAGACCGCACCTTTTGCTCAACACAGTGATCTGCGCAGACATTATGGTCATCAACAAAATAAGGCGTTATTTAACCTTTTATTCGCAAAGCAGTTGCAGTGTGTCAGGTCGCGGATTCCACAAGATCTTGGAACAGGCCAGAATAAATGCGAATGCAGGCCTTCTCGGCGAACTGCATTGATGCCTGACGCTATCTACTTCACCAGCCGATGACAAGTAAGAACTAGTTGAAACGTCGCTCCGAAACGAACATTGTACTACACCACCGTCTACGCGTTTAGTAACTAACCCGTATTAGTATGTACGTGCCCAATGAAGACTGTACGCAAGGATTTTTTTTTATTAACGCTGTATTATGGTCCGACAAACTTTAAAAGGATGGTAGAATAGCTACAAGCAGGCCGCTGTGGCCGAGCGGTTCTAGGCGCTTCAGTCGGGAACTACGCTCCTGCTGCGGTCGCAGGTTCGAATCCTGCCTCGGGTATGGATGTGTCTGAAGTCCTTAGGTTAGTTAGGTTTAAGTAGTTCTAAGTCTAGGGGACTGATGACCTCAGATGTTAAGTCCCATAGTGCTTAGAGCCATTTGAACCATTTTTGAATAGCGACACCGTAATTTAATTTTGTGGCCAGGTGAGATAAGTATGTAATGAAAGTCAAATTTACCATAAGTTCTATTGTTTATTATAAATCATCATACAAAGCGAGTGCAGTATTTTTCACTGAATTATAACACGAAAGTGTTTAGTAACATCCCATTCATTGATAAATTATCACAAGAACATGAAACAGTTACATGTAACAAAGGTTGGCGGAGTTTCAAGACAAGGAACCAATAGGTAGGTTGCTACATTATTAAAACATTAATCCGTTTCCGAGATCTGGCGACAATTATTGCCAAAATATAAGTGCGTAAAAGTATGCATTCCAGAAGGGCGCCTGCCCCCTACTCATTAACACTCTGACGTTTACTGAGTACATTGCGACCAGTACACGCCAAAGTGATTGCAGATCCTACCTTTCTTTTAACAGCGTCGTTGTGTTGTCCAGTAGTGCTGCTGTTGGCGGGCACGGTGTCCGATGATGCCTGTGAAACCTAACTAACACAAACCTCCCATCATGCTCCAGTTGGAGTGGAAAGTGAAATGACTACTCCTCACAGCGAATTCTGCGAGCTGATTTGGAAGTGATTCTCTCACTAGCAGTGGACGAAGTGTCACCTTAGTGCCTCGTATCTTCCCTCATAACATTCGCCCCTTCTTCGAGAGCCAGTCATAGCCACTCATAAGCATTCATCCAATGACTGGTGTCAATTCTCCTGGAGCGTCCTCCTACTTCTCAATGATTTTCCAGATCTTCTTCGTAAGATCAGGCTGACCATCGAAATACACAAACTTTCACGCCCAGAGGCTTACAACTAAAGAAAGGAATTTTTTTGGCTCTGTCCTTTCGGTGTCTTCAAGGAGCACATTATTGTGTAACAGCATGTTTCCTACGATCTTCCTAAGATTCCTATCTGCTTGATATACACTAAAAAACCAAAGAAACTGGTACACCTGCCTAATATCGTGTAGGGTCCCCGCGAGCACCCAGAAGTGCAACAGACTCTACTAATGTCTTAAGTAGTGCTGGAGGGAACTGACGCCATGAACCCCGCAGAGCTGTCCATAATTCCGTAAGAGTACGAGAGGATGGAAGTCTCTTCTGAACAGCACGTTGCAAGACATCACAGATATGCTCAATAATGTTCACGTCTGGGGAGTTTGATGGCCAGCAGAAGTGTTTAAGCCCAGAAGAGTGTTCGTGGAGCCACTTCGTGGCAATTCTGGACGTGTGGGGTGTAGCATTGTCCTGTTGGTATTGCCCAAGTCAGTCTGAATGCACAATGGGCATGTATGGGTGTAGGTGATCACACAGGTTGCTTACGTACATGTTTCCTGCCAGGGTCGTATCTAGATGTATCAGGGGTCCAATATCAGTCTAACTACACACGCCCTACACCGTTAAACAGCTTCCACCAGTTTGAACAGTCCCCTGGTGACATGCAGAGTCCACGGATTCATGAGATTGTTTCCATACCCATACACGTCAGTATTGGGGCTGTGTATGTTCTACCCCAAACTGCCGTTATCAAAGTTGGCAACCGTGATGTCACATGATGACGCAAGTACTGTTAGACCTGTGACATCACGGACACTCAAGATGCCGGCATGACGTCACATGATGACGCAAGTACCATTAGACCTGTGACGTCACAGACACCCCCAAGATGGCGGCTGTGACGTCAGCTGATGTTGCAAGTACTGTTATCCAAGATGGCTTCTTTTGGCGGGAAAGTGCCACGCCCCCCTCCCCTGCCCCCAGAAAAATGGCGGGAAGTTCAAATTCCAACAGGGTAATGCATCACACCAAGGTTATCTCTACTAACCTAAGAAAATTGTGGGAAGACAGGTCACTTGAGTTACCTCCACTAGCCTAAGTCACCCAACCGCCACATCTTCCTAGGAACTAAATTGTTCCAAAAAAAAAAAAAAAAAAAAAAACACTCCTTCCTCTCTCCACCAGCCCAGTGCAGGCTGTGTCCTTTCTTCACCAACCCCTAGGAAGAGGTGGGAGCTGGGTGACAGGCTAGTGGAGGTGAGCTTTGTTTCCCACAATTTTCTTAGGTTGGCAGAGAAACCCCAATTGACCTTACTTTACCGCCAAAATTCAAACTTGGCGCCAGTACCTAGGAGGAGGAAGCGGTCAGGTGACTTAGGTTAGTGGAGGTAGCCCAAGTGACTTGTCTTCCCGCGATTTTTTTAGGTTAGTAGAGATAACCTTGCTGTAATGCATTACCCTGTTGGAATTTGAACTTCACGCCATTTTTCTGGGGGGAGGGGAGGGGGGGCGTGGCACTTTCCCGCCAAAAGCAGCCATCTTGGATAACGGTACTTGCAACATCAGATGACGTCACGGCTGTCATCTTGGGGGTGTGTGTGTGTGTGTGTGTGTGTGTGTGTGTGTGTGTGTGTGTGTGACATCACAGGCCTAACGGTACTTGCGTCATCATGTGACGTCAGGCCGCCATCTTGGGGATGTGTCTGACGCCACAGGTCGAACGGTGCATGCGTCATCATGTGATGTCACGGCCGCCATTTTTGATAACGGTACTTTGAGGTAGAACATACATAGCCCGAATACTCACGTCCACCCGCTCGATACAATTTGAAACGAGACTTGTCGGACCGGGCAACGTGTTTCCAGTCATCAACAGTTCAATGTTGGTTGTGACAGGCCCAGGCTTTGTGTCGTGCAGTTATCAAGGGTAACCGAATGGGCCTTCGGCTCCAAAAGCTCATATCGATGACGTTTCGTTGAATTGATCGCACACTGACTCTTGTTGATGGCCCAGCACTGAAATCTCCAGCAGTTTGCGGAACGATTGCACTTCCGTCACGTTGAACGATTCTCTTCAGTCCTAGTTCTAGCAGCTATGTCGGAGATTTGATGTTTTACCGGATCCTGATATCCACAGTACACTCGTGAAATGATCATATGAAAAAATCCCCACTTCATTGGTACCTCGGAGATGCTGTGGCCCATCGCTCGTGCACCGTCTGTGGCACCACGTTCAAACTCAATTAAATCTTGATAACCTTCGATTGTAGCAGCAGTAACCGGTCTAACAACAGCGCCAGACACTTGTTGTCTTAAATAGGCGTTGCCAACCTTAGTGCCGTATTCTGCCTGTTCACACATTCTGAATTTGAATACGCATTCGTGTACCAATTTCTTTGGCGTATCAGTGTATATGAGAGACCAGCTACAGGTATTTTTGGGACGAGAATGTTGCAGTCTCACACTTTTGGAACCCTCACTCCTTGCCTGACCTGTTCTGCTCAGAGCATGGAGCCACAAATACCTGTAGCTGTCACCTGCATGGTGTCCAGCAGTAGATTGCTCTCCTGTCGGCAGATTGGCGCCGTCTTCTCTCCATTCTTCGCGTAATGTTCGTTGTTGCTCACCTTCCGGGGCCTTTACTGTTCTTAAGGGGATACGGAATCGGATTTTGGGTTAAAAAATCGAATTTTTTTTTATTGGCGTATTATATTCTGCCATGTTTCCTCTTTAAAATGACGTATCATACATAGCTCTACTACAATTATAACTATTTTATTTTTATATATTTGTGAGATCGGGTATTGCGCTTTAGTTATACACGTCTCTCGTGGCTGACCATGAACTTTTTGGCAGTACCTTTAAAGTGACATGAATTCAAATATCCCGGTTTCCAGCGACTATTTATACACTAGTTGCCCGAAAATGTTTCTCTCTGGTTTCCTCAAGTTACTCTTTGACTTTGTGGCGGGACTGTTTTGTAAACAGTGTGATATAAGAAAGTAGTTGTTGTTGAGTTATTTCGTATTTAGTGCTTCATTTTTCGCAGTGAAAATGCCTAGAGCTAAAGCAAAAGTATTTAAAAAGCGTGTGAACTGGCAAAAGAAATGAAATAATGATTCATTAGCAAAGCAAAGCAGTTCATCATCATCACTGTTGGAAAATGTGAATCCACTTATTACTGATTTGCCGAACGAACTTACACCAAATGAAAACAGTGCTTCTCATAAAAAACTAAGAGATTTGGAAGAGAAATATAATTTACTTGATAGAGGGAATGAAGTTTTTGAACTCATTGATACGAATATATTGTGCGAAGCTCTTGAAAACAGTTTGTGCTGCAAAAAATGTCATGGAAACGTTTCTCTGAAAGTAGAATCCCATGTTGGCCTGGCTGCCCAGTTTAATTTAATATGCAGTGTTTGTAAATACAGCTGTAAGTTTCCAAGTTCGGTTTCAGTAACTGTAAATAATAGATACAAGAAAACTGAACTTTATAGTGTAAATATTAGGTTAGTTTATGGATTGCGAGCAATTGGTAAGGGCAAAGCAGCTGGTGATATGCTATGTGGTGTTCTAAATCTTCCAAGTGCACCTTCAAAGTTTGAAGCTTACAATTATGTACTAGGATCTGCAGTTGAAGATGTAGCACAGAAGTCAATGCAGGTTGCTGTGGAAGAAGCAGTGGAAGAAAATGACGGCAGTCGTGACCTCACAGTGGCGTTTGATGGCACGTGGCAGAAAAGGGGCCACACCTCCAACAATGGTGTTGTAACAGCAACTAGTGTTGATACTGGCAAGGTTATTGATGTTGCAATAATGTCTAAATACTGTAGGTGCACAGGCAGGCTGAAAAATGAACACAGTGATGACTGTATTGCTAATTATTATGGTAGTAGTGGTGGCATGGAGGTTGCTGGGGTGAAGAAAATTTTTCATCGCTCTTCACAGTGGTATAATGTTCGCTATGTCAAATATCTGGGAGATGGTGACTCTAAAGCATTCAAAGAAGTTTTGGAAAGCAAACCACATGGGAACAGTGTAAATATAAGCAAACTTGAATGTATAGGACATGTGCAGAAGAGAATGGGTGCCAGGCTGAGAAGGTTAAAATCAGTTATGAAAGGGAAAAAACTAGATGATGGGAAAACCTTGGATGGCAGAGGAAGATTGACTGATTCCATAATAGACCACATTCAGAACTGCTATGGCCTTGCAATCAGGCAAAATACAGGCAATCTTGAAGAAATGAGGAGAGCTATATGGGCTTTATATTTCCACACCGCATCCACGGATGAGCATCCACAACATGGTTTGTGCCCCAAAGGTGAAAACAGCTGGTGTAAATACAATAGGGGACTAACAACAGGAGAGAAATACATTCACCACCACAGTCTACCATCAGCCATCATGGCAGAAATAAAGCCCATTTTCAGAGATCTGGCTGACAGAAGTCTTCTGATGAAATGTCTTCACGGAAAAACGCAGAACCCCAACGAGTGCTTGAATAGTGTGATATGGCATCGTCTCCCAAAAACAGTGTTTGTCGGAATTAATACACTACATTTTGGTGTGTATGATGCTGTGGCAACCTTCAATCTTGGAAATATAACTAAATGCCAGGTCCTTCAAAAGTTGGGTATGTGTGTTGGTTCCCGTACGGTACGTGCTATGTTCTTTTTAGATCAGCACAGACTAAGGCATGCTGATAATATAATCAAGACATTAGTGAAAAAAGCAAGACAGGTGCAGAGGGGTGCCAAAAGAAGACTTGAAGATGATTATGAAGACTGTGAAGGGGGTATTAGCTACGGATCAGGAATGTTTTAATCTTCTTTCTCCGTTTCCCGTAAGTTTACTTTTTACTTCATCTAGGAACATTATCTCAGGTACTGGTCAACCTAGAAGTCTGAAATTTTTATGACGTAGTGACATAGGTCCCTATTACATACTGAAACAACGATTTTTTAATTACTTGATTTACAAAAGACTTAGGGGTGATAGTCTAGTAAAAAGCGATGGAAAAAATTTACTTAAAAATAAATGTACAATATCTCTGTAAGAAAATACTTTGACAATAAACTGTTGTTTCAGTATTGTTGTAACATATGAATGCACATACAGTAAAATTTTTACCTCTCTGTCTCTAGTAGTTTGTGAGAAAATGTTCCCTATAGTAGGCATATATTAACATTGCGGGGATAGGTGATTCCGTATCCCCTTAACAACAGTCTCCGCAGAAAAACGCTTTAGAAACGTGTGAGCGGCGGTCAAGCCGTGCAGAATTCCAGCAACTCCTCTGCTGCCGCGGCGTTACCTTTTGTCCGCGTTGTGTCGGCTCGTGGCGGGCAGCCCCTCGTCCTGTCCAGTACACGCAACAGTCTTTGACGAACGCTATCCTACCTGGCATCGGCGTCACCTCTTACAGCCCACCGCTATGTTATTGGTGGCCTTTGATCTGCTTCGATCTGCTGTCTGTCTGTGATATTGCCAGCCCAGCCAAACATAATTCTTAAGAAACAGAACACCTACAAGTACTTCATATATTGGCAATCACTACTGGATACTCTTCATTTAAAATAAAGGAATTTGCTATTTTCAAATCAAATTAATTCGGTCTACACATCGCTCTATATAATTTTGTTCTGAAATATCGATAACGTTAAAGCCGAGGAAACCGTCAGTTTCGCCGTTTTTCAACATCTATGCCGATTTCCCGAGGACAGTTCACCAGTGACTGAATATAAGTGAAGAAGTCCATGCTCATTTAATGCATTTGTTGTGAATTGTGAGATGATTTAGTAGCTTTGAGAAAGGCCGCTTACAGCTTGATGATACTCTATTTCCATCATGCTTTGGGGGGGGGGGGGGGGGGCGTTCACGAAATTGACCAAAATGTCAATTTTCAATTTATTTTTTTATTTATTAGTAGAAGTCATGGACAATAGGCTCCCAAATTTTCAGTGAGGAAATCCCATCCGAAGTACCTGAAAAATAGTTACATGTGAGACACGACCTTCCAGCCAGGCCTACTTTTTGAAGCAACACTTCAATATTAGGTTGGTAGAAAACGATTCCGTGGATTGCTTTGAAGCAATCTTGCACAGGATACATCTAAAAGACTGTCAAGCCCACTCACGGTTTTCTGGCCGATTCTCAACTTGTAAAAAGGTGTATTCATGGCAAGACCCAGAATCCAAATGAGTAGCTAAATTCACTCATATGGAAACGGTACCATAAAATCACATTTTCATCTACGACAGTTGTCAGACTTGCAGTCTATGATGTATTTCTTGTATTTAACTATGCGAATGTAGAGAGGATGAAGGTATGAGAGACAGTGGGCTTTGAGATGGGAAATTTCACTAAAGGCATCTTGAGGAAAAATAGATTTACAGCGCGACTGTGCAACTGAAAAGTCAGTTGAAGACTTGGTAAAGGAAAAAAGGCAGAAGACAAGAAACCAGAAGACAAGCAGGGGGGGGGGGGGGGGGGGAAGGATCCTGAGTACAAGTCTAGGGCCTTCTGATGAGGTGACATAAAAAAACGTTAGGTCGAATTTCTATTTCCCGAAAATTGTGTTTTTTAAAATTTATGTAACTTTTTCTCGGAATCTATCAGGGCTATAATTATGAAATTTCGTAGATTTATTGCTACAAATCGAATAAATGTTTTCTCAAAAGTAAATTTTGAAATTCTGAGTGTAAGCTGAGGTACGGGGCAAAGTGCTTGGAATTTTGCATGAATTCTATATTACACTTAGGAATTATAATTAAAAAATTATTGAAATCCTCCTATTCGATATATTAAAAAAATCTCATGAGAGAAGCTCGTTATATGTCAAGAGATCAAGCAAAGACAATTCTGTAGAAGTCTCTTTAATCGGTTCTGAGAAAAATGTACATATATTAGTTTTTGAAATTAAAATTTTTGTATTCCATAAAAAAGTTAAAATTATATAATCCAAGGAACTTAACAGTAAATGTGTTAGTTTCATGGAAAGCATAATACAAAATTTCACTGTCAAATCTACAAAATCGTGGATTTTAAGCATCTTTCAAACAGTGTTTTTCATTAACGACTACTTAAAGGATTTGAAAGTGACTGTACAGACATGATTATTTTAAAGCAGAACGATCCAATTCTCATAAAGACTTGAAAAAGTAGCTTTTAATAACAGATGATTTTTGAATGCCATTGAGTACAAAAAATTCCTAATACGTTAACAGAATAGCTGATAACTGAGTGCATAGTGTAAAAAACTGGTAATTTTTCGCCACTGGTTCCAACCTGACTGCTAGCAACAGATTCCATTGTGAGAGGGCATTCGTGGGATATCGTTATGCAGAATCGCTGTCCCTCGAACTTTGAGACCAGTGCGTCAACATCATGGTTCTCAAATGACTCTAGCGCAATTCCAAGTCTTAACACGAGTTGCCTTGTACGGAAATGTCATATTCGATGGCGTAAGTATTGACAAAATTAGGTACGCGGTCTTCATGACGTAAGTGTAGCACAAAGCATCAAACGTGTCATTTTTAACAACAGGTCACTGGAAGACCGTGACTAATGTTGCACAAAGCATAATACTGCCATCAGCAATCTGTGTACGTCAGTGCGACATCAGGTTTTATCCTGAGAGACGTGCGCGTCTCTGAAACGACCATCAACGTAATGTACGAGTTCCACGGTTCCATTATAATCATTGTTTAGTCTAGAAGTGTACATGTACGGTTGTCAGCTGCGAAAGTTTCTTTGCAACAACTGTGCCAAATTCTGTGCTTGTATACATCTGGCATCGGTTTAAAAAGAAAAAAACAGACAGTGTTTCTCATATCTGACACTGTATACTCCAGGTTAGATTAATACATAAAAATTGGAAGGAAAGTTGAGTGGAACTGGAGTGATCAGTTTGGTTTCCTAAAAGGCAACGATAACGCGCAAGGAATTCTCATCATATTCTTAGCAATGGAAAGAAAAAGAAAGAAAAATCAGAAGGCTTTCTGATCTGTAACGAGTTTGAAATTCTGAGACTTAATGAGAATAAACTACAGAGACAAGTAACGAATAATGCCAGAAACTTACAGAGACAGATAACGAATAATGTCCTGTACCTACGGAAACCAGGAGGGAGTAATATAATGAATCGACCAGAAAAACAAGTTCGTGTTGAGAAAGGTGTAAGATCTCGTGAACTTGTCAACTGATATGTCAAACAAGTAACAATGAAAGTGAAAGAAATTTTCATAATTGGAATAAAAATCGAAAGGAATCAGATACCAGTGCTAAGTTTCGGATACGACATAACACTTCTGACCGAAAGTACACAAAACTCTTAAAGGCTCTTGAATCGGATGGAAAGCTTCCATAGCGTGGACTATGTGAGGGGTTGCCAAAAGAAACCGAACTGATGTTTTGGAGGGCAGAGCTTTTGTAGTACAACGCTCTGCCTCTGGGAGCGCATAGAGACAGCGTTCCAGAGGCTGTAAGGCGAGTGCCGTCGCTGAAGGAGGTCAGGACTAGTTTCGGCGCAGTTTATAGCAACAAATGTTTTGTGTGATTGCCGTTTTCGCAATGGCTGACTTCCGTAAACAGCGTGCGGCGATGAAATTGTGCTTTCTACTCGGAAATAAGTGAAACAAACTCGTGAAATGCTAAAAGCGGCGTACAACGACGTTGCTATGGGGAAAACTCGAGTGTGAGTAGTTTTCCCATTTCAAAAATGGTGAAATGCCGTTTGGCGACAAACCTCGTTCTGGTCGTCCTTCCATGGTCTGAACACATGAAAATCTTGAAAAGAGTCGTGCAATCGTCAATGCAGATCGACGACAGACCACTAAAGCATTGTGGAGCTGTCGGGAGTGACTTGGAGTTCAGTGCAGCGAATTGTGACAGAAGATTTGGGAATGAAAAGGTTGACTACCAAATCCGTGCCACGACTACCGACTGCTGAATAAAAGCACGGTCGCGTGGAAGTGTGCTGTGCTTTGAAAGAAGAGTCCCGAAATGATCCAAACTTTTTTTTTCAAGAACTATCACAGGTCACGTAATTTAGTGCTATGCTTACGATCCTGAGTCAAAACAACAATTAAGCCAGTGGAAGACTTCAAGTTCGCCTCGCCTCAACATAGCTTGTCAGATGAAATTAAACATTAAAACAATACTGATTTGTTTATCCTATGTTACTGGAGTCGTCCATTCAGAGTTTGTTCCGCAGTGTTGTTAACCAGGCTTCCTATTTGGAAGTTCTGAAAAGACTGCGCAGCCTGATCGGGTGACTTGGTTTCCCATCATGACAATGCTCCTGTTCACACAACCCTGTCTGTACGACAATTTTAGATCATAAATGGTATGACCCCTGTTCCTCATTTCCCATACTCACCCGACCTTGCCTCGTGCGACCTTTTTTTTTTGTTTCCTGGAATGAAAATAGACATGAAAGCGATTTACTGACGTTGCTGTAGTGAAGAAAATAAGCCTCGGGGGCGCTGTCAAGTGTCACAAAAGATGAATCTAAAAATGTTTTGAGAAATGAAATAAAAGATCAGACAAGTATATTAGTGCAAGTTGAGAGTTTTTTGAATGGGATTGAATTGTGTGCTTAAAATGTTAATAAAGAAATTTAAAAAAAATTCGGTATCTTTTGGGTACCCTTCGTACGTTAAGAGAAACAAAACAGACCAAGGCGCTGAATAGTAAGAAAATAAAAAGCAACAACTTGTTTACCATAAAAATCGGTAAAGTCACAATGGTAGTAGAAGGAAAATAATTCTTCTACCCAGAACGACAGAAGCAAGGAAGATACAAGAAGTATGATGTCATCGGAAAAGAACACAGAGACTACAACGTCGCATTACGAAAATTAATAAATACCTATGTTCCTTAATTTTTAAAACAATATTTAAGAAGGCATTAAGTTTCATTTTCGTTCGGTACGCGCTCTTTTCTGCTTGGAGGAGATATATTATGAGCATCGTTGTTGCCTTTGCATTCTTAGGTTCATCTTTTGCTTGAGTAAGCATAAGCCTTCGATTAGTCTTAAAGCTTTCTGCTGTATCACGGAAGAAAACCAAATACATGTAAATATTGCCGGCCGGAGTGGCCGTGCGGTTTTAGGCGCTGCAGTCTGGAACCGAGCGACCGCTACAGTCGCAGGTTCGAATCCTGCCTCGGGCATGGATGTGTGTGACGCCCTTAGGTTAGTTAGGTTTAATTAGTTCTAAGTTCTAGGCGACGGATGACCTCAGAAGTTAAGTCGCATAGTGCTCAGAGCCACTTGAACCATTTATTAATAGGTATAAATAGGGCGACGCATCACTTCCGTTCATAAGATAACGCTGTAATTGATGAAAAGTACACATGCCGGCTAAGATAACGATCTTAACTGAAGATCACGGGTAAGAACTTCTGGTGAAAGGTTACACCTTAGGCAACTGCACAACTTACATGAAAACATCAATTTTACTAAAGACTATATGTTGTTCAGTAATTAAGCTGTGTTTTATGTAAATGTTTTTTTAGGATGCAAAAACATCTAAGGCCATACACGCCCATGTCAGAACCGTAGAAAAGGAGTTAAAGGCGACTACACCTTAAGCCCCAGTCGTCGGAAGGAAAAACAGCTAAAACCAGGGACTTCCTCTTGCAGAACGATCCATAAAATACGCCATAGAGGCAACGGAGGTCTTGATATAAAGATTAAATGTCCTTCGCCCTACTGCTACGACAGATAAAAAGTAAAACACGATCGACAGCCCGCGCATCGTTCGCCAAAACGGCCGGTAACTGAAACGCAAGCATAAATTAGAACGTAGGTGGTTAAAAAAAGTGCATTCGTTCAGGAAATGGCGAACCGCCAGCGGTTGAGAACAATGAGCACAAAGTGGCGGGCGATCACTACCAAACAACACGACAGTGGCCAGTACGCAACCTAGCTAAAATGATCACCTCGCTGCGAGAGGGCCGAGAGGAGGTCGGCGATGCCACTGAGAGGGATTTAATTCCCTTGATCCTGTTCCCACCAAGGGAAGACCAGTGGTGTTGCCAAAGCAACGATCTTAGCTCAAGATCACGGGTAAGAACTTCTGGTGAAGTCATCGGAGGGAATACAAGAACTAGCGGGCCGAGGTAGGAGGACGCAGCCTTGGCAGCAGCGTCAGCAGCCTCGTTTCCCGTAAGACCGACGTGCCCAGGGATCCACGTAAACAACACAGTGACTCCATTAAGAGTGAGCAAGTGACAGCGTTCCTGGACCCGTTGCTCTAAGGGATGGACGGTGTACAGCGCACAGAGGCTCTGAAGGGCACTAAGAGAGTCAGTATGACGCAGTGGAAAACCCTGTGTCGCCGGATGTACTGCGTGGCCTGATACAAGGCGAAGAGCTCCGCTGTAAATACTGAGCGATGTTCCGCAATCCGCTACCGAAAATCGTCGGTGGCAATGACGGAGGGATCGTCGACACCACGGGCAGTACGAGAGCCACCAGTGCGCACTAATGTACTATCGTGAAGTTCCGTGCGAAGGTCGTGAAACTTACGGTGATGGAGCGAGGCTGGATTGGTTTCCTTAGGGAGCGAATGAAGTCCAAAGTGAACACGGGCCGCTGCACGAAGCCATGGTGGTGAAGGGTTCACACTCATCGGGAAAGTGGCAGGTAGAGTGAAGTTAAACTGCCGGAGCAGGAGCCGAAAGCGAACTCCAGGAGATAACAGAAGGAGGATGATGCGCCCCTACTGATGGTCAAAGGAGTCATCGAAGAAAGATGCATAGAATGGGTGGCCAAGCATGACAGACAAACGGCATGCGTATCCGTTGGGGGAACATTGCGTCGGTATGTCAGCGGCAGTTCGTGTTTTATGTAAAAGGTGAAGTGACTTGATAAAATATTTGATACTGGTCACAAGGCAACCCGCATTGGATGAGTCTATCAAACAGAAGGGCTGCCATAAGGTTATGGTGAGGTGTGATTTGTAGAAAGCTAGGACCTTTTTTCTTTGGCGAACATGTAACAGGTGAGACTTATCTGAACATGCTGAGAGACAAATTGATGCCTCAAATTGAGCGTTTAGGTGAGCGACTTCCTGACTGGTTTCAGCAGTATGGCGCCCTTGCCCATTTTCTGCAGGTGTTAGAGAATGTTAGAACGAAAATTTTTCTCATCTGATTGAGAAAAGGGGCCATGTGGAGTCTTCCCCTCATTCTCCAGACCATTCTCCCCTTAATTTCTTTTTCTGGGGTATGCTGAAAGAAAAGGTTTACTCGATGAAGATTACAATTCAGACCACCTGACAGAACGCATTACCAGTCAGTGTGCTACAATCGACGGCAATTCAGACATATTCAATAGAGTTCATCTTTCTCTTGCAAAGCGCATCAAATTGTGCATTGAATAGCACGGAGATCATGTTGAAAATATTATTTATTAACATTAAAGTGACTAAAATCTGCTTTATTATTATTTATTAGAATTCCCTATATACCCAGATTTTATGAACACCCTGTAGTTCAGTTGTGTAGGCCTCTTCATTCGAGGTCTGTGCACCACAAGGAGACGATCTGGGTTTTTTTGGGCTCAAGGTACGGATATTTGTTATAAATAATAAAAATAACGAATTAATTTAATTATTAACCCAATCACGCAAGTTTAGTCACTTTAGGTTTGGGCTCCATAATGAAAGGACGAGAACGTCGGAACTTTTAACAAATTTTAAATTAATTACATTAATAGAATTTCGCCATGTCGTAATTTTAGTGTTGTAAATAACAAATTAATGTTATTACTGTTTTAATTACGTGACTTCCATCCCACTGCTCTCGACATCTTGTCGCGTCATGTCAACGCCACGTTGTCAACGTGGCGTTGACATGACGCGACAAGATGTCGAGAGCAGTGGGATGGAAGTCACGTAATTAAAACAGTAATAAAATTAATTTGTTATTTACAACACTAAAATTACGACATGGCGAAATTCTATTAATGTAATTAATTTAAAATTTGTTAAAAGTTCCGACGTTCTCGTCCTTTCACGTCAAAGTCATTGTTAAATAACGAAAGGTAAAACATTATAAATTAATGACGTCACGGCATATTATGCAAAATGACTGCAAATGTTAATGTACTGTATGATGTAAGGCACTATGACAATGCAGCGTGAGGCTAAATTAACGACGTAACAATGTATTATGCAAAATGGCGGTAAATATTAATGTAATTTGTGGTGTAAGACACCACGACAACGCAGTGTGTGACTAAATTAATGAGGTCATAATATATTCTGCAAAATGATGGACAACTTTGAAAAATTTATCCAGTAAAGTGGATGACACAAACATATTCATTACAAAGCATGAAATTGTTTCTAAATTTGATTCTTGAGAGTTATTAGATGCCTTCTGCAAAAATGGAAAAAGTTATTCTATCCATTCCTCTAGGCGAATTGCGAGAGAGAGAGTGTGTGTGTGTGTGTGTGTGTGTGTGTGTGTGTGTGTGTGTCAGTTCGGTGGTGAGGTTGGAGTGGTGGGAACACCTAGCAATTCCTTCAAACGTGGGCAGGAATTGCGCAATGCTATCCTAGAGACCAAATTGCCATACTCTCCTAGACATGGACCACACTGTATTAGCAATAGAGGAACCGGGAAATACCAAAAAATACACCTGCTTGTACCTTCTGCAAGCTCACACCCATACGTTACTGTTTTTCTGATATCTTGGATGTCAGACGAGAGAGAGCCACGAAATGAAATACTCTGTCAGGTCCCTACCACCCACGAGAATTCTCCCCTCCCCCTTCCTCTATGGACCAATCAGAATACAGCTCTGCATCCTGCTTTTAATGCTACAACTTGTATGTGGGCGAATTCATTCTTGGCCAGCCAGTACAAAAAGGTGCGTAATTACAATTAAAATGCCACAACACTATATTTAAACAAATAGACTCATGCTGTACTACTCCATTATTAGTGTATGATGTCGCCATAAGATTCGTAAATAACTACGAAGTATATTCACTCCCTCCTCATTCAAATGAGACTGGGCAATGACTACAATGCAGTAAATATGAACTATTTCTACATAACAAGCCATCTAATCTCCGAGGCCACGGGCACCTCTACCACATTTGCCACTACACGATAAATGTGGCCTTAGAGAGCTTCATATTCACAGCCGTCTGTCGATAAGCCGAGATGATTCAGCTAACACTGTCCACTTGCAGTCGGCGCCGCATGTGAGATAACCGAGGCAAAAATTCGAGTATGTACACTTACAACACGGCGCTATAAACAAATACCATAGGTCAATACTTTAACAAAATACATCGATATCATAAACGATGTAACCTCCGAACATTAAAAAATATATGTACAACATATTCCGTAACCTACCAATAATAAAAATGTGACTAATCTCTCAATAGAATTGTGACTTACTTATAACCTTTCAATAATTAACTGACTGTGAATCTAAACTGGTGAATTTGGACGTCAGCAGTGCTGCGTCATGGCCCTGAAAGATCATACTGAATAGATTGAAAATTCTTACCTCAATAAGATCGCCGGATAACGCGTATATATCTGCTCCTGTAAGAGATTTTTCTGGTACAGCCCTATGCAATTCTGGCCGATAGATTTGTCATGTATAAAAAGAAACAACTGATTTTTCTTTACAATAATCGGGATGACCATGGATTGGAGAAATTAGTAAGTTCTTTAAATTGAGATGAATGATTATCAAAAGTTAATTTTTTATAAGAAAGATTATTATTAAGAGATTTTTTTTAAAAACATTTACATGGGGCTTGACATAACAATAGTACATATGCGCGAGGCTGCTTTTACCTTATATCGCTCAGGCTCCGCCATCGCTCCCCACGACTGGCCCAGCCAACACGATACACCAGACTGCTAGCAACTACTTACTCCTACTGCTGCTACAGACACTGCTCTTACTGCATACAACACTGCTCTTTGGTCTGAGATTCTCTTATAGCTTACATATCGCAGGCAGCGCGTGAGCAATCCATCGAAATTACATCTGCTCGAGTGCGCTAGCGACAAATTCCTTAATCATGGACCTCTTACAACGATTTCCACAATGTGGTATTTAACATGAAATCCAGTCCTGCTTGTACCTTCTGAAAACATTCACTGACGAAGATCTCATCCCTCCATTACCAATATTAATCATACCTGATTCTCTAAAGACACATACGGAACCGAACAACTAGCCACATACCGTGTGTACAAGGGGGTAGCCACCATAACACCTCCAGTGCTGCTGATGTTCGCCAGTGCAATACACCAGTGGCCGCATTGGAGCGATGTATCCTGTCTAGCTGAGAAACGCAGTCCGTCTGTATCTCGCTTGTATGTGCAAGGTCTAGCTGGGGAAGTACTGCCACCTGCAGAGAACTGATTCCCAGTAGCTGCTGGGAAAACGGCCTATGCATACCTGATTTAAAAAGTTCACGTTAACCGTTGAATTCTCCGCTGCAAGTCTCCGACAGCGCTCTGAGCATGCCAAACGGTCAGAAATTCCATTAACTCCTACGCTTAGAATTACTGTTCGCCAGCGGAAGCAGAGGCCACGATAAAGCACACCTGCATTTTTCAGATATCAGTATCATCGCCTCTTACAAAGGTCCACCGCCAGAAGCGCCTACTCGAAAATGAGATTAAACCGACATGCTTGCTATCAGAAGCAGCCAGCGGGTACAGCCTTCAAGATGCTCTAAAGCTTTTTTTACTGCAGTTCTTTAACCAAAAATACACCTGTATTCTACGTTAATAAATTTCCATAGCACATTATTTAACACATTATCAAGATCGTAGCGTAGTAAGATTGAAAGAGGTACTATTATGTGTTTTGAGTCAGGAAAGCAAATTTTTAATGATGTATGCATAACCTTGCTTGTCTTCACGTTACTAATGCTTTACAACAAGTAGAATGACAACTAGCAGCATAAACCAATCACTATTAGAAAGGGTACTGCAGAATAACAGTAGCGCTACGTGTTTATACAGCCAGTCGATCAATTTTAACCGTATCTAGTTCTACTTTTAACAAAAGCGTGTTTGCATGTTTAAATAATGCATTGCGGCAACACTCACCAAGTAAAATTCCTCCCTGCATTATTAGTGGGTCCTTGTCCTAATAGACTCGAAAATCACGAGTGAAAAATACACACACACTCACACAGACACACACATACCTACAAAAACGACTCTGCTTAAGTCACGCTGTAAAAATATTTACCCTCAGCAAGGGCCCAACCAAGGCATAAAATAACGTCACTGCGAGTTAAGAAAGAAAGACGTAACGAATGGGGCGCCTTAGGTAAGTAGAACACTAAATATAGTATACATGTAAATAAGTGATAGAAAGCCAAGTGGGAACGTCTCTACACATTGCTAAGATGTACATTGTTAAACAATTTCTCCCCCCCCCCCCCCCCGCCAACACTACCTACGATAGGAAATTGCAGAGAGATGCACTTTATTTAAAAGATATCGTGTATTGTTGTCTCCACACGTATCTCCAGTTTAGCTACTGGCAACCAACTGATGGCAGCGGTGACGAGAGAGGGTGCGGGGTGGGAGGGGGGCGTAGAATATATTCATCGCACTTGGTTACCCACACACGTTAGATATAGTGGGCGGTGGGAAATAACCACCGATCACGAGATGCAAACCACGGGGAAGAACGTGGATGAACAGCAACGCATCGGAACACAACCTGTATTAACTCTAATTATGTATCTCTAATCCCGCAGAATAAGTCCAGAAATGACGTTTTATTAACATTCGACAGATAGAACAAACGCTACGACAGCAAGTAACATGAGCTCAGATCACTGGTGTGAAATAATGACATACACTGAAGAGCCAAATACCGTGTAGGGCCCCCGCGAGCACGCAGAATTGCCGCAGCACGACGTGGCATGGACTCGACTACTGTGAAAACTCTAAAGTAGTGCTGTAGCGAACTGACAACATGAATCCTGCAGGGCTTTCCACAAATCCGTAAGAGTACGAAGGGGTGGAGATCTCTTCTGAACAGCACGTTGCATGGCATTCCAGATTGGCTCAATAATACGATGTAGCAGTGGCTGTGTTATTCTGATTACGGTGCAAAGTTCCTTTGCATATCCAAAGGAACGGGCACTGCGGCGACTACAGCCGTTATAAAATACATTAAAGGTATTCGCAATTGCGAATAATGATAACCATCAGCCGTAGAATGGAATGACGACAATGACAATAAGCACGCATGTCCAAAGGAACTTTGCGTCGTAATCAGAATAACACGGGCATTGCAATATCTTATTTCTCTGCCGATACTGGACAACCGACTTTCAGACATAACATCTGACCTGTACGGGAATATACACAATGGATGTACGAGTCCAGTTCGTAGACGCATGGTTAACGACGTATGGAAGTTTGGGTCCAGCCGTGTGTCGTGTACGGATAGCCAAATAACGGGACCACTCGCTACAAGTGGGAAATTCGGGTTCGAGTCCCGGCCCAGAACAAATTTTCATTGTCAACATTCCATGGTTGTCATTATTCGCAGTTGCAAATACCTTTAATGTATGTTCAATAATGCTCACGTCAGCGGAGTTTGGTGGCCAGTGGAAGTGTTTAAACTCAGAAGAGTGTTCCTGGAGCCACTCCGTAGCAATTCTGGACGTGTGGGGGTCACATTGTCCTGCTGGCATTGGCCAAGTCTGTCGGAATGCACAATTGACATGAATGAGTGTGGCTCTGAGCACTTTGGGACTCAACATCTGAGGTTATCAGTCCCCTAGAACTTTGAACTACTTAAACCTAACTAACCTAAGACATCACACACATCCATGCCCGAGGCAGGATTCGAACCTGCGACCGTAGCAGCAGCGCGGCACGTTCGTCAGCTTGATGCAATTTGAAACGAGACTCGTCCGACCAGGCAACAGATTTCTAGTCATCAACAGTGCAATGTCGGAGTTGATGGGCCCAGGCAAGTCATAAAACTACGTGTCGTGCAGTGATCAAGGGTTCACGGGTGATATTTTGTTGAATGGTTCGAATTTGTTGATGGACCAGCACTGAAATCTGCAGCAATTTGCGGAAGGGTTGCTCTTCTGTCACGCTGAACGATTCTTTTCAGTCGTCGTTGATCCCGTTCTTGCAGGATCCTTTTCCGGTCGCAGCGATGTCGGAGATTTGATATTTTACCGGATTCCTGATATTCACGGTACACTCTTGTAATTGTCGTAGGGGAAAATCCCCACTTCATCGCTACCTCGGAAGTGCTCTGTCCCATTGCTCGTGCACCGACTATAACACCACGTTCAAACTCACTTAAATCTTGATAACCTGCCATTGTAGCAGCAATAACCGATCTAATTGCGCCAGACACTTGTTGTCTTATATAGACGTTGCCGGCCGCAGCGCCGTATACTGTTTGTTTACATTACGCTGTATTTGAATACGCACGCCTACGCCAGTTTCTTTGCCGCTTCAGTGTAAAACCATGCCACACCGACGCACCATCAGATACAATTCCAAATAACAACAGGTCCAGAAACGGTTCACTGGAGAAATACAAACTGCCAGTCCAGCCGCCAGCCGGGGAATTTATTTCCTGTAGCAGACTTATGACCTTCCCCATGTGATGCATTAACCCCATGATCTCTTTAGTCCTTTCAATCACAGTACGAACATCGAAATAGTAGATATTGAGAGAACCGAGCTTGGAACGGAAAAGCAGCTATAATTGCTTAATGGTGAAAAGGTATTAAGACCAAGTGAGATACGTATAAGATTCTACAAAGATTATGGGTAAGAACTTGCTCCCCTTTCAGCAATAATTTACCGTGGAACGCTGGTGCAACGAAAGGTACCTAGAGGTTGGAAAAAAGCGCAAGTCATTCCCGTTTTCAAGAACATTTGTAGAGCAGATGCGCATAATTGTAGGCCTATAGCGTAAACGTCAATCTATTGTAGAATTATTGAATATGTTTTGTGCTCACGTATTGTTACTTACTTTGGAGAACGAAAATATCCCCCGTAAAGATCGGCATGAGTTCCGCAAACAGAGATCTTGCCCAACTTATTGTCAGCTCGCTCTGTTCCTTCACGAGATCTATAAAGCTGTAGACAACGGTGCTCGGGATGATGCTGTGTTCGTTGACTTCAGGAACGCATTTGACACTGCCCCGCACTGCCGTTTAATTTCCGAAGTCAGACCAGATCTGAGACTGGATACAAGACTTTCTTACAGACAGAACTCAACGCGACGTACTTAACGGAACAAAATCGACTGATGTAAACTAATTTTCGGAGTAACCGAAGGACGTATGATAGGACCGTTACTGTTTACAATATATATAAATATTTGAACCTAATATTGTAGTAGAAAGTGTCAGAGGTTTGAAAGTTTACCGTCTACCTCCTTGCCTAGGGACGCCAGATGAAGGTTGATGTCAACCCCTGAATCAAAATTGCGCAACGGATAACTGGGGAGAGGAGCTTGAGAGCGCTACCTAGAGAGCGTGTTCTTTCTGTACGATACTAGGCAAGGGGCTGGAGGGCTCACACGCTGATGTGTGGGTCCCTGGATTCTATAGCTTTTATTTTAAATAAGTTCCTTTAACTTGACTTCTTTGTGATTTTTAAGGTATGTTAAAGATTGATGACAGTTGATTACCTATTTATTTTAAATATTATCACTCGACTTTACAGCGATAGCAGCAATTGTTTCAGTTTACAGATATTACAATTTTACAACTTATAGCTCGGGTGTATTATATACTAATCTGCTCGCACATTTCTACAGGTAAGACGGAATTGCGTTGGCCAAATGTATACCACCAAAGTCTCCCAATATTTTACATAGGACATTCACTATGTGAGGAGGATAACGGGCAAACTGGGGACCAGATACTTTAACACAGGGGGTCAAATTTCCTAAATTAACGAGATCATTCATTTCCTTACACAATCCGAAGCTGGAAATAAAAGAATTAGTACAAATATTCAAATACCTCTCTTGCATGAGTGAACATTGAGACAGACGCACTGAGGGCTCATCTGCTCACTTACCCGCCTTCTGTAAAACTCCTAGAATATGGCGCGCACCCGGAAGTCTTCCTGGGCATGGTGGAGGGGGTGGTCGAACCACTTGGCCGTGACCAACCTCTCCACCCCAAATCTTGTGACACTGGAAAGTCTGACTTACCTGCCTGTGCTGTCTCTCTGATCCCCTAGCCAGGAGTAAGGTTGGCACTACTATACTACATAACTACTTCCCAACAAAGATTTGGCCACGCTTTACGGAGAGGTGTGGGGAGGATTAGGAAAGTTCGTGTTCAGATTCACATCCACGTACATGAAATGCATAATACACGACACACATAAATACGTATTATGAAGCCTGACATTTCTTTCCACCCGTCCACATGGGTCCTGTTGCACCCGCGGCCGGCCGCGTCGTGTAATAAAATTGGCTGCGAAGCCGCCTCTGTTTCTACTTCCCGGTTTGAGCGAGCAGCGGAACCTGCTGCTTATAGAGCGGAAACTACTGTACCGTTTCAGGTTCTTTAAAACTGTTAACAGATGATACGATTATCAATCAGAAATTAGCAATCCCAGATCACATTATCGATTTGCTGAATTACCTGTAGAGGACTGACGAATGGTGCAGGCTCTAGCAGTTGACTCAAAGTAAATGAATGTAATATACTGGGCATACGTAGGAAAAGAAATCACTACTTATAATGCATTGTTTAAGTATGCGACACCTGCTGTAGTCAGATGTTTGAAAATCTCGGAATTCGTCCTAACGAATGCTAAAAGATCCCAATGAGAAAGAGAAACAAATAAGAATATTTTAACATTTACTTTTATAAAATTTAAAATTTACCGTACCTTGAGCATAAACTCCCGTGTCAAAGAATAATTATTATGAGACATCAAATTACATTGTAAACGATTGCACATTAAAGACGTGTCTTATGAACTCTATATTGCATTATCTGAGCTTTTTTCCGTGAAACTGCTACACCAAAAGTCATTTCTGAATAATCAGCAAAAGTTACTGTATCACAGAAGTGATAAATGCGTCAACTGAATGCATCGCAGCTGTATTTATAGCAAGAATACGGTTGCAAATGAAAGAAAATTAAGTTTTGTCTTTCTCAGTAAGCAATACTGAGAAGAGAAGGTTAAAACTTTTAAATCTACGCGTCGAAAGAATTTTCCTCATGCGCCGAAGTAAACCTACTCCGCAAGAGGTTGATCAGAAAACATATGAAACTTCACACACCTTTAATGAAATACGCTAATTCCAAAATAGACTCAGGGATCAACTGTAAAGATTTTTGGAGCATACGTCTAACTTTCCGATGTCAGTCGCACCGCTGTATCATTTACCTATACTGATAATACAGAAACTGACGGCTGTGCGTGGCAGGACCTATATAAAGTTCTAATTATTTGCCTTTTATTCGAATCAAGCGAGAGTTTTGACCTCGTAAGGATAAAAGTATTAACACTGTGTGAATATTACTTTCCAGAATTAAATAACTGCACATGTACCAATGCCAATAATTTTCCATTTCTTAAAAAAAAACTTCATAAATATATGTCGTAAGAAGAACTGGAATATTGGACAAGTACAAACTAAGAATATAACAAGGCATAAGTATTACAGGCAACGACATTTACAAACGTGCTCGTCTTTGGAACACGTGAGTAAAAATTTAGTTAATAACATCGACTGAATCATAGTAGGCACATTTGCATCTACTTCGTACAAGTCTTTTGGAAGACTATTCCTAGTGCTTCTAGGAAAATAGTTTTTCTTTTCCTAGTACAGATAATTTCAGTTATTACAATAGCGTATTACATGTAGTGCTAGATGGCGTAGCCGTTTGAATCGTCGTTACATTCCAGGTGTATACAGAAATCGTCCTGCCAATACAACACTCACATCCACAATAATATGTGGTGTCTCTTAGTAAATATACACATTACTGATATATTTTTACCATGGAAGCGAACAATATTACTTGAAAAACCGGACGAAATAATGCGGGCCGAGGAAATGAACGTACCGGCAAATGGAAACGAGGCGCCAATCGAAACTGCGGCGACACAAGAAAGCAGTGAAAGTAAGAGAGATGATAAGCGGATCTTAAACACAATACAAATAACAAACAATGGTTTTTCGAGGATAGATGATACAATGATAACTTACGATAAGTGGCCGTCTGGCTCTACGTCACAAGCGCTTACTGGTGCGATTGTTTTTATCGTCATGATGTACGTGAACCACATATCTTTCCTTGTACATAAACAGTGGAACAGGAAACACCAACTGAAAAAGAGTAGTAAACCCATTGTTATCGGCATCTTGGGGTGACAGTCTTGTTCTGCTATATCTTGAGTAGCTGTCAAAACCGTTTGAACAAACATCGTCTAAGCATTTGGAACAAAAGTCAAGTAACATTGACCAGAAATTTTCGTGTTACAAACAATTTTCGAGTTTTGAGTAAAAATTAGACCATAAGTTTGACACCAAATTTTCCCAACTTGTACATGCGCAGAAGAAAACCGCTCACCAGTTAGATGAGCTTGCCGTAAACAAAATAGTATACAGACAGAACACGATAGCTTAGCAAAGGTGGTATGTAGTGCAAGTCAGTTAACATAACATACGGTCATTTACCGCACCAAGTATAAAAGATATCGGAGGATACAGGATTTCTTAAATTACATCAGAAACGCATCAGTAATGACGTACAAAAATTAAACGACCGTGCTGATGGTGGGGTATTTGACTGTGATACTATACTTGCAGGAAAGGTTCTACAACAACACCGCACTCACCTTGCGGAAGCAGAAAGAATAGTAACCGAAAGGGAATATAAGATTGGCAACAAACTCGATACCGATTCGAAGAAAACTATTCAACAAATACGTAATGAAATAGATGTAGGGTCGTTGGATTCAAGTGAACTGTTTGTTGTTACTAACAAAGACAACTGGTAAAACAGAAAATAAGCAAAACAACAGTTCTTCAGTTAGTATCACACATAATGTAAACGAAGGAGGGTATGAGGCATATGGGCAATAATCAGTACCTTATATGTAGCTAGGAAATTATACATACGGGTCACCGTTTACTGTACCGCACACACATTATAATACACCTTGACAGACGAAAGCCTATTAAAACATAGTTCCCGGTATTTTCAACGAAACAAAGAAGGTATAAACAGCAGTATTCGTTACATTTTTTTCGAGATGTTTTAACGCGTAGTTGGAATGAACAGCAAAAGATTCGTTACGTAGTGGGATATACACAAGGGAACACCTTTCTACGAACTGCGGACATAGATGTGCGTTATGAAACCTATGATCACGTTGAACAGAATTTTCTTTCTAAGTTTTGGTCACCTGGAGTACAGCGACGAATCAAACGAGAAGTTTTTGACCCAGAAGCATTTAATAATAGACACGTTGCACTAAGAAAATATTTTGAAAAACGTCTACATCAGACTCGTTATTGAAATAAACCTATGTCACGCCTAGGTGTTCTTAAAATTTTATAGGGTAGACTACCTGCACACACCAAAGAGAAGTTAGTCACTATAACAGAAAGTGATAGAGTATTTTCTGTCCGCAGTTGATGCCATTGACCTCATTTATGGGGAGAGACGTACGCAAACAAGATACTCAGTTTTTTCTAGGTTTTCATAATAGTACTTCGGCAGGTCAAAGCAATAACACTAACACCAGCAGGGATGACAACAGCCAATAACACTGGATAACAGACCACATAGCCGTAACTCTAAAGCAAATGGAAACGCACAGAAAAGGGGACGGAATAAATATAATCCTGCTTACTCTAACATACAAGGTTAAGGTAATAACCGGAATAGACAGAACTGGTATTGTGCTTCTTCTACCGGAAATCTAAACAATAGCAATGGTTATCACAGAAATTGAAATGGTCGCGCGAACCCTGTCTCAGTTAAGAACACTAGATGAGGGGAACCAGGTTTTCGTAGCAATCAAAACCATAACTGGCGTTCTCATGAGCATCCAGTTCAAATAATTGATGTAGTTAATAGCAATG
This sequence comes from Schistocerca americana, assembly GCF_021461395.2. NCBI lineage: Eukaryota > Metazoa > Arthropoda > Insecta > Orthoptera > Acrididae > Schistocerca > Schistocerca americana. The sequence continues at coordinate 556,027,316 of NC_060119.1, read as the reverse complement.
AGAGTATTTCGATTCTACCACCAGAAAATGCTAGCCTGCCAGATTCTGGGTTCAGGGTAGTGCATTTAGCAACTATTCATTTTTTTTTTTTAGGTATGAGGAGGAACACGTGTTATGATAGGAGTTATGTCCCGACGAGACAAGGAAGGACGAAGAGGAAGTGGTACAAGAAATAATATCGCGAATATAGGCATTATACAAGTACATACAATTCTAGATAGAGGTGGGTCTGCAAACGTTTTGTCCAAGAGTTTGCTTGATGCGATGGCAAAGGACGTGCATGTACCCGCTTTTCCTACACAGAGCTGCAAAATATTAACAGTCATAGGAAACAAGACAAAATGTCTGACTGCGAGCATGCATTCCTACAGTATTACCTTAGATAATACTCAGATCAAATACAATTTGTTATCTCTAAGTGCGGGAATTTTTAAATCAAAATGTTATTGAACGATGGATCGGTCGCAATGGACCAAATGATTAAACCTTACATTACTGGCAACCAACGTCACTAGACCTGACTGTATGTGATAATTTCTTGTGGGGGTTTATAAAAGGCTTTGTTTATGTGCCTCCGTTACCAACAACAATTGATTGATCTGAGGCATCGCATAACAGCAGCTGTGGAAGCTGCATCTCAAGACATACTCGCTGCAGTTTGGGAACAATTTGAATACTGCATTGATACATGCCGTGCATCTCAAGGGGAGCATATTGAACACCTATGAAATGGTATGAGTTTCCCTTTCATCAAAAACCAAAATTCATTGTATATTACGGTTATTGATAATTTTTACTTATGGACCGTCTGACAGCAACTAAATAAAACACACTTTTAGTGCCATACGCGTTTCGCCTTTATTTTCTGCAAGGCATCATCAGTGGCCTGAAATACGTACATATGTTAGTTACTTAATTTACATTTTTGTCACTGTGCCTATAGGTTATAAACAGTTCTGGTGGTTGCCATTTCCTATTAAGTAGTAATGTTTTGAACTGTACTTACAGTTTGCGTGGACAATTTCTTGCATATTACGCTCCTGTTACATTTTTGGTAGTGTTCTTCTTCTTATGAATGCAAATTTGCGATTTTTTCCCACCTTCCACAGCTCTATGAACTGAACGCTTGTTCCAATGCAATGTTTTGGTTTCTTTTGCCGACTGTCAAATGTTTTTGTCAAAGATCGAATGTTATTGCCGAACTTTCGAGTGTAATTATTGAAGTATCTGATCTGTTCCTGTGTGTGTGTGTGTGTGTGTGTGTGTGTGTGTGTGTGTGTGTGTGTGTCCAGATAGTGCGGCGAAGAGGTTTTTGGTTTTATGTTGTCATTTCCTTTATTAAGTGGATGTGGAAGTTTTCTTGCGTTTGTATAAGATGTTTGTCATGGTTGCTTATTCTCATTATTTTCATTTCTTGTTCCATGTTTGTAGGACGATGGTTATGGTGTTTTAAATGCTCTGCAAATGTGGAATGGTGTGTTTCATACTTCCAACACCTGGTATGTTCCTTGTATCGTGTTTCAAAATTCCTGCTTGTCATGCATCACAACTTTGACATTAAAGTTTATATATTCCTGATTGTTGGAATTTGTCCCTCTTGGTAGCTGGCTGGCTTAGGTGTGATTGCAGGGTTTGCCCAGGCTTATATGCTATTTTGAAGCCCTGTCTCTTTAGGATGTTTGCAACTCTGTGTCTTAGTTTATGTGTGTAGGTCATCGTGTACCATCTGGTTTTTTCTGTGTGGCGTTGTCATTGTGTGTGTTTGTTGAGTGTGTTTGTAAGTTTTCAGCTTGTGAGCTCTCTTGTAATCTGGAAATGTTGTGTTCGTTTTGTATTTGTGTTTTTATTTTTTGATTGAGCCTGTGTACCACATGTGTGTCATACCCGTTGTTCCTAGCTATTTGTATGATTGTACTCATTTCTTGTTCATAGTTTCTCTTGCTGAGTGGGATTCCGTTTATGTAACATGTGTCTTAGTGCTGCAAGTTTCTGGCTGTGTGTGTGTGTGTGTGTGTGTGTGTGTGTGTGTGTGTGTGTGTGTGTGTGTGTGTGTGTGTGTGTGTGTGGGGGGGGGGGGGTTGGATGTAGAATGCATTATTGTCTCTGTGGCTGTTGGTTTTCTAAAGATGTTAAATGTATGTTTCCCAATTTCTTTTTTTATTGTAATGTCAAGAAAATTTATTTGATTTTCTTTTTCAAGTGTGAATTTTATGTTCTGATGAGCTTTGTTTATTTCCGAATAGAGTTCATCTATTTTTTCACTTGGCTCATCTACCAGACAATGTCATCCACGTATCTGTACCAATATATGATTTTGAAACTTCCATTAGTGGTTATCCTTTCAAATATCTGATTTTCTAGGTGACTGATGAAAATGTTTGCTAGTGTTCCTGATATTGGGGATCCAATGGGCAGTCCATCACTTTGTAGATAATATTCTTTCTCAAATTGAAAGCAGTTTTGTTCAGTTGTCAGTCTGAGCATATCTTATTTCTTTTATTGCGTCTGTGGTGAGGTTGCTGTGGGATGAGAGATTTTGTTCTATGATTTCTATTGTTTCTGTGGTAGGGATGGAGGTATACGTATTTTCTATATCGAATGAAATCAGTGATGCTGTGTGTGCTACCTGTATGTCTGTATGTTTTCTATTAGGTTTCCTGAGTTAATCACTGTTCTGTTGTTTTCTACTTTATAGTGTTTTGTAACTAACTTTTGGAGGTGTTTGACTATGTGGTATGTTGGGGCTCTCATTGGCATTCCGTCTTTATGTACTTTCGGTTGACTGCAGAGTGTTGGTGCTTGTGGGTTTTTCTGTGTTATGTAGTTTTTCTGTGTGTGTGTGTGTGTGTGTGTGTGTGTGTGTGTGTGTGTGTGTGTGTGTGTGTGTGTGTGTGTGTGTGTTTCACGTTTGCCTCGAATCGTGTAGTTGGATCTGACTATTTTTTGTATGGCATTGGTGTTTATGTATTCCTTGGTTTTTGTGATGTATTGCTCTTTATCCATGAGTACTGTTACATTTCCCTTGTCTGCTCTTGTTATTAATATGTTATTGTTTAACTATTGTTTTAACTTTTTCGTAGTGGCTGCTTCTGTTTGGTTGTTCTTATTGTGTGTCTGCTGTGTTTGTTTTATTATGCCTTTTATTTCTTCTTTTACTAGTTCTCTTGTCAGTCCTATGTTTATTTCACATTTATTTTGTTGTTCTTCACGTGTAAGGATGTGTTCAGTTTCTACTATGAGATTTTCTAAGTATTGATTGTTCACTTTGCTATTGGTGCAGAGTTTCAAACCTTTTTCCAAGAGCATTTTTTCATGTTCGTGTAGTTCTGTCTCTGTTAGGTTAACTAAACGTGGATGGAATGTGTGTTGGTGTTCATGTGGTTTCACATTTAAAACGTAAACGTATTTTTGCGTCTTTTTTACTGTTAGTTTCATTATCTTCTGTTTATGTTTGTTTTGTAAATGTTTCATTGCTGTGTATGTGTTGTGTTCAGTTTTTTCTACTAGTGCCATGAAAGCTGCGGCGTTTCCTGCGTTTTTTGCCAATTCTAGATGAGTCTCATAGAGCATCATGTTGAGGTGCTGTTTTTTCGAATAGAGCATCTTAATTTCATGTAGTAACCAATATCGTTCTGCAAATGATTTCGACTTTTGTGCCATTGTAGAACTGTTTTTAACCTTTACATTAATGTAACTTGGAATTAAATCGTTCTTTTTGCATGTTTTGTCGAATTTTATGTGCTGTATCGTCTTGTGGAGTCTCAGATGTATTTTCTTGAACCTGTTGTACACGTTGACAGGAAATGCTTGACATAGCTGTATTGACATCTTAATCTTTTGTAGTCTTTGCGTGTAATATTTGCTTCTAGCAATCAGTCACGATGATGGGCATTAATTATTTAAATTGCTGTGCGCTGATCGTACATCCTAATTCATCGCTTCGCATTTATGTCACACAGTAGACCAATATCATTGTGCCAGTCAAGCTGCGGGTTATCGTGTGGGTAAAATTCTGAATTCAAGTAAACTCTAGAATTGATTAGTTTACAAAGGTCAAATATGCTGGAACTCTTTCACATTTAATCTGTCAGATTGTAGTGCCAGAATAATGAATTCATGGTTTCTAATTAACTACTAAATTTCCAACGCTCCTTGTCTGTTACAGAAAGATAGGGCATTGTACACACCAATTTCTCCAAAACTTCGAACTAGAATCAGTTCTTCTGATGATGTGTGTACTATCGTCAACGTACCCCATAAACATTTTGAGCAGAATATACAGACCATCATGCATTTTGTAAACCATTCAACCCCAAAGCTGATACAGAAACATATGTTTTGAGGGTCGATATGATTTGAACATTCCTTGTGCTGCCGATCTCAGTACTGTTCAGTTCATGTCTTATTTCTTGAAACAGAAAGGTGAACGAGTTATGTGTAAGTGACGATGCAGAGTTTCCATCTTTCTTCATAAACATCAGTTCCATGTGTAGAAAACCCTTGCTAAAAATTGTTAAATCACCTTGGTGTTTAATGAGAATCCATATCTCATTAATATTATTAAATGTCGCTAAACAAAAGATTTGTGGGAGAAATGATTCTGATTATTGATTCGCACATCATATTGAAGTGGGGCTATCGTATCAAGTGCCATCATTGTGCAGTTTCAGTCCTATCGGTTTAAGGAACTTTTAATTCTGCGTTATCACGTTCTGTTTCTGTTGCAAAGTGATGTACTGACAGTTATATGCTTTGGTTTTATACCTTACACACATGCAACTTCAAGTGAAGACGTATCGTGAATCACTTTCCTCCAAAATCTACGAAATCCCCATCCTGGTCCACAGTATTCAACTCAAGATGCTCTAATATCTGAGTAGTCACTGGGAGATATATTGGACTGCTTGGCACCTAAACGAGTTTTAGTTCTTCGTTCCTCTGTAGAGAATAATCCGTTAATTGTATGAATGAAACTACCGTTCCGATATTACGCTCAACAAGAATCATCCTAACTGGTAGTAAAAGCACTAGTTGATCTGCCTCATATTTTATCAGTATTACCGTCCAAAACTTGACTCTCTGAGAAACTCCGTAACGGTTCTAGTGAACCTTCTTACCTATAGTCTGTTTTCTCATTTTTCTTTCCAGTTCAAACGTATTAAAGATTGTGCGTAAATCAGACACTTTTACAGATCCTTTTATAAATACATTTAAATACACTACTGGCCATTAAAATTGCTACACCAAGAAGAAATGCAGATGATAAACGGGTATTCATTGGACAAATATACTAGAACTGACATGTGATTACATATTCACGCAATTTGGGTGCATAGATCCTGAGAAATCAGTACCCAGAACATCCACCTCTGGCTGTAATAACAGCCTTGATACGCCTGGGCATTGAGTCAGAGCTTGGATGGCGTGTACAGGTACAGCTGCCCATGAAGCTTCAACACGATACCACAGTATTGTGACGAACCAGTTGCTCGGCCACCATTGACCAGACGTTTTCAGTTGGCGAGGTATCTGTAGAATGTGCTGGCCAGGGCAGCAGTAACATTTTCTGTATCCAGGAAGACCCGTACAGGAACTGCAACGTGCGGTCGTGCTTTATCCTGCTGAAATGTAGGGTTTCGCAGGGATCGAATGAAGGGTAGAGCCACGGGTCGTAACACACATGAAATATAACGTCCACTGTTCAAAGTGCCGTCAGTGCGAACAAGAGGTGACCGAGACGTGTAACCAATTGCACCCCATACCATCACGCCGGGTGATACGCCAGTAAGCCGTTGACGAATACACGCTTCCAATGTGCGTTCACCGCGATGTCGCCAAACACGGATGCGACCATCACGATGCTGTAAACAGAACCTGCATTCATCCAAAAAAAAAAAATTACGTTTTGCCATTCGTGCACCCAGGTTCGTCGTTGAGTACACCATCGCCGGCGCTCCTGTCTGCGATGCAGCGTCAGGGGTAACCGCAGCCACGGTCTCCGAGCTGATAGTCCATGCTGCTGTAAACGTCGTCGAAATGTTCGTGCAGATGGTTGTTGTCTTGCAAACGTCCCCATCTGTTGACTCAGGGATCGAGACGTGTCTGCATGATCCGTTTCATCCACGCAGATAAGATGCCTGTCATCTCGACTGCTAGTGATACGAGGCCGTTGGGATCCAGCACGGCGTTCCGTATTACCCTCCTGAACCCGCCGATTCCATATTCTGCTAACAGTCATTTGATCTCGACCAACGCGAGCAGCAATGTGGCGATACGATAAACCGCAAACGCGATAGGCTACAATCCGACCTTTATCAAAGTCGGAAACGTGATGGTGCGCATTTCTCCTCCTCACACGAGACATCGCAACAACGTTTCACCAGGCAACGCCGGTTAACTGCTGCTTATGTATGAGAAATCGGTTGGAAACTTTCCTCATGTCAGCACATTGTAGGTGTCGCCACCGACGCCAACCTTGTGTGAATGCTCTGAGAAGCTAATCATTTGCATACCACAGCATCTTCTTCCTGTCGGTTAAATTTCACGTCTGTAGCCCTTTATCTTCGTGGTGTAGCAATTTTAATGGTCAGTAGTGTAGTCAATACTCTTATGCACCACTGGGTATTTCTAAAAATTTACCACTTTCTGGACGTCGTTTATTGCTTGTCTTGGTGATATTAGGAATGCTATTGTATGTTTCTAGTCCCCTTGTTCGGATATATCTGTGGAAAGTGACTTCGGCATAATTTTGACGATTGTTCTTTTGAAGTTACAGTGTACATCATAGCATCTAACCCTCAACTGATTTTGTCATGTGCATGCTGCTTGTTTTTATGTACTCATCAGGATAAACATGACGCAGACAGAGGAACGAACTGAAGTCTTGGCATAATTCTTCAGGCAGGCCTGATCATCATATGACGCAAAGTATAATCAGTAGACGTTTCTCCAGTTTTTTAACATATGCAAACCAGTTGTTACAGATCCTCCTGTAACACCAAAATTTACAGTCTCATTTTTTAGATTTCCACATCGTACCTGACATTGTGTTCCACTTAAGCATACGACTAAATACTGAAATGTGGAACTTTTTACTAATGTATTCAGGTCTGTATTTCTAAGTAGTTTGTTGGGCAGTATAGCTGGGAGGTTTTCTTACAAATAGTCCAATTCCTTTCTTATGTGAGTTTATTTCTCGTTAGCAATAGCTTCCATCTTTCTGCTATGCCTTTTCGCCTCCTATAGTCACTTCTCTGCATTTTATGTATCCTCCTCCCTTCAGGCTACGGTTGCTGTCCCTACAGTTAACTAGCCAATAGTTGATAGTCCCATGAGTGCTGAAATTAGGAAAGGGACAATTCCACCAGATGTCTTATGTACTGGTAAAACTTTAGGCATTTGAACTCACCTCCTTCGTAGTCATTTCTGCTTTCGGGAACTTTTAGCCTTTGACACCGTTGATTTAATGGAATTTTTTAAACGTCACAGGTTTTTTTTAGTGTGCTATAAGCTGCATTAATAACTTCCTGGAAATTTATACCAGCACCCAGTTTAAGTTTTGCACACATTCCTATGTTCTTCCTTCTACTTATTTGCTTTTCTATATCAGCTACAATTTGGTTTATGGTGTGACGTTCTGTTAATTCTTTATTTGCAGCATATGCTAAATCGTGTTCCTTATGGACCTCTTTCGACAGATTAATCGCCGTATCGCCATGAACTAGATTTTTCAGCTTTATTTCAGTTCCACTGTATGTCGGGGGATGCGCAATGCAGCTGATAAGAATACTGCCTATCTTTGATGCGCTTCCATGCGCAATATTACATTATTGCAGTGTTTGAGGTTTGTATACCCTGCTATATACCAAATCACGAGCATCTACCCAACAGTTATGCAATGATGGTAAGCCGAGCCATTTAACTCAAGCCTTGCTTGTTTGATGTCTAATGGCATATTGTACGAGAAACATATCTGGTTCAGGCTTTTCTGTATTTCTTCTGTGTAAAAACTCCCAGAAATATCTTCAAGTTTCTTGTCCTTCAACATGTAAGTTGTCTGAATTGTTCATTGCACTTTGGAAACTGCAAATATCTCTATTGGCCAGTTTGGCAGATAAGATTTCGCAACCGCAGTTTATTTTGAAATACTCACCAAATCACTTACACTGAATATTTCCTTGCATGGATCCGCAATTTTAATATGATTGTATACTATATTTAGAAGCTCATTATCACAATGATCAATTTGCCCCATTTTTATCATACGATGTTTAGGTCGGTTACAATGCCCCAGTATTTGTGGGAGAATATGTAGCCAATTGTATAACCCTCAAAGATACAATTACATCCACATAGAGTTTTCTATTGTTCCACAATTCTCGCTTTCATGTGGAAGAATGTTGAGCAATAGTCTTGTAATACCCCTGTTGTAAAATTCGCCTCAGTGATTAGTTTGAAGGTTGCCAAGGCAGCAATTGTTGAAATACTTATGCAACTTCCTTCCTAGTCTTTGGTTTCACACGTAAGGCCCAGGTTAACCTGGGATATGTATCTATAATCATTAAAACAAATTTGGAACCTTTATTTGCCTATGAATATTGTCCAATATCTACGAGATCTGCTCACAAAAAACTACACACACCTGGTAATATTACATCTATGCAGAATATTTTGCTTGCCAGTTTGTGGAGTTCTTTGACCACCATCTCCATAATTATTATTCAATTGTGTGTCTTTCTCAAATCTCTGAAATGAAGAGATGATTTTATTCATAGTAGCTGATGTCATGAGCAGTATTAGTCGTTAGGTTGCTTCGTTGGGGTCATTGTAATATATGTACTCTTTCAACCTCGTCAGCCTTTGCATGCACTATACTGATTAACCTCAAAAGGGCTTTCTTCCTGAACATTTCATTCCTTAATATTTGCCGGAGGTGTATGTTTCATATCTTCTAATGTATTTTCAGTATCATGGATATTAACACTTAAAAGTTTTCATAGCATTGCCCAACTCTTGCATTGCCATAATATGACATTCAATAGTTTCATTGATAATTTTAATTTCTGTGGTACAGCTTTTAAAATCTGTTTCTTGCTTCCATTTTCCTATCGATGTACAAACGTACGTTTGAGTTGCTCGTCATTCTGTGGGAATGAGTACATGAGCTTTCAAACAGAAACTCTTAGAAGTATCGTCGGTATAGATGACAGTTTTTTCGTTTTCGTCAATAACCAGAAACCTGTGCTACGTGTCATTCCAACAACCCCGCAAATGGTAATAAATCCGTTGACTCATGTCAGTTCCTACATGCACATAACATGTTTTAAATTCATATGTTTTTCTCAAATAAACGTCAGTTCTTAAAAGGCGGCGAAAACAAAAATATTTCCGTATTTGATCCTGGTTTTCCACTGCAACAATCAAATACGAATACACTATTAGTTACTTCTTCAGGTGGCAGTATAACACTACTTTCACTGAATGATACGTTACTCCATCAACGCTGTGTAAAATCTCCTGCAATACCTGGTATTCTTGCTGTTCTCGAAACTGTGTACTATCAGGAAAGACCCATATTATTCCCCCCCCCCATATCCCCCCCCCCATATTCCCTGTTTCATTGCCTGGATAGGCTAGCGACCAATTAGTACATGTTTTAAACCACTAAATGAACTTGGAACTGTGCTGTCCTAGCTTCAGTATAATATTATTCATACTGCGTTCCTATTAATCCGCTGGGTAAAATCTTAGGGAAAGAATTGAATAGTCGGGTTTACTTATCCATTAGACACAACACACGGTCAAATCCTGTAAAATTGGTAACTCTGTTGATTACCTTTTCCTATTAACAGGATCATCCTCCAATAGTGTATTTTAGTTATAAACCAAGCTAAATTTTAGCAAGAGGGTTATGCATGGCTTCCTCTGTAGCAGAACTACTTATTCTGTAGCGGTATAGTATAAGTGACAGCAAAGAGACAGGTTTTTCTGTTATTTAGGTAAAAGCATACTAAATTACAATAGTAGAGGTAGGGTTACGCTCTGAAATACGGAAACGAGGATACTTATTTTGAGAATCGTCCGTATGTTGAAATAGGAAGACACACCCCATCATTGTCAACGATTAAAATTGAGCAGAGTATTATAAAGAATAGGACATTTAAATCATATCCGGCAGATAAAGACGTCCACATCCAACTGTCTTTATTAAACGCTTCCAGGATATATTACCAGAATCGTGGACACAGGGACACAAAATACAGTTTATCGTGTTGCACACAGTCTGAGATGCTGCGTTGTGGGCGAACGAAACAGCAGAATTTTGTAACACCTGCAAAGAATTTGAGGAAAAATGCAATGCAAAATATTGGTCTCCGAGTTAACAAGAGCATCTGCGCAAGTAGATTCACTAGTAGTAGTTTTTGAAAAAGTATTTCAAACGATACATCAATAAAATATTGGATGAATCGATCTCACACCGAGGTGTATTGCGTGTTCTAAAAGCCAAGCTGCCAATACCCATTGGAGGCGAACTTGTGTACATTCCCCACACAAATGTAGAACACCTCCTGTCAATGATAGATTCTACTGATTTTATCCAGTAAGACCTACCACCACTTGAATGGGAACAATGTTCACCTGAAGAAAATGTGTGCTAACAGAGGTGAACAAAACGGAAACAGTAGGTCTCAGACCTACAATAAAAGAAATAATAGTTGGGGAGGACAGAGTAATGTAATGCGTTACCAACCGAATAGTAACAGTTGGGGAACAAACCGTAATCAAGATCATTGCCATTACACGCAAGGAAACTGGGGAGATCCTCCCGGCTCACAACCACAAGAAAAATTTGGTGGTCCTTTTTACAATGTTGCAGGTCATTATAATAATTCAAATCACTGTAACAGAAAAAGGAAGTATGATGGTTATTCTATTAACGGTACAAAGCAATGGCGTAATGCTCAGCCTGTAGAATCTCCCTGGATGCAACCTATGCACAACAACTGGTCACAGCTCCAGTTCAATCATGTATAAATCCATCTATACCAACACTAGTTTCAGATACATCCAATTCTAGGAGTAGTAGCCACAATGTATCACGACAACCACAAAACCCAAATAATTAATGGCCCTCACATAAGCATAGTGTAAAAATAACTGATGTAACTAATGAATCTCTAAGTGGACAGTCGACTTCAAAAACTAAAGCCAGCCAGTCTTAGACAGCCAAGACTGAGGTTGAGGTACGACTGCAACATTGCGCACCTAGTCTCTGGGAATGTTTATTATCGACTAGTTAACTTTGTTCACTTGCTCAGAGCAGAGAGTAAACCCACTTTACTTCCAAAGTCATGCATTAACACATCATCTGATTAAGCTGTTTCGTTTTCATAGAAATTCTGTTGACACTGTACCCTTCTTAAATCATTGTTCAATTTGTTAAGAATAGTATCGTTCAGACCAATGTTATGTGTGAAGATCACGCAAAGTATAACTCTGTCTTTCTGAATACATACTTCATTCTAAAATCTTTGTTTTAGAATATCATTTCTTAGGAGTAGTTACCCTCCCCATCCTACTGTTTAAAGAAGGTTTATCATTATGCATTAACACATAGCTTGCACAGTGTGGTACGCAACAGTTTATTGTTTGGAAATTTTATTTAACAATGGGAATCTAGCTTAGTCGCTGCCTGCTTGCTGTCTGCTGTTGTGCTCTCCAGAAATCTGAAACATTACTGTCAAGGTAAGAGGTAAGTAGAAATTTTGATTAAGGCCAGATATTTGTTTTATTCCAGTTGAGCATTTACTACAAAGACAAGTTGCATTCTGACCATTACAGTTGAATTCAAATTAGATTCTGTTAAGTCAGAGGTTAGTATACGAATTTAAGTTGGATAGCAGTTTATGGGTACATAGTTTTGTAATACGTAGATTTTTATAGAGTCGAAGGAAATTTTCCTAAATTTCACACCGAAACACATTCTGTGGAAGCATTTGTTGAAGGTGACAACAGCTGTTAAATAATGTATAAAATGCATATTGAACCATCAGCTGTTTTTATTTTAAACTTACATATCTATCGGTTTCGGTCTTGCATCATCTTCAGGGTTGAGGGTTAAAATAGTTAAAGCCACTATATTGCATTAGTCATTACGTAAAATGTGTAGTGCCTGCCACTACACATTTTACTTAATGACTAATGCAATACGGTGGCTTAAACCGTTTTAACCCTCATCCATGAAGATGGTCCAAGACCGCAATCATTAGGTATTTGGGTTTAAAATAAAAACAGCTGATGGTTCAAGTAAGCATTTTATACATCTATTGGGGACCATACAAGTTAAATGCTAGACTGGTTGAAAGAGACATGAAAATTTTTTATTGAAATCAAGCGAGGTTGAGCTGATACCAATACACGGTATGAGGAGTTGCCTGAATTGATAGATCAGTTAAATGTCGATGTTGCCACCAAAAATAGCCAGTCATAGGTAGAAAAAGCGGTAGAGGATTTGACAATAAAAGTAAAAAATCAGGAGCCTGAAAACAAAGTAATGAGGATACAGAACGATTCAAGGAAGAATTCTAACAAACCACAGGTAATTTGATTTCCGAAATATCGAAATGGCAAAGGAAAGGTAATCAGTTAAGTACACTATAAAACGATACATCGAATGAATCTCTATTAACACCAAGTGATTAGGCTCGAACGGCAGGCTCAGGAAGTCTAACTATTCGCCTCTGAATGCTCCCAAATACGGAAACTAGGATACTCATTTTGAGAATCGTCCATACGGTCGAATAGGGAGACACACCACATCATTGTCAACGATTAAAACTGAGCAGAGTATTATAAATAATAGGACATGTCAATCATATTCAGCAGATAAAGACGTACACATCCAACTGTCTTTATCAAGAGCTAACGGGGTATATTTCCACAATCATGAACAAGGGACACAAAACACAGTTTATCGTGTTGCACATACTCGGAGATGCTGCGTTGTGGGTGAACGAAGCAGCAGAATTTTGTAATTCCCGCAAAGAATTTGAGGAAAAGTTCATTGCAAAATATTTGTCTCCGAGCAAACAAGAGCATCTGCACAAGCAAATTTCAAATGGTTCAAATGGTTCTGAGCACAATGGGACTTAACTGCTGAGGTCATCAGTCCCCTAGAACGTAGAACTACTTAAACCTAACCAACCTAAGGACATCTCACACACATCCATGCCCGAGACAGGATTCGAACCTGCGACCATAGCGGTCGCGCGGTTACAGACTGTTGCGCCTCGAACCGCTCGGCCACGAGCATGCAAATTTACTAGCTAGGTTATTATAATCCTAAGAAAGGTGGTTTGAGAAAGCATTTCGAACGATACATTAATAAAACACGATAATGGAATGAACTGATCTCACACCGAGCACTGCGTATTCTAAAAGCCAAGCTACCAATACCCATTGGAGAGGAACTTGTGTGCATTCTCCATACCAATGTCGGTCACTTCCTGTCAATGATAGACTATTAATTTGATCTAGGAAGACCTAAGGCACTTAAATGGGAACAATGTTGACCTGATTCAAGTGTGTGCAAATGGCAGTGGACAAAACGGAAACAGTAGGCCTTCGAACTACAATAAAAGAAGTGATAGTGGGGGTGACAGTAATGTAACGCGTTAACCGATTAATGGCAATTGGAAAACATACTGTAATCAAGTTAATTATCATTGCTCACAAGAAAACTGGGGAGATCCTCCCCACTCACAGCCACAAGGATAATCTGATTGTTCTTGTAACCATGTTGCAGGGCATAACAGAAATTCAACTCAGTGTAATAGATACAGGAAACAGGGTAATTATAATAATAATAATATCCAATCACATAAATGGATGCAACATAGCCACACCAACTGGTCACAACGTCTGATTCAATCATGTATACAGCCATCCATAGCAAAACGAGTTTCAGATACATTTGATCTTAGGAGTAGTACTCACAATGTATCACGACAACAACAAAACCCAGTTAATTCATATCCATCACATAACCAGAGTGTAAAAATAGTTGATCTAACTAATGAATCTCTAAGTGGGCAGTCCACTTCGAGACTCTAAAGCTGACTAATGTTAGCCTTACAAGATTAGTTGGGGGACCTTGAAAAGGCAAACCGGGGAATAATATCTAAAATAACGTGTATATTGAGATACAATGAAGGCAAGCTAATAACAGAGGAGTTAAATCACAAAACCCGTCAACGTAAGGTAAATTTGTAAGGTTTAATACAAGTTGTGATACCAGATTCTATTTATGGTGTTCCCATAGATATTATACTGGGTCTACAACTAATATAACTAGCCAATGCTTTTATAGGCAAATAAGCCATAGTAATAAAATACTGGTCTTATCTCTTCAGAACTGTTGGGTGACTGGAGTCTTAGAACTCAGCCTCAGATTATAAAATGGCAGGTACATTTATGTGTGGATGTACATGTGGAAGCCTAAAATGCAACTTTCTGTGCATACCTCGATTATCGGTACCATGCATATGGAGCTGGGACTTTTTTTTAGAGGAGAGCAGTAATACACCTCTTGGCAGTATATTGCCCCTTACAGGATTCAGGGAAAACTATAAGGCTGAACATATTAAAGACACTGCAGTTACATGGCAAATACTGCCAACACGTTGTAAAATCCGTGCAGCCGAAAGCGCTGTACATTAATTCGGAGAGTCGTCCTTTATAAGCATTAGGACAGACAATGCTGGATATATTTAACACCACCCAGTGGAAGGTATTGGTATCGGTAATTTTAACAGACCAACAGAGAAATGAATTATCTCAGATGTCGTGGCAGTATGTACAAGTTTAAGAAACCCTCGGAATTATCAAAGGGTACATGTATAAAATTGATGTATATCCCCATGAAACAGACTGTCATGCCTCTACACAATCCCCTGGACGAAAAAGGAAGTGGTAGCCAAAGAAATTGGTTAGATGCTTGACTGGCAAATAACTGAACCATCCAGTTCACCTTACAATAGCCCTCTGTTAGGCATGACCAAACCAGGTGGGAGTATCAGGTTGGTTTTGGAAGAACATGACAAAATCATTTCCCCAGGGTGTACTCGACCTGAGAACACTGAGGAGTTATTACAAAAATCTGAGGCGTCAAATTCCTGACTTACATAGATTGAAAATCGTCAAATTGGCAGGTTCCGTTAGCAAAGACATGGTGAAAATACACGATCTTTATTTTTTCTGGTCGACGTTTATCAGTTTAAAGTGATGACATTTGGATTAAATGTCAACTGCAGTGTTTTTGTAGCAGCTCTGGACATTGTCTTCGGAGAGCAGGGTTGCTAGACAGTCACTTTATATGCAGATCTTTTAATAGCAACTGAGACTTGGGAGGAATACCTCGAGGAAATAGGGAAAGTTTTTCAGAAATTTCAGGATTATGGTGTTACCACAGACCTAACAAAGTCCAAATTTGGAAAGAGATTAAATTCTTAGGACACATCTATAAGAATTCGACTGGACCCAAAGAAACTAGATGCTATTAGAAATTTTCCTCGTCTCACTTCGAAAAAGCTACTGAATCCTTTTTGGGTCTTGCATCAATCTTTCATAAATTCGTTCCAAATCAGTTACTAAATAGTGACCATTTGTTAAGATTACTTAGAAAGAACAATCCTTGGCATTGGACAAATGAGTGTGCGGAAAATTTTGAAGCTATTAAATCCACATTAGTTAATGCTTAGATACTGCATCATTCAAATATGAATGAGGACTTTTGCCTGGCCATGGATGCTTCCTCATCAGGGATGGGCACTTGACTACCCAAACTGAGCAAACAGGTAACGAACAAGAGAAAAATTATTGGTTTTGCCAGTAGGATTTTATCAGAATGTAAACGGACCTACAAAGTGACTGAGCTACAAGTATTAACTGTTAAATGGGCGTTAGAAAATTTTAACTATTTTATATACAGCAAACACATAAAAGTTTACTGTGACCATTAATCATTGTGTCTTTTGTCAAGTAGGTTGCTGCTAGCTAGGTTAGCCAGATCAGCTTCGGTATTACAGTCTTATAACATTGAGCTAATCCATGTCAAAGGTTCTGACAATATTACTACAGATACCTTATCTAGGCTTCTCCATGGGCGTCCATATTGTCAGGAGGTAAATGAGGAAAATTCACTGTTTAAAGTATTATTAATAAAGGAGACACCATTTAAGGAGTATTACATACATGTGTCATAATATGGCCAAAGTGTGGGTTGTGATTCACAGTGGTATCATACAAAACAAGAATTAAAGCAGGGTGATGATGGAAGAGAATTGTCAAATATTATTTATGATGATGACAAGCCGTATTACAGTAATTATAGGTCAGATAAAAAGTTGCAAATTTTTATCCCTCGTCGATGTGTCATGAATGTTATATGGTTTACTCATTACTTCTGGGGCCATTTCGGCATTGATAAATGCACAGTCATGTTAATGCAGCATTAGTACTTCCCTAATATGAAAAGAAATGCACAAAAAATGTAGAAAAGAAACGCACAAAAACTGTTGAAAACCGTCATGTCAGAAGGTTAAGCCAATTATCAGGTGCAGTAAGACTGACATATCCAACAGCGTCAGCTAAACCACTCCAGTTAGTCTCTTGTGATGTTACTAGACCCCTCCCCACTGCTGGATGTGTAATGAAATACATATTTGCTGTATATGATTTGTTCAGTAAATATCTTTGATTTTATCCCACTCGAGCTTCAAGAGCAGAACTCTTGTTCAGAAATTCGAGCAGTACTACATTTCTAAGCTAGGAAAACCAAATATTTTTTGGATAATACTTCTTACTTTACTGGGCAGAAGTGGAAAGAATTTTTGAGAAAAATTAAACAAATTTTAATACACAGATTCCACACAGAGGCAGGTACCACGTAAACGATATTTTGTAAACTGAATTGGTTTATGAGGTCATATGCCTCAAGACAACAGAATATTTTTAATCTCTTGCCCCATTCGTTTACCAGTTATATAATGGCAGAAGTGCTGTTAAATGAGAAAGATGTGAATGAATGGCTATAAACTTTTCTGACGTTAACTGATCAGACTATTAATCAAGAAGAAAAATTGAAATTGTCATTATTAGAACTAAAACAATGTGTGCAACTGCATAAAATAAAATATGACAGGATCATTGGTAAAGTGAGTAAATACCATGTGGGTGAAAATGTATTGCTTTGAGTTCACTTCAAGTTCTCAATATTGAAGAAGCAAAATAAAAAGTGGCACACAATGTATGCAGGTCCATACACAAAAATTATCAATATACCTTTTGAGGGTAGTTATATGGTCATGTATGCAGAAACAAGACGAATAAACACAAAGATCTCAAGAAGTTCCTGAGTGATTTTTTTATATATATATATATATATATATATATATATATATATTGTCTTCGGAGAGCTTATCATAACCAGATAAGGTGAATGCAAATTTCATTGTCTGGTGGCTCTCAACTAATGTCATTCTGTTCTTTAGAACTCATATATATATATATATATATATACATATACACACACTTCACAGAATGTTACCAGTCCACATTTTCCATATTTCTTCCATGCATTAGTGATTGCTGCTATAGCAGTCATCTCCAGCAAATGTTAGGAAGGTTTACAGCACATTTATTATTTATTTACAGTGTGATTCTGAGAACAGGCTGTAGCACACCAAATTTATGAGCCACAATATCTAAAGGTTGAGTTCTGACTTTCATTTATATATATAGTTTTCTGAATTTACAGTTGGTAACAACTACAGGATGGCAAGTAATCTATTAACATCGCCACTTAAATTATATTATTAATGTTGAGTTGTAGAAGAGGTTGTTTGATCTTTTTTGGTAATTGTTCTGTAGAAGGTGTTCTAGTAAGATAAATTTTTCATGGTTATTTTGTCTAAGAGGTTGTTACTTAGAGGAAACTTAAGCTTTGTGCAGGAAATCTATTTCAGAGAAAGTATAATATTTGATTTCATTAAAAATTGAGTGAATAGTGCAGGACTGGATAGGTTACATGGGAGTGACAAAACTTTGTCCAACCCATGCAGCGCAATGAATCTGTATGAGGCATGGAAAGTTTCATTATTGTCCGTTTACTTGTGGCAAATTGGTTAGCGATGCATGTCACTGACTATAAAAAGTTATTTGAGAGCTTATCATAACCAGATAAGGTGAATGCAAATTTCATTGTCTGGTGGCTCTCAACTAATGTCATTCTGTTCTTTAGAACTCATATGTGTGAATTAATTTCTGAGGAATTAATAAAAGGACATATTTACTGCAATCTATATGAAAGACAGAACTCAGCCTTTAAACATTGTGGCTCGTAAATTTGGTGTGCTACAGCCTGTTCTCAGAATCACACTGTAAATAATAAATGTGCTATAAACCTTCCTAACATTTGCTGTAGATGAGGACTGCTATAGCAGCAATCACTGTCGCATGGAAGGAATATGGAAAATGTGGACTGGTAATCTGTGAAGTATATGTTATGCTGCCTAGTTGTGATAGATTCTTTGTATAACTATCCCAACATTTTAGATGAAATAAGATCTGCAAAAGCAGCGACCAACATGTTGTAAATGGGAAGTGTTCTATCATTAACATTTGTTTAAAGTGAACTACCTTAGCAATGATCGCATTAATGCTATCATGATGTAACCATTCAATGATGGTTCAAGGGGAAACTATTTTATGGGAACCATATGTTCAGTAATGAACTGATGATACAGTCATTGCTAGTAAGGTGAACGAGAATGCAAAGTTGTTGACAAAATGTGGGTTAGGCAGAAAGATGCCAAGAAACAGACTAATTTGATTAGCTGTGTGTTCGACAATGATCTTAGGCCATCAAAATCCTATTTTAAGACATGCAGATGTGTGCTGAACAAGCAAATATTTCTTGCATGTAATTTTTCGGGATGCTGGATGCAGATTTATAGTACAAATATGACTTCAGAGCATGAGACTCAGTCTAATAACTTATGTGACAGTGCAATGTACTGTAACTGCAATGTAGTGAATCTATCTATGTTCACAGTAACGAATTCGTACATGCCTGACTGCAGTCTACGAGCAAGTGGCTGAGGGTCTCTGGGTGTGAGTTGGAGGTTGCGGATCTATGAGAAACGGTCCTGTTAGACCTCAGCTTCGGCTGTCAGCCACAGGTCTAGCAGGTCATCGCATCTGTGACCTACTGACAACACAGACAATGAAGAGCAAGATCACAAATATCACTGCTAACTGTAAACCTTGAATTCGAGTCTGATCCATGTAAAATATAATGAAATACATATGATGGACTTATATAAGTGGAGCAGCCTTGTTAGGCTCCTGCCTTAGCTCTAAGTGAACCTGTTTAAATGGAGCAACCTTTTAGGCTTCTTTTAATTTAAATATTGAAATTAATTAAGTAGGGCATAATGTTAGGCCCATTAGTGGATGAGTTGTGGAACATTTAAGCTGAACATATTTGAGATTTCCTTACTGTGATAAAATAGCTATAATTTGTTTTTTGATTTATGTAGACTAAGTGTTTCAATACTAAAGTTGGCTCCACAAATATTACTATTGTATGATTATGTTTGCTGTGGAAATATTTAAGTAGTAATAATGAGATAATTAGTGGTATGATTTCTAGTACTGCTCTTTGTCAAATGTACATGATTGTATGAGCCATTTATGTCTTTTGAAGTGAACTTTATGAAATTTATTGCAGGACAGTACTCCAGTGTTCTTCTTCTGAGTAATCGGAAAACTTAATATTTGAAGATTGCATCTCTGCACAAGCAAGCACTTAATTACAAAAAGGCATTAATTTAATAAAATCCCAAGCTAAATGACTAAAGCAAACGATAAAGAGTTTCAAATCAGCAAGTTTTTTTCTGAATAATAATTCGCAACGACAAGTCGGAGATAGACCATGCATTGTTGAGAGCTGGCTCGCAGTGACTCCAAGGGAAGAATATCTCTGATCACTACCATTAATATTTCCAAGAAATTAGGAAACAAGCCCATCCAACTTATTTAGTGCAAAATTCAAAAACTTTTCCAGCTAGACTATAAAGAGAAAGTTACTTATTACAGAACTGTGACTTTAACTAGTTAGCAAAATAATGTATGCTCTACCAATTCCAACTTTATTAACATAAATGTATGCAGTAAACAGGAAGGCGAAAGGCAGAAAGCTCTCTCAGATTATAAACTGACGGTCCGAACGGGAGAAATCATTAGTTCTTTAAGAAACTCAGCCCGTTCTTGTTATAATAGTAGTTCTAAATTGCATCCCTGAGATACCAGTGAAGTTGGGTGGAAGAAACAAACATTACGTATATTGAGCCAAGCAGGGAACAGTTACAGACTCAAGTTGTCAAGGCATTGTCACTCCATAGTGGTTTGGGTTACATTTACGAGGAATGGACTGGGTCCTCTGGTTCAACTGAACCGATCCTTGACTGTTTGGCTACTTGGGGAGCATATGTAGCCATTCATAGACTTCACGTTCCCATAAAACGATGCAATTTTTAGGGATGACAAAGCGCCATGTCACCGGACCACGATTGTTAGCATCTGGTTTGAAGAACATTCCGGACAATTTGCGCGAATGATTTGGCCACCTAGATCGCCCAACATGAATCCCATCGCACATTAATGGCACATAATCGAGAGGTCAGTTCAAGCACAAAATCCTGCACCAGCAAAACTTTTGTAATATTGGACGGCTATAAAGGCAGCATGGCGTAACATTTCCAACGACTTACTGAGCCCTACCAACTAACT
Source organism: Schistocerca americana (assembly GCF_021461395.2). Lineage (NCBI taxonomy): Eukaryota > Metazoa > Arthropoda > Insecta > Orthoptera > Acrididae > Schistocerca > Schistocerca americana. The sequence goes on along the minus strand of NC_060119.1, from coordinate 556,006,466 downwards.
TGCTGCACACACTCAGCGAAAGGAGCTCTGACACTATATTAGGAGGTATACCATGGCTTTTGTCACCTCAGTGTGTAGAGAATTAAAAACACACAGAACTAGATCTTACATTTTTTGTTTTTATTTATAAACTCTCAGCATGATTTATGAACATGCTTAAATTACAACATCAGTGACAACCTGATAAACACAGAGCAAGAGCACTCAATTTATGCGAGGGCAGTGAATGTACACTGCAAGTTCTGAACATTGAACTATCTGGCCATACTTTGAACACATCCATTACATCAACCATAAATCAGAATGGTGACTGCAAGTCGTTAGTGTCTACAAACAATTTACTTAGTTCTATATTCTGGAATTTATTTTTCTTGAATATGTCACGACACTTCAGCCAGAGGACTATGGTCTCAATTAGGATAGGAATGTGTTAACCCTTATTGCATGTTTAAGTGGCCCAAATATAAAATGTTTAAACTGCTTTTGAACATTTATAATAAACTTATGGAAAGACTCAGTTTAAATTCAGTGGACTAATATATGTTTCATACATAACTTTTACCAATGATAAGTGATATTTCATGCAGATTTACTGGCTACCTCAAGTGTTTAAGAGTGATGCGCTTCTTTCTAAATAGGAACCTTGCTAAAAGCATTATAATCTCAATTACTAACTGAATTTTCTCATTGCCAGAGTATTGAAGGGCGATGTGTCAATGTCAAATTGCTGGCCATCCCCCTAATAAACGCACTGTGGGGGTTTTAATAAATTTCTCAATTTATTATTCTTTTCTCAAAATCAGTGTGGATAGTCATCACAGCTTGTGAGTTGGTTAGCTTACAGATATGGGGGTTATTTCTATTTAGAAATCAAACACCGTACTGACTGAGTCACAATGACTACAGATCTTTATTAACTTTAAATTTACATTTGAATCCTGACTGTTGGCTCTGTTGGAGAAGGGAGTGGCGCAATTACTGTCTCCCTATAAGGTACATGTGTGTGTAGCCAGATGAAGCACTCAGCCCATCTTTCATATGCAAGAGGGCTGGTAGGACTGATAACTCCTCGACCATTAAGCAGGGGTGACCGAGTGGGAATTATTCTTCTCTAGGTGGATGGAATGGTTCTTAGCGCTGGGAAATTCTGTGTGGTTGATGACCAGCTTATTAACACTAGAACTCTCGATGTATCGCGACTGTTGCAGCTATATCTATCTCTGGTTGGGTGCTGTGTGACATGTGTGCTACAGATGACAGCGGTAGGCCGGGCAGAAGCATGCACCAAACCATTCCTTGTAGATTTTGTATGAATTTGTTGAAAGTGACACTGCAATAAATCATAAATAACAATGGGAGTTTTTACAGAAAATGCTATAGTTTCCGACATTCCTTTGGGTACTTACATAGTTCAATTCACAAATTTCGGGCGTATTATAGCATTTGAGAGTTGTAGCCTCGCGTTTTAGAACACTTACAGTGTACATTCGCGTAGTCGTCAGTCATCTGTTTTGAACGGCTTGTGAGATAAAAGAGGGGGGAAAATTGTTAGGGATGGATACGGACTACGCCTGTTGCGTACGGATTCAGGGGGAATTGGTCACCGTCCATAAACAGCTGGAAGCTGTGTTGGCCGTGGTCGACAGGCTTCAGGCTGTTGCCCTGGGCCGCTGTGACATTGGGACACCAGAGGCGAGCACTTTGGCGCCTCAGGAATCTGTAGCATCTCCTGGGATCTATGATGCCACTGCGCCCTCGGATTCGGACGTCCCTGCCGGTCGCGAACCCCCGGGCGAAAGGCGAAAGTTGGAGCTGGCCGCAAGGCTGTACCCTTACGCCTCCGTAACAGGTTTGAGTTACTGTGCACTGCTGAAAGTACTTCCGAGTCAGCAAGGGCGGCCTCGCCTGTTGCAGCAGTGGCCGGTCTTCCTGAGAAGTCCGGACAAGTGCAGAGGGTGGGATTGCTTGCCATTGGGAGCTCCAATGTTAGGCGGGTGATTGAGCCTCTTAGCGATATGGCAGCTAAGGACGGGAAGAAAGTCAATGTGCACTCCGTGTGCATACCGGGGGGAGTCGTCCAAGAAGTGGAAAGAGTCCTTCCGGATGCCATGAAGGGTACAGGATGCAGCCAACTGCAGGTGGTGGCTCATGTCGGCACTAATGACGTGTCGCTATGGATCGGAAGAGATTCTCTCTGGTTTCCGGCGGCTATCTGAGTTAGTGACGACTGCCAGTCTTGCTAGCGAGATGAAAGCAGAGCTCAACATCCGCAACATCGACAGGACCGATTGCGGACCATTGGTACAGAGACGAGTGGAGAGAGTGAATCAGAGGCTCAGACGGTTCGGCGACCGTGTGGGCTGCAGATTCCTCGAGTTGCGCCATATGGTGGTGGGGTTTCGGGTTCCGCTAAATAGGTCAGGCGTCCGCTACACACAGGAGGCGGCTAGACGTGTAGCAGGGGCTGTGTGGCGTGGACTGGGTGGTTTTTTTAGGTTAGGCAGTCTCGGGAAAGATAAAAAAGGGCTCCAGTCCTAAAGGGTACAGGGTAAAGAACCGACGAGAATCGACCAAGCAACAGTCGGTATTGCAGTTGTAAATTGTAGCTGTGCTGGAAAAGTACCAGAGCTTCAAGCGCTGATAGAAATCACTGAAGCTGAAATCATAGGAACAGAAACCTGGCTAAACCCGGAGATAAATTCTGCCGAAATTTTTACAGAGGCGCAAACCGTGTGGAGAAAGGATTGATTAAATAAATTAGGTGGCGGTGTGTTTGTGTCTGTTAGTAGTTTATCTTGTACTGAAGTTGAAATAGATAGTTCGTGCGAATTACTATGGATAGAGGTTATAGTCAACAGTAGTAACAGAATAATAATTGGCTCCTACCAACCCCCCGACTCAGATAATATAATAGCTGAACAGTTCAAAGAAAACTTTAATCTCATTACAAATAAGTACCCCACTCAGAGTTATAATTGGTGGAGATTTCAATCTACCCTCGATTTATTGGCGACAATACATGTTCAAAGCCGGTGGAAGACAGAAAACGTCTTCCGAAATTGTACTAAATGCTTTCTCTGAGAATTACTTTGAACAATTAGTTCATGATCCCACACGAAATGTAAATGGTTGCGAAAACACACGTGACCTCTTAGCTACAAATAATCCTGATCTAAGAGGGCGTGATGATGGATACAGGGATTAGTGAACGCAAGGTCATTGTAGCGACGCTTAAAACCATATCAACCAAAACCACTAAAAATAAACGCAAAATATATCTATTTAAAATAGCAGATAAAAATTCGCTTGATGCCTTCGTAAGAGTCTCCATTCCTTCCAAGCTAATTATGTAAGTGTAGACCAGATATGGCTCAAATTCAAAGATACAGTATCGATAGCAATAGATAAATTCATACCGCATAAGTCAATAAGAGACGGGACCGATCCAACATGGTACACAGAACACGTCAGAACACTGTTGCAGAAGCAACGAAAAAAGCATGCCAAATTCAGAACGCAAAATCCCCAGACTGGCTAAATTTCACGGAAGCTCTAAATTTAGTGCGGTCGTCAAAGCGAGATGCTTTTAATAGTTTCCACAATGACATTGTCAACCCAAAAAGATTCTGGTCGTATGTAAAGTACACCAATGGCAAAAAACAGTCAATACCGTCACTGCGCTATAGCGATCGAAATGTTACCGATGATGGTGCCACTAAAGAGGAGTTACTAAATAGTTCTCCGTAATTCCTTCACGAAAGCAGAAGAATTTAATATTCCAGAATTCGAAACCAGAACAGCTGTTAGCATGAGTGTCAAAAGTAGCTATCTTAGGCGTTTGCGAAACAACTCAAATCACTTAAGGAAAGTCTTCTGGTCCAGATGGTGTACCAATCAAGTTCCTTTCAGAGTATGCAGACACAATAGCGCCTTTCTTAGCAATCATATACAACCGCTCACTTGACGAAAGGTCTGTTCCTAAAGACTGGAAAGTAGCAGAGGTCACACCAGTATTCAAGAAAGGAAATAGGAATAACCCATTGAATTACAGACCCATATCACTGACCTATTTGCAGTAGGGTTTTGGAGCATATATTGTACTCCATTATGAATCACCATGAATAAAATAACTTATTGATACATAACCAACACTGATTCAGAAAATATCGTTCTTGTGCAACACATTCCCATGAAGTAATGAGTGCTGTCGACAAAGATCTCAGATCGATTCCATATTCCTAGATTTCTAGAAGGCTTTTGATACCGTTCCTCACAAGTGACTTAAATTGCGTGCATATTGCGTATCGTCTCGGTTGTGTGACTGGATTCGTGATTTCCTCTCAGAGAGGTCACAGTTCGTAGTGACAGATGGTAAATCATCGAGTAAAACAGAAGTGATATCTGGCGTTCCGCAAGGTAGTGTCATAGGCCCTCTGCTGTTCCTGATTTACATAAATGATCTAGGTGATAATCTGAGCAGCCCCCTTATATTGTTTGCAGATGACGCTGTAATTTACCGTCTAGTAAAATCATCAGACGATCAATTCCAATTACAAAATGATCTAGAGAATTTCTGTATGGCGCGAAAACTGGCAACTGGCAGTAAACAAAGAAAAGTACGAGGTCATCCACATGGGTACTAAAAGAAATCCGATAAATTTTGGGTATACGATAAATCGCACAAATCTAAGGGCTGTCATTTCGACTAAATACCTAGGAACTACAATTACGAGCAACTTAAAATGGAAAGACCACATAGATAACATTCTAGGGAAGGCGAAACAAAAGACTGCGCTTTGTTGGCAGAACACTCATAAAAAGCGACAAACCCACTAAAGAGACTACATTACACTTGTCCATCCTCTGCTGGAATATTGCTGTGCGGTATGGAATCCTTACCATGCAAGATTGACGGAGGACTTCAAAAAAAGTCCAAAGAAGGGCAGCTCGTTTCGTGTTATCGCGCAATAGGGGTGAGAGTGTCACTGATACGATACGCTAGTTGGAGTGGCAGTCACTGAAACAAAGGCGGTTTTCTTCGCGGCGAGATCTATTTACGAAATTTCAATCACCAAGTTTCTCTTCCGAATACGAAAATATTTTGTTGACACCCACCTACGTAGGGAGAAATGATCGTCATAATAAAATAAGAGAAATCAGAGCTCGAACGGAAAGATTTAGGTGTTCCTTTTTCCCACGCGCCATTCGACAGTGGAATGATTGAGAAGTAGTATGAAAATAGTTTGATGAACCCTCTGCCAGGCACTTTAGTGTGAATTGCGGAGTAACCGTGTAGATGTAAATGTAGAAAACATTTGAATCTCGTGACATTATGGTGAAAAATAAAGTTAATTTTGTAGGAAATATTTTTATTATATTTATACTGTCATCCATCATATTACATATTTTCGCATTGTTTTGGGAATAATTGTTTACTGTATGCTTTAAAATCACAATCACATTCAACCCTGTAGGAGCAACAAAAATGCGTTGATATTCCTTCTGGAAATTCTGCTTCTACGCTTTTTATACTTATGGCATCAACAGCTGCAATCTTTCGCACTGGATGAACACAGGCATTTATACACTATTCTAACGGACTCATTTGTACCATCCTCACTCAGATAGCTACAAGGTCATAGAATGCAGCTCTGACACAGGATCACCAGTGACTGTTGTGATAGCTAACACTATATAGGTCACCCAACAAATTCACAACACTTTAATGTTTTTATATAAATGCACATGTCTCCAGACGTCGACTACAGGTGTGTTCATGCGAAACATATGGATGTCAGTAGGTATATGTGATGGGTCTCTCAACGTGCTCCATCATGCTGCATAGAAAGTCCCACTCTTACCAAGTATATTGCACTCTAGCATCTAAACTTGAACATTCTCAGTTTCAGTTATGTCAAAGTCGCAATCAGATGCTACGCTTACATTTACGCACGTCAGTTCACTGGCAGTCATGTAAGTATTGGCAAAGAGCAGTATTCTTGAACCATTTAACTGTGGCTCAGCTGGGTCAGGAAGCAACAATGGCTGTTACTGCAGCTGTGGCATTGCAGAATACTGGAACAGCGGATCCCCTCAAACACCGGTGTGTCCTGGTCTAACATTTCTGCTAGTACTGAATTGGGAGGTGGGGTGTTGTGCTGTTGGAAAGACAATAAGAAAATATAAGTATAAAAGCATAGAATATATTAATAAATGAATAATAACGATATTATCATTAATAATAGATGGATGGACAATACTTACTTTTGAATGTACCAGTCACTCTTCTTTCTGTTCTGACTGGAGGCAGTGGATTATCACTGCTGCTGCTGGCTCTTCATGATCCTTTCACTACTGTGTACATACTTCAAATGATGAGGCTTAAGCAATTGGAATAATAATAGAAGATAGGGAAAGTATCCTATTTTAACATGTTCCTATTGGTCAAGATCAATGGAGTAGTGGGATACTGGTTGCTTGATTTTTGTAAGCCATCTTATTGGCAGATTGGTGGGCGGGGGGGGGGGGGGGGAGGAAGGGGGATGGTGAAGTCTTAGATCTTTATCTTCACCAGAATTGGCACAGTGTATTCGGTGACCTACACTTTTTTGCCACAAAGTTGCCTGAGAGCCAAGGGCATGGTATCAGGTTACAATCCTGACCTTGAATGTGCCACAGACATTTGCCATACAGCCGAAGACGGGAAATTGACATCAGGTTACATCCTTGATGACATTCAATGTACCTCATCCAACTGCGTAAGATCCATGGAGAGAGAGGGTGATTCATCGCAAGTGCGAGCGTGACCCTGAGATATGATCTTTATCAGTGGTTGAGCTCTCCTTGTCCCAATACAACTGAAGACAGTTTGGTGACAATTTGCAGTACTTTTTCTTATTTCCGCTTGTCGGATTTGGGAGTCTTTTGAAAATAGGATTGCTACAGGGCGCTGATTATTAGGTACAGAAGTGACTATTTTAACCCTGTCTCTTGGCTCAAACTAGGCTGGCAGAAAAATACGTAAAGTCTTATTGTAGGTTAAGTGAACGTTTTAGAGACTGACACGTAAGCCACAATATTCGGAAGCGGCAGCAGTCGAACAAGGATGATCCGATGACCAGCAGAGTTTGCACAGCAGCAGTCACCACTTCGACAGATCAACGACCGAGCAAGTGGGCAATGCTTCCAAGGAGAACAACAACCAGCGCAGTTCGCACATCAGCATTCAATGCTCCGGGAACTGTCATCATACTGAACTCACGTGTGTGAGGTATCTGGCGACGCAAAGGACGACAGGGCAATGTGTGATCACGCCAACATAGTGGTAAAGCAACGAAAGCCGGCACGTGTGTCGATATTGGTCACGTTTTTGCCCAACGTGAGAAGCATAGATCAACGACTGAAGAGTTAGTCACCGCCCTGGAAACTTCGTGTCATTGGCGAAAACACCGAATAAATACCTCTGACAAATGGACATGAGGTGGTCCTTTGCGGGGAGAAAGAAGATACGAAGAAACGTCACCTGGACGGGCGGACTGCTGGTGAGTCAGCGGACGTCATGCTTCGCTGCAACGTCTTAGCCGCTACGCTGCTCGACAGAAAATATCGACACCGCGCCAATAGGTCAACACAGAAGATGCTGCCCCAGACGTTACCAGAAAGACGTTCGTGTGGTACTTACCCAGGTGGCTGGAGAGGACGAAGGGACTGCGGCCTCGCCAAATGGGTCACCTCAACCTAGAAGTTGATGAACTCCGCCAGAAGACGCCGAACCTGAGGATCGCAGTTTCGATTCCAGGACAAAGCACTCCGTATCAGACCATAGCCACATCTTAACGCATCGAGCGAATTCGCAAGACTGCGCCGCCGCCACAGTGGTTCCCGGGTACGTTAGTGAATACGCTGCCTGACGCTCCGCTGCAACATGAGCCGTCGCCACATTAGCGGTCACTGGAATCTGTACGCTACGACCCCGGCCCACTGTGCTGCCACGAGGAATTTAGCGAGTTAAAACAATGCATAAATGTTTGTTTATAGGGTCTTATGTGTCAATAAATGACATAGTGGAACTACTAACGTTACACTCACCTCGCTCACGGCGACAAGGATAGAACCCATTCCACTGCCCACAAAGTATCGCTTTCCCTTCCGCACTCACTGACAAAATAATGACCTTTGCTCCCGTCTGTCCCTGACGCTCAGCATCTATTGTCACAGAACCTTCACTCGCTACAATGGCACAAAGTGCAGCCCTCTGTGGCCAGGTGCACCTCACACACATCTGATTCTATAGCAAACAATAGAGTAGGAACAGCTATGAAGCAGGACTGCATTTACGTGCAGCATCTAAGCTGTAGCCTTAGGGGCCAGCAATACAAAAATTGTAAATAAAAAAGTATTTCTTTTAATACTGTGGTGTGGGCCTTCTTAAATTCGTAAAGTATGTAGACGTAACTATTTTATATGCATTTAGTTGGTTGAGCGTTTTTCAATGGACTACTCGACCAGATAGCTGAGTGGTCACAGTGACGAATTGCCGTCGTACTGGCCCGGGTTCAATTCCCGGCTGGGTCGGGGATTTTCTCGGCTCAGGGACTGGGTGTTGTGCTGTCTTCAGCATTTCATCCCCATCCGGCACGCAGGTCGCCCAATGTGGCGTCGAATGTAATAAGACCTGCGCCAAGGCGGCCGGACCTGCCCCGCAAGGGGCCTCCCGGCCAATGACGCCAAACGCTCATTTCCAATGGACTGCTGGTACATATTTAGTCAGTATTGACATTAATGTTGCAGTATAGGCTTTTAATTCGAAAATTGCTCCAAAATGATGTTTTTATACAATTATCGCAAAATTTCTCATGCTATGGTCTGTACATCAGGTTCAGACTAGGCATTCGTAGATCGATGGCATGGAGCGAACGTTCAGATGCTCAGAACATTTTTGTTGCCAACAAACACTAATTCCTAAAAGTTACACGAGAATGGTGATTTGTAAGGTCTGTCCAGAGGTGGTCTTGAATGTCCTAGCAAGCACTGATACGACCCATTGAAAAGTAACAGATTTCGTATGCACATACAATGGGAGCCTTAATAACCATTCAAAATTGTAAATTTCAATAGAAGATGCTCATATGTTAAGTGCTTACGAAAAATACTGTTTATAACGCACTATGACGCCACACACTAATATCGAGTGGATAAGTTTCTAGTAGCAAAAGTTTAAATGACACTACAGGTTAGAGACATACATTTATTTCTCTTTCTTGTAATTTCAGCTAACATTGTAGAGTACAAATATACAAGGTTGCCAGAAACTGTCTGAAAAATTTATACGGGTACTGCAGGTAGTTGTGCTGAGAAATAATTGTTAAGAAAAAATACGATATATTGCACCATTTCCGAGTTAATTAGCACTGAAGTTAGCCAATCAAGTCATTGCATGCACAAATGCAAGCGGTCTGCAAGAGGCACTGTCACCAAACGTGTTCCTCATTTGGTTTCCTAAAACTGAACAAGAAGCGATACAAAAATTGGACATGGAACTATGCTATGACAACCTCTGACACTAATTCTATCTGATGGCCGCTTGAATTTGCGTGTGCACTGGCCTCATCAGTTAAATGCTAGTTAACTTTGAACTGATTCAGTGTAATGAATTTTTTTTCTGATATTTCTAAAGATAACCTACCTTCCAACACCCTTACACGCTTTCCAGACTACTACTGACCACCCTGCATAAGCACATAATACTTTATCTGAACCAGAAAGTGATGTGATATACATACTGCGTACGTAAGCACAACACTCATCGAAATTCTTTTTCTAAAACGTCCTCAGATGTTTTGATGGGTAAGCACTGTGAAGGTGTGTCACATCTTACAAATCTACACACACACACACACACACACACACACACACACACACACACACACACACACACAAACCACATCCACAACCACCTGAGGCATTCATACACAGCAGTCTGAATGGTTGAGTTAGCACAAATCAAGTTTCGGAACATTGATCCTGAAAGCGAGTGCACTCTTACATTCCCGTTCTTACACAACTTAACTATTCTCTGGTAATTGCCAACACATACTGCGTAACAGGTGGCGTCTGACCATTTAATATAGCGTACATATGTTTATATCTCAAAAATTCTAACATAATACCCACCATTCATGACGTGAAAGCATTACAGTCATACTTCTATATTGAGAATTTTCAGTAGATACCACTACACTGAGCCCACAATCAAAAAGTAAACCAGCAACCAGATATTTACTATGGCACACATTTACCTTGTATGATAGAATACCATTGCTTTAATAGGTGAGGCGCGCCATGGTAGCATTCTGATGAGTGGTACTGATGATGGCCATAATGGGAACTCTAAGTTCGACAACAGTTGCTGTATATCAGAGGGCATAGCTGTACCACTGCTGCTATGTACACGTGTTTCCTAATCCCAAAATTCAGGTATCTCCTGTAGTTGTGGTGGTGCATGATACTCAAATAGCAGGTCCGATAAATCAGGAAGGCCACATGTGGGCTGCTGCTGCTGCAATGGTGCAGTCGCTTTGAACACATGCGTGCCCTGGTTCAACATTTTAGCTAGCGCTGCACTGAGGGGGGAGGGGGGGGCGAGTGGCAGTTAAGCTGTTGGAAAATAAACATTAAAAATCCTATACAAAACCGCATAGAATAATAACTGCTCATTTGTGGGAAAGTAAAATTTGTACTTATTTCCAAAAGCTACTGAGAATATTGGTACATAAATAATCATTTGTGGGAAAAGATAAATCTCAGGTATAAACATATAGAATATTAATAATTGACTATTAATATTAGTAATAAAAGATGGACAAATATTTACTTTCAAATGTTATAGTCTTATTTTTCATTCTGTCTGTTGGCCAGTCTCTGAGACCACTTCATGATTCTTTCATGACATTGTACTGAACTCAAATGCCACAAAACTTGTGTAATTGAAATAATAATAAAGGAGGTGTGGAGGGGGTTTCTCGCCATTTTAACGTGTACCCTATTTGTCTACACAGTAAAGGGAGACAGTGTTTTTCAGTGTTTTTAAGCCATCTTATTGGCCTAGACCAGTGGAGGGAGGGTGATACTTCCAGCAGAATCACCAACAACTGAATGAACACGGTTGGGGTACATCCTGATCTTGAAAGAACAGCACACAAAAACTCAAGAAGCATGAGAACTGGGAAGAGGATTTCCCAGAAACATGAGTGTGGCCTTGAGATAAAATTGTTATCCTCCCTAGAACTGGTATTAACCCATTACTGAGATGTTAATGCCTTCTTTTGTTATAGAAGAAATTATGATATATGAGCTATGGCACTTACCACAAACATATGAAATACTCTTGCTTCTATCTCTAACTGTTTATGCAAACTTCATTCAATATGACGAAAGCAATTTATTAAGATGCCTGTAGGAGACGCATACAAAATCCATGGTACCTTCGAATGCGATCTGTCAATGCTAAATATAATACTTAAAATCTGCAGAGTGGCTATGGAAAAACCTTATGCCTCTCCAAGGCTATGTGACTTGAAAGTGAATGTATGTTGGCAACAAATTTATTCTGAGCATCTGAATGTTAACTCCATACTATATGTTTTGTAGAGGCCCAGGCTGAACCTGTTGTGCAGGCCCTACCAAGAGAAATTTTATGATAATTAACACACTAAAATATCATTTAGAGCATGTACTGGTAGATAGGACAGCTTGGCTGTGGAAGTGGAAGGGTAGCCCACAACAAACAGTATTCACAATTACAACCACCCAATCTTTAATGATCTTCCAGCAATAAAAGCTCTTAAATCTCAATTAAGCAAGGACAAACTTGATTACAAACATATGTTAACCTTCAACCAGTGAATAACGCCAATAAAGAATTACCCATCAATAAAACGTAGATAAAGGACTGCTTTACAAGAATGCTTAAATTAAGTAAAATCATGAAAGCTAAGTTAGAAATTTTATGTTAAGCTTCAACATGTGAATAACACCAATAAAGAATTCTCATTTAAATAAAACCGATAGGAAAATGCCTTACCAAAATGCTTGAATTGTGTAAAGTCATGAAAAGCTGAGTTACAACTTCTCACAAACTACTTAGGAATTTACAGCAAATAAACAAGTTTGATCTGTTTAACCAGAAGGCAACTGCCAAGTCCAAGCGACCGAAGCCACTCAGAGCGGACGACCGCCCCAACGCTGGTCATCAACCGGCCCAGTGGCCACCGTGCTAACACAGACTAACGTTTCGGTAAGCGACCGACAGCAACACAGGAGTAACAGTGACAAAGTCGGCGTACGCCTTACGAAACAAGGCACACCCTGAAGCGGGAGCAGGCACAGCTGACTAGCGGCCATGCAACCGCGAGCAAAAAAATCTCACGCCGCCCGTACTAACGCGGGAAATGATAGCCAGCGACAAGACGCCACGCGCAAAGCAGCAACCGTGCCTACCCCTCGACCACAGAATGTGCCCTGTCTCCTTGTCTACGGTAATACAATTTACAGCACACAAAAAACGATTTAATAATGGCATTAGTTCAACGCAAGATCAGTTAACAGTTAGGTCTAGTAAAGATTTAGCAACGGATTTACCTTCAAACCAACTTCCGGACCACAGGCGGAAATTAGTAAACTTGGCATATGTTTTCACCAGACCGATAAACGAGAAATCAAATTAAACAGTTGCCAAAAATACAGTCACGATACGCAAGCCCTTCAAGACCTTGCTATCTTACAGTTATCATTAACAGCGAAACACACTAACGAATGACAAGAAATTCACAATTGAAAGCAAAAAACAACACACCACAAGGTTAAATTAATTAATTTGCAGACGAGCCAGTCACAAAGCTCAGTTCTACAAGATTAGGACTAGCCTCACTCGGCAGCAATATATTCGTGCGCGTGATAACTAGGTTGCCCAATCAGGACTCCAAAACCCAAAACAACAGGTCACACGTTTGCTGCCTTGTTCTCGGGCTAAGACAATCGCGACGAAAAAAAAAATCTGAAATTACAGCTGCCTGCAGCAAAACAAATGAGTCAGGGTGCATGAACGTAAAGCACAAGTCACTGTTCCAGCCGGAGCGTAACTTTTTCAATGCACATACGGACAGAACAACACACATGGGCATAAAGGGAGCAGCAGATGCGTACCAAGGGAACAATACTGCGCCAAAATACGACCCACGTCACGTCTACAAACCGGAGCACTGCTCCCGGAGCTGGTGTCTACTCGCTGGACTGCCGCAACTCTGCCCCCGGAAAGCGATGCTGGCTGCCGCCTTGCTCAACGCTCCCTTCTCGGCCGTGCACAACTACTCTTCTCTTGTCACCTCAGAGTGCGGCCGCAATACCCGTTCTCCCCTGCTGTCCGCCCCAGACACCCGTACTCGCACTCACTCCCTCGTTAGGACCCGCTCCGAGAGGAGGCACTCGCGATCGCACATAGTGCCAACCTCAACCAGAGGAGTAATCGATAGCGTCTTGCGCCCGAGAGCCGCGCCACGGCTCAGAGCAATTTTTGAATAAAAATCCTGTAATGAAACATTAAAGAGTTATTATTTAATGCTACAAAATTTTAGTACACAATTTATAATTATATGAATTGATGAGATTAAAAAATAAACAATATAGAAAATACTAACGTATTATACACGATTTATTCACATTGCTATGTTTCAACTATATTGGTAGTAACATAATTATTATGATGAAAAGAATAATTTTTTTACAAATATAAATACTTTTTACCCATTTGCTTAGTTGAGTTTTGAATTTCTTGCTAAACAACTCACTGTGATTGCGTGACCTTGCTATGATCTTGTACATTTTCTGCAATACGTCGTTGAGTTTCAAGAGTTCAAGGATCTGCACGTGGTGACAAGAAGTAAAAGATAAATGTAATGGTTCCTGGTTTCGATGGCATGAGGTATGGAAGAAATTGATTTCCTGTAAAATGAAATTCAGTTCAAGCTACCAGAATTCAGTTAACCATTCGGCAAAAAAAGTCTTAAGCGATTTTGCCAACAGAAGTGCCACACATTCTACCAGGACAACAAACACATGTCAGGGTTTTATAAGATTACGTGATGAATTTAGTAATATGATTCTTACCTGATCAAGCAGTTTATCGCCATTTCTTGTGAAACATACCTTCCTGTCTGTTGTCTCAGACCTTCTGTAGCATCTTTCAAAGACACTCTCACAGCCATGACCAAAACCCACACATCATGTGGAATCACAAAGCTAATTACCTGACGTACTGCTCTGTAGACGTCCTTGAAAACGTTTGTTAGTGGACTCAGATTATATTTATACATTGCTACACGAATCTGTTGTGCTAAATTAGGGTCGCCAATCTCGGTTTGATCTACAAGACAGGGTTAAAATAGTTACTTCTTCTACACTGTTAATCAATGCCCTGTAGCAATCCACTAATCAGTGCCCTGTAGCAATGCAACTACTTTCTAAAGACTTCCACATCCGATGAGTGGAATGGAAAATGAGCTTGCAAATAGTCACTAAACTATCTCTGAAAGTATTGGGGCAATGAGTGTTCAATTGCTGATAAAGATCGTATCTCAAGATCACACCCACAGTTCCAAGGAACCCCCTCTGAACATGCATCCCAGTCAATTGCATGAGTTACATTCAAGATCACAATGTAACCTGGTACAAGTCACATTTTCTGCCCATGGTTGTAGGGCAATTGTTTGGTACATTCAAGATTAGGATGCAATCTGATACCCCAAGCATGGCTATCCAAGCATGGCTATCCAAGCATGGCTATCCAATATACCAGTTCTGTTGCAGATAATGATCTGGGACAAAGTCACCATCCCCTCACTCATCTAGGCCAATAGAGTGGCTTAAAATGGCGGAAAACCCTTCTGTCATTGATCTAGACTAATAGGAGCACTTTAAAATGGCGGGAAACGCCCTCCCCACTTCTTCTTCTTCTTCTCTTCCTTCATCCTTCGGGTTGTACATGTCAACTGACATATGCAGACTCTGCCTCTCAAATTTAGGTACGTCCTTAACTGTAGTGGGGAAATCAATGCCATCAAGTTATAAAATGAGCAAACATCGTTTGTATTGGCCCTCAGGATGTGTCTTGCGATTTCTTCCGCAAAACCAGAAGCGATCAGGGAAAGCCAAACTTGTCATCATGATTTTGGACACTAATACAATCCTGTTTTCTAGCTATATCTTTTGCAATTGTGATATAGGAGGAGTTTCTTTTAAAAGATCGCAAACAAGTGAGTGGACGTCCAAGTGGAGTATACATCTAAGCACTTTTCTAAAAGCCCTCTTCTGCATATCGAAAACGCCCAGTATGCCACATGAGGTAAAAGTTTGGAACATCTCAGTAACTGAGGTACCCCACGTATAACGTCATTTTCCCCCTGAATACAGAAAATGCTTTCTGCTCCCACACCATTACCAACTTGTTTTGGGGTATGTGTTAGTTCACAGCATAAAACTGCATAGCACTTCCCAGAATGGATAGGGGTGTGTTCAGGGAAAGACTAAGATTTCAGTAGAGTTATGTATGGCATACAAACTCTTAATCTTATTGTTTTAGTATGACCAAGGAGATAACTTCCCTCATGTGGAATACTCACGGTCTTATAAAGACCAGTATACAAAAGTCACCATTTACTATTCCTTATGTGAAGAAGTGAAAATTTTGGGTGAGTTTTCAACAGAATATATTCTCCTATCTGATATCTCTGCATTTGCCTGAACCGTCTATTACAGTAGTCTTTTCTGAGGTGTGCCTGCTCGGTGAGGGTGACTAAAACATTTCTTACCTTCCCTTCCCAGAAACACCGTACGTAGATGTGGAAGAGGATTTATCCATTTATTTTTTCTTGCAACTTACTTATGCGTTCAGCTGGAGTGAATTGTGTGTTGTACAGTGGCAAATTATTCACTACTTGTTCAAAAAGGTTATGAGTTTAACAAATTGACGCATTCTCACATGCAACTGGAATACAAATGTCGAATTGTCTATCATGTCTATAAAACAGAACATCATTCTGTGTTCTGTAATGCTGTTTCAGCTTACCTGTAGGATTTAGTGAAAGTAGTGCCTTAACTTCGTACCAAAGCTGTTCTGGATTCTGTAGATCTACCATGTTTCTCCACATACCTGAGTAATATTGGTGGTAACTGCTATCGTTCATGAGGAAAACACAGTAGCCAGTAGATTACTCCATAAGCTTTGTGTATTCTGCTAGGCTCTACCATAGTCATAACATCAGTATCTCCTATGATGTTATCTGTTCCTGAAATATAAGTAATTTCAAAATTGTATTCCTGCAAAAAGAAAGACCAAAGAATTAAGTGTAGATGGAGTAATTCACAGGACATAAGAAAGCTCTACACCTGATTATCACAGTAAAATTTAATGTTCTTTTCATAAACAAAATAATTAAATTTTTTAAACGTCTGTACTACTGCTAGATGGGTAGGCATGTTCACATTCCAACATATCTGACTTGAAAAACCAATAAAGTGAATTCTTTTATTTCCATCTTTTTCATGTACTTGAGGTAGACAGGCTCCTATTACAGAAAATGACACACCTATTCCTGGGCAACAAATTTTGGACAGGTCTATATGGTGTAAAATGTCAGAATTAACCAAGAAATCTTTTATCACATCAAAATCTCTCTTTTTCAGTCGCTGGTTCACACTCGTGATCCATTATTCTGCAACAAACTTGACAGAACAGTACTATTTAAGAGCTGATCTGGTACAAACCCTCTTGTCAGATTTGCCAAAACTAATAGGGAAGTACAGTATGGTGACATGGAAAGCTCAATTATTCTCAATTCAAGCATTTGTTATGTCTCATTATCAGTGGATGCCCCCTTAACCTATGGGACAGGTTACCTATTGTGACAACAGATCTCGTGGGGGTAAACTTCCATTTCATAATTGAATGTGTTAATAATACTAGACTTGTTCCCGAATACTTGTAAAAATTTTAACAATAAATCTCTTAATTTTGCTTGTTGCAGCATATCAATAGTAGTGAGCTCAACGCTCTTACCTTTCACCAGATTTTAAATATCTTCACGCTGACTACATTGTGAGGGCGTGGTGCCTTAACGATCTTACCATTCACCAGATTTTCAATACCGTCAACGTGACTACAGTGTAAGGATGTGCTACATGTGTATGGTGTATTTTTCTTAAGTAATTGTACTCTTAAGCCCTTGTAGTATTTCCCATGATGTAATTTTGTTTTTATTAAATTTACTACAACCTTCTGGCTATCGATGTTTAAAAAGCATTTATCTGACAAGAAGTCAATCTGATTTGTAATCAGAAATGGGCATTTTGTTACTGCATTTCCTATTTCAACCTCCACCTGAATCTGAATCTTGACACTATGTGATTTAACACCAATAGCTTCGAAAATTTTACAGATTTGTACAGGACATGCTGGGTATTTTTGTGAACACACGAATTTATTGAATAATTTACAAAATATATTACTGACCTTAACAGCCATGTCTGATACCTACAGCTGTAGTCAGTATTTTCCCCACTTCTGCATGTATCGTGGCTTGCACAACCTCAACGTTCTGAACACAGCTTTTATAGTAGTCAGAAGTAAGTTCCTCCCTGATGTCTGCGTGATAATTGTAACATAGTAAATTTACCGAGTTGTCTTTGTTGTCACTTTGCTATCCCATGGCCAGCATTTGAGGGTGCAGTGTGTTTGTTGACCCCATATTGGTGGGTCGAGGCTCTTCCACCACTTCATTCATGTTTACTCACCTTCAACTGTTCGATTTCATACTGGTACATCACACAGGTTATCCTCGTTATGCATGGATGGGTGATTTGATTTCTCCTCTGGGAATTCCACCTTTTGTTGTTTCTGTGATTGTTATTACAGCTCGGCCAATGGCCATTACTATTACCATAATGACCTGGAAGATAATGGTTGTCATTCTGTCACTTTTTATATGAGTTCACTGAACCACGATCTAACTGTTGCCCATTGCGTGTGGGAGGCGGACCATGCCTGAGATGATTTACGTGATTCTCTCTTGTCCTGCTGGGGTTATATCCTCAGCAAATGATCGAGAAGATTGTACTGTACTACTGTTGTTATGAATAATCAACTTAGCATCCTCTTGTATGAGGTCAAGTGAGTCCAACACAGATATAAAATATTCAACGTCATTCTCACGTACATGGACCAACGTGTCCCTGAGATCGAGTAGCAGTTTAGCCTTTAATATCCTTATAACGTCCCAATTACATATGGACTTGTCCTAGTATCTTGTTTTATTTAGATATTTTTCAAAGTATCTGAGTAGGTTATCCTGCCTAGTATTAAAGAGCTCCAGAGTCTTTCCTGGACACACTGAGACCAATATGTAACTAAAAATGTTCACTCAAATTGCATGTAATCTTGTCAATTCTCTGCAGTCTCAGTGTCCCGTAGGGCAGCTTTCCCTTGTATGAAGCCTATGATGAAATGAATTCTTCGTTTGTCAGTCGAAAACCTTGGTAGCATACTATTCAAAGACTTAATGAAGACAATGGAGTAAATCTTCTTTTTTATCTGAGGTGAACCATTGAAAATGTCTACGTTTCCATAGATTTTCGTCCAACAGAACAGATGAAAATCGAAGTGCTGCACTCATCTCGTACAATACAAGGTCAGGTGACATACTTGTGTGTCTGAGACCATTACTCTACGTCCCATCATGTATTGTAGGACTACAATTTTCGTCTACTACTCTATTATTATAGGTAGGTACTTCAATTACATTCTGTTTAACCATTGTTAGCTCTTGTTCGATGTCACTAGCCTCCAATGCAATACTATCCACAACTTTGGGAGTGCTTGTCTAGCGCTGTTTTAAGTTGTTTTACCATCGAATTAATTGCTTCTCCCAAAGTGGCTTCTGAGATACTAGCACGTTAACTGTTTGTTGAAAAAACCAGAAGTTTGAAATTTAGTCTTTCATTAATATGTGTTTCTCTGTTAAAAACTCCGCTCAGACTAGTCTTACTCAAAACTTCCTCTTTGTGTGTCAAAGTGAAGTTTAATTTTAACCTCACACTCTACAGTGAAATTATTTACTTTTCTATCCACCTTGCATATAGATGCCTTGATTTGCAATTGTTCATCAGATAAAGTTGCAGAATACTAATACGACTTCTTTACAAACGAATGGAAAAACTGGTAGAAGCCAACCTCGAGGAAGATCAGTTTGGATTCCGTAGAAATGTTGGAACACGTGAGGCGATACTGACCCATAGACTTATCTTAGAAAACAGATTAAGGAAAGGCGAACCTACGTTTCTAGCATTTGTAGACTTAGAGAAAGCTTTTGCAATGTTGACTAGAATACTCTCTTTCAAATTCTGAAGGTGGCAGGGGTAAAATACAGGGAACGAAAGGCTATTTACAATTTGTACAGAAACAGATGGCAATTACAAGGGTCAAGGGGCACGAAAGGGAAGCAGTGGTTGGGAAGGGAGTGAGACAATTTTGTAGCCTGTCCCTGATGTTACTCAATCTATATGCCAAGCAAGCAGTAAACGAAACAAAAGAAAAATTTGGAGTAGGAATTAAAATCCATGGAGAAAAAATAGAAACTTGAGGTTTACCAATGACATTATAATTCTGTCAGAGACAGCAAAGGACTTGAAAGAACAGTGGACCAGAATGTAGAGTGTCTTGAAACGAGGGTATAAGATGAACATAAAAGCGAAACAAAGAATAATGGGCTTTAGTCGAATTAAATCAGGTGATGCTGAAGTAATTATATTAGGAAATGAGACACTTAAAGTAGTAGATGAGTTTTGCTATCTGGGCAGAAAAATAACTGGTGATGGTCGAAGTAGAGAGGATATAAAATGTAGACTGGCGTTGGCAAGAAAAGCGTTTCTGAAGAAGAGAAATTTGTTAACATCCAATATAGAATAAAGTGTCAGCAAGTCTTTTCTGAAAGTATTTCTATGGAATGTAGCTATATATGGAAGTGAAACATGGACGATAAACAGATCAGATAAGAAGAGAATAGAAGCTTTTGAAATGTGATGCTATAGAAGAATGCTGAAGATCAGATAGATAGATCACATAAATAATGAGGAGGTACTGAACAGAATTGGGGACAAGAGGTATTTGTGGCACAACTTGACTAGAAGAAGGGATCAGTTGATAGCACACGTTCTGAGGCATCAAGGGATCACCAACGTAGTATTGGAGGGCAGCGTGGAGGGTAAAAATTGTAGAGGAGGCCAAAAGATGAATACACTAAGCAGATTCAGAAGGATGTAGGTTGCAGTATTTACTCGAAGATTAAAAAGCTTGCACAGCATAGAGAGCGTAGGAGAGCTGCATCAAACCAGTCTTTGGACTGAAAAGCACAACAACAACATCAGATAAATGTTTCTCTGTGTTTGGAGGTCACTGTATGCACCTTTCTATGCAGGGTCTTCATATCAGTTTTCATAGCATTTTGCTGTACTGTTAAATGTAAGACCATAGTTGTTCAAATTGTTATTTGAGAAAAAATTTCGTTGCACAAGGTTCGTAGGAGAGCTTCCGTAAAGTTTGGAAGGCAGGAGACGAGGTACTGGCAGAAGTAAAGCTGTGAGGACGGGGCATGAGTCGTGCTTGGGTAGCTCAGATGGTAGAGCACTTGCCCGCGAAAGGCAAAGGTCCCTAGTTCGAGTCTCGGTCGAGCACACAGTTTTAACCTGCCAGGAAGTTTCAAATTTCGTTGCTGCATTTATCTTGTTTAGTTGACATTTCATTATGGAATTCATCTTGTTTAGTGGAGATTTCATTATGGAGAGTTGATATTTTACTTTTAGTAAACTTTTCGTTATGCATAGCTGAAATTTCTTTACAGATAGTTGATTGACGTTTCATTCATTATTGTTGGCATTTCCTTTAACATACGCGTTAAACTGCTAAGTGCTGTTGTTTGGACGTTGTATGTTGCTAGTGGTTGGACTAACCGTAAGGGCAATTGTTTAACTTTCAGCACATAATTCAGTTTTATGAAGCAAAGTTCCTACACTATGTACGGCCATGTCAGCATTTTCATTCTAATTGGCAAAAAATTCTAGTTGATACAGCATTTCGGGTTCTATTTTACACAGCTTCCCAATCTTTGCCAAGACACACAAAAGACTCAATTCACTTATGTGAAATCACTTAGTCTAAATCAATATCAGCACACAAGTGAGAAATGTTGCTAAATAAGAATGTTATGAGTACGACATTAGTGAGATGATATGACAAAATCTTTGCTGCACCATTATGTGTGCTCATGACACGAATTCAGCCATGTTGCATGATGAAGATACAATACATTTTGGAGACTTTTAGATCTAATAAGCAATATCTGTCTTGAATGTGTACATCTGTCCGCAGCTCGTGGTCGTGCGGTAGCGTTCTCGCTTCCCACGCCCGGGTTCCCGGGTTCGATTCCCGGCGGGGTCAGGGATTTTCTCTGCCTCGTGATGACTGGGTGTTGTGTGATGTCCTTAGGTTAGTTAGGTTTAAGTAGTTCTAAGTTCTAGGGGGACTGATGACCATAGCTGTTAAGTCCCATAGTGCTCGGAGCCATTTGAACCATTTGAGTACATCTACATCTACCTACATCTCCGCAAGCCACCGAACAGTGTGTGGCGGAGGGCACTTTACGTGCCACTGTCATTACCTCCCTTTCCTGTTCCAGTCGCGTATGGTTCGCGGGAAGAACGACTGTCTAAAAGCCTCCGTGCGCACTCTAATCTCTCTAATTTTACATTCATGATCTCCTCGGGAGGTATAAGTAGGGGGAAGCAATATATTCGATACCTCATCCAGAAACGCACCCTCTCGAAACCTGGCGAGCAAGCTACACCGCGATGCAGAGCGCCTCTCTTGCAGAGTCTGCCACTTGGGTTTATTAAACATCTCCGTAACGCTATCACGGTTACCAAATAACCCTGTGACGAAACGCGCCGCTCTTCTCTGGATCTTCTCTATCTCCTCCGTCAAGCCGATCTGGTACGGATCCCACACTGATGAGCAATACTCAAGTATAGGTCGAACGAGTGTTTTGTAAGCCACCTCCTTTGTTGATGGACTACATTTTCTAAGCACTCTCCCAATGAATCTCAACCTGGTACCCGCCTTACCAACAATTAATTTTATATGATCATTCCACTTCAAATCGTTCCGCACGCATACTCCCAGATATTTTACAGAAGTAACTGCTACCAGTGTTTGTTCCGCTATCATATAATCATACAATAAAGGATCCTTCTTTCTATGTATTCGCAATACATTACATTTGTCTATCTTAAGGGACAGTTGCCACTCCCTGCACCAAGTGCCTATCCGCCGCAGATCTTCCTGCACCTCGCCACAATCCTCTAATGCTGCAACCTCTCTGTATACTACAGCATCATCCGCGAAAAGCCGCATGGAACTTCCGACACTATCTACTAGGTCATTTATATATATTGTGAAAAGCAATGGTCCCATAACACTCCCCTGTGGTACGTCAGAGGTTACTTTAACGTCTGTAGACGTCTCTCCATTGATAACAACATGCTGTGTTCTGTTTGCTAAAAACTCTTCAATCCAGCCACACAGCTGGTCTGATATTCCGTAGGCTCTTACTTTGTTTATCAGGCGACAGTGCGGAACTGTATCGAACGCCTTCCGGAAGTCAAGAAAAATAGCATCTACCTGGGAGCCTGTATCTAATATTTTCTGGGTCTCATGAACAAATAAAGCGAGTTGGGTCTCACACGATCGCTGTTTCCGGAATCCATGTTGATTCCTACATAGTAGATTCTGGGTTTCCAAAAACGACATGATACTAGAGCAAAAAACATGTTCTAAAATTCTACAACAGATCGACGTCAGTTTGCGCATCTGCTCGACGACCCTTCTTGAAGACTAGGACTACCTGTGCTACATCTCAAGTGTAAAGTTACTCTCTAAGGAAAGGCGAAAACAGACAATGCAAGCCTTACCTTTTCTTTTACAGTGAAGTGGAGACAACAAAGTCCAATAATTTTAGAATTTTTACAATTTTATCAATGGCACAGTTTTTTTTTTTGGTCATTCCAACTAATTTTTTCTTGGCATTTACCTGATGCATTTGTCATGAAACAACTAAGAGGAAGTTATAACAACATGACAGCACAAATGCTTTGCATGTCACATACATTATATATACGCATGTATCTGTGTGTGTGTGTGTGTGTGTGTGTGTGTGTGTGTGTGTGTGTTTCCAGAAAGCTTAAATAATTTTTGATACTTATGTAAAACTTCATCGAAATTTCTGTTAGTCCATTCCAAATGCATCATATTATCTAGTGGCTGGAATTAACATATTTTGTTAACTATGGCCCTCAGCTCAACATCTGTATCCATGTCATTCATTTTAACATCATCATCCACACTTCCTAGGAACAAAACAATACCTGATAAGTATGTATTCAAGTATAAATCATTATTGTAGAAATACTTTTAACGTGAATTAACACTAACATATTCAGTCGCTACCAAGTGGAGTCATTCCCCATGAATGGCATCACAAAATGGTGCCTCATATTGTTATCTGCATCTCACCACATTCAGACCTCTCAGTGTCATTCAGACTCCCTAAAACAAGAGTATCGATAATTACACAAGTGTAAATTGTTATTATTAGCAACTCTTATATGAATTGAAACTTGTGTATTCGATCATTGACAATGGGAGCCTCTCCATAAGAACTTTGGCTGAAGACTGGCATCATGTCATGCTCATTGTGAACAACCTAGGCATAGAGCCATTTACAAGACTCAATAATCTCATCCAAGTATGCTAAATACAAAACACACTAGCTAAGCACTGTTTTCGAGTGTAAATTATTGTTGTAGAAACACTTCTAAAGTGAATTCACACTTGTATACTTGTTTGTTGACATCTGGCATCAGCAATGTAGTTGGCACAATGCTAGCCATATCATCACACTCAATATGAGTAGCTGCAGCATCAGCCCCCTTGCTAATCTCAGTAATCATGTCTACAAAGGCTAACCTCACAGAACTACAAAAGGCCTAATTGACTTATTTTTTAAATATGTTCTAAATCACCAACATTAAACTTGACTACAGGGATCCACGATTTTAATATGATTGTTTACAGTTTTTAAAGCTCACTATTGAACTTGTTTTTATTGTATAATTTTTAAATTGCTTATACTGCCCAATTATCTGTGGGAGATGATCTAACGTTTTGTATGATATTTGAAGATTAAAATGCATCCTAATATGTTTTTTTTGTCATTCTATTCAAACATTCCACAATACTTGCTGTACGTCAAGTAGTGCTGTATCCTGTACTGTTCCATTACCATCTTAAAATATCTATTATAAAATTCACCTCCATACTCAATTTGAAGGTTTTCTGTCCCTGTCTGCAGCAGCTAGTCAAACACATGTGCAACCTCCTTCCCCATTTTTGTTTTCAAAGATAATGCCAAGCCAAATTTGGAGTATGTATCTACAACTATTAAAATGTATTTGAAAACATTACTCCCACAAGAACACTGCATCATATTTATGAGACCTGTTTGCTGTAGATCGTCCAACACTCATGTGATGTATTGTTTTGTACACAGGTTTGTGGATCTTGCTAACTACTTTCTCCATAATTATTCAGTGATGAGTCTTTCTCTAAGCTCAGACATGATTGATATGATTTCATTTATGTGAGCCAATTCCTGGTGGCGGTCCCATCACTGTGAACGGTCACAAATGATCATAATATATATACTACAGAGATCGACTGTTCCTTCTTTTATGCTGCGTGTCAATATCTTCAAGGATAGTATGTCTAGCATCTAATGTCAGTTTAATAATTCTCTTGTGTTACACACTGGTTGGGCTTTTTGGTCTTCTAGTGGTCTTCTTAGGAACTAGAGTCAAATGTAATATCTCAGTATACATTCCTAGATCTTTTGGTAAATAATTCTCGGGTTTTGGGATCTTAAGAACATTTGCTCCAGTAAACTGAGTGTTCTTTCAAATCCTTATAGGATGCCCAGTATATATGGTTTTTCCCTGTTGACTCCATACATTTTATTTATTTTAGCATTGCTATGACGATTAATGAGTTTGGTAATGCCATTTTGTTCTTCTTTTCTTGCCTTTGAGAATCATTCAAGAGATTCGGTAACTAGTTTAAATGTTCCTATGAGAGACTGATCTCATTCCATATGCATTAACCTTAGCAGCCGTAATTTCCATCGAATGGCCTTATTCACCTTGATGACCTTAAGTTTCGTTGACATGCTGTTGCATACTAAACTAACTACAGTACTATACACAACTTACATATTCTCACAAACGTTTACACATTAATTAATGAAGCTTTCTTGTGATATGTCTAAATTGTTTTCAGCCTCGCCAATCTTTGCATTTACCATACCAATTAACCTCAGAAAATTTATTGATTTCATCCTGAGCATTTCTTTCCTTATTATTATTATTTAAAAGAGGTCTTTTTTATATGTTCTAATATTTCATGAAGCTTTACAGTTACCATACTCATACTATCCACAACGTATCCCAACACTTCCATTACCATAGTATGACACTTAAGAGTTTCGTTGATTTTTCATCTTCCATAGTAAAACTTTGAAGTCTTTCACAAAATACTGTTTCAGTTTTCGTATCCACATGTGGACGAATGTTCTGTCTATGCCAGTGGCGAATATAGCATTTTTTTTTTTTGAGTGTGGGGAGCGCAAAGTTAATGTAAAGATAAGTAATTTTAAGTAGACACCCAATGATATTTTGTATCAGTTTTGCTGCTCATATTCAGAGGATAATTTGCGCTGAAGCCCCTTTTACTTTACCGAGATTAAAGTTTTGTTATTGTTGATATTAAATCATAAGAAATACAAATATTTTTTTTAAAAACCAAATGGCGAAAAGACCTCAGTTATTATTGCCTCGTTATGATGGTTGTCCAGCGGCTCGCTTTGTTTCCTCTCTCCTTTTACAATTACAAGATGCTGATCAGAGCGACAATGTCGAATTCAATAATGTACCGTAAACTGTCGCGGTAGTCGGCGTCTTGTGATTTTAACAGCATCGAGGAAACAGAGTCGCTGGAGAACCAACATAGCGAGGCAATAATATTATACTTCAAACATTACCCAATATTTTAAGAATGTTTCATCTGCAAACACTTATTCAAGTTAAAAGAGTGAAAACGCCATTTTGATTATCGTGTTTGAAGTGGTTCTAGCTATAAATATTGGTTTGTTCTGTGATGTATGTATAAATTGGCAACACCCCTATTTCCTTTTTTGTATACATGCGTATGTGTTTTAGAACCATAATTCAGAAGACTGTTTTGAGTAGGTATTGTTCTGGAGTGACCTTACAAGAATGTTTATTAAATTGACTTGACAAATGACAATGCAATAAAATTTATTTTATTAATCGTTTATCGAACTGACAATAAAAAGAATACGTAAAATTGAAAAGGAACTTCACTTTTTGAATAGAATAATATTTACAAAACAAGGTCCAGTTTTCTTCGTGCATTTCCAAACTTATCAAGAACCTCATCATCACTAACTATAATGTCTCTGGCAAGACCGTTAAGCCTACTTCCATATATACTGTTCCTTAGATAAGTCTCCAGTCTTCTCAGGCTGAAGAAATTTCGTTCTACCGTTACGACAGAAACGGGAAGAACTGCGAGTAATTTCTGAAGAGCCGGCCCGGCTAGCCGCGCGGTCTAACGCGCTGCTTCCCGAGTGGGAAGGCGTGCCAGTCTCCGGCACGAATCCGCCCGGTGGATTAGTGTCGAGGTCCCGTGTGCTGGCCAGGCTGTGGATGGTTTTAAGGCTGTTTTCCATCTGCCTTGGCGAATGAAGGCTGGTTCCCCTTATTCCGCCTCAGTTACACTATGTCGGCGATTGCTGCGCAAACACTGTCTCCACATAAGCCTACACCACAATTAAAACATTTGGGGTTACACTTGTCTGATATGAGACGTTCCCGGGGGGAAGGGTGAGGGGGGGAGGAGGATCCTCTGAGGGCTGAACCGCACAATAACCCTGGGTTTGGTGTGGGGCAGCAGTGGGGTGGGGGGGGGGGGGGGACAGCTGTGGCCTGTTGTGGGGTTGTGAACCACTGAGGGATACGGCGGGACGAAGCCTCTCCACCGTTTATAGGTCCCTGGTTCAATACACAATACACGATTTCAGAAGGGAATAAATATCGGGGAAGAAAGTATTGTCACATTTGTCAAGAGAACTCTTATCTGTTTTTGGAAGATTTGAAGGATTTTCCAGACTCTACTTTTCTTTCCACAGCATAAGCTCACTTTGCACAGTCTCTTTATGTCACAAATCTTCTTCATAGAAATTGAAAGCAGCGTACAATGAAACGAAATCTGCTACACAACTGTGGAAGGATGTTTTGTAAGCATGCAACTGTGAGATTCAAAGCGTTTTTAAATGAGTTACAAAAATTGTCCAGGTATGACATAAACATCGCGTTGATAGTATGCTTCTTCTGGGGTGTAAGGAACGTTGCTACATGCTGAGTGAGGGCGGCAGATTCTTGGGATTTCTTCCTTAACGTCAAATTTGGCAGCGAATGTCTTCACTTCATTACACAAGGCTTTAAATGAGTCATTTGCATTTACCCTCTCCTTTGACAGAAGGTGTAAGATGCTCTTAATATTAATCAAGGCCCGCGGAAGATCAATATTGTTGTTTTGAAGCTGCTCATATAAGTTATGGGCGGTTGACAGCATCTAGCTCAATACAAAAAGATTAACAAGAAATGGAAATTTACTAATACTGCTACTTAGAGTGTGAGCCCTAGATGCCGTGTCACTTAATTCCTCTTCTATTCTGCAAAGAGAGATAAAGATAGACGCCAAAACGTATTTAAATAAAAGTACTGAGTTCTGCCTTTCTACCCATCGGGTTTCGCACAGTGAAGTAAGTTTCTTTTTCTTTTGTTCTGGACAACATTCAGAAATCGTTGATTTCAATATTTATGTTCTTATGGCTGACAAATGAAAGAATCTACAGACTTCTTTATGACACCCTTACAGTTTCTTATAGAAGGTATTTTGCTTGCAGATTCAGAGTATGTAAAGAACAATTTATATACAGGGCCTACGGTAGATTTTCGCCGATGGAATTCTCTGAATTGCCCACTCGTCGTGGCAGCGCCATCATACCCTTGGCCTCACATTTTGTTTAGATCAAGCCCTAATGTACACAAAACTGCTCCAGGGATGTGATAAACGGAGACGAATCTTCCCTGAATTTGAAAGTTTGCACGTCTACGTAACGTACACAAAGAGAAAATTCTACGATTTGACAGATGTCAGTGGTTTCATCTGCTAAAACGGAATAAAAAACACTTTCTCACGTTTTCTACAACTTTTGATTGTATTAAGTGACCAAATGTTCTAATAAATTCCTTTTGAATGAAAGAACTTGTATATATCGTCTTCCCATCACTGGTCGTTAATCGGTCTTTAAGAACATTATCTTGACCGTTGGCTCTGAATCTTAACAACGATCGAAAATTCCCATCATGTTCGTCCAGTTATTCAAGGTTTATTCGTCCAGAACCACGATGATCCCTTAGAGCTATTTGCTGCCTCCCGCAAAATCGAATTATTTGTATTATAGGGATTAGCAACTTTCTATTATTCTCAATATCCAGTCTTCTTTGAGCATTTACTTGACTGATAACATTTTCAGATTTTTTTCTTAAATATAACTTCTGTGTTTTCAGCGATCAAAACATATTTCTTATAATATGATAAGTTCTAATGTTTGCTAAACATTTCCCTGCCTTTTTTAATATTGGTACAAGCCTGAGTAACCAACGCCCCTTCTACATGGTGGTCTCTTTTCTCTACATTTACCGGTAAGAGAAAATAACATGTAGTACTTGCAAAACATTCAGGTTTTTCCGCTAAATGTTCTAACCACGTAAATTCTTTTAGCCACTTCGTTTGAAAAGGCCTAGTATGGTTTGAACGAGTAACGGAGGTACATTTGCACCCAGGTTCAGGTTTCCAAATATTTTCTAACAAAAATACCTTTTTTCGTTTGTGGAAGACTGAACGTAATTGTTTTGGCAGTAGTTTCCAATATCATACATATTTTTCCTTACTTGATCAGGCTCACTATCCGCTGTAATTGGAACCACAGTAATTGGGCTCGAAGTAGTGACGTCAAAAGCAGCAATTGTACCAAAGCAGCTGAGTTCAGAATTGACACCGTCAGGCCCATTTGCAATCTGTACTTTCGTAACACTACCGACTTCAGGAGTGTCTCCAACAGGCATATACACACTTGTTTTTTGGCGAAAAAGTTTTGAATTGAAGCTTGCCTCTTCATTACGATTTTGGTTCACTTACTGCCAACTTCAGTACACTGAAAAGTAGGTAAACATAAACACTTAAAACACCACCATACTGCAGTACAAGTACAACGGATGTCGAACAAATAACAACCTACAACAATGAGGTATAGATCGTATTGTCGGTGTTCTGTTCGGAGAACTTGGTTCCTGCCGTCGTTCTGTGATTATCGGTAACCGTCGCCGTTGAGACAAACGCCAGAGTATATGAAATAACAATGGGTAGCGCTACATAAAAAGAGGCTATTATATCATTACCTTCGTTCACACTATGACAATCACTATACTTGAACATGAACGTGTTTATAATACGCTTTTACGAAACATTGTTACCTCCGAGGCATTCCTACTTGAGCCAATTATCGGTACGACGCGAGTAGTTCGCAAGCACTGCGCATTGCTGCCACTCCGCAACATTCCTTACCTAGTGTATGCTGTTACAACACAGTTTTCTGTTCCTCTATTATTATGCCTATCAAAGGTTATGTGATATGCTTTAATAGTGAACCAGTGTATCGCATGTACACTACGCACTTATAAATAAACTAAAACATCACACGTCAGAAGTTCTTGTAACTTTAAGCTGCTGTTGAGGACGTACTTCAGCTAACAGAACTTAACCACAAAACTTTTTGTCCAAAACATAGCTTCAGCTCAGATGAGGCTAAGATATATGACATTTGAGCAGGATGTCCTAAAACCTCTTTCAGGTATTCCTTGTGGAGAAATCAGCTTAAATTTTTACGATTACTTAAAGACAAATAACATGTTTCGAACGTTGTATATTGATAGAAAATCAAGTGGCGTTTGAATTGGAGCGGTTTAACGGGTATTTTCATATATTCCCTTGTGCTCAGGGTATGAAACTGGTTTTTTTTTTATCCATTATACATCTGCACTTCGTACAGAAAGAGCTGGACGATCAGAAATAGGAATCTGTCACGTCTACTTACGGCAGGGTGACGGAAGCTATTTTGAATGCTACACCATTTTCTGAGACGGAACGGACACTGAAAGGAACAGAAACGAACAGGAGAGGAGACGGGTAGTGTGAACTGGCTTTTATTCCGACCGTGGCATAATTGTCCGCATAGGTGCAGGTGGCCGGGCGCGAGCCAGACTCGGATCGAATCAACCGCAACTGGCACGAACTTCACACCACTAACACCTCACTACCGTCACCAATGCAAGGAAGTACAACTGTCTACCACGGCAATCCCTTCACGCTTCATTCATTCACATAATTCAGATATCGTACTTATTTTTTTTTTTTTTCATTATATAAGCCCCTGGTCTATGCGCTCCCACATCTTGGACTGCATGCCTGACATGCGTGTGAATTTGTCCATGGTGTAATGTGTACTGACGTACTTACCTGTATGCCTTACAGTATATTTGAGGTTAAAAGGAGTTCTTGAAAGATTCATCTACATCATTCTTGTTCAGTTTTCTAGTTTTATCATTAACCAGAAACCCGTACTGTATGTGATTCTAACAACTTCCACTTTGCTTATAAACTGATTGAATGTTGTGTCAATTACGCCATGTGCTTGATAAATATGTTTAAGGTTCATATTGTCTTTTTTAAACTGATGATAACGTCAGTATTATCCGTTGCCAACAGTTTCGGAACTGTAAAATATGTCTGACACAAACAAAAGAAGTCAACCCTTGTATGATGGCCAAAACTGAAGTATTTCCGCATTTTATCCTTGTCTTCTCCTGGAATATTGGCAAATACGAGGGTTGGAACTTTAATAGTGGCAACTATTTATTTACAGCTCGTACAAAATAGATACGTGTTTCATAGTTTTACTGAACTTCAAAGTAGTCGCCAGCATTGTGTATAACCCGTTGCCAGCGATGTGGAAGTCGTAGGATACTCTTAGCAGTGCCAGTTGTTTTGATAGTTTGAGCGGCGCGGTCTATTGCCCGACGAATTTGTAGCTGTGAAATGTTTCCTTCAGTTTAGAAATCGAGTTAACCTTACGAGGGCTTAAGTCAGGGGAGCGCAGTAGGTGTTACAGCACTTAGCAGCCCCATCAGTCAAACAAATCAGTAACTGCTTGCACTGTACGTGCTTGAGCATTGTCCTGCAAAGTGATGGTCAGGTCCTGTAGAAAGTGTCATCACTTCTGTCTCTAAGCTGGTCGCAGGCTGTGTTCCAAAAATGAAGTTAGTTCTGTCACAGTTCGCCACCTGTCTTGTTTTCACCAGTCTGCCCAGCCTACAATGTAAGACACCTGTAATGAGGGGTGGCCACCCAAACCCATGACATCTTGTCATGGTTTTACCTTGGTTTCACCACGTGCTGATGACACTCACCACGGCCCATCACAATCTGCCCTCGGTCAAACCTATTGTTAGATGGATCACGTGCCTTTCCCATTCTACAGAGTGACAACATGCTCACAGATACTACATGCACCGTGCATACGTCTGACTAGCAGTCTTTCCTTGACAGGTGAAGCTGCTTGATATTGAAAGGCGAAGTTTCTTTCCATGAGGACGAAAATGCCTGTTGGAGATGACATCAGTCTCAGGAAGAATGTGACAGAACAGGGAAAGAGGTACCACTCGTTAGCAACTAACTGTACTCATATGGAACCATTGTGGACGTGAGGGCTGCTGCCATAAATGTTAGTGAAATGGAGTCTTGAGCAAAGTAAACCTTACATAAGGCTGGAAAAAATCTTATGGTGTTGTCTGAAACACGCAAACGCCATTTTCCTTCTGTATGCAGCACATGGAATGAGTTTGAGACATTCTGAAACCATCCTAACTAAACATTTAAGTTGATGAATATTTAACAAACAAAACACAGTGCATTGTACTGGATGAAGAACGTCCACATCCCAATATATGCTCTACGAATAAGAAAAAAAACCTACAAACGAATTATCTGAATGGGACAGAAATCGGTAGATGTGATGTACACTCTTTGACATAAAACTCGACCGGCGGCCGGCCGCTTCAGAGGCTAAGTCCGCGCCGATCGCGACATGGGACAATAAACTTGGCCAACTCGCTAATTCTCTAAGTCCACTTATCTGCACAATCTGGCAACACTGCAGACTGCGGCATTTCCTGGAGGAAAACTTGTCCCATGATAGAGAAACACTAGGCTGATTACGCCTGTGGTCTAGCGGTAGCGTGCGTTGTTTCTGTTCGTAATGTCAGTGGATCGAGAGCAGCTGGCATAAAATATTTTTATAGCCTCTTCTGTCTGAATGCTGAAGACGTGAATGTAATGGTAGCGCAGATTCAATCTATTTCGCTTTCTGACACACCGATATCAAAATTTTATCCAGTAACGATTTTGCGGCAGATTTCCTGCAGACTGTCCTCCTCTGGACGCCGTATGCGGCAAAGCTCCGGGATCCATTTGCTGGCTACCGGCAGCGGCCGTGGCGACAGCAGCGGCGCTGCACTCCCCCGTTCTTTATCAAAAGCGCCTGCTCACGCTCATCGCTTTTGATGATTTATAACGCTTTATTATTAAATGTTGCTCCACAGAAAATTTCTAAAATTTCCATTCACGCTCAAAAACAACGGAGACAGACGCCCTGATTAGTAGGCGGGTATTATATTACATTAATCGGCAAGAGCTGAGTTTGGCCCGAAATTAATTTTATAGACTGGGACGAAATTAAACCACCTCGCTACATTCAATGAATTTATAAATGCTTCATACCTCGTTTCTATTCCTTTCAAACTCAATTATTTGTGCAACTTTTGGTCAATGTTCGGATGTTTTCGTCAAGCCGGGGTGAGCGTCTGTGGTGTAAAGCGTATTACAAAAAAAATGGCTCTGAGCAATATGGGACTCAACTGCTGTGGTCATAAGTCCCCTAGAACTTAGAACTACTTAAACCTAACTAACCTAAGGACATCACACACATCCATGCCCGAGGCAGCATTCGAACCTGCATCCGTAGTGGTCGTGCGGTTCCAGACTGTAGCGCCTTTAACCGCTCGGACACTCTGGCCGGCGAAGTGTATTACAGTTCTTGTTTCATTCCTTATGGTAACTCTATGGCACGATGCGCTCTCCCTACACATCTTCGAGATGCATCTGCTGCCTGCTGTCTATTAAACCTGGACAGAACAAAATGTCACAGTAGTTAGCCCTTTTTCCACATGCGACTACTTTGGGTTGAGAAGTGAAGGGAAGTATGTTCAAAGTTCCATTAGACTGACAACTTCAGCAGACAGCAGAATTGCGTTTTAAAAAATGTAGCACTGAATGTATTCGAACTCGCGACATCTTATCTACGCTACTAGCTGACACGTAGCTACAACAGCTCCAGAGCTCGACAACTATTCCTCGAGAACTTTTGGATTCCACAGCACTGTGAGATTATGCATATGGCCAGGTCTTGACTTTTGAGGGACAAAGAATTTCAGCTTTTCTTTTTTTTTTTTTTACTGAACGACGTTTTCTACAAACAGATAGCGCAATAGAATAGCTCAAGTGGAAAGGAACACTTCCTATTTAAATTTCTGCATCCTACACTGTTGGCAGTTCTGTGTAGGTGGCAGTTACGTGATTTTATTTCGCTGATTACAAAATATAGAGTGGAATGTATGCACTGGGTAGCCGAGGCAGCTAGTTCATGGTGATTCGGTCAACCAAGTAAATGAATTTACTGAACATGTTGCAAATTACTACAGGACGCCTGTGTGTCAGAATTCTCATCCAGTGTGGCGCAACGGCGTTACGATAGAAAAATGAGAGAAGAGGATTTCGTGGTCTGTTGGACGGATGGTAGGTTGTTATACCTATGGTCTGGGTTGGATTCCCACTTCTGTCAATGATTTTAGATAGGGAGAGACAGAGTCCATTCTCTCCTGGCTACACCAAGTGAAGAAGGTGTAATGGCAGTGTGGTCTGAAAATTCACATTAAAGATGATTTTCCTTCTCTACCAAGTAGACGGTAGGCTGAACCACAATAAAGTCTGGAGTGGCGACATGTAAAAACTCTATCACCAGTAACCTTTCTTATACTAGTTATTTATTTCAAGTGACGAAACAAACGCTATGTATGGTCACAGGACACTTATTCCATCTTTTATCTGAGCTTCTGTATGTCGATAAGATTGGTTCTGAACTGGGAATGCAACTCAGACCGCCCTTAACGCGGAATTTGATCCCTTTGTGACAATACAGCTCGGCTACAATTTGTTGTTTGTTCAAAACTGAAGATTCCTTAACAACTCCACATATTACGCGTGAATGGGATCGAATCCTGGCCCGGCACTAAAGATTTAATTATGTATTATCAAGCTCTAGCATGAGAACACCTATCTGCTGGTGGATAAGAATTTTGATTTTTAATGTATTTTCATTCGTTGTCAACACTAACGATATCTGACGTTTTTAACTCCCAGTGAGACACAGAACTATTTGCGAGATGACTGTAAGTTCAAGATGTTATTCTGAGCAGCTGGTGGAGAAAAATTCGGTAGCTGACGTCTCTTTGTGTGTAGTCAACAAAGATATATGTGGGGCTCTATTCCCAGTGAGCGCTGAACTCTTCGTCATATTATTTCTAGTTCAAACATGCTCACATATCACTGCTGGCGCAACAAACCCGTATTTAACGTTCGTTTTCTCTAGAATATAACAGCGATAGGTGCCGGGTAGGAGTCCTGGGAAGGAAAAAATTAATGTTTCGTCTCGTCATTTCAGTTAAAACATCTAGCTACTGCCGCGAAAATCCGATATGTCACATTTGACTGTGCTTCGATAGCCATCCGATTAGGTTCTGGGTTCGAATCCGTGTCCAACACAAAGCTTTACCTCACGGCATTTCAAGTAAGTTACTTGTGAAGAAGCAATATTTAACATCTCTCGTAGTTCGTTAACAGGGACAATAGATGATGGGTAGGAATTCGCGTCTGTTAAAAATGTTTGCGCTATGCAATTTAAAGTTGATATTTGCTAACTGATACTGTCTAAAATCGAGGTATATCACTCTCTGTATGCTTAATCAGGAATGACTGTTAGTTTCCGTCAGTAACGAAATCTTTGCTTAGTCTGCATGAGCTGGGTTTGAATCCATATGCGGAACAAGACGGTTCGTCGTGTCATTTGAAGTTCATACATATTCTCAACTAGCTGCTCGTGAATAACTTAAATTTTTAATGTCATTTTGTGTTAAATAATAAGTACGGTATGTTACTTTGAAGAGGAAATCATGAATACGACGAACTTACTACGTGCATTACCAATCTGACTTAATAATGAGAGTGGTAACATTTCAGGTATGTCATTTATTGTAATAAATGTGAGCTTACAAGCCTTAAGGACAGTCTTATCTGTGATAAGGTGTTCCCTGATATTTGTAGTACCGTGGTATTACTTTACATCTTGAGTTATTGCGGTACAGAGCAGTGTTTTCTAGTGGTGACTTGTTGGAACCAATTTCAATAGTCAAACGACTGTACCAAGGAGCGATTAGAGGACCTGCTGGACAGCTTTTTTTGAATAGGACAATGTTCCTGTCCAATAATTTTTAGATTAGTTACAATAAGCTTACGCTGTAAGACAACTCGCTTGTATTTTTCAATGTGTGGTCTGTTGTCGGTTTGAGGGCCTTACATTGCAACGGCAACTTAGTGCAACTCCACCGAGGGCTGTCTGGAGTAGGGTGGAGATAGCAATGTGAAAGTTGCGAGCTGTCGAAGACGACCTTCATATTCCTAATGCGATTAGGACATCGTATACTCTTGACGACGTTTAGCACCTGTGCGGTCAGTCAACCAATTTCAGAATTCATGTTGAGTAATCCTGCTAAATTCCCATAATATTGTCTTTTTATATTGATGAGTAATATGGATAGTCGTCACGTTCACGTGCTGTCTACAACGCAAATTTAATATTACTATCCTAGGAACTAATCTGCAATACGTTTTGTATTTCATAATCGGAACTATCTGCATTAACCGTCATCAGAGCAATGTCAGGGAACAGAATGCAGCAGTGCCTTGGTACCTACTTGGGGACCCGCTTGAGTCGTGTTCTAAGGAAAGGGTAGTTGCTGGTTCACATTATATTACACTAGCGAGAAGTACCGACTTTTCCTTTTCTCTGCAAACATCCCGAACTAAATCCAGTAACTAAATGCTAAGAATATATTTGCATTGTGCCAACTCAAAGATCAATAGATATGGATATAGATACAGATTTTTATATTTAAAGCCATTCTCGTTCTGCGTTGGAATAAATATTATTCATTATTTGATTGTTCTTGTTACGATTGTTATTGTCATTCTGTCACTCGCAAGTGTTTTCACATTCCTATTTGGTATCGATGCACATGAAGAGTGGCTATGAAAGAAGGGAATACTGAATGTTACGTCATGCAGAATACACTCATTTACTTCTGCTCCTCGTGATCAACGCTGCAGGAGAAGTGAGATACATAAAGTTGACAGTGTGAGGACAGATATGCTGGCACAACTCTGCAACTACACAGTGTTACCAGATAAAATGGTGCTGCGGAATCGAAAGTGTAGAACGGACTTTGCCACAGTAGCAGACAGCTGCTAATTTCGGACCATGACCGTGGATTACACTTCGGTCAGTGCTGGTTAGAGTGTTGCAACTGTAAATGGAAGGCTTTGTTTGACAGTCTTGTGCTGACGCTGTCTGAATAAATTATGCCATTGGATAAAAAGCGGTTTAGTTTTGAGACCTAACCCACAAGGGGAGAAGGCACAGTGGTCTGCTTCAGGAATTCCAAGCAATAAAACACAAAAAGCAACCCAGGAAGGGTTCGAACAGCTACTTTCATGCAGAGACATGCATTTGGAATCTGTTCATCGTTACGGGGTCAAACAAGAGGGTAACATTACTGAAACAATGATCAGGCTACTTAGTATATAAGAGAGCATACAGATTTCAAGGAGGAAACGTATGAAGACGCAGACTTCCTCGTTATCAATATGTGCGGCATATCTTTCGTGTTAACGAAAGTAATATCCCGCTTTAACTCTTCTTACGTCTCAAATGAAATGAATGCCATGAGGAATCGAATATTTGTTGACTGCGTCTCTTCTTGCTTCCATCCGTACCAACATATTTCTTCATTCTCGTGGTAATCATGACATTCTTTTTGTATGCTGCAAAAGATTGCACGTGGACAAATTCGACATCGAGGTGCAAAGCGTTTGGTATCTTACATTATATTCAATTCGAATAAACTTCAGATGCATTTTTACTTCGTTTGTATTTTTAGATGATTATGAACGTTACGGAAAATTATCTCACATGCTTTATGTTGAATGAGAAACATTGAATGACCCGTTTTGCTTTCCCTACGTTGAAATGATATAATGTCGGCGTCAACAGCCTTCTTCCACGCCGGAAGCTGAAACTTGTATCATTCTGGATTAATGATAATTGAATGTCTCAAATGTAGATATAGCCCACAAGGCGACGTCAGAAACCATCAGGGGAGAACGCCGCATAAAAACCAAACGCGCGCGCGTCTCCACTCTGAAGGACCATATCGGAGAATCACGGCAAGCATTTCGCTGAAGAGCTGCCTCGTAAGAGAACCGAGAAATGGCAGCGTCGTAGCAAGTATTTGTCAACACTCTGATAGTGCATTTACTTCCGGTTGTAGGCCGGCGTTACCTCGCTAAATTCACTTGACATTCGTTTTCCACATCGAAGACTCGTACGATAGAATCCACTGTAAGATGAGACACTTAGAAAGTATAATTAATTTCTGGACTCCAAGAACGGCGTTCTTCACATAAGTAACACCTGTTTGTGTGTTTTAAGGTTGCGTTTTGGGGCTCAGGCAACATCACAGTGACTATAGTCCGTCTGTGGTCGCCAGTGTGCCGTTAGCTCAGAGGTTATTCGTCATATTGTGGCTTTTCTAACGCGGGACATTCTGAATCGGAATACTCCCCTTTCATTATTAGTTCCGGGACGTGACTATTTTCCTCGGACAAAGACCAATGCTGTGAATTGGATTCGTGGACATGCCATTCACTACCTATTTGGACAAACTGTAGACTCTGTACTCGATTTTTGGACATACCTCAACGACCGTCATTATGTCGTTGTCCGCCACCCAAAATACAGACAATTTTTCTCGAACTTCCTTGGGAGTGCTTTCCACGACCCGCCTCGCAGCTGGAATGTGTTAAGCCAAGAGTGAAGAAGGTTTCCAGTTTGAACCAATGAACATTTCTGAACTACTGAACGGAACACACCAATTTCGAGAAGACGTGACTCAACATATTACCAGCGGGGCGCAGAAGGCGTCTGATCAATTACACAACAAAAATAAACAAAACAAAAATCAAAATAAAAATAAAATTCAGAAAAAGGAAGATTTTGTTTTGTTTGTAATGATAGCCCTAACCTTGAATTCCCATATTTCCCCTGGTATATAGGCAGCTCTTGGGGTAGGTTTAGTCAGGAGCCAACGCCTGAAGTGGACCAGATTTTTTTTTGTTATAGGATGAAAAGTGGCGGTGGCACTTAGTTTCTTTTTTTATTGCCATTTTCCTAAGGGGCTTTAAAATAAGAGAGAAGAAAAGGGGTAATCGTCAAAAAAAGTAAAAGAAAAAAAGCAAAATTAAAAAAAAGAGGTTCCCTTGTGCGTTACGGTGGTCGTACTGTATGACATAGCAGTTCCAATCTCGGTGGAAGCCGCTGACTACAACCTTTTATTTTCCATTGTAATTAATGGAGTTGCAAACGGCTAGTAAAAATTCTTTATACAAAATCTGAAGAATGCCTTTAAACATCAATCTTCGTCCGATTCGACTTAGTAAATTAAGTTAATATCATGGATGTCTGCTTTTCAAATGCCAAGGTGCTTCACTGTAAATTAGATCCTCAAAAGATTCAAAGCGACTGTCAACGATATAAATTTGAGTTTTGTTCGTCATATAGGTCTAACATGTCAGAAGGTTGTTTATGAAGTGCACATGTTGATTAATATAGTTCCCCTCTTCTAAATTTTTGCAATAGCATTTAACTGTAGACGTTTTCTAACACCGGCGTTAGCAATTCCTTTCCGTTCTCTGAAACCTCCAAAACGACAAATTTTTCTGGTCTAAATCTGATGACCTTAACTATCACTTCCGATCAACATTAAATACTTCATGAACCCATACATGGAACTTCAAATGTGTAGTGTTCCTGCACTGCTACAGAGCATGCATTGCAAGGTATTCACACAGATTATCGCATAGAGATACCATAAGGAATGAAACAAGAACTGTAATACACTTTACACCACAGACGCTCACCCAGGCTTGACGAAAACATCCGAACATTGACCGAAAGTTGCACAAATAATTGAGTTTGAAAGGAAAAAAAACGAGGTATGAAGCATTTATAAATTCATCGAATGTAGCGAGGTGGTTTAATTTCGTCCCAGTCTATAAAATTAATTTCGGGCCATAATCAGCTCTTGCCGATTAATGTAATATAATACCCGCCTACTAATCAGGGCGTCTGTCTCCGTTGCTTTTGAGCGTGAATGGAAATCGTAGAAATTTTCTATGGAGCAACATTTAATAATAAAGCGTTTTAAATCATCAAAAGCGATGAGCGTGAGCAGGCGCTTTTGATAAAGAACGGGGGAGTGCAGCGCCGCTGCTGTCGCCACGGCCGCTGCCGGTAGCCAGCAAATGGATCCCGGAGCTTTGCCGCATACGGCGTCCAGAGGAGGACAGTCTGCAGGAAATCTGCCGCAAAATCGTTACTGGATAAAATTTTGATATCGGTGTGTCAGAAAGCGAAATAGATTGAATCTGCGCTTCCATTACATTCACGTCTTCAGCATTCAGACAGAAGAGGCTATAAAAATATTTTATGCCAGCTGCTCTCGATCCACTGACATTACGAACAAAAACAACGCATGCTACCGCTAGACCACCGGCGTCATCAGCCTCGAGTTTCTCTATCATGGGACAAGTTTTCCTCCAGGAAGTGCCGCAGTCTGCAGTGTTGCCAGATTGTGCAGATAATCGGACTTAAAGAATTAGCGAGTTGGCCAGTTTTATTGTCCCATGTCGCGATCGGCGCGGACTTAGCCTCTGAAGCGGCCGGCCGCCGGTCGAGTTTTATGTCAAAGAGTGTACATGTGGATATAAGCAAATGTTTGGATGATTCATTCGAGAGAAAGAGTTTGTCAAATTGAGCAAGTCAACAATGAATTGGACCACCCATGGACCTTATGCAAGTAGTTATTTGGCTTGACCTTGACTGATACAGTTGTTGAATGTCCTTCTGAGGGATATCGATCGTACCAAATTCTGTTCATCTGAAAAATTAGATCGTTAAAATCCTGAGATGATTGGAGGGCCCTGCCCATAATTCTCCAAGCATTCTCAAATGAGGAGAGATCCGGCGACCTTGCTGGCCAAGGTAGGGCTTAGCAAGCATGAAGACAAGCAGCAGAAACTCTCGCCGTTTAGGGGAGGACATTACCTTGCTGAAATGTAAGCGCAGGATGGCGTGCCATGAAGGGAACAAAACGGAGCACAAAATATCGTCGACATGAGTGCCATGGATGACAACGAAAGGGGACCTGCTACGGAAAGAAATAGCAGCCGTGACCATCACTCTTGGTTGTCAGGTCACATGGCAGGTGATAGTCAGGTTGGTATCCCAATGCTGTCTGGGGCGTATCCAGACTCGTCTTCGTCCTAGAATCTCATTGATCGGTGTAGAATTGTCTTCAGTGATGAGTCCTGTTTCTAACTGAGCCACGCTGACCACCGTAGATGTGTGTGGAGACGCCCTGGACAATGGAAAGATACCGACTTAAGTGTTACATGCCGTTTAAGCGAGCTGACACTTCACACTCCTTGTATGACACAAGGAAAGATGATCGTTACAGAATAATATTAAGTAGGGAGTGAGTCGCAGAACATTTACTTTGCGCAGGTGTTTGTTTTTCGTATGTGCAGACATTATAAGGGAGGTGTGGAATACGAGAAACGGGCAAGGTGAGACGACAAGTAAACAGCGTCACCTACTGTGAGTGGAGCCTTTTACGGTTTGGCGCAGCGACTTGGTGGTGACCTGACCGTCAAGGAGCAGCCACACTGTCCAAGAGTGAAACCAAAAGACAAAATATACGTATCGTAAGCTTGGATGTCATGTTGAGCCTTCGAGGCGTATGGCATATGAAAAGTTGTGACGCATACCGTATGAAAAGTTGTGTTCCATTCTAATTTCCCAGCTACTCTATTGATCTGTACACCTATTCAAGGAAATAAATCTTTGTACAAGTAGTGGACGTCCTTTTTCGTGAAATGAGGAGAAGTTATCTTATTTTACTCCAATAACAGCTGCAGAACGTGAAGAATTCAAGCCTTTCTTCGGCTATACACAGGATTTCAGAGGCACTGATCAGCAGGACCTCTACTTCAAGAGAATCAGTTACGGCGACCGGGTTAAAAAACAAAGGTAAATCCGTCAGATATTACTTCGGATGACAGATCTCATGAAGCTTCAATTAGGCGGAGCGAGCCAGCAGCTATATAAAAAACACTTCACTGTGTTGCCAGTGTATAGGACGTGGAGCATTGAAGCAAAAGAAAGAAAATAAAGAACTATAAATTTAAAAAATCTTGAAATTCAACGAGCGACAAATTACGACTTTGCTAAGAGCAACAATGATTAAACAAAAGCTGGGACGCAGTAGTAGCTGAGCAACGCTGCAGAGGTACTGCTGTACGACGCAGTGTAGACACCTGTCGCTATGCACAAAACGTCAGCTGCGTTGGGTGGTGCAAATCACCGCGGTACATCGCCACATACAGATACACGCCGTTGCGTCGGCTATACAACAAGAGAGTGCGGTTCATCGGGAAGAGCGAGCTCTTCAGAAAATACAGAAATCCACTTTTAAACCCTTTTTCGTCTAGTCAGTGACACAGTGTTTCAGTGTCATCACGTTTAAGAAAACTGTGCAGTGATCCTTTGTTAGCAGAACAGAGGGTACATAATAGAGAATTTTTGCATTGTATGCCCGTCATTAGTTGAAAAATGGCTGCAGAGGTTCCAGAATGGTTTAAAGGTTTATTACATATGAAGAAATGAATTGTAATATTAAAGAACTATCTGACAAAGTAGAGTCTAAAAGTAATGAACTGTCTGTTGAGGTGGAAAATACGAAAGGAGAACTAAAATTAGAGATAAAAGAACACATCAAACAGGAAACAGAAGCTAAATTAACTAACATTGTAAATACTTTGATCTAGCTGTCTCAGGAGTTAAAGAATGAGATTAGTAACCAATGAGATTTAGTTCACGAGGAAGTAAAAGAGCAATTCAAAAAATTAGATGGTAAAATTAACAAAGTATATCAATTTACCGTTAGAGTGTTCAATCAAGTGGAAGGGCATATCTCAGAGGCGTATGAGCGTGTAACTGTTTGTGAACAATGCAAATTATTTAGAGAAATAGATAAGACACCTGAAACGCTATCTGATTTGGAGGAACGATTACATGACTTTGTAAATTCTACCGTATAAGAGAAGATAGGATCGCTTAGTACAAACACTATTTCTAAGGAAGGTACAGAAGAACACAAAAAAGAATTAACAAGACTATGGGAGGCTATTGAGAGTACTAAGCAGGAAATTCATAAGATGGCAGGTGTAAACAACAGTGGGCTATCGAGAAGATTATTAGAGGTGTTACAATTGGGAACTAATATGTGTTTATCAAAGCAATTTCCGAAATTCAAACCCGATAGAGAAGTTCTCCCCACGAATTTTTTGAAAGTATTTTCTAGTTCTTTACCAAAAAGCCGGGAGGATAGCAAAAAGATAGATATGATACAAAAAAGGGTCAGAACTTGTAATGATAAGGCTGTTGCACCAAACTTACAAATAAAAGATTTGGTATTAGTAAGTGATTTTCATCATAGCCCGAATTTAAAGAAGGAAACAGGCAAATTTTTTTCAGCTTTCCAGTGGACTTTTTCAAGTTCACAATATACCACACGCAAAAGCAGTATATCTAGTATACCCTGACGCATAGCAAGATAAAGAATTATACAGTATCTATGATTAAAAGATTTAAGTCCCCAGGAGAGTTCGCGCCCGTTACGAATTCGGTGGATTGATGACCACCAGCCGTCAGAGTTAAATTGTTTCCGTATTTCTATCTTAGTTTTCTCCGGGGCAATTTCTATCTTCGTTGACTATTCTACTATCTTTTATTAATATTCTATCTTTTACTAGCACGTCCTCCAGAAACAGAACTAATTTTTACAAAAATACCTCAACACTGTATGCATAGCGCTAGTGTTTATTCACTAAAAATAGCATCGGTGTGTTTACGAAGCAAGTCATGAGATTAGTTAACAAATTTTACTATAAATTAACGTTTCAAGGATAATTTTGAAAATGTACGAAGTACACGAAAAGTCAAAATAAAGCCGGGTTCGCATACGCATCTAATGCGCACCACAGCTTGTTGGTTGCTGTAGTGCCATCGTGCGCTGCCGTTCACACAAGACGTCACAAATTCTACGCACTAATTGTTTGGCCACGATAACATGACGACTTCGTTAGTGCTGCCAGAAGCGGAGAAAATCGGCACTACTTGAAACATATTCATTTGTCTCCGAGCGCTGCCAACGTCAAGATGCCCCTAGATGCGATGTATTACGAAAGGCTTTTATCTGCTACAAGTACCTTCTGTAAGCACGTGCTGAGATGTTTGCATTAGAACAAAAACTTACTCAAGTTTACTTCTTCAAGCCACTGGGGCAATTTTATTTCAGAAACTTGCTGCAAGTACTTGTTGCAGAAGTGCAGTTATTCTTAAAAATCTGAGCAGTCGCCCCTGTTATTGCATTATTATTAGTGAATAAAAATTGTGAGGGAACACACAAATAAAGTTAGAGAAAAAGTGTTAGAGGAGTACATATTCATGTTATCTAGAAACACTATTCAGTTAACTTAAATCAAGGACTTACCTGGATTAAAAACTTTGAGGATGTCATATGCAAATTTCGCACATCTCTTGTCTATTGTATAATCAAATATTCGACAACGAGAAACAGCGGTATCTCACCAACAGACTATCTTTTAATTATGCTTCCATTTGCGCAAGCTGTATCACAAATATAATGCATTTGCGCTAACATAAAAAAAAAAATCAGCTAAAATTTAAAGGCGTCTATACTGCCGTTCTGCTCTCCGTTCTGGTGAAACAAATTGCTTAGTAAAGTCACTTTGCAATTCATTGACTGGTGGTGCCAGTTATGTGTGTCTAGGGGTTCCAATGGACATTTGTTTCGGCCCACCTGTCTTTGTGGCATCCTGCTTTTCGACAGTAACTTTCGCACCGGTACTGAACACACAACTTCTGTAACTATGACGAAACTTCCAAGAAATGGCAAATTTGACAAGTACTTGCACCAAGATGCAAGAAACTAGAACTAATTTTCACC
Source organism: Schistocerca americana (assembly GCF_021461395.2). NCBI lineage: Eukaryota > Metazoa > Arthropoda > Insecta > Orthoptera > Acrididae > Schistocerca > Schistocerca americana. Next base: position 555,961,514 of record NC_060119.1, on the reverse strand, counting down.
CTGCAGCGGAGTCTGTGCTGATTTGAAACGTTCTGACAAATTAAAACTGTGTGTCGGATTAAGACAAGAATCTAGGAATCCTGTCTGGCACACAGTTTTAATTTGTCAGGAAATTTCATGCAAAAAACCGTTTCCACTAACCTGCAAACTTTATGAAGTCGACGAAACTAGTGGACTTCGGTAAGAGGGGCAGAGGGGTATGCAGATATGGTGTTTCCTAATATTCCACCCAGTTCTGTGATTGTGTGGGTTGTGAGCCGTACCACAGCAGGAAGTTCGACAGCATAAACATTATTTCAGAATTACAATGTTAGAGTGGTTGCGAATCAGGCGAATAAACTCCAACGATTCAATTAGGAAGGCTGTACTGTTGTCTAAAATAAAGGAAAACAAACCAGTCGTGAAAATTTACGCCGCTGATACAAACGCTGAGAGAGGAAGCCACAATGTAGTCCGTTTACCGCCCTGTGACTGCGATCTAAATCCTCTAGAATTGGCATGGGCCAAAATGAAAGACAATTTGAATGAGAAAGAAAGAAAGATAACAGAATCTTGTTAATGCTGCTTTGCTTTGGGTTGTTGCACAGGACTGGCAAGGTTACTGCGGGAAAGAGGGAAGTTAAAAACGACTACACATTACTCCCAATCACCGGATGAGAAGACAGCTAAAACCAGGGACGTGGAGAAAGGTCTATAAAATACGCCATAAAGAAACGGAGATCCAGAACTAAAAACTAAATGGCCTTCGCCATATTGCTACGACGGATAAAAAGTAAAACGCGGTCGACAGCCCGCGGGTCGTTTGCTAAAACGGCCGGTAACTCAGACGGCAAACACAAGCGGTAACGTAAATGGTAAAAAACGGGCATTCCATCAGGAAGTGGCGGACAGTTGAAACTTGTGCGCAATGTGTACAAAGTGGTGAGGGAGTGCCACTTAACAAATGACAATGGCTAAAAGGCAGTGCCCAATATGCAACCTAGTTAAAATGATCTCTTCGCGGTTGGAGGGCGGAGAGGGGGTTGTCCATGTCGCTGGGAGAGGCTTAATGAGCTGGAGCTTATTCCGATGAAGGGAGGACTAGTGGCGATGCCATAGTGACACCACCTCCTGACAGACAGTAACGCAGAAATCATCGGAGGGAATATAGGAAGTAGTGGGCTGAGCTACGAGGATTGCAGCCTTGGCAGCAGCGTCAGTAGCCTCGTTTCCTGTCAGACCTACATGACCAGGAATCCACATAAACAGCACAGTGACTCCATCAAGAGTGAGCAAGTGACAGCTTTCCTAAACCCGTTGCACTAAGGGATGGGCAGGGTACAGCGCACAGAGGCTTTGAAGGGCGATGAGGGAGTCTGAACAGATGACGCAATTGAAAAGCCTGTGCCGCCGGATGTACTGGTTGGCCTGATACAGGGCGAAGAGCTCTGCTGTGACCACTCAGCATTGTTCGGCACCAATGACGAAGGCACACCCGACATCACAGTCAGTCAGAGAGTCATTAGTGTACGCAAAGGTACTCTCGCGAAATTCCATGTGAAGGCTGTGAACCTTACAGCTACAGAGCGAGGCTGGAGTGGTGTCCTTAGGAAGCGAATGAAGGCCAAGGTGAACACGGGCCACCACACGAAGCCAAGGCGGTGAAGGGTTCACACCCACCGGGAAAGTTGCAGTTAAGCCGCCAGAGCAAAAGCCGAAAGCGAACTCCAGGAGGTATCAGAAGAGGGACGAAACTCATATTGTCTGTCAAAGCAGTCATCGAATAAGGAGGCACAGAATGAGTGGCTACGCATGACAGACAAATGGCATGCATATCTGTCGAGAAGAAAGTGACAGCAGTAGGACAGTGGTAGTTTGGCAGCTTCTGCATACAGGCTCTCAACCAGGCCATTGGCCAAACGTGTGCCACGATGGTGGATAGTATTGAGACGGTGTAATGGGGATAGACGTGCGGATGCATAAACGAAACACCCATAATCTAGTTTCGAATGGACAAGGGACTAGTACAAATGGAGGAGGGTGGTTCGACCTGCACCCCAGGAAGTACCACTGAGAAATGTAGGACACTGATGAATCGCATACAGCTGGCTGACAGGAAAGTCACGTCGGAGGACCAAGAAAGTTTCCTGTCGAGCATGAGCCCCAGGAATTTCCTAATTTCAACGAACGGAGAAGGAACCAGCCCTAGACGTAAAGACAGTGGAAGAAACCAGTTGCGCCGCCAAAAATTCGTACAAACTGAAACAAAAGCCATTGTCGATATTCCATGAGTAAAGATGATCGAGACAGCGCTGAAGACGCCGCTCAATGAGACAAATCCGTGGAGAACTGCAGTAGATGGCAAAATCGTCGATGAAAATGGAGCTGGAGATGCCTGGCAGGAGACAGGCCATTTTAGGGTTAATGGCAATAGCAAAGAGGACGACACTCAGGATGGAACCCTGAGGCACACTATTTTCCTGGATAAAGGTGTCCAATAAGGAAAAATCTACACTTACCTTGAAAACTTGGTCTTTTCCTGAAGGAAATGGGGCAGGTGGCCACAGAAGCCCCACGTCTAGAATACGGAGGATAACAGTCCTCCAGCAGATGTTGTAGGCTTTCTCCAAATCTAAATACATGTCCACAGTCTGGGATTTCCGTAGAAAACCATTCATGATAGGAGTGAACAAAATGACGAGATGGTCAACTGCAGAACGGTGCTCTCGAAATCCACAATGTCCAGTGCTTAGTAAATTGCGAGACTCGAGCCACAATAACATCTGGCCATGAATCATATTTTCCATCACTTTGCAAACACGGCGGGTAATAGAAATGGAGTGATGGCTAGAAGGGAGGTGTTTGTCCTTACCAGGTTGAGGTATGGGTATAACAGTGGCTTCATGCCAGCATATGGGAAACATGACCTCTGCCTAGATGCAGCTTTACACATTAAGCAGAAAGTGCTTGCCCACAAGAGAAAGGTGATGCTACAAGTGAATGTGAACAGCGTCTGGCCTGGAGCGGAGGATCGGGATGACGTGAGAGCATGATCTAGCCCAGTCATAGTAAAGATGGCATTGTAGCATGCACAATTCGGAGAAGAGAATGGTATCGCCCGAGCCTCCTCTGATCGTTTCTCATGGAGGAAGGCATAGTGATAGTGGGAGGAGCTCGAAATCTCCGCAAAATAGCGGCCCAAGGTGTTGGAGATAGCAATACAGTCCACTATGACATCGTCTGCTACTGTCAGGCCAGAAATTGGAGAATGGACCTTGGTCCCAGAGCCGTCAGAAGTTCACCCATACAACGGAAGAGGGAGTGGAACTGATATAAGAACTAGTGAATGAAATCCAGCTAGCTTTTTTGCTATCCCGAAGAACTCAATGACACTGTGCACACATCCGTTTACAATGAATGCAGTTTGCCATCGTAGGATGACGGTTAAAGACGGGGAAAGCACGTCTCCGTGCACGAATTGAGTCGCGGCATGCCTCATTCCACCAAGGGACCGGGACATGGCGTGGTAAAGAGGAAGTACGAGAAATGGAACGTTTTACAGCGGTAAGGATAATGTTGGTAAGATATTCCTGGTCATCACAACTGGAGAAATGTTCATCGAAGATCGCCAGGGAGGAGTAAAGCCTTCAGTCGGTCTTAATAATCTGCCATTTGGGTGTGCACGCAAGTGGGAAAGGAGTCAGCAAACGGATAGCACATGGAAAATGGTCGCTCCAGTATGTGTCAGTGAGAACAGATCACTCGAGACGATGGGCAGTGAAGAATGTTAGGTCCAAATGGGAATAGGTGTCCGAGGAGTCTGAAAGGAACGTGGGTGCTCCTGTGTTAAAGCAGAAGAGGTTAAGTTGATTAAGAAGATCAGCCAAGAGGGCGTCTCTCACACAGGTTCTGGGAGAACCCCAAACGGGATGGTGCGCATTTAAGTCACTGAGCAGCAGAAAGGGCTGAGGTAGCTGCCCAGTAAGTTGGAGGAAGTCCGTCCTGATGACATCGTATGATGGAGGGATGTAATCGCTACAAAGGGAAAAGGTCAAGTGAGGAAGTAAAAGGTGAACTGCAAAAGCTTGAAGGTGGGTAGTCAAGGAGATGGGTTGACTATGAACATCATCCCGCATGAGCAGCATGACTCCCCCGTGAGATGGAACGCCGTCCTCAGGCGGAAGGTCAAAATGGACCAGGAAGAAATGTAAGACCTCAATGTGGTCATGAAGATGCAATTATGTTTCTTGAAGGCGGAGAACAAGTGGACACTGAAATCCTAAGAGCAGCCGTAAATCCTCTTTGTTGGATGGAAGGCCACAAACATTTCATTGGAGGAGAGTCATGATGAGGAAAAAATGAAGTGGTATCACCTCGGCGGCTGCCGAGTGCCAGTCTTCGAACGCCCGCAGCTACAGGGCACAGACGCAGGAGGATCCTGCCCCATGGAGTCTACAGAAGCATCAGCATTCTTCTACTGTCGGCCTGCGGCATCCACGGCAGAAAAAATGTTGGTGGTGTGCACCGGCGACACGGAGGTCAGCCGGGTGAGGGTATCATGTGGCCACATAGTCGAAGAGGATATTTGAATCGGCGAAGGAGAAGACCTTTTGCGTTTGTTTGATTTCTTTGAGCCTCTCCGGTTAGCAGAGGAAGACTCAGGTGTTGGTTGGCTGGAGGGACATAGGAAGTCTTCATGGGAGTATTCCTTATGTCCTTCCTGGCCTGCCAATTATGTAGCTGGTAACTTTGCCCCAGCAGGCGAGAGAGTTGGCGTGTTGCACAGCTGGAGGAGGAGACGGGGATGCTACCATGATGCTGGGCGATTTCACAACTGTGGTGCTAAATTTGAGGTCGCAAGTTTGCATGGCCATGTCCTCCATGGAGCTAGATGTAACAAGAACAGTACTGTAGGTGCCAGATGGTAGAAAAAAGGATTTCCAACTAGCCAACAACTTTTTCCTTCACACAGATCTCCTGGACAGTCTGCTCATCGAGATACATGGGACAATGGCGGGAGGAGAAGAAGGCACACAATCGTCCTCGTGAGCATGCCTACCACAGGTTACACATTTGGCAGGGTATCGACAGGACTCTCGAGTGCGGTTGTAACGATGACACGGTAGCAGCACATCAGGTTCGGAATATGCGGTCTGACTGTGATAACTCCGTAATCTGCTCTGATTTTTGACCGAAGAACCACTCTATCAAAAATGAGGTAGAGAGTGCGTGTGGGCACTAAGGAGGCATCTACTTTTTTCATCACCCGATGGACGGCAGTGACACCCTGATCAGACAGGTATATTTGGATTTCTGCCTTGGTCAGACTATCGAGCAGCCTAGTGTAAATAACACCACGGGAAGAATTCAGCGTTCAATGGGCCTCGACACGAACAGGATAGCCATGGAAGGGCGTAGCTGCAGGCAATTATTGTGCCTGAGAATCAGAAGCAGTCTTCAAAAGCAAAGTGCCATTTTGTAAACGAGAACAGAATTTCACAGGGCCAGCAATTGCTTCAACACCTTTCTGAATAATAAACGGATTTATCGTAGGAAAGGATTGACTGTCTTCAGTACAGGAACAAGGAGAAACTTTAGTGCAACTGGTAGGATCTTTGAATCATTAACCTCATTCCTCTTACGTTTCGTAGCCATTGACTGTAAAGATGATTGGCTCGTTGCGAGAAAATCCCCCATGATTGCCAGCGTCTCCGATGGCGCGCTCCTTCCAACTGGGGGCCCCCTTCAGAAGTGGGCGCAGCTGCCTTAAGTGACTGTTTTCACCTCAGGTCACACCTCCCAAACACCTGACGGGACCGATCGGCAGTTTGGGACAGTAGCAGCTCAGACAGTCTCTCCTCCCTAGGCTTGCCTGTACCGTGGGATACGTGCAAACCCTGCCTGTCGACCTGGGACTGGGGATTACGTGTTACCCTGTCACCTGTTGAGCGTCAGACGCGTGGGCCGGTCTTCTGGAGTGCACTGGGAGGAAGAAAGGAGGAACCTCAAACGCCGAAGCAGAGGGAGGATAGGAAAAGGTGAAAAAAGGATAGAAAAAGGAACAGTGGAGAGTATTCAGATATTGACTACCGAAAATGCAGAATACATTTCCAAAAACAGCCCAGACATGTTCCCCAAGGGAGGGGAAAAAGAGCAGCATGAGGATAGACATCAGCATGGAAGGGAAAAGATGCTGCAAAGGCTGGGGCCCCATAGTAGCCAAGCACGAACCCGCCAAAGAGCGGCGAGCCCCCTGGCGGGACAACGGCTATTGATGAGGTTGTTATCAAGCGATGATGATGGTGATGATGTTGAATTAAACACAAATGATAGTGATTTTTAGTGAACATCATTTTGACAGTTTTTTCAGTCACAGTTAATTACAATTTGTAAACATTACTGCTATGCTGAATTTAACAAATGCAGTGTGCAAACAGGTTCCCAAAACCAGTTTTTAACATTCGCTTCACAATTTTTCATCATTTTTGATAAGTAAATAATACAGAACTTGTAGGTAAAACCCTCGAGCACGAATATGTCAACAAATTAGGTGATTTCCTATCTGAAGGAAGTGCCACTTAGCGGGCAATATTTCCGCGAATATCGCCTGCAACTTCGTATTACGCACAAACCGCGGGTAGCTGCTACAGGCAGCCGACGCTGCCTTTCTCTTAACCGTTCCTCTTCCCTCGGCAGCTGTAATGCGGGGGCACGGCCGTTCTCGATAACCATGGCGGCAATTGGAACTATATGGGCGGGTATACTGCAGCCTCAAAGAGCTGTGACAAGAGTTACATAAAAGGAAGACGAAATCCGAATGCTGGAGATGAAAATAGATTTCGCACAGGGATAAATCAAGGGAAAGAAACACATCTATAAATGAAATAACACTCAAAGACGAAAATGCTGTCTACAATGGCAAACTAACCAACGGCTGGCATATAAATATCACCCGTAGACACGCTACTTTTCCAAGATTTTAGAATCTTGTAATCGTTGATACAGGCATTCCGAATAATTAGTTTTAAGTTTAACAGCCGCCACATCACATACTGGATTTCCTGCATATAATCCACAATTTATACAATGCTCGGTCTCACAAATTACGGAGTTTTATACGACTCGCCTTTTTGGTTACATATGTTAAGTTTATTTATTTATTCATTTGTGGGATATGCCACTGGTTTGCAAGTATTGCCGCCACGGAGCTATGGTGAAAGGAGAGTGATGATGATGGTGATGAAGTCCCACACTCCTTGACAGCGTAGGAGACCCGCACCGCCGACTAGGCAAGGTCCTAGCGGAGGTGGTTTGCCATTGCCCCCCCCCCCCCCCCCCCCGACCGTAATGGGGATGCATGATGATGATGAAGACGACACAACACCCAGTCATGTCGAGGCAGGGAAAATCCCTGACCCCGCCGCCCGCCAGGAATCGAACCCGGGACCCCGTGCGCGGGAAACGCGAACGCTACTGCAACACCACGAGTTGCGGACGAAAGGAAAGTGGCGCAACAAAATACAACCAAGCTGAACCTTTCGTGGCGCGACGAAAGTAGCTTCTCTTAAGGTGCACCACTAAAACCTGGGAATTCACACATGCAATTGCTGTACGCCACTAGCTGAGGCGACACGGTTGTTGTGTGTGTGAAAGCTTAAGAATGATTGTAGCTCTATTACCATATGATAGTAACAGAAAGTGGATGAAAGCAGTAAGCTAAACATTCTGGAATTTAGAATAGAAAGTTATTGGTTTTGTACATTTTTATACATAAAGAAAGAAGAATAGAATGGTTGGATTTGTATTTGAATTTTTTTAGGGGAGGTAGAATATCATCTCTGTCAAGTATTGACCGACGAATAGAGTGACCACAGACATTATACTGATCGATGACTTACGTGAATATGCTTGCTTATTCCAATGCATTTCATAGAGCTTCGTTACGATCAATTTTCAGGGAGTCTACATTGGTGAAGCCGTGGCAAGTCCGTTCTGCAACGAATGCTGCAAGACTTCTCCCTCCAACACCACGGGAAGTACCGTAGCAGGTGGAGTCCCTGTTTAATGTAAGTAGGAGAGAAGTAAGGGTAGACAGACCGATAGAAGGGATGGTCTATACTTTGGTCGGGTGAATCCATTATGAGAATGACCTGTACCATATTTTCTTTAGGGAAATAAGGGGACACCCACATCTATATCGGTATAGAGTTTTGACAGAGTGACTGCCCTTAGAAGGACTGTACGTGCTGTGAGTACAGAAATGACTGGTGGTCACGGTGTGAAAGTTTTCTCCAAACTAGTTCAATAATTGAATAGGCTTACCCGATAGTAGAGACGGAAATGTTTGGACTTGGAATGTTACACGCTTGTTGACTAGAGCCTGTACTGAGATTTGATTCTAGAGACCGAATAGTAGACATAAACACGACAAGCAACTCCTCAGATGATAATAATGTGAGAAAGAGTACAAGGTAAATAACTATGTACATATGCAAGACGTAAACAAGAAACTTGAGTGTACTGGCTTGAAGGAAATGCATTGTTAAATGAATACAAAAACCATAAGTAACTTGAAGTTTATTTAAGTTGGATCATGACACACATATACATTAAAGTGATATCTTGCTATAGAGAAAGACTGGACATTACAGGTCAGTTTCCTGTATCACACAGGATGTGACACACTGTTTAGTACAATTTACCCGAAATGAATTAACAAAATTGAAAATACAGTGGTGACTGTCCTTTTTCATGATATGAGTAGAAATTATCTTCTTTTGCTCCAATAACAGCTGCAAAGAGTGAAGAAATCAGGCCTTTCCTCGGATATATATGGGATTTCAGAGGCGCTGATTAGCAGAACCTTTACTCCAAGAGAATCAACCATGGCAATCAGATTAAAAGAAAAAGGTAAATAAGTCAAATGTTACATCAGATGACGGATCTCATGAAGTGTTCTGACCAAGCTTCGGCTACTAGGAGTGAGCCGCAGCTACACAAAACCCTAAACCAACAAGAAAAACACTTCACAACCTGACTGTCCCCTCCATATGGCCCGACAATCAGGAGTGATGGTCTCTTGTACCATTTCTTTTCATTGGAGGATGTCTTTGTTTGTCATCCATGGTATCCTTACAGCACAGTTGTAAGTTGATATCCCTTCCCAGTTTGTTGTCCTTCATAACAAGCCATCCTAGGCTTACATTTCAGCAAGATAACGCCCAGCTGCACATGGCAAGAGTTTCTTCTTCTTGTTTTCATGCTTGCTAAAACCTACCTTGGCCAGCAAGATCGCCACATTTCTCTCCAATTGGGATTGTTTGGAACTTTATGGGCAAGGTACTCAAACCTGCTTGGGATTTTAACAATCTAGCATGCCAATTAGACAGAATTTGGTACAGAATCCCTCAAGAAGATATCCACCAACTCTATCAGTCAGCGCCATTAATTGCTTGCATAAGGATCAGAGGCAGGTAAACACGTTATTGACATGCTCAATTTGTGAAGTTTTTTCTTTTGAATAAATCATCCAATTTCACTGAAATTGTAATCATTTGTTTGCTGTACATGTACATCACATTTACCACTTTCCATCCTATTCAGACGATGCCTTCGTGGTGTGTCATTCGTTTTTTTCTTAGAGTGCACATAGTTTAGCAGATAGAGCCATGAGCTCCATAAGGTGGTTGTTTAGAGGAAGGTATAATTGTTGTGCTATCATAAAGAATAGCAGAAAACCAAAGACAAAATGTATGAGGATCGCTATAATGTAGAAAAAAGACCCTTATAGTAAGTGGCTCAAACAATTCATTATAGGGAGAAATGTATTGATATTGGCAGGGTTTAAGCTGAGAGATGGTAAAATTTTCATCTTGAATTTTTGAATGTTTCTCATAATTACAATATTAACACACAACTTTATTTATTTAGGGATGATACAAGTACCTGAAATGATCATGTTAACTCAGTATTAGGGACATGCTACTGCCACCAATTCTGGAGTATTATTCCAATGTTTTGAGTCCTTGGAAAGGTGAATGGAAGTGTTCTGGGTAAATGCAATGCAGCTTTGAAGGAAACTGCATACAAGCTGGTAGTGCCACAGTTCTGCAGTATTTTCAAGTGTTTGAAGCCCTGATCTAGAAGGCATTACACCAGACATCGAATTCAGAGATGGACTGCTAGATCTTAACAGGCCAATACAGCCCCCATAAGAATGTGCAATGGAAATGCTTGGGAAAATTAAATGGGATTCCCTGGAAGAATGAAGACACAGTTCTCAAAAACTGTTTTGGGTAATGGGAGTGAACTTGAGGATGGAGGAAAGACATCAGCCATAGGAGTACACAGTATAGTGCATACATACAGTGAACTTTGCTGTTTTCCCTCTGTAAGAGCTGTGGTATTGTATAGCATTACCTAGAGAATTCTTGAAACAGGTTGTTGTCAATACCCATCCCATTGACCAATATAATGAAAGCAAGCAGAAAGGGCAGAAGTGTTTGAGGTCTGAACTTAGTAGTATGCTGCAAATATTATATTAATGTTGTGAACAAGAACACTTGTTCATCCTGATCTATCGAAATAACTATCAAGCAAATGGCTCCAGAAATGTGTACTTAGTGCTGTCAGACACTCACCATCTCGGTCACAGGCTCAAAATTACAACGGTTAGGAAGCTGAAAGAGCCACAAATAATCATAAAATAAGTAAGTAATAAGTAAAAATCATAAAGTAAGAAGTGATATGAATAACACCTCTCCTTTGGAATATAATTTCTAACTATATGTTGGATGTAGACTTACTCTCTTAGCTGTCAGTGCATCTGCTACTGTTATGGTGGTGTTTAACAGGGTGTATACGTGGACGAGGAGAAAAAATTCCCGGAATTTTTCCTGATTTCCCGGTTAAAAATACCCTTTCTCCCGGATGAAAATACTTTACCTCGGAACTGTAAAACTTATCAATCCTTTCAATGGTTGTGGTTTAATACACCGGCGTAGAATTTCCCGGCACTTTAGAAAACGAAACTCAGGGGAAAAAATCACGGTTTGGAAAGGTGTCTGATGTCCAGCAACATGAACAGGGGTGTAAGCCAAACGTAGCCCATGTCAAGCGATCTCAGCAACCGATGACAGGGATATCCAGAGCACAGGACACTTGATGTAGTCAGCCAATAGCAACATAACTGTTAGGTAGCACAGCACGAACACAGAAAAGGTAATGGTTTAAATTAATATACATAGTGTTTCCACAAGAAAAGAAAAGCTTTCACGTATAATATTGGTCTCTAAGATTAAAAAGCTGCAAGAGAAGCTAAGCTTTCACACTTAATGTTGATATTTTTGCGCGTGTTACACTTTAAGATACATCACACAAATGTGCCAGTAAATTTTTTAAGAACGACATAAATGTTTGGTCTTCTGGGCTCGCAATTATTCTAAATGGTCATCCTCAAAGAGTTGATTTTTAAATGAGAGTCAAACGCCCTGTGATTTAAGAAATTCATCGTACATTCGAGCACAGAGTTCATCTTGCGTAAAAGGAAATTTACTTTGAAAGTATCGCTTTTCACACAACCATTCGGAATATTTTTCCGCGACCTGTTAGAAATTGGTTCGCTTTAGCAGTTGCCAGGGAGCGCCAGATATCACGCGTCACCGCGCTTGCACAGCTACGATGACGCAGGAAGCCCGTACGTTGGTACGTGTAAAACATTAAAAGATCGTACATTATGTCAAAAAAGAAACAAGCCATTAGAGGATACTCCAAGAGCATGAGAGTTTTGGGAACCATACTAAAATGCATAATTCGGCTTAAAGTGCACATTCGTATGTCCAGATTCGGATGTAAATTTTCTTGGAGTACCAGTACTGTATTCTCATGTTTGGTTCTTTATTATGGCATAATGCCATACGTGCTAGAATATGAAAACGTGCACCTGAAAAGCAGCGAACAGTTGAAACTAGCCAATAGCGTGGAATTAAACACACTGCCTCAGGAGTAAAGATTAATAAAAGTCAAATTTCTTTAACAAACCGATAAAAATAACTTCATTGTACTGCAGGGCTATTAATGCTTGACTGTCAGAAAGGTGGAATAAAATAAAATCTGAAACTAATAACACATTTTAGCCTTCCGTGATTATGTGAATGTATTTTAATTCACTTGATAGCTCCCGGTCACAGAAATCTGTTTTCTTTTCATTTGGCGTGAGAGCAATAAACGAAGATGAAACAGCAAAATCACTTAAACGTAAACACGGGTCACGCGGAGACTACCACCTCCCCACTACAACTCAGACTGCTCTGTGCATCGGGTCCGGATCTACGATATTCCCGAACCGGGGCAATATTAGATAGTGGCGCTTCCCCTCCCTCGAGCGTTTGAGGTAGGACGCCAAAAGTGTAAAAATCGACTTTTCAAAAATATCTTCATTTTGTACTGCACATCTTTCTCAAAACATGTATGTTCGAGGGAGCGTAAGACATGTTATTTCGCCGTAAGTGTGCCAAAGTGCAGTGCCACGCCTCTTCACACAGCGCACGTCTCTGTATTTCGGTCTGTGGAATTTAAACGTGTAATATTTTGTAATGGGTGCCACCAAACTATATTCAGGCCAGAGAAAATTAAAATGTCCTGTGGTGCCTCTCCTGCTCCCAGTCGGCCGGTTTGACACCCTGCCCCTCTTTAAAAAAAATCTCGCAATTAATACTGGATGGGATTATTTGTAACCGGCAGAACAAGAACTCTTCAGAAAACTTGCAGTCTTTATTGCCTATTAGCTAATAACTTGCTGTTTTGTGTGACGTAAAATTAAATATAGGATACATAAAACCAGTAAAGACAAGCAAGACAGTACACATTTCTTCAATCCTTAAGTCCTAGCATTTTTTTCTCTCTTATCTTGCCACTGCTTTATATGACGTACTTCCCTTTCTGGGAAAGAAATTATCACCTCATCAACGTTCGTCAACGTTTTGCTACATGAGAAAACGAAATTTTGTTGTCTAATACTAGAAAAGATGTTAATACAAATAGTACCCAAGACTGGTGTGGTTTCTCGATCTGATTACGTATATTTTGTCATTGTCTGCTAGATAAAACGAAATAGGCCTACCTAATATTGAAGCAGTTGTTACACACACCAAATAAACGAGACTGTTTTGGCACAAATTCACGGACAAGCAGTATCAAATGCCTGTTGGGCCTACTACAAGCAGAAAGTTTTATGTTAGGAATCAGTTTCACACTTCATCCATACTCTCTAGCTTCTGAAGCATGAGATCGAAAAGTGTTAGTAAGAAATTTTTATATAAATTTGGAATCGTCACATTCTTCCATAATTTGTGTGAGTCCCCGTTTCTTCTCCTTCCTCGTTCTAACAATCTTGTCATCACTAATTCTGCAACTATTCCCGCCAGTGTCAAAACTTATTCTCTTGGTTAACTTCACTAACCCTGCCACAATCACCGGTTTAGTTATCCTGCATTTATTCTCCGGTTAGGCTTTATTAGGTGTTCGTACAACGCGTTTTCCGCGCTACTCCCAGAATAGAACTTAAGCGGCTGCTAGCCGTGGACTGTTTTACTGGCCCTTACTAGTGTAGCGCTCTGGTCAAAAATTTTCTGTCCAAATTTCATCTTCTTGGATACACGGAGATCATACGTAATCTTTGTTACCTGTAATTCCTGTTAACGTTTATCCACTCTGGTAGTCTGAATCTATGGATTTCGCTAGTAATTATAACAACGCTGATCATTTGCAAACCCAGTCCACCAGATAAACAGCGATTGGCATTCACCCGTTCGGCTTTATTCCGCTCAGCTCTAGATTCGACGGGGATTCCCCTGGCAGGGACTTCACGTAACTATGCATGTATTCAAAAATCAACTTATGATTCATTCCGAAATCAACTTAGAATTTGTTCAAAAATGCTCACAGACCAACAGGGATGCGTTTCAAAATTATATGAATAATCGATAGACCAACGTGCGCTGGATGCTAGGCGCTTTGTGAAACAAGGTCTTTTTCCTCCCTGAAATTGCCGCCCGGGGCAGGTACTCCGGTTTGTCCCCGTCCCCTAGTTCCGGGCCTGTTGCGCATACGTGAATCTGGCAGCGTAGGCGCACCAGTAAAATTTTTGCGGATAGCATCTGGCTGCTTGCTGCTATTGCTTATACTGCCTCACTTCGGTAGCCAGAAGCGGGAGAAGGTACTACTCATAAGCCACTCAACCGCGCATGCGCATGAGCTCGCTCGCAACCACTCGAACGAATCTCATTAAACAGTTGTGACGTCACCCTCTTCGGAGGCAATTTGCCATTAAGAAGTATTGCATAGTCTTTCTAAAGCCTTTGACACATTTTGCTTTTGGCAGACGCATGTATGAGCACTGTGCTTTGTTGTTGTGTGTGGTGCATTTCCTTTGCAACTTAAGTTTTATTTATTTATTTTTTTTCTCTCGTTCATGTTTTATTGCTGCATTATTATTCTGCAGTAGCGAGATACAGTAATATCCTTTGTTAGAGAATTGGTTCTTACCAAAGTTAAAAAATTTAATTGAAAACTAAGACAATAAAAAATTCCTGGAATTCTAAAAAATTCCCGGGTTTTTCCCGGATATCGAGGATCTATACACCCTGAGTTAATAATGTGTGATACTTGGTCTAACAAATATCGAATGAGGGGAAATAGGGACAAGCGTCACAAATCTACGAGAGGCATATAGAGATACTGTATCTTGTGTTACAGTAACATACAAGTTCATAGGGAAACTTCATTTGTTAAATGGGAATAATAACTAAAATTAGTTACAGGAGACTGCCATTACGATTATGACTAGGGTCAACAAAAATGTGGGACAGGAATTCGAAAAAACATGTGATATATGGAGCCCTTGTTAGTCTTTTACTGTAATATGGACAGTTTGTTACAATTTTGCTATAACATGGGGTGGCTTGTTACAGTTTTCCTGTATTGTGAGGCATTTTGTTAAAATTTCGTTGTAATATAGGATGTTTTGTTACAATTTTGATGTATGTTAGGATATTTTGTAACAATTTTTGCTGTTACATGAACCGTCTTTTGCACAAGTTCTCAGTGGTGGATGATTGTACATACGTGATTCTAAATTTCCCTCCGTGAGAACTGAAGTAATATGGTGACATAGGATGTATGTGCAGGACATTGCACATCCGACACACTTTTAACCTCCAGCATTCTCAGTTTCCTATTTTTCATTGTGGGCAGGTGGCCTCTTGGGTTCTGTAGTCAGTGGTAACTGATACTTGAGATGCCACTGGACAGAGGATGACTGGAAGTGAGTGATTTGGAGGGATAATACTATACCCTGCATAAATCCGAGGGAAAAGTTTGGGTTTGGCAAATGCCAGGAGAATGTTACATTCTATCACAGGTGTAGTGCCAACAGTGAAGTACAGAGAAAGGTGTTCTGATAGGGGTCATTTTTTGTTAGAGTGGGTCCCCTGTAGTGTGCTTATGAAAATGCTAAATGTAAAGGACACAAACACATATTACACCATTCTGTACTATGTAGAGTAGAGGAACAGCTCAGAGATGATTGATTATATTGATAGAACTCCTTGTTGTTAAGCAGCATATGTGAGGCAACAATTTGTGGACAATAACATTCTTGAAATGAACTGGCCTTCCCAAGTCCCAATCTAATGCCTTTGTAATTAGTTAGAATGTCGACTTTCCACAAGACCTCGACATTATCATCACTGTCTTCTCCGCTTTCTGATCTTGAGGAGGAATGGACTGCCGTTGCACCACAGATGTTCAAATCTCATTGAAAGTGTGCCCAGCAGAGTTGAAGCCATCATTAAAGGCAAAGGGTGGAACATCCCATATAAATGTTCACTAACAGGTGTCTGCATAATTTTGATCAGACAGCATACTTCTAACAATTCCTGTAGACTATATGCAAGAGTAACTGAAAAGTGAATACTGAAGTAAATTTCATTTCCTTGTCATATTCCGTTTATTCTTTAACTTATTGCATGACACAATGGTGTACATGTGTTTCATCTGTAGACTCAATTGCCCCCACACTAGCTTGTGTTAGTCACACAGAGACAGCCCAAACTACTTCTGGGCCACGTCAAATTGCTCCTCAGCTGTTTTAAAAAGCTGTATCAGTGATAACAAACTTAAAGTGTCTTGCCTGGAAATCCTGGGTGGCAGCATCTCTCTCTCTCTCAAGTAGGGCAACATGACTTCCTAACCCTTAAAGGCCTTATTTTACTGATATTTTTCCCATTCATTCTTCTAGAATAATTAATCATTCTGTTTCAAATGTTCGGGAATCCAGCATTCTGCTGCCATCTTGCAAGTAAAAGTATTTTTACCTTTTTTTCACTGGCATTAATTTCATATTATTATTTTCTTTTACACAATCTGCTTTTGTGTAGCTAGGTCCAAGCTAATGATCAAGTTTCTCACCTATTGGTAGTAATGTTAATTTTCACAAGTTATTTTGATTCTTAGTATAATGCAGTCAGAGATGATCAGCGCGTTCTAGCCATATCATTTGTTTTCCAGTAGTGGGAAAAAGGTGAATTTAATTTGTATGTAAAAACAAAACTCAGGAATTTGTTACTTGCTCAAATACAGCTCTTTACATCCATGAAAACTCATGGTAGGAGTTATTTTGTACAAAAATTTAGTTGGTCCTTTGTTTTTAAATTTTCCCCCCATGTGGATTTTTATCTACATCAGCAGCAATATTGTGGAAAAGCTACAGATTAACATAATATGCCGAATTTTTATACAAAACATACGGTGTGCGTGTGTGTGTGTGGACGTGGGGGGGAGGGGAGGAAGAGGCAGACTTTGTTCAGCATAATAACCTTATGTCACGTTTCGACATCAGTACAGGCTATTTGTTCTCGCTATATCCTGAGTGAGGAAAATCCTGAGTGAAGTTCGAACAGTAGGATGAGTAAGAAGTAATCATAGTATAAGGGCAACTCTGAGCAACGAACAGGCACAGAAACTGAAACTCAGTAACTATGATGACAGACCAGTATTCATCTTTAGACAGAATAGCATACACATGTCATATAGTCTGTACCTATATGCAGTATTTTTCAGCTTACTGTCAATTTCACAAGGAACCTTGCACTCTTTATTGGCCATAAAATACACGTAGTATAGTGTTTATTGCAATGCTCAAACCTATAACCTGTTGATCAATGGTAATTCAAATTAGTAAACAATCCTACAATGCCAGCACCACGATAGGGGAACACTATATGAATTTTTGTACGCTCTGGACATGAACACCATTTCATAATCTGTGGTAAGTCAGAAAACACATCACAATCTAAAGGCTGGTTTGTACACCACAAAGCTTAATCAAGCATTGTCCTTTTCGAGATGCTACATTACCTGACATTCTCCAACCCTTGAATTACGGTACTCAGCCAGCTGCGAGCTATAAACTACATTTCCAGAAACAAAGCAGCAGTGGGAGAAAAAAATACTTTTCCACAGAATCACTTTTACTATACCAAAATGCAGTTTCAACATACAGTACAAAGTATGTAATGCTTACATTATAAAACAGAAAAAGTTCGATGAATTCTAATGTGCTCTTATTTCATCAGATGCCTGTAGTATGTTTCACAATAAAGCTATTGACTTCACGTACAGATATTCCAATACCAGGTTCAATTCCGTATCTGAAACTGCATTGGAACTGCTGTGGAACAAAAGTATCATCAACCACAATACAACAGGATATTTGTTGTGTTATGTTTAATTATTATGAGCTTTCAGAGAGGTTTATCATTTGTGGTTTATTTAATTTCTGTACACTTCCTGTTGGACAGGAGTTACAAAGCAAAATGTTGGAAATATATGATGAAGACATGAACCAACTAGAGTAAAGCAAAGTAAACAAAAAAAAGCACTCCGTCTTCAGGCCACAAGAGGCCCATCGGGACCATCTGACCGCCATCCCATCCTCAGTTGATGATGCGGATGGGAGGGGCATGTGGTCAGCACACCGCTCTCCCGGTCGTTATGATGGTTTTCTTTGACCGGAGCCGCTACTATTCGGTCGAGTAGCTCCTCAATTGGCATCACGAGGCTGAGTGCACCCCGAAAAATGGCAACAGCTCATGGTGGCTGGATGGTCACCCATTCAAGTGCCGGCCACACCCAACAGCGCTTAACTTTGGTGATCTCACGGGAACCGGTGTATCCACTGTGGCAACGCCATTGCCCTAAAGCAAAGTAAAGTAAGTAAAAAATCAAATCAAACTTATGTAGGTCAATAAGAATACCTAAAGACAAACAGGAATATAGGCCTTTAAACTAATTTTATGCTACATATGTTACATTATTTGAAGCAAAAAGTCATGTCAACTAGAATGACTATATTTCTGATAAACTTTTAGAGATGTTTACCAAAAAGTAGATTTCTCTATTATCCCTCATCACCAGTTTCATAAAGGCCTCCTCATTACTGCTGTGGAGGCCGAGTTGCCTCTGTTGTTAAGGTACACCAAGCTTGTGGGTTCGTGAAATGGCTCCTGGTGCAGCACACCACTAAGACAATATCTCCCTGTCACTATTACACAGCTGTGGCTCAGGGTCAAGTAACAGGACAGGAGAACGAAGGTACTACAACACTCCAACGAATTAGTAACAAAGTCACACATATGAGTTAAAAGCTGATTGAATGATTAAGTCTGCAATACTGCTTGTAATATAACATAAAAAAGGGTCTCAATGACTAAACTTCACAGTACACAGCAAATGCAATTTACAGCAACTGTCTGTTCACTTCTAAGAGTTCACTAAATGACATTCCCTGTCTAAGTCAGTCCAGAACGACGGTCTATAACCAAGTGGGCAAGAGTTGCTCTTCTATCTTCTGGGCAGGCTTCTGTCGTCGTTGTCCAGTCATTGGCAGATTGTACTCAGCTGGCAACTGGCCGAGGCGAAGTCAATATCTTCATCCTCAGTGATGCTGGTGCAACTCATGCAAGTGGCGAATCTCTATGGCATTGGCACCAGTTTGCATCTTTGCACCTGTTGTGCTTTTACCCTGGCTGTGCCTTGTTTGGACGACACAGCAATTTTACTTCCAGATTTCAAGGGGGTGGGAAATTAAAGTCTAACTGTCCTATTGACAATGAGGTCACTAGAGATGGAACACAATCTTGGACTGTGAAAGAATGGGAAAAGAAATCGGCTGGGCTCTTTTCAAAGAAAACACCCCAGTATTTATGTGGAACAATTTAGAGAAACCAGAAAAAAACCAAGTCTGGATGGCTGGACAGGGATTTGGATAGTCGTCCTCTCAAATGTGAGTCCACTGTGTTAACCACTGCACCATCTTGCTTGGTATATTTCCAAAAAGGTTGTTCACAAGTCACTGACCCATGCAAATAGATTCTAAACATGTTTCCTTGAATGATGTAAACAGAACTGTACTTACCATAGTTTTGAAATTTACCATTGCAAGTATTAGTACTGTTTGAGCTGAGCAGTCAAATAATTCATCATTTCAGTTATCTGCAATACTGTTATGTACTTCCTAGCCCAAGACATCTACAGGAACATATTCTTAGTGTTTCACTTAAGGCACTAAAAAATTATTGTATCACCAATATTTTTATGATCACAGAAACCATTTACTGAAGAAATGAATACAGATCAAATTTCAGGTGTTCCCCAGCAATGTCTGTGGACTTTTGCTTTTGTTCTGGCAGCTTTTTATTTGCATAGAAAACCATTCTTTGGGAGTATCCCTGGGGTGAATAAGGCATAGTTGCTAGGACCCAGATGCAGTAAAGATGGAGGATGCAGTAGCACAGTAAACCCTCCTAGTTCACACATTGTGGTAATTGTCTACAACTGGCATGTGGCTGCACATTGTCGTGTTGCAGCAAAACACCATCATCCCATCTTCAGCAGCAGCATTATTGAATGAGTTGGTGCAGTGAACTCCAGTACCAGTCACTGTCGAGGGTTGTACAGAGAGGAAACCAATCCACCAGCAATATTCTTTCCTGATACCAGAACGCAACTGCCACTTGTTCCTGCCAAAATAGTCCCAGCTGCAAGTTCTTGCAATAAGGGCTTCCAGTATGCTTCCACTCCATAGACTGGCATTTCTTTCTTAGAGTATTGTGAAGGAACCACGACTTCTCGAAGGTGACCAGACGCTCAAAGAACTCTGCTGGATCTGCACTGCACTGTTGGCGTATCTCCAAATGCTTCTGTTTCTGTGCAGTGGTTAGAGAAATGGACACTCCTAGTAACACACCTTCATATTCAAATCCTCGTGGATGATGATTTGCAGAGTTCCCGTGGTCAAATTTGATTCACCTGTGCTCCATAATTAAGTCACCAACACTCTGGCCTTTGGTTTGTATGCAGATGCTCTGATAACCAAGTGTGACTTGGTGCTGTTTCCCCAAATGGCTAATAACTTCTTGTGGATGCCTGAAGCTGCCACTCCTTCCATCCAGAGAAACCATGCTGTCCACCATTGCCGATGCTCAAGTGCTTCCACATTGGCTTATCGATGTCCGCCAGTGTACTCACAAGCAGGAACAAGTGTTGCTGCAATGCGCCACACATTGGAAGCAGCAATGACACATGTTCAGTTAGCTTTTCAGTCAAATGTGGTTACATCAGCAATGTGAATGTTTTTCAGTGAGGTTTGAGAGGTCTCACTCAGCGTGAGAGTGAAAGGTCTAACAGTTATGTCAATGTTTTCACTCAGTCTCAGGGTTTGAGCAGTTTGTTACTTGTCCAGTCTTTTCAGTTATACGTGACCCACAACCAGATTGCCAATTTTGTTTTAAGACATACATGCCATCAGGAAGAGGTAATTAGCTATAATTTTTAAAATTAATTTCTATTTACATAAATATAAATTTTTCATACTAAAGCCATTAAACATTAATTTTTGGTTGATTTTAAAAGATTAATAACTCATACATCATCATAAATTTATATTTAAATACATGAACCTTTACTTTAACTTCATTGGAGCTATCTTTCTCTCCCCTTCATGCTGGTTTACACCCATCACTGATAACTCTCAAGCAGTAAATCCTCAGGTGATAAGAACAGAAAGCATATTGGATACAATATTTTTTTCGTTGACATACACTGCCTCTTGGAAGTATTTTTTGTGAAAATTTATCTATTTTCATTCATTGATTTTCTTCAAAGTTCTTTACATAATATAGTTTCAGAATAGGAACCAACCTTGCACATACTGTATATTACATTGAGTTATTCTTGATATCTTATAACTTAACTTGATTTCTCCCATTCCCACATTATTGAGCACTTCGGCATTTTGATCAAGCCACAAAATTCATTATTAAGTGAATGCACTAATCACCAACACAGTCATAAAGCTGAACTAAAAGCTACTACAAAATAAAAAGCATACATTGGAACGACAATAACAGCGACAAGAGGAGATACATGTATATGGTCAACGATAATGATCTAATACCACCATAAAAATCTATTTTTCCTGATCAGAATTGACTGCATCGATGATTAGGCTCACCCAGTTGATGTTCACAGCTGCCCTGGGTGAACTCAATTACAGACTGTTTGTAGTGTTGGCCAGAGATGGGTGAAATTGAAGTACCAATGTGTGAATCTGAACAGTACTACTTCACACCCGTGAAACACTATATCTGCTACATTTCACAGAATGTGAAACATGTATAGGTTTGTGTTCATGGCTACGATCTGTGCTGTGAAGGTGTAGAGGATGGTACAACACCTTGTAAAGGACATGGACTGGGCATGGGTGAGTAATTCTCTGGTGGGGATGCAGAGTAGGTGCACAAGATTGAGGCAGCTGGTGGTGACAATTTATTGTGTTTTTAAGTTGGACAGATACAGATACAGGTTCCACAGGTGATGGGCAGTGGCATTCAGTTAGTGCACTCAGGATGGGATCAACAGCCAATGGTGCCTTGGTGTCAGCTCGGTCACATCCTTGTTAGCTTCACATTTTTTAGGCGCAGATCAGCATCAAGGGGCGGTGTCACTGCTCTTGTAACTGCAGTCAGAAAGAGCCAATGCTCAGCCCAGCAGCAGGTGACTGCATTGTTTGGGGTCAAGCCCTGCAGCGTTGGCTGGAGGGTGGTCAATGATGCTGGTGAGCCTGGAGGTTCATAGCTGAGAGGACTTTAGCTCAACCCCCGGCCTATTCCGGCTGCAGCTGGTCCTCTGGCTGGTGGTCCTGTTGAAATGACAGGGGAAGGTTGGCAGCCTCGCAGAGGAAGCCAACACATCGTGGGTGCCAATTCAAAGCCCAGCTGTGGCAAGAGGCTCAGCCAGGCTGGATGCTCAACTCTTGCTCACGACAAAGCAGGCCTTGTTGTGAGTGAGGCCACATATTTTGTAAACCCTCGTCACCAGTTTTGTAAAGGCCTTGTCGCTACTGCTGTGGGGGCCAAGCTTGTGAGTAGCGAAGTCTGCATCACTACATGTAGTATAATACAAATAAGCCCCCCAATGGCTAAGTGCAAATAATCATAGATAAACTTCATGTTACATAGCAAATGCAATTTACAACTGTCTGTTCACTTCTAAGAGTTCACTAAACTACATTCCCTGTCTAAGTCAGTACTGGATAACGATCTATAACTAAATGAGCGAGAGCTGTTCTTCTATCTTCCGAGCAGGCTTCTGCCCATTGTAATCTGGTAATTGGCAAATTGTACTTGGCCGGCAGTTGGCCAAGGCAAAGTCGATATCTTCATCCCAGCCGCCCGCGGTGAATCTCTGTGGCACTGGCACCAGCTCGCATATTTGCACCTGTGGTGCTTTTTCCCTGGCTGTGTCTCGTTCGGATGACACAGCAACATACATGGCCTGCCTAGCATCACCAAAATGTCACAAAATGCTGGTTATTGCCACAGTGCATTGGTTGCCGTTGCAGAGCTGCTGGTATTCCCCAAGTGCTGAGCTTGCAGGTGTGGACAAGTGCATGTATTTCATCATCGATCCTTGGCTTGTGCTTGCCCCACTATAGCACATACATACCCAGTGACATAATTTTCTGTACAATATATTTACTGTCAGCATAAATAAATGATTAAGGGCTAGATTCAAATGATATTTAATTTATGGAGATCACACCTTTTCATGACAATTGAATGCAAACTGTCAGTAAAATACGGTAATGTTTCTTTCTTCCTTCAAACACAACTACAGGAACATTTATACTCAACTTCACACTCTCAATGATACATCAGTTGAGTTATTTTCATGTCAATTGCATCTGGACGAACTTAATGCTTGGTGACATAGTAATCAGCTGTAAGTGATGAAAAGAATTAGTCTGTATAGCACATAATTAAATGAACATGTATAATGCATATTTTAATTTTGGATTGTGCTCCGAGATGTTTCACATACCCTTGGGATGGGGGGTAGTTCCTCTGGCAGTATGTGTATCCCATTCTTACATTATTGCTTTATTTTAACCAATGAAAGTTCTACAGACTGGTTACACACACAGGAATGAATGGCTAGCTAGCTCAGTCAACTAAGCACTCAACCCTTTATAGGTTTGTGATTGATATTTTAACCAGGCCGTAAAGGATCCTTTTGCTTTCAGCTACTGCAAGGGAATTCTCAGCGGCCAACAAAGCAACCACAATAGGCTTACATTCTCGTCAACAGACAGTAGCACTAATACTTTGTGGTCAATAAAATAACCACAAAACAGTCTCAGTTTTCAGTGCATGGACTGCTTTGGAATTTTGCTGTCAAGTCTTCAAATTTACAAAATTAAGTCAATTTATTATGTTTTTATATGTAATACAGATATGTTGACAGTAATCTGCCACGAGTTTCCCTGTATCTAGAGCAAAATGTAGTGAAACGAATTTTTTGTTTTCTGTGCCGAAAAAAATATACATACCTTCAATTTTCCTAGAATTCTTGTAATATGTCACTTGTAAACAAATACTTCTGCACTAGTTATATCACAATATATATCAATATTTATTTGACACTTTTGAAAACGGTTTCTAACAATTCAGCACTGCACTCAGATGTTACAGGAAATTCTACAGATGCTGACTCCCATGTTAATACAGCAAGGTCAACTTTTTGTGACCAGTGAGCTGGACAGAGCACAGGAAGCCGAAGGAGGAGTTTTCAGAGCATGAAATGTATTGAATTTTGCCGTTAAGTCTTCACATTTACAAAACTGAATCTACTTACCATGATAATATAGTGTACTATAGTTAACAATAATCTGCCTCAAGTTACACTGTACCTGGTGCAAATCCCTGTGAAAACAAGTACATGATCTTAATTTCTCACGAATTTATCGTAATGCTGCACACAAATGCATCCGCGTAAGTTACTTTTGGTACGTTACCTCATTATTTACTTGAGACTCTTAGCAAATACTTTCAAAATTATAGTATTGCACTACATAAATTGTTTCACTCTTCATTCCTTCTACTATACGGTATTTTCACATGTCTGTACAACAACTGTTAAGTCTTAACATAAATAATGTTCTTGTTTTATAATTTGTGTCGTCATTTCACAGGGAAAATCAAGCTTGAGCCCTTCTGACATAGAAAAGCTTCTCTTGGAAGATGTGATTGATGACATTGGCTCCAATTCTACGAGGGTAATCCCAAAAGTGAGGTCTCCTATTTTTTATAGGTACATAGACCTGTTTATTTCTACAATGGTTTACATCAGTTTACAGCTTGAACGTTTAGCTATTTTTCGACATAATCACCATTTCTGTCGATGCATTTTTGTATGTCCATATCATACCAGCTCGCCTCCATGCTGTTCAGGAAGTTACGAACCTCTTCTTTCACCTTGTCGTTGGAGCTGAATCGCTGGGACCATAATAAACGCTGACAGGTACTGTGAGACTCTGAAAAAACTCAAACGGGCAATTCAGAACCAGAGAAGAGAAATGTTGAGCAAGGGCGGACACATTCTCCATGACAACACTCGCCCCCGTATCGCTCGGCAAACCGTTGCTCTCCTGCAACAGTTTCAGTGGAACATAATCACCCACCTACCTATAGTCCTGACTTGGCACCCAGTGACTATTACTTGTTTTTTTATTTTTATTTATTTATTTATTGTTCCGTGGGACCACATTTAGGAGAAGTCTCCATGGTCATGGAACGAGTCAATACATGAAATTATAACACGATTGTAGAAACAGATAAAATGAAATGTAAGAAACATATTCAGGCGACAAGTCGTTAGTTTAAATAAAGAAAATCAAGAATGTAACACTGGAATTTGCTTAGTTTTTTATCTCTTCCAGGAGCTCCTCGACAGAATAGAAGGAGTGAGCCATGAGGAAACTCTTCAGTTTAGACTTAAAAGTGTTTGGGCTACTGCTAAGATTTTTGAGTTCTTGTGGTAGCTTATTGAAAATGGATGCAGCAGAATACTGCACTCCTTTCTGCACAAGAGTCAAGGAAGTGCATTCCACATGCAGATTTGATTTCTGCCTAGTATTAACTGAGTGAAAGCTGCTAACTCTTGGGAATAAGCTAATATTGCTAACAACAAACGACATTAAAGAAAATACATACTGTGAGGGCAATGTCAAAATTCCCAGACTACTGAATAGGGGTCGACAAGAGGTTTTCGAACTTACACCATACATAGCTCGAACAGCCTGTTTTTGAGCCAAAAATACCCTTTTTGAATCAGAAGAATTACCCCAAAAAATAATACCATATGACATAAGCGTATGAAAATATGCGAAGTATACTACTTTTCGTGTTGAAATGTCACTTATTTCAGATACTGTTCTAATGGTAAATAAAGCGGCATTTAGTTTCTGAACAAGATCCTGAACATGGGCTTTCCACAACAGCTTACTATCTATCCGTACGCCTAGGAACTTGAACTGTTCCATCTCGCTTATAACATGCCCATTCTGTCTGATTAAAATGTCAGTTCTTGTTGAATTGTGGGTTAGAAACTGTAAAAACTGAGTCTTACTGTGATTTAGCATCAAATTATTTTCCACAAGCCACGAACTTATATCATGAACTACATTATTTGATAATGTTTCAATATTACACACAAGATCCTTCACTACCAAGGTGGTGTCATCAGCAAACAGAAATATTTTTGAATCACCTGTAATACTAGAAGGCATATCATTTACATAAATAAGGAACAGAAGCGGCCCCAGCACCGACCCTTGGGGAACGCCCCATTTAACAGTGCCCCATTGGGACTGAACATCATTACCACTTTCAATATTGCGGAGGATTACCTTCTGATTTCTGTTCTTAAAGTAGGAGGCGAACCAATTGTAAGCTACTCCCCTTACTCCATAATGTTCCAACTTCTGCAGTAATATTTTGTGGTCAACACAGTCAAAAGCCTTCGTTAAATCAAAGAAAACACCTAACGTTCGCAACCTTTTATTTAATCCGTCCAAAACCTCACAGAGAAAAGAGACTATAGCATTTTCAGTTGTTAAGCCATTTCTAAAACCAAACTGTACATTTGACAGCAAATTATGTGAATTTAAATGCTGCAGTAACCTTGTATATACAACCCTCTCGATAACTTTAGCAAACACCGATGGCATAGAAATAGGTCTATAATTGTCAACATTATCCCTGTCTCCCTTTTTATAAAGTGGCTTCACTACCGAATACTTTAATCGGTCAGGAAACCGACCACTCCTAAAGGAAAAGTTACAGATATGGCTAAGTACTGAGCTAACATACGTGGAACAATACTTCAGTATTCTGCTAGATACCCCGTCATATCCATGAGAGTTCTTGGTCTTTAGTGATTTAATTATTAACTCAATCTCCCTCTTGTCAGTATCATGGAGGAGCATTTCAGGTAACAGTCTCGGAACACTTTTTTCTAAGAGCGCTATATGATTCCCTGTTGGGACTAGGTTTCTATTTAGTTCACCTGCTATATTCAGAAAGTGATTATTAAGTACTGTACATATATGCGGCTTATCAGTAACACGGACATCCCCACTACGCACTGATTCTATATTCTCGACCTGTCTCTGCAGACCAGCCACTTCCTTTACGACTGACCATATGGTTTTAATTTTATCCTGAGACTTAGCTATTTTATCTGCATACCACAACTTTTTGCCTTCCTAATAACTTTTTTAAGCACCTTACAATACTGTTTGTAATGGGCTGCTGCATTTAGATTTTGACTGTTTCTAACGTTTTGATATAATTGCCACTTTGTTCTACAAGATATTCTTATCCCTTTAGTCAGCCACCCAGGCTGCCTGTTTGTGCTAGTACCCTGTTTTGAACGTTCTAACGGAAAGCAACTTTCAAAGAGCACGAGAAAAGTATTGAGGAAAGCATTATATTTATCGTCTACTGTATCAGCACTATAAACATCTTGCCACTCTTGTTCCTTGATAAGGTTTACAAAAGTCTGTACAGCAACTGGATCAGCTTTCCTAAAAAGTTGGTAACTATATTTAACATGTGTTGCAGCACAAAAATCTTTTAAGACTTAAAATTTGTGCATCATGATCTGAAAGGCCTTTCACCTTTTTGCTAACAGAATGCCCTGCTAATAATGACGAATGAACGAGGTAAAAAGAACATTTGTCCGGAAAGTGATTCAGCTGTGACGATGGGGTGAAAGAAGAGGTTCATAACTTTCTGAACAGCATGGCAGTAAGCTGGTATGACATAGGCATACAAAAACTGCCACAGTGTCTATAAAAATGCATCGAGAGAAATGGTGATTATGTCAAAAAATAGCTAAATGTTCAAGCTGTAAACTGATGTAAACCATTGTAGAAATAAACAGGTCTATGTACCTATAAAAAATAAGAGACCTCACTTTTGGGATTGCCCTCGTAAGTATGGTGGAGATTCTAATGTAGAGGATGATCTGGTTGTGGAAACATTCCTTGGAAGTCTATGTGAGGATGGATGAAAGTTTTCTATTACTTCACAGATGCAGCAACAGTAAAATCATATATATTTTATAAGGAGACTAACTTTCTTGCTGGGAATCCTAAACCTCTGATACATAAATTTATAAGGACTCTAACCAATTTGTAATTTCTGCTCAAAATCGAATAGGGGACCAATATCCAGCCCAAAAATAGTAATCAGTAGGTCAAAACTTAAGAAAAGAGCTACAGGATTCCAAGGGATGCAGTTCAGAAATGTGAATCAGCATATGCCTACAGCAAGTACATGGAGATGTGTATTTTGCAGCACATAAAGGAAAACTAAACGTAGTAAGCTAGCCTGCACTACTCCCAATGCAGCTTTGTGCAGACAATGCTTTGGGCTCTTCTACTGGGAGAACAAAGCAACAAGGCAAGTCTGGTTTATATTTATGTATTTTGTTTTTATATATCTATATAAACCAACAAAAGAAACAACAAGTTCTGTTTCTTCTATTTACTGCCATTTTAAAAGCCCACATTAGCACAGAAAAAGCACTTGTATGGTATAGACTTGTCGATATTTTGTTGAGCATAAAAATTGATAATAGTAAGTACTACAAAATTTTTTGAAACCTTAAACATTTTTATGTATCTGGATATGATAAATGATCATTTCAATGCTCTCTTTTAAACAGAAAGGTTTTCCCTATTTAGGGTTATGTGTGGTTGCAGCTGAAAGAATGAATAAGTTTCAAGTGATGCTAAAACTAGTTTTGTTTCACTTGAAAAGAAATAATGAATAATTCACAATGCGTAAAATCACAACAGACTACCAATTTTCTCATACAGTTCTTCCTACCCCCATGTTTAACACATTGACTGCCACATGGCTGCCAGCAGCCACAGCAGAGCCCGAGACTGTGGCCTGGCCTGCTGGTGAAACGTCCAGTACTATTCTTGTGGCAGTCAATGTATTGCATCAATCAATGTGTTGCATAGTGTAAAAGCCCTCCCATACCATCCACAGATAACATTTTGGGGCTCTAAGTGTTATCCAGCAAAATCAAACTCACATTTCACCAATTTGAAGCACATGTTTCAGTCATCTAACAGATTGAATTCCACCTTGTTTTCACATACAGAATGATGTTTTTTTATGTAGCATGATTGTCCATCTGACTTTTTCCAACTTATTTGAGCATGTTGACTGTCAATGTACTACACAATTCCTGTCTTCTAAAATGCAATGGCAACAAGTCACAGGTGCCGTTGTAAAAAAAGTCTAGGTGAAGCATTTCACGTAGAAGTTTTCAAATGATTTTTTTTTTCCAGAGCTGCTAAGTGGAGCACATTATCTGTCAGAATACTTATTGTTTGCCCTCTTAAAGTCCCAATAATTCAAAAAGCACATTGGTGATCTTTGCTAATATAGAGTGGTAGAGTGTGATTTTAAATTGTTTTGTTACTGTGGTAATGAATCTCTCATAAAACGTGCTTCCTTACTCAAAAATGCCTTATTCTGAAATTTCATTGTTATTTTTGAGAGAATTTTAAAAGAATCAACCCATGTCCGTAGCCTCCTGCTTCAAATTCCACACTAATTCTATTCTTCTTCCAAATGAAATACAAAAAGCTGTCAAGTTGTGTACTACCTTCATAGTGTACAAAACTTAATAGGGAATTTAAACTCCTGTAACATAACTAAAAGAGCCCTTCTGACTTTGTCCATTTCAAGGTCAATTTCATGTTTTGTGCAGAATGTGGAACCCCTAGATGCCTATGGGTCAGAAAGAACTACAGATGTGGGAGAATTTTTTGTATATTGAAAGTTGCATTTATGTTCTAATGGTTTATTTTCAAATCTTTAAGAAATAATATATGCAAGTTTTACTTTTGTGAAAACAAATGTACTGTCATACTGAGTGGTGTACTAAAGTAATAAATACTTAAGTTTATTTTACACAGGTAAATTTCAGAAATTTCATGAACATCACATTTGAATTTTTTCTTAATACAATCACTAATTCAAAAACATATACCCATTTACAGTGCTGATGTTCTATACACCTAAAGAATTAGCTACTACAGGAACAGACCAAATGATCTGTGTGTTGCACGTTTCAATGGTAGCAAAAATCATTACGGAGATAATTAACACATACCCCCATCCTTTCTGTTATATTAGTCCACATTTTAAGTAACACCTCATAAACAAACTCCATACAAAAAAGAAAAATCATTAAAAAATGATTCAGGCAACTGATTAAAAAATGTCATTCACATTTCGAACATATTCAGGATTTCGACTCAAATCTAATATTCCCTCTTCTCACATCACTTCTTGTGCACTGATTGCAACCTGCTCACAATTATTTGTTGCACGTATGATTCCATTGTTTCCTCCGTTGTTTGTTTCCTTGTATCTAAGTATAACGTATTAGGTTTTCTTTACATTCTTTGTAAGTGATATTTTATCAACTCTGTTCAATACAAAGCAGTAGCAGCTGAAAAACCATTTATAGGGTGAAAAGATCAAACAACTAAGAACAAAATTTCTGGCTTATTTACAACAATGTCCATAATTAATTTTGTCTATATATTTTACGACTTTGTAAATTAGAAGAGCTCTGCAATTATAAGGTGTTATCTACATGTTCTTGTCATCTGTAGGGTGTGATGACATTGTTATTTTAAATTACGTTAAATGACCCCAAACACTCAAACCAAATCACAAAAGATAAACCAGTAAATCAGTCAAGTCACAGCACATAACCTCAACAAAAAATCTATTTGGCATAATACGAGGGGAAGTCAAAAAGTAAAGGGACTTCTGACACATAAAGATCAGGAAAGATCAGGCAGGTCATCAACATCAACAACAACGTAGGACAATTTGCAAATCGTTAAGGGTACGAAGATGAAAAAACAGACAAATCACAGAGGACAAAGCCGCCAATACTTTTAGTTATGGTGCAGCGTATTCTATTTTACATGACGTGCTAAATTTTAGGAAAGTGTGTACAAGGTGAGTACCGAAAGAATTGTCACCACAGCATAAGGCACAAAGGACGGCCGGCCATCTCTCTTACTCATTTGCCCCTTTATCATCGCAATGGAGATGGATTTTTACAGCAAATTGTTATTGTAGACGAAACATAGGTGCATCACCACAAACAGAAAAGTAAGACTCCGAGCGTGGTTCGGAAACACACACCACCACCACCACCACCACCACCACCACCACCAGAAGTTAGCAAATTTATTAAATGTCACACAACAGCTCTTAAGATTATGCTAACACTATTCTGAGTCATTGAAGTTGTGATAGCCGTTCATTTCACCACAAGAGGCAAAACATAGAACAGTGAGAACTATTGTGATGTGTTGCGAACTGAACTAAATCCTGCAATCAGGTATCAGAATATTGCGGAAAACTGTGAAAGCTGCAGCAAGATTATCATTCAGCCACATTCTGCCAAACACACAGTAGAAGCAATAAAGGAGTTGGGATTCAAAATGCTGCAAAACCCCCTGTACAGCCCAGATTTGGATGCTACAAAGTGATTTCCACGTATTTGGCTCACTGAAGGAAGTGCTCAGGGAAAAAAGATTTGACAAAATACGTTTAATTGCAGGGAGGTCATGTTGAAAAATGTATGTTTCAGTTTTCTGTCTTTACAATAAATGTTCCCTTCCTCAATAGTCCCTTTACTTTTTGACTTCCCATCAGAAAATAAACAAACTGACTGAAGCACAATATATGACCAAGAGTACATACAACAAAAATGGTCTCTTAACAGTTTAAAAAATGACAACACAGCAAACAGTCACATAACAAGAAATAAAATATGCAAGCAAAACCACTTTTGAAACTGCTAACACTGCAGAAATAGAATGTTCAAGATAGAAGAATCACAAGATCTATAAACAAAAAATACCAAGAAAATGGAAAAGGTGGGAAGTACAATTGAAACATCACAAAATAGATCAGGACAATAATAAAGAAATTATGGGATAGTAAGAGCAACATTATGTGGATTATAGAAATCAAACATTTTATGGTGAACTACAAAATTACAGCACAAGTTTAAAAAAGAAAACAGACAAAAACCAAGAAACCGAAAAGACAGACAAACCGGGCAAAGAAAATGGGAAGAGTGATTTTAGACAAAAGAAAAGGAGAGCTTTGAGAAAACGAAATATAAGGACTAGATAACTTACGAACCCTTTTTTTAAAACTGACAAAATCTGTCCAAGAAGGCCTGACATATCTCAGATGTTATCAGCAGTTTAAATTTTATTACAGCAGACCCCAAAAAAAATTATTTTTTCAAATAAGTCGAAATTTCTTAGTATCTCACGTCAACAAATCTGACCTTTCTTGCTGTGTTTCCTTACACATTCAACAAATACCTGTCTCCATCCAGACTGCATGTTACAAATACACACGGTTTTCTCAAAATCTTGTTGCCATATTAAACATTCAAAAACAAGCAGTAAGAATCATAATGAGAAGTACAAAACAAGCAGTAAGGATCATAGTGACACACACACACACACACACACACACACACACACACACACACACACTCACTCACTCACTCACTCACTCTTGTGTTTTGAAAGTCAGTAAATTCTGCTCCAAATCCAGCATCTGATATGTAGCCTAAATTTAGTTTTATATGTATTCATATAAGAGCAATAATTTATGTGCCTATCTTACATATCTATTTCTACATCCATGTTGAGAGAGACTTTTGTGGGATCAGCAAGAAAGTTACTATTTACGATGATTTAAGCAATGTAAATACGGTATGGACTGAAATTTATGTAATTGTGTTTAATACTGTAATTGTGTATTTCTAACTTCTACTTCCAAGCGAATGAAATCCATAGTGTAAACAGACTTTGATAAAAGGAAAACTCAAATATAACACTATGGGAATAGTTAAAAAGTGCTAAAAATAAATAATTCATGTACAAACTCTGTCCATTTAGAATGCATCTTGGAAACCAAAATTTTTTAGCTATCTCATCACTACTTACCTCCAGACATTTTTCATCCTTCATCAACAAAATGTGTGTCACTTCAGAGTTTTTCGACAAGATTCAGCACTTGCATAGCTTAGGACATGAACTGAAATTACATGGTTGTCCAATCTCCACTTATACCAAATGTTTTATCTTTAATACATGTACAAGTGATTCTTCTACAAATGTATGTTTGTGGATGTCCTTCAATTACAAGTGACTGCAATTTGCCCAAGGCAACACAAAGGTTACTTTGGTATTTTGGCATGCTAGTACAATAATTTTCCAACCTACATAGAAACTTAGCTAACATGTCTATTGGTCAACACATTGAACTTTTTTCGGCATGAACACGATAAAAATTCAACAGAGGTCTGAGCAACATAATCCACTACAAAGGCCACTTTGCAGAATGCGGGTACATATGGTATGAAAGAAAAGATTTAATCAAATGTAAGTAGAAATGCCATGTTTAACTTAAGTTATAAAATGTTGGTCTTTTTTACCTGAAGTTATTTTATCTGTTAAACATATGTTGTTACAATATGTTCTCTCCCCAATAACCTTGTCCACATGCTAGCCACTTCCCCACACTTAGCCGTAGGCCTGTTTGCGAGCACTTTCCCCACACTGGAAACATGCAGTCACTTGTATCTTAGGTTTAATCTCTGTCAATGAAATATTAACTGTTAAGGCATTTCAGGGAGTAGCTTGGAAAGTCGTGATAACATTAGCTCTCTCTATTTTTAAATAACAACAACATATTGAAAGACATTTACAGCAACTGTACACTCCAATGCTTTCCATTGAAGGTGGGTGACTGAAGTAACAAACATAATACAGTTGCAGCAGAGCTCAACCTCATCACATACTTTTCTAGATGACCGACTTGTTCGTATCACGTTTGGAAAGAACCATTTCATGTAACAGTTGTAACTTACAGCCTCCAAGATCTATCAATGGCATTTGCTTTTAAGAAATAACAGTGCACCCCATGTACATCCTCCAAGGCTCATTGGATGAAATGTGCTGAATAATTCATTGGTACCCATTGACAAGGTTTGAGAACGACTGCAAAACATTTAAGATTTTGGACAAAATATTAGTCCTGAAGTAGACATCACACATATTCCCCCAAGCACAACTCGCACACACATTACCACTGCCTGCAATTTCACAGTATATCCATTTGTTTTGTAATTTTTTTTTTTTGACATCCTTTACAATCTTTTGCCCTACATTCTCGTAAGATGTATCAATGCGAAGAAGGAGGAAAAAGAAGGGTGAGGGGTGAAGCCCATCTAGCAACACAACTGTACGCTTAATAAGGGCAGCTTGTTTACAAGTTTACCCTCTGCTGATTGCTGCTTCTGTTACTTTGACATCACATTCACTTGCCTAATTTTTACTCAGTGAAAAAGAATTCAACATCTTTGCTGAATTTGTATAAAGGAAAACTTATGCATAGTTAACTCCAGAATGGAGTGCTGTGATTTTTATCAATGCTTGGAAGTGAAGGTTATTTTGATGAAATGAATCCTGAAGTATATTTTGTAGCAACTGAAATTCTCGTCATTATTAATATCATTTCTTCACAGCAGTAAAATACTACATAATGAAATTATGAAATGAGATTATACATAGAGATATTTATTAAATATCTTTACATAGATACGTTTTCTAGTCATAGAAAAAAAGCACCATGTTTTTTTACAACACATGTAGAAGACAACACACTAAATTAAAACTATGCAGATGAAACAACATGACAATGCGAGTCAGTTCAAAACAAAAACACTGTAGTGTAAAAAATAATGAACAGAATTCAACCTGACTGACAAATGGGAGAGGCAAAATATATTGATATTATTTCTCAAATATTGCATTTTACATGAAAATAAATACATCTAAAACTTCAAATGCATCACTGTGTACTTTTGAAACTACAGGTCTTTGTAAGTCTAGTTACCTGTTACAAAAATACATAAAATTAAATCAATATGAAATTACAATGAATAAGCACCTACAAAGAAGATATGTGACGTAATTGTTAGTCAATATTTATTATTTACTGAAATGTAAAAATATAAGAGCACCATAAGCACATGTTGTGCCTTTGGAAACAGACCCAATTATGCACAATACAGACTGGTGATCCACTTTACTACACCATTTACCGTATTTTTATATTGTGTACTGTCCATAATTCACATCAACTAGGAACACATCCATGTTAGCCAATACTGGCAATGATGGCACCTATTACAGCTACCAATAAAGTTCACAGTACTGACAATTTAACTCCAACTTAGACAACTTGGTTACAAAATGGACAAACTAACAGCACCACTGATGCAAAACAATAAATAATATTTATGAAAAAATGAATTTAAAACCTCAATAGTTAAGTATCAAATTTCAGAACAATGCTGCTTCAAATGATTAAGAAATGATGTGGTGTCTCCTGTACAGGCATTTCAGAGTCATATTATTTACAATCTGAATAAGAAAATCCGTATATACAACTATATACACCATATAAATTTAACAATCTCAACAAAATGGGCAACACACAGTCAAAGGCTTAATGCACAGTCTTGTACCTAAGACTAGCATAAGCCATATCCCCTAACTTTCGTAACCTATTTCACTCTAGTTCCTTAAAATTATAATACTGCCTCAGTCAACATGGAGCTTCCTGGTTATTACAGAACAAGGAAAAAAATATCTATTGCATGAAATATTGTGACAGACATTCAAGTAAACTCATTAGTACAGATCGTATGTCCCTCTGATATAGGAATCTTATAATAAATACATACCATGTACCAGGAAGCTGAGACTAGTTTATATTTAAATCTGATAAATAACTACATCATTATAACATAATCTACTCACAATTTAAATGCTGTGCTAGAGGCAATTTTAGCAACCTGAAAAATACTGTAGATTGTAGATAGCAACTGCACAAGAAATATTACCCAGAACTATATGCCTGCCATTTAGAAGCCCTTCACATACGGAAACTCCAGTTTTTTAAGGGACATGCTTTTCTGAATTGTGAAAAACATAGCTAATTTTAGATGGTTTTCACAATACAAGTAATACATATTCAATTAATTCAAGTACTGCTGTTATATCAAAACTATCTTAAGGTAATCCAAATGAAAACTATTTCCCTTTGTAACTATGACAGCAATTCAATGATGTGTATAGACAACTGACTTCTACACATATTCAACAAATGTAACACAAGACACAACATAGTATACATAGTTATCTTTCAAGATGCAATATAGTAATCGTAACTTTTAAAAAATTTCATGAACTTTATATGAAATTATTAGATTGTAAGCACTTCATCTGGCAAATTATGGTGATCAAATGTTGTAACTCTTACCCATAAGTTTTTAATACATCTTCTCATATATGTAAGAAGACATACAAAACAGTAAAATACAGACGGCAGTTAAGTTCAAATTAAATGAGACAGTTGCTGTCCACAATCTCTCCACTACTGTTCGAGAAGTAGGATTTCAACAACATTTGCCACTATTGGACTTACAGCAGCCCACCCTTGCGTCCGAATAGGAGCTGGCTCACTGTCCCCAGTGCACTGCTCCCCACAGTCCCAGCAGGCCCATCTGCTGCACCAACTGCCACTTGGGGCCGCAACAGTGGAACCACTCCCAAATCTGGACGTACTGCTGTTGCTTGACGCTTCAGGGGAGGTCGCAGTGGCCTCTCGTCCAGTGCTCCGGTGCCAGGTCGTGCAGGAACCCCCAGTGCTGGAAAAGGTTTGGGACTCGAAGATTGTTCCTTCTCTTGTGCAGAGACGACAGGTGCAGTTTTCAGACAAGTCAATTGTGCCATTGGACTCT
This sequence comes from Schistocerca americana, assembly GCF_021461395.2. Taxonomy (NCBI): domain Eukaryota; kingdom Metazoa; phylum Arthropoda; class Insecta; order Orthoptera; family Acrididae; genus Schistocerca; species Schistocerca americana. The sequence continues at coordinate 555,924,689 of NC_060119.1, read as the reverse complement.
TCAAGTGGTGTCTTGTGTACAGAGAGCCCTGCAGTGCCAATGGCGTGACAGGTGCCGCTGCCGATGTTGTTAGAATCGTGTCCAAGCCAATGCTCTCCAGTCTCTCCACAAGACGAATGCCCGACAGTGCCTGGAAGGATGCTCTGAACATTAATGATGCAGTCTCAGTCCTAATGGCTACACTTCAGATATGCATTACAACTAACAGAGCTAACACTGCAGATGCATAATAAATGAAAGCACAGAAGATGAGAGCTTAATGCCCTGTAAGTGATGGGGTCATTAGAGGATGAAACACACACACTGGAGAATGATTGGGAAAGAAGTTGATAATGTCCTCAGAAGAATCATCCTATTGCCTGTCGTGACTTAGTGTAGTTTCAAACAACATCATCAACAATTCATTAAGTTATGGTAAAAATCTGAAGGAGGTAGGTTTGGTAGTGCCTGAAAGCAGTAAATTGAAAATTTCACTTATTTTCTAACTGCTGCGAAATTATTTGTCAACTCCAATCATCGCCAATATGTACAATTATAAAAGGAATGTGCACTTTTAAGCTTTGTCGCTGTTATTCCATCAATAGGACAGTTTTGCATTACACTGTCTACTAGTCACATACCAGATTTCCTCATAGCAACCACCTCTTGAGTAACGCAACCATTCCTGCTACTACACTGATGGGCCAAAGAAACTAATACACCTGCCTTTTATAACATAGGGCCCCACAAGCACACAGAAATGTCACATGGCATGGACTCTACTAATGTCTGAAGAAGTGCTGGAGGGAATTGACTCTATGAATCCTGAAGGGCTGTCCATCAATTTGTAAGAGTACGAGGGGATGAAGATCTCTTCTGAACAGCACATTGCAAGGCATCCCACATATTCTCAATGATGCTCATGACTGGGAATAACGCTCATGACTGGGAATAACGCTCATGACTGGGAATAACGCTCATGACTGGGAATACCGCTCATGACTGGGAATAACGCTCATGACTGGGAATAACGCTCATGACTGGGAATAACGCTCATGACTGGGAATAACGCTCATGACTGGGAATAACGCTCATGACTGGGAATAACGCTCATGACTGGGAATAACGCTCATGACTGGGAATAACGCTCATGACTGGGGCGTCTGGTGGCCAGCGGAGGTGTTTAAACTCAGAAAAGTGTTCCTGTAGCCACGCTGTAGCAACTCCAGACATGTGGGGGCATCTCATGGTCCTGCTGGAATTGCCCAAGTGCATCGGAATGCACAACGGACATGAATGGATGCAGGTGATCAGGCAGGATGCTTATGTATGTGTCACCTGTCAGTGTCATATCTAGCCGTAACAGGGGTCTCATATCACTCCAGCTGCACATGCCCCACAGCATTACAGAGCCTCCAGCAGCTTGAACAGCCCCTGCTGACATGCAGGGTACATGGATTCATGAGGTTGTCTCCCACAGCCGTATGTGACCATCCGCTCAATACAATTTCAAACAAAACTCATCCGAACATGCAACATGTTTCCAGTTATCAACAGTGCAATGTCGGTGTTGATGGGAGCAAGCGAGGCGTAAAACTTTGTGTCGTGCATTCATCAAGGGTACACGAGTGGGCCTTCAGCTCCAAAGGCCCATATTGATGATGTTTCGTTGAGTGGTTCCCTTGCTAACATTTGTTGACCCTACATTGAAATCTGCAGCAATTTGCGGAGGGGCTGCACTTCTGTCACATTGAACGCTTATCTTCAGTCGTCATTGTCTCTGTTCTTGCAGGATCTTTTCATGGCAGCAGCAATGTTGGGGAGTTGATGTTTTACTGGATTTCTCATGTTCATGAAATGGTCGCTGGGAAAATGCTCACTTCGTCACTACCTCAGAAGTGCTGTGTCCCATCACTCATGCACCAACTATAACACCGTGTTCAAACTCATTTAAATCTTGATAACTTGCCTTTGTAGCAGCAGTAACTGATCTAACAACCAGTCTTATAGCATTGCTGACTGCAGTGCCTTGTTCTGCCTGTTTACACATCGCTGCATTCGAATACAGATTCCTCTACCAGTTTCTTTGGCGCTTCAGCATATTTTGGAAATGTGAAATTCATTTATATCTGAAAATCAATTTCCCCTCGTATTGCTGACCAGTGGACTTATTCTGTGTAGTTTTTGAAGAACTCAAACATCCACACTGGGAAAGTGTTGATGGCTCACATTAAATGCTATGATCCACCATTATCGAAATTTAACATAATATTTATTTATATTCATACTGGTTCTGTTAATGGTAGTGCCTAGAACGACAGATCTATACAGTAAACTGTAATATTGTTAAAGGCATTGGCTTCTGAAAAATGTAGACCCCAGTCTGGAAGAAGTAATAGGGAATGAGAAAAGTATTTTATCGAAACTACACTTGCAAATTTTAGATGAAAACTGCACTATAAAATAAAGAAATACACATTAACAAAGGAAAGTCTTACTTCACCTATGAGAGATGACAATACTAAATACAAAATTTTCTAAATATAATTAACAGAGTTAGGATAACAGTATTGGCAAAGGTTACTCACCTTCTTCTCTTGCCTAGAAAGTGCAAGTTTGCTCACTCTCTTCGATTTTCTTGAACGACTTGTTTGATCTGCCTCGGCACTGAAAGTTCTCCTCAAGAAATCAGCTCCGCTTGTCAAGAAACCTATACCCAAGAAAATATTACTTACTAATGTAATGTTTTTCCAATTAGTAATTTTATTCCTAAAAATAAACAATAACAGCATTAACACTTAGCACTTGTGAGTCCAGAGCAAATAACTTTATTCACATGCCAAAAAGGTATAGACAGTACAAATATTACAAAAGGATGGATCAGTGTGCAGTGTAGGAATCATGAGAGAAGACCATTCAGTAACAAGAACTGTCCAAATGCAATGTACACAACCGGGTCACAAAGGAGGGATTGAGACACACGGAAATACACAAATTCTGAAAAAGAAGAGATCAGATATTTTAAATGGTTTTTCATGAACACCTATTTTCTTATCAGACTTATAGCAATATGCATCAGTGTGCCTTCATTTAAGAGAGCCATCACTTGCTTCAGTGTAACTGCTTTCCATTTTTGGTTAGTTCCCTTTATTTGCATTTATCAACAAGTAGATAGTATACAGGAAGTGACAAAGTGCTATGTTTCTTTAACTGTGTCTGTAATAAATTTTTTTCTTGTATGATGGGAAACACTGAAACTACACTAATGATTTCTCACAAAAAAAGCACCAACACCACTGACTTACTGAACTCTGAGAGTTCATTTCCAATCATTCATGCAAATTTACAACAAACACTGAAACAGATGATAACTCTTGCAATGTGTGCTTTCTGAAAGGAAAAGTACATAATTTTTTCTGTACCTGGAAATTTTATGGGATTGAAAGGTGGAGGACTTGGTGGAGGTGAGCTCCTTGGACTACCATCAGGACTGTTGCATGGTGTTGCAGTAGGAGAGAAAGTGCTGCAAGGTGTGCAGACAGTAGATGGAGTCACAGCACGGATACCACGTTCATTCAGTAACTTCGCCAATCCCAAAGTGGTCGAGAATGTTGATGTAGAATTCCGGCGTGACCGCGTCACAGGGGTTGGAGGAACTGCGGTGCCTGCGCGACTTGGGGCGGCTGTACACATCTGACTCCCACGTACACTACATAAAGAAAATGATGTTAGTTCAGACGCTAAAATGAATGACATCTCAGTTACTAAGAATATTTGGAATGGTTCATTTTAACAGCATTCTCAGTCTGCAGTAATGATACATGCTAGAAAGCAGACTTAAGACCATAACATAGCTTTCCCGATTTTATTTTAAATTTGTTGTACGCAAGATAATACAAAAATAGACAACAAGTTTTGCCTTTATCGACTAACTTTCTGAATATTTTTCATCAGGACTAATCGTCGCTTGCAAACAAAATTATAAATAACTTTGTTCAATTCTGAGTACTTATACAGGCTGTAATGTGCTACAAAACATGTTATATAGCATACCTCATGACTATCAGTCGCTGAAGAAACGAAAGCATTTCTGCCCTCATTGAGGGCTATCTGTAATGCACTAATTTGCAGAAATGACAAAATATTTCAAGTTCTTGGCCATAGTATATGTTGGCATCACAAGAAATTTGAATGCCCTACACACACACACTACATACTCATTCAAAACTGAGGTATTAACTATCACAATTATTTCTTTGAAATTTGCATGTCTACCCACATCTTTAGATCATGTTCAATGGCAACAATAATAGAAACTAAAAACTCACAAAAATTTACTGTAGCAGGTTTTGAGTGTGTGACAAGACATTCACCATCTGCAAAAAGTTTGTTCCATTCTCTGGCTTAAGGAATAAGATATTATTCATATTATGACAAAACTGACTGTTTTCCAAAATCTTCAAAAAGCACACACCTGGATGTCACATTTGTATTGTCATCTGGATGCAGAACAGTGCTGTTCGTAAAAGTGTAGACTGATCCAGTATTTTGGAAACTTTTTCCAGGATTTTCATATTCTTCATCCTCCTCCAGATCAGACAACGTGTACATCTCAAGACCAAGATCCTCTAGTGGTCTGCCACCTCTAATCTTCACTCCGGGGCGTTCTTCTAAGAGACCACCCAGAGTAGGTGTAGCTAATTGCGACCAGGCGGCAAGTGTCAGTGAACCTTCCATTGGTTTCACAATCTGCAGAGTACAAAACATAAAATAATGCAGTAATATTAACACAACTGGGATTCGCATAGATGAACACACTAATCCCAGTCAATACAAAGCCATTAGGCATCCTCCACCTCAAAATCACATGAGCTGTATATGGCATTATTGTGAGAAACTGTCGTAGAGTATCTACATAAATTAATACTGAAGGCACAAACTGATTTCATACCATGCCCTGTGAACAATATTGTGTGTTCCAATGGAGCAAATATTGTAGTAAGTAATTTTTCTGGAGCTGTGTAAACAAAATACTCTATGACAAATCTAGTGAGACACTTGAAGGAGACGTGTGGACACTTTACTACAGTCTCTCAGTGACCCAATTAATGGTGCATTGGGGGGAGGGGGGTGAGGGAGGGAGGGAGGGAGGGAGGGGGGGGAAGGAGAGAGGGAGAGGGGGAGAGAGAGAGGGGGGGGGGGGAGAGAGAGAGAGAGAGAGAGAGAGAGAGAGAGAGAGAGAGACAGACAGACTTGCCTCCACAGTGCCTTTCTGACACTGAAGTTTCATGTCTGCTATTTACAGGAGCTAGTATTGTGATACAGCTGGCAAATCCAAATTTCAAATCTTTGGGTTTCAAAGAGAGACATGGCATGCCACAGGACTGAAGTGGCTCCTTTGTTGGAGCCTCCACCCAAGTACTTTCCCACTTAGAATGGAAGCTGAGAGAGATTCCTCACACACATCTATACTACATTAAATTGTAATGTCGTATTAGGGGATATAGTTTAACAATTACATAGGAAAACTCCTGCTAATGCTAGCTGCTCATGGTTTGTTAGTAGTTGCTCCCTTCCACTATTTTAGCCACATTCCCTGACAATGTTCTCAAGGCACAAATTTTGACACGCAACATGAAAAACATTCCCCCTGTTTAATAGAAAGATTAGGGCTTAACATCCCCTCAACTGCCAGGTTATTAGGCACAAAGCTCGGGTTGGGCAAGGATGGGGAAGAAATTGTGCTATGTCTGTCTTGAATTTTGCCTTAACCAATTTAGGGAAATCGTAGAAGACCTAAACCTAGACAGGCAGAAGGGGATCTGAACGGTCACCCTCCCTAATATGAGGTCACTTCGCATGGCCTCAATTTCACAATGTTTACTATTACGAGGAGGAAATGAGAGAGAAATTATCACTGTTTGCATTATAAAAAAAGTAACTTTGATGATGTGTTATTTCACCCAACTTTCTTAATATTTGGTACAAGCTACATTTAGCAATACAAAGCAATAAATATATTCATTCCTCAATTTTTCCTTCTATTTGCTCTTTTTTTCCAGTTATCAATTTTCTGCAGTAAAAGTAGCATAAGTCTGATAAAAAAAATTGTCAATTTCATTCAGCACTGTAGTATGCAAAACACTGTGTCCTTTTTCTTGGGATTCAACCAGATCTCTCTTCACTTCACAAATGAAGAGAAAGTCAAGATTGCAGTTGGAGTGATTAAATTTACACTTTGGTATCACAAGCTGGAACAAGTGATCATTCACTATTATTTGCACTCTTTTTGTGTGTTAAATGACATAATAGAGACATAATTTTTTGTGGCCACAATGTTAGCAAACACCATATCCACTGAGGTAAGAAAAGCCAACAGCAAAATGGTATAACTGCAACAATTACTGATCACAGTCCTAATGTATGGCTTTAATTCTGAACCAAATTTGACTATTTTTAACTTTAAAATATGAAATCTGCAAAGAATCTGGTTTTTCATAGTACAAACACTGAATTTCAAAATAAAATTCACAACTCTGTGTATTCCACTTAAGATTTACTGAAATAGCTGCAGTCTCTCTGAATAAATAAAAGAAAATGAAATTGATAATTTAATGTGTATAACCATGAAGCACAATTACTAAGCATGCCCCAGCCAATTTTGTGAAACAATTGTTGGCACTTTTTAAAAAATGGTCAATTTTCTACACACATTTCATAAATGACTGCTTACATACCTGAAGTTTTTCAGGCAACCTCCAAGCTCCACTATGAGCAGAAAACCCACTACTTCCTGTAGACATTATGCTGTCAGGAGTGCGACAGCCATACGGTAGAAAGTTGGGTGGAGTATGCGAATCGTAATCACTGGAAGCAATGGGACCTGCACCCAGAGTTGCGCGCCTTGCTATGATTTCAGCTGGAGTCAAGCGCCTCACTGCTGCTTCCAGGTCTGCAGCACCAGGTACACCAGGAACACCAGTACGTGGAGCACCACTGTAATTAGGTGGGGAAATAAATCCCAAGTTTGGTTTGACTCAGTTTTTCAGACAAATAGCTTCTAACAATAGCTCAAATTCAGCAATAACATGAGTGACTTACTAAATTTAAAATATTGTTTATACAATTATCTACCACTGAAGTAACTTTATTCCTTAGTTTAAATCAGGATGCAATTTTTTAGTATTCCCCAGAAATTTGCTCATTTCTTACAATTTATATACCTTGTGCTTAATTATGTTTTAACTTACGTGCAGGCCATGAAAGTATAAGGGCACATACTGGACTTTAAAAAATTATTACTTCCTTCTATAATTTATATATGTGATTATTGTATTATACTTTTACCTTGCGAAAATGTAAACACCACAAGTGACATGAATCAGTCGCAAGTGTACACGCTTATGTATTCATAATCACACCACAAGTTACAAGAAATGGGTGGGTGGGTGGGGGGGGGTGGGGGGGGGGTGGGGGGGGGAGAGAGAGAGAGAGAGAGAGAGAGAGAGAGAGAGAGAGAGAGAGAGAGAGAGAGAGAGAGAGATCTTGCTTAACATCCCATATAATAATTATTTTGTTTGGCTCAATGGCCTAATACAAGTCTTTCCATTGGACACCGTTTAGAACATATGTTGCTTCTGGTGATTCTTCACATCACAGAGGTGAATACTAGATTATAAGCAAACTGAAAAAACCACAGCATATTGGCTATCAGGCACACGCTTTACCATTAAACCATTACATCCCATCAACATCATGGTCTTAAGTAATGTAACACATGGCTCAGATTGGGCAAAGATCCTCTCTCGTATCTATTTTATCTTGTTACTCTGCCCCTGTGCCTTACATTTTACTGCATTTGCTTTTAATAATGATCTACCAATTATTGAAATCTCATGATTATTGGTACTCTGAATTGTAAATCCTAGCTATTATCCCATTTGTTACTGTTAGTAACAATGTTTTATGTTCACTTCAAATAGAAAGGGAAGTTAAAACTATGCACCAGATGAGCACTTCTATGCTTGTTATAAGTACTCCTGGTGCTGTTATTTCAGCTGAAACGAAGGTGGTCACTTTGTAACACTTTAACTTACAATAGGAATATGTGGAACAAAAATTTTGGTCATGCACATGATTAAAGTGGGGGCGGAAGGGAGGGGGGAGAAAATCAATTTCATCTTTGCAGCATAAAGTGAATGGAATATCTTTTTTGATTTATTTTTTAGTTCGAAATCAGAAGTCATAAGAAGTACTTGATTTTGGATTACTGTCTTGGAAAAATTAAGTTGTTTGCAGATTAAGAAACTCTGGAACAACAAACATGTATGTCAACCCCTGTAATCGGTGTGCTGTGCCTTATATCACTTACACTATACCAGTAAATAAGTTAGAACTTACGGGTAACTCTCCTCCGTGTCTGTGGTAGCAAGTGAGCTGTCGTAGTCACTGTGCGCTGTTCCAACACTATCCAAACTAGGGAAAGCACTGCTGCTGCTGTAGTACCGAGATGACTGCAAGTGTGATGCAGCACTAGCAGGAGGTGCAAATGCACTGACACGTGGACCCGATGACATTGTTGTTGATGTACTCATCAGCAATGACTGGGATCGTGGTACGTGCAGTGGGCTGTCACTACTGGAATTGGAGTTCCGTGATGCACATCGCACAGTCTCAAAAACTTTTCTGTAGCTCGCCCTGCATCAAATGACAACAACCGGAATAGCAACATTTAATGATAACACAATGATAAACAATGGGCACAGTTTACTGTAAAATTTCACAGAATACATAATACAACTGTCATTTGTCATTAAAACATCTACAGTATCTTTCATCAAATACAATATTCTTGCTTCGTAAAAAGTTTGGCTTCAAAATTTGATTCCTCACCAAAAGTAGCTCTTCACCAATGGTACCACTGTCACTGTAGCTGCACTGGTTTCGCTTAATGCAATCGTTCTGTCTACTACTTATACAGATTTCACTCAAACAGCAATAAAAATAATTCACATTAAATAAAGCTATCTTTGTCATGTAATGATGGCACTACAAGGGGAGTTTTATTCTAACTTGAAGTTCAACAGGTCCCAACCTTTCTGAAGTACCTTGTAGCTTGTGTTATAAAAACCAACTGACACAAGCTTGCACAAACTATCTTATACTTTCAATATACCACTAGAACAAATACTGAGCAAGAAACAGGTTCTCATGCATCTTAAACTGATTTAAAACATCTATTTAAGATATCCAACAGTGTGCAGTAGCATATATTGAATACTGAATTAAGTTTAACTGTACTCACCCTCTATCATTGCCAATGCCCGAGTCTGTGGACAACTCTGAATAAAGTGAAGTCTCGAGCAACTCTGAAGCGAGAGAATCTGGCTGTGGAGTCCCAGTGGAAAACAGTGGGCCACCTCCACAGCCACGCACAGTGGGCTGTCCACGCTTCCGCTGCTTCCGCAGCTGTTCTTGGGTCTCTCGCAGAAGTGCAACCACTTCATTGTAACGATCTTTGCTGTCAGCTAATTCTGATGCCAACTCTGCCTGTACTTCACGACTCACAGTCAACTGTGTTGTCAGCGTCTCATTTTCAGCTCCCAACTGCCAAAAGTGTAACAAATAGTTTTCAGACATGTTTTTCGTAAGTATACAATGCTACAATTATGAGCTGTAAGCTTCCTCATGTCATTAAGAATGAAAATTTACAATTGAAGGGCAGCAAGCACCTTTTAGTAGAATCACCAAGGGGAAAAAAAAGAGCGATATGCAAAGGGAGTAAAAGTTTTACAACCTGAATCACAAACTATCATTGTTACGAATATTGAATATCAGTGGATGAATACTGACCTTAAGAAGCTTCTGCTCTGCATCAGCCAGTTTTGCAGTGAGGCTAGCTATCTGGTCTTGCTGCAGCCTGTTTTCATCTTTACAGCGATCTAGTTCTTCTGACAGCCCCTCCACCTCCATGCTACTGTTCGCTGAAACACAAGAAGTCAAACCTCAATGACTAAGAACATTATCATAGAACATCCAATAAACCAATTAAGATAATTTTTCTTGTACGTAAACATGTCAACTGTACAATCTCACCTAGTTGCTGTGCGATATCCTGCACGAGCCTCTGCTCAGCTGACTCACATTCTGCCGTATCGGATGCTAACTGGCTAGCCTCTCTGCGTAGTTGCTTATTCTCCTCTTCCAAGGAACCAATGCGTCGCTGCATAAGTTCCACATTGATGCAGCGTAACGATGTAGGTGTTCCTACAATGTAAATATGTTAATGATTAAAGTTCATATTTGGATGCTTCGTGCAAGATATTGTGGGAGACTTTACCACTTACCACCTTCAGAGCCTGATTCATCAACATCATTGGTGAGTATCTGGATGAGTTCTGTTTTCTTGACAAGCTCATGACTCAACTGAGTCAGCTTTTCATTAGCTGCTTTTAGTTCAGCTTCGAGAGAAGCAACATTTGTCTCTAGCTTCTGATTGTGTGCAAGAAGTTCTTTTCCAATGCGAGCTGTCAGTTCCAGGTCCTTTTCTTTCTGTACACAAACCACACAGGCATTTATGATGATGTATGACCCACAGAAATCATGACAGTGCAATGATAGGTATACTAATCACAAGCATATTATCTGTGTCACAATAAATGTTTAAAATGCATTCAGCATTTGGTGTCAGTGACAATTTCCTCAGAGTGTCAATTAACTCTCCAAATATACTGATATTCTCAATACTGAAACAAGCTGAAACAATTTTGAAATTTTTGTTTTCTTTCTGGTATTTTACTTCGTCAAGAAGCCTAGCTCCTAAGTGGGAAACTAACTAAAAAATAGTGTAAAACAATAATTAAAACATGTTTGAAAAGACAGCAACATTTTCAATGTGCATATCATCTAATTTTTGCTATGGAAGGAAGTAAAGCCTACCTCTTCTAGAAGCCTGGTAACTGCTTCTATGTCATTGTAGGTCTTGGTCATTTGGCTCACACGGTTGCTGCATAGAACTGTAACAAAAGAAAGACATAACTCAACAACAAATAAACAACAGAAAATTATGGACTGAAGAAACTAATGCACTGCAGACCAACAACACTGCAAGAAAATATGTATTAAGAAATTAATAAGCAATGACAAACGTCACTGCACCAAATTAAAGTGTGGTTCTCACAATCTTTACAATATGCATTGAATGAGCAGTCTTAATGCCTCACTGCCTTGCTCTACATTCTAATCATTGGAGGGATGAAGGAGTCTGATCAAAGGGTGGAACACCATCAGTTCCCGTGACGATTTGGGCAAGACGTGACAGCAGATTCCACTAGATCTTTGAGTTAAATGTGATGTCAGGCAGTCTTACGTTGTGAACCATGACAGATAGTCTACTGCTGCTCCTGTTCGTTATATTACGATAAATGCAAAACAATGTTCAGGTGTTTTATTGTGCTCATCTCTTGACCTGTGATACTCGAAATAAATGAGGATCCCTAAGAATGCAAATAAAGATGATATCATAAAATGCAGTTTGATAATATCTCCCAATTTCCACTAACATTAGCTCTCTCTCTCTCTCTCTCTCTCTCTCTCTCTCTCTCTCTCTCTCTCTCTCTCGTTCTGGACTGGTGGTGTGACTGGAACAATCTTTAAACAGGAGTTTAAAGAGGAGAAAAGAATAGGTTTTGCAACCATAAAAGAAATAAGAACATGGAAAGTACCGAAACAAATACTTTAAAACTAATTCAAAGTGAAAGCAGGTTAAAATATGCCATTGGTTTCATGAATGTGAAATGCTATATTTCATTCCCTCCAGATTATTATAAATAAGGGATATTTACATTCTGATGACATTCTGTCACAATCAGTACAACGAACTGGCCTATCTGTTTGCTCCATTTTCTCCTCGACAATTTAATCTAAAAGAAATATAGGCACAATTCTAAAAAGGGAAACAATGGTGACTGACTATTGTGTGACTACCACATTCAGCGGCCTAATATTCAGAAATTCCACAGTCTAAGTATTACAGTACGATACATTTCTGCATGCTGCACCTTTAGTTGTCAGAAAGAAATTGAGGAAAATAAGAATTTGCTTATCATTCAGTAGGCAACAGTGATGTAAACAATCATTTTTCTGTGAAGCTACTAGGAAATAATCTATACATCAAATTCTAACAACGGTGGCAAAAAAAAAAGCATGAAAACCATATAATATTACGCAATATACACTCACAGTCAATCCGCTGAGTTAAAGTGCGTCTCATGGATAGAAGCTGCTCTGCTGAATCTGTGCGAACGTTCAAGGTGATTCCGAGACAACAAAATTAATCCGTCACGCAATTTACAATAAAGCCGATTTTGGGCCTAGTCCAGGAGCATATTTTCTCGCTGGAATAAACGTCTCTCGAATATGTGTGTGTGTGTGTGTGTGTGTGTGTGTGTGCGCGCGCGTGTGTGTGTGTGTGTCCGATATTCTGTCTCAGTACCCTCACGCGTCAAATATATACTATGAAACATTTAATTATTGCTTCAAGAGTTTACAAGTGTCTGCTGCAAACTACTGAAGTCAAAGACGTTCTAGTCGCCGGCAAGAATATATTGGAGTTCTGTCTGCTCTTAGGCGTCAGGCGTATGTTTGTATATTACGTCGCGGTCCAAGCATCACTGTCGGATGCTGGCGCAGCACCCCATGTATCGATCCCGCGCCACGCCGTCTGCCCGCACTCTTGCGCCTGCGTCGCCACGTGTCCTCTACCCGTTGCTACTGGCAACTGCGCCCACCCGCCCTCCAACAGGACAGTCAAAACAAACGACGACATTTCTTCCGCGCGACCGCCCACAGCTTCTAGATTTCCCGAAATGCAATAATATCATAAGGAAACTAGCGTCCGACGTAACTCAAAGAAGTGATATGGCCGTGGGCGTAAAGTGGCACGACTCGAAATTTGCCATTCTCGATAATTAAGTGGTTGAGTATGAGAACAACTACATTCAAAGGGAAGTATCCCTATAAGTAAGTACCCAATTTTTTTAAGGTAAATTACTCTGACATCTAAATGGTAAACGTATTTCATTGTTATACGTCCGTCCAAAAGGTTCCGAAACTGCTTTTATTCCCGGAGAATAAGTGACGTCAGCACAACAACATCGGTGGCAACTTGGCTGTACACAACAGATGCGCGTTCGACTGTTCAGTTGCGTGCAGGAACTGTTAATTAGTGAGCGTGAGGGGATGGTGTGTCAACGTTGTCACAAACCACAAAGGAGCAACGAACTGTTCATCTCTACATCAGGTATTCAAGGCATTTTCCAGAATGGTTTGAATAAGACAAGGGAGAGTGCAAAGTTTGTCCCACAGACCTTGACTCCTGAACAAAAACAACGAGCGGATGCCTGCCTCTATTGACAAACGCGAAACAACAGTTGTTCTCTGGAAGACGGTGTTATCAATACGAATCTACCACAAAAACATTATGTGACCAGTTCACATGAAGGATCACTGCTTTGACAACATAACATTAATGCCAATGTGACCCGCGAAATGAACATCATCCCAAAGAACTCCGACGTTTCACACGGTTCCCTACACAAGTGGGAAAAGACTGTCTTAACATCTGAAGTATTAAAATCGCAATCTTAATATCTCTCATTTTTTACTAATAGAATCTCGAAACCTTTTGTACTTTCATATTCTTATGTTAGTAATCCGAATATGAGTGGCACCTTTTTGGTACACCGATCTGAAATTATCCTCTACCATGAAATTCTGTGTGTCCACCGAATGATTCAAATACAATATTTTATTCATATAACAATAATGTTAGGATGACGTTAAAAATGTAGCTGTGGATTTGTGTGTGAAGCTAAAAAACTCAAATTGGATAGCAACAAAAATAACCTGCAAGAAATGCCGTATTAATGCTCAAGATGGAGGAACAGGAAATTAACTTGAAAACTTTTATTTAAATTTGATGCCATCTATTATTACTTACATCTGTCCATAAATAATGCAACAGATTTTCGCCGTCGATTTTGGTTCAGAAATTTATAATTTTGTTTGCGACCTCCCTAAATACCCCGCGACAACTCTCATTTCCCTTTAGATGGCAGCGCTGAAGCAAGTCTTCAAAATAGTGTCTGCAACTGAGGTCCATTAATACAAAGGGCACTTATTGACTTTCTTTTTGTGGAAAACCACACCATCGCAAATATTCACTGGGCTGTACAGAACGCCTACAGGCGGCGGGTATGTAAGTAGCAAAACGTCCGACATCAACGAAACAAGGCGAAGGAAATTTGTTACGCTGCTGTAGCGCCTTCAATTATGTAACGTGCGGACACTTCTTCCAGCGATCGACGAATAACAATCAACAATTAAACTTGACATCTGAGTTGGTAGTGCTGTCATGTCCACCAGTCGGCGTATTTCCAGGGTTGTCCCGCTGGGTTCCTCGAAACCTAACTGATGAGCATGAAGCGGAAAGAAGGAACATTTGTGTCTAACCTGCCTGCTCTTTATTGTGGATAATGGTGACGATTTCTCGTCGAACACTGTAAAGCAGATTCACCACTTCGAGCCTGAAACAAGACAGCAATCCATGGAGTGGCACAACAGTCTTCTTCAAATACGTAGTTAAAGAAGCAGCCTCAGCTGGCTAGTCTTCTGAGATTGGGAGGTTACTCTGCTTCACGTCCTACACCGTGGTCCAACTATCAACTCCGAAGCCTATTGAGAGACTCGTTGGAAATTGAAGAAATGACTACAGTGGGTTCGCAGCCGTAAAAACGAGCGCGTTTCGCAATAACGCCAAGGCCACAACCAATTCTATCATCCAGAAGCGATCACGAAATTTCGGTGGACTGTTCCTCATCCGCCCTACAGCCTCGATCTCGCGCCGCCTGACTTCCATTTCTTTGGCCCACTGAGGGACATACTCCTTGGGAAGCATTACAGCAATGACGGGGTACGTTACTGACGCTTCAAAAATTGGCTGAGACGCAGATAAGTTATCCCACACGCAACGTGAGACCATGAAATCGAAAGGCAATTAAGTTGAAAAACAGGGACTCAGGGATTTACAGTCAAAAAATTGCAGAACAATTGTTTCCATTTAATTCAGGAATACACAACCGTCTTGCATGGAGGAAAGTGTTGCATTACTTGTTGAACGATCCTCCATCTAATTTAAAAGGCTAATTTTTATTATTATTATTTTTTTTTCAAATGAGAAACTTGTTGCCTTTAGTGGTTACTTCGGTTTTGCATCCTTAATAACGAAGACATCATAAATTTTTTTTAAAAATTACCGTAAACATGTCAAAAAATTGCCATGTTAACAACAGTCTTTCGCGGGCACTTATTGACTTCCCATAGAACAGTAATCGACTTTACAGCGTGCGATTGAAACAAGGCGGTGTTACTCTACACTGTTTGTCAAATACTTGTGTAGCCATACCAAATGGCATTTCCCTCCGGTTTCGGCAATGTTAAATCTGAGGCTTAGCAGAAACGCAGACCATCACTGCTAGACACGCGTGAAAATTTGGTGATCAGTGAAAGATCAATAAAACGCTCCCCGGATAGAGTGAATGTACCCTCTTGCCGCCGCCCCTCTCCTCCCCTCTCCCTGTAGACACACATGGAAGGGTCGTTCTAGATCGCATATACAAATTACCTGCCAGATAACATCTGTGGCTGCCCGCAGGTGAAGCTGTATACCATACAGAGTTATACTGTTAGGAAAGTGTTATGAAGTACGCGGAAAGACTTAACACGATGAAGTGCTTACTAGCGGTTGACAAACATTAATGAATAGCGTAACATGTGTAAAACTCGAGAAGGGCCCATGTTCTATGCTCGAACTGCAGTCGACTTGACTCCCTTATTAACCTATAATATACTGTAGATACCTAGAACAAAAATTTGTTCAGGAAAGTAAAATTGTGGACTTCACAAAACGCAGAAACACCATGTAGCGTGAACACAATAGCGACGAATCACAACTAGAATCGATGTTAAGCAAGCAGATGGCCGATTCAGTGCAATCATAGGATACTAGGAAAAAGCAATCGTTTTACAAGAGAGAGTACTTACAAGAATACGACCAGACCTGTAATATTAAGTATATGTGACCCGTAGCAAATGATACTAGCAGGCGATATCGAATGTACACAAATCTTGGCAGCACAAATAGCGAAATGTTCGTTTGACCCTTGGCAAAGCGTCACGAAAATATTGCAAATCTGATGACAACGGAGACTTGAAGACAGACGCCAATTATCCCGCGAAAGCCTGCTTGCAATGCTTGAAGAAACAGTTTTAGGGAGAGAATCTAGAGACATACTACAGACTCCTAGTGATCGCACACTTGGCCCCTGCGAAGACAAGGTCAGTCTAGTTACAGCGAGCACTGAGGCGTGCACATATTTATTCGTCCCGCGCTCCATATGCGAATGGAAAGGGAAGAATCTCTAATGCGTGGTACAATGAGAAGTATATTTCGCCATCCACTTGACAGAAGTTCGAAGGATATGGGTGTAGATATGATTTGACAACACTACCAGTAATCAGTCATCGGAATCTGTAACGGCCGTGAAAACCTGCATGTATATCTGCAATAAGATTTAAGATGGGATGACCAACGTAAATCTAGATGTGATGGACGAAAGGCAGATCACTACCTTTAGACTAATTTTGAATTTTGTTCGTCTCTATAAACCTAGAAGCTGTAGACCGAACCCACCTAAGTGCACAATTACTGTATAATCGTAGTACTGCAGCTAATTTAAGCCTGTTTGAACCAACGCAGAGAACATTGAACCAGTTGCAAGACGTCTTACTATGAGACGTACAAAAAAGAGCAAAGAATTATCACAAAATAATCTATATGCTGGCGCAGCACCGCAAGAAATGGGCGAGGAATCTAGGTTATCTTCTGGCCAATTGAAAAATACAAGAAACCTCTTCGGAAGCGTGAAAGATTACACCCTTGACGAAGCGGCGCAGTCACGCATTGGACAGACACAACGCTGATTCTCTATACGTTGTACTGAACATGTTCGCAACGTAGAACTTTGCCTTCTAGGAAGATTAGCACTGGCTGAACACATCTTAAAGGAGCACACTTTCGATTTCGAGAGGGCGTCTATCTTACCAGCGAATGGTTTCTGAGAAGGTATTATTAAAGAGGCAATCGAAATACGAGCTACACCAAATTTCGTTAACGGAGCTAGAGAGAGGCTCTGGTCTCGGCGCTGCTTCGCAACATTCATTGGAAGAGCGACGACATTCTGCAGTGCTTGGACGGCGACTGGCGCTTACCACGTAAACCGTGTGCGCCGCCGCCATAACTACATAAGTAGGCACACTGCGAGACTGTAGCACTTCGCCAGAAGATGCATGGAGAGAAAATGCCCTCTGAAACGTCGCAGACATACTGCAGCAGATTGACGCGCCAAGAAACCCGACAATATTTAATTGCAGGTAATATTTTGTAGATCTTGACATCGCGAAATGCTCAGAGAACATAAAATAGCACTCAACGCCTGCAAGAAGCTGAAGCAAAGCTGTTGTCTTAATATGAAAGATATTCCTGGAACAAAAGTCTCCATTGTTATTTGATATTTAATCTTCGTTCCACGCCTTTTCTACAGACGAACCTGTGATGTCACCGCAGCCCGTCTCGTGTCCAGCTTCCGACGAAAGTGATTTTAGCTTACTAGCTTAACATTATACAAATTTCTTAGGCTGAAATACCGGACTGGTCCTGTGTCTTCAGGTAGCTAACAAATGCCTACTGTGCCTTTCACGAAATTTTCTGCCGCTAAACAACGGAGAGCAGTTAATTGTCATATAACACGTGCAAACCGTTTTTGCCTGGTGTAAGACAGCACATCGCACTACAAACCTTCACACCTGTGCGCAAAACAACAAACCCAGCGTCTCCTTGGAGCACTCCGTGTCCTCTGCGGCTCCAGCGGCAGATGCGAGGGTCGTAGGAGTGTAAGGGAGGTGGAAGGGGGGAGGAGAGGGGTGGGGCAGCGAGCAGCAGCTCTCACGTAGGCCAACCTGCACTCCACCCACGTTAGCAGCACTGCTACGCTAAGGAGCAGATTTTCACTACTAAAAATCTACGTTGTCACTGCAGCCAATGGGCCTTCATTTCCACAAACAAGGCACAACAACAAGAAGTGATAGCGCCCACTTTCGAACGCCTGTGGTTGTACTTGAAGACACCTCGCCGCTGTGGCCGAATTAAGAGATTTTTCGCACACAGCATACATATCATTTCCATGGGTAGTCACCTAGCACGAGCAACGAGGAGTTGTTCACCCGCTGCGACGACGAGGCAGGACAAACAAAAGCCGGCCACAGACAGATGACTCTCGAAAAACATGACACACTCTTGCTATTTACGTTCGTGTAGCGACCTGGTATATCTATTTCATTCGCTGAAATTTACTCATTTTGTATTTTCTGCATTGAAGCATAGTTACATGTAATTATTATATGTCCACGGTTTTCTAGCTAGTAATTTCCATAGATATCCTTAATTCAATTGTCACGACGTAACACCATTACTTCAACAAAAGGTGACTTCTGAGCAGCTCATAGCAATATGCCAACGCTACTTTAGTAAATATATAAATCTACACAATGAAAGGCACCAATTAGGTTTATTATTCAAATCAGTAATGACACTGCTGCAGTATTTATAAATAAAAGCATGGATTATGGTGAACGAAATTCAGTTCTGAACAATGGACGGGAGGAACAAATCATGTACGCGCAATTCTATTACACACTCGAGATTCCGAATTTGCAGTCAAGTTTGTCGGTGCTAAGTTTAAATGCATTATGAAATGATTTTCATGAACAGTATTCTCTATTCAGTTTTGGCCGCATATAAATGCAGCCGTTCTACCTCAAACGCTGGCAGCTATTGTAATACAGCGAGGACCGATAGTGGCATATAGTTGAACTTTCAATGTTAGATTAAATTGGAAGTTACTATTAACATGTGTTTTTGGGAGCACGACGTTTGATGGTTATGCCAGTACGTCAATGGGCGACACACTTACTTTTGGTGGTCAAGCTGCTGCGAGGTAAATCCACTTTGGGGTACATCTGATGGTAATATCGCTACGAGTGCAAATTGTATGCTTGGATGGATCACCATCGCGGATGAAAATAATCGAAGATGTAATTGTGAATATAAATAAATAGAATTCTGGTCATACTGTTGCACTGAAATTGTGATATGATGGTCTCATGGGGACACTAGCATTACTGTACGTCGCAACCATTTACAGAATGTGGAGCCAACGTGTCACCACCACATGATTCATTTGTTCTCAGCGCGTTTGCCTCATCTCTAGATGCAGTAACATAACAAATGCAAACCATTTACTGATTTCGCAGATCAGAAGAAGAGTCATAATTTTTTTTCCAGGATGGGGAGTAAAACGGTACCGAAAAGTATCAATAGAAACATTGTCAATTACAACGAAATTGGGTTAACATCATTCCATGGTGTACTGCGCCCTTAATGTAGAAACATCGTTAAGTGTCAAATGAGACACCACTGCGGCTCCAAAGAGTTCTCTGGATGGTATTAAGAAGACTGTCACTGTCACGTGGCGCTGTAGTTGTTACGGACTCTTGTCAGTTACAGCTGGGTTCTGTTTGTACAAGTTGAGCAAACAGCATCCCACATGAAACTGGTCCATCTTGTTACTGCTGTCTATTCGTGACCACCAACGCTGCCAAAGATGTGCGTGAGAACGCAAGCGCCACTGTTGTGGGACAGGGAGCTAGCGGAAGAAGGCACGCAACGGTAAAGCCACCGTGTACAATGCCTGGGCTGCTGGAGTTGCGGCAGGACAATGGCATGTAGAAGCGTGAGAGGCGGCATCCGATGGCACACCAAGGAAGGGGTCGCTTTCCCAGCGCACAGCACCAACATCACTCGGTCAAGGCGCGCGGCTGACTTATTCACTCACTCGCAGACATGCAAGCACTCGTAAACCACTTGCACGCCACAACAAAACGCTTAGCACGAAAAATATTACCACGAAATACGTTTTACACTCTCTAGAACGCAGGAGCATTTGACCTTCCAAGTACTAACGTACTATATCACGCCTGAGAAACCTACAAAAGATGCTCACTTACAGCAATGAATGTTCGTGTTGTGTTTAATCTTACATTAGCTCTTCAAATCTAGTAATGGGCATAACTAACTTTAAACATTTTCACCAGTTTGCGCGTCCAGCACTGTATGTGTAATATGCATTAAGTAATGGCATGTACATTCATTCCGCCCATTGTTCGCAATGCGCAGCAATTAAAGGTGTATCTCAGACGTCCCAACTACAAAAGAAACTGATGATTCCTTAAAGCGAGTATCGTGGCTACAAGTTTCATTTTTCTTTTTCGCATCCAGAAAGTGGAGTGTACATAGCCTTACGTCCTTGATGCAAATTAAAATTAGCTGATTATACTCTTAACCCTAAGCAGACGAAGTGAAACTGTCAACAATGTTACATGGGGGAGCGCAATTCAAGTTTCTTCTCGTTATACTGGCACTAGTTTGCAGTCAATTGGCCAACGGCAACAAAGAGACAGAAGGCAACATTTTTCCTCTTACTCCCTGGAACGAAGACCTGCGGACTGAGGTGCAGTTCTACCGGAGAATGGCTGCTGGCAGTGATAGCTCTTTGCGTGGGCGCCTTATCTCACACAGGTATTTTGCTGAGTGTTTACGACAAGCAAATAAACATTTCTAGAACTTTAAGGCCGCAAAAGATCTCTTATCGCGTCACAAGAGTCCACAGTTTCAATAACTGCTTTGAAACAACTGCGAAACTAAGCTTGTTGAACGCTTCAATAGCAACGCACAAGATAGCCGTTATCTAAGTATTTATTTTGGGACAGAAAGCACTTTAAGGATTTAGGTACAAACTGTAGTTCAAAGAATTCGAATAAAAGAAACGCTCCACACAGTTGCGTTGCCTTAATATAACTATTTTAATAGCATCATGGCACAACGTTTGTTTTCGTAGACGTAAAAAGTAATGTGTACGTAAAAAGGTAATCTTCACACAGCCCATAAGTTTTTCTACACAGCAATTTGCTTTATATTTAAATAGAAATAAGAAGCTTTTCATTAATTCACATGCTCGAAGAATTACATCGACACTGAATACAACCACGTACGCATGTGCCGATTATTCGGTTTGCGAATTATCGGTGCATAGTTCTGTAATTTCTGAAATTAAAAAAAAAAATGGAGCTAGAAGTACTCCGTTATATTAAAAACGAATATTTTGGTTTACAACACAGTAGTATGTATTGATAACTTTAATCGTAGGATGAAGATGCGGGGCCACAATTGCACCGTCTGACAACCCCGAAATATTTTCCTTTGTCTCTACATTTCATCTTGGCCTAAATGCGGGGATTCCATCCTGGCAACGTGTTCGCGATTCGGACATCCTCAGTTTCTGGAAACCTCTGAACATGTTCGACGTAATCCACGGCACTTGTAAAGCTTCGAACAACGTAAAACATAACAAAAGCTCCCTCGCGGAAAAGAAATTTAATGCCTTCCGCAAAAAGTAGTGTTACTCGTTTGCCCTATCTTACGAAACAAATATTGGACTGTGAAGAGACAGATGAAAACATCCGACAGTGGTTAGTGACGTTTACGAACCGGGACCTGAGCAGCTAAGTGATGTGGATATGGTGGACGAAGTGTGTTCGGTAGAGGCAAAATTAGGTTGACTTTACCGATGTCTTGGTCTCCGGAAAATGAGAACCGTCGTCAGGAAAATAGGGGAAAAATGGACGATTGTTTTTGGAAGTGAACTGACGATTATTTTTGGACGTGAACTAAAAGAAAATGTGTTTTAAGTGTAATTTCATAAATAAGTTGTCAGTTTCCGGCGAATAACGCCTAACAAATGCAGTGGACTTTCAAATGTCACTTTTAGCAAAGTTTGATAGAAATTTCCGATAGAAATGTGTATTTTGTACTATTTGCGTTTTTCGATTATCCGTCTATTCTTGGGTCCGTCCTCAGTACCGCGGACAATCGGGAGTTGCGTGTTTCATAAAACAGAGCAGAATGTAATTACTTAGGGCAATTATCTACGTATGAAGTTATAAAGTATCAGTACAAAAATGTTTAGCTGAACGCGAGATTCAGAATTTAACGGATTAGCGAATTCTCGTAACGCCTGAAGTATTAAAGATTTATGCTACGTGACACAGATGTGCAAAAACCACTTGCTTCCACAAACCGTCACACACCATGTTTTGCAATCACTTAAGCTACATGAAGTATGATCTATGCTTGTTACGACCTGGCAGATGCTACATAATATGATCTCGTATTCGCGTTACTGTAGTATTAATGAATGTGAAAGAACTGTATCCCGAAGTTTCAATGAATCCATTACTTGCAGACAGCTGCGACGGAGGCCGAAGATCATTCGCTTGAAAACAAGTATTGTGCAGGTACCGGTATGCCTACCTAGATCGAAGGACTTACGCAAGGTCGACAAGAAAACAAACACAGAAAAACCCGACGACGGAGAGGACTCAAGATTACTATTCAAGCTTTGGTGGGCCGTAACCACCTTACATTTTATGTTCGCTAAATTTATGTCATGGTACACAGGCCCGATTTTTCACTTTGATATTTATACGTTCTGGTCCTTCCGGGTAACTGACGGGGGAAATTTTAAGGCTTCTGTCAAATGGCTGTAACAGATCTCCAAACTTTTGGCTTAACGACGTTGTCAAAATATGAACGTTAAGGCTTCTGTCTCAGCGCCATTTAATATTTAATAACAGTAGCAATTTTCTGACAACCACATTACAGTATTTTCTATATTTTATGGCTTTATACAAAAATGTTGCAGAGGGAACTACTATGACAGGTGCCATTGTGTGTACACTTGGTAACAGCCATAATTTCGGAAGTTCATTAGAATTTATTACGCTGAGTACTAAGTAGGAAACCGGAAACGCTAGGAAACCAGAAACGCTAACTCTTTTGCCGAATTAAAATGCTGCCGAAATGTGTGAAAACTCTGTCACTGTATGCACTTGCAGTTCTGGTAGTCCAACTGTCAATGAACCGGTCTGAGAAAATACTCTCAGACGCCTCGCCAGATGGACGCATTGTTTCTGTAAAATGTTCTTAAACATTCTCATACTGTACGCACTCGGAAAATACTTTTTGTCGTCTCGGTAATTCGGCTGGGCAGTTCGCTGCTTTCCCAAACACCCAGTCTGTCGTGATTTTCAAGATGCGAAAAACTATGCAGCGCAGCCAAACCACTGACTGCCGTATGATCACGCACTCCTCTAATAAACCGTTAATAATGATGTACTTACACCAAATAAGAAACAAAATAGATTCTTCCGAAAGAGTCACTCTTATGAGGCTCTCATTAAGTTATTGTTCCCAATAAGCATCACTCATACTACTACTCCATGATACCTGCACGATGAAAACAATGAAACTGTAACCTAAAATACTGGATGCCTCGATAACAGCGTTAAAACTGAGTAGTGGCTATAAATGTACATAAAATTAAGACTCAGCAACTAACGTTGTACAGAATTTCAACACAGTAGCAGCAATTCCGCAGTTGTATCTGGCGACCTCAAACGATCACTGTTTCACTACGAAAAACCTGAATCTACAAAAACGGTACATTGGAATTTTAGTACTACATATGGCACAAATCTTTCAAGCAATCCAGTTATTTCCGAGGGTTTTACTAAGGCCGTCTGTTCAGTATGCCCCAATTTAGTTAACAGACCGAGTTCCAATATCAAATCGCCGCAGGATGTGTGTTTCCATATTCTGAAATCATTTTAATAAATCGATTAAGATGATCAATAATTCATTTACATATTTCCAACAAAATTAACTGCCATGTATCTTAATGCAATCCCAGATTTTCTGAGCGAAAGATTTCCTCGTCACTTGCTATATCGATCCGGGCGTATTATACTGATGGGACAAAAGTCATCTCCTACCTCCTAATATCGTGTTGGACCTCCTTTTGCGTGGCGCTGGCGCAATGCAGCAACTCAACGTGACATGGACTCACCAAGTAGTTGCATGTCCCCTATATGAATACTTTGCCATGCTGCCTCTATAGCCGTCCACAATTGTTGAAGTATTGCCGCTGCACGATTTTGTGCACAAACTGACCTCTCGATTATGCCCCATAAATTTTCGATGGATTCATATCGGAATATCTGGGTCGCCAAATCATCCGCTCGAATTGTCCACAATATTCTTTACACCAATCGCGAATTGTGGCCCAGTGGCACGGCGCACTGTCGTCCACAAAAATTCCATCGTTGTTTGGGAACATAAGGTCTACGAATGGCTGCAAAAAGTCGTGCCTAATTGACAACTTGGGTCTGAGGTTACGTGGAAGGACTTATACTTTTAAAAATATCGAGAATCTGATACAGCGATATTTAAAAAATATAGGTAGTATCGACGTACAAGCCTATAAAAATATCGGCGGCACATTGTAAATATACTGCAGGTTTTAGAGTTGTATATCCAAATACTGATTTATTATTAGATATTCTGTACATCAACAAGCTAGCAGCCTGCCTATCCCCCTCAGAGCAAGAATTGAACGGAAAACGATGCGCGTTCACTTTTGGCGATAACCACTTTGCACAACCTGGTAACTACTGATTGTAAGTGGCACAATTAAAGATGCCCGATGAATCCGTCGTTCGGTTTCGTTACGTTTGGGACGTGTCCGGAACACTTCATGTAGAAGTCCCAGTTTTCATTCCTGCCAACGCCAGCGATCTAGCAGTTCCAGTTTCAAAATTGTATGGTGACGTTAAGCGTTGCTATTTCCGTTGGTAACGACAAGCGCTGATTACGCCAGCATTTTCCCTCAAACATCTCCACCCGCCGGAAAGACCTAATCTTATCATTTACATTTTTGTTCATTTTCAGCAACTATTTCTGAAGACTGCCAATCTGAAGAAACAGCACACTAGCTGCATTAAAAATTGTTATTTAAGGCAACTGGTGAATTATTTCCTCAAATTCGAAATCTTGCCATTCCATTCATCTCCCCCGCACGCCCACCCCCAAATGCAACAGGACTTCTTTGTGCCGCCTACACTTGCTTCGCACACTCAAAGAGAGACTGGAAGTGATGAAAGCTAAAAAAGTAGTATGACTCTTTCACACGTGAAAGTAAGGTTATGTTGTTCTACAATTTCAAAAGAACTACTTGAATATTTACCGAAAATTGCAAAAAAATATACAAAAAAAATACTGGCATTCGATTTTGCCATTCTGATACCGATATTCTCCAGAAAAGTATAGATTCGATAATTTATCAACCTACTTCGTGGTCTACGCCTTAGCGTTAGATACCGAGATTTTAAAAATTATCGACATATCGATATTTTAACAACAGTACTACTTTGTGAAATCTGCGCTCCAGCATTAAATGTCGATATTCTCCGGAAAAGTACCGAATTACCGATATTTTATCAACATCCCTACTTCGTGGGGTCTGCGCCACACTAACTTAAATCGGGACTCATCTGACCACGATACGGTTTTCCAGTCTTCTAGCGTCCAACAGAAATAGTGACGAGCCCAGAAGAGGTGCTGCAGGTGATGTGCTGTTAGCAAAGGCACTTTTATCAGTTGTCTGCTGCCCTAGCTCATGAACGCAAAATTTCGTCGCACAGTCCCGAGGGTGACGACGTGCGCCTCCACACTGATTTCCGCGGTTATTTCACGCAGTGTTGCTCGTCTGTTGTACTGAAAACTCACTGAAAACTCTCTGCAAACCGTGCTGCTCTAGGTCGTTGTGTGAAGGTTGCCGGCCACTGCGTCGTCCATGGAGAGAGGCAATGCCTGAAATCTGGTATTCTCGGCACACTCTTAACACTTGTGAACCCCGCAATATTTAACTCCTCAACCATTTCCGAAATAGAATGTCTAATGCGTCTAGCTCCAACTACCATTCAGCGTTCGAAGTCTTATTACCCGCAATGCGGACGTAATCACGTCGGAAACGTTTTCACGTAAGTCACAAATAACAGCTTCGCCAATGTACTGCCCTTCATATCTTATGTACGCTATGCTACCACCATCCGTGTATGTGCATATCACTATGTCAAGGCTTGTCATCTCAGTGTAGACGGCTACCTAATTCTTCCAACTTCGCATCTACGTCCACGTATGCACTCCGCAAGCTACCTTAAGGTGTACAGCGGAGGGTACTTCTGGTACTACCATCTCTCCCTAGCCGCTCTTCCCCCTTTCATTCACGAACGTGCCATGTGAAGTTCCGTATGAGATTAGTTTCTCAGATTTTCTCGTCGTAGTCACTTGGTGACATATGTGGCAGTAATACTTTGACGGAATGCTCTTGGACCAAACGTTCTCTAAATTTCAACAGCTAAGCTGTTCGTGGTGTACAAGACATACAGCCTAGCAGTATCTGAGTATAGATCGAACGGGGTTTTAGTAAGCTACCTCATTCGCGGATGAATCGCATTCCCTCAATCTGTGTTCATGACAGCTACTGTTTCCAATGATTTGTTGCCAACAGTGTAATCGAAACGTAGTGCATCTCTGCGTCTATTTATGAGCAATACGTTCCACTCTTCACGTTCTCCGTCAACTACGCTACCCTGTCCTACTGTCGATCTTTACATATTTCGGTAGACTTATAGCGCTGCAACCTACCTACAGATAGCAACATCGTTCGTCAGTAGCCCTACAGACCCTCTAACGTTTTCAACTAGGTCAATGATATAGGTTGGAAAATATGACGGCCGTATCATACTCTTGGCATATTTCCGAAACTACCATTACACACGTAGATTTTGTTCCGTTAAGAACGGTATGTTGAGTTTTATCTGGAAGTAAGTTCTGAATTCATAACAAATGCGGTCCAATACCCGGTTACGTCCGTAACCTCTTCAGTTTTCTTCTGTTCGAGGTTTCGTATACTATACCTGCAGATTTTATTTTTCTTCTCTGGGGCGTACGCAGCTAAATTTTTTCTTGCATGTGGTATAATGTACCACAGACAACACGCTTGGGACAGCTCACTCTTCCGTTCCGCCGAACACCATAAGATGTCAGCAGCGGTCGGAAAGTTTGGATTTTGCAACTGCACAGCATGTCTAGGCGAAATACATGTGAAGGCACGTCTCTTTTTAATTACATGTGTTTGCATGTTTTAGTATTGTATTAAAACTGTGCAGACATCCCTCAGTTAATAGTGAACTGTAAATTAACGTTATCCCCAAGCAAAACAATTTGCGCCTGGGCGCGGCTGTTATTAAAGAGCTGCGCGGAGGGCCCGACGAGAATAGCAGGCGACAGAGGTGGCACCGAACGCGGCGGGGCTTCCCTTCCCTCCCCCTGCTGGCCAGACAGGATCAATAGCAGCCGCCGACGCCGCCTCCAAGCCTCCACAGCCGCCGCCCTGTCCACCGCTAGTCCCGCCGCCTCAAATCACATGCCGTCTTTCGCCGCTGAAGAGCCACCTCTTAAGGTTCCTTGAGACCAGCACAAATGGCAAACGATTAAAACGCAAACATAAATAACGTAATCCAGGCCTACATATTTAAAAAAAAAAAAAACCAAACCGTTTCGTTTGAACACGCAATCTGCTACCGCTCACTAAAATTATTCACTACCTAAAAGCGCGTAGGCGTTTTTCCCCAGAGCAATTTAATGTGGACGACCACATAAGGCCAGTCGTGAGCAAGGCATATAAGAAACTCATTTATTGGAAGAACCCTAAGTGCAATTTGCTGTACAAAGGAGGTCGTTTACAACCCATGTTCAGACATTTATTTATTTAAACTGATTACAGCCATCAGGTCCTCTCTTACATCGGACCAGGATTTCACACATATGGTATTTTTTTACGTCAGTTACCTAAGAAATAAGTTTTAATATGACAGTATTAAAATTATCTGAGTATTTATAATGGCAACGTGGAAAAATAGCAAAGGTAATACTGGTAATACTGCTGCTACTGCCACTACTGGCAGATATAAGAACACTTCATATGTGTACAAAATAGATGTTTTCTAATATAGCGAGTTCTGGAGAGGGAAAATTTAAGGAGACTGCACCAGCTAAGAATACCTGTAAATGAGAAAGATCTGTTTGGAAAGACGGATGACAAGGTAGTCGTAGCTGGTTTAGTAGACACGTCATTGGCTCTCTACTGAAGCTCGGTATGTTATACAGTTCTCTTAATAGAATGCGCAGTCGAGTTCCTGCTACCGAGAAAGACCGTGAAAGTGGCTAAAAGTGGGACAACGAATTTTGGTCGAAACGGGTGTTTTTGCCATGTTCTTCAGACAAGGGCGTTATGATCCAGGAGATATATGGGGGTAGTATAGGCTGATAAAATAGTAGAGAAGACAAAGGGTATGGGAATCTCTGCACATAGCCAGCTGTCCACGAGATGGTGAAATCCAAGAGATGGTGAAATGTGATCAAAGAGTCGAAGATCACGGATGTAACGAACACAGGCATTCACAACCAGTTCCAGGCGCCTTGAGCTTTCCTAAGAAATGTCTTGCAGGATAACATCGCTGTTATCAATAACTGGATGTTGAAGTGTTTGCACAAGTTTCTTTTTCAGGTCGAGAGGGAAGAGCTTTTTAAATTTTGTAAGGAATGGAAAGATGCTGATGCCTTCTTGCACACTGCAGTTACTTGCTCACAATCAGTTCAACATATATTTTCATCTATTATTTCTCCTAGACACACTGTTCAATGGTAAGTTGAAATTTGTCCCATTTTGGATTGAAGATGGTTGGGATTCCCGATGTTTCGGGCTAATGAGCCTAGAATGATTAACCAGTACCTCTTGGGTTTCGTACGGGTTGAGCTTTAACGCTGTATCCTGCGCCCTCTTCGTCGCCCTGGGACTGTCAAAGTTGGGATAACGTAAATGCGAAAAAAGATTCAAGGAAGAGATGAACAATTCGTTACATGTTTGTTTAATCGGCGTGCGGGCGTCACGAGAAATGTTCAACGAATTGCAGCGGAAAGTCTGAGAAACCGCGTTCCAAATGATGAGAATAATAATGTTATAATGCGTTGCAGTTGCTTGTACCGCAATTGCATTGTGTGTTTTTGGAAGAGAACTCGCGGAAAAAAGGGAAACATACAGGGTGCATCAAAAAGAATCATTCTTAAATTAACAAATATATACAATAAATTTTGTTTTTTGATGAACGGTAAACTCAAAAAGTTTTTTCATACTTCTCATACGTATTTAATATACCCCACCCTACAGTTGCACGGCATATATCAATGTGGTATTCAAATTGTTCCCACACTGCAGCGAGCATGTCTCAGTTCATTCATTGGTGTTGGTAACGGAGGCACATAAAGAGTCGTTTATAAATCCCCACAAGAAATAATCATATAGAGTCAGGTCCGGTGATCTTGGAGGCCAGTAATGTAAGGCAGATAATTTAGTCCAGTGCGACCGATTCCGTAATCCTTTGTTTTAAGAATTCCCGCACTTCCAGATGCCAGTGTTGCGGTGCCCCATCCTGTTGCTAAATGAATTCGTTCCAATCACTCTCCAACTGTGGGGAAAGAAAGCTCTCAAGCATATCGAGATATATGCTTCCTGTAACAGTATTCTCGGAAAAGAAAATGGAGAACACACCTTTTCCCGTCAAACAGCACAAAACACATTAAATTTTGGAGAGTCCGCCTCATTATGTACAACTTCAAGTGGTTGTTCGTACCCCATATTCTCACATTATGACGGTCAACCTTTCCATTTAAATGGAATGTTGCCTTGACACTAAACACTAAACATGGAAGGAAACTGTCATCTTCCATCTTGCCAAGAACGAAATTACAGAACTCCACGTGTCGTCGTTTGTCACCTTTGCGAAAGGCTTGCAGTTGCTGAATTTTGTACGATATCGTGTACATGTCGACGCAACACACGACAGATGGACATCGGCAGCATGTTGGGCTCTCGAGCTGCACAGGCAACTGATTTCTGCAGACTCCTTGTGTGAAACTATGGCGGACGCGTTCGAAGTTCGTGTCATGAGACTCGGTGGCGGTCCGGCGCTTTGCCTCTACACGAACACGCGTATGGAGCATCCACACCATACCCAGAGTACGAAACTCAAGCTGAACTGTTATTACTGCCTCGCAGTGCGCGAAACGTAGAACACAAAACGCTTTCTGTTGTCCTGACACCATTTTTACTAGAACTGAAGTGAGCACACACTGCTGCTATCTAGCGAGAACCATGTGAAACTCGAGAGTTTGCTCTTTCCAACAGTATGTTGCTCTCGCACTATCTCTAACAACATAATAGTTATGATTTTTTTTTAAATCCGGTGATTCTTTTTGATACACCCTATACTTGGGTGAAGTCGTGGGTTTTACGTCGAGATGATAAAAGTATCCAGCAAAATTTGTTACAAGAGCTGCAACGGAGGCCACCAAATCTTATATAAATTACGAATGGAGGAGAGTTCATTTCAGTATTTGCTCAGTAAAATAAAGTGACTACACATACTACAAAGCACAGTAGTCACTTGAGAAATGCTATATGTTAAGAAGACAGGCTCACCGTAACACTGCGTTTTCTCGCTACAGGAGATAGCTACTCTAGCTTACAATATGGCGCTAATACAACTGTGCACATTAACGAAAGGAACATACTAACTAAACTTTTTGCTGCCTTGTTTACAAACAGACCACAGATGTCAAATAGCTGTAGCGATGTCAGCGGTCCGTGTAGTTACATTCCACATTGCAGTGACAGAATGAGAGCGACTGTTAGGATCAAATCTACGGCGAGGCCCTAGATTTGATCATATTTCTTTGACGAAAGGCGAGCTTTGACAACGTTCCTTATCCTATTACACCACCAAATACGTCTGACAAATATTTGAAGTAACAACATATGACAGTGTAATACTGGCCTTAGCACTGATTACAGAAATCAGGGGCTTATGACAAGTTGCTTGACCGTTGTACCACATTATTTTGAACACTACATGGACAGTCATCATCCTAGGTGGACTGTTGATACCACTTTGGAATTCACAAGTTATTTCTCCGTTGATATAGTGAGACTTTTGTAACCAAGTTCCGCAATGCTCGACTGTCCTGTCCGTGAGTACATTAGATCTGTCTCGATTTACCTGTGGTTGTTCTTCGCGTTTCCACTTCAGTCCCACCAACTGTCGACTGACAGCTTTGGAAGAATCGAAACGCCCCTGATGGACATGGTACCTAGCTGGCATTCAATATTAAGTTGGATTTCGAAGCCACTGAGCTCTCCTGACCGACCCATTCTGCTGTTACTACAGTTCGATTCAACAACCATTGCGGTCCGCGCACGTCGAGGCATGCACGGGGATTCATTGTTGCCTGTTCCAAGCGACAGTTGCAGTACGTCACGAATACGCATGATTTGCGCTTTAACAAGACATGTATTCTATAAATTATGTCTCTCGCGTGCTTGTGTAGAATTTGTCGCTGACCACCATCAGCGATGACAGCTCGCAACAAATAGATTAAAAATTCACTAAATTACTCGTTGTGATCAAGTTTGACGCTGGCACTGGCTACTACATTCACAGCGCTCATAACATTACTGAACCCCAACCGATTGTCGGGGAATGCGTGACGTAGGTGCGCAGAACAAGCCTAAGCTCGACCGCCATCTTCGTGGCTCCAACCATAGTTCTCTATTGACGACACAGTACTCCCCGCCTTCTTTTATACTGGCACCTGCCTCTAGTTTCAGCTAGTGGTCAAACTCGCATCAATAGGCGTGTCTGGATACTTTCGACCAGTATCTCGCGTCAAGACCACGAACCTAAAATTAGAGAAATTCTATTTTATACAAAAGAGTCCCGACAATATGTTTTTCGCGCTTAGCTTACGCGAATAGAATATGGAGGGAGGGGTAACATACGATACTGGCACATAACATAGACCCCCACCCCCACAAATACACCGTACGGCGGCTTTCGCAATATAGATGCGCATTTGGGAGAGGCCTAGTAGCGCAACTTAGTGTCCAGAACACTGCGTTAAAGTAGATTTGTGTGCTGTGCCCAGCAAAAATAATGAGGTTGTAGAGTGGAGTTATTGTAATGGCGCACAAAAATCAAGTCGGTTGTAAAGCGCGAAAAGTCCCGGCGAGGACGTACGCGATATTCTAGCGTAAGTAGCGGAAACTTTAGTTTACGACCAGCCAAAATGCTTTCAAGGCGGAAATTAAGCTGCTGCCGAGTCCTTCTTGGTCACTGTCGGAAAATCGACCACCTATTGTCTTGCATTAATGTCGACGGGCTTGGGGTTCTGAAGAAAGTTGGACGTCATTAATTCACGAAAATATGGATGTGTGGCATATTTGCTCCTGACCAATATCGGACGAATCAACGAGCAGGAAGCAACAACAAAACTTACAAAAATAGAACAGAAAGATTTATAATCTACCCATCTGTTAGGCACTTCAGTTCGACGAGTAAGATAAGTAACCATCAGGGTCGAAATGCGTAGTAGTTTCCATCCAATTCTTGCGGAGCCCTGTGGCATCAATGCTTCAATCGACGCCAAAGGAAGTCTACACTGAAATTTTAACAGCTTTATGAACACTACCAAAACGTGTTAATTCAACGGCGAGTAAATAATATTTCTATAAGCAAAAATGGATATGAGGTAGTGATAAGCCAAGGTTTTAAGCATACTTTGTGAAGGTGGGCAAAATTAATCTCCTCATGGCGCATCTCGTGCGAAAAAATACCCGAAACACACTTAAGCCGGAAAGTAATCCTCACGCTA
This sequence comes from Schistocerca americana, assembly GCF_021461395.2. Lineage (NCBI taxonomy): Eukaryota > Metazoa > Arthropoda > Insecta > Orthoptera > Acrididae > Schistocerca > Schistocerca americana. The sequence goes on along the minus strand of NC_060119.1, from coordinate 555,891,811 downwards.
TCAGCACAATAGCACTGTGAATCAGTTATGAAGTGTTATCTAGTGTTAATCCGTAAAATGTAGGGCAGCGCGACAGTTTTCATCTACTACGTTTTATGGAGAAAATCCGGGCGAAAGTGTTCCTTGGAGCTCCCTCTGCCATTACGAAAAACACCACTATGCAGGGACCAACACACCATGGTACACAACTTTCCAAATACTGACTGCCATTTACTGTGCGCGTTCATTTGGGTTTTCGTCACTATCTGGCTCCCTTTTCAACGAAAGGTAACGTAACCAATGTCTCCAATTTCAGAGAAACTGCATACAGTTTTCATTACATATAGAAATATCTAACACACATTACTTCTAGCAAATGTTTAATCTTTTGCCAAATAATATCTCATTTATGACATGTGGATCTATTTGCCGTAGCTGCTTGTCACACGCCATTATTCCTTCAGCGACTTGTGCTTTCGCAGTCTAGATAAGTTAAAATTCAAACAGATTACACACATGTAGAATTTAACACATTAACGACCTTGATTGCGGTAAAACCGAGACATCTCCGTGTTTCAAAATCATTTTTATTTCAATAATGGTTCAAATGGCTCTGAGCACTATGGGACTTAACTTCTGAGGTAATCAGTCACCTAGAACTTAGAACTACTTAAGCCTAACTAACGTAAGGACATCACACACATCCATGCCCGGGGCAGGATTCGAACCTGCGACCGTAGCGGTCATGTGGTTCCAGACTGAAGCGCCTAGAACCGCTCGGCCAGCCTGGCCGGCATATTTATTTAGTTTTAGTCTTTCGAGCTGGATATTTCCCTTGTTAGCGAGAAGCTAGAAACATGTAATTTTCGTTTAGAGAGTTTTTCGTGACTACCAACAAACGACACATATCTTGTTTTTTGGTTAATGCTGGATAAGAATTCTTCCATTCGTGTGGATAACATCGTTAGCAATAAACCGCAGTGTTTGTTGGAGCGCCACTGCAATATTACTTCAAGGCCACATAGTACTACTATAAAATGGCTGGAATGTTTGAAAGCTGTTGGATACACGCAAATTCATTGACAGTTTTCAATACAGTCCCTTGGATTAATGTATGTACGCCCACGGTAAACAAATCTGTCATGGAGACAGGAATACCAAATTAGGCAAACTAAAACGAGAAAAACGACGTACATCGCAGCGCTAGGGAAGCGCTAGGGAAATAGGGTAATCTAAATGCTGAGCAGAACACTTGATTAAGAATACTCTTATTTAGCAATGAATGTTGCTATTTGTGCGGAGCGCCAGTGTCCAGTGTTTTACGAGACAAGGCTGTGTTATTACTGTTCCACAGCTTCTGCCGAGCCTGCGACAATTTTACTGGTGTAAGTTTCCCGATGCCATTAGCATCTAAAGAAGGTTGCTTAGCCGATATCCACACTGCTGTTTGCTTCGAACAAATAGCCGAATACCACTCAGTTTCGTTCTCTACCTATGGGTAACAGTTCAAGCAAAGTGTACTTTGTTGATTCAAAATCAAGGGTTTGGCTAGTCATTTTCCCAATGCTATGTCCTCTTTCAACATATGGAAGCCATGATGAAACTGGCTGGCGGACTCTAAAATGTTAATACTGCGAAATATTACTAGACGGCTTCATGAAACTGCGATATTATTTAGTTCGTTGGACGATCACAGTGCTATTGTAATTGGTCGGTTTTGTTTAAAGAAGACCAAAAGAAGACGGATGAATGGTATAAGGAGTGACAACAGGTCACACATTGAAAATTTGTTAAAGTTAGAACGAGGAAAGTTATAAATGTTTTTAATACATTGATGGTTCAACATCTAATGTCATACTGTATTCTTTAGCTCCGTATAAAATATGAAAGGTCTGCATCCAAGCCGAAAACACCTGTGTTTTCTTCACGTGACCATTATCCTGGAAAGGAAATATTTTTAATCGTGTTCAACATATAATGGGCTGTCAAATGAACACCGACAACCGCCGTAACATTACCATTGAAAGTTTCGATTCAAAGTAATCACCAGACGCATTAAGGACGCATTAAGACATTTATCCCAATGAAGATGGTATCTGTTCTTTCGGACATGTCCGAAAGAACACATACTATCTTCATATAGATAAGGCTTACCGGCCAATGGTCTTCTTCAGTGCGGATGCACTCACGTTGCTAAACTCTTACGGGAATCGGTAGATTGGCTGCCGGGAGTTATGAGTATAGTGGACAGGGGCACTGCACTACAAATGTAGTGTGTGGACACTAAGTTGCAAAAGTGGGTCTCAGGGGGAGCGTGCCAGAGATTAGTCCCTTAAGTCGCACTACCCTCTGTGTTCTCGATGACTCAGTCGGATAGAGCGTCTGCCATGTAAGCAGGAGATCCCAGGATCGAGCCTCAGTCGGGGCACACATTTTCAACTGTCCCTGTTGATATTTATCAACGCCTCTAAGCAGCTAATGATCTGGATTTCACTGTAATTACATTTATCCCACTTTGAGACGAGACGATCTATTCCTGTTTCGTAGAACGGGGTCGGTCACTGACTTGTCTACAACGACACCCACTCTTGCACTTCCTCGTACGACTGGAACCGACGTCCACGCATGTCTTTCTTCAGGTCGCCAAAGATGTGAAAATCATACGGTGAAAAATACGGGATGTACGGAGGACGTTGCAGTGTTTCCTAACAATCGCTGAAGCGTAGCCTCCGTCCAACCGGCATTGTGGGGGCGGACGTCATCGTTCAACATGGTCATCCCGTACGACAGCATTACCTAGGCATTTTATTTTGATGGCGCGTCAGTTACTACTGCCAAGTGTCTTCACAGCGCTGCGCACTGATCGTGGTTCCTCGCATGAGGAAGTCAACGAGCAAGAGGGGCCCCTGCAGTCAAGAAAAGTATCATGACCTTACCATAACTCGTGTGACCAGGTTTGGCTTTCTTTGGCGGGGATGATGTGTCGTGTTAGCACTGGTGACTTTGCCGTTTGCTGTCTGAATATTGTCGGGCGGAATCTTCCTGTTGCACGAGACCACCCGCCCTCACACTGACAATTGGACGAAGGCTACGCTTCAGCGATTTGCTTGGTAAACACTGCAACATCATCCGTACAGCCCGGACCCTTCAGCGTGCGATTGTCACATGTTTGGCAACCTGAAGAAAGATGTGTGGACGTCGGTTTTAGTCGGACGAGGAAGTGCAAGAGTGGGGAGGGTTGTGGATTCGTCAACGACCAACAGCGTTCTACGATACAGGAATTTATTGTCTCCCAGTGGGCTGCATGTGTTAATTGCATGTGATGATTAATTTGGAATGGAATCATTCCATGGTCCCGCTGTGCCAGGTGAAATTTTGATGTCCCTCATATTATTGGAAATCTCATCACCAAAATCACTGTTTTCATTTGTGCCCTCACTTTCTTTTTCTACTTGTTGACCGTTCTCAAAAATTTAGGCTGTTCTTTTGTCGCATACCTTGAGAAAGGACTGTGCTATGTATTCCTTCCTCCCCCCCCCCTTCTCTCTCTCTCTCTCTCTCTCTCTCTCTCTCTCTCTCTCTCTCTCTCTCTCTGTCTGTGTGTGTGTGTGTGTGTGTGTGTGTGTGTGTGTGTGTGTGTGTGTGTGTGTTTCTCCATTTTGAAATTCCACAAAACTGGTTAGCTGCGGTGCGGCTAGGCGTAATCGATATCTAAGGATGATGGTCAGTTGAAATAATCAATACAGTTGGGCGCTCATAAAGTAAAATTATTCTTTAAAAGTAGAAGTTGTTCGTTGCCTAGAGGAAATATATACCTTTTTAAGAATATTTCCCACCGTGTTTTCCATATTCTGATGGTTTGATAGTTTTCAGAGATGAATCTCGGTACTCCATTATTCTGTTCCTCTACCACTTGAGAGTATGATGTTGCGTCCATTAAATGAGGATAAATCCGCAAGGAGGGCTATGGAAATGACAGCTTTAACCATGCAAGCAAGCTGGTGGCATTCTATTGAAAGAGCCAATGGTGTAATAGGTAACTAGTACAGCAACCGCACAGATGGCAACAAGTTTCTGCTGTAATCAGAACCATCTGTGTGTTGATAGCTGAAGTGACAGTTTCTCCTATTATTTGAGTTTTCTCAATTTGCTGTGAGATTTTCGATCTTCCGATTGTTTCAATAACATGAGTTTCCTTGTTTAAATTGTGTTCAACGTGATTTGTCGTGAGTTATAGCAATAAAAACAGCATCTGGGGCAATTGATCCAGCGATGAATATTTTCCATTACATTCAAAGTCATACAATATTAATGTTTTATATTTTCCCATTATTTTACACCAACATTAATAGTTCTTGTTTGGGTGCTTTAAGTACCTCTGAGACGTAACTGCTGTAGATAAATTCTCTATTAAAGTAAAATGACAGGTGGCCATTCCTAGCTCACCAATGACGGTGATTTTGTCTCAACAGGAAACTGCACTAAGACTAATATATTTTGTATCAATGACTGGCACACTATTGTTGCGAAGTTAACGGGAAAAACCCTAGTGAGAAAGGAACTAATGACAAACAACTTCTTGTCTATGTAAAACTTGTTGGAGTCTTTCACCAGAAGGACTAGCACTGAAAAACAACCAGTGTCATGGTTGAAGATGCAATGGATTCCGTAGCAAACGAGTGAGCCATTCGCACTCTTTTTAAAGGAAACACAACATACATGGAACTTCACAAGCTGAACTTCAAGCCGACATCTAGAAACGGATGCAAAGTTTCTGACAAACATACCACGAGGAAAGCTGTACCCAGGACCACTGGCTGTTACAAAAGCGAAGGACGACATGGAACTGTTCACCCCCAACTTTCAGAGTCTTATTTCGGAAGACAATGGGCTACTGAACTGAATTTGTAGTACTGACGATGAGTGACAGCTTAGGTTTAATTATGTACATTCAATGTTATTGACTGCCATATATATTCTTATAGAATATAAAATCATTTACCCACTTATGTCACAATTGGCAGAACTCCATTTAGGGCCTTTATCAGGTCTGGATGAAACTGATTGAAATTGTTAGCTAGAGTCAGAAAAAAACTCTACTGATAATACATAATATAACACAAAAGTACTGCTGAATTCTTTATAACAAACCTAGTAAACTATTAATTATTTCGAAATAAGAATAAGGCGATTTACTTCACTTGTGCTCTAAGGAGCTCATACATGAGAACTATAGCACGTTTGTTCGGGTGTGGTATGTGTTACGTCCAAGAGTTGGGAACTGCTTAAGCAGGCTAAGTCACTGGCGGGGAACCCCTAGCATTCTCCAAACCACACTTGTCAGCGGCCATGCGCGATGCAACTTTACTCGTAACGACCTTCTCAGCTGCGCAAGAAAACAACAGGTACGTATTTTACGTCGAAGCAGCGACATTGTGCGGAGCAGACTAGAGAGGGATGCGTACTTTCGCGTTTCAGAGGACCACACACCTGATGGCTCCGGTCAGCTGTCACTATATCCACAACCCGACTCCATCACTGCACTTCTGTCAGACTTCGTAATTGGGGGATACGACTTTTTCCTCGGTAAATAGATTAATGGTGTGCGTACAATTTTACTGCCACTGCAGACTACTAATATTAGCGAATGGGATATATTTTTGACAAGGCAGAGTTTGACTGAGGTCGTAGGCAAAAAATACCTGTTTCTTTACGAAAATGATCAACCTTTGTGTTATAATGACTACCACCGAAATGTTTTGCACGAAGTCTAATTCTTGTAGAAGTATACGTCATTTTGCTTTACCACCGAAATGTGTGTGTGTGTGTGTGTGTGTGTGTGTGTGTGTGTGTGTGTGTTGGGGAGGGGGGGCGGGAAATTAATACCTTCGTGCCACGTATCTGTAATCCAATTATATCTACCTCTGGGGAAAAAAAACTTAAAAGCTATGATTTCATTCAATGCCATGCAATACAGCGAAGCATGAATTTTCGTTAGTGCAGAAAATGTGATTTCTATGCTAGCCACTATTTTAAATCCATATTACGTACTCCACTGACACGACCGGAATACTACCGATAATCCTCCTACGTGCTTCCCAAAGTGAGAACCTATGTTTTTATTCACGAGGCAGTTTATCCGATATTCCAATAATCGTGACAAGGTAGTGAGTTTCTCTATGCGCGGAGAAAATATTAGACTACAATTCATCCATTCCTCAACGTCGTTATCATTGGAGACGTCATATTAAATTATCTTTAGGAAAAAAGAAAAAAAAAAAGATCTGATTAGTGACACTCGGGAGAGCCAGCAAAGTGGAGCAGTCTTTTGAACCTCGCGTTCGGAAGGATGGCAGCTCAAATCCCCGTCCTATCACCCATATTTAGGTTATTCTAAATCGCTTAAGGCAAATGCCGAGAGGGCTCCAAAGGGACACTGCCTATATCATACTACAAAATCTCATCGTCGACAAGGCAGGCGATCGTGAACAGTAATATTAGAATAAAGGTATTCTTTCAGATTTAGCCCTGCGAATATTTTTGCATCAAAAAACAGGATAAAAGCAGTTCATTTAATTTCTGTAGTGCTAATTTGTATCGCATATAAGTTGTCATGTAATTAATGAATTTCTGGACATAATACATGCACGCTTGGCAACAGACACTTAAACTTCCGTCAGTCGGATCAATGTTTTATGTAACGAGATCAAGACTTACGTAACGCTTCGCCAACAGGGAGATAATTGATGTCTAGCGCCTGCACGGGACCTGTACTCTATTGTTCACAATGGAAATGACTGTGGTGAGCAACCTTTCTTGCCGCAAAGAAACTTCCATTTCAAGTCTTACGTAACAACATATTTACCCTATCGTACAATTTCTATGTTCTACGCTCTACGAACTAAATAGGTATCTGCACAGTTGGCGAACAGCGAAACGAATGGATGAAATCAACTATTTGTTGCTAGCGTCAAAATAGATGAGCTCTTGTGCTAACATTTCTGAATGTCTCACTGCGCAGTTTGTCGACGAACAAACTTGTATAACTGTGTTATAATAACGTCTGTATTTTCTGCACCACCTGACAGGTGCCTTTCGAGCCTCTGGTCGTACAAGGAAAGGGACAAAAGTTTGTCCTCGACATTGCTTAGTATATGGCACAATACAGGTTAGTTTACACTGAAGAGATTTTTGACACCAATCTTACTTTTGTTAAGTTGTTTCTGCGTAGTTAACTAAAAGCCCCCACCACCGAGCGGAAATCTTAATGAAAACACTTCAGAACGATAAGATCGACAGCGATGGAGAGGGCATTTGAATTTACAGACAACACCTTTTAACCCGTCAGTAACGATTGCCCCATACGTGTTATGTAATTTATACATGTTACGTAATTTTCAGGTCTCAACAATCAATGTCCAAAAATAAAAGAAACGATTTCTGAACGTACTAGCAATATCTCCTCACAGTCATTCCAAGGGAATTTTGTCTGTCCATACGGAATGGCCTAATATATAGAGGATCAGGACAATGCAAAAGCTGGAGGAACACCACATCATTAACTACTTTCCGCAGTAATCACAAGAGCGACGGCGTCACCCACATCTATGACCAAATACAGAAAATGTACGCCAGAGGACACAAAAAGCTTGAAATTTACCTTAGGGTCAGAGACAAGTACCTATAGTCTTATTTACGTACTGACATGTAAGCGATATCCTGAAATCGTTTTCCTCTCCGAGTGCAGCGCTCGCGTAGACGCAGCTGCCGCATAGACGCAGCTGCCGCATAGCACTGGACAGACGCTGGCGTTTCCTGGAAATCTGAGCTCTAGCAACACCATGCGGTTCTACACGCGCGCTGGCTGACCTCGCAGACGTGCGTGGTCTACCTTCTAAAATGAGGTCATCGTCCAAAGACCTCGGCGGCGGCGGGGGAGGCAGCTCATCGTCGTACTCGTACGGATCGTCGTCGTCGTCGCCGCCCTCGTCGGAGCTCGTCGCCGCCTCGTCGCCGTCTTCCAGCAGCAGCTCTTCCCCATGCGTGACGTCCTCGGGCTGCTCCTCGTCCAGCGTGTCCAGCAGGTGCAGCTGTGGGGGAGGACACGTCACCAGCGAGCTCCTCATCCACATGGTGACGGGGTTGCTGCTGAGACTTTCCGCTCTCACTGCTGGACACGCGACGCTAACCTCGCCCTGCTCTACGGTGCTTGTCTGTGCTCACGTCTCGGATCGAACTGTCGGCCTGCCGCAACGGCGTCGGTGTAACGGCGCGCCGACCGGCCACAGATAACAACTGAGCGCTTTTATCTTTGCCAGCAGGCCACCACAAAATGCCATCAGGTGCAGATCGCGATATGAGCTGATAGCCCAATATATTCACGTGCAGGATTCTACAGACTTGAGAGTAAAGTATTTTCTCGTAATAGCGTCTATAGGGCATCAGCACAGGGCCATAACAGATGCGTTACTTGCTATCGAAAGTGGTATGGCCACACAGCTTCTGTTCTGCCTCACCTACAGAACAAGAACACGATTACGGGGAAAAAAATGTAAGTACAGTTGTACTAACAAGTTGCTATCAAGGATGATAAGAAATCTAATTGGTTGAACACAGAGCAGAAAACCCTTTTTTTCCTTTAAGAAGATGGTCTTATGAGAAAGTTTACCATCTCGTCACCTCCAAGCACTCTGTCATCAACAGATATCGTATGGGAAAATTGACAAACTCCACAGAAAATAAAACAATGCAGCTAATATGAAACAAAGCAAGTTGCAATGTATTATGCATTGTAACGGGTTAAGTTATTCTGTCTCGCGTATTTACTGGATCACGTGTTTGACCGATCAAGTGTTTGACCCGTTCATTGGAACTGTAACATTGAATATATCTGTTTTCAGCATGACAACACAGAGCTTCACATCAACTTGACATTGGGAGATATTTTAACAAACGATTCGGGTAATTACGGATAGGCCAAGGTGTATAGCTTGATTCAACACCATAGGACTTTTTCGTATGAAGGATTTAGTTTCCGGAACTCCTGTAGAGAAAGTTCTGCTGGTCGCTGCACGAAAAACTGATGAGAGTATGACAGAGTTAGTTAGCTAACATGATTCGTAGGACCAATGTGTGTATAGAGCCGCTGTTGTTGTGCAACACTCCCGTGTGCTAATCACAGCGTACTCTTCTTTTTTCTTTGTTTTATTACCGGCGAAAGTATTAAAAGTGCGAAATGGATAACTTTACTTTTCCACTGGAATTGTTACTTAACCGAATGCGGTGGTTAGATTCGTTGCAAGTCACTCCTAATTAAATTCCTTAAACGTAAGTGGATGAGGTAGTGGCCTGATTTAAAATGGTTACAACAGACTTAGGTTCCTATTCAAAATAATGTGTACTCGGTCCCCTCTCCCACGATGCACAAATTAGCGACCGGAATTTCCGAACGCTCTATATGTAATACCCTGCGTTGGTTATACTGACAAAGATACCAACCAGAGATGAAGCAGCAACAGCTTGAAGTGCTTTGAATCTGGGGAGTTTAAGAGCGTTACGGCATGCTATGCACTCAACGAGGCCGCGCACACACTTATTGCAGAGGTCAGCCAGCGGCGAGGTCGACGGAAGTCGCACGCCCTTGTATCCAGCGTGAATCACGTGCAAAGGGCAGGTCTGTACCGCAACAGGTACACCATGACGCATCGGGCACGCCGCTGTCGTCCGAGGATATCGAGTTTGTACTTCGGTAACCATGCAACACGAATGACGGCACACTACCGTTCCAGGCCTGCTACGCGTGCATTTCGCTTTCACTACGAGCCACAACTGAGTTACGCGTGGGTTCCACTACAAAATGTCTTTCAGCGCACGGAGGGAACAACATTCGTCCGCAAGCTGTCATCAGTTAATTCTGATTTTCCCACGAGGGGGCTGAGGTCTTATTTATGCATACAAGGGACAGGATCTGCCTAGAAAATCTGACGTCCTTATCCGTATTATGACGTCATTCCTAATTTCTTTCTCTGAGCAGCTTAAATTAATAAGAGTTCGGATGTGTATTTCAAGAAAAAGTACGTAATGTTCACAAGCCTCGTACAATCCCTTGTTTAAACTGGTAACTTATTAGTAGTGAAGAATTTTGTTTGCTGACCCAAGCGTCGAGCTTTTAAAGCTTATGAGTTGACAATGACACTTCTGATGACTTAGGATCGTTGAAACAAGATTTATGGCACAAGGGAAAACCGAGTTGAGGTTAGTGCACGTTTTCTCAGCATGACATCTACCGTAAGACATTCTCCCAGGTAACGATCGTGCATTAAGAGCAAATAGGCTGCTTGAGAGACTGAGTTTCTTGGAACTGCAGGTGTCTTCAGTTCCTCATCGAACACATTACTTCGTCATAGGTCAAGTGCGTACGGCTGTAGGGATACGCTGTCTACAATTCGTGTTTCGCTACACAGGCGACTCGGCTTTCAGTATTCTTGTCACACAGAAAGTAAATAGCTGCTCACTTTTCACGCTGTCTGAAAATACGTCACAATTTGCAAAGCACATGCTGGACTACGCGCTGAGTAGAAGGTTGTCAAATTTTTGACAAAAAAGAATGCTTACCTACATAACACTGCGTGCCTTTTATCCTGTTTAAGAGCCAAGAATACTGCTGACGTGTAATCAAGAAAATCGTTTACTATTTTGTTCCCAAGTCTAAACCTTTCTGACGAACTAGGGACCAGAAGAACAAACGGCCAACACGGGAGAATAATTTTGCAAATACTGATTACATCCTACTATTCCCATACATTTACTCCTTAGCATTTAGTGTGAATCCATGAAGTGAGAATGTCGAGGCCTGTTTTAACTAATGTCGTCTTTAATGGATCTTTTTGCAATAATGATCTTACAAAAAATTTTCATCTCTTAAAATGCGTCACTGTAAAAATAAGACTTTGTATCACTGTCTAGGAAAATATCTGGATGCAAAGGAAACTAGACTGTTCACATTACTAAGAAACTATAATTTTACTACCTTGAACTGTATGTTCTTGGGCTGTGACAAGGTTGTCCAAATTGACCAACACAGTGCTAGGTGGATGGAAACATACTACGTAAAGGGTCAAAAGTGTACAATGGAGTTCCCGCCCACTCTCACGGAAAACGACTGGCAAGAATGTTTTGAGCAGGGGAAGCGACAAATGCAGTGTTGTGTGGACTCAAATGCACCAACCTCAATTATTTCAATGTCTGCAGAGAAAATAAAAAATATCATGCTCTCTTGCGTGTCAGATTTCGGATACGAAATTTTCCGGCGGAATTTAATGAGAGATCATTAGTTAGCCACTCAAACATTTCCAGAGAATTGATCGAATGTAATAAAATTTACCATAGCTAAAGAGCACAATTCACGTTCGAAAACTAGTCGTGCACTATTTCTCCACAACGTACAATTCCTTAGTACTACGAACTATCTCGTTTGTTTTACGTCGCAATAAAAGTAACACTAAACATGTTCTGCACACAAGCAACGTCTGAATGTTACTGAACCTTAACTTTTTGTCTCCTACATATTTATTACGGAAAAGTAGTTTCCTCTCAAAGTGCACAGTGGACATGTCGACCGCTCAGGTCCCAATCTAAGACTTTAAATGTTTCTTTCACAGTACTTGCTAAGCGTATAAATTTCGGTAAACAGCGTTTAAATGGCGCTTTTTAAGGCGTTTCTGCTCTTAATTCATGTCTTCGTTGTGAGAGTTAAGACCTTCACATCACTCAGTCGGTAGCGGCAGGAGCTAAATAGAATTGAGTGGTAAAATAAAAACGAGTGTGGGAGGGTGGGAACAGCGTAAAATGGGAAGCTCGTCTAGTGAGAACGCTCTGTGGCGACGGAGCATTGGAGCCAAGCAGAGCAGAGCGGCCGCACGAGTGACCCGCAGCCGGCTGTGACGCCTGCCGGCCTTGGCTCAGGTGGCGGCCCTGGCGGTCGACGAACGAAAGCGCCACGCGGGAGCACCCAGTGGGTGACGCACCGGCAGCCCGCATGCCGTGACTTAACCGTGTTCGCGAGGTATCCCCAGTTATGGGCAGCTTTTTAACATGAACTACATACAATCTGCATTTATTCACCTGGACGTGGTACACTGAGCTGCTTTCTACAAATCAGCCGATAGTGTCATTGACCAATGGAAAACAGCATTTGATGCTTCCCTTATTGGCCCTTTTCTCTCTTCCATTGCATCATGATCGTCGATCAGGCTAATGAACCGTAAATTCCTCCATGCCTAACACTATTTTGACGTAAGGATTTCTTTTATTTTTTTTTTACGAATTTAATACAACACTATTATGGTGTGCTGCAATATGGCCTCATGGAAAAATACTTCACGATGGGAAGAATTAAACTAGATGCGATCGATTTTGAATTGCAGATTTATGTACAGGACGAAACGAAAATATGAATGTACATGTAGGTATTATAAACAACGCAGGGATAAAAGCGCTCCAGAAAGTTAAACTTCAACAGTCAACGAAAGATGTCGAAGGAAACACACACACACACACACACACACACACACACACACACACACACAACACTGGTTATGTCCAAAAATTCTAGCGTAACAGGGAGGCTCCGCGCCAATCAGCCAACAAAAAACACGCACATAGCTTTGGCTGGAAGAGCCGATTATGGTTCTAGGAACTCACATTTCTACTTCACAACGAACAAAGTTCCCTGTCTTGCCAAGAAAACACTTAACACCCAACGCAAAACACTTAAATGCTACCGGGCCGACAGGCAACATTAACGGCGCTGAACAATTGCGTAAACACCGATTACATCAAACACTATGAAACAGCAATTTACAAAAGCTTTCCTATATGGGATAGCTTCACTTTCGCTTACTAAAGACAGCTTTTGGAGAACTACAGGCGGACTAAACAAGCGCTGCCACTGCTAGAAAACTGAAAAATTCCTCTCATTGCACTGGACTAGGACACAGGAAACTGTGCATTTACGAATGTAGTGGTTTTATGCCTGTACCGACGAAATCAGTTTGTGAGTACGGACGGAACTGGTATGCAATTCAGGACGACAGGCACTCCAGGTAGCTTCCATTTTTCTCGTGTCGGTTTCCGGCGCCCCGTCTGAGGATGTAATACACTCCGTTCTAGAGCAATCCGAACAGCAAAAACTCGCTAACAGGCGACCAAGCCGCGTACTGAGGTTGCTCGCACATGGAGGAAAGGCAGCGCGTCCGCGGATCAGAGTCGATATGAACTAAATGCTGCACAAGGTTGAAGGGTGGTCCGTTATTCTCGGAGCCCTGCGCCGCGCAGTGGGTGCAGTGTGTCATCGATCGCGTTTCCTAGGTCACGCTTCAGGACGCTGCCGCAACCTGCTGTTGTAACGTCACTACAAGAAACGAAACACTCGCGACTAACAAAATTTGCGCCCACTTTGCGTCTCAAAAATCTCAGGGATGTCACGTTGGCCATATTATTTCTTTCCGTACATAATTTACACAACACGAGAGTGCAGCGAAACATTAAAATAAGTTCAGCACTAAATACAAATAATCAGTGTCATTTACGCCCTGTGTGGCGTCATGTTAGGACAATGTCAATAATTATCAGAAAAAAACACCTAACCATCATCAAGCTGACGCTCTACTCCTCGCACTTATGGTGTTTTCAATCAGTAGCAGGTGGAAAGCAGCATTTGAGACAGGAAATTGGATGACTTCCGCATCATTTCATAATTGCCGTAGTTTTGAGGGTCAACTATTGCAATGGCACTACGAAAGTGTTACCATACCGAGATAAACTTCCATTTATAAACCGTAAAGACAAGTCGCTGCACACCAAGTTTTTTTTGCAAGAGATTTGCGCCGTTATCCTTGACATCAACTGTCACTCAACTACCACTTGCATCTCCAAACGTCTATAAACATTCCTGCGTGGATCATTTATCGCGTGAGGTTTGACACGCAGGGGCAAACAGGAATACGTGGAAGATAAGCTAATAAAGAAGTAACCAACATCTATTCAGATCCTGACGTAATCTTAATGGACTCGGGTCGAATCAGTTACAGTCGCTGTAGTCAACTAGCGGTTGAATCTGTGACCAACATTTCAGGATTCGCCTTCACTTTCCTAAAACCACCAAAGTTAAAGAATTAGCATAGACACAATACTCCTATTCATTATTAATAAAAACATGGCAATTTTGTTAGTTTGGTGTTTAAAAAAGGTTCTCAATAATTAGGGAATACTTTACACTGCTTTCATATACACCACACTAATAAATGTGACGATACTTTGCACGGCTTTGATATACACCACATTAATAAACGTGACTGCCTTTCTTAGCTGTGCACTCTTAAGGGCGTTACGAATCTGGTACAGGCAACAGGGCAGTGAACGTAACCAACGAACGGCAAATTGTGCTCAGAAGAAAAATCAATATTAATAGTAAAGAGAGAATTTAGTGTCTGCGAAACTTTCAGTAGGTCCGAGAGTAGTAGACGTGTCCTAAATATGTTGAGCGCAAACACCTCCGGTAATGTAGTTGGATTGTGCAATGCCAGCTGACGCAAAGGTTCGGTTGTATAGCTCTGCTGTGTTACGAGCAAAGATCTTCAAGTCCTTTTCATCAATGCTTTTTCACAATTTATCTGCGTCAAAATTTAGTTTTATTTACATGGTACATGAAACAAACATCGTGGCTCTGCAAACTGTCCCCAGTTCTTAAAGTCATTAGACACGAAAATATCATTGTTTCCAGAAACAAGGTTCATTCGTAATGACTTCACCTTTTAACACAAATGAAACTTCAACAAAGTGGTTGAGCTACCGTCAATTCAAGGGTTATTAGGCATGTTCGTTGAACTCGTCTCTCTATTACCCTACGAACTGACTTATTCGATTAGAAGTACACCTATAGCTTAACCTGGAATCCATACTAAGGACAACATTCTTCTCACAAACAAAAAGCAATGCCACAGCTAAAAGAAGTAGCCCCTTCCTCCTGTCGAGTACGTGGAAAACGCGTCTGATATCGAAGCAATGTAAGATTTCGTTGACCGTCCGTAGATAATAGACCAGCTACCTACATGTTTGTTTTAAGCCCGTGTGTTCTACAAATCCAACAAAACAGTGTGCAATTATCCGTCACAATATCTCAGCAAAAATGGTTTTTGGTTCCCGCAACTCCTTTGCTATCTGAGCATTGATGACAACTTTGCAGCTTTTCGCGGCTGAAGTGGGCTACGAGTTGCTGGTGCCTGCCATATACAGACCACCATAAATACTGAACAACTGCGTCTCCGATCAATCTAATGTAACTAAATCTTTACCGTTTCATGTACTGTTAACAGAATACGGTAGACCGACATTTAAAAATACATGAAATGAACAACTTACGGCTTAATAACAAATCATTCTCGGTCAGTGTACATGAAAGTGCTGAAGCTGTGTAGACATACACTAACGCTTTTTTTGTCTCTGGCAAACGCAATTATGTGATAGAGGGAATGAGAACGACTGGGCGTGGCTAACCAAAGTGGCGGTGGCGGAAGGGGATGTGTCGCAACGGACGGGCGGTACGAGGACGTGGGACCTGTTTGTGCCAGATACACGTGGGAGGAGCAGACACGTGCGAACACAACTGGCTTGGAGTTCGTTGAACTCTGCTTCGCACCGGAGAAACCTATGACACGATACTGTGCTCACTCTCGCAATGTGCCCTCGCCGACGACCACCCTGCGATCGCAAATCTATGATACTTACAAACTCTAGTACACACAAACTGCATTAGCGGGCAGTCCACGATGCAGATACCTGCTCCCAAGAACGCCATATCGCATTACCAGTCTACATGGCCGAACTTAACGGTACATATCTGACCCGGAGAAATTTGATCGATTCGACATCCCCTATCCTGCCCTGCACTCGCTACGTTGTGTTTCACTACGAAGATAAATGTCTGCAGCGAAATAAAATTTGATAAGCGCAGGACTCAGTACGAAGACAACTACCGTGGGGGTCAATCCATCCTATGTCCGCTATTTGTTTGGGTGACGTGTAGAATACCTCTGCCACGCAAGTAGGAACTTCAACCAAACTCGGTACACTCGTGATATATTATCTGCAGAAAATACTCTGGGTTTTCGACATGCCTAGCAGTCCTGTGGAGGTGGCTGTGGGTTAACGGAAGGAAAGTGGTGAAACTCAAGAGCTGCTTTGAAATGTAAGCAAAAATTTCCTTAAAACTTAGTACACACGTCTTACTATCCGGGGAAAAATAATGAGAGGGTAAGACACTCATAGAACCCCTGTTTGTGGGGTGGACATTAAGTATAACTTTGGAAAGCCTGGAACAGTTTCAGTCAAATATGGTACGGATATGACTTACGAACACGAAAAAAGAAATATGGTTTGGACACAGAAAGATTAACTGGGCAGTTAGCATTTGTGTTTTAAAAGGTGTTCCTGTTATTTGAGTACTAGTATTATCAAAATGATTCTAGTTTGCGGCCGTTCATGCGAATGTTACTGCTAAAACATAAATACACTGATTACAACTTCAAACATAAGAGGTGGGGGTCGGGGCTCGTTCGGATCGGTTAGAACACTTCCTTTGGGGTTCGAGAAAAAAAATGACATCTCTCCTAGCGTCACACTTACAAAAACCGCGAATAAATACTGTGTACTCGGCCTACATACCAACGTAGCATCCTCGAGGCCACAGCCAATCGACACAAAGAGATATGGATTGATAACACGGTTTTCACCTGTCAAAGAGTGTATAACGTTGGACTGCACTGTCAGGCCAAGTGAGATTACCTGAAATGCGCAGTGAATGTGAAACTCATTCTGGCATGCATGGGGCCGACGTCTGCTTTTTGACGTGTTGTTCGTGTACAATTGCTACAATATCCATTCAGCAACAATGAGTGAGTGAGGGGCGTTATGGGACCAAACGGTGAGGTCATCAGTCCCGCGATTCCTAAGTTACTCGCGGAAGAGAGAGGGACCACTAAAAGTGGACGGATCCAGTCAGAGGAGTCAAAACTATAAAGCGAGGAAGTTAAAACACAGTACAAGGCATTAAAACATAGACCATATTTAAAAACTGGAGAAGACAGAGGGGTGAAACAGCAGTCTTTCCACGGGGCAGTTATGAGATTCCAGACAGAGAACGAAGATAGGTCCCAACCAAAACCACTCTACCCCTGCACCAAGAGTAAAGTAAAACCTCGTATCTGAAAATAATCACTTTCACGGAGGAAACTGAGGACCAGTCCAACCATCCACGAATCGAAGGGCCAAAAGATGAGGACCTTCGACCAATATGTTGGATACTGTCAGCCTGGCTCCACAACCACATCGTGGGGGTGGTTCTTTATGCAAGAGGAAACAATGGGTGAGCTTGGTATGACCAATGCGTAGACGGCATAAGACACAGGAGAGTAAGGAAGAGCACTAAGCCGCTGTAGACTCCTTGATTGTGCGAAGTTTCTTACCGAGAGCAGTAGCGCACCAGATGTAATTGCACTTTTGGGCTCAGATTTGACGTAGATCCGCATATGCGCAGCTGGAATCATGAAAGGGAATGGGGGTAAGTATCTGCCTCCCTAGCCAAACGGTCAGCCAGTCCACTCCTTGGAACCAAGAGAAACGCGAATGAGCAGCGGCACGGCCAAGGGAGAGGGGTCATGGATAGCATGGACCACAGGGTGACGAGAGCAGCATCGGTCGATTACCTGTAGGACAAGGAACAGATCTGACGTAGATATGTATACATATATAGAAGTAATGAATAGCTACGCACTGTGTGCGGGGGAACATTTTGGGGGAGTACCGAAGTTCTTTTGTGGGAGACGTGAATCACACTAAGTACACCGCCAAAAATACTGCAGTAATTGCAATGAATAGCTTAGAGATAATTTGTACTTTTGTTCCAATGCTCCATTACTTTCAACTGCTGACAGGCATAACACCATACATACAACATTAAAAGCATCATTTACAATTTACAATTCTGTTACGTCCGAGGTGTAATTTTGCATTTTATTTCCGTACGTTATGGACTCTTCGCATTGATGAAGATTAAAGTGCTTTGATTTCGTTACTTTATTACAAGCTGGAAGTTTGACATTTTTATGCGAGAGTAACTGATGAAGAGGCTTTAACGTCGTTACTTATGACAAATAAAGCACTCAATTGTGGCTGTGTAATTATTTCCTGAAATGCCACTGGATAACAGATTAACATAATAATATAATAATGGCGAGTGACGAGGGCCTCCCGTCGGGTAGACCGCCCGTCTGGTGCAAGTCTTTCGATTTGACGCCACTTCGGCGACTTGCGCTTCGATGGGGATGATACGATGATGATTAGGGCAACACAACACCCAGTCCCCGAGCGGAGAAAATCTCCGACCCAGCCGGGAGTCGAAACCGGGCCTTTAGGATTGACAGTATGTCGCGCTGACCACTCAGCTACCGGGGGCGGACAGATTAACATAATCGTAACTATTTATAATGGCGTGACCTACTGAGTCATGTGTATATCTTAACATCAGCCCACTCATCTGAAAAGCTGATACGATCCACAGTAAAATGCTAGACTTGCCAATGTAGCAGATATTCTATGCTCTACCAAGACTGACTGTGCTTCCTTAAAATTTATGACAATTTGTTAGTATATTATGTATAACGCTCAGAGTGCTATTCACAGTAAGAGAACTCTTCTCCACCACCTTGTAGCGGACCGAGCTAAGTGGCGCAGTGGTTAGCACACTGGACTCGCATTCGGGAGGACGACGGCTCAATCCCGCGTCGGGTCATCCTGAGTTAGGTTTTCCGTCATTTCCCTAAATCGATTCAGGCAAATGCCGGGATGGTTCCTTTGCAAGGGCACAGCCGACTTCCTTCCCCATCCTTCCCTAATCCGATGAGACCGATGACCTCGCAGTTTGGTCTCCTCTCCCCAAATCAACCAACCAACCAACCACACTGTAGCGATTTATTGCCGAGTATTGCAGTAACTTGTTTTTGTTTAATAGCAGACGTTAACCTAACGAGATCCATTTGCAGGGCATTAA
The DNA here is from genome assembly GCF_021461395.2 of Schistocerca americana. Classification (NCBI taxonomy): domain Eukaryota; kingdom Metazoa; phylum Arthropoda; class Insecta; order Orthoptera; family Acrididae; genus Schistocerca; species Schistocerca americana. Next base: position 555,872,727 of record NC_060119.1, on the reverse strand, counting down.
AATTCCAGCTGCCGAAGCCTTAACGGTGCGCACTCAGGACTTCCGCTACGTAAGACCATCACCAGCACAATGATAAATAAATGTGGTCCGCGCAGATACCACATTTCTCCAGTGGTATCACTGAAACAACTGCTGTGAATGCACGGATAGCAGCACTCTCAAGGTAACACAGCTAGTGGAAGCACTGACTCATCCCCAGTATCAAATAGTACTTTATAAGTACGTGCACAGTTAGCTCTTACATGTGGCTGTTTGATGTTATACTACAAATGTTTAGCTTCGCAGGTAGGGTTACCAGTCAGTTCCAGTACTTTTCTTGGTGTTTACGGTGTTTCTGGAAATATATGCATAATGCGAGGTTGCACCGTGGTTGAAATGGCGGAGTTCTTTGGAAAAAAATGAGGAGCAGAAAGAATGCACTCTGCGTTAAGGTTAGGACGTCCTTGCTGCTTAACCGACCGCCCATAAAACGTAAACGAGCGTCTGTGTACCGCCGCGTCACGCGGACTGACTGGAGAGGTGTTTGCTTCTTGCTAAATATTGCGGTGACGCAGGGAGCTTTTGCCGAGGTGACCGCGTCACGGAAGGAGGAGGAAACCGCGACAGAGGCGCAAGTAGTCCTTGTGGTGTCGCATTTCGCGGTCAGCCACTGCACAGGCCCCGTCACCCAAGATAGAAGAGCACCATTGAACAATAGGATGCACAACACCTAGCCACACCTAAAGCCGATGGCTGAGAGCTGTGACAGAAAGATGCTGGCTAGTGGTTACTGCGGGACTGCACAACCCCGAAATACCTGTGACCAGGAAGCAAGTTCATTTTCCGTGGTGCCGTGAAACAAACTTGACCTAGTAGTTTATGCACTTAAAGAACAGGTGACCCAAATGGGCAGGTCACATAATACGTATGCTAGAGGCCCGACTTCTTAAGCAAACTTTCACTGCCCACATTACAACAGAGAGATTCCTGGGTAGGCCAAGAAACAAATGGGAAGACAATTCAAAGAAACATGCGGAAGGTTTGAATGTAGTCAATTGGGAGGCAACTGCAACGGATAGAAAGCAGAGGAGACACTGCTGACGCAGCGCATGGTCAACAGGGCCGGTGACTGCCGGGTAAGCAAAAAAACAAAGCGGGCAATCAGTAGTTTCTTCGTGCATTTCGGCGCCATACGAGGGATAATAAAATAAATTTCACTTCAAGAAAATAAAGTTTGATCTAACTTTTTGTTTGTTTGAAAGTACGCATTTGCAGTTCTGGTACACACTGAAAGGCTAGTGCCACAGTACCTTAGTGTAGCTTTTCTCCACTTTACAAATGGGCATTTTGTTTTGGCTCGTCTACCTGTGTGCTACGATATTGTCATGCGACGATTTCAATGTGTCACAGCGCTACATACGCGTATATTTATTTTTTCGTCTTCCGAATACGAAATTGAAACTTTGTGACCTGCATGCACACAAGTCACAGTATGCTGTTTTTGTGGCATATACACACGAGCCACAGTATGCTATTTTTGTGAAAAACAAATGCTTTTCAAGAATGAAAGAAAGGGGGTCTGACATTTCTCGTCGACGACACGCTCTAATTGTCCAGGGACGAGGGCACGGGATCAGCGATGGCCTCGTCGAAGGAACTTGGTCCGGGAACTGGAGCAAAAAATGAGAGTGGTAGGAATGGGATTATGATCCCGCCATCCTCAATGGTACGTCTTAATCACCACCCGCTTCTGACACGCAAAATTATTGCTTTATTTCTGACACCAGCCGAAAAAAAGACGCCCGCAAAATACATCAGTCCCTTTCAAGAGAGACACGAGAAAATGGGGAATTACTTTCACGACGATACAATACGTGACTAAATCCCATTGTCAGCAACATGCGTTTTCCCTTAGCACCTGGGTGCTATTTTGCACGTTCTGTGCACCGAACTACTGGCGCTAGTATGCCTAAGGCTACGGGCTGCAGAGCTTACGTAAGAGTTGGCGTTACAGCCGTTAATAATTACGTGCACAGACGATGCGCCTTTGACACGCCTGTGCTACGGCCAAGCGTGAAAAAAGCATAATACTGTCACACGCGAACTACAATGTTAACAGAAAACCGAAAATCGTTCGTGCGCAGCCGTGGTCGCAATGAAACTTGTGCTATTTGGCTGCCAGCTTGTGACAACAGCGCAACTGCCATTTCAGTTGATCGACGACAAACGCTAGGGATGAACAACAACCTCTACTGGAATCTTTAATTTTGCTACTGATCTCTGAAACTTCTATATCGCTACAAGCACTGGCCTAACTGGGGTACGGCAGCCAAGGCGCGTGCTCTGTTCTCGTTGGAGAGGCGCTTTGTGACAGGAAACGAAGGACAAAGAATGGAAATGATTAGGTGGGGGGCTACATATAAGAATATCCGACAGCTGAACGAAGATAATGAGGAGATTCGACAAGGTCTATGTTGAGCAACAGTTCCGTAAAGCTACGCCTCCCTTGTACGGAGACTTTTGTTTCTTGTTTTCAGTCACAAAGTGGAGCCGCTTTCGTCATGCCTTGCGAGAAAATGAAATGAGAGTATATGACAGTACCTTTTGTTGCGGCTTTTTAATGATCAGCGGTGAATCAATGCTAAATGATTGCAACTTTGGACTGCGTTGCTCCATGTAAGGTTGTGCCTACGAAAAAGAATTACTGAAATTTCCAACTTCTACTTCATTATATGGTGTGTTGGTCTCAAATCACTGAACACGCTAACCAGCGATGAGGACTAAACAAAAACTGGGTAGTTACCGGCAGCTCACGGTGGAGTGTAGCTAATAATCAACTTCTATACAGTATTTTAATTTGTTTACTAAGCTGTGCAACTATTCCCATGTAGGTATGGTAATCTCGTAGACTGTTCGAGTCCAGGAAGTAAAAACCGCAGCCCACAGTACCTGACGATTAAGACTAGGACAAAACTAGAAATATACCAAAATATATTAAGTGGGACGGCAGTCTCATAGGAATGAATCTAGACTACTCGCTTCCATTCGGTAAACGAAGAAACATGGGAACCCACAGAACTTGTGGCCGCTGTGTTACGAAACATCTCACTAGGTCTTTTCCTCGGCTTACTTAAAGGAATGCTTCACTGTGACGGAGCTACGTTATGAAGCACACTGAATTGGCGGAAAGCATTGTTCTTAGAGTACACAAAAAAAAAAAAACATCACTGTCAGTAGTAGCAGAAAGACGCCTACCGTAACAGACGCCACAACCGGGCGTTGTGCAGATTGCACGCTGTGAGAAGAGAATTACAGAAAGGAAATGGGAATATTCGCTGACGAATGGAGGTACCGCAGTTCAACGCTGGTAACAGAGGAATTCTTATGAAATGTTATTTCTGCTTACCCTTCTGCTAAAGACAACCAAACTAATTGGTTAGTTCGCTTAAAGTTTAGGATTCGCTGTTCCGGTGGTTCAATTAGCTTTTCGCACGAGGTTGAAAAAACCCCATCAACCGCATAGTTGTGATAGACGAATACGAAAGCCACTTGTTGAATCCATGCGTCTATGCATACTATATATTTTGAACATAGATCTATAATATCCACTACGAAAAGTTGCTTCACGTTGCAGTCTGCGAAGAGGAAGGATCACAGGCTTGCCCCAAGGTTCCTTATTCAACAGTGAAAATTTTATTTAGATGATTATAAAATTGGCATATATTTGGGGTAGATTATATATATAAAGCAATGCTTACAGGATTACAAGGCTGAAATATAGTTGTAGCACAAAATTTCTCAACACATTCAAAATTTTACAAATAAGAGATTGCAGTATTAAAAGGTATAGCTGCAAACGTTAACAAAATGAAAAAGTCATCTTAAGCACATAAAAGACAAAAAGCATATTCTAAAAACATTTATAGCGAATAATACGTTACACACATTATCGAATTATCTCTAGACATTACAAATACACAAACGTTTAAGCAGATAAGCAAAGCATGCACATAAAACACATACCAACTACAAATCAAAAGCGAGAAGCTTCAAAACAGCCCACAGTTGTTCGAAATATAAGCCAAACTAAACAGAAGAACAATTGCAGAAAATGTTATATTATTAGAAACGTACATCACACCTCTAAAAGCAATGCCTGAACGAACGTTATGACAGAACCAGCAGAAAAACGAGAAGAAATACAAATACAATGTCATAGTAAAAGTAGCCAAGCCTGTAATTTGCAAGTAAATTTCATCTTTGCAACAGATAGCATACAGCGAAAACCACAACTAATAAATGAAAATGTTAGTCATAGCACGTTGACAGCCAATACACAGAAGTGTCAAAATGAATACACACTCCTGGAAATGGAAAAAAGAACACATTGACACCGGTGTGTCAGACCCAGCATACCTGCTCCGGACACTGCGAGAGGGCTGTACAAGCAATGATCACACGCACGGCACAGCGGACACACCAGGAACCGCGGTGTTGGCCGTCGAATGGCGCTAGCTGCGCAGCATTTGTGCACCGCCGCCGTCAGTGTCAGCCAGTTTGCCGTGGCATACGGAGCTCCATCGCAGTCTTTCAACACTGGTAGCATGCCGCGACAGCGTGGACGTGAACCGTATGTGCAGTTGACAGACTTTGAGCGAGGGCGTATAGTGGGCATGCGGGAGGCCGGGTGGACGTACCGCCGAATTGCTCAACACGTGGGGCGTGAGGTCTCCACAGTACATCGATGTTGTCGGCGGAAGGTGCACGTGCCCTTCGACCTGGGACCGGACCGCAGCGACGCACGGATGCACGCCAAGACCGTAGAATCCTACGCAGTGCCGTAGGGGACCGCACCGCCACTTCCCAGCAAATTAGGGACACTGTTGCTCCTGGGGTATCGGCGAGGACCATTCGCAACCGTCTCCATGAAGGTGGGCTACGGTCCCGCACACCGTTAGGCCGTCTTCCGCTCACGCCCCAACATCGTGCAGCCCGCCTCCAGTGGTGTCGCGACAGGCGTGAATGGAGGGACGAATGGAGACGTGTCGTCTTCAGCGATGAGAGTCGCTTCTGCCTTGGTGCCAATGATGGTCGTATGCGTGTTTGGCGCCGTGCAGGTAAGCGCCACAATCAGGACTGCATACGACCGAGGCATACAGGGCCAACACCCGGCATCATGGTGTGGGGAGCGATCTCCTACACTGGCCGTACACCACTGGTGATCGTCGAGGGGACACTGAATAGTGCACGGTACATCCAAACCGTCATCGAACCCATCGTTCTACCATTCCTAGACCGGCAAGGGAACTTGCTGTTCCAACAGGACAATGCACGTCCGCATGTGTCCCGTGCCACCCAACGTGCTCTAGAAGGTGTAAGTCAACTACCCTGGCCAGCAAGATCTCCGGATCTGTCCCCCATTGAGCATGTTTGGGACTGGATGAAGCGTCGTCTCACGCGGTCTGCACGTCCAGCACGAACGCTGGTCCAACTGAGGCGCCAGGTGGAAATGGCATGGCAAGCCGTTCCACAGGACTACATCCAGCATCTCTACGATCGTCTCCATGGGAGAATAGCAGCCTGCATTGCTGCGAAAGGTGGATATACACTGTACTAGTGCCGACATTGTGCATGCTCTGTTGCCTGTGTCTATGTGCCTGTGGTTCTGTCAGTGTGATCATGTGATGTATCTGACCCCAGGAATGTGTCAATAAAGTTTCCCCTTCCTGGGACAATGAATTCACGGTGTTCTTATTTCAATTTCCAGGAGTGTATAATCAGCCCTTTCTGACGTCAGGCAGTGCCGTAGGCTGGCTACATGCAGACGCTTCAGGACAAGTAAAATCGGATTAGTATTATCGGTAAATTGTTGCCAGTGCACGTGCAAACCAAAATTTAATCCAACCTACGCCCAAGAATTACTGGCGCTATTATTTACAAACGATAATTTATTATCTATACTGTTCTTTTCGTAATGCAACGTAGTGTTTATTGAACTTTTGAACTTCTTTCAAATATCCGCCTGAAGATCTGGCTGTACAAAGTCTCTGACGTGTCTACAATCGGTGTGGGATGCAGAAAGAAGAGAAAATGCTACAACTAAGTAAGGGAAACGTTCCTTCTCGTCCGTTGCTTGAAGGTTCCACGGCGTTGCGCGCAGCCGCGGCCTCAATACACGTACCTTTGACGATGCGCGGCGCTCGTGACTAATTATTGTGTGACGCAGCACTGTCGAGATTCAATAGTAAACGTTTGTTGGCGGACGCACATTAATTCTCTGCACTGCTAGCATATAAAATCGGTCTAAAAAGGGGCGCCAGTCTCGTTTCCACGGGCGACATAGAATTAAACTTCTTACAACTCTAATGTCAATAAAAGCATGGTGGCAATCCAACCACTTTCAGAAAGGTGCCGAGATCGGGCCACTAGAGTGGAATACGCACACCACTGACATTTCATACACCGACTCCAACTGCAGCAACAGCATCTAATGACTGCTGCTACAACAACAAACGAAAACAGTTCAGAGTCAATAGGGAAGTTACACAAAAACACAAATTAAATTTACACGGAAAAAATGAAATTTATTGGTATCAATTAACCTTAGCCAAGTCCGTCACTTTTATCCAACACCATTTCCCGCTACCTAATGGTTCCAAGCTCTGAAGCCTCTTTCCACGGAAAAAGTTCACGCTCACTAATCCGCAAGAAAGAAGAGCAGAAGCAGAATTCTACGCCCGTGCATGCCAGTGTACTTTCTAATACTTCGTTGGCTTTTTGTACCGGAAAATAGCCTTGTTGATCGTGAAGGTTCATGAACTCCGGGCTTAAGAAACAACGATTTAAAACAAACTATCTGCGAGGGACCACGACTTGCCACCTGAGCACCAATATGTTACCGTCCGATTTCCGACTTCCCTGAGCTCAGGAGCGCTCCACGAAATAATTCTGCATACAGATCTTCCAGCCAAGCCTACTGAGGAGCAAAATTTAGGTATAATTTCCTGCTTCCATTAATGGCGCTGCTGTAAGGTACTGCTCCTGCCAGGACTTTTACAACTTTTTCTGCGACGTGTCTGAACACCGGCCAGCCATTTAGGACGATTAGGTTAAGTCCGGCCCATCTTCATGCCAAAGAAAATCTATTCTTCCCCTGCAATCGTGAAATTTCAGAGGCGACTATATTATAGCGACCAGAGCCAGCAGCCCTGGGTGGCTGGGGAGTGATACAAAAATAGTAATTAATAATGATTCCTTGTACGACTAACCTTAACCTTTCAAGTACATTGAAGTAATGAATACGCTTACTATGATTCCGCGCAGACCAAATCACAATCCCCCCCCCCAGTATTCAGATAATATTGCCGCCTGAATCAAAATCTGTTAGTGGGAGATTACACAAATTGCCCATTCGATCTGCCTTGGGAATCCGACCGAAGCACACACAGAGATGACGATACGCTTTGATGACGTCTGTTGACATTAACATCATGTTATCTGTAAGAACTTCGTCGCTACGCGATTCATTAGTATCAGTATTATTATGCGACTATTGCGAGCATTTACTGTGTGTTCTTAACGAACAAAATGGCGAAAGTGAATGAAATACGCGGAATCTTTAATGAATTTAGGAGTGAGTAACTTCTGTAACTTCATTTACAGGTGATTCTGCTGCAGTGTTCCGCTGTGTTTTGCAATACTTCTTGCTATGAATTAGCGGACACAGTGCGATTTTTACAAATCTTCCAGAGAAGACATTTCTGGAGTAAGAAAATTGTAATGTAGCTGGGTAAACAAAAAATCGATTGACTGGTAGTAAGAAAATTGTAATGTAGCTGGAAAAACAAAAAATCTATTGACTGGTAGTGACTTCTGAAGGTACAAAGTAATACGAACACATGCAGTCTCTCCTGACTCATTCGATTAACGAAGGGGGCCGATGCCGATGACTATTAGTTTAGAGAATATGCATGTAACGATTCATTCATTTGCCAGTCGTTTTTCTGCGTACAGAATACACCATCAAACAAAGAGTGGTGCACTAATGCTATCAAACAATAAGAAGTGCATTACTGATTTAGGTGGAATTCATTCGGGTGTCATTAGGGGGGGGGGGGGGGGAGAAAATTCGTCCCAAGATTTTGGGAGAGTTCAAAGAACAAGTACTCGAGAAAAGCTATTAACTGCATGAATATTTTCACCAGGCGACTGTGTTATAATATTCAGTTTCTTCCACGATCGATGTAGGCCTGCAGGCGTTTTGAAATGCCTTGGCTCAAGTGACAAACTGAACGATCAATATGAAAATATCTTATGCTGTCAACTTACTAGGCTGCATACCGGACCACCAAATGGAGGATCTATTGTCTTAATTCGCGACGTTGTGCATAGTATCATTACTGAGGCAAGAAAAACTTTATATTATACTGTGACGCGCTGGAATACCGTGAATATCGTAATAGAGAAAATCGCACGTCAGTTCATAAATATGTCGTCGCTATGAAGGTAGAAAGAGATGATATAGGCTAACATCAGTGGGGAAGTCATAGCGTTTAAATATTTAGCGATATGGAATGGGATGAGGACACAATATTGTAAAAGGTGGTTGGAAGATATTTGTTGGATTCTGGGAAAGAGCAGTGCACCTCACGGAAATCGTATAGAAGATGCTAGTACGACCGTTTCTAGAGTGTTGCTACAGCGTTTGGAGCATTTATCGAGTAGACACGACAGCAAACATCGAACGACTTAAGAAAAGCATTGCTAGGATCGTAACAGATCGGTATAGCACAAAACAGAAGTATAACAGGTAATGTTCGGAGAACTTCAGTCGGAATCTTCTGGAGAAAGGCGTTATTTTCGTGAAACTAAGGGAACAGGTATTTGAGGAAGACTGAGCCACAATTCTGCTGACACCGTCGTATTTATCGCATAAGGATTACGAAAACAAGAAGAGTTAGAGCGCCTAATTGAGTCATATATAACGCTGTTGGAGAACAGAAGAGTTAGAGCGGGTAATTGAGTCATATATAACGCTGTTGGAGAACAGCTATCTTCATTGACATAAAATTATTTAAAAAACATCGGCTGTGATCAAGACACTCTTAAATAAATTTAAATAGATGTTTGTTTGATTGTGGTGTTACGACTGGCTAATGGAAGACCACCACGAAGTGAGTACTCTTTCCTACCGTAGCGATACGTCTTGCAACACCGAGATGGACCACAGAACCCACTCTACATCTCCCAATTCGTTCGCTAATTTTTCGATCCGCTTTGTCGCAGCCACATTGTTGGATGGACAGACTGAATAGCACCCCACAGCATCCTCTGGAAGGTCTCTGCCGAACCAGAAGAGACGCTTTTCCGCAGACATTGATTTCTGTTTATTTTTGTTTTCTTCCGCTCTTCGCCGTGGATTCGATCGCCTTAACGAGGCAAGCTGCACCCAAGAGAAGTTACATCCTAAAACGAAGATCAAAAGTGAAACCGCACTCCCTCTCACTTCTATGTCGCTTTCATTCCAGCCGCCCTTGCCCGTGCATTCACTATATAAGTCGGCTGAATGAGCGGCTGCTGTACTGGAGCCGCCAGCTTTCACGGCTGAGGTCACTGACCAGTGAGCAGAACACCTTCTCCACGCCATATACAATCACACCACATTCAACCTACCGAAGTTCCTTCGGCTTAGAGATAACTGTCATTAAGTACAGAACAGATACCAGGTTTGACCACATTATTGCTGCTTTATCGTCCAAACGTCCCAAAAAACGCTGTCATTGCGCTCAATATTAATAGTCACAAAAATATGAGAGGTTGTGGCTATAGGCGCAACAAACAAGCCCTTTTAATGATATACAACGAAGAAGAATGGTGTTTATCGGATATAGACCCTACATGATGATCTGACGGATAGTAAGCAGCTGTTGGCTAATGACGCTGTGGTGTACAGGAAAGTATTGTCGTTGAGCGACTACGAGGATACAATATGACAAAATTTCTATTTGCGTGGTGAATAACAGCAAGGGGTAAACTGAGAAAAATTTAAGTTAATGCTGATGAGTACGGAAAACTATCCTGCAATTTTCTAATATAGTATTAATGTTGCGCTGCTATACGCAATAACGTCGATTAAATATCTTGGCGTAGCGTTGCAAAGCGATATGAAAGCGAGCGAGTATGTGAGGTCGATAGTTTGGAAGGCGGATGGTCGATTTCTGTTTATTAGGGGAATTCGATGAAACTGTTGCTTACGTATAAAGCGGCCGCGTACAGAACACTAGTTTGATCCGTCGCGTGTGTGGGGTCCGCATCACGTTGAATTGAAGGAAGACATCGAAGCATTTCAGAGGCATGTTGTCAGATCTATTACCGGCAAGTTCTATTAACACGCAAGTATTACAGATACGCTTCGGGAAATTAAATGCGAATTCCTGAGGGGAATGCGACGTTTATTTCAAGGAACACTATTGAGAAAATTTAGAGAACCGGCACCTGAAGCTGACTGCCGAACGGTTCTATTACCAATAACATACATTTCGAGTATGGATCACTAAGAAAAGAGAAATTAGGGATCATATCGAGGCAAATATATTTATTTGCGAATGCACAAAGGAAAGGAATCACTGGTAGTGGTACAAGGTACCCTCCACCATGCGATGCCTGCGAGAAAATGTGAGAAGCAAACTGCCTGAAATGTAGCGAGACAATTCATAGCTGTTGCATCATGATAATGCACCCGTACATCGAACCCTGTTGGTGCGTGACTATCGAAGAAAAAAATAAAAAATAAAATAAAATTAATAATAATAATAATAAAAGGTCACTATGTTGCCTCATCCTCCGTACTCTAAGAACCTAGCCCCTTCGGACTTTTTTTTGTTTCGAAGTTGAAAACCCCGTTGGAAGGACGAAAATTAGTAACGACAGACCAGATAAAATTCGCAGACGGTGCTTCGAGCGATCCAGCAAGTGGCGTACGAAGACCGCTTTCGGAAGTGGAAACGCCGTTGGGAGCTGTGTACCAACTGCGGAGGAGAGTATTTCAAAGAAGACCATGCATGGTAAATAAAAGCATTAAAAAAAATGTGGACGAAGTCCCGGAAATTTTTGAACACACCTCGTATTGTTCCCAACCGTGACAGTATCTTTTATTACCACATGACAAGTTTCAATGCCTATGCACTCTCAACAGATTAAAAAAAAGCACACCATCAGGGAGAGTCAATGAGAAACTTGGTAATATATCAAACAACTGAACACCTAACACTGCAAGAATGTACATTAAATTACTTCCATAAAATCCTTGGCTACGAATAACACGTCCTGTTAGCTACGATGTAACTCAGCAACAGACTAAGAGCTGCTCATAGCACGAGATAACGGCTGAAACAGACGCCGCTGGATATTAACAAAATAAATACTGTAACACCAGGAGTTTGAAAGTTTAAAGGCGTATTACACGTTTGTACAAGATTGCGATCCACACGGATGTTTTTTTTTTTAAAGTTACAAACAGCATTACGATCGCTGCATCCAAATGAGAAACCAACTCACTTAACCTACAGGAACCACAGGCGAGTATATTCTGAAAATAGAACTAATATATTCTGCAATGTCCCGTCAGATTGTCCAATGCAACATCTAGGGACTCTGCGAAAATTGTCCTCATTACTGTCCCGCGATAAAGTAGTCTTAACAGAACTCTCTTCTGAATCGCCAGAACAACGAGACCGCAGAATATTTAATGGCTTTCGTAGATAGGGGGGGGGAGGGGGGAGGAGGGGGGGGGAGAGAGAGAGGGAGAGAGGGGGAGAGAGAGAGAGAGAGAGAGAGAGAGAGAGAGAGAGAGAGAGAGAGAGAGAGAGAGAGAGGGGGGGGGGGGGGTTAAAACAGCTGAGAAAATAAGAGTTTGCTCCTCTCCGTTGGCACGCTGCCTTATGATTCTATTCAAACAAGAGAAGGAATTTGGCAGAGACCTGTAAACATTGCTTCCCTGCACAGCGAGCGGCGTCTCGATTCGCAAGTCAGCTGTCTAAGGTCCCGCCCACGTGACTATTTGCACCATGGTTTAGTTAGCCTGGCATCTGACTTCAAATATAATCACTCGAAAGGAAATCCCCTGCGTTAATGCATCAAGAGTTTTTTCAATTTACTGTCGTTGCCAATCGATATAGTTTTCCTGAACTGACCGTGGGCTGGGCAATTCTGCCACTCGATCGAGTCGAAGCACTGGTTATACAGTTCTTAGATTACATTGCTTATCGCGACACTACAATCATACACAGAATACCCCTCTGTGCTTAAGGGCTGTGTCCTGAATTCCTTCACATTTGCCAGGTCTATCGTAATGAAATACCACCAGCTCACCATGTACTGGAACACCTGACGTTATCAGTAGCACTTCTGTATCGAAACCAGCAACATTCCAGAAATTTTGAAGCAGACCTAAGCGCTCAGTTTTCGAAAGATTCTTTTACCGCATAAACTCGCCACAGTGGTTGATTAATCCACGGCATGTCGGCAGTAAGTACATTTCCATGAGAAGTACGAGGATCACCTCAGATTTAATCACATGTCAACAAGCAGATTCACGCAGACCATTTTAATTTAATGTTAATTGGTGAGTCGAACGGTGCTTTGCATTAGTTTCGAAACTATGGCTGACTACAAGAAAAGGAGCCAATTATGAAAACAAGCTCTTACGTATGTCTTTGTAACTTCATAGCATGTTCTCAAATCAGTAACTGAAACCGTCGACCTCACATTGCAGAAACACATAATGGTGGAATGCTTAACAGAATATGCTATAGATCAGGAGTCGCCGATGGGCTGCATACTCAAGACTCGCATGGCCGTTGAGCGTACGTATAGTCTCTAAACAAACACGATAGAATAGGTCGGTATCGGAGGCTGAAGCGTCAGAAAACGATGGAAACATGCGAACTATAGACATCTTGCTAACCTAATTTTTTTACTGCTCTTTCGATCAGGTCCATGAACTGCGTGTTCGCATCCTTTACGCCCTAAACCTTACGGGTAAGAGGCTAAAGGCGTTGGGTAGAACAAGTAGATTTTATCCGAAACAGTATTTTCATTATTCTTATAAACGTGTCTTACGTTAAAATCATCAAACAAAAAACTGTTTCAGTGTTTAATGATGATTCATAACCATCCGCAATTGATGTAAAAGAACACCTGATCGTCTACCTGGTCAGTAACACTATTTTGCAACTGCTTACACTGATGTATTATTTCTAAGCCTGTATTTTATGTTAGTTAATGGTCTCCAGGCATTATGAATTCTGTCTCCGAAACATACTCTAAAAATTGTGAATCATCAAACAATGTTAAATTTATCCAAAGATGTCTATCTTTCAAGAACGCTGCGTATTCCAGAATTACCAAAAATATTTTATTTGTTGTTCCCTGTATCAAAAGAGATCAGTATCGAAACTTAAGTTATATGAAAGGAGCCTCACGTTAAAACACTTTACTCGCTGTATTTTGCCAATTTAGACAAGGGCTGCAAATAAATCCTGGAGGAGCAAAGAACCTGGAAGTTGGCTTTCCTACAGTAAGCCGTCAATAATGCAGACACCTCAAAGTGCAATTATCAGTAGCGTCCTTATGAGACATACAAAAACATCAAACACGTTGTTCTAACAATGTTCGAACTGAGAATTACTAAATTGAAGTGACTGTTCTTACAATCGTTGAACAAAATGAACCCGCGACTATCGCCACAAGTGTATTTTCATTCCTTTCCATAAATTCACGGTTTCCTAGTCCTACATCCGCAACACAGATCGTGCAGAGCAAGGACACAACAAGGCGCTGTTGCTACAGCAATGAAAAGTATTTGCGAAAATCTTAGGAAACGATATACTGACCAAGCACAACGTCACATGTCTAATAAATTTACAACGTATTGCAGTGATGACCAGCCAAATATCCGCTCTTTTACAGGACAATTAACTGACAAAAACTGGCGGCCATGATCACGTTTGTCGCTGCAAGATTATATCATGCACTACAATGAAGAACAGCAAGTGTTCATAGTAAGCGCAATCCTTGTCTGAGATGCGCGGTGACGTCAACGCCCCGGAAAAAACTGCGTAACTACGCCAGTAAGTAGCCACACAGTCTCCATGTGGACACCTCTAGCCACGTCACAGATATTCATACACATTCTGCATTTGTTACACTTACTACACGTCTATGAAATATGTTCCAGTGTAATAATTAAACGATTTGTTAAATCCCTTTTGTAGATCCCGTACAAATCTTTAAACTTTTGTCAATAATAACGAGATTTTTATAGCAATATCGTACGTTAAAACAGTATCTTTCTACCGAACGAAAGTCTAGTAGGGAAGACAGATCTGTAAGACTCACGGTTAAGAAAGATTGGCATCACAGAACCTGCCTGCTGTGCTAACATTGCAGTGCTGCAACTACATCTCATTCTGGTTGTGTATCTGGTTCATTTCTAGACAGCAGTTCACCACGTGCATTTTGGTGCGACAATTATGTCAGTAACCCTAGCACCACTAGGGGGCAAAAATTGCCCGCAGTATTTGTGTTATGTATCTATTTGTTGGAGTGAAGAAGCAAGAATTTATGTAGTATGTGCAGTCATGGTTTTATAATTTTTGCGAATTATTTAAATCTGCCTATTATATTAAAGTGCGGGCAGATTTGCCCCCCCCCCCCCTCCCGTCCCGTCCCTCATCAAATATCGGTGACAACTTCCGCATTAAAATATTTCTCAATATGGCAGAGAGAAATGTAGTTTCTGACTGTTGGTACCCTGTATTGTGTTGCCATTGTTGTTTTAAAGTAAATCTCCTTTGTTGTTCGAGCAGTTTTACATTACTCGCAGTTCTAATACATGTCAGTATCCGATATCCGAGGTTTCTCAGAGATGAAGAGGTGTCAGCTATAATAAATGAAGCAAGCGAAAGTGATGAAAGTGATCCAGAAGGTGATACAGTTGTGACATACGACACTGACACAGCAATTGAAAATCAGTCAAGTTCACGGAGTTCATCCCCTGATGAACAGCATGCAGCTGCTTCTAGCATCATTGTTACAGCAAAAAGCGGTAGGGAATATATTACTGCGCCTCGAAGGCAAGTACGCAAGTCAGTACAAAATATATTGAATTTTCGGGAGGGTTTGACTCATGAAAGCTTGACCTCAAGAGTGTCAGAATCTTTCAAAAAGTTTATAACTCCAGAAATAATGAAGATTAAATGAAGATAATCGTGGATTATACAAACCTAGAAGCTCATAATAAGAACTTAAACTTACAACCGTAGATGAAATGTACACCTTCGTATGTATTTTGATACTCATGAGCACAAATAATGACACTAAACCTGTTGAGGACTTATGGGAGAAAGTACTGGAAAAGAATATCTATACAGCTACAGAGAGTAGTATTCGATGTGGAGAACTTCTGTCCCTGATTAAATTTGATGGTAAGGAAACAAGAACCGAAAGACGAAAGGAGGATAAGTTTTGCCCACTCAGTGGAGTTTTCGACAAAATTGACGAAATGTTTGTGAAATACTACATACCCAGTGCAGATCTAACCATCGATGAAATGCTCTCCCTATTTCGAGGAAGATGTCCCTTTAAGGTCTTTATGAAAGACAAGCCTAGGAAGTCTGGCATATTGATTAGGATGTTATCCAGATACACACACCCAGTGTGTTCTAAAAATGGAGGTCTATGCGGAGATGGATGAACGACCTGCCGAGGAATGAAGTGAAAAAGGCAGTTGTTAGGCGCCTAGTGAATCCGCTGGCAGGAAGTGGATGAAATATAACAACAGATAGACCTAGCCGAGGAGCTTTACAATGACAAGTTAACTTTGGAGGGAACATTGAAGAGTAACAGAAAAAACATACCAGAACAGCTAAAGAAGACACAGGGTCGGGGGATATATTCCTTTATTAACAGATCCGAAAACAGGCAACGAACCAGTTACATTACATTGGTTTCATACATCTCCAAACAAACCTAGTAAGAATCTCCTACACTTCTTTCCAAACAACACAATAACAAGGTGGATGAATCGACAGAGAAAAATGATACATTTATCTCTACTACAATGAAGCCAAAGGGGCAAAGCATTGATCAAATGACGCGAAATCATTCAGTAAAACGAGGGTCGAGAAGGTGGCCATTATCTCTCTTTTTAACCTTGATAGATATCGCCTGTCTCAATGCTGGAACGATTTTCATGACAAACAACCTAAACTGGAATAAGAAAGAATGTAAGAAGGCTGTATCTACTAGAATTAAGTCAACAGCTCGTTAGGCCAGCTGTGGAAGAGGGCAAATAATGTCATGGGTTTACAAAATCCTATCATCTCTGCAATGGAAAGTGATCTAGGGAAAATGCTGCCCAGCATTAGTGCAACTGTTCAATCTGTTGAATTTTATTCAAGAGGAAGATGTCACATCTGTTTGAAGAGTAAAAACTCTAAAAAGGAAAAAGACAAGATGAAAAAAGTGTCTACAGTTTATTGCAGGTGTACCTAGTGTGTTCCACTCATTCTGCAAAAACAATCATATGCAAAGGTTGAGAGATTGAAAGTGAGCAGTAAGAAAAAACTCAATTGTAATTTAAGACTTTTGATTTTCTGTTTTCTTATTTGTGATTTGCTATTGTACGTTCTTTCATGATTTCTTAATATAACTCTGATGTATATGAAAGTGTTAGTTTCATGTTAAAATATAATATTTCTCATATTCATTACTTTATTGTATTTGTATGTGCTACAATGTTACTGATAACTATGGAAAGTGTGTAGCAACCAAATAAAGAAATTCCTAGTTCATTAAATAATCAAAACAAACAAAAAAATGTTAAAAACGTGAATAGAATGTGAGGGCAACTTTTGCTGCTGCTGCTGCTGCCGCCGCCCCCCCCCCCCCCCTCTCCAGACAACCACATGACAGATCAGAGCTTAGTGGTGCTAGGGCTAACACATTATGAAATGGTGTGCACTACGCCCACTCTGTAGGCGGCAACGGTTCATCTCTTACGAAGTTGGCAGCGCCGCCGTTGCATGTGTCATCAATCTCGTTGCCAAGGACCTTGACTTCAAATATATATCAAGAGAACGTCTCACTTTCGCTACTAGAGAGATCACTGTTCATTGTATTAGATATCCTTCTGCTACAATGACATGTCAATGTACTAGAAGTATATACAAAACATTACGATCTATGGGGCAAGGCCACTTGCCTGAAGTAACAGTTTTGTAATGCACAGTAGAAACTTCAGTTTTCCACTACAACGACTATGTTAGAAAGTGAACGTCTTTAAATTAACGAAAGTATGTAGAGTTTTCAAAGGATTTTTACGACCATTACTGGCGTGAGCTCCCTGACGAGGAGTTAAATATGAATGTGGCAAATACGATTTTTTTCTCATTAACAATCCAAGAAAGTACACAAAGCAGTATTTCATAAAGCACGTATCGGCGAGCACAATTTGCCACAATGTTACGAATTATTTGTACTATTGTCGACAATTTCTTGGTATCGTGCGCTACATGCTTATTATTCAAACATGATAAACTGTTGAAATACAAATTACCAGCGGTTCTTCTGGTATTCGCACTACAATTGTCACACATAAAACTGTTGTCTACTTGTATGTACAATGATAAAGGCAAACAAAAACAGAGATTCTAGCCAAGACTAAAATATACGCGTTCGTCGGTCCCATGTTTATACTACTTACTACGCAGAATACAGAAGACGCGTACATTTTCTAAGGTCTTAAATTGTTCAGGATGCAGCCCCTTCAGACTAACAACGTTGAGACAGCACCGAGACGTGAGCTCCGACTCCACACAATCTCACATATTTCCTTGTTCTGGCGGATTATTTCTTCTCAGCAGCACCCCAGAAGATATTATAATTCTTAAACGTCATTGGTAAAAACAGGCGGAATTTTACCTGAGAGCAAAACGATGTCACATATCTCCCGCTCTACACAGGACTTCCAAAACAAATCCACACACCCCTTCGATCACAAGCACGACGCATGGAACACTGAGCAACTGTAAACGCGTACACTGCCATCTATCGTCCTCGCCAGGGCCGACTACCGCACCGCACAGCAAGAGCCATCTATCGGCCACAGCGGAAGCCATCAACATTCGCGCCTGCGCTGTCCGGATGTCGCGGCCTATTCGAAACTACGGGCTTACTGTACTAACGCCGCACGGCATATTGCAATTATGGTCTTATTGCGTAATGGATTCAAGGATTATTTTATTTATTTATTCTCCATTTTGTCAATGATCTTATGCGCAGCTTTTAGTAGTGACAGTTAGAAATTAGGTTGTCCCAATTTACGAGCGAGTATTAATCACACATTAGATCATTCGCATAAGATACGACAGGAAGCCTACCGACTAAATTTAGATATACTCATTACTATTACACGAGATAAACATTAATCGTTATAATACCGGCGAATAACTGACACAAAGACTACGAATGATGTTCCATCAACTATAAGCAAACACGTAACTTGCGTACGGCTCGTCTGAAGTTTGCGGCAGCACAGGTCAGTGTTATAAGGCATTTCATCCCTTCGGGCGTCGTCGGTGTCTCCTAAATAGTCCATTTTCGCTATAGATAAAAATATGGACGCGTTAAGTCTGATGAGTGTCCAGATCATTCAGCATTTCTGGAACGACCGTGCCAATGCTCTCCAAATGTTCTTTTAAGAGTGTGTGTCATTGCATGTGCGGAATAAGGGGACATCCCTCTTAGTGACATTTGCTGTTAAAATGCTAAGTTTCATTTCTTTCATGAGTTCATCTCCTTTTCCCTTGACATACTTATTGTTCACACTTCCAGTTTCTAGAAATTTTATTTTATAGTACTTGCAAAGACAGATCGTCCGTGCTTGTCACGTTCTGAATAGTCTCCAGCACCTACTACATTTCTGCTCTTAAAACTCTGGCGATTTACGATTTTCCGAGTATCGTGTACATTGTAAACGTCTCAATAACTTTACGAGCAAGGTATTCCATTGCTACAACAGCAACAGACAAGAATCATACCAGAGTTACGTGCTTCCTTACAGTTGGTTATAAGACGATAGACGTTTGTGGAACCACTTCTGATCGCCGGATACTGGTTTGCGGAGCTGTTATCTTTATACGATTTGATCAAGTCCCATAAGTCACATTGCTGAATTTCTCTTTGAAACTTCTTTCAAATGCCACAGAGAGAAAGTATACAGCCCCATTACAAAAAGTCGATGTCATATAAACGATAAAAATTATTTGCTGACCTCAGGAAATTCGTCATGTTATCCGCTATAACTTGGCGAAATCCGCACCTCGATAAATTTCGTTGAGGGTTGCCTGTCTTAGCTGCCTCACCTTGTATAAGTATGATCTACATCTACATCTACATTGATACTCCGCAAGCCACCCAACGGTGTGTGGCGTGCCACTGTCATTACCTCCCTTTCCTGTTCCAGTCGCGTATGGTTCGCGGGAAGAACGACTGTCTGAAAGCCTCCGTGCGCGCTCTAATCTCTCTAATTTTACATTCGTGATCTCCTCGGGAGGTATAAGTAGGGGGAAGCAATATATTGGATACCTCATCCAGAAACGCACCCTCTCGAAACCTGGCGAGCAAGCTACACCGCGATGCAGAGCGCCTCTCTTGCAGAGTCTGCCACTTGAGTTTATTAAACATCTCCGTAACGCTATCACGGTTACCAAATAACCCTGTGACGAAATGCGCCGCTCTTCTTTGGATCTTCTCTATCTCCTCCGTCAGACCGATCTGGTACGGATCCCACACTGATGAGCAATACTCAAGTATAGGTCGAACGAGTGTTTTGTAAGCCACCTCCTTTGTTGATGGACTACATTTTCTAAGCACTCTCCCAATGAATCTCAACCTGGTACCCGCCTTACCAACAATTAATTTTATATGATCATTCCACTTCAAATCGTTCCGCACGCATACTCCCAGATATTTTACAGAAGTAACTGCTACCAGTGTTTGTTCCGCTATCATATAATCATACAATAAAAGATCCTTCTTCCTATGTATTCGCAATACATTACATTTGTCTATGTTAAGGGTCAGTTGCCACTCTCTGCACCAAGTACCTATCCGCTGCAGATCTTCTTGCATTTCGCTACAATTTTCTAATGCTGCAACTTCCCTGTATACTACAGCATCATCCGCGAAAAGCCGCATGGAACTTCCGACACTATCTACTAAGTCATTTATATATATTGTGAAAAGCAATGGTCCCATAACACTCCCCTGTGGCACGCCAGAGGTTACTTTAACGTCTGTAGACGTCTCTCCATTGATAACAACATGCTGTGTTCTGTTTGCTAAAAACTCTTCAATCCAGCCACACAGCTGGTCTGATATTCCGTAGGCTCTTACTTTGTTTATCAGGCGACAGTGCGGAACTGTATCGAACGCCTTCCGGAAGTCAAGAAAAATAGCATCTACCTGGGAGCCTGTATCTAATATTTTCTGGGTCTCATGAACAAATAAGGCGAGTTGGGTCTCACACGATCGCTGTTTCCGGAATCCATGTTGATTCCTACATAGTAGATTCTGGGTTTCCAGAAATGACATGATACGCGAGCAAAAAACATGTTCTAAAATTCTACAAGAGATCGACGTAAGAGATATAGGTCTATAGTTTTGCGCATCTGCTCGACGACCCTTCTTGAAGACTGGGACTATCTGTGCTCTTTTCCAATCATTTGGAACCCTCCGTGCCTCTAGAGACTTGCGGTACACGGCTGTTAGAAGGGGGGCAAGTTCTTTCGCGTACTCTGTGTAGAATCGAATTGGTATCCCGTCAGGTCCAGTGGACTTTCCTCTATTGAGTGATTCCAGTTGCTTTTCTATTCCTTGGACACTTATTTCGATGTCAGCCATTTTTTCGTTTGTGCGAGGATTTAGAGAAGGAAGTGCAGTGCGGTCTTCCTCTGTGAAACAGCCTTGGAAAAAGGTGTTTAGTATTTCAGCTTTACGCGTGTCATCCTCTGTTTCAATGCCATCATCATCCCGTAGTGTCTGGATATGCTGTTTCGAGCCACTTACTGATTTAACGTAAGACCAGAACTTCCTAGGATTTTCTGTCAAGTCGGTACATAGAATTTCACTTTCGAATTCAATGAACGCTTCACGCATAGCCCTCCTTACGCTAACTTTGACATCGTTTAGCTTCTGTTTGTCTGAGAGGTTTTGGCTGCGTTTAAACTTGGAGTGGAGCTCTCTTTGCTTTCGCAGTAGTTTCCTAACTTTGTTGTTGTACCACGGTGGGTTTTTCCCGTCCCTCACAGTTTTACTCGGCACGTACCTGTCTAAAACGCATTTTACGATTGCCTTGAACTTTTTCCATAAACACTCAACATTGTCAGTGTCGGAACAGAAATTTTCGTTTTGATCTGTTAGGTAGTCTGAAATCTGCCTTCTATTACTCTTGCTAAACAGATAAACCTTCCTCCCTTTTTTTATATTCCTATTAACTTCCATATTCAGGGATGCTGCAACGGCCTTATGATCACTGATTCCCTGTTCTGTACATACAGAGTCGAAAAGTTCGGGTCTGTTTGTTATCAGTAGGTCCAAGATGTTATCTCCACGAGTCGGTTCTCTGTTTAATTGCTCGAGGTAATTTTCGGATAGTGCACTCAGTATAATGTCACTCGATGCTCTGTCCCTACCACCCGTCCTAAACATCTGAGTGTCCCAGTCTATATCTGGTAAATTGAAATCTCCACCTAAGACTATAAGTCTTAAAAGAAAATGTGAAATTTTTAGGCATTAAGTACGAGAAAAAAATGGAGACGACGTGAAGGAGCATACAAAAGCCACCTAGCTCTGCCACACTAGTCTCTCCTGTGTAAACCTCTTCGTCTCTGCATAACTATTCCAAAATCTCCTTGATGCCTCAGGATGTGTTCATGATTTTTAGCCAAGTTATGTCATATTTCTTTCTTCTCCTCTCCCCCCCCCCCCCCAAATTACAAACAGTATATTGTCATCAGTTATTCGACGTACTCATCACATCTTCTCCATTCTACATAGCTCTACATTTTAAAAGCTTCTATTCTCTTCTTGATGGTATTGTTCATCGTTCACATTTCACTTCCATACAAATACCTCTAGAAAATTCTTCCTAACACTTAAATTTATTTTTTAAAGGAACACACTGCCATTAGACTGTTTTATTGTTTATTTAAGTACAACCCAGCTATTGGCCTTTTATGCCATTTTTAAGTATTTGATGTTATGTCAAACATATACTTCAGGACACTTAACATGTTATTAAGCTAAACGTTGGCCGTAAATTATGAACTTTGATCTTAACAACATGTTAAGTACCCTGAAATATACGTTAAAGACATAAAATTAAATACCTGAAAATGGTATAAAAAGCCGAAACCTGGGTTGTACTAAAATAAGCATAAAACAGTCAAATGAAGGAGTGTTCTTTTAAAAAATATGACTGTCGCTGAGCAACACAAAAAAATTTATATTGGACGTCAACAAATTCCTGATTCTCGGAAACATATACAACAAGACTCCGATGGTTATGTGAATGTGGTTTCTCTTCTTTCCGGGAGAAGTTTCGAAACAGAGGAAATGTTGTTTTCCAAACTAGGTACGAACCTATGTGATTCGGTGTTTGGTATGCGATAGGTAGGACGATCGCGCGTCAGACGTTTGTTAAATCGACCGCTGCTGCCGTTATACACAGATCGCTTATAAACTCTCACGTGTTTGTTCAGGAATGCTTGATGAACGGTGACAGAGACAACACGAGATTTTTTTCCAGTGGCTTGCTGAGAGTGGGGACGATCACAACATGTTTCCTGAACTTGTGACCTCCGCCTCAAGGAAGATAAGCTGCCGATAATTCTACACTCTTATGTGGTAACGAGGGCGTTTCCGTAACAGCGATCAGCGTGTCTGGCTTGCGGACGACCAAGGTTCATTTCTGGGTACTGCGCGGGGTTTTTCCTTCTTGGGAGGACTGCAACTGTGTGGGCACAGCCTAGCGATGACGACTGAGAACCTACTTTGCCAGAGAAGTAGCGGCTTCAAGGTTCTGAAAGTTCAGACCGGCTGGGAGTGCGGTGCGCAGGCCACATGACCCTCCATTCGGCATCCAATGACACCACTGGCAGAGGATGACACGGTTTGCATCATGTGGACCTCTAGGCCTAATCTTAGAGCTAAGATTTTGTTTATTTCCTTATTTACTTTTTTACTTTGTGGAGTGCCCTTGTAGGTCGCGGGGTAAGCTACGGAGCACCTGGTCGTGCAATTTGGGCAACTATGGGTTGGTCGCGGTGGTTCTGTTCCGTGGCCAAGCCTGTCGCCAGGGGTCACTGTAGTTGATACACAAGTTGACATCCCTCATAGATCAGCCAGTATAGCATTACCGCGATGTGTATCCAGCCTTGATAATGGTTGAAGAGTGTGAAAAGTCAACTGCAATAATGGAGGTCGGCATTTTGACAACTACTGCAGAGAACGGTTCTGGGCAGTAGCAGCTGAGATAAAATGCAAGGAAAAAGTAAAATAACTGTTGATTGCGTTCCACAGCATCTACATCTACATGACCAAACACTGGTTCGATATGTTTTATATTGTGTCATTCTGATGTAAGTAAAAGTATTTTTGTAATTACAATCTCTGCTGGATACTGTTCTTTCGCCAAAACCGGTCGAAAAATAGAGAATAAATTGAGCAGCAGCTTGACATGCCATATGATGTCATAAATAGCAACAGCTGACAAGTTACATTCGTTAGAACATACAGGGATATTGAGGGATACCTTTGAACTGGTGCATCCGGCAATTACAGGGGGATCTACAGCTTAAGAGATCGTCCAACCATGATGACAGTCACCAATTTTCACATCCACAAATCACGTATCATAGCCAGCGATGTGAAAAGAATTACGTGTGAAGAAGAAAAAATCTTACCGCGAATTGGGTATCGAAGACCGAATTTTTGTATTATCAGTCTGACAGCTGTCCGCTGACCCTCATCACTCTTCAGAGACAAGTGAGTAACTAGATAATTTCAGCAGCTCTATGAAATCCGATAGTAGGTGATGCTGCGGTAAGAGGTGTTGTAGCATTCAGGAACATCTGCAAAAATTTAATCGTCGCTAAAAGAACACAAGTGAACTGGCGTTCTCTTAGCATTTCGCTGGGAGTAACGTGGTTAGAGTCGGTTCTACGAAAAATGTAGATTAATATTCTGTCTTGAAACCATACAAAAATATTTTCTAGTTGTGGGATTTTTTATTATAAAAGAGAGTCTGAAGAAATTAAATGTTGAAAGAGGATTTGCATAATTCGTTACAAATTTTTATGTTTGGCTATGAGCACCACAGTCATTTAAGAACACAGTTTTCAGCGATGAACAGATTAATTAGGAAGAAGGAAAATATGTCCGTCATGAACCCTATTGTCACCTATGGTGAAGAAACATGGACAATGACAGAAAGGGACTGGAGCAGACTGCAAGCAGGGGAAATGAAATTTCTCAGAGCAGTTAAGGGAAAAACAAGAATGGACAGAGTAAGGAATGTAGAGATTAGAAAGGACCTCAAACAAAAAAGTATGAGAGAAGAAACTGAAAGGGATTAAGATGGTATGGGCATGTTAAGAGGATGCATGGGCAGAGACTCCCCAAAATTATGGAAGAACGTACGATGGATGGGAAAAGACCTAGAGGGCGCCCAAGAACCCGGTGGAAAGTGGGAGTGAGAATATCTGTTGAAAGGAGAGGTGTGACCTGGCAGCAAGTGGAGGAAGAAAAGTGGTGGGAGGACCGAGCCAAATGGAGAGGACTCGTCAGCACCCAGACCCGGCAGTAGCTGGAGCGGGATTCGGATATAGATAGATAGATAGATAGATAGATGAACCATATAAGTTCAAATGGTTCAAATGGCTCGGAGCACTATGGGACTTAACAGCTATTGTCATCAGTCCCCTAGAACTTAGAACTACTTAAACCTAACTAACCTAAGGACATCACACAACACCCAGTCATCACGAGGCAGAGAAAATCCCTGACTCCGCCGGGAATCGAACCCGGGAACTCGGGCGCGGGAAGCGAGAACGCTACCGCACGACCACGAGCTGCGGACGAACCATATAAGTTTTAATGACTACTACTACGAACGGGTCATTAAATACCACGTCTATACTAATAAATTTACTACCGGAACATTAATACGTTGTATTCAATATGTCTAAGTTCCTATAAGAACCGTCGTAATATTTCATAAATATTAATAACAATATCTGTAAAATCGTCGTGTCTGCCTGCCTACCTTTCTTTCTTTCTTTCTTTCTTTCTTTCTTTCAACACGCTAATCTCGAAAACTACTGAACAAATTTTCATGCGATTTCCGAAGGTATCTTGAAGATAGTTTGGAGCACCGTATGGACTTTGGTTCATCAAAATCGGACCACAAAAAAAAGATACAGTCATACATATTATCACTGGATCGATTTCAACAAAACTCAGTACGCATTATCACTTACTGTTTGAAAAGAATCGTTGTGCGAGTTAAAAACCACCTACATATCAAAGGAGTAAGGGTGGGGGTTAAAGACAAGTGTAGATGAGCACTTAGTGACTTGCAAAAAACTTTACACGCAATTTCATACTTATACGAAACATTTTTCGCTGATCCCCCTCCCTCACATAATGATGAAACGAAAAAAAGTTAATCGCTTACTACATTTTAGTTATTCATTTTCGCATCAGGTATGACATTTTAATTTATTACTTCTTTAATACTAACTGTATTCATGACACATGTTGTGGACAGTGTGCATACATATACGTGCAAAATTGTATCATTGTATGAGGCATAGTTCCGGAGATATGACGTCATCAACACTGAGATGTGTAAAAAACTGCCGCATCGCGCATGGGATTTGAATTTATCACTTCTTTGATACTACGCACCTTTATTCGCAACACATTTAGCATACAGTATCCACATACGCCGCTGAATGTACTAACGAAATTATACCACTGGGTGGAGCAGCGATTGGGAGGTGGATAGGAAGGGGAGAGGAGTAGCAGATGGAGGGGGAGGGGGGAGAGAGAGAAAGAGAGAGAGAGAGAGAGAGAGAGAGAGAGAGAGAGAGAGAGAGAGGGGGGGGGTGGCGGCGACAGAAGAGGAGATGGGCAAAGAACTGGAGGGGGGATGGAGGAGGTGAACAGAGGGGAGGAGAAGATTGACTACCAGAACTGACATAAATGGATACCCGGGCAACGCCGGATACTCAGGTAGTAGGTAAATACTAATTTCAGGAACACTTACTGCTGCAGCAACTGTTCTATAGTACAAAGTACAGCGGTACTGATTGCATCGCGCGCATGCTCATTTCCCTTGTCGTCCAATTTACTTTAAATTTCTTTAATAGGATACTGGTTGGTTCTGACAGAAACGGGTGGTTGGGAGGGGGGTGGGGGCTGTTTGAAAGGCGGCGCGTCGGACTGATGTAGGCAGAAGACTGCCGTGGCTAAAATGTGATATCCGGTGGGCAATCGGAGGGGGAAAGCGGAAAGTGGTTCCGTGACAGAAGCAAACAACGAATTGGGGAAGCAGTCGAGGGCGGTGGCCACGCCCTGTTCTCCCGCAGCACGCAGCCTTGTGTGTGTCACGTGTGTCTGTCTAAACAAGCGGCCGAAAGCGAGATACGCTTGCAACTCACTTGTTCATCTCAAATGGTTCAAATGGCTCTGGGACTTAACATCCGAGGTCATTAGCCCCCTAGACTTAGAACTACTTAAACCTAACTAACCTAAGGACATCACACACATCTATGCCCGAGGCAGGATTCGAAACTGCGAGCGTAGCGGTCGCGCGGTTCCAGACTGAAGTACCTAGAACCGGCCGGCACTAGTTCATCTCAGGCGTTGCTGGTAAGAGTCACACATTTTATGCTGCTACTATGTTTAAAATAATGTCACTAGGATCTAATGCCTGGTATCTAGTTTAAAGCTGCTCTCCATTCTAGTCCATTCTGAGCAAGTCCGTCTCTACATAACGACTGTAACGTGTTCCTTGCCATCAAGTCTCGATCTCTCTCTACAGCTATGGCGCTCCCACCCCTCCCCCTCCAACTTCCTTCCATTACTAAATTATTTATTCCTTGTGCCACTGTTTTATACCTTCTCTCGAGATCTTGTTGCAACCCACAGAGCGGACACAAAACCACCGCGAGGAAAACTCGAGGAAGATGACTAGCTCAGTGTCTGAAATATTGTGCGTGGAGTGGAATTTTCAATTTGGATATTGCGGTCTTCAGGTTTGATGTCGCTCTCCATGCTAGTCTATCTCTTGCAAGACTCACCATCTCTGCGTAACTACTGCAACCCACATCCACATCAACCTGTTTATTGTAGTCCAGCCTTCATCTACCACTGCAATTTTTACCTCTCCAACTCCCACACTTCCATTCTTACCAAATTAACTATACATTTATGTCTCAGGAAGTATCCAATCAACCTAGTCCTTCTTTCACTCAAGTTGTGCAATAAATCTTTTTCTTCAATCTGATTCAGTACCCCCTCATTAGTTATTAAATGTAACGCTACATTTCAAAAGCTTCCATTCTCTCCTTGAGTGTACCGCTTTTTGCTCTATATGCCGATTGAGAATTATGGTGGGTAGGCTGCAATCTTATCTCACTCCCTTCTCAACTACTGCCCCCCCCCCCTTTCAAGTCTTCTAACAGTAGGCTAGTTGTACACAGCCCTTCACTCTCTTTATGGGAAGATTGTTTACGTAATTTTTAATTTGGACAGCTATACACACAGCATACTTTTAGATGATTGTAACGAATTCCTCAATATTTTTCTCACATAGAGGATAATCTTTTCTATAACAAATCCACTGCAAATAATCGTACATAGTGTGACGCAGAAACTGAGGAATGCCGTCCAACAGGGTATTCCTGCACCTTATTCCACCACGGTTAAAGAGCATGAATAAGATAAGAGACGATTGTGCCATATAATGTTCCATGGACAAACCTCAGGGGAAGGCTACGATACTGAAAGGACTTAAATTCATTGCGCCAAGTGGCGCATCTGCGAGTGTTATTATGCCGACTTAGAGACCTTCCAAGTTAGGACATATGTACACCTTTAGTATTCACTCCTTAGTATTCACTAACTACAAAATTTCACGTCTTATCTAATTTTCTTCACAGCAAAGACGTCAACTGCTGTGTAATATTTAACCACCACTCCGAGATGGCATAAGCGATCTGATGACATGCGCAGTGTGCCTAAGGTGGTTTATTTCTACAGTGTTAGTAAACTAAGCACAACAGACAAAAAAAAGTCCCCTTCCTTCCCCAACACATCACATTAATCTGCCAATCTGGAAGTTGGGAATGTCCACAGCATACTCGCCATGAAGATCCATACAAAAGACACTTGGTCACCGAGAATGTTGGAATAAACACACTTTTTCGTGATCATAATAAACTGAATCAGTGGACCCAAGTTATGACACGGAAAATACCGCTAAATTATCACAGAACATGTAAGGTCTGAACTACACCCCTCACACACAGCAGGATAAATGCTTCACTAGGCTGCGTTGAACGTCTCGCATTTTTTTTTTTTTTAATGAAAAGGCAAAACCGTGACTCATTTTACCAGACTACCCGCCTCCAGAGAGCTAATGTCATATTTCTGTGGTGTTTGGTCCATATGAAAAGGTACAGCTATCGTGTCACTTGTCAGTAATGGACTTTTGTGAGGTACTCAACTCCAAATGTGCACTGCATGCAGTTCCCTTTCAAATGTTCGCTCGAAGATTGGTTGACATGGACCTGCATTCCCCGATAGCACCAATTTCCGTCTGGTTTGGAAAAATTGGAAATTTGTGGTAATTTCCTATGGGACCAAACTGCTGAGGTCATCGGTTCCTTGGCTTACACACTACTTAATGTAAATTAAACTAGCTTACGCTAAGGACAGCTCATACAACCATGCCCGGAGAAGGGAGCCGCCCGAACCGTGGCAAGGCGCTTTAGACGGTGCGGTTCTGGTTTGGAACCGAATGTTATATACAAGGTGAGACACTTGTCGCCGGTCCGTAACGGTTAGAAAATTTTAATGGTCACTGTTCTTGCGCCGTCTTATATTGCTACGTGTAGTACACGATTCTTTGCAGACATGCTGGACATTCCGCGTTGATATACCAACAGACCGGCCAGCTACACCGACGGTGTGGCGATGTGACATCCAAATACGATAGCTCCTTTTCTGCCATACTGTCACGTATCCACGACAACTCATTTCAGTGCGTTAATTTCGTACTGCCGACTGCCACACTCACATCACTTCACTGTCATGACTGTCTTCAATGGGGTCACATGACTGCCTGGTACCAGTACTACACGGTCTACGGCACACCACCGCGACCGGTCAGCTTAGCAGGAGGCTTTACAGTAAGGATCAGATAACAAAACGACAACTGTTCCTTTTCTTGTTCCAGAAAGAGACCTGAAATTAAGCCTGAAGTAGAGAACGCAATTTAAATTCATTCCAAGCAGTGCAGCTACGAGTCTTTTGATGGCGACTACGTCATTCCTACTTTATGAAAGAACAAACAGTCTCGACTGCAAAACTGGAGTTTTTATTTATCCTCCAAAGACGCGTTTCACTTTACACAACACATCTTCAGATTGGCACACAGGATGCCGCGGATACAAATGTCCACGGGAAATCACTCCTAAAACAACATTAAAACCCCAGCGGGTAGTTGACTTTATCAATTTTTTTAAAAAGGTCACATTTGATAAAACGGGATCAAGTCTATAATAGGCGCATCACACAGCAAATACGTAGGAGATGCAGTTGCTCATGGTGCCGGCTGTGCACCTGGAGCTTTCATGTGATTTTAGGCGCACAATGTGCACGGCGATTTCATGCTGCGACTTTTGCATGCGCGGCATCCTGTGTGCTTAACACCATATTTTGCCAGCCAACATGAGAACATTTTATATAGGGCGAAACGCATTATTGGAGGATAAATAAAAGAAAAAATACAGTTTTGCAACCAAGACTGTTTGTTCTTTCATATTATTACTTCTGGTTGCTGCACCACACCGCCATGGATTGGAAAAAAGTTCTATTCCAACTTTACTATTCTAAATACAAGATTACACATTCCCGCGCCCGGGTTCGATTCCCGGCGGGGTCAGGGATTTTCTCTGCCTCGTGATGACTGGGTGTTGTGTGATGTCCTTAGGTTAGTTAGGTTTAAGTAGTTCCAAGTTATAGGGGACTGATGACCATAGATGTTAAGTCCCATAGTGCTCAGAGCCATTTGAACCAAGATTACACGTCTTATCTGATTTTCACCAGAACGAAGTAGTTAACAGATACGAGATACTTAACTACTGCATGGTAACGGCATACAGACGTGATGACAAACGTAGTGCGCGTGAAGACTGTTTATTTACATTCCATAGGCCGAATGCATCAACAAAAACATAATCTGTGGAGTCCTGTCTAAGCACGCAACGTGTCCCGACCACCGCTGCTGCGACAGGAATGAAGCAGCTAGTTCCTGACGTGGCAAAGACCACAATAGTACAGACAGTTATAAAAACGTTTAAGAGTAGTTACGTCGACACTGTAACTGTGACTGAGTCGATAGGGTTCGAATATCGTGTATATATACAGTCTCAACTTTTCGATGTGGTGATATTTCCAAAACAAAAACGGCCAAATTTTTCGTATTTATGTACATGGTATCAGTAGTTGCCGTATCGAAAATTTATTAATAATGTGGAACTACTGAAATGTGTTTTTGGTCACGATACACGTTTCGTTTTATTCAACAAAAAACCGCCAATGGTCATTTATCGTCCGTTTCTTGCTTACAAATGGTTAAAATGGCTCTGAGCACTATGGGAGTTAACATCTGAGGTCATTAGTCCCCTACAACTTAGAACTACTTAAACCTAACTAACCTACGGACATCACATACATCCATGCCCGAGGCAGGATTCGAACCTGCGACCGTAGCAGCAGCGCGGCTCCAGACTGTAGCACCTAGAACCGTTCGGACACCCCCGACAGCTCTTGCTTACAACTGGGATGTGATGTCCGCATGCACGTTTCATTACTGTTTTCCTCTTTTACTCTGGTGTTGTACATACAGGGTGACAATTACTGAAATATATGAAAAAACGTAAATTAGTTACAAACTACGGCGTGCACACACTTTATTCAACACGTAAACATCGCTACAGATATTCGGATTAAGCTTATCATATGTTCGATATGACTGCCATCAATGGCGATGATGTGGCGCAAACGAATAGCGAAATTCAGCATGAGCCGCTGAAGTGTTGGAACATCGATGCTGTCGATGACCTCCTGAATTGCTATTTTCAGCTCAGCATTGGTTTCGGGGTTACTGGTGCTACGGCTTGTCTTTAATATAGCTCCACAAAAAGAAGTCGCGTGTGCTCAGATCCATAAAATACGGCCGCCAATCGACGCCCATGCCAGTGGCCAGAATGCGATCCCCCAAAGTTCTCCTCCAGGAGATTAAACACTCTCCTGCTTCGACGCGGTCAAGCTCCATTTTGCATGAACCACATCATATCGAGATCAGGTTCACTTTGGATAATGGGAATGAAATCGTCTTCCAAAACCTTCACGCAACGTTCGGTAGCCGCCGTGCCATCAAGGAATATCGCACCGATTGTTCGTGACTTGACACTGCACACCACATAGTCACCATTGAGCGTGAAGCGACCTCTCGATTGCGAAATGCGGATTTTCAGTCCCTCAAAAGCGCCAATTTTGCTTACTGACAAATCCATCTAAATAAAAGTGTGCTTCGTCGCTAAACCAAACCATACAGCGCATACTAATTCCCATCATGCGCCGCTGCCAACCGTGCAATTTGAAATTCCTAACGCAAACCGTTGTTCAGAAGTATGATGAATTTATTTCATACAGTTCAATAACTGTCACCCTGTAAAAATGAAAGAAAATGGCAGACCATAAACTGCCAACAATTAGAGACAAGTATGACAATGAATATCAGTAAGGCAATCTTTTTCTGAAGGTCAATACCACGGAACATCAGTAGCGGTCGAGTGGAAGGAAACGAGGGTAATAATTTCCCCCTTCCCTCTGAGGCACTCTTTTCAGCTGCCTACTGTAAACAGTTCACAGTTTACCGGAGAAGCTCCGCAATTGTTGCGCCGGATTTGCGGCACGCGCCGATGCGTGCGGAGCTTCCGGCTGTGAAGGCCACCAGCCACATCGATTGGGGGTGGAGGTCGCGGCTTCGCGGCTTGTGCCCGCTCGCACATCTATCATTCTGCCAGACGATTAAGGCTTCCGTTCGTCCATTCATCGTTTCGCGGAATGCCACTTGGCAGACGCTCAAGATGTTGCTACGGATCGATTGCCACGAGAACCCCTTTTTACCTACAACGTCGATCGAGGCTATATTCATAAACGCTGACGCTTTTTTGTAACTTGTACTTGGATTTCGCAAGCTGCTATTAAACGAGTCGTGACGCATATTCGTCGCCATAAAAAAAATGAAGCAATATTATGGTGTCAACACCTCATGCCATAAGAAACGGAAAAGTTGGACAAGGCTGCAGAAAAAAAGCAGCATTCCGGCACTAACGTTGTACGATTACAAACTACAAAAAAAAAAAAAAAAAAAAAATGAATGGAAGGGGAATTGAAGCCCGTTCTTCCCGAAAACGACTCCAGTGCTTTGGCCACTGCGCCATCTCGCTGGTACCTTTAACTGTATTCGTGCTAACGCATACGCATAAGTACACAAACTCGCTCATTCAAAACCAGAGTAGGTCAGTAGACCGTTCGATTAGAAGATGCTGGACTTGCCGTATTTTGCTAGCGTCACAGAAAATAGAAGAACTCTAATTTAGTGATGCTGACAGCGAGATGTTGAATTAAAAGATCCTAATCGGATGGCAGGGTTGGATCGCGCTTGAAAATAACTTTTTGCAGGGATATGTAGACCCGAATAAGAAAAGAACATCAAATGCTCGTTTTTCATCTGGTTATGCATTGATCAGCCATAACATTACGACCACCTAACAGCTGGTATGTCCACTTTTGGGACGGGTAATAGCGGCGACGCTTCGTGTCATAGAAGGAATGAGGCCTTGGTAGGTCGCTGGAAGGATTTGGCACCACATCTGCACACATATGTAACCTAATTCCCATACATTCCGGAGAGGGGGCGATAAGCTCTGACGCCATGTTCAATCACATCCCAGATGTATTCGATTAGGTTCAAATCAGGTGAATTGAGAGGCCAGCATATCAACCGGAACTCGCAACTATTACCTCGAACCGATCCATCACACTCCTGGCCTTGTGACACGACGCATTATCTTGTTGAAAAGTGCCACTGCCGTCGAGAAACATGATCACCATGAAGGGATGTAAATGGTCTGTAACTAGTGTAAATATTCCTTGGCCGTCATAGTGCCTTGCACAAGTTCCACTGGACCCATGGATGACCATATGAATGTTCCCCAGAGCATAATGAAGCCGCCACCAGCTTGCCTCCGTCCCGCAGTAAACCTGTAAAGGAGCTGTTCGCTGGAAGACGATGGATTCCCGCTCTCCCACTGGAATGATGAAGAAGGTATCGGGTTTCGTCAGACTATGGAACGCGCTGCCACTGCGCCAATGTCCGGTGCCGGTGGTCATGTGCCCATTTCAGTCGTACTTGCCGATGTCGTGGTGTTAACATTGGCACATGCATGGGTCGTCGGCTGCGGAGGCTCATCGTTAGGAGTTTTCTGTGCACTGCGTGTTCAGATAAACTTGTAATCCGCCCAGCATTAAAGTCTGATGTTAGTTCCGTCACAGTTTGTCGCCTGTCCTGTTTTACCAGTCTGCCCAGCCTACGACGTCCGACATATGTAATGAGAAGTGTCGCCTAAGCTCACGACGTCTGGACGTGGTTTCACCTTCGTTTCGCCCCGCGTTGAAGACATTCGCCACAGCACTCCTCGCACACCCGACAAGTCGTGCAGATGCTGAAATGCTCGTACCAAAGCTCCGGGCCATCATAATCTGACCTTGATCAAATTCAAGACAGATCGCGCGCCCTCTTCATTCTATACACGGACAGCAAGTTCACTGAAACTACATGCACTGTGTGTGTGTGTGTGTGTGTGTGTGTGTGTGTAGCAGGTGACTCTGGTGTTACCTGGACGGATTTATATCGATTGTAGGTCTGTTGTCATAATGTTATGACTGATCAGTGTCTGACTCAGGAATGCCACTCCAGATGTTAAAAATCGACATATTTTTTTCCATCCCCAGGTCTTTCAAAGCAGACCATTCATGCTGCGGAATAGTTTGATGTTTTTTTTCCGGTACTTCTGTATCAGCACAAAGACCTTCTCATTTCGAGCTCCACTTCTTTTTTTTTTTTTTTTTTTTTTTTTTTTTATCCAGCAATTGCATTTCGAAGTTACCAAGGTCAAAATTTCTGTTACAGCATTAACATTTAAACGTTTTCTAAAAAAGGTTATATCTCTTTGTTATTTCTGATTTCCTGAAATCTGTCGAGAAAAGTTCCCTTATACTTAAAAGTGCTGTTTTGAAATAGAAAATGTCAGTATCACAATTATTTTCGTGGTGATATTTCAACTTGCATGGAAACTGTATCAAAATTTCTCTTCCAAAATCTGAAGCAGAAAAAGAGAATCTATTTCTGCAAAAATAATTTCTAACACCGAAACATTTTTTTTCCGCTTTTAAAATACCAACAAACATGTTTCTCACGCAGGTCATACATTTCGCCCCTTCTGTTGAAATTGAGACAATACCAAATGTTTGACTTTTGAGTGGCAGTAAGTCTAAAAGTTCTTGTTTAAAATCTGTAAATGAAACAATTCGCATAAAATGTGAAACTTGTGCGCTATCACTTATGCCATAAGACTCTTCAGCTGTTATCGATGAAACTGAAACCAATTTAAGAACTTGTCTATATTCGAAGACATTTTGACTATTCTAGCGTTTATTGGTTTGGGAGTCTATAATAGCTTTAATACTCTTTAGAATACCTACTTCCTCCTTAAATCCCTAAAATAGCTCTTCGGACGCAATAACAAAACAACTTTTCAGGTATTCATCATCTGAGTATTATTTTCTCCTCTTAGCAATCTCATGACTATCCACAAAACTTGCGATGTTAACATCATTGAAAAACTGCAACCATTAATTAAATACGGAACTTGATTTCTGAAGTTCATCTACTTTTTTCTTTGAATCACCGACAAGATATTTTGTGTAACACGACTGTAGTTTAAACCGTCTCTCCAAATTTGATTTCTTGTTATGAGCCAACTTTTCCTAACAAGTAGGACAGATCGCAAGGCCATTTAAGTTTTGAATAAAGAGGAAAGCTTCGGTCCACTCAACTTTAAATTCACGGTTTTCATCTACCGTTTTCATGCTGCTTCTTTGTCGCCATGTCAAACAGGGCAACTAAAAATGTTTCATTTTGTAATAAAGAAGCCACCAAAGTAAAATAAGCACAATTCTTAAATTGATGACAATATTTGTAGGATTTGTAGCTCGTTGGAAAAATGCAAGTAACTTTACGCTTAGTGCGATTTGCGGGCGCGACTAGCAATATCCATTGCACAAAGGGATTGCTGACTGGCTCATTCAACTTGTGCATGAACTGTGCGCGCCTCTCCAAGAAGTATAGGTCGATTCAACCTTCGTGGGGTCTAAATACGCGGGAGAAATTACAGTCATTCGAAGCTTACTTGTGCTTACTTGTAAGTGACGTCAAAATAAGTGTCTACCATAACATTCGATGCTACTACGAAATTCAATAGCAGTCAACAAAGAAAGAACTCTTGAGTCGCCATACAAGATTCCCTCATTTTTACTTAAGTCCTATTAATATATGCCATTACAAATACATCACTCTTCGTACGTTTTGTTATAATTAAGCATCAGTTAATGAGATTTCGATAGCAAAAGCCTTCAGGAGAGCCTAAGATGAAAGTCCGAAGTGTTATGAGTTTCCGGTGGTGTGCTGAATAAAAGTGCGCTATTGCGAGTCCGAAAGGAGTGGGTTTATAAGATTCTGAGACTTTCCTACTGCTTTAATAGAAGCATGTTCTGTAATACGTGATGTTATGTACATTACAAGAGCGCTCTCTTTCAGAAGTGAGTTCCATTAACTGACTAGCAAATATATAAAGTAGTAGAACTGTGAGACGACTTTCGTTTTTTTAATCGGAATGATGCTTTTATTTTGCAATAAATTTCTTGTTTCTTTTTCTGTCAAAGCAATTACACGTGTTTTCGGGTTCTCATGACCTATTTTTGAAGTAACCTACGTTTACTAATACCGCATTTTATTACTCACGAAGTAGGACGCGTAATATTTTGTAAATATAACTGGAAGACATTTACAGAATGGATTTTGTGCCATGAATGAATCAAAAGGTGTAGTTTAATTAATTTGAATGCGACACCAGAACGGTTTATGATTTATCCACCTATTAATTACACGCTTTTCTTCCTGAACTGATGTCAAAACGAAACGCGTGAGATCATCCAACTTCTCAGAGCCGTCTTTCATCTTTGGATCAACAGGAGGCTTTTACCCTTTATACGTCTTTAACTGATATTTAATTGCTAGCTCTGAGTGACACTCGCTTCTCCCTAACAGAAACGTCCCCCAGGTCCTGGCTTTGCGTCAACACGATCACAACGCCTTTGTCGTTAGATGGGAGACCTCGTCTCTACGAGCCAACTTCGAGCAGAACGCCTCCCATCCACCTTCCCCAAAGTTCTTATTCCCTTCACATACTTTACTTCCGTAAATCACGATGCGAGCACGAAACTGGATAGCAGACGACAAATGTGTTGGAAAGTACACGTCACTTTGACGTCACCTCCGAAATGGGTCGGAATGAAAGTAGCTTCTTCCCTAAATACGCGGATTCGCAGCGAGTGGAGCGGAACAGATGATGGTAGGGAACCTTAGAGGGGATTCGGACAGAGGACGGGTGGAACTGCCAACCATAGGTGTGCAGATTTTAACTACAATTCTAGTCTTTCGCGGACGGAACGCGAAATTTCAATCACACTGCACGTGCGCGACCGCACGTGCTGTTTAAGTGGAAGAGCTACACTCGAAGAAGCCAAGGAGCCGAATACGGCTCGTGAGCCGCGGTTTGGCGACCACTTTCCCTGCAAATTACTGTCGCAATTGGGAATACGTATCTGAAAAACAAATTATGTGTCGTTGGGTTGGGAATTAAATCTCTGTTTACCAAAATTTCATTTTTCTGTAGATACGACAAGAACGACAGTTCGATAAAGGGGCGTACCTGGACAGCTCTCTAACTACAAAATGGTTTTCTGTCACCTCACAATACAGCCTCCACAATGCGCGTCACAGAGGGGCGTACAACACAGCATCAGGCTTAGTATTAAGTGCAAGACAAATACGAGAATTCAGCTCCAACGGCCGTGAAACTTGACGCGTCATGCCGTGGATCACTGCTCTGAGGACTGATTTCGCGCTTGACTGGCCCAGAAACTTCTTTTCACCTCTTTCTCCTATTGTATGACAATTTTCTCACATCTCGTCCTTTACTTCTCAGTTCCAACACAAAAGAAAAGTATGCTGATATGCATCATCAGAGATGATTAATCTACGGTTTGAGGCCTTGTTGTAACCATGCAGCGTGAACGCAGTCAATTAGTCAAGGCGGAACTTCTTATCCGCCATTATCGAAACAGAGAGATACGTGATTAGTAAAACATAAAAAGAATAAAAGAGAGACTGCAATAGGCCAAATTTTTTTTCAACTATTTGTAGGAACATCAGTCCATTTAACATATATGTTACTTTGTTTTACTTTCCACTGGGCTTGCGCGTAAACACACGAAACGTGTCTGCGAGTTATACCACAGTAAGGAGCGGAAGGTAAGGACAGTGTGTAAAAGCATACTTTCAATTTTCGCCGATGAATACGGAAGGAACCGTAACAACGTTACTAGGGGGGAAATTATTTTTAGTATATTTAATCTAGGAATGGTAATCAGGGATCGATGTGGAGTTTAGGTATAACGAAACCATACTTGCTTTCTCGTTCGGAGAACCGCGGCATTTTATTCTCTGTTCTGCAAAACGTCGACAAAAACTACCATGCTGTAATGCCAAGAGGTATGGCGGCAGGTAAG
Organism: Schistocerca americana; assembly: GCF_021461395.2. NCBI lineage: Eukaryota > Metazoa > Arthropoda > Insecta > Orthoptera > Acrididae > Schistocerca > Schistocerca americana. Next base: position 555,834,414 of record NC_060119.1, on the reverse strand, counting down.
CTTTCAGAAATAAAATATTGTGGTCATTCATGCCTAATTTGATAGAACCAGTTTAAAAGGAGATTACTGCCTTCGTTAACATGTAATGCCTCTCTGTCTTTAAATTGCTACGTCATTCAAATACGAATCATTACATCCGAGTAGGAAACGCACGCGTCTTTTGACACCTCTCTCTACTTTCGTGGCATGACGTGAAAGTGGCAGCACGAGGAAAGAAATTATTCTCATGCGATTTAGAGATCCCACGGGAAACTTAAAATTTGGACGACTGTTCGGGGATATGAACTGCTGTCCGCCGAGACGACAGTCCAGTATCCTAAAGAAATGCGCCACGTCTCTCGGTTTATAAAGGATGAAACATCTGCGTTCTCATGAGGCAAACCACTGCAAACAGCAGGTGACTAGTCTGCTGTGAGCAAGTCATCCGGAATTCACCTGCGTGACGCACCTGCACCTGGATGGAACAGGTCCTCTCCATCACGAATGAAGTACCGTTTTCACGTTGAGCCAGCTGCATTATGTGTCGCTGATGATATAACCAGTTGGGCGCCTCGCCCGCTCGTTCATTCGCAGGTCTCCATTCAACGCTAGTTTTTTTGCTCGCCAGCGATGAGGCGTGCCTGGGAGCAGACGGAGTCGGCAGGAAACGATCGCTTTGCCGCCCGGAGGCTCGTCGGAAGCGCTCCATTAAAGTGGGAGACACGGCGAGAGAAAGTGCTTTAAACACTTTCTCGCGTTAGCGCTCGGATGCGGTGTGCCCGTGTCCCCACTGTGTATTCGAGCCGTTCCGATTCGTAGCATGCGACGAGCCTCAGCGGTCGGACCGGTCCCGACTGCCGGAGCTTCCGCTGGACAGTCGGTCACGGTCGAGTAACCGCTACACTGCTATCTGTGCCGCCTCTGACACCTGCTGGCTCACAGCTTCTGCCACAGCCACGCGGAGCTGCATATCACAATGCAAAAGGCAGACTGGAGAATTTAAGATTTGCCTCACTTTCCCTCATCTGACCCGACTCAGAGCATTATGCTCTAATGTTTCTAAGATGAAACGTTATGCGGGTATGGGAGATAACGGAACTTCGCCTCAAACTCCGAAAAGTGGAACATTCGTTTGAAATTCCGCTTCCAAATACGACAGTTTTGAAACGGATATCATATCGATGGTGAAATTCAGAGGTTGAACTTAAAAGCAGCAGGCAACAGCGTTACCAACCGTGCGTACACCCTGGCTGTTATTTGTTTCCCGATCTTCAACGGCCCACCACTAAGGAATGTCACTGCTTGCAAATGGTCTCACGTATATCCATTGTGGTGAGAATCGGTGTAATTTTCTATGAACCTTCTGTAACACAGAAGAGTATTCGGGATGCAGAAAGGGCTTTTAGGTGACAGCTAGAGGTCTGATCAAGCTAATATTATAGGACAATTCTTAATCTCCTATAGAGTTATTCCGTGTGTGCACTTCTCAGCCGCTACTGACGCTGAAAAACGATCATAATAAGCTATAGAGAAATATGATGTGCATACTTTCGTGACGCTGAAGCAAATACTGCGCAGTGTAAAACTTCCGTGAAATACTGTTCAAGGAAGAGGACGTACAACTACTTTCAGAGGACATTTAAAACATTACACACTGCTGAAACTGAACTTGATAAGAGATAAAAAATTGGATACATCGGGCCCTAAATAAACATATTTCAAACCATTGTCCTTTCAGACCTCTCATTTAATTTCGTGGTCGAGCTTCAAGGCAAAATGTAACTCGTTAAACCAAACTACCGTTAATGCCATCCCGTTTCGTTTTACTTTCAGTATGCGATTTCCAATGTATTCTGTAGTCTTTAATTACATAAGTAATTTGTGACAAAAATAATTCTCAAAATTACACTGCGCGTTGTTCGTTAAAAAAGGGGAATTACATAAGTACCAACTCCGCCTCAGACAGAACAACGGCGCAGCCTCAGTCCCTCACAGTGACAGCCGTAATCTATATACAGACGCGAGCATAAATTCCCATTTAACGATCAAAGATCGCCCTCGCTGGCCAGTTGAGGCGCGGGTTTTACTAATTTCTTCTCGGTTATTGAGACAATGCATTCTCACTGCATCTATGTTTGCCTCACATATGAGGATTGGGACGGGGGAATACGTCACGACTTTTTTTTCACTAGAATGCAGAACTAGGAATTTGGAAGCATACCAACAGAATTATGAATCAAGTCAAGTAATTTGTATACTGGTATGAAAATGTGAACGAATTCTGACATCGACCGCATTATCCAGCAATTGCGAGGTGGGGCAGTCGCAACACAGTGGTTGCGATCGGGAGATAGCTGTTGAAATTCCTGTACGGTCACCTGGATTCAGTTTTTCCGCCTTCTCCTGAAATCGTTTCAGGAAAATGCCGGGATGGTTCCTTAGAAAAGGACACAACTAATTTCCTCCCCAACCTTTCCTAATCAGACTTTGTGCTCCGTGTTTAACGATCTCGTCATCGTGAGACATTAACTCTACTCCTGCTTTTTTTTCCTTTACTTTAAAGAGTCTCTTGTGTTATCATTCCCAGAATGCTACCGTTATTCCGACGTTTATGGTAACTGGAGACAGTGTAATACGCACACTGCCTACGACGAGACCGCGCATCATTTGTTGTTCATTAATTTCTGGTATGCGTCCGGAACATGTAAAGGAAGACTAGTTGTTCTGATCCAAAAACAAATATATAAACTACGACTGCAGCTCTGTTCGGAGATCAGGCTGGTTCGAGATGAATTTCACCGTACTGGTAAGATGTCGTTAATGCGACTCCAGTGTTTCAGCCGCTACGCCTTTTTGCTCGGAGTTAATTTAATGTTCGGTATCACAGACGAAAAGCTGCGTGAGGCTTGGCGACGAGCAGCCCGCTGTATAGAAGATTATGAGGCTTCTTTCTTATCAGATGTCACGCGCTCAACATCTGGCCTCTTTCAGCGTAACTCTTCTTCAAATAGCAACACCCAGATCTAAATATAAGGAACGGCACTTCCAAACATCCATTTCAAACACTTGCCATCTAGCGATTCCCGAAGTAAGCAACGCGCATTATCACGATTTAAAACTGAACGATTCGACGATGGTGTGGTTATATCTAGAATCGCTTGTGTGCCGACCGATTACATAACGACGAACAACTGCATATATGGAAGAAAGTAACTAGTGGACATCTTCGCTTAGTAAAAATATTTTAAGCCTAAGTTAGCAGAAATCTTTGTCTTACTTAAAACGCACTGGAATGTCATGATGTTGCTAAATAATTAGGAAATAAAAGAAATTAGCTAAGCAAGAAGACGGCACCAAAGTAACACCAGTCTAGACAAGCATAGTTCTCGGTGAATACTTTACAAACATACAAAATATATACAACTATTGCATTATGCTGAGTAGCAATGCACAGCAAACACACAAAATGACATTGTGCAACGGTCTGTAAGAGCCATCATTGCCTTAGTTCCTGGCAGCTAACGCCTACTCGTATAGCGTAACGCGCAGGCCCTAGCTTGTGAGAGAGGGAGGTGAGCCAGACCTGGAGTGGGCTGGTAGACTAGCATGAGTGTGATTTTTAGAGGTTTCCCACCCCTTTTTGGGTAAATGTTGGACTGGTTCCGAAATTCCGCCTAAGAGAATAAGGTACACAAACAGTTAAAATATGAGAGCACTCGATTTATAGACCGATGGCGCACATGCTTGCCTCCCTTAAGGTGCGTTTATACCTGTGCGTCTTGCGGCTCGTCGCCGTGTGGCTGTAGCTTGCCCCACACGCAAGTAGAGGCGCCCAGTGCGACTGGAATCACTCGCACGCACATGCACAGGAAGAGTCATGCAAACTGCACGGTTGGCTCTACTTGTGTGTGAGGCAAGCACTGTCGCACGGCGACTAGGCACAAGACGCACAGGTGTAAACGCCTTGACAAAAGTGGCGTCAGGTAGCATATCCGGCCACAAAGCTAAATAATAAAACGAAACTTGCCAAATTCTGAAAATGCGGACTCCATACTAGACGGGATAAACGCTAGAAAAAAGACGAAGAAAAAGGAAGTCATAGATATCTAACAAAAAAAAAGTGATCACAGAAGATTTTCAGCTTTTAAGTACGGTCACCTCTCCGGACAATTAATACATTAAGGTACCGTAAAGAGCGTGGCACGTCTTGGACGATTTAACACGGCAGCCACCTAACTGGGTCGACCCCCCCCCCCCCCCCCGCCCCACCCACTGTAAAATATCGGCTGATTACGATGGCGATGGTACTTGCCTCTACGAGGGAGCTCATGGTGTAAAGGGGGTCGCAGCATTTTGTGAGAAAACAGTTGTTTCTCTTATATACGTCCCACAAGCAGATCCTACAGTTAGCGCAACTTGGTGAATCGAAGCTACTTTCACTCACCGTGTTTTGAAAACAATGTTGGAATACGTGTCACACACGTTGGCTTAAGAGCTCAACATTGCTACAGCGCAAATATCGGATACGGCAATGTGGGAACAAATCTACGTTGTAGCGATGTGCACATTAATCTCAGATGCTCTGACAATAAATTTTGAATGCATCGATGGGAGTATAAATTTCGGATGCAGCGACGCGAGTTCCGCTTAATCTCAGATGCTCTGACAATAAATTTTGAATGCATCGATGGGAGTATAAATTTCGGATGCAGCGACGCGAGTTCCGCTCTTCCCAATGTCTAAGACCACGCGAACGTCGTCGGGTGCCTCCTAAATAAAATATATCATCTAGCGGGCTGGCGTAGTGGAAGTAGTGGACTCGCATCTAGGAAGGCAGCGGCTCAAATCTCTATCCGGCCATCTATGTTTAGGTATCCCGTAATTTCCCTAAATCGTTTAAGTAACACGCCAAAAAGGTTCCCTTGAAAAGAACGCGGTCTATTTCATTACGCATTCTTGCCCAATCCGAGCGTGTATCTAATCTAATAGCACCGAAGTCGATTGAACGCTTAAACCATATTCTTCCTCTCTCTCTTTCCCTGCAGCTATCTAAGGTACGGGTACTTCATAGAACGCGGAGAGCGTGTCCTTGAAGTTGCAAGGCTACACTGCCGTAACTGCAAACTTACTAATGTCACTGCAAGACAGTTGCTTTTCTTAATTGTGACTGTAACGAGTAACTAACACATAATGACGTCGCTGAATGCACCGCTGCTTAACAGTTAGAACTGACAAAGGAGCATCGCCCGAAATATACACCTCTGTCAGCTGATCGGAAACTTAATATACTCGTATGTTTTTAATGATCCGAAAGTCTCTGTACAATCGAAGGGAGACATCAGTTGCGAAGGGAGTGATAAGAAATGTAGCCTATCCTTTATGTTATTCATGCATTGATCAAGTAGTAAAGGAAACTAAATACCTCCCAAACTTCAGCTTAAACTCCAGGGAGAAGAAAAAAATTTATATAAGGTTTTCCGATAGCACTGTAATACTGTCAGATTAAAAAAAAGTCTTTGCTGATAGATAGTATATTGCAAACAGGTTATACCAAGAACAAATCGACGAGATTTGCTATTCGAGAAGCAAAATAGCTTACGGCGACAGAAGCAAAGCGTATTTAAAAACAGCAAGAATAATTTTACTGAAAAGAAGTGTGTTAACACATAACACCAATTTAAGTGTTTTCTGAAAGTCACCTTATATGGAAGTGAAAAGCGAACAATATTCAATACAGACAACAAGAGCGCATAAGATTTCGAAATGTGATGTTAAACAATAACGCTGAAGAGCTGAGGGTACATCAGAAGAGCTCAAACGGGGAAGAAAAGAATTTTTTGGCACAACTTGACAAAATGGACACATCCTGAGGCATCAAGGAAGAGTTATTTTGGTAGAGGACGGAACCATAGCGGGTTAAAATTGTGGAGGGGGAACAAGGCTTGAATGTAGTAAGCAGGTCTACACGAATGTGGGATGCAGTAGTAATGCAGATAAGAAGTCTTGCGCAATATAGAATGTGCTGCATCAAATCGGTCTTCCGACTGAATAATAACACTACTGAAGAAGTAGTTTAATGCAATTTCAGGAATAGATTTCACAAGTGCCTAGCACGATGGTTTTTCCACGGTTGTAATACAAGAGCGCAGCAATGCGTAAGGCTAAGAGTCTGTGATTACAGTTAGCTGCTCACCAAACAGTGAACACCAGAAACTTCTAACGTTTAGAATAAATAAGCGTAAAATGACGTGGCCTAACATCCTAGATTTTAGCTTTCCTGAGAGAACTGTTGCCAGTGGAAAGTGACAAATAGTTATATGTAAGCAACAGCAGCAGATAAGTGAAAGGCGGTACGCCACGTACAATAGTGTAATAGGTCACTTGAGTACCTCGGCGTCGCGGACATGGTGAGCAGGTGGGCCCCCCTGCGTGCCACAGCCGTGTCGTAGCGGGGGCGGCAGAGTCCAAGAGGTCCGACGAGAATAGTTGGCGCTTCCCCACGAGAGGTACGCCGGGCACGCCCTCGCTGTTGCTGCTGCTGCTGCTGCTGCTGCAGCAGCTACAGCCAGGAATAGGCGTAAACAGTGAACGCAGCCACCGTTGCCTAGCAACACCACCCCATTAGCTGGCCGCAAGTAGTAGTCCACATATAGAAACTGCTGCCTAGCAACGCGACCCTAAATGGAGGATAACGGTAGGGCATAGCTGGTCACGAGTCGCTACCGAGGGCGCATATAAGTGAAGGAGGAAAGGTTAATACTTAACAATCCGTCGACGGCGATAAGTTATTAGAAACGAAGCAAAACCCCGGATTGGAAAATAATGTGAAATTAAACCGGCAGTGCTGTTTACAAAATTAAGATCTCGACTTCCACCTAAATGATTCAGGGAAAACGCAGGATATCTACCTCTGGATGGCCACAAGGAGGAGATTTGGTCCCCGCTCCGCTATTGCGCCACCTCACTGAGTAACAGTTAGAAGACGCTATATGAACTATTTCTGCAACAATTCGTAAGCGTGCTGCTATGGTTACCGGTAGGTTCGATTAACATGCAAGAATTACATAAATTCGCCGTGAACTTAAATAAGAATCTCTGGAGGGAAGAAGATGATGTTTTCGCGAAACACTACTGAGAAATATTGTTAATATTTACAGCCATTCTTCCGTTGTTATTACTTCAATCACGTTTATGATGCAGGTAACAAATATTTCGCCTTTTCCGACCAAATCAGTTGTTTCCAATCAAACCTCGCTTATTCATGCTAGGCGCCAACAGTGGCCAATAACATAAAGAAAATTATTTAGTTATAGATTTTTTAGGAGATATTTAGTGATTCTTGACAGTTAGTTTACATTATATAACAACTCACAGATATATGGTTGTGATTTATCACTATCATTTTTCTTAGACCACTGACGATGTCAGGTATGGAAGACGAGACATGTTTGGGTCGAAACCAAATAAATCTTCAGTTGCAGAAGACGGAATTTTTCTTATCAAAATAATATACGTCATTACCGAGAAGGTATAGGGAATCGATATTTGTGACAAACTACAGAATGAGTCTTACTGCCACAACGCACTTCTCTCGTAACGACCGCAAAGACCCAGTAAGAGGCTCCTTCGGGCGAATGCAGACAGTCTTTTTCCCTCGTGGAACGTGAAAGGGATTGTAAAAGGTATCCTCCGCCACGGTAGCTTCCGGAAAATGTACTGTAGATACATCGGGTAGGTGAATAAGTTCGTAGCGTTTTTCCGTAAGTTTAATAAACACAACGGATACACATAACAGAAACTTTAGTCATCAATAATATACTCTCCTTCACTATTTACAACAGTCTGCCAACGCAAGGGTACCTTTTCGATCACGCGACTGTAGGAATCGCGTGGTTTTGATGCGAAAAACTTGTAGACCCATATTCAGATCGCATTTTCATCCGGAAAGGAAGTTCCTTGAAAGTTGTTCGACAGAGAGAGGAAAAGTGAAAATCTAAAGGCGCATCAGGTAAGTAAAGTGGGTGCGGAATCACTTCCCAACTCAACTTCTGAATAGTGTTTTTTGTCAGTCTAGCAAACTACGGGAGGGGGTGGGGGGTGGGGGGGGGGGGGGGGGGAGGCGGCGGCTTTATCTTCCTTGGCGTTGTTTTTGGAGTGAGACTGCAAGACGTACAGCTCAGTTGCAGACAGTAAACGTCAGGAGTGACGGTTAAACTTCAGGTAAGCAATTCCTAGTAGACCGTCTCTATTCCACCTGATGCATAACATTACTTTTGTGGACGCGCGCTGGTATTTGTACGGAGAGTTGCTGCTTTGTTTGGGCTCAACCATTCCTTTCTTTTCCTCATGTTTGTATAAAGAAAGCGTTTCTCGTCACCAAGATGATACAATATACGAACGGTCGGTGTTGTTCACGAGCCAATGAATGGCAAGCAAGCAGATATGCACTTATGGCCACCAGCTGATTTTTGCGATTTTGGCTTAAAGCATGCGGTACCTCTACACCCGACTTTTGAACCTTCCCCATTGCATGCAAACGTCGCACGATGGTGGAATGATCACAATTCATCACATCTGTTAGTTCTCGGGTACAATGACGTGGATAGTTGTGGATTAATGCGTTTAAACAATCTACTTCAAACCCAGAGGTCTTCCTGAACGTGGAGAGTCACTCATTTTAAAAAGAGTAAACCCATTTTCTTGACGCACTCTGTCCAGTGGCATTAACCCCACACAAGGCGCAAATGTTTCTGTTGCCTCCGCTGTTGTAACCCCTCTACTGAACTCAAACAGAAGAATATGTCGGAAAAGTTACGATTTCTCCACTTGACACTGCATTTTCCAGCATCCACAGCTCCTCTCACTATCTCCAAATGAGAAAATGACCAGATCTAAACTCAAATAGCATCAGTGAACTACAAATAAAAAATGGCTATGGATAAATTACCGCATAGCAACCGGTATACCAACCCGCAAAACAAAAACTCTACGAACTAATGCACCAGCCTAATACTAGTTATGTTAGAGGAAGTGGTGGTAATACGGACCCCCAGTTTGTTTTTCAATAAAATATTGTATACTAATGCAATAATAGTACCTTAATTGATAGTTATACTCTACTGACAGTTAACTAGGACATTATGTTGATTAAATTCCTTAAAATGTCAGAATATATTTAATATTTTGTTTACCAAAGATCGTAAATTTGACTGCGAACAAGACGTGCAGTTAATATGGCCCCCATGGTGTTTGTTATATGGACCCCCAGTATATTTTAAGGATTTTTTGCTGCAAGACAAACGAAGAATTGCTTTTTAATTAAGATACGTATTTTATTACGAAATATAAAACCATAAAAGTACAAAGTAACACAGTACTAGCGACAGAAGTCAAGAACATAGTCCTCTTTCTCCGCCCCGCACATTCGTTGTGAGCCCATAAAGAACACATCAGGCATTGAAATGAAATGTCGTGTGGCTAGGGCCTCCCGTCGGGTAGACCGCCTGGTGCTGGTCTTTCGAGTTGACGCCACTTCGGCGACCTGCGCGTCGATGGAGATGAAATGATGATGATTAGGACAACACAACACCCAGCCCCTGAGCGGAGAAAATCTCCGACCCAGCCGGGAATCGAACCCGGGCCCTTAGGATTGACATTCCGTCACGCTGACCACTCAGCTACCGGGGGCGGGCACATCAGGCATTGCACCCATAGTTCGCCACGAACATCATTTGAAAACTTCCCGTCACATAACAGGCAAAGAGCATCGCCTTTATCTTACTGGAGTTTACCAACCGGAAGGTCACATGGAGAGTCAACAGAACCAGTTGAGAGCCCCACGACGTCATCGTCAACACAATCTGAGTCATCACTGTCCATTTCTTCTTGCTTAAGCAAAGTTTTCTTTAACTGTCGACTATTCTTACTAACGCCTCTTCCACGACCAGATGCACCACGCCCTCTACTACGAGTTTGGGATTGTGTTCCAGAACAAGAGGGCTGTGTTGTAAGTCAAGTTCCTTTTGATAGCTGTTATTTTCCCTCGTCCACGTCCACGGCCACGAAAATTAGCTGCAGCTTTTTTCTCTTCTATGTGAGCTTCTAATTCGTTTTTATATGGAGATTCTGTCACAAGACTAGCAACACACGGTTTTCGCCCATGAGACGATGTTTTCATCTCCTCAGGTATGGGATGGATATCCCTTGGAGACACACTAAATGCAATTTTAATAGGCTCATGGACATCAATTTCAACAGCATCAAGGTCTTCTTCAGTCTCAACTCTCTTTCGGTTGGTCGGCAGGCGCAGCGATGAACTCATCATCTTGAAATATATTTCTTTCTATGCATGGTGCTTACATTAACCAATAATGGTACGTTAATAAAGTGAAATTCACATACGTCTCAAAGTTTTGAACAGGAGCTTGAAAAATATAACCTCACTGTCACTCAACCACTGTACTGATCTGCTTCCAGCGCTCCTACAGGCCAGTGAGGATACTAGTAGACTAGTTCCAACTATCACCACTAGAGTTCAGCTAAATGTTATTCAGGTATTACGGGGGGCAATATTTGTTGCAGAGGCTATATTACCGCCACTTCCTCCAATATTAAAACAAGGGGGAAAGCAATAGCAGTGGGTCATACAGATGTGTTATTCAAGAGCATAGTGACATTATATGTCCAAGTTTTTAAACATAAAGTCATCGACCTCGAAACGTAGCTGTATGCTACACACAGTGTCCACTTTGGAATCAGGTAACAAGAAACGAACGAAGTGATACTATCAAATCGACGCTGAGCTCTTTTGTGGACGATATAAGCGTGCGGTGCGCACTGGAAAATTTAAATGTAATCAGTAGTCTATGCGATGTTCAACATGAATAAGGGTTCTTTATGAACCAAGAATCTGGAGAATTGCGGAAACCACAAAAGGTCGAGCACATTCAGCACAGTGCAGCTGCCGTTTAAGTTCAATACTTTGTTTCCAACCAATATTATCTGATGATGATAAATCCTGCTTATATCACTGTGAGTATTAATTGAAACCAGAGCAGTCGTCAGAGTGTACCGCGTATTTTAGATAGAAAGTTGTCAGCCTTGTGCCGTATTCATATAGAGTCCTCAATTTTGTAGAAGAAATCGGTAAACATCGTTGACCAACGTTATAGAAAGTTTGTTTTCTACTTCATCGGTAGTGAAGCAAGAGGAGGGGGGCGGGGGCGGACAGGAATCTTGCTAACTAATATATTATTCCGATAACGAGATATCGCATGACAACGGTTTCCTACCTGCGATGGGAACCGCAGGATACAATGCGAAAAAAGCAGCTAATGGATGTGTCGAGCAGAAGTGTTGGACCGTAGCCTCAAAAACGTTGTGGGCTCTGTGGAGAACGTGAGGCAGCAATAAAGCCAAACGGCGCACGAGGCCGACCGTTGTGCAAGTGGGCTGCGCACGAGCGCGTCGCGACAGCGGGGAAAGGCCGGCCAAGCGCACGCGCACAACCCAACTTCCATGTTGCATCTTTCCGCCAGTTTACATCGGAGTGATATTTTCCTACCTCGCAGAACTAATTTCGTACCCAAGATTCCTGCTTCTGCTCTGGATACCTAACGAGGCCCTGTGCACACTGTGTAGAAGCCTCTCTTCAGCGCGATGAGCTGCGTGTCTCACCTTTAATCGTGAGATCGCTGCGTTAATTAAACTTCTAGCATGTCACTGCAGACATCACTTACTGCTTCCTTACTCACTTAATAAACCGACCCAAAGAAAGCCGTCGAGAAATTACACTATGACCGAAGTCCTCCATCGCATATACTACACAGTCTTGTCGTAGTGCTGAAATCCAACTTCAGCATGCATAACAAAAATTTCCGTCGAAGCTACTTAACCAAAATGATGAAGTAAGACAATTTCTTGGAAAAATAAACGCGTCACATGAATAAGAGAGACGCAATCACCGCACACGACATGCAACAACTTTAGAATCTTCTAGGAGTTTCCATCATCATCCTATCCTACAAATGTAACTGTTTTCCTACTCCCGCAGAGAGCTCCTGTGCGATCCAATCAAACCATGAGTCAGACAGTAGTGCCATTTCAAATTATTGTTTAAGCCCAACATCCACGGAGGCTATCGAATAAGTTGAAAACATAATAGCAATTAACTTTGGAACAAATTAGTATCATTCTTTATCTCCTTCAGTCATCTAAAGCAATTGCAGTTGTCTTCAACTATGAAGTGTTGTCAGATATTTTGTGGTCTACACAACCCACAGAAGTATTTTTAATCATAAGATGTGAAGCCTTTGTAATAAGATGCTGGCTGCACGATGCACACATCAAATGCTAACAAAAAAAAAAGTAAATACTAAAATACAATGGTATGACAGGCCCCTACGGATTCACAATTCAGATGCCAACAGTTCACGAAGAACGTCGTGGGAGCTGCAGATTACTGCGGCCTCGTGGATAACGTCACATTATCGCGGAGCGGTTTGTTAACATTTGGCAATGTTGCCCTAAAGCAACATCAAAATTTCATAATGTTTTCTGCAACGTGTTTCAAGTTTCCTCCTTGGCAACGGGGCTTACAAGCAACATTTAAGCTCTCATTAAAGTGATTTTCTGTTGTGCCTGGTGAAAATTTTCTAAGTAGTATGCGGCTTTAGCAGTCACTGTAGATTATGCCAACATGAGTAACCGTTGAAGCAGTTTCATTCGATTTTGCGGCACTGTTTCCTCCTGTGCAACGAAATATGCTTCTCAACAAAAAGGAAATCTTGTAGGTGAGTCTTTAAACACATATATTAGCGAATTCTGGGGCATTGCAAATGGACTGAGCTTTCCTGGGACGATAAAGCCTACCTCTGACTACTGGATGGTCAAAACGTGAAGAAGAAGAAGAAGAAGAAGAAGAAGAAGCAGTGAATGATTTATGATTATTAAGATTAAATCACTGGCCAGAGAATGGACAAAAAGGAAGATATAGAGATTGCCCCCAGGGGAATTCGAATGTAATATGGCATTATTCTGTACTTTGTACCAAAAATGAATTGTTTTAAGTTATTTAACAAGAAAAAGTCCGAAATGCAACCATTTTTCAGTCACAGGAACAACATTTCAGTATTTATATGGTGGACCAAAGTGCCTTTTGCGGGCAATGACACATGCAGGCAACGTACCGTATTTTGAAAGTGCATGGAAATACAGGGTTAAGGAAGGAATTGTACGATTTTTGCGGTACGTCGACACCCAGATCATAAGAGGTAGGAGCACAAACTCGGTTTCGACAAGAATGTCGAATGAAACCGGATATGGCGTGGTTTAAGAAAACACCTTAGCATTCGCCTCAAATGACTTACGGAAATCTCGGAAGACACATTTTAGAAGGTTCGTCCAGAATAAGAATATTATGTCTGACACAACTATACCATCTTGGTCGATGCAGTGATAAGCGACTTGCTGAAAGACAGATGATGTAACAGCAGACTCACTCAGCATACCAGGCCCAGTAGCTGATTTCTTTGAAGCTTTAGATTTGAAGAATGAAGGAACGAATACTCACGGCTAATAGATTTGTATTAATACGTCTTTGCGCGTTTCACATTAGTTCTCACACGTCTATTCGTTAAGCTCACTGAGTACCCATATCTTACATATCCAACAGAAAACGAAGAATGGGGCTACGACTGGGTTGTCTTTGGACTATTGTGTACAAGGGCCGAATACAGTTTCCTAAGAACGAAGTCAAGGAAGTTAAACGAAGAGGCACTTCGACTGAAAATACGCTCGATGAAGGTTGCCTTTAGATGAGAAGCAAAAACAATGACACCGTGTTATTGTCAGACACTTCCATAATCGTTCAATCACCATCAGAAGCAAAGGCAATGGACATGAAAGCAGCTTGTGGCGATTCGTTGCATGTAAAATTGTCCACAGTGTGAGCACCAAGACAACTGGAAGAGAGTACATGCTCCTTACAGATTAATGAGGTACTTTCTAAATACAACAGTGATGTGTTATCCAACGAGCTCACGTTTGTTAAGCCGTTTATTTCAATCCATTTTTCTGGTATTCCTGAAAATCATCTCAAAATAATATCATCAAGTTGAAGAAATTCATAAAGAGGTGTCTCCTGATTTTCTGGTAAGCAGAAAGACCGAACATGCATTAGTTCCATTTTACAATACTGAAATGAAGGTAATCACTGCGGAAAGAAAAAAAAAAAATAATACAGATTTGCCGACAGTACCGTTAACACGTGAAGCGGTTTACATAAATTCGCAACAAACTGAAGGTCGTGGAAAAGAAATGTTAACCCGCGTTAGTTCCGTAAGAATGAAAAACTATTTCGGAAGGTATGTCCATAAGCCTATACGGTTTGTTTAATCAGAGATGTGTTCTGAATACATGTTCTTCACCCAGACGACAATGTTATTCTAATACATTTAAAAAGCAGATTATGAAGGGCAAGAGAAAACTTTGTTGAAATTACAGGTGAAGACTGAATCACTGCTAAGCACAGTCATCGATTATGACTATGTCATACTAAAAATCCTGTGTAAGATCGAGACATGAGGTCATAACTCGTAAGATGCAGAGCTGACACAAGGTAGTTTACCAAGCTTGCGGTCGCCAACGGGTCTGAGAGATTGTCACACCTACCAGCCTCGTGATTCATACGAAGCCAGCACGCTCTGCAGCCACATTATCTATTCTCCCAGCACCCCTAAAAGAAAAATGAATCAAACTATTCGGCAAGCTTAAAAGTATGTAAGTACGAAATTATGCTTCCCGACTGTACTAAATCTACGAGGCTGCTCGCACTGGTAGTGCAGGAATAACCAACTGCAAACCAGTATATAGTTCGTTGTATTTCGGTGCTATAAAGTAATAGAGTGCATCGATTATTACTGGTTTTTCCAGGTTAAGCTTGAAGCAATTAAAAAGTGTTCTTCTCATGACTCGTTCGCTTTTACTTATAAAGCATTGTATGTCGTCATTCCGAAAATATTTATACGTACGTTTCTACATTTTTGCATTTATCGAATAAAAATAGTAATTCCTTAAAACTGGTGTACAATTTACTTGCGGTATTTATGCCTCTACTTTACATGTGCAGCAAACCACTGCTTTTTCCTTTGAGATTGTGGGGGTTCAAGTAGAAAGAAATTTCGTTGAACATTCACTTTTCGTATTTTTTACATTTTTAATCCACTTTTTTCTATACTGCATTGATCTTTTTTCACTTCACATCACTTCTGAAAAACTTCACAAGACAAATGGTATTGTAAATGAACAGAGTGTTTGTGTTTAATCATTTGTTTTCTCTGTAGGTTGTTAAGACTCTCAACCTACACAGAAAACAAATGAATAAATACGGTGCTGAGCGCGCTACACGTGAAACTACAGTACTATATTCCAATAGTGAAGTTTTACACGAGTGACGTAGAAAAACCAATGTAGCGTAAGAAAAAATGGATTTAAAAACAGGAGGGAAAAGGCCAGAAATGAACGTGGAACCCCCGTTCTTTTCCGACCTCAAACTCCGCTAACAACGAAGGAAAAACCAGTGGTTTGCAAAATATGTAAACAATAAGCAAAAACACCGTCAGTACAATGTGTACCAATGTTTTAAGGAAATGCTGTTTTAATACACGAATACCAAAATGTAGAGCCATTCTGTATCCATATTTCCAGAAAAAAAGTGAAGTGCGTCTGGTGAAAAATACTCTTTATTTGCAGTAAGCTTAAGCCGAAAAAAAACCCAGTAATTAATTGTAACACATGCTGCGAAACACGGACATGCAAACAAATGTACTAGTCGAGTGCAGTTTCCATCTGCGAGGTATATGTCAAGAAACGTTTGCTTCAGTGTTTAACGTTAGATAGGAAACTGTTTCTAGAGTAGGACAGTATTCACCTTAACTGCACTTTTACAGTTTGCCTAGCTACACATACAACCACGACGATTTGAATCTTGGCCAAGTGGAAAAATTCGTTTGATGTTAAGGAAAGATTCTGTCACCGGAGGTCCACTAAAAGCTACTAACAGTTCGACACACGTAAAAACAAACCTGCTATCTATAAATCAGCTGCACCGAGAGATGATTGTTTTTACACTGTACTGCCATCACCGAGTGACACAACAGTTCTGAAGTAGATGGAACAGCATGCCACCTTCGCAATGACGGCTCCACTGCCGATACGATACCGTGAAACAAGTCTGGAATTGCGAAACCCGATCTCGCCTGCCTTGGAGCGCCGACATTCTGCTTTAACCTTACGGGCCCGTTAGTTATTACAACGACAGCCGGCTCTTCCTTGCCGTTTCCTTCGCTTCAGATGATTTTTTTGTGAAATCGCTACAGAATATTATGCCCCATTGTAATGAATGCTGAACACAATATCGTTTGACGAACGCATATCCATGCTGCCCAAGTTAATCACGTCACGACTTCCGAAAGGTTTTAATATCGTAATAAAATATTTATCTTTTTATTTTCGTTTTCATCACTATTATAGTAGTAAGTATTACTCTCGAGCAACAATAAGGATTTCATATTTTACTGTAATCTGTCATAATATGCCAACTCGCACACTGGCTGCGCAAAATTAACCTGCAATTTACCGAAGTGGCACCGTTACCAGTACACGACTCTAATTAAAGACTATCGGAGTTTTCCCACCAAATAAGTTAATAGAGACGTTACTCTTTCCTGATTCTCTCCATGGGGGAACATGAGGTTTCACATGACTTCTTGCATATTTTAAGCCTTTAAATACTGTACGTCAATCACAGCATCCGATCGCGTTTCAGACCCTGAAACGATTTCTCGCCGATTTACGCACTGGACGCTGACCCTCAGTTCTCACACTCTGTGTGAAGCTGTCTGCAGCAATTATGGTTTCTAGTCATTTCCTCACATCGCATCGCATCGCAGAAGGTGCTACTGGGTTCACCTACGTATTCCAGCGATTTTATTCGCTGGTACTGTGTCGCCAGAGCGTATAAGACGATTACTGGTACTGTAACTATCCGTAACGATAGACTTACCGAAATTTCGAGCCATTTGCTGGAGCAGTCCCTAACTTTAATGTGGGTCGGAATGTAGGCGAATGGAGAAATAAACTTCGGTATACCTCCACAGATGCTAGTACTTTGCAAAAGTTGAGGTTTACAGGAAGACTGACGTCTGTGATACGCTGTTGCTTATGCAACCTTATATTCGTTCCGTTTAACCTCTTTTTCTTCATCAATGCTATGAACAAACCAGTCAGCTTCCATTCGCTTCCGTTAGCTTTTTGTGTGTTTCAACTTCCAACATACTGTCGATGTGTGCCAGTGTGTCATTCTGAAACACGACATTCTGGAAGGACAGCCTTCAACTAAAGGCTGGTCAAAATAAAACTGACCAGAAATGTTTCCGGGTTTTGGTGCCAACATAATCCAAACAGCAAAAGATCCAATAGAAAAGGCTAACTGCGAAAGTGCTAATTAAAATTACGTCGCTTCAGAACGTTCTCAAAAAATACCTGCACCGTACACTCTTACAAATATTTTATTGAGAATGTATTGAAGCGTCTAGATCGGCCAGTCAGTGTTTATTTCTGTCGTTGGACGTTAAATTTAGTGGAACCAAATGTTGTCGGGACGAACGGCTCCTCAGTTCCTTTTTATTTATTTTTGGTTGAGGTGAGGCCTAGCTCAGTCCCACCAGGTACATGGCCGCACAGAACACGCGCCATGGTGCATCTTCAGGAAATCATAATCTATACGTTGAACAGCCTTGCACACTATAGCTTCAGAAATGACACCTTCAAAAAGTCAAAAGCTGCCATGCTAATAATTTTTTATTATTTTCGACTAGTTTCGTTCTGAAATTATTTTCAGGTCGACAAATATTATCAGCCGAACAACGGAGGGCGACTCGTTGACGTCAAAAATAGAGGCAGAAAACTGGAGTCGACTGTATCAATCGCCATGGTTTTACAGTGTAGTCCAGCTTGTTGACATCGTGTGAAGAAGTTATGAGTGCCACTGCAACTTTTGGGCTGTGCAGTGGGCACTCATAACTCGTTTATTTGGTATCAACAAACTGAACTATATTGTAAAAACATGATTCTTCGTACAAAGGACTCCGGTTTTCCGGCTCTACTTTTGACGTCAACGACTCCCATGTTCTGTTGGTATTTGTTGATCTGACAATGAATTTAAGAGTTGGTTAACTTGTTAAGACAATAGCTTTAGGCGGTTTTAATACGTATTTTCTTAATCTACTAGGTGCCGTGGGCTAGAACGTACCCAAGATCTGAGCTGGGGGGGGGGGGGGGGGGGGGTTGCGGCAACTGATTTTGGTTTCGCGGTGAACAGTGAAATTATTTTGAGATTTCAAGACAAATGTTTCTAGGTACACTTGCTACGACATAGTACGTACCTATTACTCGTTCCACCTATCTTCTAACTGATACTGAAGTGATGGGGGAGGATGCGAGTTCCCCGGCAGAGTACTAGGTTTTATTTTGGCCACGCTGTTGCTGTGAGTTAGGCGACAGGTGAGCTACTGCTCAGCCTCAGCCTGAGTCAGCGAGGGCGTGGCACCACCCAGACTGCGACGTGACTGCCGCGCCCAGCCAAGCTAAACACTTGGCGCCGCGCATCTGACACGCTAAGTGACGTCTTCCGGACCGTCAACTGATTACCTGCTGTCACAGATACTGTATCGACCTTTCTGCGTTCGGTTATCAGATACCCTATCTGAGTATTGATCTTCAGTATGGTATCCTGAACGTCTCCCTCAAACGTAAACAACAAAGTTCTTTAACTGAAGCTGCTACATTTAACACAAGAAACAATTTACTACTACTACTACTACTACTACTACTACTACTACTAATAATAATAATAACTGGTTCCAATACAACCCCTTTTACTGTCGTTAACGTTGGCATTCAAATTTTTCGCGAAAGTATCCGAGAACTGCATTAACATTCAATGGCAAGGCGGCCGGAGTTGGCTGTTGCCGTGAACTCCGCCTAGTTGGGGTCTCGTGCCAGGCTTCATCGTCACATACAGCAAGATAGGCCTACGGAACTCATATAAGGCGTTTTCCTCCTTGCTCCCTACTTCATACGTCGATACAGGAAAAGCTATCGTTGTTGTAAATGGAGCAGTAAGCTAACTCCTAGCTTAGGAAAACGATTTCCAATGTGTGTACATGCGTTGAGGTTACAACTTGTGATAAAAAGTAGTAAACAGCTGAAAGGCCTGGCGCACCGGCGGAGCCTGGCATGAGACCCGTCACTTGGCGGAGCTTACACAGCAATAGCCTACTCCGCCACTTTGTCTTCAAATTTGAGAACATTTCTCGGATACTTCTGAGAAAAGTTTCATTGCCAATTCTGACGAGCGTTATATCCCTACACTCGTGTTTCCAAAAGCTCTCTAATGCCGTTAAGAAAAGTACATCGTTCCATTTAGAACAGTCATACATCCTTCAACATCTCGGTTCATAGGAAGGTTAAGAATATCAACAACAACAAAAAAAAAGCATGCCAGTATGCCTCCTACCGTTTGCAGGGAGCCTTATTTCTATATTTTGAAAAGTTCACCAAATAAAATGTGTGCAAACTTTAGGCGATAAAATTAAAAATAACAACAATAATTATTATTTCTCAAATGACCATGGACATAAAGTGGAAACAGCAACAAGGTTGAAAGTCCAGAAGCACGCCGTCAACAACAGCTCTTTCACGTAGGGCAACTCTCGAAAATCTACGCTAATTATGTATTAAATCTTGAAAACAAAACAGTGGGATTAAATCAATTCTCGCGCATGCAGTCAGGTATTAGGGTCGTGCTAATACAATATTTTGATAATGTGCGAGCTCATCGCTATTGTCGCATACTGTAGTTGGGAACTAATAGTTTGGCACATCACAGAATGCCTATTATTCACTGCAGACCAGTGCTGTAGACAGGGTACACCAAATGGCGCAGGAAAGCGTGCACCATGTACAGGTCCAGTTAAAGGCGGATGATCGGATCGCGACTACACAGATGGCCGATCTGCAACCCGCGATCGCCACACATTCCGCCAGTCATCCTAACCCCTCTCACTCATCTACCACTTCTTCCCACTGCCTACTAGATTATCGCTCTCCGACGAAAGCTCCGACCGTTCTGGAACACGATTTGTGAGCATGGTTTATCAGAGGACTTACGCGACAAGCACCCGAGTTTCGCAAGAGAACTGACAATCGGTGAGTCTGGCACGCGATTCTCGATTACATCAAAAGCTTGGAGTACCTCCCATATCCGTATAGTATGCTGTGCAGAAGTGTTAAAAATCTCGCAATGTTGGAAATCCGGACAGAAAATGATACCTACCTGCCATGCTACCCTAATTAGTGGCAGAGAGTTTAGAGAGTTCCACCCTACTTCCATCTATCCCATGCGCCTCGTAATATCCTAGCAGCTCTCCATGCTGAAAGAAAAATTTCGTCTCTCGTGCGCTGTTATCTGTACAATAAATACACGTCCACAACACTGCCTTTCTAACATCCAGTTTTCTTAGGAAAATGCTGTGTTTCTGTGAGTCTCGTTGCCAGATAAAAATGTTCGTGTACAGCAACGCGTACGTTATCGTCGCATCAATAGCATCCATTAGACTTGGTCGAGCTTCTGAGTATCTGACGTATGTATCGGCTTTTCTACTGCCAATGTAAACAATTTTGTAATAGTATAAGATTACTGTCTGGTTAGCGTTAATGAGAAAAACTTTCAACGTGTATACATCTAGAATGAAAACTTAAAATTTGTTGTAGGACTAGAAGTCTAACCTGGATTTTCAACTTTCCCTGAGCCATCGCCTTGACGTTAGGCTATCCAAACACGCCTCTTTGACCGACTTAAATTTTCTGTTGCACTCTATGCTTCCTCCTATATACTGAACATTTTCAGAATTTAATTATAACTGTCAGTTCGCTGTTCACTAAAAGGGATATGCACATCTCTTCAGTGCAGCCAAGAAGGTCTACTGGACGAAACCACGTCAGTCAACGAGAGAAATACTAAATTCACACACTCTAGTTTACTGAATGTGATAATATTTTGTCGTCACAGAACAATGCTGTAAATCAGACTTCAAAGCTGACGCTAAAGTTTCCATTTAACACGAATCAATCAATCCTACAATTCACGTAAGCACCGTCTCTCTCTCTCTCTCTCTCTCTCTCTCTCTCTCTCTCTCTCTGTCTCCCATGTCAGTTCAAGTTTTGAAGTAAGCCCAACGACACGCTCACAACAGAGTACCTCTGAGGCTTTATGGTCTCAGACACTGTGAAACGTGACTAGACTAGTGGAAAACTCCGCAACGGCTGATATATCTGCATTGCTATAAGCTAATATCCGGGGGCGTCGGGTTTTAAATGTTGTAAAGGAGACTGAGGAAGTCGGTAAATACTGGGCCGACACTCGAAACATCTGAAGCGAACACACTGTTTTGTCACAACTTAAACAGTTCGATGACGCGATCGTCTCGATCTCCTCTTAAGACAATTCTCGCAAACTCTGGTTGGACCCCAGCCTTGTAGGGAGATATTTTCTGACATTTGCGACTGACTGTGAGTTACGAGATTAACCTCGCATGCAACAGATTTCACACTACACAGCAACGGAAAAAATACATAGTCCTGGTTAAGTTTTAACAATGCAGTCGTATGCAAACAGGAGGCTGTCAGCATTGCACCGAAGAAACAGCAAAGTAACGAACGAAACTTCCAGCTCGTGTTTACAGATGTTACTGCAGTACTTATGATGAAACGAGAGGAGACAACAAGTCACACAAAGTGGGAATGTCTTTCAGGTGGTATATAACGCTCGTAGCTCTTAACTGTCCAGCTTTTCCAAATATTGTAAAGAGTAGTCTGCTATTGTAGTAACTACACGTTCTTTTCATTTTCGTCTTTGTTGATAGTACTAAAGCACACAAATTTACTTCAGGAACATCTCAGGTACGAAATTATGAACAGATGTTGGGTGTATTTCATGTGATACAGTACTTAGATACTTGAATGAAAATAATTTAATACTGAAATTAACTTTATTATAAGTGTCACGTTGCCATCAAGTGCGAAAGTTTCACAAATGTTGTTTCATGTGTGTCGTCCTTCTGCACGAGACATGCCTATCGTATCACAGTGATGGTAGAGTATAGAGAAAGAGCATCGGATATCGAGCAAAAAATACTCGCTAAATGTCCAGCACGTTGCAATAAAAACTATCCTTTATATGGTATAATGTTATTTTCGCCGTCAGCAGTTTTATTCTCGTAGGCACTTGCACCATCACTAAAGAACATCTGAAAGGAAAACTAAATTAGTCAATCTTTCTCTCCCCCGCCAAGTCCCTCACACTGTTAGTTTGCCTACAAGTAACAGAAAGACAGCAAATGACACAAGCTTCCCCCCTTTTTAGACCAAGTAAATGTCTGCAAAAACTGTATAATTACGTACCAACAACTTCTGCGTGTCGTTTGTGATAAATCTCTGACTTCCAATCCATTACGATTAGTGCAAGGAGCAGATCCATAAACTTAAGCTGGATATTTCATATCCTGCTCCGCTGAATAATGGTCCCTACGCTGACGTCTTTGCGCTTTTAACGACTGCACTGTGGAAGATTAACCTGAATCAAATTAGTTTCCTGTTACTGTATTGTGAGAAATCCTACAGTTAAGAAAGCGATGTCTGGGAAAATCCTTGTATTTGCTGCGAAGGTTAAGTACATAACACGCGACCAAGGGCAAAAGTTGGAAAATTGTTCCCTACGAAGATACATCGTCACCTTACTTGTAAGAACTGCCACAAAAGAAATTGCAGTGATGTATCGTGAAGACGGACCCTAACTTGGAAGCATTTTCAAGTTAACTTAGTTCTTGAAAAATGGTATCACATTTAAGTCTTGGCAAATTGTTGTTAAAGTATGTATGAACAGAGTAATAGTCTTCAAATAACCCCCTCCCCTGAGATTACACAATTATGACACTGTAAATCGCGACCGAGCAGGGTGCATAATTACATCTGCAATACACTATCTAGTCATGAAGGTAACAAAAACGGAAATCAGCATTTCTCGGCTAAGCAATCAAATGAACGGACCGTTATAGAATATATGCACATCTGTATGGCAGTTATACCTACTCGCGGACGCAATTTTATAGGTCTGACTCGTGTAAAATGAAGGAAGGCTGAGGTTTAACATCCTGCCAAAAACTAGGTCATTAGAAACAGGGCTGAGAATGGATAGGTTTGAGAAAGGCTATTGGCCGTGACCTCTTCATTGGAATCACCCCGGCGTTTGTGTTAAGTGAATTGGGGAAATCACGGATAACTTCAGTCAGGCTGAACGTGTGAAGATTTGAACCCTGATCCTGCCCAATACGAGTCCAGTGCGAGTCACTGTTCAGTCTCGCTCGTTTATTTGTATTAACTTTTCATTGTCACAAAAATATAAGAAGTAGTCAAAAGAAAACGAAGCAGTTGGAAAAAGGCCGCATCTGTTACTACGTGTATCCCAGTGTGAGACAAGACGGCAAATACTTGACACGGAAAAATGTTTGCGGTTGCCAATGGAACTCAGGCGTACACCTCTTCGTCCGAAGCTAATCTACGGCAATGAATGTCTTTTTTCAAGGCTGCAAAACTATGAAAATTGCATGGGAAGATACTGGGAGTGTATGGAGGATGTGTAAGTGCTTCCCAGCGAAACTTCTACAGCGTAGTGGGCGGGAATTTGGTGGCAAGTTGTTTCGCCTACGCTGCGCAAGATTACCAGCCTGTACGCATCCTCCATACATTCCCGATCTTTTCTCCTGCGATTTTCACAGTTCTAAAACCTCGAAGAAAGACATTCGTGGTCGTATATTTGCCTCCGACGAAGAGGTGCACGCCAGGATACAGTAAGGTTCCATAGGCAACCGCTATAATTTTTCCAGAAAGGCACTGATCATCTTGTCTCACTGTTAGATATATGTACTAACATTTACCCAGGCGATTACTTTTGAAATAATAAATACATTATTCACTTTTTTCCATCCGAATTGTTTTCATTTGACTGCCCCTTGTAATAAACGTCAAAAGCAGTCGTACTTGGAACTGATGTGCGTTGAAAGTCTTTTAAGTAAGCATAGCTTACTTCCAGTACACTCTATTTTGTGTCTACACAGATTTCTGGACAGAGAATAAAGAATGCATTTTCCGGACCTCCCAGTGCCCTCGCCGGTGCTTTCAGAATGGTTTACACTTTGTGTCAGCACTAGGTTTCACTAAAATTTCCTACCACCAAAAGCACATGCCGAAAAAGCATTCAACATAGCTGTAACAGCCTTCAGAGAGATTACTTAGTATTTGACGTAAAGATTTCAGCAATCATTTCAATGAATGGGGCTGGGCATGTGGAACTGCTGCACCGACATTCGATGTGAGGTCCCTGAATGGTCTCACTTCACACAGTACTTAATCCTGAAATTCATAAACGTCACACTTACACCAAACTATTGAGGTAATCCGGTCGTAAAAATCGAGCAGTCGAAGTCAGTACTCCTAACACCAAGTCGGAAGTGAGATCTGCTTTAAAAGCTGCATCTCATGCGACAAATGTACTTCAGACGTGCATCAAACACCACAAAACGTACCCCCAGCTGCCAGAATACTTAACGCTTTCTACGGCATTCCATTCGCTCGGGTTGGCGGCGGCCCAGATGCTCATTTTCTTCATGGTGCACCCAATTAACGCCGGTGATGTCACATCCGACGCGCTCTGCTTTTCATTTAGTTTGCTCTGTATCCAGCAGGCCACGTATAACTCTTCATTCTTGCCAAATTATTCGAGGTCATCCATACAAACGGATTTGAAAATCACGCTTGACGCACAGCCTAGCACTCCGAGTGCTAGGCTGAAAAGAAACACTATAAAAAATTACAGTACATACAGTGTGTCACTTGTCTACATCTGCGATCCCACTGCTAAGACATTAAAATTTCCTTCTAAGCGTAGCACGACCAAATCAATAGGAATATTTTCAATCGTTGTTGTACAAGTACTTCACGCCATAAACAAAAACTTTGTTAATTTATTAGGCCAAACAGATCTACCTTCTACCTGTGCTCCTTATTCCGATGACCAAATTTAACTGTGATCTGTTTTGGATTCACATAATTCCACCTCCAGTCACCTGCAAAGCAAGCTCCGTTAATAAACTACAAGTTAAAACTGTTTGAAAAACTCAGAAAAAAGATGAAAAATCATATACGCATTCGACATACACCAGGGTCATCAATTTAGGTGCAGTTTCAAATATTCGTATTGTTAGAGATAGTTTGGAGTATCAAGAAGATGATGATAACGATAATTCCAGCGAATTTCTGTCTTTATAGGCAGACTGATGGTTTTCCTGATACGAATGCATGTTCGGAACTCCCTATAACGAGTCTCTTCGACAATCTGGTTTTGTTAATTTGCTTTCCATGATTACAGTTTCATAGTTTGTCTATCGTGCAACTCAAATAGCCTGGAAATTATTACGGACGGTAAAGAACCTGTGTCCAGATGACACAGACACAGCTAAACTGCCGAAGAAACGAAAAAATTGATTCTGCTAACGTGACCATAGTTACTGAACCAATTCTACCTCGTTTAGAAATGAGCCATCGTGAAGGAAGATTATTCGTATGACTCTGTAATAAAACGCCATCCGAACAAGTGATAATTTCTATTCTGCATTTATATTTTATCTGTCGGTGGTGTGGTGTGGTGTGGTGTGTGTGTGGGGGGGATCAGGATATATTCTCCAACATACCAGTGCACACGACGTAGGAGTTTTCTATACTATGTACTTCTGCTTCACAGTAGCCTTCGTTCAGTTCGTTATGAGCATTTGTAGTGGATAGTCATTGTTGCGAGCTCGTGTTAATTTGACTTGGTAGGTAGACTAAGTTGCCGCGCATATGACACGACCCCACCACACGGTTTACGTTACGAACTCAGTAATTTTATACACTTCATATCTTGCATTGCTAACAGAAATATCACTCGACATGGCTAACAAGTGGGTGTTTCAGATCCAGATTCTGAGGCTAGTGTCACTCTGTGGTTAAGCGCTGATAGCCAAACACTATGACCACTGCGCATAGCGACACGGCAACAAAAGTATGTTAAGCGGATCAGGCAAGTAAGGGGGATCATCCTAGCGAAGATGGGGAAGTGCATTGAGGTAAGCGACTCCGACAAATGGTAGTGAAAGAGTATCTCGAAAAAGGCGGAGCTGGCCGAATGTTCACATGCTACTGGCGTGAGCATCTACGGAAAGAGGTAGGGCAGCGAAACTAACACTAGGCGGCAAATGGTTGGACGCCCACGACTCTTCACAGAACGTGAGGTACAGAGGCTAGTCTGCTCTGTAAAGTAGTATAGACGGTGATCTTGGCATCTCTGCCGAAAGAGCACAATGCTGGTGCATGCACAAGTGTTTCGGAGCACACCGTTCACCGTACATTGTTGAACATGGAGCTCAGCAGCAGTCCTTCCCTACGTGTTCACACGTTGGCCCAACGACATCTTCAATTACAAATGTGGGGACGGGGCCATCGGGATTCGGCTCTTCGGATGAATCACATTTTTGCTACACTAAGTCGATGGTTGTCTCCACAAACGCCGGCATGGAGGAGAAAGGCGGCTCGAAACGTGCAACACGCCACGGACGCCGGTTGGTGGGAGCAGTATTATGCTACGGGACACATTCTCTTGCGCTTGCTTGGGACCTGTGTTAGGAATCGAATACACGCTGACAGCTGCGAGCCATCTCCATACCTTCCTGCTTAACGTCTTCCCCGACGGCAGTTATAACTGTCCGTGTCTCGGAGCCAGAACCGTGCTACAGTGGTTTGAGGATCATTATAGTGAACTCAAGTTGATGTCTCGGCTACCAAATTCTCCTGGTGTAAATCCTATGCAACCCATCTGGGTTGCTATCGGGCGCCATCACCGTGTGCGCAAATCAGTGGCCCGTTATTTACGTGACCTGTGCCTAGAGATCTGAAACTGAGCATAAATTGGGAGACAGATAAGCAGGCTGGCAACACCTCAGGCGATCGTCGACTATAGTGCCTCGTCATTGATATTAGTTGTTGCTATTGCAGCGAACGTTTCAAAAAGCCTAAAGATAGCTGTAAACGCAAATTTTGAGAAAATTACCTAAATGAATTTCTATTTCTAAGAAAAGGAAGAACCGCATAGAAGTATATGAGGCAGTATACGCGTAGGTACGTCTCTATATAAATAATCATGTGCAAGAAAACAGTGCGTGCAGAGCGTGCAGCTTTGCTTCCTGCGTGACCGGTACCGTATCTTATATATTGCTTATTAGTTGTCAAAATAGGTTATTTACTTCCAGATGTTGCTTCCCTACACAACATCTTGGGAGATCAAATATTATGGATAATGTTAATACTAAAATGCATAAAAATGGAAAGAAGGCACATTACGAAATATATGTGAATTTTTCCCACAAACCTACAGTGTAAGTGATCTGAAAATAGCAGCAGCTGAGGAAGCATATCCACTTCATATTGCAAAACACCATCACAGTTTAATTCGAAGGCTTGTACCAATTGACTTTCGATGAAAGGCTTTCGAGGACTGCAAAATTGCTGAAATCTTCGCCTTATGCTAGGACGTAATGTGAGGAAACAGGCAGCAACGTCTTAGCCCCCGAGTGACTAGATCAATTAGTAGTAATAGTTACCCGCACTTCTTTCTCTAGGCAAAGGGAAGGGGGGTGTTATGTAGACTAAACTTATTCATATACAAAATCTTCGAAACGAAATATCAGACACAGTTGTCAAATATACACTGGAACTGCTTCAGAAAAACAATTGTCACAGAAGTGTGTTGAATTTAACAGTGACAGCACCAAGGCCGCCTCTGGAAGACTAGAACGATCCGGTTCCAACAACGTGTTCAGTAAACCGGAAAACGAATTGGGGGTCAACATTTTAGGTAGCGGCTGTTCCTGCCACATTATTCACAATGCTGGGAGCAGTGCTTCAGACATTCTGAAGATGTATGTGGAAGTTTTTGTTCAGAAAGTATTCTCTCATTTTTCTGTTTATACTGTGAGAGCACGAGACTTGGTCGAATTTTGAAATTTTGTAGAAACTGAGAATAAGAAAATAGTTTTTCATAGCAAGACACGGTGGCTATCTGTCATGGCTGCAGTTGAAACAATTTTGCAAATTTACTTCGTAGATGACAGTGAATTGTTTGATGAAGTAAGTCACCTAAAAGATTTCTAAACGAACAGCACAAAACGGAAACCAGATCAACATTTTTATATAAAAACTGTATCTGACAGATGGTGTGATTTCATGAACAATCGTACAGGTGACGAATATTCACAACTTTTCAAAATTGCTATCCTTGCCCACAACGCAGCTGTGGAAAGAAATATACTTTCTGCACAACACGTAAAAAACTTTTTGATTGTCAGTTATAACCATAGAGACCTCACTTGTTCTGAATACTATGATAATATCAAATTTAAGAATGGGTTACTTAAGAAAATACGAAACGGCGAATTTTGAGCAAAAGTAAGCCATTGTGGTTCACATAAAGATAGATTTAATCCCCCCCTCCCCACGGGCGGCGGTTTCATTTGGAAATAAGGTAACCAACTAGATGAAAGGAAGGTAAGACTCGCTCAACACTGAATCTTTTATCTAGACACTACACTAGTCCACACAGACAACATGGCGATGGGAAAACGGGGGACTTCAAAATATGAATTTGTTGAGCCACCCACATTAATGACCAAACTCGGTACCTCTTGATTTCTGGAGTCCATTGCAGCCGTAGATGGGTGTTTCATAAAGCTTCAGGGATGGGATCTGCTCACTTGGACAAACTGCTTTTGACACAAACCAAGTTCACTGATAGGTGTTTTCACCTTTCTCTCACAAGAATAGTGAGAAAAAATAACTGAGCGAAGACCTCCGCCAATTTCGCATATTCTTCAGGATGCATTTTAAGCAGGAGTTAAGGAAGACAGCGCTACACAGGCCACTCCTGCCTGGTGACTAAACGATGGTGTGAATCGTCGCCAGCAGGACCTCGAGGGCGTTGCGCGTCACGCGCTGCGCTGCACTCCCACTGGAGTGGAGACTCGGTGAGTCACTCGTCGTGGCGGTGAGTAAAAGAAGCCAGACAGAAGCGGCGCAGAGGCCGGCAATCCCGGCTGCGGCTGACCGCCAGCCAGGCCAGCGCCGCGTTTGACCGCGGCCCCAATCCGGCTACTGCAATCGGGCTGCCGGCCAGCTAGACGCGGCTGCGCCATTCCTCCGCCCCTGTTTTCCTCATTGGCAAACACCCCTACCGTCCTCGTTCGACCATACAACCGAGACTTCGTTAGCGATATTCGGTAAGTTCAAATTATTGGAGAGCCTCCACACAAACTGGTTTGAAAATAACGCACAACCTAACTCCCCGAGTTATTCGGTTGGGTAGTTTTGTGGGAGGGGACCAAACAGCGAGCTCATATGATAAACTGGGAAAACAAACACTACCCAAATTTACAAAGCACGGTCGCAGGTTCGAATCCTGCCTCGGGCATGGATATGTGTGATGTCCTTAGGTTAGTTAGGTTTAATTAGTTATAAGTTCTAGGCGACTGATGACCTCAGAAGTTAAGTCGCATAGTGCTCAGAGCCATTTGAACAATTTTTACAAAGCAAACAGTGTCATCAGTTTGCATCCGTGATCGCAATGTTAGGCATACAACGACCAAATACATGGGAATATTTGAAATCGGTGTTTCGGAAGGTTATTATATGTGTGCTCCTCATCACAAACAAAAACCTGGTTAATTTATTAAGCCACACACATTTTACACCTACCCGCGCTCCTTATTCCGACGACCAAGGTTTAACTGTGATCTATTTCTGATTCACCCAAGATTCGACCTACAGTCAGTTGTATAGCAAGCTCTGGGTATTCAAATGCACGTTAAAACTCTCTAAGGAAATAAGAAAAAGACGAAAAATCATCCACGGATTCGACATGCACCATGATCACCACCACCAACACCAGTTCAGTAACAACTGGTACACTGACTACACATCTAATTTAGTGGTTCCACTCAAGGTAGGATTTTGGTCGAAATGCTATCGAGGTGGCCTGCAGGGACTCCACAATGTTACATGTCAAATTCGTGGATATATTAATCTTTTCTAGTGTTCAGGTTACTTTTAACTTACGGATACTCTTTCACTCATAGCATCCTTCATACATACTTGGATTGGAAATTTTGGGATTCCCAAACAGATCGCAGAAGACGGCATACATAACATAGCTTAGACAACAAAATATATTTGGCACTGTAGATTAGTAGCTGACAACCTCCGAGGGAAGGATGGAGGGGGGGGGGGGGAGAGGGAGAGGGAGAGGGGGAGAGGGGGAGAGGGGGAGAGAGAGAGAGAGAGAGAGAGAGAGAGAGGGGGGGGGGGGGGGAGCGATGGCACAATAAATTTATACACGAAAATTGATAACAGTTCCAAGCATTCGAATGTGACGATAGTTAAATCTGTAAAATTGACGTTTACAATATTAGTCGTAAAATATTTTCTGTTCTGTATTACTTACGGTCTATATTAAATGTTTCAAGATCTTGTTGGACAATACTGACATTCGCCTAGTGGTTCTTGGGCACAACATCGACCACGCCAGGAAAGAAATGAGCTTACATATATATTCATCCTGGGAGGTGGAATATAATACTAATCCGGTCATTCAGCTTACTTTCGCGACGTTACGAAAACGTTTTGTGTTGTCTGTATTAAACAATAATTTATGTCTGCACCCATGTCCTTGTCCGGTTCTGCTACTAAAATCTTTACTGAAATGTGTTATCAACCAAATTCAACAATTATCTCATTTTCAGGAGAACAGCTTCTATTGCTTTAACGCAATTAATATGACATCTCACACGTAGGCCGTCCGTAAGAAAAGGCCCAGGGACTTACTTCATTCCTGGGATATAAACGTCGTCAGTGCAGTGACTACGGTAGCAGTTCGGATTAACACCTGTAAACATAAGACGTGCATTCGACCAGCCAGCTGGGCAAGCTCTGATAAGTAGTGGGTGTGGGATTGTAGTGTGTCAACATTGTTGACCTTCAAATCACAATGGAACAACACCTCCAAATAAAGTGTTCAAGACATTCTCCAGAATGTTTTGAAGAATAGAAAAGGTGCATCAAAGCTTTATTCCGCACACCTTGACTCCCGAACAAAAAACGAAAACACATGGACGCATACTGCGACTTGACTGAAAACAGAAATGCGCACATTTCTCATCTAGAAAAAAAAAAATAAAATTCATCACGGGTAACGAGACTTCATGTTATCATTACGAATCTACTACAAACGGTAAAACATAGAATAGGTCTCTGATGGTTGTGCGAATGTGACTCAGAGTTGGAACATTCCAAAGAATGTCTTTTTAGGACAGTTTCACTCATATGTATGAACGCCCTGTGCGTTGTACAAGAGGAGGAGGGAGGGGGAGGAGGCCGACATACAGACTATATGTAAAACAACTGAAGCATTATCACCACCATCTTAACTTTTCCCTATTTTTTCTTAATCCAGCACTAGAACTTTTTGGACCGATAGGCAGCCTACAGCAGCAACCGTCCAACATCATAATCGACACAACATCGTCAAACTGTACACTTGTAAATGTCCATGTGAAGATTGAAGCATGGTTTACGGTTAGGCACTTGACAGGTGTAGTTTTTACTACACGTACGAGACGGCGATATACAATTCGTCTTCTAATTTGAAAGGGCTCGCTTAAAAATGAAACGTTAGTTGGAATCAGCAGATATGTATCACAATTAAGAATTTACAGTCAAAAGCAAACACTAATTTCTTCTAATGACTGTACAAAATTCGTCGGCCATTAACAAACGAATTTTAAAGCAAAATGAACATTTTCTTTACCTTAAGCTATCGGATTCGCGATGCTCTGATATTATTATAAAACATAAAAAAGCGTCAATGTTACTTTGCAAGATAGATTCATACTATGAAAGCCTCGGAGCTTCAGAGGCAGATAGATAATATAATTTAATGTCAAGAAAAGTTATCTGCGGGAACGAGGCTGCCGACGCCAGATCTAAGCGATCGTCCTTGTAGACTGAAAGGAAAAGTCGGGCCTTCAGCGCGTGTGCTGTCAAGGCCCGTACGTTCCAGTCAGTCGTTCTTTTCGGACAATCCGAGGGACATGGCGCACTTGTTTCAACACAATGACGATCCTATTCAAGAAAAACAAAATCTCGTCCGCACATCTTAATTTACGTTTTCCAACGTTTCCGTAGATGTCCGGTGAAAGCTTTAATCACTGCGTCAAGAAGGCCACGGACGATTTGTTACCTCATTCTCAGCAACTTGGCTAGCGTCTTATCTTCTACAGCAGAAAATGATTTTTTTTTTTTTAAATTAAATCGGTTTAGCTTTTCATACGTTACTCGACAGAAATTGAGTTAGCCATACCGACTAGCAGAACTTCATTTCGTAAAAGAATGAAAACCGTGAACGTTGTAGAATATGCTTAGGTTTCGAGCCAGCTTTTGGCTTACGAAGCCACACACAGTAGTTGTTACCCGTAAGCCCTTTTATAGTATCACGAGCTGTTCCGCAGTGTTATTCAATGTGGAAATGTCCTACCGACGTATGAGGGATAGTCCACTGACACAACTTAGATTTTATTTTGACCTACGAAGTACCTGTTATGCGAATATTTAAAAAACGTATCCATTTTACTTTCAATACTTAACTTGACACGTTCTTTTACAGGCAGAGACCTCACAATGAGATCCCTCAGTTTTAATGTTACTATCATTTCCCGAGCTTTGGATGGGCCTGGAGAAACGGCGCCTTTATACATAGCCACAGACCTTAATACACATATACTTTGTACATTTGTCACTAGACACGTAATTTTGGATTTCACATCGCCTTGGGTAAAGCGTCATGAATTTTCTCTGTGGGGAAATGGAAACGACACGCCAAGTTTACATCGAAGAATGAAAAGATCCTGCCGATTAACCCATACGACTATAGCAAGCGATTCGTGGTCACTCTCAATACGATTGCAATATGGTGTGGCTTATCCTCGACGATGCATCTGTAACATGATGAATATGTATTTGATGTGGACTACCGAAGCTTCGATAGCCCTATAGTCTTGTGGAATTTTTCACATTCCATTCCTTTATCGGTTCTGTCCATCACACGTTCACTGAAAAAGTTATGCATTTACTGACTTGACTTTCCTTCCTTCTTTTCCTTCACATTTCGACACTGAACTGCGCTGATAGCTTTAAAAGATATTACTCTTACCACAAGCAAAAGAACCGAGACGAGGGCTTATGGAACACAAGAACGTTGTGCTTATACGACACTCCCGTGCTCTCGAAAGGTACCTACGCCTTCCGTTACAAGAAATAAAGCAGCCGAACATTATGTTAAATTCACGTCAGCAGCTGAGTTGTTCGTGTATATCTGAAATTCATATACGAGTGTAGAAATGTTTCGCTGGTTTCAAATATGCAAAATAGTAAAGCCTTGTGTAAGCGATATTTGTATACCTAATCGAAGATTTGCTGGTCTCTTATTATAAAGATAACGCTATAACTAGGGTACGAGGGCTACTTGTCTCTTTCAAGATTGTGAATTTTACATCCCTAAAAGCGAAATGGGCATTAAGTCTTACAAACTCATTTACAAGAGAGATAAATGATAAGCCTGACACCAGTGACATTAATGTAGTGTGGGAACAATACGGAGGAAAAATCGTAATAATGCAAACGAAACCTA
This sequence comes from Schistocerca americana, assembly GCF_021461395.2. Classification (NCBI taxonomy): domain Eukaryota; kingdom Metazoa; phylum Arthropoda; class Insecta; order Orthoptera; family Acrididae; genus Schistocerca; species Schistocerca americana. The sequence continues at coordinate 555,800,495 of NC_060119.1, read as the reverse complement.
CAGAACGTCTCTTCAGTAGCGGATCCGTTTCACCTAGCACACATATTTCATTTCATTTACGCTGTTCTTTCACCTTTCGCGGTCGTCTAACCTCACATCCAGGGCAACAGACTTTGTGCGGTGAATACAGCTTCAACGTTCTTGCTTGTCCTGTAACTGTTTTCATTTTCTCGGGCTTGGCATTTCCACGTTTTGCTCCTCTCGCCACCAATGCCGCCTCGCAGTCAAGCGTTAAATTACAGTTACGGCAAATGGCACAACCAACTTGCAGCAACGGCGTTAGCACAGTTTTACATCATTTCTTTGAGAGTAAGATTCCACAAAAAATGCTCTTTTTACGCTTCAGTTGTTCTGAACGGTAATCTGACGAATGAACATTACCAACGTCTTAATCTGGTTATTCGTTTAGTGTTCAAGATATCGCAGCTTGGGAGAACGAAAGGCTATTCAGAAACTTGCTTTGTCTACTTTACGATCACTAAAGAATGCGTAATTGAGGTTACAGCACAGTTACGTTACTTTAGGAACAGTTACTGAAGGCGCCGAAAAATTTTGCTGGCAATTTCATAATTACCATAGAGTGTCTATAGCTGAGTGGTCAGCGCGACAGAATGCTATGAAACGGGCCTAGGTTCGATTCTCGGACGGATCGAGATTTTCTCCGTTCGGGTCTTGTGTTGTGTGGTATGGTGTTGTCTTCGTCATCGTTACATCTTCATCGACACGCAAGTCGACGCTGTGGCATCAACTAAAAACACTTGTACCAGGCGACTGGTTACCCAACGGGAGGCCCTAGCCACAAGCACATTTCAGTTCACCTTAAGAGTGGAGATTAAGCAATAGCTTCGTTCTGAACCGGCACTATTGAGAAATGACCCCAACGAAATATTTACGACCAAGACAATTCTGCAGTGCATAAACACTTAAGTTAAAGCATTCGTGCCTCTCTGGCAGATAATTACTATGCAGTTCGTATAAACACCTCGCCGATCCCTGCACTCATGTTTGAAACAGTGGAGCAATTCTCGTATGCTCTGCTAATCGTGAGCAAAATCTGGTTGTCCAGTCATTGGGACCGCACTTCTGGCGTGGAATTCGTGGGCAAGCGGCAGAGAAGGGAGCAGAGGCAGGTGGGGTCTCCGATTCTGAACCTCGGAGCAACGCTCTTACGTGTATCCGACGGAGTTCTCACTTTCTGTTCTGCTTCTGAACCACGCCAGAATGCGGTTCATCTTCCTTCCGGGTCGTCCCACCAACATGACACAAATATCAGATCTCTAAACAAATCCATACCCAATTTATTCCAGAATTTATATCACTATCAGCATATTTCTGAAACTAAAATAATAAGAATCTAGTCAACAAAGATACAAAGAAGTTCTGTCTTCTTTGCCAGCACACCAGCTTCTACGGTGTGTCGCACTGGAGGATTCGTTGTGCAGCTCTGAATTCGAAGATTTGAATTCTCAAGTGTGCAGAGCCTATCGTGTGAAGACAAAATGCTTGAAAATTCAGTGTAAACTACATCTTTTTTGCTCCTTGAAGGTAAACCTCATATAGTGACCTAGGGAGACCGATGCCAGAAATCAAGGTCGTTAACAATAAGTAAAAAAAGGAGAAGACCAGACATTTGTGGGTGGTGGTAAGTTCATATGGGACCAAACTGAGATCATCGGTCCCTCGGCTTACACACTGCTTAATCTAACTTTAACTTACGCTAAGGACAAAACACACACACACACGCCCAGGGGAGGACTCTTAACCTCCGACGGGGGGTGGAGGGTGGGGGGGGGGGGGGGGCGCAACCGTGGCAAGGCGCGGCTACAGCGCGCAGACGTATGTGGGGAAACAAGTTGTCTGTGTGGTTTTGATATCACAAACGCAGTGTACTGTATTTCGTATTTGTCTGTAAAATACAGTGCTGGCTGCCAAACGATTTTCAAACTACTAGGCATCGACAATTTCGAATATTTATCGCAGAAACGACTATGAGACATGAGCACTCCAAATCACACATGACTGCGAAGCTAAAGAACAGCCTGTTTGGGAAATATTATATTCGACACTAACCGTACACCATAATAGGTCATACTGTTGAACGCTTTTGACTTCACATGGTACCTCGCCCCTGTGAATTTAATTCCGAAAACCTTCTCATATACGTAACGCAATTCCTTTGCTTCAGAGGTCTCGCGAAATATATGACTCTCTTGAATGCAGTCAACTGAGAGCGAAGCTTTGGATTCTCTACACGACTAACGAGGTTAGAATTTTCACAAGTGCTCTTCCACTTCTGCAATTCCTGCTCGAAAATAATTTTTAGAAATCTATTAGCGAAACAAATTTCTGAATGTGGCAGTTACTGTGCCGAAGACTACGTAGGAGGCGGAGCGGTGCTCCTCTCTTCCGTAATGCACTATGAGCGAAGGGCGACTAACAGCACTAGTTTCCATCGAGAATAGCATGCAGCATCATACACGTCAGTAAATGTGTCATCGACTGATTTTCTGGTCTTAAATAGAGGATGGATTTTTCGTACAAGCATTCAGGGAAACGTAAGCGTGTTCTGTATAGAATTCTTCACTATGCTACTACGTTTTAGATATTTGCAACTTCACAGACCATCCTACACTAAAATATCTACGGGAAAAAAACGCCATTGCTCTGTACGAAGGCATATTCTGTTCAAATCTCACTTCCCTAGACTGCTGACATTACACCCGCTGACACAATCGTGTGAGATACGGGCAACATATTCTGCAAATATATTTTCTAAAACAATATCGATTCTGTTGACATTCGACGTCAAGCAGCAATATTCTTCCCAGACACTGGTTGTACAAATCAAAGTCTAGGCACAATACTTGATTCAGATTTTTACTCGTCAGTAGTTAATAATAGCAGTTCATTACACACATTGTGAATGCTGCCTTACTCGCAGTTTCTGAGCGGGTCCAGACAGAGAAAGCCCATAGCGCTCGCTATTCCCACGGAGGAGTTTCGCCACGTCGGGGAGTTTGGAGCCGCCCACAGCTGCCGCTATGTGGGGCACCACCGCCATCTGCATTGTTTCCCTCGCTGGCAAAGGTGCCAGGGGGCCAACAAACGCTGAAGCTATTGAGCAACCGACTGCACAAAAGCTTCTACCGATGTAGTAATGTGCACTTTCTAACGAACAGTAGCAAGACTTTCTGTGCTACAAATGAAACGGACACCGCAGTGGAGAAAACTAAATTACGCTATGAATAGCACAGTTAATGCATGCAGCCATGTGAAATACTTTGCTCTGCTAAGTTACCGCAAGCCTGTCAGTAATCAAAGGCATCTCTATTACGAAGTGGTGATGCAACATATGTTCAGACTATCTACAAGCTAAAAAAGTATAGCTTTCGATCAACGGATATGGTCTGCCAATCTTCAGCAAAGAAGGTGTTGTAACAATTTGAAAGAATGTCATTTCGGCGTGGCTGGATATTATGAAGGAAAGAAGATGAATGTTTAACGTCATGTCAACGACGAAATCATTACAGACGTCGCAGAAGCTCAGTTTCCAGATGTAAACTGACGTAAACATTTGGGAATTTGCCGCAAGCGATTAGGGAAAAACTAAATCTGTATATCGTTATCCCGAATGCGAATCTGGTGCCACCCAGATCAATGAATACTGCGACGTGCCAGAAACATACGACAAAAATACGGAAAATGGTAGCAGTGACGAGAGAGAGAGAGAGAGAGAGAGAGAGAGAGAGAGATTGTGCTAATGTTGTCGTGAATTGGGAGATATTACCAAAATGCCTATTATGATGTCATCTTCATTTATATTCTTAGGGATACTCAGTTACTTTGAGGATCGTAGGTCAAAAGATGAGCACAATAAAACACCTGAACATTGTTTTGCATTCATCTTATGTTGTAATGTCAGTTATGCTCTGAACTTTGCTGCAAATTCTCTATTTTGCTGGGTTCATAGAAACTGCGGAAAAGTTAATTTACTTTTGATGTAATTCATTTAGTAATATGACAAATAGGAATAGCAGTAGACCATTTGTCACGATTCACTACGTAAGACTGCCTGCCATCACATTTAACTCAAAGATCGAGTGGAATCTGCTGTCACGTCTTGCCCAAATCAATTTCAGGAACTGGTGGCGTTCAACCTTCTGATCAGATTCCTTCATTCCTCCACTGATTAGAATGTACAGCAAGGCAGTGAGGCATCAAGAATGCATCGATTAAAGATTGTGAGAACCACATTTTAATTTGGTGCAGTGGAATTTCTCAACGCATATTATCTTGCAGAGTAGTTGTTCCGGAGTGGATAAATTTCCTCAGTCCACAATTTTCTGTTATTCATTTGTTGTTATGTCTTTCTTTTGTTACAGTTCTATGCAGCAACCGTGTGGGCTAAATGATCAAGTCTAAAAATGACACAATAGCAGTCACCAGGCTTCTAGAAGACACAACAGAAAGTATGCCACTCTTATGCGCTGCTTTGTCTGCTGCGTTTCAGTTCAAAACCAAACTCCCGTTGTTTGTGCCTCATATCTAGACTGACTGAACAAGAAAATCGCGTGTGTATACTTTTAGCTGATAGAACAAAATTTTTGTCTTTAGTGCGAATTTTAAAACCATTTGTTGGTGTAAAACCAAAAGTGGCATGGTTTAATAGCAAATATCATCTGCGTGTACAGAGTGAGCTCATAAATATAAATGCTGCTGTGAAATGATCTGAAAAATAAGTGTGTGGAGAACTGAATATTCTCAAGAGAACCATATGATCGACACACCTAAAAATGTTGTTCTTAAATTAACAACAAACGGGGAAGTCAGTACGTGGAGACAGAGATTGAAGAGAGGAATACAAAACGATATAGCACTTACATTAAAAAAAGCCAGTGTTTTACATCTGAATTTTTTTATGCATCTGCAAGTACCTTACGTTGTGGAAATATCCACGGCCAAATATGCACAATCATAATTACTGAGCTTGATAGCCCGATAAACAGGATGAACCATACAGCTCATATCTTCAGATTTAATATGATAGACAAGACAATGACAGAAAACGACGACTCTGATGAATGCGCGACGAATCACGAGGCAAATAACCGAAAGCATGAAGATACACAGTAAACATGAACTGCCTCGGTGAAGAAAATAATATGCAAAAGCGAGTGCTAGAATGCACGCGAAAAAAATAGTCCACATGAAAAATGTTGCAAGTCGTCGCGAAAATTACTGAACATTAATGTTGCTTGGGAACGGAAGTCATAACCGTCCAATCCGGACAGCAGCATGTACGCCGTTTCTCGACGGTTCAAAGCGTGCCATCGCTGTGGATTGAAGCAGATTTGCATGGCACGTTTTCAGTTCTGCGAAATCTGTTCTGAATAGCAGAACATTTCTTACAAGTTGGCACCTGGTCTATTTTCCACCCTTTCACTGGATGCACTTCTTCAGTTTAATATTTTAAAATCACAATCAAATTAATTACGATATTTCATGTTTTAAACTACAACTCATGAACGGGCAGTAGCATTCATGCGTAATGTAACTCAATGGGTCAAATTTCATTTCTGTATGACCTAAAGGAAAGGTTGTACATTCCTTACTCTATTATCATCGTACGAACTGGTGGTCTTTGGATAACATCTAGCAGTGCTTTGCGTGCATGGAAAACGACGAACTGTAGACATCACACACCCCCACACCCCCCGCCATGACGATGGTTCACTGGCTAAATAGGACGGCCGCATTATTATTCTTCATTTCGTTAACATCCTCCCATATTATTTCTTTAAGAACCACATACATTATAGGAGATAGCAGACTTATTCTTTCTTTGATTCCAATCAATGATAACAAACAGTCTTCAGGCTATCGATTTCATAATGACCATATTCAGCTTTCCGTAGTATTTTTCAAAGGAAATGAAGCCGCCTTTCATTTTTAGAGAATAATTAATACCTGTCATTCAATTTAAGTGATTATTTGACCAGTGTGCTAAACTAGTACACGAATGCGGATACTTGGCTTTCGCGGAAGTGTGCCCTGTCTGTACCATTAGACGACGTCTCTCGGTCTGACTCAGACCCATAACTGCGAACAACATTTTTCAGATCTTGTATTCACTCTTTCAAACGAAACGCACCACCATAAAAGTGGTTCTGTGACCTACGGCAGCTCTAGGGAGAACGAGAATAATGAAACAAAAAGGTTTTCTGGCTACCTGCGTAGTGCAAACCTTTTTACTTGAAGCTACTTGGGCACCTTGTTTGTCAGTTTCGTTGCTTATTTACTCAAGCGGCTTCTCCTTAGGCATCATGAGGTTGAGTGAACCCCGTTTCAGACCGTACTACATCAGAAAAATCTGAGGTGGTCACGGGATTCGAACACGGAAACTCAGAGTTAATAGCCAGCGACGCTAACCATTAAACCTCATAAGCGGCCGAGAATGAGGACAGGACTTATTAATTTCATGTGCCAGCCGAGTAACATTTAGTCTCGTCAAGTTCTAAGACATGGCCAAAACCGTGTCAATACCGACCCATCAACAGTGCCCCCCACCCCACCCCCACCCCACACACACAAAACTCTGCAATTTTTATATTAAATTTTCTTAAGTAAGTATAAAGAAAATTAAGTACAGTGAAATAGATTATCCAACGAGGTTTGATGCAAGACTACATGGCTTAAGCATTAACAATGCCATTAGCTAATTCTGGAGACCTGAGTCATAAGTAAGAGAGGAGCTTCTTAGGTCAGCTCTTCAAAAAACCAAAGAGACAGAGTCAGGGACAAATATGTAAGGACAGACCTGCAGGGGACCTTGACCGCGGAGGAAAGAAAGAGTGCTGTGAGACTGAAGTGCTTAGGTCATGTGAAGTGAATGCACCCGACACGAACTCCACGTCAACTTCTGAAGATAGAGGTGCCAGGCCTTTGATGAGATGGGCAGACTAAGTAATAAAGATCTGAAGACGAGACGGGTAATGTGGGATGCAGTGGAGAGAGAAAAGCCATAACAGGACAGAAATCAATGGAGGCGCATATGTGTATGTACTGAGGTGATGGGATAGCGATATGGCGGTAGTATTGCGTACACAAGATACAGAACGGCAACCATTGGCAGAGCTGTCAGGTGATTCATGTGAAATTGTTTCCGATGTGATTATGGCCGCACGACGGGAATTAACAGAATTTGAACACGGAATGGTAGTTGTAGCTAGAAGCAGAAATCGTTGGGGAATTTAATATTTCGAGATCAACAGCGTCAAGAGTGTGCCGAGAACAGCTCTCATCACGGACAACGCAGTAGCCGACGGCCTTCACTTACCGACCGAGAGCACTGGCTTCTGCGTAGAGTTGTCAGGGCTGAGAGACATGGAACACTGCGTAAAATAACCGCAGAAATCAATATGGAAAGAACAATGAAAGCATATATTAGGACAGTGCGGAGAAAATTGCGTTAATGGACTATGGGAGCAGACGACCGACGCGAGCCTTTGCTAGCAGCACGACACCGCCAGCAGCGCCTCTCCTGGGTTCGTGACCACATCGGTTAGACCCTAAACGACTGGAAAACAGTGGCCTGATCAGATGAGTCCCGATTTCTGTTGGTAAGAGCTGATGGTAGGATTCGAGTGCGGCGCAGATCCCGCAAAGCCATGGAGCAAAGCTTTCAACAAGACACTACGCGAACTAGTGGTGGCTCCAGAGTGGTGTGGGCTCTGTTTACATGGACTGGACTGGGTCCTCTGTCCAAATGAAACGATCATTGACTGGAAATGGTTATGTTCGGAGACCATCTGCAGCCATTCATGAACTTCATGTTCCCAAAGAACGATTGAATTTTTATGGATGCCAATGTGCCATGTTAAGGGGCCACAAGTGTTCGCGATTGGTTTGAAGAACATTCTGGGCAATTCGAGCGTAAGATTTGGCCACCTAGATCGCCCGACATGAATCCCATCGAATATTTGTGGGACATAATCGAGAGGTCAGTTCGCGCACGAAATTCTGCACCAGCAACATTTTCGCGATTATGGCAGCTACAGAGGCGCTATGTCTCAACATTTCTGCACGGGACTCCGACGACTTGTTGAATTCATGCCACGTCGAGCTGCTGCATTCCGACGGCCAAAAGGAGGTCCGACACAATATTAGGAGGTATCCCGTCACTTTTATCACTTTAGTGTGCATATAAGTCAGGTGTTACGACGAAAGATGCTTTAGCAAAGCAACCGCTGATCAATGGCACAACATATGTTTGTTTGTGCGAGGATTCAACATATAGGGTGATTTACGAAGATATGCAAATATTTTAATATATTATTCTACAAGTAGAAGTAAAGAAGATATTTCACATAAAAATAGGCCCGAAAATGTTTAGTTACGGAGTTGCGGCTAAAAAAAGATATTGCCTAAAATTTAGCAACTTCGCTGATATGAAGCCATCGCAAAATCGTACGAGGTAAAAGTAAAGCGCGATTTCCATTATTTTGTGTTATTGATCTGGTGAATCTAATAAAACGTGTCCCAGACGTGTGTATCTGCAGCAGTCTTCCAGAACATTCAGAGAAGCAAAGGCGTAATTCCGTAAAATTTTTAATTTATTAACTACATGGCTGCCGAGTTTGTCTTTTAAATTTCAGACATTGCACAAAGTTTTCAACGGAAGTTTTAGAGAATTTAATTTTGAAAGAATGTTGGTAATAACGTTAACTAAAACTGTATGAATGTGTCGGATAATCTGCTTTTATTAATACCACAGCACACGTGAATTCATGTTAAACAGGAAAAAACAAAAGCTAAGTGTTAAGGAAGTTGTACACTGTATATATAATTTCACAAAACATTCACAATAAATGTTCAAAAATGTCTCCACTGAGATCAATGCATTTAGCTGCACGTGTATGAACAGATATTGTTGCTCGTTTCAGTTTCACAGGGTTGTTTTGAATTTCGTGTATCGCATTCATAATGCGAGCAAGTAATCTCTCACGTGCATTGACTTTGTCCTCGTAAACTATGTCTTTCATCCATCCCCATACACAAAAATCCATTGGTGCTAAATTTGGGCGATCTGGCGGCCTGGGTGACCACAGACGTGTAGCACCACGACTAATACATTTCTGGGGAAAATGTTCATTTAAATGTGTAATAACGGCGTTGGTGAAATGTAGAGGCACACCATCATGTTGAAAATACATTTGCAATGGCGTAGCAAGTGGAACATCTTCGTGCAAGCGGGGCATTTCTTCTTGAAGGATTTGTAAGGACGTCTCGCCAGTTAGCCGTCCAGGAAAAATGAATGGTCCAATAAAGTGTGTGTTGATTATAGCACTACATACATTTATGTTAAATCGCTGCTGGAAATTGCGTTGCACTGTTGCATGTGGGTTTGCTTCAGACCATACGTGCTCGTTATGTAAATTGTTTATACCATCTCCAGTAAACTGCGTCTGATCAGTAAAAAAGTATTTGTGTAACCGCCAATTAGTATTTAACCAGGGGTGCATAACTCCAAGCGAAAGGCAGGATCTCCCGGATATAGATGATGAACTTTTTGTTTATGGTAAGGATACAGATTATTGTGCCCCATTTCTTAGATTGTGAAATGCCTATCATTGAGAAGTAGCGCCAAGAACTGAATCGTTGAAGACGGGCGAGCTGTGTGAAACAAGACTACTGCTGCCACATAGAGCGTGTTAGTGATGGACGTATTTTCGGTGGCAGTTGTTCGTTTATGAAGATACTTGGAAGAAACGGCACTGTAGAAATGACACTGTGATAACAATGAGCGCTTACTCTTGCGGGCTGAGGAAAAAGGCTCCTCCTCACAGGCATACGAATACCTGTCCCGGTTAATTCTTAAGCTGTCTAGTTTTCAGTCAGTCTTTGTGCCCCTCTGCTCCCGCCATCCCCTCGGTACGGCCCTCATAACGATGTAAGGGCGTTGTCTGGCGGTGCGGATGAGCAAAGCTCTTGGTACTGAAACGCCTGCAGTAGCTCTCTTAATGAAAGAAGGAAGGCAGCTGATTAATGAGCGGCCAAGGGCTCTGCCGGTCGACCACTCGCCGGTAATGAAGCAGCGAGCGTGAACGCCTGGGGGGGGGGTCTTGTGAGGGAGACACCTGGACAACGCCCAGCGATCACCCGGATAGCGCACCAGGGCGTCACCCTTGTTCTGGTGTCCGCCTCGCAGAGTTCGCCGACTGAACTGTATATCCAGTTAGAACCACTCCTCACACACAGCGGACTACTTGGAAAGGGTATTGCAGTTAAGTGCTGGCAGCTACTTTACCTTTTTCAGCGTTCAAAGTAAAAGAGTATAAGTGTGCTGATACAGGCAAAGCAACCAGAGATTTTGATGGGACACTTGCGGCGCGAAAATCACTTGTAATGCAGAGAATACATTGGACGCTATATTCATACGAGGGTGAGAAAAATGAAAACCTTAAATTTGTAATAACAAATCGAAATTTCGCACCGTTATCCTTTAAGTTGGTAAGCGTGCTACAAACTGCGTGCAGAATAATGCAGATGCACACATACCGTCGCAATATCAGTATAAAGATGGCCGTCCCACTTGCGACTTGCACCAGGGAAGAACAGCGTTCTGTTATTCTGTTTTTGCGTAGTGAAGGTGTGAAACCCATTGAAATTCATCGGCGAATGAAGGTTCAGTACGGTGATGCATGTTTGTCACAGCAGCAAGTCTACGAATGGAGTAGGAAGTTCGCAAATGGTGTGACTTCAGTGGAAGATGCTCCTCGTCCAGGTCAGGCACAATGAGTTGTGACTCCACAGAACATTGCAGCAGTTGAAGCCATAGTGAAGGAAAACCGCCGAGTGACACTGAATGACATTGCAGCATGTTTACAGATTAGTCACGGGTTAGCACACCACATTGTGCATGATGTGCTCCAGTTTCGCAAAGTGTCTGCAAGATGGGTGCCACGGCAGCTGACTCCTGAAATGAGAGAACGACGTGTTGATGCTTGTGAAGAACTGCTTCGGCGCTTTGAAAGGGAAGGTGATGGCTTCCTTGCAAGAATCGTTACTGGGGACGAAACCTGGGTTCACTTCCACCAACCGGAAACGAAGAGAGCGAACTAGGAATGGCACTATTCCTCATCACCAAAACCAAAGAAGTTTCGAACTGAACCTTCAGCAGGGAAGGTTATGCTGACTCTCTTTTGGGACGGAAAAGGCGTCATTTTGGAGCATTACATGCCTAGAGGGACCACTGTCAACAGTGTATCATACACAGATCTCCTAAAAAATCATCTGCGGCTTGCAATCAAATCAAAGCGACGTGGACTGCTGACAGCAGGTGTCCTTTTGCAACATGGCAATGCAAGGCCCCACACTACCCGTACAACAGTTGCAACAATCACAGACCTGCATTTTGAGTGTCTTCCTCATCCGCCATACTCACCAGACCTTGCCCCAAGTGATTTCCATGTGTTTGGACCACTCAAAGACGCAATGGGAGGAAAGAAGTTCCGTTCTAATGAAGAGGTACGCCACGCGGTGCATGAATGGTTGCGTGGACTACCAAAAGAATTTTTTTCCAAAGGAACTTATGCACTTTGTAAGCGCTGGAGGACTTTCATTGAGCGTGGGGGAGATTATGTTGAAAAGTAATACAGCTTTGTACCACTTCTGCACAATAAATAATATTTAAAAAAATATTTAAGGTTTTCATTTGACTCACCCTCGTACAAAACGTGCACCTAAGGCAAGCTGAGAAGAATAAAGGTACAGGCCTGCTTGGGAACGAGCAACAATCGACGAAAGCTAGGCAGTTTGATAAATGAGTGGGCTCGTAAGAATTTTAATGAAACTGGTATTAGTAATGTAACTACGAATACGATTTAAATGAAACCTTCTGCCGGGCAATAAGATTCGCCACAAAACTGTTGATACTCCACTTAACGATGTCGAGCAGACGGTCTATCTCGGATTTTACTTCAGTGATACCTATATTCGTGCCAGGGTGTTGACACTCCAAATCAACCGAACCAAACTCAAGCGACATGATTGGTACGACGAATGCCCTATAGGAAGAAAAGGAAAAACCACCACGTATCCAAAGACATCTAGTGTCAGACGGCGAAACACGGCCAAGACCAGCTGTCGTGATGGCTCTGGGATTGTTGGACGCAAGTCGCTACAGTGACGCGATTATCGTAAATGAGCAAACTAGCCAAAACTGTCAAGCTGCTGCCACTGGATAACACACTCTTATAAACAAAACAGAGAGGAAATTCCAGTCAGTTCTCCTTCTCCCCTGGAATGCTTTACAGAAGGAAAACACGCTTCTCTCAAAAGAAACTGCACGCATTCAGGAATAACAGGTCGTTTTATACATAGACGACGTATAGCAAACAACAGATTCTACAAAAATTATGCGACACAACTTATACTCTTTCTAGCGGTACTTTATCAAAGAACGCTGGAGCAACGACTGTAACAAAGCACAGGTCATTCCTGTTTTCAAGAAGGGTTGTAGGACAGCTGTAAATAATTACAGGGCCGCGCGGGATTGGCCGAGCGGCCTTGGCGCTGCAGTCCTGGACTGTGCGGCTGGTCCTGGCGGAAGTTCGAGTCCTCCCTCCGGCATGGGTGTGTGTGTTTGTTCTTAGGATAATTTAGGTTAAGTAGTGTGTAAGTTTAGGGACTGATGACCTTAGCAGTTAAGTCCCATAAGATTTCACACACATTTGAACATTTTATGAATAATTACAGGACTATATCACTGACGTCAATGTGTTGCAGAATTGTGTAACATGTTTTATGCTCAAGGATTATGATGGTTCTTGCAGAATAAAAACTTCCTCTATAAAAATGGATATACCATTCCCCAAACAGAGAATCTCAGCTCACTCTGATCCTCCATGAGATCCACAGTGCTGTACACAACGGCGTTCAGGTCGACGCCGTGTTGCTTGACTTCAAGAAGGCATTTGATATCGTCCCGCACTGCTGTTTAATGAAAATAAATAAATACGAACTTACACTGAGTACGGGACCGGGTTTGGGACTGGATTCAGCAGTTCTTTGCAGATGTAACTCAACTTGTAGCTCTTAGCGGAACAAAATCTACACATGTAAAGGTTATTTCCGTAAAGGTTATTTCCGGAGTGCCCCAAGAAAGTGTGATACGACTGTTACCGCTCACAATGTATAAAAATGATCTAGGTTATTAGTTGAAAGCGAGGAAGCTTTTTTAAGTCTGTTCGCAAATGATGCAGATAAATGTAACATATTGCGCATACTCACGCAAAGAAATCCATTACTGTACAACTACACTAGTGACGGCAAATCGCTGGAAGCAGTATACAAAGTAAAATATCTAGGAGTAGCTATCCAGAGCGACCTTGAGTGAAATGACGACATAGATCAAATAGGAAAAGCAGACGCCAGAATGAGACTCGTAGGAAGAATCTTAAGGAAATGTAACTCATTCACGAAAGAAGTGACTTACAATGTGCTTGTCCGACCGATTCTCAAGTACTGTTCGTCGATCTGGGACACTTACCAGGCAGGACTGATAAAAAGAGAGAAGATCCAACGAAGAGCGGCGCAAGAGCGTTACAGATACTCTTAAAAAACTCCAGTAGCAGAAGCTACAAGAGAGGCGTTATGCATCAGGGCGACGTTAAGTATTAAAATTTCAAGACAGTATTTTCTAGGAACAGTTGGACAACATATTACCTCCTCCCACATACGAATTGCGAAGTGACCCTGATGAACTAAAAATAAAAAAATCGAGACTGTGCAATAGCTGTGCTGTCACCATCGTGTATCTCGCGTAACGATCTTGACAGTAAGATACGCTATTGCATACAGAGAAACCATTGCTACAAAATTGTAGCGAAATGCGGGAAGAGCTTTAGCAGATCGATGCTCGGTGGAGAGATTGTCAGCTCACCCCGCAACATAACAAAAATGTAACTTGTCGCACATAAATATGCGGAAAGACTCATTATGTATGTGACTGTTGAAGAATGACTGCAAGCAATCTCATCCATTAAATATGTATCAGAGAAAATGCATACGCGGCCATTTGTTGTGGAACGACAACTTAAAACAAACCGCAAGATTTACTGGGTGGATCCTCAGGAGGCGTAGTCCACCCACGAATGAAATAGCTTTCAAAACTGCTGTTCGACCGATACTTTTATAATGCTCGTTAGTATGGGATCTGCAACAGAAAAGATTCACATAAGAAATAGAAAAGATGCAAAGAGAAGAGCACCGCTTCTGATCAAAAGATCGTTTGGTAAGGGCGAAAGCGCCAACGGAGATGATACATTGCTTCCCACTACGTCTAGTTCGCGGAAAGGCATTGAGGCAAAATTAGATTGGTTAGGACTCACAAGGAGGCTTACCAACAATCTTTCTTCGCGTTTCCAAACCCATTAAAGAATATATATATATATATATATATATATATATATATATATATATATATATATATATATATATATATATATATATATAAAATAAAAAGAGAGAGAGAGAGGGATGACGACAATCTTATACAAGTACCCTCTGCTACATACCATAAGGTCGCTTAGCGAAATGCCTTAAAAGGGTATGGATGCAGACGTGCGAGAGATTAAGGCACATACAGAGGCATACAGTTATTTTCCTTAGTCAAAACTAGAATGGAATAGGAAAGAAAACGGATGATCATGATACGATGCATCATCCGCCGTCTGATAACGAGGAGCGGGATGTGCAGGCAGAGTACATACCCCCAGCTGGCTGCGAGTCGAGGTAACATTTTATGGCCTGGCATCCCTGGCAGTGGCGGTAGGCGTGGAAGACGAAGCCTGGTTTCTGGCCGGAATCGCTGTGCTCCATATCCGCGCATCGCCTCCCGGCCAGTGGGGCGTCGCGCACGTCTGAATCACTCACCACCTTATGACCGGCGGAAATGACAGGTCTCCGCTCAGGTCCGGCTTGTTGCTGTTCGATATCACGTACCTGTATCGCGGATGGCGTGATAGTTGCACGCCGTCACTGATAACCGCACTTAAGACGCCGCGTGCGGTGTTGTCCTCTCGCGCGTCCGCAACAGATTGCAGCGTCCAACACACGACATTTTCGCGATCACCGATACGAACACAGCCCAACTGCAGTTCGCGAAGGCGGGACAGATCTTGAGTTCACTTGTGGGCGGGCAGGAGGCGGACTGGTGTTATCTCGAGACTGCTGTGACGTTCCGCAAAGAAGCGTTGTGCCGCGTACCAAATTTCCCGTTGGCGTGTTATCACCACGTATTGCAGTCGTTGAGGCTCGGAGTTATTGCCACGACGGCGCATTTTATGGGACGTGAACACAGTGGGACACGCACTATATGCAATTCACTGCTGTGTAACGACACAACGCAATTAAAGCTGGCACAACCACATAACATACACCACTTGTTTCTCGAGTGACACATCTGGTGTTATTTACATGGCAGACATTTACTCTGCTTTTATTAACCAATGCCAACGAACGACCACTACTGTCATGTACGTTTACATTCCACATCCGTTCAAGCAATCGTTACGAAACTGGAGGCAGCGTCTTGCGCATTTCCGTTCTCGTAAAATGCTACGATGTACACAGTTAAGTACTGGCAATTTTTTTTTTTATCTGAGCAGACGTGAGCAAAAGCGGTTTATCACTAACGCGCGTGAAATGATAACACGGTGCTTTGAACTTCGCACACGCAAAACGAGACACTGAACAGCAGTTATCTGGAGCAAGGAATAGCACTGTGCTGCGGAAATGGAACACAACTTTGCTTCTCGAGGTCTCGAAGAAGGCGCGGTCGTCACACCCTGACAGATCGACGAATCGAGGTCAGTATCGAACAGGACGAGTCACGTGACCGTCCAGTCAACCCCTGCACGGGTCGGTGGTAGCGGCGCCCGCCGCCGATTACCGCAGTCGGCGAATGTCAGTGCGCAGAGACTGGCGTCCTGGCGGCAGCAGCACGGGCTCGAAACGAGGTGGTGGTGGTGGTGGTGGTGGTGGTGTGAGCTGCAGACGAATGCGATACGGGAGTGTTACTCGCGCTGCGGCCAGCGTGCGACTGGCGCGCCTGGCTGGCGAGCAGCCAGTGCGGTCAGAGGGCGCCCCTCCCCCCGGCGCCACGTGCTCGCCACTGTCGCTCTAACGTCCCGTTTCCGGGCATGCCTTCCTCGCACGTGCTTCTCTTCCCGACAGTCGTCCCCCCTCCCCCTCTCATTCTACAAGCATTTCCCCGAAAGTTATTGAAATTATAACGTTGTGCGCTAATGGTTACGAGAGCAGTTGCTTGCTAATTCAAATCGCGCTCTATCGAAATAATTGCCAAGTCCTCTGACAAAATGCTGTGGGTTTTTATGCATTCCATACAATGAAGCGATCATCGTGACAGACCGCATTGCTAATAGTCAGTGCCTACGACACAAGAAGTACGGGTGTTCGACTTTGGTAGAAAAGGAACGGGTCACTGAACCCGAGGAATGTGAACTATAGGGTGTTTCAAAGTCTTTACATCAAACGTCTCGGCATGATAGATCCCGTTATTAGGTTTGAAATGTTCACTGTTGCGTCTTAGGGATGTTCGCCGTCCTTTAGTATTTGCTGGTCCTGGGACGACGAGATTTAGTCGAACTAGCATGGTCTGATAAGCATGTGTACTGCATACGACTTAACCAAGTAAATTGAAAGAGTGATTTTCAGCGAGAAAAGGTTGAGAGTGAGTGACTCCAAGCGCAGAAAGATATTATTTTATGAACGAATCAGTAACTTCAATTTTGCTGGGCCTACCGTCTTTCATATCAGACAGACGACTGGATTATAGGCGCCGACACAACAGCATACACACGCAGCAGGGTGCCTTCACTCCGCTGCCTCTCAGAGGCATCATAACTACAGAAATGAACGCTTTGTCTCTTAACAAAAGTTGTTCCCCGTGACGTGACATATCATCTCCAGACGTTTGACTCAAAGACTTTTAAAAACCCTAAACACGATTTGGCGAAAGCTTTCGGGATTCCGTCAACCATGCCATCGACAATCATGATGTAGAAAGATAAGATTTCTGGTAACTATCATAAGGAAGGAGGTAGCAGATACGGCAAGAAGAATATCGATGAAATGGCTGTCAATGTATCCTTAAAAAAAGCTTAAGTCATTCGCTGCCAGTCTTGGCATCAAAGGGTTCATTTAAAAAAAAAAGAAAAACACACATACGCGACTTCGATTTTAAGAAGATTTTATAGAGAAAATGCGATCATTCATGACATAGTTCGTTCTGCGTGGTAAAAACGAATGAAACTGAAAAATTTTAATATATTAACATGCGCCTGCCTTCAGTTCGAAGTGTCAAAAAAATAAAAATAATAAATCTACTATAAATTAACTTATTTTGAGTTTTATTTGTTATTTCATGCTTCCCTTTATAAAGAAATATTTATGTTACTTAAACCTACAAAAAAAAAAAAAATGGTTCAAATAGCTCTGAGCACTATGGGACTTAACTTCTGAGGTCACCAGTCCCCTAGAACTTAGAACTACTTAAACCTAAGTCACACTCATTTCGACTTTTCCCCTATTCCACCTCGATCAGTCCAACTCGCGTTAAATCAAAGCCTACAATGTTCTAACCTTTTTTGGGCCCCTTGAACTTCGAATTATCACGAGTAAATTGCACACAGAAATTTCGGACGGTGTTTCCCTATGTATTCTTGTTGAATCACTGCGGCAAGCGCTTGCGAACTGAGTGGTTTGGTTACCTATCTGTGAGCATATTTCCATGGTCGTAATTCCAAAGCATGTCGTTCTGGTACGAGCAGCGTCTCCGTATAAAACTGTTTTTAACGTGTCAAATTCACAGCAGAAACGCAAGCCACTGTTGACGCAAGCTTTTAGAGCTAACGCTTTAGGTCAGATACAGACTTACTAACGGGTTGTTACCCAAAGAGGCAACCATCGACCAATGATGACCGTTCCGGTCGTCAACTGGCATCACTCCAGAAAACGTTCAGAAAGTAAGGTAGCTGATCCTCCAATTTAGTAAATAGGCCACAAACACTTTAGGAATAAGTTACGTATGGTACATAAGAATTTATTATGTTGGAAGAATTTAATATGAGGAGGATTGTTGCGAAGTTTGTGCGACGATTGCTTCTGGGGGATCGGAAGCACCATCCCGTGAAAGTCTGCAGGTAACAAATTAGTGCTTCACAACGACTAAAACCTTCTTTGAAGGTTGTCACTGGGGCCGATGGTTGGGCTTTTAGCTGTGATCCCACAACTATGCACATCGTCGTTATGGAAGAGTCCTTCACCTCATCCATAAAAACCTCAACGATTCAAGACATAATTAAGTAATCGTTAAATTTTTTTCTCTCTATTGATCCTCCTAGTCAGATGGTCAGTAAGAAGATTAAACGCGACGTTTTTAGGTGTTTTGAAGACATCAGGAGAAAACAACAGAAATGGCATACGAACGACTGGGTACTCTACAATGACAATGCACGACCGCAAACGGTCTATATTGTCCAGGAATTTTTTAGTAAGCACAAAATGACAGTTCTTTAGTTTCGTGTGAGTTTTTCCTCTACTATCAACATAAAAAACCAGGTTCCAGGCGCGAAGATTTCGTCCAGTCGTGAAGATTCAAGCGGAATATGACAAACGTAAACTAACAACATTCAGTTCAAAATTGGCAGAAACGTTTGAAGATGATGGCGCGGAACAACTTCAACAACTGTACTCCGGAAACTTTTGGATATTATCTGTTGTGTTTAGTGCCACAAGAGATAAGCTGTTCCTCCAGTTACGTCAATACAGTTATTTTCTACTGCGTTGCCAGTCATCACACTGCTTCGAAGTTCGGCTGGAGTAACGTTGAGAAAATTTTTTTTCATCAAGCTAACTGGGACAGATAGTGTGAGTGAGTGTGTGTGTGTGTGTGTGTGTGTGTGTGTGTGTGTGTGTGTGTGCGCGCGCTCGCAATAAATTAGTATAATATAGCTGGATTTTATGAGAAAGGTCACAAAGTGAATGATAGAGGAAGTCTTGTAAGTCCTGCGGTAATTTGAAAAGAAAGCTCAAACGTGACAGTACTTGCTTACCTTGGATTAACAATTATTACGTTTCTTAACGGGAAGAAGCTCTTGTCGCTAAACCATTATTTATACTTGGGGGGAGGGGTGTCGTGCACAAACCACACAAACAACTCCGTATTTGCCTTCAAGACTAATATTCAAAACGTAAAGCTTCGGGTAGTTGGTATTACTACGCCAACAGTGTTTAATCTGGCTCCAGGTCTGCCTCAGACGCTAACCCGGTGAGCGTTAACCTTTACGCCCAACAAACTACATTATCTTCCGGTAAATAATGATTTATCTGGAATAAAATAAAATTCTATACATGCTTTGCGAGCGTGCGAAGATAATAGCCGTTGACTCACCCCCTCCGCCAATAAAAACCACTCTCTGTTAAAGACACACGTGGAGATGGAGGGGGAGGGAGAGAGGATGGGCGTAAGGAGGCACGGCAGGGATGGAAATCGGCCGTTTCCTGTTTAAATCAGTATCATTTTCGACAAGCGATCACCTATTTTCATGAATACACATAACTACACCAATATTCCATTTACCAACACCAAGACATTTTTGTGATTAAACCCATTATCAATAGTTAGAAGTGAGAATGTGCAGAACTGACTATGTTTTATGTACACAGCACACTATTCTGCATATTTTCACTTCCGACAGTTGATGCGTTTATCTTGAAATATCTCGAGGTGCTGATAAAGATAATTTTGGTACAGTTGTATGGTATTTGTAAAAAGGAGCTCGGAAAATGTCTGATTTCAGTGTCGGTTCGACAAAATAATGGTAAACGTTCTTGATGGGGAAGGTGTGCTGGTGCTGGCCCAGATGGTGTATTGATATTTTGTAGCTGGCGAGTGGTGCTTCCTGGAAATAAAGAGTGAAACCGTGCAGCGGCTGGTTTCTCTTCGTGCCGAGCGAGGAAAGTCCACAGTCATGATGGGGCCTTCTTCCCCAGGACGCGACAGGCCGGGCGGGCTGCGGAGAGCCAAGCTTTCTTTCCGGTGGCCGCTGCTAAAGGGATCTGCCGGCTGTAACCGGTCTTCCGCCGGCGATCCTATTAACGGTTGAGCATCGCAAATATTACTGTTTTACAATTGGGCCACACATAAGAGCTAGAAGGCACAAACAAAGCAGTACGAACCGAAGAGTGTTCCGCGCAGGCAGTAATTTCCCCACGTAAGAATTTTGTCTATGCTAAACATGATCTTCCATTGCCTGGCCGGGTCTGGGGTGGGGTATGGGGCTAGTATCAGAAAACAAAACTGTGCACTTGGTACATATGACTGTCCATTACTAACCTCTTGTTACCGATGACATGCTTTAACCAGGCATTCCAAGTTCTGTGAAAGAGAGTTGTTGAAAAAATGTCTTCAGGGCAAAACTCAAAATCTCGAACAAATTAAATTCATATCTCTTTACTTACGTGTCTGAAATTCTTTGATGAGGTGTGGGCGACTAGACTTTTGCGTCTATGGTTTAATTTAGATTTAATGAAATAATTTCAACGACAGCTGAAATTTTGACTAAACCTAAGACGTTGTTACAAGAGTTAAAATGATTGTTCTAAAGATGGATACAAGAGCTGTGTGCAGTTAAAGCAGGCAAATAAAATCAAGGAAAGTTAAGGCTAGTTTACACGACGACAATGGGTTGCGCCATTCGTTGGGTGGAATGAGCTGCACGCAAATGGTTTCATGTCTGACTGCAGAGACGGCGCCGCCAGTACACACTTCAGTTTCGTCGTTTTGAGGGTCTCTTGAGTCGTTCTCTGAAATGAAAGTTTTGACAGCTGCACGTCGCACGAATTATGATGGAGTTAAATCTAGTTGAGTGGAATCGCTGCATAAGAAAAAAATAAGAAACGTGTTTCGATTCGTGACTGGATGAAGAACCGACGTCATCTGGGTTACTCAGCATCCTTGCTGAAATAATTTATAATCGAAGACCCACGAAGTTCTTTCAGTTATCGTAGAACGTCACCAGAACTGCTCACGTTTCTTCTAACCAGTGTTAATTATGCGATAAGGAGTAAAGATACTGTAATGCACGAAGCACTGCTCCCAGAATTGAAATTACGTATCACATCGCGTGCAAAAATTGTTCAAATGGCTCTGAGCACTATGGGACTTAACATCTGAGGTCACCAGTCCCCTAGAACTTAGAACTACTTAAACCTAACTAACCTAAGGACAGCACACACATCCATGCCCGAGTCAGGATTCGAACCTGCGACGTAGCGGTCGCGCGGTTCCAGACTGAAGCGCCAAGAACCGCTCGGCCACACCGGCCAGCTACTCGTAAAAGCCGTGACAGACTGCATCAGCAGAATGCTAAGACGACACAGTGTGTAGACCAACAAGACAGGTGCGCGAATATGTGAACACCGCAAAGGACCTACGATTGCCGCTCCTCACAGGAGGAGGATATAAAATCCCTTGCACATGCTGACAGGGGATTATGGGCAGTACAAAAAGAAGCATTAACATCGGGCTTAAAGTCAGGTTCTTACTCAAAACGGTAGAAAATTCGACTGTTTTATTGCATTTTCTAAAAGGTATGTGTGTATAGTATCTTCGGACGAAAAGGTTTTTTAATCAGTGCGTTACAAAAGATTCTACAGCCCATTGTTCGAAGCACTGCCACGGCCGCCGTGGGACGTTCTCAGCCGAAGACGCACGGCTCAGGTAGAAAACTTGTGCCGTGATGCACGTTCGCAAAATGATTTATAATATGCGTGCAACCATATTTCAAGAAAAAGCTGACGAACAATTTGTGCAACAACGTGTGCAGGCTGCCGAATGCACAATATCCAGCTCAATCAGATCGTCTTTTCTCTTCAAGAAAAACGACAAAACTGCCCTCCAGGGCAGAGTTAGAGGAATTGAAACTAAACGTAAGTAACGAAAACACTTATTTGGGTCAAATTTTGGTCAAAACATAATTTTTGGTCCGCCTTATTGGATTAGCCATTTTGAAAATGTGTTCAGCGACATCAAAAATACATAAAAAGTTTTCCCTAAAGTTTAAACAAGTTTTTCTCTAGAAACGATATTTCAAAACTTTGTGCAGCATAAAATAAAAACAGTTAAACCTATCAACTTCTACCTTCGACCATCGAAAAGAAAACATTTTTCTTGGGAGCTTATAATACACAAAATTTGTTAATATTGATTATTTTTCGAAAGCCATAAAGTGTGAAACAACCCTCAAAAATCGAACTCAAAGCTCGAGTTAGCACCGTGTAGTTAAATTTAAGGTTACTTCAATGTGGTTAGGTGTAAGTTCCCATAAACTTAATGTAGTGCCGATTGATGTTATCCATTTTTGATTTCAGGTAACTCCTAAGGGTCTATCCCACACGCAGTCTGCGCACTGCAAACTCGCGGGCCCTTGATCAAACCATAATTACGGGCGCCATATTTTTAATGAAAATCGAAAATGAAGTTCTAAGTGTGATCAATGATACTTCCCAAACAGATCCTTTCATTGTCTCAAAAAAATTTTCAAACTCTGCCTAATTTTTGCTCACGTGAATGAGAACCTGGCCTTACAGACCATAATAGCAAACAGTGTGTCAATTCTTCCGCATTACACCCTACCCAACACGTTAGCGCGACTGCGATTTAGGCAAAGGAGCGATGACGTCACGACCCGACCGTTGCGTGGATAGGTGTTAAGACTTTGATGAACGTTAAGCTGAAACTGCTATCTGAGTCTTATAGTCTCTGATAATTTCGCCAGCATTAGGAGACGAAACGCTAGGCACAGAAATATCCCTTTGAGTACAGCTCAATGCTCATAAAAACAAAATCCACCCAGAACACACATACCGGCCGGAAAGCCTTCATCGTATGAATTAAGACTTACAGTCAACGTTAACAACTTTTTCTTTTTGAGAAACACTTCTGCAGGTATTGCCATTCTATATATTGTACCCTATCTATTTCTGTCATCTGTTTTCCTATCAATAATTATTCTTATAATTGTTTTGCTCGATGACGTGTGTCCCATGTTAAGTTGAAGCAAATGCTCGCGTCTGTAAAGTATTGCTGATAGTTCATTCCAAGGTTATCGGATTCCTGCACTTTTGCTTTGTGCAGTATATCGCGTTAGTTCACTTAAAAAGAGATCAATCAGCCCGTCCACTCAGCTGCTTATCTGACAACAGCACAGGACTGGAAGCTGCGGAGACACTGGTGGGGAGGGAGTTGAGCAAACTACTCGATGGGTGCTAACAGCGTTACGTGACAAGCGGCAATCGACGTCGCAACGGATTAGAGCCTGCACTGACGCTAGCTGCCCGGTGGATAACGCCCTCTACAAGTGTGCAGGACAAATTAGTGAACCGCGCGCGATGGTGTGTAATAGGCCACAACCGCCGCGTCTGGGAATTACGGCCAGTTTCCCCAGGCAGGTGGCGACAGCTGCACCATCAGTTCCTGGTACAGTCTCTCTGACGCCTCTCCTCGCCATGTTTTCCTCCGTCGCAAAACGGCTGACACAAATGTGCGAGGCAAACTCCAAATATTTTGAAGAATTGAATTTGCGCTGCGCAGTGAGCTGCGGGGAGTAAATTCCAAATACCAGTGATAATATACATGAACTACATACACGGGAGGGGGGGAATACCACAGTCCATACGTAGTTGCGTACACAGGATGGCGTAACAGATAAGGAACAACAAGTACTAAGTGTCTGTTGCCGACGATCAGCGAGCAATAGTTGATTTACTTACGCTTTGAAACTGGTTCTATGAAACAATAGTCAACTGTTCTGGTCATAGAGTGCGTTCGTAATTCTTCGAGAAAAACATTTAATTCCACACAATGTAGACGGGATTGATGAACATAAGCGACTCGCACCAATAAACTTGAAATTTCCGTTCACACACACACACACACACACACACACACACACACACACACACACACACACACACGGTTATGAAGATTAATCAGCGTTATCTTAACATCAACAACGAAATATTGAGCACCGGTGATCCTCAGGACTCCTCAAGAATTGTACTGGAGTTCCAATGGCCGCATAGCGTTACACGCTACTCATAGTGAAACGCTAGACAATGTGTAACAGTGCAAGACTAAGCACAGTATTATTAGAAAAGAAGAAGAAGCAGAGACTGCGAAGAAACCAGTAGTTATGTAAGAAACATTATCAATTTACAGTCTTCCCCCCCCTCTCTCACACTCTCTCTCTCTCTCTCTCTCGACATAAAGATGGAAAAATTGTGTAACGACGGTCCTCTATGATTTACAGCACGAATAAGGCTAGGCAGATAAAATGTTAAACGGTGGAAGGTGGAAGACAATTAGCGCTTGAAAAACAGAGCACAAGTTCGGGTTGGAGGAAAATGGAGAAGATATCGGGCGTGTCTCCTCTGAAGGAACCATCCAGACATTCGGCTCAATCGACTTCGGGAAACAACAGAAAACGTAAATAGCGATGGCCCAATGTAGATTTGCATTGTGCTGCTCCCGAATGTCTAATGCCTTAACTGTTACGCCTCCTCGATCGGTATATTCTCTCTAATATTGTCTGCTGCAACACAAAAAGTTAAACACACGAACACATTAGGAGCATTTCTGCAGCAACATTTTATCATCTATTTTTCCTTCTCGAACCCAAGGTAAACAGTGATTTTATTGTGTGTCGCACATTTTTGAACAGGTACGTCTGTTTCCAGTTCTGAATAGTGATAATGAATAACGTTGCTGCGCATTATCTTATATCGTGGCCTTGATCTGCGGATCGATAGCCAGGACGGCAACAGCAACGGAGATGGGACGGTTTATTCCTGAAATGTGATAAGAAGCTATATTTCCGTCGTGGATTAATCTGTCACTGACTGGCCAGGTAGCGCCATTTGAAGATTAAGATTCCCATCAAAACATACGTCACATTGCACATGACCACTAAAATACTGTCGAGAGCAATATACTTAGGAGAAAGTTACAACTGAGGCATCTACTTCGTACGAGTTTGCTGCTTCGGCAATATACCACAAGATTGAAACACTCATCAAATTTTAAAAAAAATCTCAAACTGGTATTTTACCTGAACCGTTATTAAGACAAACTACAAACTGTAATACTCTATTGTCTTCGCTAAAATACGTAAAGAAGTCAAACACTTAGGGTAGATTGTATAAGCATCAGTGACTACAGGTCAAATTTACCATTAGATAAGAAACTGAACTATGTTCAGGACTCAGCTCTATTGTATAACGCTGTACTTTTGGAGCCACCGAAGCAGGTTCAGAATTGATCTTAGGTAGCATGTAACATGTTTGGCAACACGGCGAAAATCGGCTATCGGCACGTTTATCGCGCTTCAACTGCCGATATTTATCGTACATAGTCGATGGGCAGTATTTATTATCGAAGGTGTGCTTTAACTGTGGGAGCACGTACAGAAAAAAAAAAAACCGATCGTCAAGCTTCTCTCAATACGAGAAGGATTTGCTGCTGGAGACTGTGTACTGTGATGGGCTAGTATAAAGATCTAATTGAGGGGAAAAAAATTAAAAAAGTAAAAACACAGATGAAGTCGCGCGGTTCCAGACTGCAGCGCCTAGAACAGCTCGGCCACTCCGGCCGGCCATGTCTACTTTAAAGAAATAACCAACCACTATTTGAAAGATTCCTGTGGCACAAAATCTTAAGTTTAACAGCAACATGCACATTGCAGTCAGTGGTTGGTTTCATTCGATAGTTCTTAACCCATAGTTGCAACTGCTCCAAACGAAACCTCAGCTTAAATGACTTTTTATGTAACTCCAAGAGTGGGTTCATCCTTCCACGCAACATGCGGAAACTCGTTGGATCTCGTCACTGTCGCTCTCTGTGGACACATTTGAATGCCCAAATATTTGTAAAGTAAACGAAAGGAAACAATGTAATTCACGTCGCGTAGGTTACTGCACACATAATTTTGCCCAACAGTGATCCAGAACACTCGGATGACGGAGGGTATGGTATGGTATGGTATGGTATGGAATAGCATAGTAATGTTGTCATAATTACCTTTACAACCAATAAGGTAGAGAAAATAGTAACAAATAGAACATAAGAACTTCTGCACTGCAGTCCACAACGCAACCTCTGAGCCACGAAATTAACGACGTAGATTAATGTAGTTAGTTTATTTCAACATACTTGCTTGTGTTCTATTTATCAACGCACGTGGAACTGTCATAGCAGTTAAAGGACGTATTCGGTAATTAAAAATTTAATGCGGATTATATAGTTACTGCTATCCGAGCCGGAAGAGAAAATGTATGTAAGTGATGTTGAATCGTTATTGGTTGCTGTCAAAATTCCCATACTTAACTGTTCATTGCAAATATTTCGAATTTTCCTTTTCTTACTCTGATGCTAAGTGCCTAAATAATGCCTTTGAACTAATCGCATAAATTACGACTCGTCTCTCAAGAGATGTTACGAGATTGATCATGAAGTACACAAGGTACCCGGTAAGTTCCTTAACTTAACCTTCCAGAACGAAAAAAAAGTATTTTGAGCATCAGCGGCGTGGGAACGACGTAGTCATATATTTACTTGCCTTTTTAGTGTTAATAACTTTATTATTTCGACTGGTATCCGCTAAAAACAAAAGCGATGAATCGTAGTGCTACTACACTATAAAATGACGATTACAGCTGAACCTGACTTTGAATCGCTAATTTTCGGCAGTCAAAGATGATCCGACTTCACGGCGATATGATCCAGGATAAACGTTTAATTTCCAGGTTAAGCTTGATCTAAGGTTATTTTCTGTCTTAACCTAAGGTTAAATGCTTTACAGAATCGGCCCTTAGTCTTTAGTTCAGGATTCATGTTCTGTAGATTGTAGTGGCAATTACACAAAGAAGACTTCCGTCGAAAGAAACTAAACCGGAAAACAAATAGCTTGCTAAAATTCTGCTCTGGAATTCCGTAAGATTAGATTTTCGTTTTACGCAAGGACAAAATGTAATGTCACATGTCTCCATGCCATTTTAAACGTTATGAGTATGGACATCATAATTTGATTTAAGCGACAAGGCGAGAAATTACGTGGAAACGACAACTTTTGACAGTATAATGTAAATGCAGCCATTTTAACAAGGTAAAACAAGGTAAAAAAATTTTGCGTTTTTGCCATTTCCATGCAAAACTGGTGCGAATATTAGGGAAATGATCAAATAATGTTAACTTTTATAGTTCGTGCATGTGATTATAACTATTTCTCCTGATTTGTCGCAATGTATGCTGAATTCTGTTGGTATTTTTTAGGGATAGCCAAAAACTGTGCTTTCAACTGAAAACATTAAACTCAGCTACATTACGCGTGCGACTCAAACTTTTTATTTTAACGAAATCGGATGGATATGACAGCAGCAGCACACACCAACATTAATACAATAATAGAAAAGCATAGAAATGTACAACAAATATAAGGGAAAATTAAGGATGTAACAAGTGTGACATACCAAACACACAGAAAAAAGGTGTGTAGTATACGAAATTAGTTTTTGACTACATGTAGATGTCCAGATCTTGTACCCACTTCAGAGCATAAGGTGTGGCTTCAAGAGAGTATTCAGCTGATCCACCGTATTTTCTCACAGAGCACACTTTTATGATATCCGGTATCTACCCAGGTGCCTCACAGTAACAACTTCGGCTACCTGTAAGCCCCACTTATAAAGTATTGCCTTACAACTTGTGTGACCGTTTCGGATACGGTTGAGCTTACTCCAGTTTTTCTTGGGAAATTCAACCCACTGCATTGCTTCCGAGGGATCGAAAATAAGATTATGATTACTCTATTTCCCCAGTTCTTCTTCCACGCCTCTATTCGGTTAACGGTGTTATGTGCTCTTACACAGCTATTGCTCCATATTGGCTTCCGCGATTCCAACCGTGTGTTTAGCAAACTCATTACTTCATCCTGAATGGATACATGTTTCGCGTGGATTATCTGCAGTATTTTGCCCATGCTGTAACATTGTTTCTGTCGTCTTAACTTTGGTGAAGCTATGTCATTGGAGACGGACAGCCGCGGTATCGCAGTAGCCCTTAATGTATCGGTGATTGTACACATAACTTTGTGGAGCTGCATGTCCATCTTGTTGGTATACTGACTTCCTTGCCAGACCGTAGCATAGCACTCTGCAGTGGTGAAGACAATTTACGTTGCTGCAGTTTGCACTGTGGATCCATCTGCAACCCAAGAATTGCAAGCCAATTTCCTAATGATATCTTTAGCGTGATTGACTCATTTGTTATTGTTTGAAAATAGCTTCACAGCAGGGGCAGTGCCTGGTCAAAACATCTCACGTAGAAAATAAGAAGAGAAAATGAAAACGTCGTGACGTTTTCAGCAAGTATCCCCCAGAGACTGCGGCACTTTGCGAGCGCGAGACGGAGCACTGGCGGTGGGCGCCGTCGCATACTGGAGAGGTGCGAGACGGCCCACAGCACACCGCAGGATCGGCATTCGCGGCGCAGCACGGCACGGCGCGGCGCGGCTGGTCTAGGCGCAGGAAGCGGGGGAGTGCGTGGGTGGGTGGCTGGCATTTGCTGGCGTCACGACTGGGCTGCAGCGCCGGTGGCCGGGCGCCAGCGCGGTCGCTCACTGTGCGGCTGGCACTTTCACCCGACACAAGGGCACAGTTCTTGGCACGCGCTTCACGTATAACCGTTATTATATCACGGAAATAACAGGAGCAGCTAACGGGAAGTTACCGTGTCACTCTAAATCTTTTTATTCAAAGGAATGAACGCTGAGTTAGTTACATGATGGGCTGTTTATGGGGCTAAAGCGAGGTAACAAATCGACGTTGCGTTCCACATTCATTTAAAAGACGTACCAGCTTTTCTCTAACGTTCACCCCACAAAATGGTATGGTGTTAGTGGGGGTTTCATTAAAACTGGAGGATTTTCTTTGTCGTGGAACCAACATTTTCGCCTTACTTTTCAAACTGCAGTTCGCTTTGAAGTCTTTTAGATTCGCCGTCTATACGACAGCTTGAGCGCTCAACAAAGCTAATTATGGAGGTCATACAATGTAGGCTTTGACGGACAGCGTCTTCGTCCGTTAAAGCTTCCGGGCTGGGTGGCCGTGGTCGATGTATAAAACTACTGTACTTCCTGATGTTTTGGCTCCAACTGTGGGAGAAATCTTCCGACATATACGGCTACTGCCACTAAGGCTTGAGGTGCTCTCGCAATTATAGAGCGCACAGAGAGTACCACTATAAGTCATGTGATGCCGACTGTGTGACTATCTCTGAATGGCGTCATCATTTTCGATTAAAAATAATCATCGATTGTCATTCTGTAGGCGCAAAGTCGACATCCATATTTTATCTAACTCCAAATCTTCTTCTTTTCTACTAAAATTATTGTGGTGTTATGAATCTCTATTGCTTCTCTATACATGACTGCATTATAATAAGATGTGCTTGCCAAAACGCTCGTCTCACTCAATTTTATTTCGCGGTTCCATCTCGAAAAACATGTTCTGCTACGGCCGATTTTCGGTATGTCACAGATGACAGTTTCTTTTGTATTCGGCTATGCGTGTGTTGTGACACTTCTTTTCGTGGTTGTCCGGAAGTGCACGGAATTTTTATACACTTTGTGTTGTTAAGAGTGCCGTGCATCTTTTGCCATTCTTACATATTCGTTAATCCTCTTGATGGGTCTAAGGATAGTTTAGAGCCAATACGTGGAAAAACCTTCCCGATGCGATCCTTAATTTTATTAATGAACGGGAGGAAAACTTTTCCAGACGGCAGCCGTTTGATGGAGTGCTCTTTCAATCTCTCTACCAACGTATCGATTTTTCTTGAAGGCCGATCGTAAGCGATTTAATTCATCCCGCAAATATCCCAGCTCGCAGATTATGTTGGCTCTGTCCACCAAAGTTTTAATGACACCTCCCCCTTTTGTCTAGATGGTTTGGTTCCTTGTGGAGGCGTGTGTGTGTCTTTCCCGCATACCATATGGTCTAGAGTCCCGCCCAACCGTTTGATTACAAATACATCTAGAAAATTAAGTTGATCGTTGCTCTCTTTCTCCATCGTAAAATGTATCTTTGGGTTAACACAAATGAGATGCACCAAGAAGACAACCAGTTCCTCATCACCGTGAGTGCATACTACAAAGGTATTGTCCAGTTATCTGGTCTGTTACAGGACGTCTGCAGCGCTCCCTGCATCTCTCTTTCTAACATTAATAGTATTTGGAGCGAAGCATTAAGTCTCCATCCCACCCACCGCCATGCTTAAAGTCCCTATCCAGCACATTGATCACCATCAACATCCCCTGACACTGTCCTAAATTTTGGTAACAACGCACATCACGATGGAGAAGCAGGCATAGTTTCACAGTTGCCTACATTAACGTTACCATATTGTAGTATATTACAAGGAGATACACGGCAGTGAATTTTGCTGTGACTGTCTCAATATTCACTACCGGTGGAAAGAAGTTTCAAGCGAACACAGCAGAGTCTGGGAGCCCCCCCATACAGCAACCTAGAGTGGCTCCGTGGGAAGCGGCGCGCCTGTCACCTGTTCCCATCGTTGCCGTGTCAAGTGAGAAAAGCTAGCATCGGCGGATCATAGAATTTAACTGAGAGAATGGGAATCCGGAAACGTCGTCTGCATGAAGTTCTTGCCTACAATAATTTTTTGAAGTTCAATATATCCACGAAAGTTATCAAAATTAGAAGAAAATTTTAATTTTATCGCCAGACTACTGTATTTTGCTGGTGCGTGACAGGTTAGTTAGGATGAAGGCGAAAATAAACAAGCTAGCCTCTTTGAACTGGAATAGGGGCTGACACATTGCAATGCACAGAAGCCTAATAAATGTTTTAAGTCGACCTTAGAGTTTCTTATATTAAAAGCGTGTACCGGAGGCAATTTATCACTTGGGCGTATGACGCGGGGAAATTGACAGTATATCGGCACTAATATGGGTCGTTGTCTGGAGGAAGGGCTTGACGCGTCAGCGATAATGGACGATAGGATTGTCCTACGGGCAGCCTGGGACCCACATTTGATTAGCGAAGACATAAGGGATAGAAGCTAATACAAATGTTTACGTATCTCATTCTGAATCATCAATAGTTCCCTGTGGGCTCTGATGCTACATGCAAACATTGCGTAATTCTTTGTGACGTCAGTGGAAATCTGATATGAGTGTTTGTTTCAATGGTTATCCCAGAGGGCAGAGCGGTAGTTGGAGTTGGGGAGGAATCAGTAGGAGAGGACTTAACTGCCATAGAAGAAACTTGTCTTTAGTGTAGTGTGTTTTGTGACGAGGCTGAATGTGGGGATAATAGGTCCCCAATAGCTGAGAACAATTACCAAAACATAGATTGCATTGAGAGTCATCGCAAGCACAAGTCTAGAAGAGATACTATGTATCTAACGTAAGTTTTGTGCACAAATTACCCAGTGAAAATATGTGTCAGTGCATCACCGAAACTGATACAGATAGAAGAAATCGTCTCCTATGAACTTTGTTTTGTTAGTGAATGGTAGTTACGTGTTTTTCGAAGAGAAATGAATGAATCTCGACTGTTTCTTTATGTGATTAATCCAGGTTTAAACTTTCTGATTTAGCCTTCTCAACACGTTGGTGATTGAAATGAACTCTGGACGTGTTGTAAACAAACTTCTATGCAGTGAGCAAATATCGGAATTTTCTGTGGATTTTATGATATGTGCAGGGAGCAACTTGAACGCTGTACTGCAGACAACTAGACTACCGACCAACACGGTGTTGTGGCTTCAGGGTGTATCAGTGACCACGCTGCGAACTTTGTGGGACGGAGTCAAGAAAATGGTGGCAGAAAGTTGTTACACGTTCACGCAAGGATTGACAAGCGTAGCGTTTGACAACTACCTTCTAGAATGCTACATTATAACAAATTGTGCCCAATCCTGTAGGCTACTTTGACTGGCGCTCGGTGCCGAAAGCATTCGTAAATCTTAGAACGACCGGTGATAATATCTAAAAATCCTGTTATGAACAGTTTTGACAAAACTGAACAAGTTTCTGTACTATCGTTATTGTTAGGCACCCCACCAAACTGCGTTATATACAGAGTCTTACGAAAAATCTTTGAGGTGAAGTAAGTGATTACACAGAAAAAAAATTGATGTTGCTTATTGTCTGCTAACGGCAGGTATTGAGAACAATTTTACTAGATAACCATAGGTTAGAACTGCAGCTTTGTTGTGCTTCTGTCGCAAACTTGCACTCAATCTGCACTTGCGATGAGCTTGTTACAAGAAACTTTGCGGTCGCAACCATAATTTCTTCAACGACGCAGAATTTTGGCGATGTTGAAGGCATAAGTTACGGGCAAAAAATGTTCAAATGTGTGTGAAATCCTATGGTGCCAAACTGCTGAGGTCATCGGCCCCTAGTCTTACACGCTACTTAAACTGACTTCAGCGAACTTATGCTAAGAACAACACACACACCCGTACCCGAGGGAGGACTCTGACCTCCCGCTGGAGGGGCCGCGCAATGCGTAACATGGCGCCTCAAACCTCGCGGCCACTCCGCGCGGCTAGTTACGCGCATTTAGGCCTACTGTTAAAATGTGATTTGAGAAAACAAGATACTTTAAATTTTAATTTTCATCATTATCTTATGGCTATTTCTTTGAATAAAATTTCGTTTACACACTTCGCACATTAGTTCAAAAATTACAAAAACCGGTAGCTATTAGTGTTCATTATCAAAAATATTGCACCTCACAGCACCACACGTAGACTAAAATACTGGAGAGCTGTTTCAGTAGTAATGTTTATTATCTTAACAAATTCATGACATTACAATGCTTATTGCTTACCCAGCACTCTTACAGGAAAATCTGATTGACATAATCAGCTGTGGTATGTAGGAATTAAAAGTTTGATTAGTTTTGACTGTTCAGCTTAAACTACTATCTTGAGCTAACTTAACCAGTCACTGAGTTCAGGTATGAACCGCAGCATGTAACATCAAATCTACACGCTTCCGTGCGTTCGTCGCTAGTTGGGTGATATTTTATCGCCGTAGGTCCACACCGATGGATTTTCGCCGTACGGTTACTTGGAAAATCTTGTTCTAACCTAGTCATCACGTTTCTTTTCTTGCACCCTGTACATTGATGAGCCACATCATTTGACCACCAGCTTAATAGCTTGCTTGTGCGTCTTCGGAACGAAACACATCACTAACTCTACGTATCAGAGATCCAACAGCTTGTTAGTAGGTTTGTGGAGGTAGGTGGCATTTGAAGTCTACGCACAGCTCATGCAATTCGCTGATTTGCGTACGCGGTGATGGCGCCCGATAGCGACCCAAATGGGTTGCATAGGCTTTACATCAGGCGAATTTGGTCGCCGAGACATCAATGTGAATTCACTACAATGTCCCTGAAACACTGTCCGAGATATGGACAATTATACATCACCGTCGGGGAAGACATCAAGCATCAAGGGATGCAGGTGGTTCGTAGCTGTCAGCTTGTCATCGATTGCTACAAGTCCCATGCATGCGCAGGAAAATATCTCCCAGAGCATAATACTGCTCCCACCAATCTGTGTCCGTGGCGTGCTGTACGTTTCGAGGCGCCATTCACCTCGATGACGGCGTTTGTGGAGACCACCAGCGACGTAGTGTAGCAAACATGTGATTCACCCGATTCCATTGATCGACCGTCGAATTCCGATGGCCCCGTGCCCACTGCAATTGTAACTAACGATGTCGTTGCGTAAACGTGTGAACAGGTAGGGGTGGTCTAACTGCGGAGCTCCATGGCAAAAAGTGTACGATGAACGGTGCGCTCCAAAACACTTGTGCGTGGACCAGCATTGTACTCTTTCGGCAGAGATGCCAAGAACACGACTACCCTACTTTGACAAGCCTAAGAACCCCACATTCTGTGAAGCGTCGTGGACGTTCAAGCATTTAGCGCCTAGTGGTAGTTTCATTGTCCTCCTACCTCTTTCCGTAGATCCTCATGACAGTAGCACGTGAACGTTCGACTAGCTTCGCCGTTTTCGAGATATTCGTTCACAGACTCTGCGTAATAATAATCTACCATTTGTCAGTGTCGTTTATCTCAATGGATTTCCCAATTTGCAGCCCTTATCTACGTTAGGGTGATCCCCCTTTGGTGTCTGCTCCTCTTAACATAGTTTCGTTACGCGTCACGTGCCAGCAACGCCACGACGCGGCATCTAACGTCGCGGTGGGCAGTGGCCCTCTTGTTTTGGCGTATCAGTGTGTAATCTAAACGTGCTTTATTGGTACCATGTTTAAAATGTTGCAGTTCTCCAGCAAGTCTATATTCGTCCTAATATTTGTATCAGTTAACAGAGGCAACCTTGAGTGGCGACACATGAACGGATGCGTCCACGGCGGCAAGTGGTAAGGGCTCGGTGCAGATGGCAGGCGAGGCAGATGCGTGTGCGAACTGCGCAGTGACCGGCCGCACCACGTCGCGTCAGGTCCCAGTTTAGCGCCTAGAAGCCTTCGCACTGCCAGAATAGCATCCGCTGATAGCAGCGTATGCGCACCGCCCCGTGAACCAGCTGGCGGGGGCTTCACACGCTCAACGGTGACACCTGCGAGGAGGGCAGCGCTCGGATACTAGCGGAGACTGTACGAAAGAAAAACCGAATACGGCGCAGGGCTCTTCTGCCTCTAAAATAATTTTAATTATCCTGAGAATCGAAACACACACCTCCCCTGAACTGTAGTCAATGGTATCGGTAGTTACTTAAAAGAAGTGCTGAACGAAGGTAACAGCATGTTGACATTTCGTCTTAGCAGACCAAAATGATTCGATGATGATAAAAAGCGGCACTTCTAGGAGGGGCATGGGTGGGTTGAACCTATTGTCACCGGATACCGGCTTTCACCCGCGATATAATTTTGTGGCGTGTGATGTCATAGGTGTGGAAGGAAGGAAGGAAAATTAAGATTTAACGTCCCGTCAAGGGCGAGATCATTAGCGACGAAGCACAAACTCTTGACTGGGCAAGGATGAGATAGATAATCAAGCGTACCGTTTTAATGTAGCCGTTTGGGCATTCGCCTTAACTGATTTAGGAAAATTGCGGGAAACCTAAAGCTAAATCCCCGGACGGCGTTTTGAAATGAAGTCCTCCCAAATATGAGACCAGTGTCTTACCAGTAATATGTGTCCCACGTGGATGACCAGTACACTGGCGATATTTATTTAGCTTTTGTATTATTTTTTGAATAAAGGCTGTGGTGATGTACTGATCGGTAATAGTGCAGCCCGGGGTCCACAGTAGCGGCATTAATTCTGAACACTCTGTAGAGACTAACTGAATACTGCATTCGGTAGCTTTATTACAAATTTTCACGAAACGTACCCTAATGTCAGATGTTTGAAAATCTGAATTAAAATATAAAAAAAAAAGCAGTTAAAAATCAAATCAAATACTCACAATCCAACAATTTCTGAATGTTACGAATGATTTGGCACAAAAATTATTACACTGTTTATCAGTATTTCGTGGTCCCTTTTGATTAAATCATTTCCTCGATCAATCTGAACCATGAATTGACAACGGCCTGTTGAGCCTCCTCTTGTCGCTGGGATTCCGCCGTGGAAACTCAGTTTTCAGCCTTGATCACAAATTCTCAATCGGGTTGAGGTCGGGACTATTGCCAGTTCAATACGGCGCACACGATGACATGGTCAGCGAAGTACTACTAAATAAGCTCCGAGACGTGACGCACTGTTGGGTTGTGTGGGGGGGAGGAGACCAAACTGCGAGGTCGTCGGTCTCATCGTATTAGGGAAGGAAGTCGGCCGTGCCCTTTTCAAAGGAACCATCTCGGCATTTGCCTGAAGAGATTTAGGGAAATCACGGAAAACCTAAATCAGGATGGCCGGACGCGGGATTGAACCGTCGTCCTTCCGAATGCCAGTCCAGTGTGCTAACCACTGCGCCACCTCGCTCGGTTGACGCACTGTCTCGCTGAGACACGCACTGGTTTCCTTGAAACAAATCGCGAACAGCGGACACCAATTTTAACACTAAGACTACTTCTTGGTATTTCATGGCGTTAATGTTGCCCTGGAGCACCTGCAGACATCCAATCTTGTTACAGCCCCACACCATGACATTACTGGGATGATTCGCAGTGGCAGTGGTGCATTCAGGTATTTTCGTCGCTTAAAAAGATGCTGATCTTGGTCTTGTCACTCCAAATGATATTAGAGAGTCTTCTTGTGTCCACTCCATATGGGCTAAAAACCAGACCACAATACACGATTTTACCCCTACATTTTGTTCAGCGAAGGTTTCCTCGCTCGCTCGTAAATCATTTGCACAAAATTTTTGTTTGACTACTCGATTAGAAACTACTACCCATTAAGTCTTCAAGATAGTCCGGCGATCTTGCAGAGGAAGACTAAATATTCTGCGACCGACATCAGTACTGGTTCTAGGACCAGTTTCATTGACGGTTTTTTCATGCCGCTTGTAGGCTTTCCGCACACTCGACTATGCAATGTCTCCACCCAATCTTTTTGCTGTTTCTGTGTACATGTAACATTCTTCAAAGATTACTGTTGCTTTGCTCCGTTTACTCGGTGATCAATCAGTACTTTTCGATACAGAAAACACTGGTTTCAACACTATCTTCCGTCTCGACAAACTTAGAAGAAATGTTACACTTTAGCAACAATGTATTGTTGACCACTACAGTTACAACATTGATCAGGACGCTTTTTCTAAATGATAAAGCAATAATAATACACATTCTTTGTTTGATTTCTCGGAATAGAACAAATAACAAACTTGCTTTGTTCCTGCACAAGCATATTAGAAGTAGTGAAGTTCTTAAATTGTTGTCAGTTCAGTCTATTTATTTTAATAAAATATAACATCTCATTTTCTAAAAATGATAATTACTTAGTTTACATTTGTAAACAATACATAGGTGCACAATCTCGTGTCACGACTTTTGTTACGGTAGATTTCGAAGAGTGATTTTCGTCCACCATTTTGATCACGTCAATGGTCAAAGGACGCAGGTGGTATTGGTAGGCTCAATATTTCCCAGACATCAGTAGTAAGTTCTGAACCAACCACGACACATTCGTTCGAGAACAGTGAACTTTGTTTCTTGCTGTATCTGAACTTCGTACAGCCTCATCCTCATTACGATATGAATAATCTCTCTGAACCACTAAAGCTCTGCAACTAAACAATGATACGGCAGAACGCTTTCTGTTTGATCAGTACCGACGGTCACGTACGCAATTGCTTGCAACTGTTGCCAATACAAAACATTATCGAAACGTGTTTCAAGGCACATGCTGATAAATGACTTAAATTCTTTGTTTGTAAACTATTCATGTTCATGTGCCCAACAAGCTGTGCACAGGCTGACGCTACCATATAAATAGCTGCGGCTTGTGAGTCACTGAACATTATATATGACACCATATTACACATTATAAACAATTCATTTTCATGACTTACCGTCTGTCTTTCTGTAACTCATGTTATCTTTTGTTTCTTTCGTACTCTGTAACATATCTGAAAATAAGTTTCTAAACAGATGACTGTAAATATGAGGCTACGGTGTAAGGAGTATTGTCTTCGTTCCGTTCTGTCTGCGCAAATGTAAGGCACACGCCACATCATCATTACGTCACCGGTCAAAACCAATGACTGGTATCGGTAAGTTAAATTCACCAGACTTCCGATTCTTTCCCCCGTCCCTCCTTCCTCACTCGTATGATGTTAGGGTAGGAGGCGATAGAAGAAAATCGTGTGCATTGTGCGCATCACATAAATGAAAGAACATTTTAATAAAGTGCGTAATTTGCAAAAGACAACATTAGTGTGAGACATGCCTGATGGTACGCCAGAAAACTGTTCCAGTTACAAAGTTACGAGATAATCATAATTCTGACACTGGATGATACAGCTATATTAAAGTTGGTCTCTCATCTCAGCATTACATCGGCAAGCAGCTGTGCACGACGTGCGCCCATCCGCTCGTGAGAGTTGGCCCGCGCTCACGCCACAGCCGCAAACAGGTGGTTCAAGGTGACACATGGTGTGGGAAGGTAGGGAACGGTGAGATCGGAACAAGGCAGTTTCGCAACGATTCTTAATTTTACTGCCGATAGTGTGATACGGAGATGTATCGCTCCGCGGTAGCTCATTAGTGTGTGTCGTCGTAAATATATTTTCTACGCCTGTTGTACCAATGAGAAATGTCAATGGCATGAAGCATGATCTTCCTTGTGACTGATGCAGCCTTACGATGAATGCCAGTTTAGGGCGAAATTTAAATTGACAAACTTGTAGTCTTTTAAGTTTAACTCTGTTAGCGAGCTGTTTTGTGTAGATTTCGTTCCCTTCACTGCGGACAAAATTTGCTCGTACAAGTAAGAAGATGAAAACATCGACATAATCGCATCTGCAAACTTGTAAAGTCGTGAAAATTTATATTGAGCAAAATTCTTATAGAAGTCGGAGAGATTAACTCTGTTATGAATCTTATCACGCAATTGTCACACTGCACGTCTGTAGCAGTTTCCACATTGTCGACAACTGGAAATCAGTGAAATTGCACATCGCTTTGGCAACCTGAAAAGCAATATGGTAACTTGCTGGAATTGCAGATTCACTTGTTGAGTGTTCCTTCAGAGGGGAATAAAAATCATAGTGAAAATGCTGGATAAAACTATTCAGACATTTATTTCTCTGCTCTCATATGAAGCTTTGCTTAACAGAGTTTTCTTTAATTTTGCACTTCCGATTTTCGCTGTTAGCATTTCAAGTATTCATAATTCTTTGCACGGAAGCTTTTTTAATGTCGTTGTAAAACGATTTTTTTCGTTGTGTTCTATCACACTGTGCATATCAATGCACCATCGCAAACCATAAACACACAGGCATTCTGCACTGACGTGTTGTAAATTGATGTTGCCGGCTATTATTGTGCTTTTCACCGATTTTGAAAGAGCTACTCTCAATTTTAATTAAGCACTGCACCTCACGGAAGTATGGTCTTTAATTTGGGGCCACGGTTGACTTCTTCCCCTGTGCTCCGTAATGATGTCTGACCACACTATTCCCCCTGGAGGCTGGCGAGTGAGCATGAAACCTCTTGTTCGCCCAACCGCATCCTGAAAAGGCTTGGCGTATGTGGCCGTGTCTCAGAAACGAGGATTTTTTTGTTCAGTCACTTTATTCTTACCGTAATGAGGGTGTGCAAAGTCTTCTGATCGCCATAGTTACAGCCGATTGCCTCTGTACGCCCTGGTGTATCGTCGCGCAAGGCGGCGGGCATCACACGCACTTAGCGACGCCAGTGTTAAGTGGCCGCTCTAACGAGGAACGTCACGCTGTTGGACTCACTAGCAGCGCCTTAATTACTTCTCATACAACGTGACGCCGTTTGCTCTTCCCCCGCCTGACAGCTTCAGAATCACCTTGGAAAACACGTATCCTACACCGACTGAACACAGCGGTGCGAAAAACAGGTTGACGACTTCCATTGACGGAAAAAGTCGCGCAGTGTTAGGCAACGGACTGATTTCAATTCTCGTACTTCATATCTGATTATTACAATTTGCATGTGTTGTTGTTGTTATCCACTAATGGTCCCAATTGGACCACGCAAGGAACAACCAATCAATGTCGCTTTTGATGGTTGGCCTTCCTTTTCCCCAAATCTGTTTCATCCTTTCGGAATGAAATATCTTTCTTTCATCAGACCACGATGTTCCAGTCTGTTTTCTAATTTCCCTCTGACCAACTTTCCAATCACATATCTTTCGTCTGAATGTTTTTCTATCCGTAACGTCTGCCGGAGATACACTGGCTACCTAAAGATCCTCCTTAATCGCAGTGAACCATTTAATTGGCTCAATTTTGACCTTACTTTTGTTTTCATAGAATTCTATTACATGTCCTCCCCCCATGAACCATGGACCCTGCCGTTGGTGGGGAGGCTTGCGTGCCTCAGCGATACAGATGGCCGTACCGTAGGTGCAACCACAACGGAGGGGTATCTGTTGAGAGGCCAGACAAACATGTGGTCCTGAAGAGGGGCAGCAGCCTTTTCAGTAGTTGCAGGGGCAACAGTCTGGCTGATTGACTGATCTGGCCTTGTAACATTAACCAAAACGGCCTTGCTGTGCTGGTACTGCGAACGGCTGAAAGCAAGGGGAAACTACAGCCGTAATTTTTCCCGAGGACATGCAGCTTTACTGTATGATTAAATGATGATGGCGACCTCTTGGGTAAAATATTCCGGAGGTAAAATTGTCCCCCATTCGGATCTCCGGGCGGGGACTACTCAAGAGGACGTCGTTATCAGGAGAAAGAAAATTGGCATACTACGGATCGGAGCGTGGAATGTCAGATCCCTTAATCGGGCAGGTAGGTTAGAAAATTTAAAAAGGGAAATGGATAGGTTAAAGTTAGATATAGAGGGAATTAGTGAAGTTCGGTGGCAGGAGGAACAAGACTTTTCGTCAGGTGATTACAGGGTTATAAATACAAAATCAAATAGGGGTAATGGAGGAGTAGGTTTAATAATGAATAAAAAAATAGGAGTCCGGGTTAGCTACTACAAACAGCATAGTGAACGCATTATTGTGGCCAAGATAGACACAAAGCCCATGCCTACTACAGTAGTACAAGTTTATATGCCAACTAGCTCTGCAGATGATGAAGAAATTGATGAAATGTATGACGAGATAAAAGAAATTATTCAGGGTATAAGGGAACAATTGACAGGAATGGGGGAAAGAAATACAGTAGAAGAAGAATGGGTAGCTCTGAGGGATGAAGTAGTGAAGGCAGCAGAGGATCAAGTAGGTAAAAAGACGAGGGCTAGTAGAAATCCTTGGGTAACAGAAGAAATATTGAATTTAATCGATGAAAGGAGAAAATATAAAAATGCAGTAAATGAAGCAGGCAAAAAGGAATACAAACGTCTCAAAAATGAGATCGACAGGAAGTGCAAAATGGCTAAGCAGGGATGGCTAGAGGACAAATGTAAGGATGTAGACACTTGTCTCACTAGGGGTAAGATAGATACTGCCTACAGGAAAATTAAAGAGACCTTTGGAGAGAAGAGAACCACTTGTATGAATATCAAGAGCTCAGATGGAAACCCAGTTCTAAGCAAAGAAGGGAAGGCAGAAAGGTGGAAGGAGTATATAGAGGGTCTATACAAGGGCGATGTACTTGAGAACAATATTATGGAAATGGAAGAGGATGTAGATGAAGATGAAATGGGAGATAAGATACTGCGTGAAGAGTGTGATAGAGCACTGAAAGACCTGAGTCGAAACAAGGC
This sequence comes from Schistocerca americana, assembly GCF_021461395.2. Classification (NCBI taxonomy): domain Eukaryota; kingdom Metazoa; phylum Arthropoda; class Insecta; order Orthoptera; family Acrididae; genus Schistocerca; species Schistocerca americana. The sequence continues at coordinate 555,758,988 of NC_060119.1, read as the reverse complement.
CCCCGGAGTAGACAATATTCCATTGGAACTACTGACGGCCGTGGAAAATCCAGTCCTGACAAAACTCTACCATCTGGTGAGCAAGACGTATGAAACAGGCGAAATACCCTCAGACTTCAAGAAGAATATAATAATTCCAATCCCAAAGAAAGCAGGTGTTGACAGATGTGAAAATTACCGAACTATCAGTTTAATAAGTCACAGCTGCAAAATACTAACGCGAATTCTTTACAGACGAATGGAAAAACTGGTAGAAGCAGACCTCGGGGAAGATCAGTTTGGATTCCGTAGAAATGTTGGAACACGTGAGGCAATACTAACCTTACGACTTATCTTAGAAGAAAGATTAAGAAAAGGCAAACCTACGTTTCTAGCATTTGTAGACTTAGAGAAAGCTTTTGACAACGTTAACTGGAATACTCTCTTTCAAATTCTGAAGGTGGCAGGGGTAAAATACAGGGAGCGAAAGGCTATTTACAATTTGTACAGAAACCAGATGGCAGTTATAAGAGTCGAGGGGCATGAAAGGGAAGCAGTGGTTGGGAAAGGAGTGAGACAGGGTTGTAGCCTCTCCCCGATGTTATTTAATCTGTATATTGAGCAAGCAGTAAAGGAAACAAAAGAAAAATTCGGAGTAGGTATTAAAATTCATGGAGAAGAAGTAAAAACTTTGAGGTTCGCTGATGACATTGTAATTCTGTCAGAGACAGCAAAGGACTTGGAAGAGCAGTTGAACGGAATGGACAGTGTCTTGAAAGGACGATATAAGATGAACATCAACAAAAGCAAAACGAGGATAATGGAATGTAGTCAAATTAAATCGGGTGATGCTGAGGGGATTAGATTAGGAAATGAGACACTTAAAGTAGTAAACGAGTTTTGCTATTTAGGGAGTAAAATAACTGATGATGGTCGAAGTAGAGAGGATATAAAATGTAGACTGGCAATGGCAAGGAAATCGTTTCTGAAGAAGAGAAATTTGTTAACATCGAGTATAGATTTAAGTGTCAGGAAGTCATTTCTGAAAGTATTTGTATGGAGTGTAGCCATGTATGGAAGTGAAACATGGACGATAACTAGTTTGGACAAGAAGAGAATAGAAGCTTTCGAAATGTGGTGCTACAGAATAATGCTGAAGATAAGGTGGGTAGATCACGTAACTAATGAGGAGGTATTGAATAGGATTGGGGAGAAGTTTGTGGCACAACTTGACTAGAAGAAGGGATCGGTTGGTAGGACATGTTTTGAGGCATCAAGGGATCACAAATTTAGCATTGGAGGGCAGCGTGGAGGGTAAAAATCGTAGAGGGAGACCAAGAGATCAATACACTAAGCAGATTCAGAAGGATGTAGGTTGCAGTATGTACTGGGAGATGAAGAAGCTTGCACAGGATAGAGTAGCATGGAGAGCTGCATCAAACCAGTCTCAGAACTGAAGACCACAACAACAACAACTATTACATGTTTTGTCAACCTAGTGGGTGCCGTTCTTTTAATGTGCCCATAAAATTTATGTCTTTGTTTTCTCATGTCACCATATGTGTCTGTGTATTCTCCTGTTTCTTTATTACTTCCCAGCCTATTAGTTTCCTATCAGTAATTTTGGGGCCTAATATTTTCCTAATAATCTTTCTTACTTTCGAATTTCTTCAATATGCCTTTTTCTATTTAAAATCAAAGTTTCTGCTCAATGAACACATCCAGGTTTGATTACAGTGCTGTAATGCCTAAGGTTACTGAATTTGGAAAGTGATTCTGTGTTATAAATATTTTGTGTTAATCTGAATGCAGTTATTGTTTTTGGCAGCAAACTTCGTTTGCAGCATTTGCCAGACGTTTTCTTGTATGATTTCCCCTAACTATTTAAACTGAGAAACTCTGTTTTGTGTTCAAAAACTTTGCTGCCACTCAACAAACCAGTGTTACAAATATACACATAAAAGACAAACATGGCTTGAGGTTTTTGTGTGTTTTTTATATACCAGCAATATTCGTACCATAAGATGCCTGTTGGACTGAACTGTCAAGAGTTCTTGGAAGCACTTAACTTTCATTTGGTCCATCCCCATTCCCTGATTACAACCGCAGCCCCAATGAACCCACACAACAGTACACAGGACACCAAGCAACATATGCCAGGTCTGAAGCTCTGACAGATGGCTTACTTACCATATGAAACATTCCCTTCCCTTTAGTCTTTGGATTTGAGATGTAGTACCACCTCAATTGCTCACTCCTTATAGGAATACACTGTTGGTCTCACCTCAGACCACACAGCCTGCAATTGTCGTCTCACCTCAGGCCACACTGCCTGTAAATGTCTTACCAGTTTAATTTTGTTCTCACCTCAGCCTAGTTCTCATCAGACTAGTTTCAAAATATTTTTCCAAGTTCTGGTACAGTTGGCGATATCTTCAAAAGACAAGCTAAAAAGTGCACCAGCCACCACCCAGTACCAGCCTGTTTCAGAGCAGACTAATCAACTTCCTCAGCTGCGGTTTTACATTTATGGTTAAACACTGTCAAGCCTTTTATATGGGTAGGATGACTATGGAGTTATCACCAAGGATGAGTGGACCTAAACCAAGACTGGAAAAGTGTGCTCACAAATCATTCCCCTCCAGCGATTGCTTCGCCTACCAACTCCATCCACACACTGTCATCACAGCCTCGCCACGGCTCAGTGAAATGATGTCAAGTCAGTTGTCCTGGATTGCAAACCATACCTACTCCCTATAAGGCAACATGAATTCAAATTCCGAAAGTGATCTGTAAAATTTGTTAGAAATGCTAATCCTGAAAAAAGAAAAATGAACTCTTCAATTTCTTTTCAAATTCTAAAGAATGCGATTTTATGTTTCTATCTAAAAACTTGAAAACTTCTAAGGCGAAAAAATGAACTAAACTGTTCCTGCATTCAATCAACAATTTTCGAAATGAAGAATACTATGTCCATATACCGCATCATCTTCCACCAGAAATTGCTTAAGCTTTCGATGGCATAGTGATAGATTTTTGAAAACCTGAATTTTGTCAACATACTTTTTAACAGCACTAAAAATATGAAAAGCTATTGTTCCTAGCAATGGAACTAAAGCTTTATTATGTGAATGAGAATTAATGGTTGATTTAGATCTGTTTGACTAGTACTCTCAACCAACAGTTTGCAATTAAACTGTTTAGTTTTCAGCTATGACCCATATCATGAAGTAGAATTTTTACACAGTTACATTACGAAGTAACTATTCTTAAATATTAGTGACATCATCATAACCAAATGCTTTTGCCATATATACTGCACATTCTTTCACAAGTATGCCATTACCGAAGCACTTCTGGTCTTTCCCGAATAATGAGCATACATCACATGTGCTGTTAAAACACTTTTCTGTAAGACTTGATGGGCCAGGTAACTTTTTTACTTCTATTTTTAGCTTATTCACTAAGGCACATCACCCATCATGAAAGTAACACCAGCGTGTACTTTCATGGAGTGAAGAGAAATGAGAAGTAAGATTACTATCTTCATTTTGACTTAAGCACTTTTTACACCGTGTATATTAAATGTTGGTATTTTTCATCAAAATTGTGTAAAAAAAAAAAAAACACCACACATACTCTTAATCCACCACTCATCACTGAAAACAGAGCTTTTAGTGTTCTTTCTTTCCGATATTCTCAAAAGCAGTAGCAGTCATAGTGATGACAAGAATAAAAACCAGAAACCAGAATAGTAGCCACAGTAGCAGCCAAAATGACAACATGAGCAGTAGACAGATATTAATTAGAGAAAATCTGAATAAATCGTTGAGAGCAACCGATGCCTGTCAAGGTGCGAGACTGTGCCGGTATGCTTTGAGGAAGCAGTCGAAGGAAGAGTAACTTTTCCCGTCTTGCTCTTCTTCTTTTATCATTTCTCTTCCTCATCTCTCCTCGTACTCTACACGTTTTCCAACAAGTTAGTTCCTCCTCTTATTATCTTGTATAGTATGTATGTACTTACATCCATCTTTCTATCATCTACTACCTTCTCTGCCATTTCTGTTCTCAGGTTTTCAAATTTCATCCAACACCAACAATCCAATTATATCTCTCATCCAGTCTGGATAATCTTCTTTGAGTGGGTTTCTCGGTGACTTTTCCTATGAAATTCTTTGCATTTGAAGTCTTACCAATTTCTTTTCCTCCACTCTTTTTCTCTCTTCTGTCATTTACTGTCTTACGTATCATCACAGGAATTCACGAAAAATTATGCTCAATGGGAGGGTCATTCTGCCAGTTAGTGGCCATCATCACTATGTGGACAGTCACATAGTGAATACATGTAAACTGGTAAGGAACAGAGTACTTTCAGTGTGGCTTTCTGTTAATTTTGTATGTTTACCAGTAAGTAACTTTTAGACATACATGATAGTAGGCACAGGAAAGTTAGGGTGGGGAGGATAGTCTGGAAATGTCATGTTCTTTGGCATTAATGTTGTGAAGGGTACAAGAACATCAGAAGATGGACACTTCGTAGCTCCTCTGTTTTCAGAAACAAAATTCCAGCAACCAAAGAAAAGATTAAATTTAAAGGCTACATGATACATGTTGGTAGAGCAGCATCTCAAAAAGCATTGCTAATGCAGTGAAGTGAAACCATTCCAGACCACAAAATTAAAAAGGTAAAAGTAACTGATCACCCCCCCCCCCCCCCCCCCCTCCTACTCCAGAATGGAAGGCAGTTAACCTAGTTTTGGTTACTTAGTATCAGTCCATGAGACCCCATTTAACTTTTCCATCCTTTTTTACTTTTCAATTTTTTATGGAGTAGTCTTGTGAAAGCCTACATGAAGTTAAATGCAGCATATTTATATGAAACTGAGTGCACTTTAAGACTAGTATGAAGATGTCTATATATGTATTTTTACAATAAATTTTGAAATGGATAATTTCTCCTTCAGTGTCCCCCATCTTAATGCTGACATAATTAATCAATGTACCTCCTATTTCCATATTGAACAACACTATTATACTAATTCTTTATTTAAAAAAAAAAAACACAGTTGTTATGTTCTTGAACGTTGCAGTCAACACGCACAGTACTAGTACAAAATAATTTTTCTCATCAAACTTTACAAAAAGTGTTTCAAATTTCTCCAGAAATATTTCTGCTTGAACACTGGTGTTTCAAATTTCTCCAGAAATATTTCTGCTTGAACAATGGGTATACTTAGAAATTCAAAGATAGCAATACTTCTTTCACTGGCACATTTGGGAAGAACCTTAAGTACATAAAAAGAAAATAAACAAACTTAGTGAGCGAACTGATATTCATGGGGTTTAACTTATTAACTACACCTCTGAAAGATAGGTGATCAACCTGTTCTATGCTAAAGGAGCACTTCACTTCATAACCTTAAAACTGTTTAAAACATTTTACACATGTCAAAGATTGCCTTGGAAACAGCTAAAATCACAGAATAGAGGCAGAAATTTCACACTTTACACACAAGGAAATCACACTGTGAAGTCTCTTGAGCAAATTTTATATTATTAAACCAACTTTCATTATTTTCAACTAGTGGAGCCCACAAAAATAACATATTGAAACAAATATTATTCTGCTCTACAGACTTTATGTTTCTTTTTTCAGTGTTAGCAATGTTGTACATTAGAATCTTCTAATATAATGTTGTTATGTTCAAAAATGGACTAATAGCTCAATACCTAGGTCACATTAAAACAGAAATTTTTGTGAATGTAAGACATAGATACCTTGGCGTGTCAGAGTTACATGCCGGAGATGATCCTTAGACAGTGGTCTTACCTGTGATGTACTACTACATCTGCAGGGCTGCCACTCACAATCCACTTTGTATGCTAGTGTAAATACTTACCCGTAATATCAATTTCAAAAGATGCAATCCTGGCTCAATACTTACTTGCTGTATCACTCAAATGCAAATTATGCCTGATTAAAAAACTACCAAAAGCCTTACCAACTTTAAAGCTTTCTATCCTTTGTTACATTCATATTTAATTTTAAAGCAATATAAAAAACATGAGAACAGCTGCCACGAACAAGTGATGATCGTATTGGAAACACATTGAGTGAGTTTTCACCTCGTGTTCTTTACGCGTTATCAGCTGTATGATTGCTACAAGAGTATTATGCTGTTTGTTGTTTCCATGTCAATTGTGTTTTTGTTACTTGGTTCAGTTTGTATAATTTGTTTAGTTTATAACTATTTTATGTGGAAATCTGTCTCATTATGTTTAGTTATTGTGTGCAGCTGTTTTTATCCATTGGGATTACGTTCAGTCAGTCTACGAGGTATTTGAGGCTGGCTTGATTGTGTGCTATGGGATGGTTAGATCTGTTGTGTGTGATTGCACTGGTTGTGAGAGTTTTGTATATACTGAGAATTGGTATGGCAGTTTTTGTTTTCTGTTCTGATGTTTAGAGAGTCTATTTTCTTGTATCTTTTGGTTCCCAGTGTGAAATGGATCTTTGGGTGGGCAGTACTGAAGTCACTGTGTAATTGCAATATCTGATCAAGTGTTCCATCTACCAAGCAAATTATTTCAGCAACATGGCAGTACCAATACATTACTTTATACTTCTTAGGTTCTAATATTTCCTCGACCACTTTGATTTCAAGATGGTTAGATAACACATCCATCAGTAAGCCACTTATGGGTGATCCCCTTCCTGTTGGATATTGAATTGATCTTTAAGCCTGAAATAGTTTTGTCCTGTGATAAAGTTCAAAATGAGGGAAACTTCTAGGGTCTGGTAAAATGTTTGTCTTAGCTTTCTTTCAATTATTTTCATTGTTTCTGAAGTTGGTAAGTGGATGTATGAGGTTTGCTCAGAAAATAACATAAATTTATTTATTTTTTAACTTTATCATCATTTTCACTGATTATTGGCTGGTTACCCCTTTAAAGTCTCCCCTATTCATACACTTCTCCCAGATGTGTTTCAGTTTCGTGAAGCAGTCCTTGACAGCTTCATGTAAGATGCCTTTTAAGGCCTGTGCAAATTTGTTTTTATGTCATAAATACTCTGAGAATAGCATCTTTACAGCACTGGACATAATTTTGGAAATAAGAAGAAATAACAAGGAGCCTGGTCTGACGAGTAAGTTGTGGGAGTAGAATCATCTGGCTTTTGGCACAAAACTGATGAATTGGCAAAACTCAGTGTGCAGGTGCAAGAACTAAGAGTTTACTCACCACAACACTAGTCAGTTTTTGCAGATTTTTTTCATGTAACCATTGCAAAACACCTTGATAGTACACACAGTTTACCGTTTCACTTTGAGGCAAGAATTTCAAATGTACAATTCCATTTAAGATGATAAAAATGGCAAGCAACACTTTGAGATTGGACAAAGACTAACTAGCTTTCTCGAGATGTAGAGATCCTTTGTCAATACACTGTGATAACTGAACTTTTGTCTCAACGTAGTAGCCGTAAGTCCAGGTTTTGGCTCCTATTATGATCCTTTGCATGAATGTTTCACCATCACTGGCTTTTTCAAGGAGTTCTCAACAAATGTCCATTCTATTTTCCTTCCGTTGTGCTATCAAACATCAAACTGCAGACCTTGTGTGTTTGTGAAGCAGACGTTGTAGCCACTAAACGACGGAAAAAACATAGTAGCTCATACTTGGCACTTGTGGTAACCTCAGCTTCTTTTCCATTGCACAGGACGTATACTAACCTCTTCTGCTATTACTCTAAAGGTTGATCAATGATTTGCAACCACCAGATTATTGATTTTCTGAACATGTGGGCTCATCTGTTGAAGTGGAAGGTTTTCCTGGTCAAGAATCATCTTGTGCCTACTGAAACCAGTTTTAAATCATGTAAACCATTTGTAACATCTGGTATGACCCAGAGCATCAGCTCAGCAAGCCACAGTTTCATACATTACAATGTTCCTCCATAAAATTGCACATTTTAAAAATGGCTACCAACACTTGGACACATTGCATTCAAACAACAATATCACTAAAACTAAATTATGTAGTAATACTTCAAAAACACGTGATTACAAAGGAGATAATGTGCAATGCAGTGCTGCCAAATGCATATCTCTAAATCTCCATTTACGCTTCATTCAAAATGTTCCATTATTTTCTGAACAGATTTTGTACACTGATGTAATGTCAAACGACGGTAGTGTAGCTGCGTTGGGTATTTCCGTGTCTTTGATTTTGAGGATAAGGTCATTGGCATTTTATAAGATACTGTTGTTTGTACACGCGTAGTGTATTATTTATTTATTATTTATTTTTAAATAGTGAAGTGAGCATACACCTCACTAAATATATGCTGGTACAGCTCCGAAGTTTACCACTGGTCACATTGGCACACCAGGTTTGTGAATTGTTGGTAAATTAATGTGCATCTCCTTATTTTGCTATACATTCACTTTTTGTAACAAGGCCTTCTATTTTGCTGTGTCCAACGAGGGTTAGCATTGTGTTTTGGCTTCTTTTGGAGTAGTTCTTCTTCCTGAGTTGCAAACTTCATTTCAATTAAATTTGCAACCCTCTCATATAACATATTTTTTATGTGCTTGTGTCTGTTGTTCCTAATATGTGGGTTTGTATTCAACAGTTTCTGTTCTTCATTCTCCTGTTTCTTTTCAATTACTGTAACTATGTGGGATGTCACCTGCTCAGTAACCTTGTAAAGCATTACTGATTGTTCAACGTGACTGCCTTGAAATAAGTGTGTCTTGTGAAGTGCAGTGTTAAGCAGCTGTTTCTTCGAGTATAATCCCTGAATTTCCTTTGTGCATTGAGTGGATATGACATGCTGTTTACATTTAACTTTGCATAGTTAGGAGTAACATCATTAGCTGTTTTTTTATTAAACTTTATGTTTGGTATGGTTTTGTGGAGGTGAACTGTTGTATTCCTGTATTTCTTGTAGAGCTTTGAGGGAAATGCCAAACATGGAAAAGAAATTAGGCAGATTATGATTACCAACAGAGAAACCAACAATGATCACAAGATAATCACAGAGGAGAAAACAGTCCAATACGTACACAACAAACTCAAGACACACCATGCAAAAATCACAAAAGCAGACAAGAGGAGAACATTGGTCATCTTGCATGAAAGGGACTATACTGAGAAAACACTGAAGTACGTAAAGTAAAGTAACAAGGCAGTAAGGTGAACCTACCGAAAGATTCTAAAGAAACCTACAAAAACTACTAAAAACATTAAATCCACTGTAACAAAGCCAACAAAAAAGGACACCACAGGAAGATCAAGAGCACCCACACCCAATAGTTTATAAAAAATTTGCAAGTCTGGTGTGCCGATCACACCAGTGATAGCATCCAGCACTAAGCGCTCCCATAAGCGGCTTACTTACCAATATCTTCTTTACCAAACTGAGCACAAAACTAACCAGCATGAAGTAAATGAGAAGATACTACAGTTACACAGAGACATAAATACTGCACACCTAAACATACACTCTACATGTGAAATCAGAACGGACAAATGTTTGCAAACTAAACAAAATATGCAAACTGAACCAAATAATAGAAACACAAATGACACAAAACACAGACAACATTATTACAGCACAACACACTAGTAGTGACTTAAGGCAGAGAAAACACAATGCACGCATGAAGAAGAAGCCACAAACAACATGTGGCACAATAAATGACATTTGACAACTAAACAACCCACAGAATACGAAACATTATGAGAAAACAACCAATGCTACCTAAGATAAAAATGACCAAAGCAGGCATATCAAACTTAACATGAAAAGATTGTAATTCACTGTAGTTGGGACAACATACAGAAATTTTAAAATAAGATACTCTGACCATTTAAGATCATTGAGAAGAATGCTTCACATTTGCAGACCACCTCATTGAAAATAACTACCACCCTATTGGCACAGAAACAGATTTCCAGATTACAAAACACAGTAATAATTCATACCACTTATTAACAATAGAAAAAAATTACCACATCAGAATGTTAAAATAATCAAAAAGGACCCTGGAACAAAAAATTATTCAACACTCTAAGTAAAATACAAATTCAAAATTCATGGGGAGAGGGGTACCACCACCAACCACTAGTGAAACAAATGACTGTCTTATCTGAATGTAAATGTCTTGTCTGAAATGTAAATGTGCAGGGAAAACTGTGTATAGGCCACAGCCAACAAGCATGAGAAAACTTAACTAAACGTTGCTCTAAATCCACTGCAGAATGTATATAAACTACATTAAATAATTTTTTAAACCAAAAACCTCAAAGTTTGACTGATTCCACTCAGTTCACTTTAAACATAAATGCAATAGCAACAAAACATTCAGCAGGCACAAAATAGCTACTTACGGCTCTGGGAAAGTCAACTACAGGAATAGTAAAATGGGGCATATGGTACTATTTAATCAGAATACATTGTTTACAGATTATATGCTAAACAAAATCCAATTCAAATGTTGCCTTAATATCCCCGAGCTGTAGATCGCAAGCTGTATTTGAGGGTGATTTCTGTAGACAGCTGCAGGGCAAAATCAATTTATTGCTAACCTACACAAAATACATTCATTTCAGAAACAAAAGAAAAATATCCACTGATGATGCTACAACTGAGGTGAAATATGCTTGAGTATGAAACAAAATAAAAAAATAAAATAATTTATTCATGCAAGAATGCAGACTGGTGGATCCTCTTCAATTCATTATCCTTTTTTAACACTGGCTGAAATCTCAATGCACATTTAGTATTTTTACACATTGCAAGTGTCAGAGAATGAATTACTAACGATCCTCCTAATTCTACACCATAAACAGGCTTAAATTCTGAAGTAAATAACAATTCTGTCTAGACGGTTGTCCTATAGTAAATATGGACTGTATCTATCACACACTGTACGTGACTTGCTGCACCATCCTACCGATAATAATACAGTTTGCTCCATCAGGCGTGCCAACTACTGTCGCCAGAATGCAGCACGACAGCATGATCTGAAAATGGTGACTCCGCAGCAGCGCATGCAAACAGAAGTGTGGTTTGCAGAAACAAAATACCTGATTACTGTGCAAGGAAATTATCATACATTAGATGGACATGATTCACCTTATGTGGAAACTATTACAGAATGAAGTTTCTGGCAACTGGAAGTGTTCTTAAATATTCTGGCGGTTTTGGAAGAGACAGTAGATAACATCAGATGAATGTTTCTCAGGGACCCATGTAAGTCAATTCGGCGTGCATCTAAGCAACTTAATGTACACCAAGCAACATTGCATCCTCTAGTACACTATCACCTACCATCTGTATGCTTAAAAAGTGCACATGCTGCAACATCGGATGTCCAACTATGAGAAACCATGCCAACAACAATTTGCTAAGTACATGCTTCAGTGTACTGACATGAATGCCAGCTTCTGGAAAGGTCTTTATTCTCAGATGATGTAAGCTTTCACATGTCAGAAACGGTTAATCAGCATACCGGTATGTTTGGATTTGGAGTTCACAACATTCACAAACACTCAATCAAAGTGTTGTGATAGCCCTAAACTGAACATCTGGTATGGGCTAATGCACAACAGGATTACTGGACTGCCCTTTACTGAAAACATTGTGAATAGGTCAATGTATCTGAACATGCTGGAGCAATTTGTATACCTTTGTATATCCTCTGATACAGAACTTGCAGCACAACATCATCTCTCAACAAGACGGAGCTCTGCTGCAATGGTCAATGGCTGTTCTGAAGTTCCTGGATATGAAGTTTCCCATTCGCTAGATCGGGTGTGGTGGACCCAATGCCTGGCCACCACATCGCGACATAATGCTAGATTTCTGTTTGTGGGAATTCATGAAGGACTACATGTATACCACCAAAGTGGATATTATTCCCATGTTAAAATGTCATAATGAAGATGAGACTGCAACAGTGAAAGAGGACATGTTACTAAGAATGTGGTATGAAACTGACTGCAGGCTCCATATTCTTCGTGCTGCAAATGGTTCACATGTAGAGAAGTAATTACGATTATTAAATAAATTCTTATAAATGTTCTAGCATATGGTGCAACCTCATTATCATATCTACTGTAGGTTTGTTTATCCTGGGCCTTTGAAATGCAGGAAGTTTGAAAGGGACACCCAGTACTTTCCTCTTGCTTCACAATTTGTGGAGTTTGTAAAGATAGTCAGGCAAGGACCAATCTTGAAACAACAAAACCCTAAAAATGATAACATAACTTGCCGAAGCCAGATATACCTGTATCGGAGGGGGGGAAGAGATGGGAAACTTAACTGTGTATGAATATGGAGTGAGTTTCTGAAATAGCATTAATACTTCAGTTGTCATTCCGGAATGTAAAAACAATGTCCCGCACAATGTATTTAGAACCCACGTCCTTACATCACCAGCAATACTATGGAACACACAATGAGTGAGTTAGTTGTCCAATGACATGGGTATTGTATGGAAAACAATGAGCTATTTTGGGATTGTACACTCAATGGATACTTTGACATTTCATAATTTCGTAGTAGGAAATCACAATACTTCTATTACATTCTGAAATACCATTTTAGTGAATAATCCTGCTAATAATTCCGGCAGAATTCAACCAGCACTGATAGCCACCATATTGCTTTTCTGAAGTTACATATTCTGAGAAAGTACCAAGCTCTGTCTTCTTTTCATAAACAAAGTCGCACATGTGTGTGTGTGTGTGTGTGTGTGTGTGTGTGTGTGTGTGTGTGTGTGTGTGTGTGTGTGTGTGTGTGAGAGAGAGAGAGAGAGAGAGAGCATGCACGCACTTCAGAAAAAAGATAAACATGGAAGTAGCATTCATACTTACGGAAGTAGTTTAGTGCCTCTCGGATCTGATCCGGATTTAGATTTAGATCTATATCGTCTGGTCTTAGGGCCGGTGCAGGAATGTACCAATCCTTATTCTCGTATCCTAAAAATGTGTTTATGTGAAAATATAAGAGCATATACATAACACAAGAAGATACATACAATGGCAAAATTTCCTAAGTCACAAGAGGTTTAAGACAGAACATTAATTATACAAGATTTGTTCAGCAAAGGGGGCCAAAAGAGACGATGTAATAAGACAATCAACAATACAAGTTTTCTCATTTACTGGTTCCTTGGTATATCACAAATGAATTATTTGGATACTGCTTGTTTTTGTCAACACCTGAATGAAACTTTTATAGGAGTAACTATAGTAATTTGAGGTAGCTGCATTTCATATTTGGCTTTGGACAAGACTGCAGAATTACAATATTTGCAACTGACATTCACCATATTTTCAAAAACTTATGAATTTAATACTGAAGCATTGTTTTAATTATATGCACAGCAGATAATTTCGGTTAATTGTCATAGCACTGCTAAATATACCGTTTCATAGTTTGTTTTTCATAAAGGATGTGTCCGAAAGAATAGTAAATGGTAGTATAAACTAATTTGAATAAAACATACCATATAACAAGCATGCAACTTTTACTGGTGAGAGAGATAAAACTTTTCATTTCACATGTTGGTATTCCAGATGCTATGGGTTTAATGGCTGTTTGTCACTTCTGTTTGGAAGATCAAGATGTGAGGCTGTGCTTCAACTTCCAAAGTTGAATTGTTCAACTGAAGTTGTGGCTATGGTTTGTTGGACAATTTTACAGAACTGTTTAACCATGTTGCATGTATTTACAAAATGCTAGGTATGCCAACACATTCAAACTTGATTTTCTTCCAGGGTATAATACGTTGCAACAAGTTGTGGGGATGCAGCCAGGTGATATCTTTGACTACTATCCATATTTCAACAGGTGCATTATTTTCTGGGCACAAATGCAATGAGCGAGTTCTATGGAAGAAAATTTAAAACCTTGATATGTAGGACATATGCAGAAAGATAACATATACAACATAAATACTAGTACCACCACACAACCAAAGCCAATGGCAGATGTTATCAGAAGTGCATAAGAATTACTAACAGGTTAACACAGTAGGATTAACTCTGTTCCTCTGTTGTCTGACTAGGGAGATAACAGTGTTCGAGTGGAATTTTAGTAAAAAATCTGCATTTCTATTTGTAAGGTCACATGCTAGTTTGATCTCTTACTGCATTTGCAAGAGCAGATTTGCTTGGTTGTTGTAGGTGTATGGACCACAATGGATATGGTAAACACATGCCTTACACGAATCAGAATTGTCCTTTATAACCCCTGAAAGAACCATAATCTTAGATGGTGGGCGAAATTCAACTTGTGCATTGTGTTTCCGCATAATACAACCAATCCTTTTGGAAATGCTTCCTGTGTAAGAGAAAATGTCTGTAGACTTGGTGCCGACTTATTTTCATCGACACCTGATACATAGATGGTTGATAATGCAACACTTATCTGATCCACCTTTTGCTATAAACATTCTGGTGAAAGACGATTTTGAGGTGGGCCAACTCAACTGACAAACTTTCAAGGTCTGAAATGAAGTGGGTTCTATGAACTGAGGTATGAAGTCACCTTTAACACTGAGCCATATGGTGACGATAATCTGCCTAGCGATAGGAATCAGTACGAGCTGGCATCCTATAAATAGAATGACCCTCAGTACTGTCAACCAACCTCCTGACCAACACATCAAGAAAGCAAAGGCAGCCAACCCTTTCCATCTCCATCATGAAACACACTCGGTATTCAATGCCACCTGTTCCAGAACATCTTCCTTGAAATGTTCTTTAAACAGATTAGCAATAATAGGTGACAAAGGGTTCTCCATCACCAACTCAATCTGTCTGTTCATAGAACTGATCACAGAATAAAAAGCAAGTGGAACTGAAACATGTCGAAACAGGTTCATTTTTCACTACAAAAAATAATCTCCATGCTGTATAACGTATCAGACAGAGGGATGCAAATGAACAGGCAGGCCACAGCAAACCTTACTAAAATATTAGAGTCATTCAAGCATAGACCGTCTAACAGATGCAACAAATGTTCCAAGTTCTCAATGTGATGTACACACTGACCTAACAGTGGTCTCAATATAGTAGCAAAGTGTTTCAGTGCATGGTATGTTTGAGCACCAACATAACAGACATTAGGCTTAAGAGGAAGCCCTTCCTTGTGGATCTTTTGTAAGTTCTTTTGAACCAGCTGAGGAGGTTAAGAGAGAAGTGTTTCATTTGTCAACAGGGGCCTGTCTGTCCAAGAGTAATATTAGAGTACCCCAGAGGATACTCTGTGTTCCCTTAGGACGGATTCTAATACTGGCAACTTACTTGCTAACAAGGCGTACTCAATATTTGTATTGGATAAGCAGGATTATGTGTAAAAATGAGGTGTTTACAATCTGGTCCAGTGTGTTGAAAACTCAGTGATGACTGGACAGAAAGGGTTGAGAGGAAGACTAACAATCTCCTGAATGAAAGTTTTTTTGTAGCAAGAGACTATCAAGAGTCTTAAGTCTTGCTGTGCTGTTCCCCTACATTATATAGCCTTCCAAAAACCATAAGGAACAGGTTCCTCTTAGGCAGTTACAATGCTGCTCCTACATACCATGCAGTAAAAGGACTTGTTACTCTGTTAAGCCCACTAATATATCAGTGTGTGTATCACATTAAGAACTTGGCAGACTTCATACGTCACTTGGAGGGATTCCATCTAAATGATTATGACACTTGAACGGTAAGTTTTGTTCTATTCGATCTCTCTCCACTCATGTTTCTCTGTCTGATTTGTTATAGTTGACTGAGGTTAGGTTTGATGTTCAGTTCCATTTACTTTTAATCCAATGGCTAGTTCTATGAACAGACAAAAGGGGTTAGTGATGAAGAACTCTTTGTCATCAACTACTACCAATCTGTTTGAGGAACATTTCAAGAAAGTGTCGGCATTGAATCATGAGCACTTTTTCAGATAAGTGCACTATAGTTTTGTTGTTAGAGCTCATCAAAGTGAAGATTTAAATAACTTTGTAGAACATCTGTTTTCCATCTACTCGAATATTTGTTTCAAGGTGGAGGTGGAAAAGGATGGCTTCCTTTTCATCCTTGATGTATTTATCAGGAGGAAGGTACACTGGAACATTCCATTTATAGGAAGCCAACCCACACTCATATTTTTATCTTCAGGCTGACAGTTGTCACATCTGGTTTAGTATGAAGGCTTACTTCATACCATGGCTTATACAGTCCACATCTTATAGTTTGTCAGCTGAGTTATTCCACCTTGAAGTTATTTTTTGTCATTATGGTTATGGTGAAACACACATCAGACACACATTGTGCTATAAACCAACTGTGAATCGGGTAAGTGATAAGAATAATAAGGTGCATTTAAGTCCACAGCCTTTCTGCCTTATGCAGGTAGCATTTCCAACACGAGTGCCATATTCTGTGGAAACACTGTGTGAAGTGAGCTTTTTGACCACCATCTAAGATTAGGGGACTTCTAAAGTCTGTAAAGGGTGATACTGGTTTGTATAAGATGGGTGCTTACTGTGTCCCTTGCAGTTGTGGAGAGCTGTATAATGGTGATCCGATGAAAATCCACATGCCTTTATGGAGACACATTTTCAAGAGTGTTTCTCTGTAAATACATCATGTGATATGTAAGCACATCAACTTTCAGGACTCCACTATCTTCACTTCCTGGAAAATGTGCTTCCGACATTGCTGGAAAATGTTCCTTTGGCTATAAGGATGGGTATGTTTTTTTTATGTACATTCTGGCCATCATCTAAATCTAATATCCCCTGTATAATTTATCATCAGATATTGTCACATTTCTTGGCCACCAAGGTCCTCAAACTATACCCATTCAGATTTTTGGTTGTGGGAATGCTTGAAAAGATGAACGGATTGTTTGAATTAGAATGTCAAGACGAGCCACATATTGTGTTGTCACAAGAGTTCAAAGATGCAGTGAAGTTGGAGGTGGAACTTATGAAAATTAACTTTCAACTAATCATCTGTCTTTGTTAAACATCTTCTGTGGGCATTCGTTTGGGTTCCACTCTCAACAACAGTATCTCTGTAACCAGTAACAACTGGACACATTTTATATGAAATGTTCCACGAAAGTTAAAAAAAAAAAAAAAGCATCAAGAAGATAAGTCATATGTCAATGTAACTTCGTACATGTACACATAATTGGCAGGCTTGTGAATGATTAGAGTTTCAATTATCTGTAACCGGTAGAATAGCCACCCAAGTGCATTAGTATTGTTTGTGTTTAGTGTTGTTACCAGATCTCATAGGATATACAAGGAGAACGAACAGCATGAGATACTGAGTGATGACTGTGAAACACCTGGTATTTCTCTTGGGATGGAAACATAATGTAGTAGTATCACACATATGACACTGAGGAGTTCCCAAAAATAATTAAAAGATAAACAAAGCAACAAAGAAATGGGAGCCCGACATTGTCGCCTCCCTTGCACAAAACATTGCGTCTGCCATTTCTGAAGTAGAAAACTTGTTTGGAGCCACATATTTCATCTATTTGAGAAAAAAACATTACTTCAGCTATAATTCAAATCAAGGACAAATTACTGATACGCTTAGAGACACTAGAGATCTAAACCATACATCAATATCAGATTTATTGTTTGTTCTGTGTACAACAAACCACATTTCATTCAATTCCTCACAATAAAAAAGCACTAACACCAATCAGCTGTCTCCTGTATTGGGCCTCGCCGCCCCCTCCCCCCAAGATAAAAAAGATTCTTAAACTGAAGTGTTCATATAATTATAATTAAATTTAGAGAAGGACAAATAGCACAATGGTGTTTTAATATAAGATACAAATTAAATAAACTTCTTTTATTAGCAACAGAGCAGGTAGTAGTTTTTGTGAATTATGATCATTAAATTATTGTCTGTAAAACTGAGCAACACCAAAAATGAAACAGCATTGATGTAAAGTAAAAATACTGAAAGACAAAACATAAAAAGGAGAAAACTGCAATATCATGGAATCACATCACATAACTACGACTGACTGTTGCAACTTTCAGAAAAATAAATTGCTAAAGTAGACAAAATTTAAGACTGATACCATGCTATGAGTGTTTGCCTATGGCCGTATCTTAATATATCAATCATCAGATGACGTCATTCCAAAGCAGAAAAGCTACGTTGTTCCTGCCTGCTTCTACAGTCAACATAGGACTTTTAAAATACAGCTCATGTCAACTGTTTGTGATTCATGTTCTACCCATGTTTGCTGAGTCATACAGCATTATAATGCAAGAAGGGTTTTAAAATGTAGCATTATAGTGCAAGAAGAGTTTTAATATTGTTTACAAGCTAAGCAAAGATCAGATTCATTTTATTGCATTGCTCTAAAATATTATGTGGGCAATGGATATGTAGAGTTAACACTTACTTGGAATATAATTTTTTGTTAATGTTATTTGCAGGGCAATTAAAAATATGCCACTGCAACATCAACATTTACATTATTTTTGTGTAATAAAGTATATTATTGTTTGTCATGTTTAATAATGAAGACTATTTTTATATTGAGGAACACTGGTGGGAGACTTGCATTTTGTAATTATCATGACAGGCACATTTCCACATTTCACTTGTTACTATGAACAACTTTTCAACGAATGCCTAAGAGCAAAAAAGGGCTTGGAGTTATCTATTTTCTAAGCCTTCTTACCACATCAGACAACATTCTTGTGGACAAATAATAAAACACTTCAGTTGCACAATGAAGTACCTGATTTCTGATTACTAAGCACTACAGCATATGACAACATCTGATCATGTTGGAGTAAATATTTCATATGCAAAGATTTGGTTATAGTCAAAGGAATAAGTTTAGGATCATGCAGTACACATGATAGAAATAAGGAAATGAATTATTTCCCTGCTCTAAGACTTACAGAACTAATAAAAAGTAAATTCCATAATAGTCAAAAGTGCTCTATTGTTCCCCATTTTACAGAAAATATTTTGGTTGCTACAGTTACACCATGAATTATCTTTTCAGTTCACTGACCGAGCTACACGATACACAAAAGTAAGCCACGATAGAAGTTTCAGCAACAAGGTGAATGTAGTTCCATCGACAAAATGATCTATTAGCCTCAGCAATTAAGAATCCAACTGGTGCTTTGTTCCTCAAGAGTTTTTTTTTTTTTTATTTGTGTGTGTGTGTGTGTGTGTGTGTGTGTGTGTGTGTGTGTGAATGTGCACGCTTCTACCAACAATTATAAATTATGTTACACTGCTCACAAAAAAATGCACAATTTTATCAAAGTAACATCTACTAACTACACCATAAAATCCAATGCCGAAAATTTTCAAAATGCAAGAAACTGACAAAATGATAATATGAAGCAGAAAGTAAAAGTATAAATTTATCTTTACTTCACATTTTCAGTTACACATTTATTTTTACATTTAGTTTCGAAGAATGATCATTTTCAGACCTAGGTAGTCATTTAAGGCACCCACCATATCCACACAGTTTACAAAGTCGCACACAAAATTTATCAACTATCCCACATTTTTAGAACCAGAATTCTGGATATAAGAGTGTGGTACATGTGCAGAATTTTATGTATGCCACTGTTATGCATAGTTCTGTGTGAATATGATAAATCTTGTCATCTCATGATAAAGACGAGATAGTAGAAAGCAGAGTGTTGATGTTGTTGTTGTTGTTCTGGTCTTCAGTCCTGAGACTGGTTTGATGCAGCTCTCCATGCTACCCTACCCTGTGCAAGCTTTTTCATCTCCCAGTACCTACTGCAACCTACATCCTTCTGAATCTGCTTAGTGTATTCATCCCTTGGTCTCTCTCTACGATTTTTACCCTCCACGCTGCCCTCCAATACTAAATTGGTGATACCTTGATGCCTCAGAACATGTCCTACCAACCGATCCCTTCTTCTGGTCAAGTTGTGCCACAAATTTCTCTTCTCCCCAATCCTATTCAATACTTCCTCATTAGTTATGTGATCTACCCATCTAATCTTCAGCATTCTTCTGTAGCACCACATTTCGAAAGCTTCTATTCTCTTCTTGTCCAAACTATTTATCGTCCATGTTTCACTTCCATACATGGCTACACTCCATACAAATACTTTCAGAAATGACTTCCTGACACTTAAATCAATACTGGATGTTAACAAATTTCTCTTCTTCAGAAACGCTTTCCTTGCCATTGCCAGCCTACATATGGTTCAAATGGCTCTGAGCACTATGGGACTCAACTGCTGAGGTCATTAGTCCCCTAGAACTTAGAACTAGTTAAACCTAACTAACCTAAGGACATCACACACATCCATGCCCGAGGCAGGATTCGAACCTGCGACCGTAGCGGTCTCGCGGTTCCAGACTGCAGCGCCAGAACCGCGCGGCCACTTCGGCCGGCCGCCAGCCTACATTTTATATCCTCTCTACTTCGACCATCATCAGTTATTTTGCTCCCCAAATAGCAAAACTTGTTTACTACTTTAAGTGTCTCATTTCCTAATGTAATTCCCTCAGCATCACCCTACTTAATTCGACTGCATTCCATTATCCTTGTTTTGCTTTTGTTGATGTTCATCTTATATCCTCCTTTCAAGACACTGTCCATTCCATTCAACTGCTCTTCCAAGTCCTTTGCTGTCTCTGACAGAATTACAATGTCATCGGCGAACCTCAAAGTTTTTATTTCTTCTCCATGAATTTTAATACCTACTCCGAATTTTTCTTTTGTTTCCTTTACTGCTTGCTCAATATACAGATTGAACAACATCGGGGAGAGGCTACAACCCTGTCTTACTCCCTTCCCAACCACTGCTTCCCTTTCATGCCCCTCGATTCTTGTAACTGCCATCTGGTTTCTGTACAAATTGTAAATAGCCTTTCGCTCCCTGTATTTTACCCCTGCCACCTTTAGAATTTGAAAGAGAGTATTCCAGTCAACATTGTCAAAAGCTTTCTCTAAGTCTACAAATGCTAGAAAAGTATGTTTGCCTTTCCTTAATCTTTCTTCTAAGATAAGTCGTAAGGTCAGTATTGCCTCACGTGTTCCAGTGTTTCTACGGAATCCAAACTGATCTTCCCCAAGGTCCGCTTCTACTAGTTTTTCCATTCGTCCGTAAAGAATTCGTGTTAGTATTTTGCAGCTGTGACTTATTAAACTGATAGTTCGGTAATTTTCACATCTGTCAACACCTGCTTTCTTTGGGATTGGAATTATTATATTCTTCTTGAAGTCTGAGGGTATATCGCTTGTTTCATACATCTTGCTCACCAGATGGTAGAGTTTTGTCAGGACTAGCTCTCCCAAGGCCGTCAGTAGTTCCAATGGAATGTTGTCTACTCCCCCAGGCCTTGTTTCGACTCAGGTCTTTCAGTGCCCTGTCAAACTCTTCACGCAGTATCATATCTCCCATTTCATCTTCATCTACATCCTCTTCCATTTCCATAATATTGTCCTCAAGTACATCGCCCTTGTATAGACCCTCTATATACTCCTTCCACCTTTCTGCTTTCCCTTCTTTGCTTAGAACTGGGTTTCCATCTGAGCTCTTGATATTCATACAAGTCGTTCTCTATCTCCAAAGGTCTCTTTAATTTTCCTGTAGGCAGTATCTATCTTACCCCTAGTGAGATAGGCCTCTACATTCTTACATTTGTCCTCTAGCCATCCCTGCTTAGCCATTTTGCACTTCCTGTCGATCTCATTTTTGAGACGTTTGTATTCCTTTTTGCCTGCTTCATTTACTGCATCTTTATATTTTCTCCTTTCATCAATTAAATTCAATATCTCTTCTGTTACCCAAGGTTTTCTACTAGCCCTCGTCTTTTTACCTACTTGATCCTCTGCTGCCTTCGCTACTTCATCCCTCAAAGCTACCCATTCTTCTTCTACTGTATTTCTTTCCCCCATTCCTGTCAATTGTTCCCTTATGCTCTCCCTGAAACTCAGTACAACCTCTAGTTCTTTCAGTTTATCCAGGTCCCATCTCCTTAAATTCCCACCTTTTTGCAGTTTCTTCAGTTTTAATCTACAGGTCATAACCAATAGATTGTGGTCAGAGTCCACATCTGCCCCTGGAAATGTCTTACAATTTAAAACCTGGGTCCTAAATCTCTGTCTTACCATTATATAATCTATCTGATACCTTTTAGTATCTCCAGGGTTCTTCCATGTATACCACCCTCTTTCATGTATTGTTGATGTAGAGCATTCATGTTGATGTAGAGCAACATAAATGATACACAGCACTAGTTAACAATGACAATTAAATAGTCTCCAGTATTTACAGATTTTTCTTTCATCCATGTAGTCAAGTATCCTCCAATCTCAAGGGACACTATCACACCTTTTTTCTTTTGTTTCTGTTTTAGTGGTGGACACAGCATTCTCCAATTTAGAGTCCTTTCAATTTGTTACATTTCACCAATACATATTCCTGTCTTACCTGTCGACACAGTTTCTGTTTTTGGTGACCAATGACGTCACAAGTGTCTATGTTTATTTTCCAATTTCCATTTCTCGTTGACAATGAATCAACTGCATTATTATAAAATTCAAAGTAAAACTGTCATTAAAATGTGTGTGTCATACTGGCTCACATGCCACTTTGGTGTGTTTATCGCTGTATGGTAACTGGACACACACAGTCCAGCTTGTTCTGTACCAGTTGTTCATTACAATTAAGGATAGATATTGTAGCTGCAGTGGACAATGTAGAGAGAGAGAGAGAGAGAGAGAGAGAGAGAGAGAGAGAGAGAGAGAGAGGGGTAGGTAGAGTGTGTGTGTGTGTGTGTGTGTGTGTGTTTTTCCTTACTTCCATCCTGCAATGTCAACTGTCATTATATTCATAAAAATAAGTCTTCAAAAAGAGAAATTTGTATTTCTGAAGCAGTCACGAGTAGAGACTTAAAATTCTCTATTTATCCTTGACCCAAGATTACAGGCAACATCTTATAAAAGAACAGATACCTAACTGGAGCATTATTTTGTAAACATCAAAGTTAACTAACAGTGGTTCACTGTAAAGAGAACTCTTTTATCGCCCACATGAGTTTATCATGGAGACAAGTAATACCTCTTCAACGGAACTTTCTTCAAATAACGGACACGGACGAAGTCTGAACTGTACTACACTTCACATGCAATCACTAATTCAAATTCAATTATACAAACTGTTTGTGTTCCTCTTTCTTTTAACCTATCAGGCAAACTTTTTATAACACATGCTAAAATCACAAACTGGATGACCACAAACAGTTATCCAAGAGGTCATTATTAGGGCGCAGACTTTAATGACCAAAAAAACAGTGAAACATGCAAGCATTTATGACCTAAAACTTACATAAATATGACCTTAAAAATAAAATATGACTTAATATAAGTTTATTTAAAGCATTCTTGGTTGTTTATTTAATTTCTTATTCACCATAAAGTAATACACGATTCACTTCTCAAAATATTGTAAGTATAGTTCTTTTTTTCTATAGGGTTTGTGGCTAATTTGCACCTATTTTTAGAATGTCTGAACGTTTTATTTTCTAAACACAAAGTACAGTGAAAAGATCATCTATAGAAACAGTAAAACAATGTTTTTATTTCTAGATAGTATTTAAAGGGTTTCACATTATTTAATACCGTACGTCAATCTTCAGTATCTGCAAAGTTGCACTGGATCACAAGGTGCATTTCCAGGTTTTCCATAGTCAATGATCTACGGTTGTCGCTGAGGATAGTTTTCTACCTGGAAACGCTCCTCTCCACTTCACAAGACGTCACTGGAGCGTATTTGAAGGCAGCCAGGTCACTGGAGTTCACCTTTGTTTCAGTATCTTCCAATGTTGTGGCATTCCCTCAAAGACTGTCACTAATTTTGCACAGTGCAGAATATCCAAGATTCCGTTGGAGAAAACTTTGCAATTTGGTTTCCACTTTGTCAGCCACATGACCAAGAGCTCGACCCAACTCACTCTGTACATGTTTCACAATACTCAGGGCCTCACATAGCTGAGTGCAAACAGCTTCCAGTCATTTGATGGCTTTTGATATCACTGAAAAATTGGCATTGATGTATTCCAAGTTTGAAGACAATGTATCTGTAAAAACTTCTTTCACAATTTTGATAGCACTTAATTCATCCCTATCAAGCTCACAGAAGATTGTCTTTATTTGGGTGTAGTAGGCACAGTAATACTCATCAGCATTAATCCAAGAACCCCATCGTGTAAGAACAGGTTTAGGTGGGAGGGGCATTGAAGGTGCTTGGTTCAAATGGCTCTGAGCACTATGGGACTTAAATTCTGAGGTCATCAGTCCCCTAGAACTTAGAACTACTTAAACCTAACTAACCTAAGGACATCACACACATCCATGCCCGAGGATGGATTTGAACCTGCGACCGTACTGGTCGCGCGATTCCAGACTGTAGCGCCTAGAACCGCTCGGCCACTCTGCCCGCCGAAGGTGCTTGTTCCTTGAATTTCTGCACCCATAGCAAAGTCTTCACATAGATTTTCTTGCCACAGGAAATGAATTTGTCCACGTTAGGGTAATCTGATCGCACCTCTTCAGCAACTCTGTGCAGCGCATGTGCAAGGAAAGTGGCATACACCATACTGGGGTAGAGAATAGGTAGCTCTTTGGTTGCTTTAGCCATATATGAAGCACCATCTGTTACAAGCAGCAAAACGTTGTCTCCCTTCACACCATCTGGCCACAGTAGCTTCAGAGAGTTGTCAGACAAAATAGCAATCGTCGAATTGTTTACTCTATCGAGAGCTTCACATGTTAGTAGGAACATATGTCCAGGGCCATCAACTTTTAGAACACCAACAACAACATTTGCAATATATCACCCAATAATATTCGTAGTTTCATCTATCGACAGCCAGATCTTTTGCTCAGCAATAATAATTTGTATTTTGTTGAGCACATAATTGTAGCATACGGATAAATAGTTCTTTCCCAGTGTAGATTCATCTGGAACTGGATTTGTTGTGTACTTCTCCAAGAACCATCAGAAGTGTGGATTCTTCAGCTTTTCCAATGGGGTGTTGCAGGACACCATCATCTCACACAAATCCTTGCAGAATGATTGCACAGTTGATGATTTACCTCTCTGTTCAAATAACAGCACTTGCCTGCTGTTATTTTCAGCTCTTCCTTTCACACAGCTGTAGTGTTTAGCGGTATTACAGTGTTGTTGCACATTAAAGCGCTTTTCTGCACTAACTTTAACTTCACACAGTTTACAAAATAATATTTTCCTATCAGTACTAAAGAACTTCTCTCCAAATTCTCGAACATATCCTCGCAACTTCACGCTGTCGGAGCACTTTGCTTTAGGCATGTTGAATGAGGCAAAGGCTGTATTCAAACTGGTTTCTGGGAACACCTGAGCGACTGCGATGATTATTACGGCAGAAGCCGCCTTTGTTGGCTCTGAGAGCGTATTGTCAACTATGCGCAACAATGTTTTATGTTCACGAAACGACTGTTGTGGCACACCGATTTTCTGCTACAGTCCTGAGAAATAAAGCTGTGTACTACTTTATCTGTTTATCTTTCATAATACCATGTTAAATATTGTCTTGTGAGCAACATATTCATTTTCTTATTCATGTGTCCCGTAAGATACGAGAAAAACGGTGTATGCATTTTTGGCAAAAGTTGACGGAAATATGACCTACTATATTAAAAGTTAGCCGCAATATGACTTATTACTAAAATCTGTTGAAATATGACTTCATATGCACAATCAAAATACATTTTTTGACATTAAAATGCCTAGATTTGTGTATAAATTGTTCTAAAATTCACCCTATAGTCCAGAAAAAAATATGACTTTATCACTAAAATCCGGGCCCTAGTCATTATACACAGGTGCTGTGAGTCAATTCCTTACTGCAATCTAAACTGTGAGCATTAATGAAGGAAAGGGAAAATAAAAAGTTGAAAACAAGGACAGTCGAAGAAAAAGTAACGAGAGTAATGACAGCATATGGCTGAGGAAATAAAAGAGAGAGAGAGAGAGAGAGAGAGAGAGAGAGAGAGAGAGAGAGAGAGAAGGAGGAGGAGGAGGAGGAGAAGAAGAAGTCAAATGCAAGAAACACAAATTGGATGACCATAAACTGTTACTGAACAGGGAATTATTTGCAACTGCAGTATGTCATTTTTTGCTGCAACAGGGAATTATTTGCAACTGCAGTATGTCATTTTTTGCTGCAATCTGATAAGTGAGAAATAATTCAGTTAAGTGAATATAGGGGAGACTGAAAATAGACAATCAACTTGAGCACAAGTGATACACTTCCTACATTCCAAACCAATCTTTAACTAAGTAGAAGCTCAATATCTATATAACAAAGAAATAAACTGAGCTCAAAATAAGAGCAAAAACGCAACATCTCAGAATCATCTTTAAGAAACAACAGCTGGAGCAAATACGAAATCTTTTACTGTTAGAACTAGTGATGGGGCAACTGACTGGTTTTAACAACTTACTGGCCAGACAAATTTTTCAATAAAAAGAAACAGTCGAATCGAACTAGTCTCTTCACCCACATTAACCACATGAATATTTTCACTCAGTCTCTGGGTTTGAGTGATTTCACTTGCATACTTTTTCAGTCATATACTGCCCAGGAGACGACCGATGTCTTTGAGAGCGAGTGCAGATGCTGCCACTGGCAGCCTTCAGCAGCCAGGAGGGCCGCTGCTGCAAAAAGGTGACCCATTCAGTGATGCAGTGCAGAGAACTATGCTGCCTCCTCACACCAGAAGCACTCCTGGCGGCAGCAGCAGACTGCAAGTTTCACAAACAATCTGAGAGGGCCAGATTCAGATAGTTTTTAATTAATGATCTTCATCATGTCGGAATGCAAATAGTTCCTAAAATCTGGCAGTGTTCTTTGCTTTTTCAGATACCCATAAGCGAACTTTTATGCTCAATTTTGTTCTCCCAACATAACATCAGCTTAATTACTTGTGTGTTGCCAGGTGTAGAATTATGAAACCAGAATTTCCCTACACATGGTGCTACCCGTCAGTGTAGGGCCCACGAGACCGCGTCTGCAGCACCATCTGCTTCCTGTATCGGCTGACGACGAATTTCAACACTCAGTAACCAAAGTTCCATACATCGGTATCTGTTTAAAACCCGTAAACATTTAGAGCTCTATGTCTACGAACTATGATTTGCAGGCAGCATTGGTTTTCTGTTATCACTTGAAGAAAACTGCTGCAAAATCGCATCGAATGCTTATCGAAGCTTTTGGCAAACATGCTGTTGGGAAAACAGTGTTTCGAGTGGTTCAAAAAATTTGAAAGTGGTTATTTTGATTTGAGGAATGACGAGCGTCGGAAACCACCAAAAAAGTTTGAAGACAACAAATTGCAGGCCTTATTGGATGAAGATGATACTAAAATTCAACAGGAACTGGAGGAACAACTGAATGTGACACAGAAAGGCGTTTCTTTTCGGATGAAAGCTGGGGGAAAGGTGCAGAAAGTGGGAAAATGAGTTCTGCATCAACTGAATGAAAGACAGCAAGCAAATCGGAAGACCACTTGTGAAATGCTGCTCGCCAGATACGAAAGAGAGTTGTTCCTCCATCGAATAGTGACAGGTGATGAAAAATAGATATATTTTGAGAATTATAAGCGTCGTAAATCATGGGTGAATCCTAGCAAACCATCGACAACCACTCCAAGACCTAATCACTTTGGAGAAGACAATGCTCTGTGTTTGGTGGAATCAGTAGCGTGTCATCTCTTATGAACTGGTAAAACTGTTAACAATCGCTACCAACAGCAAATAATTGATTTAAATTGAGCAATATGTGAAAAACACCAGGAATATGGAAAAATGCAACACAAAGTCATACTGCTCCATGGTAACACTCCTCACACACAGCAAAACGGGTCAGGGAAACGATCGATGCATTCAATTGGGAAATACTAGGGCATGCGGTTTATTCTGCAGATTTAGCTCCATCCAATTATCATATATCTGCGTCATTGGGGCATGCTCTCGCTGAACAATGCTTCAATTCATATGAAAATGTACAAAAATGGCTCACTTTCTGCTTCGCTTCTAAAGAATTTTTTTTTTTTTAGCCTGCCAGAGAGGTGGGAGAAATGTATAAATAGCTACAGAGATTATTTTAAATAAAATATTGTTTATCAGTTTCAAACAACAGACTTGTAATTACTGCAATCAAATTCCGGTTTCATACTTCTACACCTGGTAACTGCATCTGGAACAACTTAATCCACAACAATACATTAATTAATTTTAAGTGATGTAAAGAAGATAAGTCTATACAGCACATAATTAAAAGAACAAGTGTAAAGCTTATTTTAACTTTGGCAATCCCCTAAACTGTCTTACCCACGGGCATGAGAGTACTGACTGCTTTACTGCTTTAGTTCAACCAATGAAAGCACCAACGACTGGTTTAATTCCAAAGAGTGAAAGGAGAACTCAGTCAACTAAAGATTAAAGGGTGGTTTTGGTTGATACAACGAATACGTAATCCCACGGACACGAAAACTTCACATTGATTTCACTGGAAAAGAAAGAATGAATGAAAAAAATAATTCATTTAATGTGTAAAATTACGACTGGCCGTGTCAGCTGTTTTCAATCGGCTGCTGCCACAGACTGGTATCGCTCAATTCAATTGATGCGTAAAACTACAACCGAATGAGTCACTTTCCAACAAATGATTGAAATGATGATTTTAATGTAATTGCTCCCAACACTAGCTAGAACAAGGCATAAGGCAATAACTGAAGCACAAATCTTTTTTATTCAAAAATACCCTCATGCCCATGGGTACAAGAAGACATCTCAGGGGATCCCCAAAGTTAAAATAAGCATTATACTTTTTCTTTAAATTATGTGCTGTATAGATTGGTCTTCTTTACATCACTTGAAAGTAATTAATATATTGTTGTGGATTAAGTTGTTCTAGATGCAGTTACCAGGTGTAGAAGGAGATAATGTCCTTAATCAATCAACTTTGTAATAAAATAAAGGGTGGCCCACATATAGAAAGGAAGAAAATCGGGACTCAATTGAGCATTTCTAAAACTGGTCACCCAAGAAAGAAAACAGAAATGCAATAGAAGTCTACATATTAATGACTGAACAACAAAGTGGACTCTAAGATCAGCTAATAGCAGCTACTACTACTAGTACTATCACTAACTCAATCAGCTATTTTTTAAAATATCTTACAGAAGAAATCCTATAACTTATTTTATGTTTCTATGTTTTGAAACTTACAATCTGATGATAATGTTAAGAATTTTCAACAGATATTTTTACATGTAAACGGTATAAATTGTATATTTATCCCTAAACCAATGTCACAACACTATTGTTTCGTGATGTACCAAAGACGATATTCCTAGCTGGTGCAACAGGTCCATAATTATTTAGAGCTTGAAGAAAATAACTTGGCACCTGCACAGAAACACATTCCTGTCATCAGCTATAGACGAGTCCACCTCTTTGTTACCAAGGGGTGGCCACATTAATTTGGTGTCACCTGCTTAGTTGTCTTCTTTATCCATTAGAAGGAGTTGTCTCAATTGTTTATGTGCTGATTTTCATTGGTATACGCTATTCAGGGACTCGCATACTGACTTGCCAAATTATTGGTTGTACTGGCATAACTGGTGAATATGATTGTTTGCAGACTCACTAGCTATAGCTTAGAACTTCTGCTTGTAAACAGGCTTCAGCTATTCAACTGCACCTTCCATATTGTGTGGTGGCCACATGCAGTGGAGTCCCCACCGGTGGCCCCTCCCCTACCACGCTGTCTGCACAGGTATGGCATAAGTTATTTTGGGTGCACTCTATCACCATGTGGATTCAACCACTCTCCATGTCACACAAGTTAACATCTCTCTTTCTAACAGCTATAAATTAAAGCACAAATATCATATAACAAGATGACTGTTCTCATACACACACCATTGTCGATTTATAGTCAAATCTATCACCTAATGTGCCTAAACACTGAGAGAAAGTACCTGTAAATTGAGTGAGGGTATCAGCTCGTAGTCGATAGCGAGGTATCTGCTCCTCCAACAGACTGATGATTTCCACTTCTGGAAGTTCCCCTCCACAACACACGTCTGAAACAATAAATATGTTTTATGACTTCAGCATGTCCAACAATAACTGTTAACAATAAATACATCAAGCCGGGGTACACAGTGTTAAGAAAGAGGAAAATGTAAGCATAGATGGTAATGTTTGTTTTGGTCTGTTCAGATGCATTAATTTAAAAAGGAATACATGAAATTCTTGTTTACTCTGTCACAAACGAGCAACTGCTGGTGAAGTACAACTGGGAAAATGTACACACTCCAAAATGTGGAAGCATGAGGTTAATGGTACATAATCCCATGTTAATAATACTGATTTTCTTCTCAATAGATTGTAATTCATCATGTATTAACATTTAAAATTAATTATATATTGCAGCCTGTGACACAGCCTTTAACAAAAATCAGCAGGCAAAACTGAGTCCAACAAATATAGGAAATACCTATTTATTTACAAATATTTCCTTTATGACTATGTGCTTCTTCAATGTGTTCTTTAACTGATGGATTTCAGTTCCTCATTGTTTCTCTTTAAATTTAACCTGTTCTTTCAGTAAACGGTTTCGGTGATTCAAAAATAACAACAAATTTAATTATTCACGAAGTTAACAAAATGCTGAACTACTGCATTCTGCAATGGTGTATAATTTAGAAAGATATTGACCACTACAACTACTCAGCCAAATAAATAGAACTGCGATCTGGTACCAATGATACAAATACCATACACAGTGTTTCCTTGAACAAGGGCAAAATAAGGAGTTAAAAACATCGAATTGCGTTACCAATGCCGGCTCAGTGACTTTTATTTACTTCAACAGAATAGATGAATTAAGTAGTTTGTTAAACAAGTATAGATTTAATTTTTTTTCCATTAAGCTGCACTCATTGTTGTCTACAACTGTACATGTTACTCTGAGAAGCATGCTAACTACAAAAAGAAATGTGACAAATTGGAAGTCTATTACTCTCATGCAGTTGCAACCACAATAGAACATACCCTTCTGCCAGCTCTCAAGAATAGAATCCCTACGTGCCTGGAGATCTCCAGACTTTCTTCTGTTCTTCCCCAATAGTTTGCTTTGGATAGGGAACATCCTCTCAGTTTGAGAGTTCCCTCAGCACTGAGCCGGAGGCTGGCATATAGCCAGGAAAATACTGCACATCTGTGCTCACCGATGTAAGCCAAATCCATCCCACCTCACAGACACAAAAATAGGTCAGTCACAGCTCTGACTGTGTTCTGAACTCATGCAGACAGCTGCAGTAGTTTTCACCTAAATCGTCCCATTAAGAATAAACAACACTGGTCTGGTTACTACAAAATATGTATTGCACTGGTATATCACACACATTTCCGATATGTTTACATGTATGATTAAAGAACGGAAAATTACTGAAACTTGATATATAAATCCACCCTTTGCATTCTTTGATGTCCGTAAAGTACGTAAAACAATGTCGCACTACCATATCAATAAGACCATACAGAACATCACAGCCTCACTTTTCAAACTCCAAATTACATTATCTGAGCAAATAATGTGTACATTACAATATATGATTTGTGTGGAAGCTGCAACCAGTCACTTTCCTAAGCCACAACAGGCATATTAATTCCATGATTAAATACAATAAATTCTGACTCTAGCCACTACTGGGCACTGATACAAATTCAATGCCGACAAGTAAAACTTGTGCCGGACCAGGACTCAATTCCAGATTTCCTGCTTGACACGAATGGTTGCCTTAATCGCTTTGGCTGCCCGAGCATACTATCCATCTGGTCCAAATTCCCATCTTGTAACACACTACTCAAATAGCGGCCGGTGTCCACTACTCTTGTTGCTCGCCGCATTATGATACGGCTTGATGGCCATTAAGGT
Source organism: Schistocerca americana (assembly GCF_021461395.2). NCBI lineage: Eukaryota > Metazoa > Arthropoda > Insecta > Orthoptera > Acrididae > Schistocerca > Schistocerca americana. The sequence continues at coordinate 555,726,963 of NC_060119.1, read as the reverse complement.
CATTGCAGTGTGGACGCACTGTCTGTCCTGAATTCTCGTGGAAATCCAGAGTGATGCAGCAAGCAACGGGTGTGATGGACAGGGGGGCTACGTAAGTAGTGCGTGACAAGATGGGAATTTGGATCAGAAGAAAAGTGTGCTTGCGCAGCCAAAGCAGTTAATGCTACTGCTTGCACATAGCAGGAAATCTAGGTTCCAATCTTAGTCCAGCACAAAACTTTCACTTGTTGCCATTGATTTCATTTCCATGCCCAATTGTGGCCAACATCAAAATTCATTTCATTTCATTATCATATCTATGTATGGCTGCAGTATCAAGAGTGACGTCTATTCTTTCAGACAGATATAAATCAAAAGAAGAGCCTGAAATAGCTCAAGAGATGGCTAGTAAGACAATAAAAAGTACAAAAATCTCATGAAACAACTGCCTGCAGCCAGAATGTGTAAGATAAATTTAAATTAGCCGTTGAATATTAAAATTTTAAAAAAGTAAAGTAGATACAGTACTTAACAAGAAGGAACAACTCTAACATTATCATTAGTATTTCTTTTTAAATTGAAAGCAGTAAAGGCAAGCAGATACAGTACTTCACTTTTATAAACACCTTTGACATTATCCACACATCCATTGCACAAAACATGAAAGAATGTCACCTCTGAAGATGCATTACCTACTGAACAACCAAAATATTGAACACACACACACACACACACACACACACACACACACACACACACACACACACACACACACACACACACAACAATTCAGACCTATGTTGCACTGAAATGTTTGCCAAAACTTTTGAGTTTCTGGGGCAATATATATCCACTAGGCTACAACAGCTAGGCATTTTGCCAGTATCTCATTCAGACTCTAGTTGGCAGTAGTAAATGCTGTGAAAACACCAAGAATAAAGGAAAGAATAAAAGTTAAAGACTTTAACATATTACTGAAAGTGTCCAATTTATTAGCAGGTATTGTACATTAAGTAACTCAATAGCTGTATGGACTTTTTCTAAATATAATGACCACTATGGGATTATTCCACCATATTTCTGTGAACCTATTATCAATCTTTCTTATAAATGTTAAATTGTTGCAATATTTACTCACTTGTAGTAAGCTACAAAAATTCATACTTGCAAATTATTAATTTCAATTCAAATTAAGAATTTTCCCACACTAGGATGTGGGATACTGCATACAGCATGTGTTGTTTGACTTCATAGTAAGAATGAAAGTCTTAAAAAATAATATTGTTATGCCTTTTATATTGTGTATAGACTAAGATTTGGCACTGACAAAATTACATTATCAAAGCCAGCAGTACAAGCCACTAAAGAATGAAATCCTTTGATAACAAATCTTACAAAAGTTTCCTTATCTAAGGAATGTTGCTACTGGTGTTCTGTTTGTGCATGTGTGTTCCTTATAAGCAGCTGGTTGCTGCACAATGAAAAGTGAAAGGACAAGCTTGTCCGCTCTGAGAGGAGACAAGCTATACAGGCAATGACCCACTTTTCCTTACTTGGCCATGAGCTGACTGCACAAGTGGTTACCACTCCACAGAACAGTATCAGTCTGTCATCCACGGGTAGATTCCACAGAATGCATGGAATGATTTGTTCATCAACAAACAGTATTACTTATAACAGAGGAGGAAAGAAACAGATTTGGGATTTAGTTACCTCCACTGTACTTACATTATGCAACACACTTTTTTTCCCTCTCTGTGGCATTTAACAAGAATGTACCACTTACAAATGTTGCAACTAAAGATAATGAAGCTTAGTAGAAATAGCTGTTCCAGATATTTCTTCAGTATATTTCCCTTTGAATCATTTTCTGTATTCTCCTCCTCTACACCACTATGATCTGTAGCTATTCAAATACAAGCGTAATTGAAACAAAAATCTTAAGAGTGTAAAATTAAAAAGATGTAATCCAAGGTGGACTCCTACTTCTAAGAACTGTTGACAGGTGGCAGCATGGTTCAAAAATCTAAATCAGGCCAATTATGAACTGAGAAAGTAGAACATCAACTGACATCTATAACCGATAAAAGTATTGGAGAGAGAGGGAGAGAGAGAGAGAGAGAGAGAGAGAGAGAGGGGGGGGGGGAGAGAGAGAGAGAGAGAGAGAGAGAGAGAGAGAGAGAGAGAGAGAGAGAGAGAGAGAGAGAGAGAGAGAGAGAGAGAGAGAGAGAGAGAGAGAGAGAGTGGTGGGGGGGGGCGGTAATTATGTTTCAATGAGCAAATTTACGAGTATCAAAATATGTAACAAATGGCTGTATTGAGTGACTGAATGACGTAGAAGCTTAAATTTTTTACACTGCCACAGGACTGTAAATTTCAAATGGATACCTCTTTCCGTTCCTGAGAAAACGTGTCTTACCAGATAGACAACAAAGTGATCCTATAACTATTCTGTTTTTACCGGCTGGGGTAAGGAACACTAAAAGCTAAGAGAGCTAGCTCTAAGCCTAAAAAAGCATACAACCATCAGCATGAGAACAGTCTGACTCTCTGTTGTGATTGCAAAGGAATAGTTTTTGTCTACTATATGGAAAGAGGTGGACAAAAGTGTCAAATAGCTTTCTATGGAGATCTTCCAAAGCATCATCAGCACTGTTCTAAAATAGGAAGTAATGAACAAGTACTTATATGAGTCTGTGTGTTCACATGTAATACAACTATTTTCAACTTCAATTGACTGTTCAGTTATCACGCCCATTCAGCCCATGAAATTCACAAGCTTTGTCGAAAATATACTTGTCAGACCTAGAACCTCCTCCTTCCGAGATTTCTTACCTTACACAACTTAATGAGGCATTGGGAGACGTTTTTGAACAGAGAACTGGAAAAAATGGCACACAAATATTAACAATTTTTATTGAAAGTCCCGTTCCCCAAAGTACATTTCAACTTTGTGATACTTCGAGACCATTGTAATCGAACACTGTGTTAAAATACTGAACAGGAAAAGCTACAACATTTTTTTTTTTTTAATCTGTCAATTATCAAAAAAGGTTTGTGTGTTTTAATTATTTCAAACTCCACACAATATCTGATATTACGTTTGATCCTCTTCAACCAAATTAATACATCAGTGAATTGGATGATTTCTTCTGTCATTATTCTCCAGGTGCATTCGTCAATTACCTCCTTCAATAAGATGTTGCACCTTAATTTTCCTTTCATTTTTCGAAGACATATCTCACAACAGGACCTATCAGTACAAAATTTATTTTATTAGTTCTCATTACTCTTCAACATAATGTTTTGTGGCATACAATAAATGATGTTGCAGTGTCTACCTGTAGCAACACCACCTAATTTCAGAATGAGACTAAACCAAAGTTCAATGATATCAATGCAAAAACAGTGTCTTGAACTTTATTATAATCTGTAAATGTCTTTCTTTCAATTCAAGTATTCAACATCAGACATAAGTGAAAATTGTTTAGCAAGAATCTGGATTGTGGGATTGATGTGCACAAATTTCCACCCAAAAGACTGTAACTTTACTTGGAATGTGCATGAGAATAGTGGCAGTTCCCCAAATGGCAGGAGTCATCCACCACGCAAAAAAATTCGAGCACAGGTGATTTTTTTCCAAACAAAAGAAATGATTGTATTTTTTTCCAGTGTATCTAAAAAGTAGCTTCACCAGTATTCTTATGAGCTTTTATCTGAACATTCCACCAACCTCGTACTTTGTGTTTATCATTACCTCGTTTACAAAAAGAAATGAACCCCATACCTATAAAGTTTTGTAATACATCAGTTACTTATTTACAGCAGTGATTGCCTGATCCACTCTTGACACACTTGTCAAAACATAATATCGTATTGCTCCATCTCTAATTCAGTTTCAAATAAAAGAATGAATCTGCATGTCTAATATAGGTGGACGGACAAAAAAATCTACACACAAAGCGGCAACGGGAGGAAACACACATTAAAGTTAAAGAAATGTGCAATATTCTGGAGCCAGTGGCTCCTCCTTCTGGCAGAAGGGTTGAAGGAGGAGGAAGAGAGATGAAGGAAAATGACTGGTGAGGTTTAGGAAATAAGTTGTGGAACAGTCGTTCAGAACCCCAGGTCAGGAGATGGGATGAAAAGAAAGAGACTTATTGTTGAGGACAGCCATAACAATCCTTTTCATTCAATTGGGTATGAAAACAAGACAGATTTTCAGTGAGCAAGCTGTTTATTATTTCAACAGTAATCGCCATAACTGTTAATACATTTATCCCACTGAGTCAATGAGCAGTGGCTATTTGAAGCCAATGGAAAAGGTCATCATGGCTTTCCTGGAGGTGGTGTGCCTCTTGTCTCGACTAAGCTTCTGAAGTTTTGCTGGGAAGTAGGTCTCTTGATAAAATGTCGATATATCGATATTTTTTCCGAGAAATATCGGCATTGTTTTTTTTTCTACGGAATATAGTAGCGAAGTGAAAAGGAAAGGAAAGGAAAGACATTTTTATTTCTTTTGCAATTTTCGGTAAATAGTTGAAATTATAGTAGAACATAATTGTACTTTCACTGTGTGAAGGAGTCTTTACTACTTTTTGAGCTTTCACCACTCCTGTCCTTTTTGTGTGAGGCCAGTATGGATGACACAAAATAGTTTCATTGCTCCACAGTGGGGGATGGAATAGGTTCCTGTTGTGATGAAATAGCACACCCGTTGCGTTAAAAAACTACTAGTGTGCAATTTCTTCACATCAGCATTCTTCAAAAACAGTTGTTGGAAATGATGAACAAAACTCTAAATGAAAGGATTGGTCTCTGCGATGGGCACAGACGTGTGATGAGGAAATGTTGATGTAATCGGCGCTAGCGAGAGCAACTACAACGTGTAACTCCACTACGCAGTTTTGAAACAATTGCTACGTCGCTGGCGTTGGGAAAAAAACATGAAGTGTTCCGGACAAATCCGAAACCGGACGACGGACACCTTTATCGTGCCACTTACATGCAGATACCATCATTAGCAAAGTCGTTATCGGCATGGATGTAAGTGCGTCGTTTCCTTTCAATTCTAAGGGGCTGCTAGGTTGTTGAGTACAGATTCATCTAATAATAAATCAATACCTTAAATACACAGCTCTAAAGCCGACATTATGTTTACAATATGAAGCCGAAATTTTTATAAGCCAGTACGTCGATTTTTTTTACCGTCGATATATCTATACTATTTTCGATATATTGAGGACTGATAACGATATTTTTTTTTTAAATATCGATGTATCGGATTTTCAGATTTTGGAAATGTCAACTGTCCTAACTGGGAAGCCCGTAACATCCTCCATACCGACCCCATCTCACCCCCATGCGATTTCCATATTTCTGGAGGCCGTCGACTTGCTGCGGACGAAGATTTGCTGTTCTCGGTACAATCATGGTTCTGTTGGAAACCGCAAACATTTCTTGTCACACAGATAAATTTATGAAGTTATGGCGATTACTTTGGAATAATAAATAGTTAACTTACTTTTTTCCTCATGAGAATTTGAAACTGCAATTAAACTTACAAGAAATGACTGTATAATACGATTAACCACGAATATCTCTCTACATCGAGATGTGGGTACCAACTATTGACGACCTGAACTTGTGCAGTACTACTACATACAGCGTCCACGAAAACTACGCGAATAATATTTAAAAAACGTATTGTAATTAAAGCGTCTAGGACTTCGTATTGCCTTAGTTTCATTTCGAGCTTGGAGAAGATTGTATCAAAATACATTTTACTGTATACCAGCAGGTAACCTCGTCAATATTTAGCGAAATTTTTCATCGTGCTTGGTTTTCTGCCAAACTGAGCGATGCGAGAGGACCTTTTATGAATGTGTGACAGGTTTGTTTTTCTATAGAAACTTCAAAACAACGATGTAATTGTAGAAGTGCGGCGTTTATGACGTGTGCCAAACGCCGAGAAAATGATACCTTTCCCTGTTTTTACGACGAATATCACTCAAGCATGTGTAAATTATCGCAATAAAAGTATCTAATTTCATATATGAAGTTATTGTGTACCCATTACAATCAACTGATTGAAATTTATTGGCAATCTCAAATTTTCCTTTGCTTTTCATGCATTTTATGAAATTATTGATAAATAAGATATACTGAATATTACTTTGGTTTATTTGTAGCGTAAGTAACGTAAAAAGTGAAAATAAAAAAGGACAAAGTTTGCACATAAGGACTCTACCCTAGGATTACCGGCCTACGTTAAACGCTGCCTATAAACTTCGCTAGCTAACTTGCCTGACCAGCACAAAAAAATCCTTTTTTTTTCTAAATTCTTGGCCATCTGTAGCTCCCACTTCTGTCACTTTCATTTCTGATCAAGGGTTGCATATATCATAGGCTTGGATGAAATCGGTGGTGAAGAGTAGGTGGAAAGGCGTTAATGCATAATGTCGGTACGTATCCCACAATGTCGAACAGGACAACGTCCTATTTGAGATCGATTGTCATATGACTTTATGTTACAAATGATTTTGTCAGTTTAGAGACGTGTCGTTCCACAAGAACTAAATTTTATAGGTGGCCCTAAAATCTTATTATACCCTACAGAACTGGTGGTTGCCTACTCAAAATTTGATACAGCCAGGTGACTTTGATACCACACTACTTAAGAACAAAGCCAAAGGTCACAGGTTCTATTCCCAATGATTCCTAGGAGTTTGTCACTTACTACTTTTTTCACCTCTGGCGATGTTCGTTAATGTGAAAAATACCGTGTTATACCACAGTTCGGATTTCACGTTAAAGTGCCCCAACAACTGCCTGCAATGTCACTTCAAAAAGTCGCTGGTAGGCAAAGGCATACGATTTCCAATGGGACCATGCTTACTAACGTACTGTGAAGTTCAAACCAACCTTTGTGTAGATCACAGCTTTACTTACTACTCTGATACTTAAAAGGTAACCATTATTTCCGGATTATCTTTAAAGTACAGCTTTTGTATTATTAAAATGATCAAGGATGTGAAACTTCAGAAGTTGATGGTTTGGAATTATATCGTGATATGATTAAATCTGACAGTTGTCCCACAAAATTGTCAGTAAGTTAAGAAATAAAGCAATACACATTTAAAAATATAATTTTATTCGTTTACCAACAGAGCCCGATTGAAATTGAACATAAAAAGTCTGAAGTAAGAAAAAAATGCTTATACAATTGCACTATTGTTTGTAAAACTGATAACACAGCATACGAAAACGTTCACCTATTCATTTTAATGAATGTAATACATTATTTTCATGTCTTCAATTTTTTAACATCGATTCCCATAACCAGAATTTAACAAACGTGTGTTGCCACGTACATTTATGTTTCGTTTGTGTAATATGTAAACCAGGTCCAGAACTTGTCTGGATGAATGTGGAAACGTTTAAAAAGCACACTCAAAAATTGGCGAATAGAACTAATGTATAGCCCAATACAGGTAGCATTTTGGATTGCAAAAGGTGGAGTAATTTTGATTGTCAAGTATGCTGTATGTATTAACCCTCTCGTGAAAAATTCCAAGTTGTAGACCTTCTCCCACTTGGCCGTTACCGGCTGAGAGATGGCATTTTTTTCAGTTTTCCCCCAGTAACTAGCTTTCAGTGCATTTGAGACAAAAATACGCCGTTATCAATTTTAAAGAGAGGTAAATTTACTGCAAGTTTCATTTATAAGATGCTGGAACCGACTTTCAGTGAGAAATGGTATTCCTGACCGTATCATCATCTTCCAACCCTTGTGTGCAATATATACATGTAGTTCATGAGATTCATGTAATTTGTGGGAAATAACAATTTTTGAAAAAGAAAAATACTAATTTTTCAACTCTTTTATATACGCTTATATTTCAACAAAATACAGTTTAAAAATAATCTTAAATTTTAAGGATATATACAAAATTTTAAGTTAAAAATTCATCAATTTCTTGTTGTTTTAGCTCAGATGTGGTTGATGCGTAAAATTCATCATCCTGAAACATCCCCCAGGCTGTGGCTAAGCCATGTCTCCGCAATATCCTTTCTTCCAGAACGCTAGTTTAAATGGTTCAAATGGCTCTGAGCACCAGGGGAGTTAACATCTGAGGTCATCAGTCCCCTAGAACTTAGAACTATGTAAAACTAACCAACCTAAGGACGTCACACACATCCATGCCCGAGGCAGGATTTGAACCTGCGACCGTAGCAGTCGCGCGGTTCCGGACTGAAGCGCCTGGAACCGCTCGGCCACCGTGGCCGGCTGCCGATGCTAGTTCTGCAAGGTATGCGGAAGAGCTCCTGTGAAGTTTGGAAGGTAGGAGAGGATGGAAGATAGAAGAGGATGGAAGGTAGGACACGAGGTACTGGTGGGAGTAAAGCTGTGAGGACGGATCGTGGGTCGTGTTTTGGTAGCTTAGGTGGTGGAGCACTTTCCCGCGAATGGCAAAGGGTCTGAGTTCGAACCTCGGTCCGGCACATAGTTTTAATCTGCCATGAAGTTTCATATCAGCGCACACTTCCGCTGCAGAGTGAAAATTTCGTTCTGAAAGTTGATTACTTTCACCAATATGCAGTGCATCACCTAAGCCCTTTTGTTCCGTGATGGATTCAACCATCGAATTCCTCCTTTACAGCTGCATTTGTTGCCGTAAGTCTTTTAGCACTGGCATGAAATCATGTTCAGCAATGCCTGTGCAGCTGGTTCTTTATTCGATGGGATTGGGGTTCGACCAAAATATCGTCCTTCCAGCCCCACTCCAGGGCGTCTTCTTCATATCCCACCCACGTCTGAACTTGCCGATAAGTTCTATATGTGTGATACTGAACTGCATCCCTTGCTGAATGTAGGCGTGCCAAATCAAATGTGGTGTTTGCAGAACTTTTCGAAAAGCCAAGACATCTCAACTCATCTACAGAAGTGTTAAAGGCACCTCCATAAAGTGCCACAAGGAAAATTTCAGTTGCTTCTACGATTTTCTCTTTTTCTGCAGCTGGATCTTTGAAAATAGAAACAATTAACTGCGGGAAGCATGACTCTCGCGTGTGGCGCAAAATTTAGTTTTAACCTGTTCAAACACAGAGCAGGTGGTATCGCAACTACTTACGGCAAGGAGAACTAGTATATTTTCCCACAATATCTTTGTGTTTGAAGGATGAGTTGGAACACAGTGCATCTCCTATGTTGCCCCTTCCACAGTCTGGCGCTGAAGTCGTCCCGCGTACGAAGAGCAACGAAATGACAGTTTTCACAATTAACTCATTTGCATCTTCTATTGCCTCCTTGGTGACATCTGTGCTCGCTGAAATTCTGTAGCAATGAGATGAAGGGCCGGCCGTAGTGGCCGTGCGGTTCTAGGCGCTGCAGTCTGGAACCGAGCGACTGCTACAGTCGCAGGTTGGAATCCTGCCTCGGGCATGGATGGTTGTGATGTCCTTAGGTTAGTTAGGTTTAATTAGTTTAAGTTCTAGGCGACTGATGACCTCGGAAGTTAAGTCGCATAGTGCTCAGAGCCATTTGAACCATTTTGAGATGAAGCGGGAGTTGTTTTTTCATTCGATAACAATTTCTCTTCGGGCATCTGCGGATACATTATACTATCAAAGAGAATTTCTGTATAAGATTTTAGCAACGACGAGTTCTTTCGGGTGCTATTTCCGCTTCTTTTATTTTCATCTGTGGGGTACCCTTCGAAGACCAGCGCTGCATTTTGACAATGATACCGCTGTACGTATGTCACAAATGTTTTAAAAATTGGAGGAAAACATTCGTCCCGATTCCAATGAACTCTGTGTAGAAGGTGGCCACGATCTAGCACATCAACTCTGCTCTTTCCCATTTCCGTGTCACTAAGACAGAGTAAAATGCGAATGTTTTCCTCAGAAAAAAGGACAATGAAGAGGGAGCAAGCTGTTATTTGAAGTATTTTTCCAGGTCATTCGCAGACTGCTTAGAGACGGCCATGCTGAGGAAAAGGATGTGAGGATCCAGAATTACTTTTTCTTTCTTCGTGTCTACATGGTTAGCAACTACTTCCAACGACACCGCTGTGTCTTTATGTCGGAGATGCATGTTCTCGAAACTGCTGTTCAAAATTCCATTCTTTGCTCAAGACACCAAGTTCCCAGGACAGATGCTAGTAGATATCGTCACCTTCAAAAAGACTGTGGCTGGAAAACCACTGAGTTAGTTTATTAACTTCAGTATTTTGTTGAAATATAAGCATATGTTAATAGTGTTGAAAATTTAAATTTTTCTTTTTCAAAAAATATTTATTCGCCATAAATTGCATAAGTCTCATTGCACGTATATATTGCATATGTAATTGTTTAAATATGATACTACATACAGGGTTACTATTTTTGGCTGAGGACGGTATTTTCAGCGTCGAGTGGACTTTTGACTAAAATTGGTAATACAATAATTCTCGGCGTGTATAGGGAGTGATTACAAACATTTTGGACGAATCCTGAAGGAAATTAAATCCCCTACAACAATGGTTATTATGCATTGTGCACAAAACTGCACTAAATAAGTTATTAATGCGAAACCACCGGTATGTCTAATTTTTTGTGATTCCTTGACGTTTTTGCAGATTTTCACAGCGTCGTACTTAGCAGCTGTTATGAATTTTCCAACAAGTTATAAATATAACTTTCAGTAAATTTACTTCTCTTCAAAACTCATAATGGCATATCTTTGCCTAAAATGCGCTGGAAGAAAGTTACTGAGGGAAAACTGAAACAAAGGATAATTTCTTAGCGTTTTTTTTCTTTTCAAGATGGCGGATAGCGCAAAAATGGGAGAAGGCAAGATCTTCAATTTTTTACGAAGGGAGTAATACATACAACATACTAGAAAATAAAAATTACTCCACCTTCACAACGGAATCCCTTATTCAGAGCTATCTCTACTGGGCTATAGTCTCAAACCAAGACATTTTTTACCTCCACAGTTTAATAAAATTAGTTCAACGGCGCAAAAATGTCAACAGGATGCAGAAATACGTGCATGCTGAGTGGTGGTGCCATGCCGCCATCTAAGGGAGAGGACGGAAGTTTCATATTACTTCTAGTGCCAACGGATGCATTCTGGACCATAGAGTACGAACCAGAAGGAAGTAAATAATTCTTTAATTCCTCATATCTCATAATATAATTATGTTAGTAAGCATGCATAAAGACAAACCTTTATTTGCCTCAAGAATTGAAATCGCTCATTGGGGAATGGCTCTGAGCACTATGGGACTTAACATCTATGGTCATCAGTCCCCTAGAACTTAGAACTACTTAAACCTAACTAACCTAAGGACATCACACAACACTCAGTCATCACGAGGCACAGAAAATCCCTGACCCCGTCGGGAATCGAACCCGGGAACCCGGGCGTGGGAAGCGAGAACGCTACCGCACGACCACGAGCTGCGGACGCTCATTGGGGAAAGCGAATCTTTGTTCACTGTCAATAGCCCCAAATTAAGTGCAATGGTGACGCCTGTGCGTCCTCCCCCTTCCTCCAGTGATATTTGTTGTAAGTCTGCAAAACTACTGATTTTAGGAGTCGCGCCTTTCAGTAGCTGTTCGTTTATTGCTGATGTTTGTTATTGCGACGGTAGTACACTTCCGTTTCACGTCTACAGATTGAAGAAATAAATTCTCTTCGTAGTAGCGTGTTTATGTGATAGTTGTCAACAGCACGCCTATATACGTAACAAGTAAACTATCACAACGCCCAAAGACGGAGACAGCAGAAGATATGCATATTGTTGTACAGTGGCTTGAGCAGGAATAGTCGGAGGTGTTTTCTAACGAAGATCGCGAAGATCGCGAAATTGACCACGTAAAATAATAATAATAAAAATAATAATGAAGAAGATTTCGTGTGACTCAATGGCCTAGCGCCAAGTCTCACAATTTGAAGCCACTTCACCGGCCGTTGTGGCCGAGCGGTTATAGGCGCTTCAGTCCAGAACCGTGCTGCTGCTACGGTCGCAGGTTTGGATCCTGCCTCGGGCATGGATGTGTGTGATGTCCTTAGATTAGTTAGGTTCAAGCAGTTTTAAGTCTAGGGGGCTGATGACCACAAATGTTAAGTCCCATAGTGCTTAAAGCAATTTCTTCGAAGCCACTTCGGCGTCTTGCGCATCTCTAACCTGCACCGGTTATTCAACCGGGGAAAGCGGACCTCCAGCTTAACGTGAAATCACGTGACTGCTAGTGACCACAACACCGAATCGGTATAAAAGGTGAATAACAAAAATAGATCCAGTTCGTCTGAACTGAGTATGTATCCAGTCCAAATTTTGTTATGAAAAGAATCGTGAAACAAGAAGGGGCAAAAAAATTTCCTCAAAAATTGTGCATACTCCATCAAGTGACAGAATTATTTATTTTCCTGGCTTGTTCGGTAAAAACTCCAACAAAAATACTGAGTTTGTATCTTGGCGATGACATAATAAACGTTGTATACTGTACTAACGTATAGATTGAAAAAAGTTGGTTAAAGATTTACCAGAGAGGTAGATGACAGATAGACAGTTGGCACAAAATATTATTCTTCATCAGTATCATTTTTGTCCTTGGTCGATGCGTTGTTCAGAAAAGCACGTGAAACTGTTGTCGAATAACTCTAAAGGCAATGGAGTGGAGTGTTGTTTTCTACCTATGAATAAGATTTTATTTTCTGTATCGATGATTGCGTTTTGATAATGTAATTACGAATAATTTTCGGTAGGTGGAAGATAAACTAATTCCAACGTGAGAGTTATATAAACTTATGGTTAGTAGGTTTAGTGATCTTTTCTCTCTAGATGAGAGCAGCTTCTGTCTTTCAGGGGAATTGCTACTTTAGGCAGTACATACCGAGTACACCTGCAAAATATGAAATAAAAATATTTGCTCCTGTTGACGCTAAGAATGGCTATGCAATTAATTTGGAACCCCATGACGGATAACAGCCGGAAGACATCTTTTATATTAGTAATGGTGCCAACGAAGTTGTGAGACTGTGGAACACACTGTATTTCTCGAACAAATAGGAATATAACGTTAAGTTGGCACAGGCACTATTGGAAGAATAGCAAATCACGTACTTGGAGACGAAGAGAAAAACAAGAAGAGAGAGTCCGCTACCAAATAATAACAGATACTCCTCCGTTTTTGGCCACATAACAAATGCATACTGACCACCACGAAAAAGAAAACTGTACTCACTTTAACAACCATGCTTCGTTTCGTCATTCGCTCGGCTGGAAAAGATCTATTTGAGAGAGTGAAAAGCGGGCAAAACTACCAATAAGGTAAAAAGCAGTGATTTGCCTCAAATTTTTTGTACGGCGTTATCCGTGCCGTTGTTTCACTTGAGGGTGTCAGAATAGTGAACCAGTAATTGTAGGGCATAAATCTTCGTTTGGAAAAAAATCAGGAAACCATGAGCGCATGACTAGCGCGACATAGTGCCTACCGTCTGACGATCTCCATCTGACGGAGTAAGGCGTGAGAAGTCGAATTTCTGCGTATCTTGTGTGAAATCACGAAACTGTTCCGCTCTCTGCATGAGGAAGCATGACTCCACGAGTCATCTTATGCTGTGTAGCGGAGAGTTCTCTACAGTCACTGTCAGTTCCCCATTTCCCGTTCCGGTCGAATGGTCTGCGGATACGATCGTACGTAAGCATCCGCGCGAGCTCGAATCTCTCTAATTTTATTTTCACGGTCTTTTCACGACACCACACCATGATGCACAATGCGTCTCCTGTAGTGTCTGCAACTGCAGTTCGATTAGCATCTCCGTAAGGCTTTCGCCCTTACTAAACGAGCTCGTGACGATACGCGCTGCTCTTGTTTGGATATTCTCTATTTCTTATATCAATCCTTTCTGGTGCGGAGCCAGTATTAACGAGCAATATTGGTCAAATGAGGCTACCTCCTTTGTGGATGGATTACACTTCTCGAGAATGCTTGCAATGAATCTGTATTGCACCTGTGATAAGTTTTATATGGCTGTTCCACTTTTAATCTTTCCGTATGACTACTCCCGCATACTTAATGGAGAATACTGTTTCCTGTGATTGTTCTGTAATCATACAATAATGGATGTTTCCGCCTATGTATTCGCAATCTGTTAGATTCGTGTATGTTGAGAACTGACTGGCAATCCCTGTACCAACTGTCGATCCTCTGCAGTCTTCGTGGATTTCGCTACCATTTACTACAGTGCCACTTTTCTGCATACAAAAGCATTATCCGCGAATATCCTCGTCGAACTTCAGACGTCATTCACGTCATCATTTAATAACTAGATGATCCGTTTAAGATGTCAGAAAAATATAAGGGCATATTTATTAAGTTAATGTACACTGGTGTCCAAAATTAAAGCAACAAATAGAAATTTTGCAAGGTTGCGTTTATTTTGCCACAAAACAGTATAGACAGGTGACAGCAAAGTAGAAACAATGTACAGAAACAAGAAGTAAACAACTGCATAGGAAATAATGGTAGACAAAAATTTTCTTTGTTTTTCCAACTTAACAGATTTGCACACACATTCCGACAACCGGTTAATGTGGTCAGTATGGGTTGTAAGCAGCTCTGGCAGCAATGCAGGCCTGACAACTACGGGGCATGCTGTGAATAATGTTATCAATCTCATGTTGAGGCAATAACGCCCATTCTTCCGACAGAGCTGCTCGCAAGTGTTGAGGAGTGATTGGTGAATGCTTACGTGATGCAACCCGTCTCGTAGTGCATCCTAGACATGCTTTATGGGATTCAAATCGAAAGAGCGAGCAGACCATGTCATGTGTGCAATATCTTCCTTTCCAAGAAAACATGAGCCACTCGTGCTCTATGAGGTCCAGCATTATTGTCCATCAATAAGAAGTCTGGGCCCACAGCACCTCGCAACAACCGCACATGAGGTTTCAAGTACTCGTCACGATGCCTGACAGCAGTTAAAACTTGTTGATTCACCCATACAATTTCATCAAGAGCTGTTCGAGAGGTCAATATAATCCATGTCCACACCATTAGGCATCCTCCTTGATATCGGTCTCTTTCCACAACATTTGGGTCCCGAAATAGCGTTCCACGTTCCGAAGCCGTCGAGAATCACTCTCCAGACCAAATCGGGACTCATCTGTGAAAAGAATATAGGCCCTCTGTTCTATCATCCAGGGCATGTTGACAACTCCACTGTCGACGATCCCTTCTCTGAAAACGCATCAGAGGTACACATCGAGCAGGTCTCCGGCAATGAAGACCGCTCTGTCGAAGCTTTCTGTACACCGACTGTCTCGATACAACACGTCCAGTGGAAGGCACGAGATCAGGTGCCAGTTAGCACGCAGTACTAAGGCGTGCCCTTACAGCCAAATAACGGCACTGTCTTTGTGATGTCACAGTGGTCGACGCTGCCCTGGTCTTTGGGATACAGTTTCGGTCCCTATGAACTGTCGCCACATCCTGGAAACAACAGAACGAGTCACTTTAAGCCATCGGGCCACATCAGTTTGCGAGTGTCCTCTCCATTGCAGAGTGTCTAGCAGCCGCCTTCTCTGTGCCATACTGCACCGTCTGTGACTGCGTGCCCATTGTACATGCAGGACTACCCGACAAATACTGCCCCGTTGATCCGAATGCCGTTTTCCGTGCAGAACACGATCGTACGGCCATCTGTTGACGGTTTGTATGACTATATCGTGAATCGGACAAAGGACGGGGAAATAGCAGTTTGTTGCTTTAATTTTGGACACCAGTGTATACAATCCAGAGCTATTTTCTGTAATGTGCGTGAAACTGATGGGAGGTAACAATAAATGACCATGTCCCAGGATGCAAGCCAACAGCGCGTAGTTCACAGCGCAAAAACCAGATGTCAGAAACACAGTACACGAGGTAGCACCAAGTTTGCACGCTGAGTGTGTATCGACTGTTAAGTGAAAATGGAAGTTATGCCATAACAATGCGCTCAATTTGTCGTGTGGTGTGCGAAATTTTCGAGTATTTTTTTTTTCCGGGAGAGAATTTTCGTGGTGTCAATTACCTTGAAATGATGGATTAGTACGTGGTCTCTCAAATTACACGAAAATAGGATACTGGACACTATTTTGTATCAACAAGACGGCGCTCCACTGCATTGGGCTCTCATAGCGGGGGAACAATGACACCAAAGATCACTGCTGCGGCCCTGATGGACCTATCCTATAGTGCATAGTCAATCTACTAGTTCGGACCTAACGCCTACATTTTTTCCCTTGTTTTGTGTGTGTGTGTGTGTGTGTGTGTGTGTGTGTGTGTGTGTGTGTGTGTGTGTGAGTGAGTGAGTGAGTGAGAGAGAGAGAGAGAGAGAGCGAAAGGGGGGGGGGGGGGGGAGCCATCGTCAAATGAACAGTATATGCACGAAGGCCACAGAAACTGGCCGACCTACGGAGGCAGATTATAGCGGCTTTTCAGTAAATTACTCCAGAAATGCTGCGCGCCACGTGATACAACATGGACGCGAGTTATGGTATGCGCCGCACTCGCAATGGCGAACATGTTGAATGCTTATAAGACACTAACACCAGACTCTTCTCCACATGCATATACCGTTCATAAGCAATATATTTGCATATTTTCTTGTATATAATGCTTTACTTTTCTGTCATCTCAAACGGATCACTCTGCATAAAAGTGTTCGGAAGTTCCCGTTAAAAACTTCCAAAACTTGTAGAGGGGAGCGAGTAGATAATTTTCTGAACTGAAACCCATGTCCGGAAACATGCCGTTTCTATGCTACACCCATTTGAAAACGTGTTGGTAACGCGACCACTTTTACAGGTAACAGAGTAGGCGTAACTCACTACATCAGTTGTTTTGTAGTTCCACTTAACAGCCACAGAAATTGCTCGTGTAGTCGTTGATGCAGTACGGCCTCTTCCGATTCGCGTGTGTGGCGTCTCCTTGGAGCACCACAGTCACGCCTGTTGACGGTGAAGGTACCCTTCCAGAAGCCGTTGCGTAACTGTGGTGAAAAGGGTATGCAATGGAGTCGGACGTTGTGGAGATCGATCTTGATAGAGGGGACGAGAAGATCCTCCATTACCGCGACCTTCGAGATTCGGAAGGATCATGTCGGTGTATTCTGCAAACGTGTACTCAACCATGTTGCTGTAACAGTCACAGATAGGTGAATGGCGCTCGAACCATGAAGGATAGATGTCAAATTTCATTTGCCGCCGGCCGCTGTGGCCGAGCGGTTTTAGGCGCTTCAGTCAGGAACCGCGCTGCTGCTACCGTCGCAGGTTCGAATCCTGCCTCGGGCATGGATATGTGTGATGTCCTTGGGTTGGTTAGGTTTAAGTAGTTCTAAGTTCTAGGGGACTGATGACCTCAGATGTTAAGTCCCATAGTGCTTAGAGCCATCTGAATCATTTTTACATCAGCCGATCCGAAGTAACCACTCCCTCCCAGCCTACCTACCTAGTAAACATATTTTCAAACGGCTGAACGACTGACATGGGTTCCTATTCAAAATATTATGTACACAGTCCCCTCTACATGTCCTGCAAGTCTTACAAGTTTGTAACGGGCATGGATATGTGTGATGTCCTTGGGTTGGTTAGGTTTAAGTAGTTCTAAGTTCTAGGGGACTGATGACCTCACATGTTAAGTCTCATAGTGCTTAGAGCCATCTGAACCAAGTACTAAGTTATTTTTACGCCTGGATATTTCTCTCGGTTACGAATCTTCAATCTCCCATGTGGTTTGATAATCCGTACGCTCGTATTTTGTTCAGTAGACGTCAGAACAGGATTGGTATTGTAGGTCTTCTGGAAGTCAAGGAACACAGAAACAATCTGGGTGCAGTGTCTATTGCCTTCTGTGTCTCGTTAGCGAACAGTGAATGACCTACATTCTGCATGTTTTCTTATGTTTCAGTTGCTTTTGCTGTGAGCATATTGTTGGACTCAAAGGGCGTACTGATCACAAGGAATTAACAAAGATATGGAGTTCTTTTGATATTGAAGAGGACTTCACGAGACCTAGCCAGATCCCTGCTAACTAGGAACCGAAGTAGTTGCTATAAAGTACGCTGAGGACACAGTACCTGTGAGCGTGGCGCTGTCGGTGTAGGAGCGCCGCGCGCGCCCCGCCGACTCCAGGGCCGCGGCCAGCTTGGCGCCTCCCTCCCCGTCTCGCGCCGCTGGACGCTGCTGCTGCGGAAGCGGTGGCTGGATCTGCAACAGCGGCACGTCGCACCTTGCGTTAGTCTGCATCACCAACAAGGTGTTTATAAACTGGTGTCCATAAATGTTTGAGATTTCTTCCTGACACCAAAACATTACGAAAAGTCTGAATGAAAATCGATCAAAAAATCCTTTTTTAACGAGTCACGAAAGGTATTCCCTGTAACCCCTGTTATGAAACGCATTTCAGTCGTGCATTTTTACTTCAATTCTTGATTAGAGATGGTCTTGGCATGTGTTTTAGTTTGTCTGTCTTTTGAACGTTCAGCATCGACATGTGGGGAGGAATCAGACATGGTCATCTTATTGCTCCCTATTTCCTCGTCTTACTACTCAAACGTACCCAAGGAAGTCTCAGATATGAGGTGCTTCATTTACTTAATAATGTTCCTCTATCCGTCATCCAAGGGATGCGGTTAATGCACGATAGTTCTCCACATCACTTTAAAACTCTCGCCGGGGCCTCGATAGCCAGTTTCCAAGTCGATTGATTGGACGAAAGGGATCCAATGCATGGTCTGTCCGATCGCCAGATTTGAATCCAATGTACTTTATCTCTGGAGACATTTAAATGCTTTGGTGCATTCAACTCTTATACCTCATGTCTATTTGCCTATACAATATGGATTTGACGAAATTTGAGGTACTCTGGAAATTGTCAACAGAGTAAACAAAAGTGTGGAGCACAGCTCAGGGCTCGTATCGAAGCTGGAGGAGGTAACTTCGAACAATTTTTGTAAATGTACGTTGTTACTGTATCACATATAACATACAATAAACCTACGAATTCCCTAACGAAGGATTTTCGGACCCCTGTTCTTTTGGACTTTTGTGATGTTTTGGTGTCAGGACCACACCTCCACATCTATGAAGAGCAATTTATAAGTATCTTGTATGTATACAACATTCAGGAAAGTCAAGTTGTCGACCATCTTCAAATTCATTGCATCCATTAACAGCACATTAAGAAATAAGGTGAACTTATTTCACAGAATGGAAAAACAATAACTATTGAAATCTTACGTGCTATTGTGTGATGTAACATTTGTTACACCTTGCACTCAAATCTTCGCAAAAAAATGGCTGGGTAATTTTCTAAATACCAGTGCTACAGCACGCGGCAAGACCCTGTCTCTCATCCGCTTTTGGCGTGAATGTGGCTGACTTTTATTTAGAAAAAATAGCTACCTATTTTTGGGAAAAATTTTACTGCTAACCTTAACAAATTGAGGAGATGGAGCCTGGATAAACTGAAAGAACCAGATGTTGTAGAGAGCTTCAGGAAGAGCATTAGGAAACGATTGACAAGAATGAGGGAAAGAAATACAGTAGAAGAAGAATGGGTAGCTTTGAGAGACGAAATAGTGAAAGTAGCAGAGGATCAAGTAGGTAAAAAGACGAGGGCTAATAGAAATCCTTGGGTAACAGAAGAGATATTGAATTTAATTGATAAAAGGAGAAAATATAAAAATGCAGTAAATGAAGCAGGCACAAAGGAATAAAAACGACTCAAAAATGAGATCGAAGGAAGTGCAAAATGGCTAAGCAGGGATGGCTAGGTGGCAAATGTAAGGGTGTAGAGGCACATATCACTAGGGGTAAGATAGATACTGCCTACAGGAAAATTAAAGATATCTTTGGGGAAAAGAGAACCACTTGCATGAATATCAAGAGCTCAGATGGAAACCCAGTTCTAAGCAAAGAAGGCAAAGCAGAAAGGTGGAAGGAGTATATAGTGGGTCTATGCAAGGGCGATGTTCTTGAGGAAAATATTATAGAAATGGAAGAGAATGTAGATGAAGATGAAATAGGAGATATGATACCGCGTGACGAGTTTGACAGAGCACTGAAAGACCTAAGTCGAAACAAGGCCCCAGGAGTAGACAACATTCCATTAGAACTACTGACAGCCTTGGGAGAGCCAGTTCTGACAAAACTCTGCCATCTGGTGAGCAAGATGTATGAGACAGGTGAAATACCCTCAGACTTCAAGAAGAATATAATAATTCCAATCCCAAAGAAAGCAGGTGTTGACAGATGTGAAACTTACCGAACTATCAGTTTAATAAGTCACGGCTGCAAAATACTAACACGAATTCTTTACAGACGAATGGAAAAACTAGTAGAAGCCACCATCGGGGAAGATCAGTTTGGAAACTGTAGAAGTATTGGAACACGTGAGGCAATACTAACCCTAAGGCTTATCTTAAAAGATAAATTAGGGAAAGGCAAACCTACGTTTCTAGCATTTGTAGACTTAGAGAAAGCTTTTGACAATGTTGACTGGAATACTCTCTTTCAAATTCTAAAGGTGGCAGGGGTAAAATACAGGGAGCGAAAGGCTATTTACAATTTGTACAGAAACCAGATGGCAGTTACAAGAATCGAGGGGGCATGAAAGGGAAGCAGTGGTTGGGAAGGGAGTAAGACAGGGTTGTAGCCCCTCCCCGATGTTATTCAATCTGTATATTGAGCAAACAGTAAAGGAAACAAAAGAAAAATTTGTAGTAGGAATTAAAATCCATGGAGAGGAAATAAAAACTTTGAGGTTCGCCGATGACATTGTAATTCTGTCAGAGACAGCAAGGGACTTGGAAGAGCAGCTGAACGGAATGGACAGGGTCATGAAAGGATATAATATGAACATCAACAAAAGCAAAACGAGAATAATGGAATGTAGTCGAATTAAATCGGGTGATGCTGAGGGAATTAGATTGGGAAATGAGACGCTTAAAGTAAGTAAATGAGTTTTGCTATTTGTGGAGCAGAATAACTGATGATGGTCGAAGTAGAGAGGACATAAAACGTAGACTAGCAACGGAAAGGAAAGCATTTCTGAAGAAGAGAAATTTGTTAACATCGAGTATAAATTTAAGTGTCAGGAAGTCGTTTCTGAAAGTATTTGTATGGAGTGTAGCCATGTATGGAAGTGAAACGTGGACAATAATAGTTTTGACAAGAAGAGAATAGGAGCTTTAGATATGTGGTGCTACTGAAGAATGCTGAAGATTAGATGGGTAGATCACACAACTAATGAGGAGGTATTGAATAGGATTGGGGAGAAGAGGAGTTTGTGGCATAACTTGACTAGAAGAAGGGATTGGGTGGTAGGGTATATTCTGAGGCATCAAGGGATAACCAATTTACTATTGGAGGGCAGCGTGGAGGGTAAAAATCGTAGAGGGAGACCAAGAGATGAATACAATAAGCAGATTCAGAAGGATGTAGGTTTCAATAGGTACTGGGAGATAAAGCTTGCACAGGATAGTGTAGCATGGAGAGCTGCATCAAACCAGTCTCTGGACTGAAGACCACAGCAACAACAACCTTAACAAATGTCATAACAGTGAGCTCCTCTTGTGAAAAGATTTGGAATGTCGTTATACAACATATCGTTCAATAAAACCTTTGCACATTATCCTTTGCCGGGAACTACGTCTTGATACCTAGAATAAATGAAATATTCGCCATGGCCATGTTACGTGGCTCACGCTTCACAATAATGACAAGGCGAATAATGTCTGCAGCCTTTTGAGATTACTCGCGGACGGCGTAGTAGTGTACAGGTGGATAACATCATTGACAACTTCTTACGAAATGGACAGAAACTTGCAAATGATAAGCGCCTGGTACAGAGATTAGCAGGTGACGACACACAAATTTAGTGGCTTACTCTACACGTAAATAAATCTAATAGGAGGTGGGTAAGAAACGTAATGGTCCGATATCTTTTGAATATGTAATCGGTGATGAGTCACTGAAATTAATGACGAGTTTCTGGAATTAATTGTTCACTCTAAGACGCTGGACGCGGTGGCTGACGAGGGGAGGGGGGGGGGGGGGGTTGACAGAAATTAGAAGTATTATGACTTCTGGGTCATATGGGGGAGCAATATATAGCGTGACTCTTTTAGGAGCGCACACTCTCGGAACTTCGAAATACCTTCATGGACAACGCCTCTCTTGCACCGTCTGTCACTGGAATTTTTACGAGAATCTCCGGGGTGCTTTCGTGATTACGAAATGAATATGTAACGAAAGACGCAGCTCGTCTTTGGATCGTCACTATTTCTTCTATCGGTTCCATGTGGTACGGAACCCAGACTGACGAGCATATTCAAGTATAGATCCAATGAGTGCTTTGTAAGTTTCCTACTTTATGGATGGACTACATTTCCGGAAGATTCTTCTAGTGAATCTTAATCTGACACTCGCCTTATCTGCGATCTGTTTTATGTGGTCGCTCCACTTCAAATATATTCACAGATATTTAATGGGTGTGACTGTTCAAATGACTGTTGTGTATTCGCGTAGTAATACGATAATGTGTCTTTTTACATATTTATGGTCAATGCGTTACACTTGTTGAGGGTCAACTGATAATACTTACACCGAGTACCGATCCTCTGTGGGTCCTCCTGTATTTCGCTACAATTTTCAAGCGTTGCGACTTCTCTATATACAACAGCATCATCCGCGAAAAGCCTCATGGAACGTTCGAAGTTAACCACCAAGTCATTTACATATTTTGTGGTAAGTAATGATCCGCTAATACTCCCTTATGGGACGCCCGAAATGGCTTATTTCTTAAGTATTCTCTCCGTTAAGAATGTATGCTGTATTCTGTTTGCCAGCATCAAAATTCACTTGTTTCAGGTCGCTGTCAACATCAGCTTTCAATTCTGCGTACAAACAACATGTTTACTAAAAACATCAATTAATTTAAACTGTTTCATACTCAATTACAAGCAACATTTATGTGACTTTTTAACTCCGCGTGTTACGTCTGTCGGTAGAGACAGATGCCATTCGACTTCTATAGATGTGGTTATTCCAGCCAGCCACTATGCTGAGAGTCCTTTTCAATGAACAACCAAAATGTGGGAGGTTTTTTCGGAATGATTTAGGGTGAAAGAAAACATGAACCTAATGACGTGGAACGCAGATGACAATCAGATTTATTGAAGTAATATTAGACCCGATAGTACACACAGGTAGAAGTTCGAAGCTATGTCATCGACTTCTTCTATTTGTGGTAAGACTTTCGACCCTCAGCAAACTGTTTCATATCTACTACCTACTCGATGTTAAAAGAACTTACTGGCGAACTAGTTATTTGTGCAGTCGATGACACGTTCTTCCAAATAAACAGTGGCGAATTTGCATGTGTTTTAGCGAGACCAATCATCTTGAAAATATGTCTACAAGGAAAATAAATTAGATGTAATATCGTGGTACACTATGTGAGCAAAAGTATCCGGACACCTGGCTGAAAATGGCTTACAAGTTCGTGGCGCCCTCCATCGGTAATGCTGCAGTTCAATATGGTAGGGATGTTGCTGTCATGTAACCACTCCGGCACAGGCCGTGCATTATGAGCAGGTGCTCGATGGTGTTGAAAGATGCAATCTCCATCCCTGAATTGCTCTTCAACAGTGGGAAGCAAGAAGGTACTTAAAACGTCAATGTACACCTGTGCTGCTATAGTGCCACGCAAAACAACTACGGGTGCAAGCCCCTCTATGAAAAACACGACTACACCATAACACCACCGCCTCTGAATTTTACTGTTTGCACTACACACACTGGCAGATGACGCTCACTGACATTCGCCTTACCCACACCCTACCATCGGATCGCCACATTGCGTACCGTGGTTCGTCACTCCACACAACGTTTTTCCACTGTTAAATTGTTCAATGTTTACGCTCCTTACACCAAGCGAGGCGTCGTTTGGCGTTTACCGGCGTGATGTGTGGCTTATGAGCAGCTACTCGACCACGAAATCCAAGTTTTCTCACCTCCCGCCTAACTGCCATAGTACTCGCAGTGGATCCTGATGCAGTTTGGAATGCCTGTGTGATGGTCTGGATAGATGTCTGTCTGTTACACATTACGACCCTCTTCAACTGTCGGCGGTCTCTGTCAGTCAAAAGACGAGGTCGGTCTGTACGCTTCAGTGCTGCCGTGTCCGTTCACGTATCCACTTCACTATCACATCGGAAACAGTGGACTTAGGGATGTTTAGGAGTGTGGAAATCTCGCGTACAGACGTATGACACAAGATACACCCAATCACCTGACCACGTTCGAAGTCCGTTGAGTTCCGCGGAACGCCCCACTTTGTTCTCTCATGATGTCTAATGACTACTGTTTCGCTAATATGGAGTACCTGGCAGCACAATGCACCTAATATGACAAACGTATGTTTCTGGAGATGTTCGGATACTTTTGATCACATAGTGTCCATGGAAGAAGAAGAAGAAGAGGGGGGGGGGGGATTGTATGTAACACCCGGTCGACGACGAGCTCGGACTGGAAAAAAAGACACAGACCGTATCCTGGCATTTCCCCTAGGCGATTCAAGGAAACCATGGTAAACCTAAATTCTGCGAAACTTCACTGTGTGATGTGTAGAGAAATAACAGGCAACTGAAAACGCATGAATTGTTTTACAAGTATGAGTAATAAGCACTGCAGCATGAACACACAACCATCTCTTCCCCGGTATGTTTCTCTGTACTATCCAAAAACGTATCCATCCTTCTCTACGTGGAGCTAGGTGAGTAAATCGCGTTGCTTCTTAACGTAAGAGTTGCTCGCTCGCATCGAGCTGCCATCACTTAATGGAACCAGAAATGCCATCACTTAATGGGAACAGAAGCGCCATCACAGGGACCAAGCTTCAGATTGCGGTCGCTAAAGCTCGCTTGTGGGTTGGTGTTCAACATCGAGGTTGCCGCTTCGAATCCTCGTGTATGACAAATGTTCATCGCCAATATTTGGCCGTCGAGGGGATGAGACACAGTTCTCAGGTTAAATTCCAAACCTTTTGGAGTGTAGGTATGCGCCCTGTTGACAGTGACCCGTCCGTCGGATGTTGAAGTTAAACTTAGTAGTCCGAGCCAAAGGCCAAAAAATGTGTCACATTTGGTCTTACATGCTAATAAATCACACTCACAAAAAGCGGCACTCTCATATTTACTCCAATACAATGCGGAAAATGCACGCCATACAATTTCGTGCTCTCCAAAATCAGTTTAGATAACCAACAACCGTTTGAGATAAATAAACATCTGTAAATGTCGGAAAATTTAAAAAAAAAAAAAAAAAAAAAAAAAAAAAAAAAAAAAAAAGAAAAGAAAAACGCATTACGAGGTCATCTCCAAATATACAAAAGTGTTGGTGAATACCTTTAACGTTTTAAATGTGAAGATGATATACAGTGGGTCGAGCTGGCTGTCGGTACATTTTTTTTGTAATCTACGTAGCAAATTCTCAAGGTCTGCTAGTATAACGTCGATGTCGAAATCTTCTGAGAATCTCATGATTTCTTTGAAGGAACCACCTCGGTATATGGAAGGAAGGATAGAAGGAAGCAAGATTGGGGTTTAACGACTCGTAGACAAGTGTAATAGACGCGGATCGAGAGCCAGGACTGGGAAAGAAGGGACGAAGGTAATCGACCGTGTCCTTTTCAAAGGAACCATCCTGGCGTTGTCTTGAGCGATTCTGGGAACTAGTCGGCCGGTGTGGCCGTGCGGTTAAAGGCGCTTCAGTCTGGAACCGCGTGACCGCTACGGTCGCAGGTTCGAATCCTGCCTCGGGCATGGATGTGTGTGATGTTCTTAGGTTAGTTAGGTTTAACTAGTTCTAAGTTCTAGGCGAGTGATGACCCCAGAAGTTGAGTCGCATAGTGCTCAGAGCCATTTGAACCATTTGATTCTGGGAACTAATGTGGCTAGGTAAACAGGAATTTGAACCTCGTACCACCTTGAATCTCGGGCATTAACCATAGGACCGAGTCGATAAGCAACATTCATACAAACACATCCAAACATTCATGGGTTCTGTGACCTTACGAAAATATAATAGCTTCTGTTCGGCGAATGTGTCGTAGGAGTACCACATGGGGTGTCTGGCAAGGCATTTTACGCTTGCTTCCGCCTTCTTTGCGATGTCTACAGAATCGCTCTCAATACCGTTAATGAATCAAAACAGAAGTTTCGAAAAACATTCGCAGACAATGTTTTATCTAACCCAAGTCGCGAATCAATCCGCTGTGTTTCGCGAACCGCCATTATCAAATGTCAGTTGTTTCGGAAGCTTTGAGAAAAGGATCCTGCTTATAATTAGTCAATCCAGGAAATTTACAAGCAATGGCCTGTGTCACATCAGTCAGTTCCTATCCGTTTGTACTTTCCTACGCCGTAGTTCAGTAGCTAAATAGGCAACCGCTCGACACGACGCCTTTCACCGCTGATGGAATTATCAATCCTGTCCAGAAATTTAATGCAGCATATATGTAGGACGCCCTCATCAACTGCGTTATATTTGAGTACTACCCGTGAAGCTCTTTCACGGAAGAAAATATACCAACTAAGCATCTACTGTAGCTTCTCGCCGAACTATAGGATTACCGAACGCCATCCACAAAAGATGGTGATCATTATAGAACTTAAAGTAACGAACGAAGTCATTTACTATGGCGTTGACCGACATTGATCTCAGTGGTTTTCATTGTTCGGACTGCATGACATTTCGGGAATTATTTGCAGCCGGCCGCGGTGGTCTAGCGGTTCTAGGCGCGCAGTCCGGAACCGCGCGACAGCTACGGTCGCAGGTTCGAATCCTGCCTCGGGCATGGATGTGTGTGATGTCCTTAGGTTAGTTAGGTTTAAGTAGTTCTAAGTTCTATGGGACTGATGACCACAAATGTTAAGTCCCATAGTGCTCAGAGCCATTTGAACCATTTTTGAATTATTTGCACACCCCATGGTACTGATAAGCTCAGATTTGTATGTATATATCGATCATATGATTGAATTATGCAGCGAATGAGTGATTCCCAGAGGCCGACGCCCTAATGAGAGAGCACTTGTTTATAATTTGTAACTCAAATTTCATGTCTGGAGATCATTACAACTACATCAAATAGACCCGAGGAAAAAACTGTGACCTTTGAGTTCACTGTGCAAACCAAGCCGAATTCTCAGGCAGAAAGTACAGAAATTCCCCAGACTATGTTTGATACCGCAGCTGTTTCAAGAACGTAGGAAGTCGAGATCTCCTGCGCGCATCTTATCAGAATTCAAAGACAAGAGTGATGCGGAAACGAAGTTTACCTGTTAAACCTCTCTCCGTAGAATTAAAGCTACGAGGGTTCAAATCAGTAAGTTTTTGTGATGTAACTGATCTAATTACGCCCTTTCTCAGCATGATACCCTATCTTCATCCGTTATGGAGGTCTTGACATCAAACTCTCGGAATAGGTACTGAGCATCTAGTGTTACATCTGACCGCATCATTTCAATTCTTTCGCTCACACGATTGCTACCATTATTTTCTCCTAAGCTATTGTGTTTCAGACGTCATATTTAAAACACACTATTATTATTATTATTATTATTCATCATATAAAAAATAAAATTTTTATAATTAATAGGTGCTTACGCGATCGGAGGACTGCATCATGTATACTCGTCACGCAATACTTTTCTTTTTTGTCAGAGGAGTGATTCACTCTAATGGGCGTAAATACAAGGTGAGGGGAATAGTTGACAACAATGAGTTGCAGCATCCGTAACACACTATGCACACTAGCAACACTTCATCATATCTGTTTTTTATGCAGGAAAAGAACACAGCTCTTTTCATTGATTATGTCCTGTGGTTAATTTAACGATAAGCTGCGAAAAATCTGCGATGAATCTGGAAAAAAAAGAAACTACCATGAAAGTCAGTGCACGGACATCAATTTTCTAAAGCAATTCTAGAAAGTATCGAAAAAATCGCCTTTGAAAATTTTCGAGTGCTGTTAAGTACAAAATACTTGACATACTTCAACGAAATCATCAGTAACGTGTTATTCTACCAATCCTGAAGAAGATGGTTCGATTTTCGATTAGTAAGATCTGTTTTTTTTTCTTTTCTTGAAATCGTATATTATCAAATCGGAATGTTAGTTAGCACATATTGTATACTATTGTTAACGATATCTTCATTTTTAATCAGTGATGCCATTAAAATTCAAGCATTCAAAATAAATTAAAATTTGGTACAAAAATGAGAACATGAAAAACAAAATAAAATATGCTTTTTATTTTACAGTGACTCAACAGTATTAATAATGTATGTAATTTTTTCATTTAACAATGAAGAATTTAGTATGACCGAATTAATCTTTCATTTCAGAGGGTACTTTCCTAGAACAGTAAGTATATTTTGCTTGTTCCTGCGTACAGTATATCTCGCGAGAAGACTGTGAAGGTAAAAATTAACAGTGATTCGAGCTCACACGGACAGGCTACCAGCAACCGTCTTTCCCGTCAACCATTCGTTAATGGCGAATGGAACCGGAGAAGGAGAAAGTGGCAGCGGTACAAGAAAGTGGCAGCGGTACACAAGCTACCGTCTGCCAAGGTGCAGATGAAGAATTTATTCTCGTGCAAGTATAATAAAAAAAAAAAATATTGTCATTAAAAATAATAATTCAACATTTGTTACTTAATATTTCCGTATCATAATTAATACTTAACACAAATAAAAGTTAAAAAAAGTTGCTATTAGCAGTCTAATCAGCAATTTTGTACTTAAGTGCTCGAAAAACATTAATTTTAAAGGCGATTGCTTCCGAGTTTTTTCTTTTGTATCGTACTGCTTTAGGAAATTGATTGCCGGGTACTGACCTTAATACCCTGTACGTAAGACGGAAATTGAAGGTCCCCTTTTCAGCCCACCGTGTAGCGTGGTCGCAGAACCCGTTTCCGCCGATCCTCTCTCTGGCTTGCCTCTACTGAGCTAGCTAGCATCAAGAGAATAATTGACGAGTTACGAATTGCTTAATACATTTTTTTTTCTTTTTGTGTGTGGCGATGCAATGCAAGAGGCGCAAAACCGTGGTCTGTCACGTTCCGTGTCAGCGCGCGCAATGAGTCGCTTTTCCTTTTGTCCCCCACCACCAGCGTGATTACCTGCTGCGGCTGGCACCGCCCCCGCCGCTCGCTGAGCATCCGTCGCATGATTGCCGCGCCTTCCACGGGACTGCCACCCAGCGCGCTAGCCCGCTCCACCTTGCTCACCTCCGCGGCTGATTGCCGCTGATAACGAAGGCAAACCAGAGAGGATGACGCGAGCGGCGAGTCTCTGTGCACCGGCCTAGTCTGCAGATAGCAGGCGAATGGAACCGGAGAAGATGCGCCATCGTCCTATGCACGTTTCTCAAGTACCGCTGATACTGAGATGACAATGGCTCAAGTTGTCCGAACACTTCCTTCTCATACCTACATTTTATCATAAAGGATTATAGTCTTTTGTGACTATAGATCATTCACCTTTGTCTCCATTTAGATCGAATTAATTCTTCCGCGTATTACAAAACAGATCTCCATCATTCGATGTACAAAATGGTTAGTCCCGTTCCGTCACCGGTTTATTAATGGGCTTACATTTTCCTTCAGAATTTATTGCGCGACCTTTTAAACTGCAGCTTCCTCACTCCCCTCCTTCATCGTATTAGCTATCCCATGATGCCTCAAGATGCGTCCTATCAACCTATCCCTTCTTTTTTTTTTTCAAGTTGTGCCACAAAGATATCTTCTCCCTGATTCGACTGAAAACCTCTACATTACAAATCCGATCTATTTATCTTCAGCATTCAACTCTTATATTCACAGATAACACATCTGCTGCTGAAACAGTAAACTTCCCTCAAATGTAATTCGTATTCGAGTCTACGAGCACTGAAGAAGAGTCGATATTACCACACAAATTCTTAAGAGTCGATATTAGCACACAAATTCAACATTCACCTAAGAACAAACAGAAAATACCACAAAGGTGCACTCTGAACTGCTCAACTGGTCCGCAATATAAATTTGAGTGACGGTGGATTATAGTGCAGAGCGTAATCGATTGGAATATAAAATGAGTCACCTTTCTTCTTCTTCCCCCAATATAGCAGTGACTCCTCCCGGACGCAATCTAAGACACTGAAAAAAAAAATCGAATTGAGCCATAGATAAATACTAGCTTGTTTATGTCGATAACCTCCAACTGTGTACTAGCTCTCTACGTAACATTTGATGCAGTACACAAATAAAGCAAGAATTTTTCCCCTTCTTATATCAGAAGAATAAGACAAATTTCAATAACTTGCTAAGGGCCCTTATATCCTTCTGTCTTAAGTTCATTTGTATTTGTGCATGTTTTTAAATACTATTTATGAACTTATACCTTTTGGCCTGTAGAGGAGCAAGTTGCAGAAAAGACCTCCATTTGGAAATGCAATGTACAAGCACTTACACTTACAGGTAAAGAGGACGGAAGATAAGATATTACACAGACAGCTGACGCAGAAAATGTCCTGTACTGAACTATCGAACATGGGCGACAGCGTACTAGCAAGATCCAACAATTCTCATTCAAAACCACACGTAAAGTAGTGAACCGTTTAAGCCAAGAAATCAATGCAAATCTTGTGTTTAGATTCCGAACACAACGACTTCTCCCATCTCTACAACTTAATACCAATGATAATGCTTTGCACCAAAGCAGGTATGATCGACGTAGCTGCTGACAGAAATCTACAACGGCACGTGCAAATCGGATTATCGGTGGAAATTTTCCTCGGCGCTGTAAAGTCAGTATTATCGGAGTATGATTTCGTCTCTGTTGCTGACCGCTTATCTGTACGTGCCGGGGAACACGATGGCCATGGAGGGCAATGTCACAGCCGAGCTGATAATAACAAAGAGCCGCCGCATATGCGACAAACATTTTGCACCTTCCGCAAGATTCCGAGCTGTAGGAGGGCAGTGCAACCAACAGGGGTTACAAACGAACTAGAAGCTAGGCCTATAATTGCACGTGTTCGGAAGAGATGAACATCGAAATCAGAAATTACACTACTGGCCATTAAAATTGCTACACCACGAAGATGACGTGCTACAGATGCGAAATTTAACCGGCAGGAAGAAGATGCTGTGATACGCAAATGATTAGCTTTTCAGAGCACTCATACAAGGTGGGCGCGGGTGGCGACACCTACAACATGATGACATGAGGAAAGTTTCCAACCGATTTCTCATACAAAAACAGCAGTTGACCGGCGTTGCATGGTGAAACGTTGTTGTGATGCCTCGTGTAAGGAGAAGCAATGCGTACCATCACGTTTCCGACTTTGATAATGGTCGGATTGTAGCCTATCACGAGTGCACTTTATCGTATCGCGACATTGCTGCTCGTGTTGGTCGAGATCCAATGACTGTTAGCAGAATATGGAACCGGTGGGTTCAGGAGGGTAATACGGAACGCCGTGCTGGATCCCAACGGCCTCGAATCACTAGTAGTCGAGATGATAAGCATCTTATCCGCTTGGCTGTAACGGATCATGCAGCCACGTCTCGATCCCTGATTCAACAAATGGGGGCGTTTGCAAGACAACAACCATCTGCACGAACAGTTCGACGACGTTTGCAGCAGCATGGACTATCAGCTCGGAGACCATGGCTGCGGTTACCCTTGACGCTGCATGACAGACAAGAGCGCCTGCGATGGTGTACTCAACGACGAACCTGGGTGCACGAACGGTAAAACGCCATTTTTTGGGATGAATCCAGGTTCTGTTTACAGCATCATGATGGTCGCATCCGTGTTTGGCGACACTGCGGTGAACACACATTGGAAACGTGTATTCGTCATCGCCATACTGGCGTATCACCCGGCGTGATGGTATGGGGTGCCACTGGTTACACGTCTCGGTCACCGCTTGTTCGCATTGACGGCACTTTGAACAATGGACGTTACATTTCAGATGTGATTGGCTCTACCCTTCATTCGATCCCTGCGAAACCCCACATTTCAGCAGGATAATGCACGACCGCATGGTGCAGGTCCTGTACGGTCCTTTCTGGATACAGAAAATGTTCGACTGCTGCCCTGGCCAGCACAATCTCCAGATCTCTCACCAATTGAAAACGTCTGGTCAATGGTGGCTGAGCAACTGGCTCGTCACAATACGCCAGTCACTACTATTGATGAACTGTGGTATTGTGTTGAAGCTGCATGGGCAGCTGTACCTGTACACGCTATCCAAGCTCTGTTTGACTCAATGCCCAGGCGTATCAAGGTCCTTATTACGGCCAGAGGTGGTTGTTCTGGGTACTGATTTCTCAGGATCTATGCACCCAAATTTCGAAAAATGTAATCGCATGTCAGTTCTAGTATAAAATATTTGTCCAATGAATACCCGTCTATCATTTGCATTTCTTCTTGGTGTAGCAATTTTAACGGCCAGTAGTGTACTTACGTTGCACATTTCACTGTGCGTTCAACGAACTTCCTGAATGATACAGCGATTTACATTTCTGTAGTAATCCACGGATGTGAAACACGTGCCTTATCCAATAATCAAGAGCAGCAACTCCAAAACATCTGAACGCAGGATTCAACGCAAGCTCAATGGGAAATTTCTGGACAACTAATGTTCCTGCCAATTATTTTTTGTTTACTTTATCAGTGTTTGTGTACATTTCATGCAATCAGCATCTATTTACGTAGATACACCTGACGATTAGAATAAATTCACATGAATACATACAGCTCACTTAGTAATTTAGAACAGAAATAATCTTCAGGTTAGCTCCGTCTATGTGCAAGTGTTGCAAATGGACGGACCTAACCCGAAAATTATCAACGCAACTTCATACGCGAACTGGTTATAACAACACATGCTGTTACTTTCTTTTAGCGTATTGAGGGTGGAAAGGTAAAAAGTATACTAATCTGTTCAGAAATTTTGAAGCGACATTATCTCCTGATTATGCCAAAGGGTAAAGATAAAGCAGTAAGTTGATTTACGGGGCGATGACAATGGTGACACACGTGGAAACAGCTTTTTCAGTTTGCTTGGCCTCTTACACGGTTACCGCTCAAACTAAAAGACATATTATTTTCGAGTAAATCACACTCTGATGTCGAGTGACACGAAAAAGCTGAGAGAATCTAACATCTATCTTGAGGAGGTGACGTGGGAGGTTTCCGTAAAGTGAACGCATCCTTATCATGGACGTTTGGTTTGTGTCCTGCGTGTTCATACGTAAACCACTACCTAACGAATTTCCGGTGGCGTATTATAAAACTACGGTTGTTTCTTCTCACGGGATGTATTCTCTACCTTTAATAAGCTCTGTAGTGTGGTGTGAGGCACTGAAAACTTGTATACGAAAGTGCTCGCTGCGTGTTGTGTCCTTTGCAAGGTCCTCGTATTTGTTTTGTAAGCGGTCTACATCTACATTGATACTCCGCAAGCCACCCAACGGTGTGTGGCGGAGGGAACTTTACGTGCCACTGTCATTACCTCCCTTTCCTGTTCCAGTCGCGTATGGTTCGCGGGAAGAACGACTGTCTGAAAGCCTCCGTGCGCGCTCTAATCTCTCTAATTTTACATTCGTGATCTCCTCGGGAAGTATAAGTAGGGGGAAGCAATATATTCGATACCTCATCCAGAAACGCACCCTCTCGAAACCTGGCGAGCAAGCTACACCGCGATGCAGAGCGCCTCTCTTGCAGAGTCTGCCACTTGAGTTTATTAAACATCTCCGTAACGCTATCACGGTTACCAAATAACCCAGTGACGAAACGCGCCGCTCTTCTTTGGATC
This sequence comes from Schistocerca americana, assembly GCF_021461395.2. Lineage (NCBI taxonomy): Eukaryota > Metazoa > Arthropoda > Insecta > Orthoptera > Acrididae > Schistocerca > Schistocerca americana. Next base: position 555,693,069 of record NC_060119.1, on the reverse strand, counting down.
TTCTCTATCTCCTCCGCCAACCCGACCTGGTACGGATCCCACACTGATGAGCAATACTCAAGTATAGGTCGAACGAGTGTTTTGTAAGCCACCTCCTTTGTTGATGGACTACATTTTCTAAGCACTCTCCCAATGAATCTCAACCTGGTACCCGCCTTACCAACAATTAGTTTTATATGATCATTCCACTTCAAATCGTTCCGTACGCATACTCCCAGATATTTTACAGAAGTAACTGCTACCAGTGTTTGTTCCGCTATCATATAATCATACAATAAAGGATCCTTCTTTCTATGTATTCGCAATACATTACATTTGTCTATGTTAAGGGTCAGTTGCCACTCCCTGCACCAAGTGCCTATCCGCTGCAGATCTTCCTGTATTTCGCTACAATTTTCTAATGCAGCAACTTCTCTGTATACTACAGCATCATCCGCGAAAAGCCGCATGGAACTTCCGACACTATCTACTAAGTCATTTATATATATTGTGAAAAGCAATGGTCCCATAACACTCCCCTGTGGCACGCCAGAGGTTACTTTAACGTCTGTAGACGTCTCTCCATTGATAACAACATGCTGTGTTCTGTTTGCTAAAAACTCTTCAATCCAGCCGCACAGCTGGTCTGATATTCCGTAGGCTCTTACTTTGTTTATCAGGCGACAGTGCGGAACTGTATCGAACGCCTTCCGGAAGTCAAGAAAAATAGCATCTACCTGGGAGCCTGTATCTAATATTTTCTGGGTCTCATGAACAAATAAGGCGAGTTGGGTCTCACACGATCGCTGTTTCCGGAATCCATGTTGATTCCTACATAGTAGATTCTGGGTTTCCAGAAATGACATGATACGCGAGCAAAAAACATGTTCTAAAATTCTACAAGAGATCGACGTAAGAGATATAGGTCTATAGTTTTGCGCATCTGCTCGACGACCCTTCTTGAAGACTGGGACTATCTGTGCTCTTTTCCAATCATTTGGAACCCTTGGTTCGATAAAATTCAGAGCGCTAGTTCCGTACCGCTGCAGTTCATTATTTGCTGCATTGTGTTCGTAAGATGGATGTTATAGCTCCTCCGTATAGCTAGGTTATCGAGAACTGATAGTATACGTAACGAATGAGATATTACTGAGATATTCGTCAGTCGAAGCGACCTGACGAATTGGTGATCTAGCACGATGGCCACTGCCTCAGCTGTAAATACTTAGCCGGTCCGACGGAAGGACTACGACCGCTCCGTTTGGAGATCAGGACAAAAGAAGGTGCCGCCTGTTTTTTATAATGGATCTGTTGTGTTCTACTCGTCAGTGAATATTTACCTCGTATCTGGTCACTGCATTAACCCGGTTGTCTTGAATGTCTTGTTAAACTTGAAGTTCTCCTGGAGAAAGCTGGCTTAGACTGACCTATACAAAGAGATGAGGTTGTACGTCAATAAAAAGTTCAGTAGTGCGGCATGGATGTGTCCTTAGGATGACCTCTGGAAGAATGATTATAAAGATTTTTGAACGGAGGCCAACTTGAAGAAGGCAGAAAGAAAGAGCACGAAAGCAGGCCATAGATAACGTGAGAGAAACTATAAAAACTCTCAGAATTGGAGGAGAAAGAAGAAATCCGTTGGAGAAGACAGAATGCAGGTATTTATTGACGGGGCTAAGATCACACGGGGTATTAATGGCAAGAGAAGGAAGCAAAATTCTGCACGACTTTAAGAGAGCTTACCAATGAAGTTATGGTACTGAAATCTTTACTGCGAGGAGGCTTTGCACAGATTCTCGTACAAAGAGTTTCAGACTCTCCGCTGTTTTCCACAGATCACATTTGAGTGCAACCAAGTACGTCCTTCAGACGTCTAAGGCTTCTACGTTGCTCCTTCACTTACAACAGAGCCTCTAGTGAAATGGCCGTAAGCTGGGCGTCCAATTACAAGAGAAAATGAAATCGCCAAACGTGTCTTTCCACATTTCACTTGATGAGCTTATCTCCGTGGATACGTCTGGTGGTGTAAACAACTACGAAAACAATCAGGCGATAGAGCACACAATAATGGTTTTGGCGTCACCCAATGTTGAGATTATCTATAGGCGCCCAACTGTCGGTTGCGAATACGAGGGCTACCAAAACATAAGACGAAAACAACAAGTTTCCTTGGCGACTGTCAGCAGTGCATCGCTGTATCTGCCCGCTGCGCCCGTGACCAGATTAGACAATTTTTTCAATCTCTGGCATATCGCACGGCCAAGGTCCGGGGCTATTATCTGCCAACGATAGTCAACTACGAGACGACCGCCAATCCTCACTGACAGAGTTACATCATTGGTCTATTTATCAACGTCGCTTCTATAAACTGGTAGGTCGACCAACTAAGACTCACCCTCTAAACATTTCACGACTGTGTCCGTGTGCTACATGTTTAACGAACAAGTCCCATTCCAAAAATCCTATCACACGACGATCAAACAATATAATCTGCCAAGGTCAATGTGGTGGTGAGGCACCGAAGTTCGTAAGTATGGACAACGCACGGTACTTTCTTAGATATGAAGTTCGCTTTTCACTAACGTCTACATGCCCAATGGCACATACTCTAGAAAAATGGAGTCGAATAATCATAAAAACTGAGAACCCGTCATTTAAATTTCAATTCAGTGGAGATGAGTTCTTTAATATAATAAAATACTATGTCAACCATAATTTTTGAAAAAGCGTTTCATACTATATCATTTAATACAGTACCAATCTTCATTATCGGGTTTCAACGTGTTAAATACCGGTGACGATGGAAGGCAACATGTTTTTCGATGGGTAACTTCTGCCTCAATTCCGGACGAATCAACAGAAGTGTGCAATTGGGTTGAAAGGCAAAAAGAGAAGCCATGACGACATATTGTTCCTATTTACAAAACGCGTGAGGCACTGTGGATTAATATGTCCTGTCATTTCAATTACACTTGATTCTACAAAAGTGTAAATGAATATTTTCAAACAATAGAATACGCAAACCAAGATGAAAGTAATTGAGTTAAAGCCGGTATTTCCTTCTACGAGGGCAGTTCAATAAGTAATGCAACACATTTTTTTCTCGGCCAATTTTAGTTGAAAAAACCGGAAATTTCTTGTGGAATATTTTCAAACATTCCCGCTTCGTCTCGTATAGTTTCATTGACTTCCGGCAGGTGGCAGCGCTGTACGGAGCTGTTAAAATGGCGTCTGTAACGGATGTGCGTTGCAAACAACGGGCAGTGATCGAGTTTCTTTTGGCGGAAAACCAGGGCATCTCAGATATTCATAGGCGCTTGCAGAATGTCTACGGTGATCTGGCAGTGGACAAAAGCACGGTGAGTCGTTGGGCAAAGCGTGTGTCATCATCGCCGCAAGGTCAAGCAAGACTCTCTGATCTCCCGCGTGCGGGCCGGCCGTGCACAGCTGTGACTCCTGCAATGGCGGAGCGTGCGAACACACTCGTTCGAGATGATCGACGGATCACCATCAAACAACTCAGAGCTCAACTTGACATCTCCGTTGGTAGTGCTGTCACAATTGTTCACCAGTTGGGATATTCAAAGGTTTGTTCCCGCTGGGTCCCTCGTTGTCTAACCGAACACCATAAAGAGCAAAGGAGAACCATCTGTGCGGAAATGCTTGCTCGTCATGCGGCTGAGGGTGACAATTTCTTGTCAAAGATTACAGGCGATGAAACATGGGTTCATCACTTCGAACCTGAAACAAAACGGCAATCAATGGAGTGGCGCCACACCCACTCCCCTACCAAGAAAAAGTTTAAAGCCATACCCTCAGCCGGTAAAGTCATGGTTACAGTCTTCTGGGACGCTGAAGGGGCTATTCTGTTCGATGTCCTTCCCCATGGTCAAACGATCAACTCTGAAGTGTATTGTGCTACTCTTCAGAAACTGAAGAAACGACTTCAGCGTGTTCGTAGGCACAAAAATCTGAACGAACTTCTCCTTCTTCATGACAACGCAAGACCTCACACAAGTCTCCGCACCCGAGAGGTGCTCACAAAACTTCAGTGGACTGTTCTTCCTCATGCACCCTACAGCCCCGATCTCGCACCGTCGGATTTCCATATGTTTGGCCCAATGAAGGACGCAATCCGTGGAAGGCACTACGCGGATGATGAAGGAGTTATTGAAGCAGTACGACGTTGGCTCCGACATCGACCAGTGGAATGGTACCGTGCAGGCATACAGGCCCTCATTTCAAGGTGGCGTAAGGCCGTAGCACTGAATGGAGATTACGTTGAAAAATAGTGTTGTGTAGCTAAAAGATTGGGGAATAACCTGGTGTATTTCAATGCTGAATAAAACAACCCCTGTTTCAGAAAAAAAAATGTGTTGCATTACTTATTGAACTGCCCTCGTAGTTAAGACTACTTTACCGTTCTGCCACAACACTTGCAAATTACCTACGCGCTTCTCAATTATTACGTCAGCAGTTAACGACAGTCAGATGCTTTTGCTGAAAAAACACTGTTTCCCATTTTCTTTGTTTTGTTCACAAACAATAAACACGCTGAGGACCGTCCCATACAGGGGATATCAGACGCTAAAAACAGTTCATGACACTGCATGGCGTGTGAGAACATATCATAAGAGTATCTGTTACTAGCGCTGGCCATTGGTGAGAAGGTACCTCTCTCGAACATCTTATCAATACCAACATTGTGTTCTCTGATAACAGTACCGTATCTGTTCTATCGTGCATTAGTACTCGCTTCGTAATTCGTGATTTTTGTCTGGGAAGTTTAGCTGTACGGGGGGGAAGGGGGGAGGGGACGCACTCAGTGAATGAAAGGAGGCAAAGATTGAAAAATGCACAGCAAGCTGGCAATTATCAGTCCACCACATAACTTGTTCAACAGATCTATGCATTTTACAATAAATGACTAAATCAGTGCAATGAAGAGTGGCTGCAAACCATACGCAATGCCAACGGAAGACTGCATTCAGTTTCTGTGTCACTCGGAGAATTTGATACGACTTGGTTACCAACTGGACTCCCAAACGCCACGGTTGACTGACACTAATAATAAAGTCGCCGCGGGAGTTCATCCAAAAATACTGCCAGGCGTCGATCTCGCACGAACGCTTCTCACTAAATTCCGACCACACTTCTCAACGAATTCTGACTTTTGCCAGAGGGAAGTTAAAACACCATCAAAACACCGAAGAAAAAGAGAAAAGGGTCAGACATAACCATCTGTCGCACGAGATAGTTAGGAAAAAATGAACGCGTGTACTAAACAGGTACACTAGCGACTAAGGATACAATTTTACATTTATTTGTGTGATAGGAAAACAAACCAAGATTTGTGGTACAACGAAGAGAAAAAACAATTTTTTACATATGTACCAGAAAAGCGTACATTACAGTAATATGCAGTATCGGTATATCACTTGTACGACAGTAAATTACCAGTAAATTTAGTTAAAAAGTTCTCCGAGTGCCACGGAGAATTCTTGAAGGCCTAGGGCGATTACTTATGCCGCCCTTACCAAAACTGAAATAGTGTATCGTCTTTACTTTACTGACATTACAGTCCAAACGCAATCTTGCTCGCTATCACAATTTAAAAAAAAAGTTATTTTTTTCGATAAGCCTCGGCAAGTGCTCGTGAAATTGTTCGGGTATTTTTCTGTAATTATTAAGGGTCATGGGTCGAGAACCTTCTTGCGTGTCGCTTTGCGTGTAGGGAATGTTTTCGGCCGAACTAACCCTGTGGGGCACTGCGTCACTACAGTGAACAGCTCCTTTGGCACTTCCAATCAGTCCTAAGGCTGCAAACGCACACAGTCCACTGTAGTGGACCCTCCCTACTGGTGTTGTGCCCCACATGCATCAACAGCCTCAAAACGGACTGCAATCGCCAGAGAAATAACCATTAAAAGCTGCCCATTGCAGCGAAAATAATGTCTAATGGGCTGCGGAACGCAACGCTGAGTCATTCCATCAATGTGGTTCGTAACACAAGATCGGCAGCTGCAAAGTTGTATTCCATCGGCAATGGTGAAACAATGCACGACTCTGAACTCGTCTAATCTTTTGTTTCCCAACTACAGAAGTGGTTTGGGCTAATGACTGGATTTTTGATGCATTCCCGCAATCGTTCGTTGTCCGATGAAATTATTTCCCACTTTCGACTGAAGAACAAACAATAAATAATACTCGAAGGCACGTATCTTGCTCGAAGGGTAGTATATGCTCTATAGTCTATAGAGCCCAGCAACAGGGAGGGGCAACAGCGTTTATCTTTCGAACATGAAGGCAGAAGTGGCTGAGCTGCAGCGGTATGGAGATTCGGAGAACTTCCTTTGGATTGCTTCGCATCGAAGTATCCAACAAAATGACTACCTGACGAAGGACGCAACGCACAACAGACAATTACCTATCTCAGATTTTATGAATCATGTGCTACAGCCTAATAACCCCTCGCCGAGAAAATCGCGGTTTACGGTTTGGGCTACATGTCAACGATAACTGTGCGTTTTCATCACAGGAACTTTACCAATCATCTATGCATGATATACTTTAAGAACACTACGTTGTTCGTGCAACTCAACCACTTAACATGAAATGAAGTGGTAAGTGGTCTTGCGCTTAGCAAGTAACTTTGTTCAAGGCACTGAAACATTGTGAAAGATATTTCCGACTGTTATCACCTCAGGCCTCACATTAAAAACTGCAGAATATTACCTAACTATCACGGAGTTTTTAAAGATTATGATCTGCATGTAGAACGGACTGCTGATTCTGTCAGTGTTTCTACAGCATTCCATAAACCGTTTGTCATGCGACAGTGCCACGTCCGATTAATATTGACATTTAGAAGCCATCGTTTAGCCAGAAGATAATGACGCAGCATCCCTCCCATCAATAATCTAAAATAATTGTATTTGTTATTCAATGTCATGATAATCGTTACAATATCTGGACAATTGTGCGCGTCATATTTACTACGACACTGCTTACAAGTTATATACACTAAAATCCACAAAAAAAGGCGCCGCTATTTATCTTACCAAAAGGTAACGAAAGTGACTATCACTCTTTCACAAGCTACCGCCGCATATACAGCATAGAGAAGACCAATCGGATAAAAGAGATCTCTCAGAGAGTCAATGAAAGGTTCACGAGAGTTAGGCGGAACAAGTATTCAATTTCGAACGCCATGACGAAAACCTGGCACTTTCATTACATAACCGTCCAACCACAACGGACACGGCACCCATTAACAGCGGGTAACGACAAGTGCGCGAAACGGTTACCTAGTCATAGAGAGCAGAAGTACAACATAAAGCCGTGGCTCAGCTCACCCGAGGAAGCGGAAGGCGGCTGCCGGGACCGCCAAGTACTTACTCGTCACTAGCGGGCAGGCTTCCGGCCGTGGCCCACTGGGGCAACCCGCACTCACGTCGAGGTTGCCGCGCCCAGACTCGCGCCTTGTCCGCGCTAAGATTAGCGTGGCTGACGCTGACGCCGGGACAACAGGAAGCGCGGTGAACGGACTCGCGGCGACACCGCCCGCCCGGCGGCGCCTTCTCAGAGGTGCATTCAACAAAACGACGCAAGCGCTTGAAAAGAACCGGCTACCATCACTGGTCGGTCACAAAGTCCAGTTTGTTGGAGACTATGGGAAACTGTGTCTTTTTGAAGGGAAAGCAAATGAGAGGAGATTCATCACAAGAACACTACCGCGGTAGTTTACCTATTCACGAAAAACATTTCATTGCTAGAAGAAGTCACCTACTGCAAAACACAAGTTTATATTTATTTTTATTTATTTATTTTTCTACCCGAACATTTTTCGACATGTGTGTGTCATCTTCAGTCGGTCTCGTAATATACACTGCTCAAAAGAATTAGAGGGGTACGTGTACCAACGTCCGAAACGTTAAATCTATTTTGATACAGGCGGTACCTGTGGTCTTATTACATGGCTTGAGATCTTAACTTTTAATATATGCAACAATTAAGATCAATTGGCGTCTATTGGCTGTGTCATGCGTTACTGTCTCAAGTGACCCCTCAGAAGGAAGTGAGTGCCGTATCCCACTGTTTTCCAGTAAGGTACACAGATGGCAGTTGGCATTCGTGGACCTCGTATTCAAGTTGCAAGGGCGGTCTGTTCGATCCAAAAAGGATGGGCTTTCGGTCGTGCTGCTCCATCTGCCATCCACTGGCTGTGTACACACTAAAGGGTGAGAGGTCAATACAAAAGGCGTGTTGGGCAAGGTCGCAGACGCGTTACAGCCACACGTTAAGACCGATATCCGGCTATCTCTGCCTTGCAGTGTCGTAAGGTTACCGCCAAAGCGCTGCCAAGACGATCTCAGACGGGCCGCGGGAGCTGCTGCGCCCGGTCAGACTAAGGAAACGATTACGAGACACGACCTTACGAACCAGACGTCATGTTCCGAGTACCCCACTTGACACGACAACATCTTGCAGCTCGCTTTCAGTTCTGCTGTTCCCATATCAACTGGCAACGTTGTCACTGGCGAAACATGTTATTCACAGACGAGTCCAGATATCCTCTTAAGTAAGGTGTTGGCCGTGTTCGTGTGAGCAGATGCCTTGATGAACGGTACCAGCCAAATGTTGTGCAGGAAATCGACAATTCACTCAAGGTTCTGTGATGGTGTGGGGAGGCATTAGTGTTGACAGCCGTGCAGATCTTGTCGTTATCCATGGTCGCCTTACCTTCACGTTGCACACCGAAGAGATCCACTTGGGACTATGTGGTGGCTACTGCATACTGTGGTGGCGTTGAATTCCTTCTAATTCCAGGGGACATGAGGCGTATGTCTTGTGAAGCCTGGATAGTGAAGTAATGGAATGGCCGGCTGCGAGTCCCGACTTAAACCCCATGGGGCTCTCATAGAAAGATGGTAACGGCTGCTAAAGTGGAACCCCCTTAGCCCTTTACGGAGCATGTCACGTAGATATCAGGAGCGATAAACGCGTCCCTGAAGCTCTCAAAGTCCAATGAAAAGCATTCAGGATGACGGGATTAACAACTGTTTCCCCTTTGTTTTCGACACCTGTTTGACATTTCGGGTTCTTTTTTAAGTGAACGATCGAGGATGTAACGATGCTTTAACGTGTACTTAATTTGTGAAAGATAAAGCAATAATTTAGTAGCATACCCAGTCCTTAATTACTGCTCAATGGATTACGGCAAAAGCGCCAAGTCTTGTTCCCCAAATCTCTTAAGACCTGTATTTCTGTAAAATCTTCTACAAAATTTGTTAGTTTTTTATTTTCGACCTAAAACCATATGACATGCACTCATTTTGACTGATCATGTTACACTGGATTAATCTAAGGCGAGAAATCACAGCAAAATAACTGCATACTTTAAAGTGTTTTAGACCCTAACTAGAGAATTATAATAACAACAATTATTATTAGTATTATGTTTTACATGCATTATGAGAGGCAAGGAAGACGACAGGTTGGTGTCGAAACTATAGTGGCACAAAATTATGACAGTAATATCTATAATCCAACGGCTGCATAATCAAAGTTGATCATCAGATTTAGGTACGCTTTGTAATTCAGTTATCGTCCGTTGACACATATTGTGTTCTTACTGCACTACTACTTTAATATGTGTAATTTGGATTGTGGAGCGAGCGGAGAGCCGCGGTCGACTAAGCTGGTCCGCCGTGAATCGTGACTGGCCATTACACCTGCCGTGCACATGCTCTTCTGTTTTCTTTTTAATTATTTTTAGTTTCCTCAAAACAAATTTCGAAGAAAACGAAATTACACATGTTACTGACCTACGCTGAGCAGAATGTAACATCCATCAAAGCAATAACAGTCACGCAATAGCAAAAATTAGCTCGCTGCATGTGGGTGACAATGACGAATAAAAACTGGATTACAAATGAACAGATGTGAGTTCTTTGCTGACGGATCCTATAATGTGCAAAAGTTTAGCACGCGGAGTAGCAGCATCATCTACAAACCACGTGCAACATGCCTTTTGTGAGTGTGCGCGCCCGGGTTGGAGGGATATGGGGAGGGGGCAGAATTTAGCGAACGCGATCACTTTTGAGACATGAGTCCAAATCATTACTTTCCATGGTGATTAAAAAAAATGGTTCAAATGGCTCTGAGCACTATGAGACTTAACATCTGAGGTCATCAGTCCCCTAGAACTTAGAACTACTTAAACCTAACTAACCTAAGGACACACATCCATGCCCCAGGCAGGATTCGAACCTGCGACCGTAGCAGTCGCGCGGTTCCAGACTGTAGCGCCTAGAACCGTTCGGCCACACCGGCCAGCTGATGGTGATTATATATATCGCAAATGAGAAACGACTGCCAACGTTCATCAGATACTTTGCAAAAATGAAGTAGCTGTTTGTATGACATGACCGGCACTCTGGCGCTAAAACGACTAAATTGACGATATTTTTTTTCATCTTAACTGTTGTCAGCAACAACAAATGCAATTTCAATATATATTCTTCCCCTCGTGATCGCAAAAACTACGTAACATCATGAAAACTTTAATGAAGTTTGTACTCGCAGTAGTTTCAACGACATCTGAGTGGTTGGAGCTGCTGCTGTAACGATGAGTTACGGTTAGACAGTGATCGCAATTCCTCCTCTAATGTAAGGGTATGCCAGGAACTAGCGACCGTGTGCCTTTAATACATTCAAGAACTACATTTTAACAAAAGACCACGTTTAACACTTATTACGCTTTTGTCGTGTCCTAGTAGGTTGCCGCCGACCACTAACCTAGTTGTTCATAGCATTATTCATCATGGCATCATTTCCAACACGTTTCCCCACCTACAAACTCTTTAAGCTTCGTGGAAGTGTCTGTATACGAGTTCTTTCTTCTCTTGATTCTTCAAAAAATCTTTGAGGAATGGCGGACATTCTGGTTGACTTTCGTCATGTAAATTTATTCGTCCATTGTAAAATTTTTCATTCTTTACTGGTTCATCGTATTCCACCTTCAGCTGTCGGTAAATTTGTTCAGGTTTACACTACCGAGCATTCAAAAATTGAATGCATCTCTTACCTAAGAAGTTCATGTCGAAAAAACCAATCCACTTTGGACAAACCTGTGTAACGAGAGTGCGCAATAAATCCTTAATTCCTGGACTAACCTTGTATTTCCATTGCCATGGAGTAACATCTACACTTATCCATATCCAGTAAGATGATTGTAAATTTGACTGGGACGCAGATTTTTTGCAAATCGAATGAAAGTTTCTGTTTGGTAACGACTAAGAGATACACATTCGTGAATCCTATTAGTCTTCTCTCACAATATCAAATGTATCAGTCATTTCTCTTCATACGGTGTAGCATACGCCCCCGCATCGGCGACTACTAGTTTAGTTTATGACCAATGATTCTAGAACCTTCTAGGCATATAAAAGTGTTGATAGGATTCAACCGTGAAGTTAAAGTGTCGCGGCGTTACACGCAGGAAGCGCTTCCTGCCACACCAGTAATTTCCGCCAAACGTGACTCTCATTTCAATGAGCGATAGCTGGAAGTCTTTGGGCACCATTTTGCTTCGGTTTGTCTCACTGTTGTACGGGTAAAAGCAAGAGTTAAGATATAGATACCGTAATTCATTTTGGCGTGGTGATTCAAGAAAGGCACAGAATACAGTAGAGTTAGTATTGCGTCTCACGTTGCCAGAATTATATTGAGGGTACTGAGTCGTACATTGCTACGCACAGTGGAAAAGAACGTAGGGGAAAGGAAATTAGGTTTCAGGAATGGGAAAGGTATAACAGGTGCTACTGGGCTTTTTAGAGTGATTGGTGAACGGTATGCAGAAAGAGGAAAGGAAATGAGTTTATATTTAATACGTTTAGAAAGGGCCTTTGACCCAGTGAAATGGAACAAGATAACGGAAATTATGAGATTGAAGAAGGTGGTCTGGGAGGATAGGACACTGATTCAGGAGCTAAACGCGAATGGCTCTGAGCACTATGGGACTCAACTGCTGTGGTCATCAGTCCCCTAGAACTTAGAACTACTTAAACCTAACTAACCTAAGGACATCACACACAACCATGCCCGAGGCAGGATTCGAACCTGCGACCGTAGCAGTCGCACGGTTCCGGACTGCGCGCCTAGAACCGCGAGACCACCGCGGCCGGCGTAAACGCGAAGCAGAAAACAAACATGAAGCTATGAAATTGTATGATAGACTGAAATCGAAAGAAGAATAAGATATGGTTATTGTCTTTCACCAACCCTGTTTACCACATATTTAGAGAACATGATAATGAAGACGTTAGAAGTAGAAACTGAAGAAGTCAGCACAGAAGGACAGAAGATCAACTGCATCGGATTGCTGATGATTTGGTACTGCTTGGAGAGGAAACAATGTCTGGCCAAAAAACACCATACTGACTTCAGAGACTGAAGAAAGATTTTAGGATGAAAATCAATACAAAGAAAATTAGGTGATGAGAGCAAATAACCGAGAAGACTTGAAAGTGAAGTTGCGCGTAACACATATTTGGGTAGCATGCAGACAACTGTACGAGACAAAGAAATAAGACAACGGGAAAGCAAGTTTTCAAGAAAAAGAAACGGTTATTATGCAGTAAACTGCAGTTGGAGGCGGGAAAAAGATTGACTGAATGCTTCGTGTGGAGTGGTTTTCTGTACAGCTGTGAAGTTGGTGAGTGAAGAAGAGAGAAAGAAAATGAAGAATTTGAGATGTGGGCTTGGGGGAGAATGGAGAAAATGCACCCGAAGACAAAAAGGCTGGTACGTTATTGCTGTCTGTGGCGTCTCCAGACACGTCTTTGGCCTAGAGTCTCATTGACTGGAGCAGAATAGCCTTCAGTGATGAGTCTCACTTCGAACTGAGCCCCGATGAGCAGCGCAGACGTGTCTGGCGGCGCCCCGGGCAGCGGTTTGATACCAACCTGTCGCCCACATACGGCCACGGCCCGAAAACCAGGAGTGGTTGTCTGGGGTGTCATCTGATATACCAGGAGCCCTTTGGTTGTCATCCGCGGCACCCTTATACCACAGCGGTACATCGACGGTATTCTACGCCCCTTTTTGTTGTCCTTCATGGCAAGCCATTCTGGGCTTACAGTTCAGCAAGATGTCATTCCGCACGCGGTGAAAGTTTCTACCGCTTGTCGTCGTGCTTCCCAAACCCTATGTTGGCCAGCAAGATCGCTGGATTCCTCCTATTGAGAACGTTTAGAGCGCTATGAGCAGGGCCCTCCTACCTGCTCGGGATGTTGTTGATCTCAGGCGCAAGTTGGACAGAATTTGGCACGATATCCCTAGGTAGCCATCCAGCAACTCTATCAATCAACGCAAAGTCGAATAAATGCTTGCGTAAGGACCAGAGGTGGACCAGCGCATTAATGACTTGCTCAGTTTGTGAAGCTCTTTCTCTTGAATAAGCATCTGTTTTTTCTTAAATTGAAATCATCTGTTTCTACATCTACATCATATCTACTGATTTCCGTTCCATTCGGATGATTCTTTCATGGTGCGTCTTTTGCCCAGGGTGTAAAACAGATGGATCACATGCAGAACATTGCAGTGCTGGGAAGGGTACAGGAACAAATAACTCTCCTAAACCTGGTTAATAAAAGGAAAGCAACCTCGAGAGCACATACACTGTGAGGAAAAGGAATACTAACAACAGCTTTCAAAGCTACAGTGGAAAAACAGCAGAAATAGGAAGAACATAAATATTAGATGAAATGAAATGAGGAAGATATCTGATTCTGATTACGAAGCAGTTGGCTTGGAATTAGATCACATGGGCACACTAATGGTCTCAGAAGCCCGCCAATGGCCGGAACACTTATGATGGTGGTGGTGGTAACGATGATGTTTAGTTTGTGGGGCGCTCAACTCCGCGGTCATCAGCGCCCGTATAAAGTCCCAATTTTTACATAGTCCAATCTAGCCACTGTCACGAATGATGATGATGATGATGATGATGAAATGATGCGGACAACACAAACACCCAGTCTCTTGGCTGAGAAAATCTCCAACCCGGCCGCCGGGAATCGAACCCGGGACCCTGTCATACAGTGGCAGCAACGCAAGCCACTTAGACCACGATCTGCGGACGACGACGACGACGACGACGATTCACGAACGTAAGCCCTGCTCGTCTAGCTTAACGCGGAGCGCGCTAGCTTACGAGACAAGGTGGTGAGCAAGCCGGGACCGGATTAGATCCGCGCAGCGGTTTAACAACGTTGGTCTGGTATACTGTACATCCTGAGCGTGGTTTTTGGCTGTTTTCCACACTCTTTCAGGCAAATTTTGCGTTGACCCCTCATAAAATAATATACATAAATAGTTGAATTATGATAACACACAAAACAAGTGTTACACGATTCGGAGACAAAGTTTACAGATTCAGATGGCGCAAAAGACTTTCCTCCGTTAGGTTTCCAGACGAGTGTGGCTGCAGGACGAGCATCAAGCCACAAATATCAATAAAATAAATTTGTCAAGTCATGAAAAGAGTGGAACACGTACGACGAGATGAGAAAAGAGCGACTCATTAAGTGAGTCCTAAAGCAGATTAATTGCTTTATTCCTATGCCGCATTTTTATTTGCATACTAGAAAAAAACACATTTCGTGCAATTGTCTTAGCCACTATCGGTGACATTTCGTTCTTTCACCTGAAGCATTATGCGCGTTCATGCGGCACTGCAGCCACCCACGCCGCTGTTTGCATTTCACGTAAGTGCATGCTTCACTTCACAACGTTCATATTAGCATCTGTAGTAGTGCCCGACTAAGTTTATGCACCCCAGACCCAAACGTGGAATTGCGGGTTCTACTGATTTTCACGTACGATACTCCTTTTACATTCAATAACAGCGTGTTATCGACTTCAGAACTGCTCTCTCTTTACAAGCTATTCGCTTTCATAACGATCAGGAACTTACGGCCAATGTCAGAGTTGCAAGGAGGTTTTTATGATCAGCTGCACTGAAGTTCAATTAACGAATTTCAAATACGATCTGCGACGGATCACCGTCGCGACTAACTACAATGAAATCTCGGTACGTTTCCGGGGATATGTCCGACTCAAAATCTGCAACGAAGTCACTGTCGTGTAGTACTGTGTAATCTTGATCTGTATCAGAGATGGCACTGCTCACATTCGATCGCTTTCTACCAGGTAGGTTTTTCTCCCGTGTTGGTATCCGTAATGATTTCGCATGTGACAGATTTGTCTCCGTATCGTAACACGGAATCTGCGATTCATCACCAACTGTGATTTGAAAACGAGGCGGGAGGCGCGTCATTATAGAACCGCTTCGTGTGTTTTAAGGTGTTATATCACTCGAATGGCTTTCCGAGAAATCATGATACACTCAAAGCGGCAAAATCTGAAATACAGGAGCTATACCATACAGTCCGAACATCACCGGATTAAATACTACTGAGTTGTGCTCAACTTAGTTGTATCTCGACGACAATAGTTTTTTCCAGTTGCGCAATGCTGATTTACTTCTATTTACATTTCTAGGTGATTTTCTGTTCCTAATAATCAGTGAAACTGATTGAAAATTGCTGCACGAATAGAGGCTGGGCTTCGTAAGTCATTTTGAATCAGTTCCGGCTTGAGTGTAGCTAATTTTATTGTTGCAGCAAATTAATGTGCAAAAAAGGTTCATCACATCCCTACTATTGACAAAATTAATACATGCAACACACACAAAGCTTGCGCCGTCACTAACAGCATATGTGATGTTTCTGTTTATTATTATTATTATTATTATTATTATTATTATTTATTGTTGGTTATGACTAACTAGACAATAACACGATGCTTTATTATTCATATCTTTATACCCGTGTGATTTGGTACAAAAACGAAGTATCAAAAGCTAATTGTAATAGTTGGAACTGTCCTTAAATCACACTTAACACACAAGGGCCGATTATGTCTGTGTCCAAGGCTTGAAATGTCAGTTTATGTTAAGTGAACAGAAATTGTGGGGTGCTTATTTGCTAATGGTTCCCAGTCCACGTCCATGAGAAATCCCGAATGTACCGTTAACATACGCGTGTATTCGCGACGAGTTCCAACGTGCTATCGTTCCTCCGTTGCGGTTCCGTTTTTCAAATACAAATACTTGACTTTACTTGCTATTAACGGGTTTTCCATCACACAGTTGAAATGACGCTTCTGTAGAACAACACTAAACATTCGGGCGCACAACAACGATCACATAATAGATCAGTTTTCCTAGTTAAGGTGCGCTGTCAATACTGAAGCCCAGAAATATATCTATGTTAGGTAATCACCCCTTACCTGTAAGCTTACAGATTAGCAATTTACTGAAAAGCGCAGCTAAGTATTCTTTGCGGTCTCAGTGGTTTCATGTCCAGGATACAAAGCTGCGGTCTCCCTCACCAATTGTGTGTGACGCACGAGTCGTGGCCTTCCCCATGTTCTAAGCGCGGGGAAGTACTAGGCTCACTCAGTGACTTAAAAATAGAGAGGAAGGGGCATAGCTTACCACTGTTACCTTGTACTGCAAAACTATTTTACGAGAAAACGTAAGCAGCAATCTTACTAGCACTTTTACACTCTGGCAAGAAAAAATTCAAAGGGGTGTTGATTTCGGTAGGTCACGTCAAAGTGTGTGTGGTTGCGTTTGAATGGGATCACTGTTATCGACGAAACTTTTTCATCACGTGAGAATTATATGCTGATTATGAGGATCAAGTTACAGAATATACGGAAAAATCTGCTATCAGCCACTTACGTTATTTATTAACAGTGGATGTGTGAAATTTTTCAGCAGGAAACGTTGGAAGTAGATTAACGCTTTCATAGCCGGCCTAACCGATCCTTGGTCTACTACCAACAACTATTCCACAAACTTTTCACAGTGGTTAACAAACCATGCCAGTAAACCCAGTGCCACCTAACAGCAGAAGAAATTAACTATTCTCGAATAAAAATAACTGCCCTCTCCGTGCTGTCAGTAACGAAATGATCCTTATCTCGCCCACCGAAAGATCTATCCGAAGTACTGTACAAAGAAACGCAGGCATGGATGGTGTTTGGGAAGAATCGTTTAGGGTACCATCCACGCAAACGTTATTTAAGCACGTGAGTATTTCCCCTATTCTGTCACAGACTAAGCCGGCACTCCATCTCTGTCAATTGGACTTTAAGCCAATTTCGTCACCTCAGATCACTGCGAGACACGTACCTGATCCCTTTATTGAGGAAAAGAAAGATCCACGGTCCCTGTATCATGGTTAACATCTAATGACCTGAAACTTCTGGAGAGATTAGAACTGTGATCTCCAATAGGGACCTTGCCTTTTCCGTGAACTGCTGTTACCGACTGAGATCTAGGCACGACTTACGTCAGGCCCTCGTACCTTCAATTCTGTCAGAACCTCCATTAACCGGAATGACGTTCGGATTTTGCTGTCAATGGCGGTTTTGTGTATGTGCTAACAAGTAAAGACGAAAACAAAAACCGCAGTCTATAGCTTGATAGCAGATAAGAAAGCCTGGTGGCTGGGTGTCGAACCGAGCCACGTGTTTATATCTAGAACGGGAAATGTGGCGACATTTATTCCCAGGCTCTATGGTGACTCAGCGCTCAGTGTCCATGGGGGCCAATAGAAAGATTCACGCTATCCAATTCCGCGCAATTTATGAGCGGTGCCGCGGTGGGCCCGCGGGAGGCACAGAACTCTGGCGCGAGGTCCGCTGTAGAGAAAACATCAGAGGTCAAGTCACTACATAATGGATGAGATCTTACAAAAGAACCAGCAGACGAAGCTGATGTTGCACATAAAGAAATGTCATCTCGACTCTAAGAAATGAAAGAAGAATAAATAAACACCAAAATCCACGCGATGTAAAAAGTCCTATTGCAGTTAATCCTGGATATCAAGGTTAAAATACAAATGTTATTTCTGAAAATTCCTAAAATCGCTGGAACGCTGAATTACTGCTTTTAGGCGTTAGGTCTCATTTTTATAACGCTGCCGACATCCCCAAGACGACGACTGCAAAGAAAAATTAGTGCCGATGTATTAATAAAAAATGACAATCGATCTGTATCATTCAAAAAAATTGCTCTGAGCACTATGCGACTAAACTTCTGAGGTCATCAGTCGCCTAGAACTTAGAACTAATTAAACCTAACTAACCTAAGGACATTACACACATCCATGCCCGAGGCAGGATTCCAGACTGCAGCGCCTAGAATCGCACGGCCACTCCGGCCGGCCTGTATCATTCATTCGTCGCTCTTAACTGACAGGTTTCTTTACAAACGTAATACTGCTAACAATTGCATCTATTTTTCGCTTCCCATCTGTGTATTCAGCTATTTCTTTATGAGAGCACCACTAAATAAATTTCCTATTCGCCGGAGAAAGAATCACATCTATTTATACCGATGAAAGCTGTAGATGAGCAAGAGAGAAAATCTAACGGTGCATACACACATTAGGCCAACGAACGACAAACACTGGATTCGGTCAAACGTTGGTCGCCAATACATTGGCGTTCGGCTTCTCATCTTTACCAAACAAAGAGCTGGGGCAAAGTATTGGGCGATGTGGAATAGCAGTTGGCTCTGATAACTTCCCGACGTTGCTCCTAATTTGTTACGTTATAAAGTAGCGTTTTAATTATAATTTCACCGGCCGATGTTATGAGGGGAGCACAGTATTTAGCAGCCGTCGCTTGTGCAGCATTTTTTTGGAGCAAGAAGCTTATCATCAGAAAAAGAAAAAGAAGGAAGACGTTGTTGGAGACCTTTCTTTAAAAAAGTAGGGAGCAGTGTGGTGGCACGAAATTGTCTACCTTAAAGCTGAGTCGGAGTATGGGCAACTTCATAATTGTTTTCCAAATGAAAGTTACAGATTTGGAATTGCTACTGAGATTAGGCCATAAAATTTCCGAAAATAACACCGCTTTTAGTAGAGCTGTACCTGCAGCGGAAAGATTAATGATCACTGCAAGTTTGTTACTTTGTCGTTCAAGGTAAAAGATGTCCATAAAGACTGCATTTTCTTTCTCACATCGCGCACAATTTTTTCTAATGGCTCACTTGTTTCCCTCCAAGCGTTTATTTTCTTTTATCGAAGATCGTAGAGGTCGATAAACATTCCTGTTCACGACGAAATTCTTTAATGCTCTCTCCACATTCCACTCTATACTCCAACATTTTTAAAAATAATAAATACACACCTTTAGCGAAAGAAGGCATTGCCTGCGGAGCTAATAGCGATTGTTTAAATTAAGGTTTTCACGACAGCCGCAAGTGGCAATCAGTATGTTTCACTGTCCGGCTTCGCTCTTTAATTTAACAGGCGAATTCCAGAGTTTCTGTTATATTGCTAGAGAAGGCCGAAATGCACGCTATAAGCTCACGCAGGATGGCGTGAGGTCTGAAACAGGATACGTAATGAATGCTATAAAGAAAAGTACGTAGCTTCTGGAATACTTAACTTTAATCCATCATTTGTATACATCGTTCTTGATGAGACATGCTTCATACGATAACTATCAATTGCTATGGCGCCTTGCTAGGTCGTAGCCATTGACTTAGCTGAAGGCTATTCTATCTTCTCTGCAAATAAACGAGGCTTCGTCAGTGTTGCATCGCTAGCTAAGTCGTCCGTACAACTGGGGCGAGTGCTAGTAAGTCTCTCGAGACCTGCCGAGTGGTGGCGCTCGGTCTGCGATCACTGACAGTGGCGACAAGCGGGTCCGACATGTACTAATGGACCGCGGCCGATTTAAAGCTACCACCTAGCAAGTGTGGTGTCTGGCGGTGACACCACAGTTTTCATGATGCTCTTGTCAAATTAAAGGGCGCAAGCAGTCAACAAAACATACTAAGTCCGACTTGTAGCTGTCCTGAAAAGTTAAATATACACCCGTTCTAGAGACACTGCAAATCGCGACTGAACCAAAGAACATTCGTCCCGGCGTCCACACTAGGAGAGGAGTCACAAGGCCAACGAACTGCCAACGCTTTGGCGTTACCGCTAGAAGACCGAATCGCAACTAATGCCAACCGCTTGGTTGGCTCAGATTTGCCACCCGTACACACTAGCATATATTAGCCAACGAAGCAGTTTGCTGTCGTTCGTTAGCGTAGTGTGTACACGCCTTAGCCCTTTACCTAACATCGGGCCTCGGAGGTGCATGCGTGATGTTTATATCTTCTCTACTGGCAACTATACATTTTATTTTAATGCAATTTTACGACTTTTCCTAATTTAAGTTAGTCATAATTTTGGAAAAAATTGCAAAAATTTACCGATGTCTTTGTGTTAAAATGTTGGTGTAAGTTTCCTCCTTACGGGCCTCGCAGGCTCTTGTGGTGAGCGCAGCGTCTGTTGTGTCATTTTCCGTTGTTGACTCGCGCTGTTATTCTTTCAGTTTTCGACAGTCATCCTTGTGATAAGGATATATTTATTTTGGTGCATTATTTCATAAAAGAGAAGAGGCCTATCAGATGAGGAGATAAGGGAATTGTTGGACTCGTGTTCTGATTCTGAAATTCCACCAAGTGATTATGAGTCTTCCAGCGATAATGATAATGAGTTGGATGTCGCCGAAAACTCAGAACTATACCGCGATGATGATCATGAAGAATCTCTGTACGAAGACGGAGAACAACAATTTAGTGCAAATTCTTTCGAGTGTGACATCATATTCACGTAATGGAATTTCTGGTCGGCGGAGCAAAAAGGGTATATTGAAAGAAGACCAGGGACCCAAAGTTATTCGACTGGGACCTGTGATAATGCAGAATCCTGTTTTATGTTTTCTTTCGTGTACCCCTCATTGACAAAGTGTGTTTATGTGGAGCAACAAGGAAGGTCGAATCGTATACGAGGCTGGGTGGGTATAGATATGCATGAAATGAGAATGTTTCTTGATGTTCTGATGTCGACTGGAGTTTACAAGTGAAGAACTCAAGATATCAGTCAGCTTTGGAGTGTTATCCGGCCAATGTTCAATGAAATTATGTCTCGCAACCGCTTCCATGCTATTCTGAGGGTATTGCGTTTTCCTAGTGCAGCAGACCGACTTGAACATGGGTAAAGTGACAAATTCGAACCCATCATAGAAGTTTGTGAGATGTAGGAAAATGCCCTTAGGGGTGCCTACATTCCAGGATGGTGCATGACCGTGAGTGAACAGTTGGTCAAATTTCGAGATCGCTGTCCATTTCGACAATACATCCTATCATAACCTGGTAGACATGGAATAAAAGCCTGGGCGATTTGTGACAGTGCAATAAGCCATTGCTGGAAGATGAAAGTGTGTTTAGGAAAGGAGGAAGACATAAGATTGGTTGGTTGTTTCGGGGAAGGAGACCAGACAGCGAGGTCATCGGTCTCATCGGATTAGGGAAGGACGGGGAAGGAAGTCGGCCGTGCCCTTTTAAAGGAACCATCCCGGCATTTGCCTTGAGCGATTTAGGGAAATCACGGAAAACCTAAATCAGGATGGCCGGACGCGGGATTGAACCGTCGTCCTCCCGAATGCGAGTCCAGTGTCTAACCACTGCGCCACCTCGCTCGGTGAAGACATAAGAGCCGTGCGACTTGCAGAGAATGTTGTGGAAACCTTGGTGACTGAACATGGGAAGTTTGGACGTAATATCACCTGTGATAATTTTCTTTACATCTCTCGAGTTAGCTCATTTGTTGTCAAAAGATCTGGCACTAGTCAATAGTATTGGCAAAAACAAATGTTAACTGCCTGCCAATTGTATTACACTTAAAGGACGTGAAGTTTACTATAGATTGTTTGGTTTTCAACCAGATGTGATGATAGCCTCTTATGTTCCAAAGAACAACAAAGTTATTACCGTCCTTAGCTCTCTTCATGACGAACTAACGGCGTCATCAGCACACGAAAAGAAGTCTGAAGTTATAATGGCATGCAATGCCACAAAGGGCGGCGTTGCCATTATGGACCAGAAGATGCGATTCTACGGTGTGGAGAAAACAAGGCGCTGGCCATTGGTGGTTTTCTTCAGCATGATCGACGTAAGTGTTATGAATGCATATACAGTTGGTTGGTATAAAAGAGGAGGGGGAGGGGGGGCAAACTGCTAGGTCATCGGCCCCTCGTTCCGATTAAAATGATTCCACAAGGGTGGGAGTCAAATAATCGGGTGGGAGTCAAATAATCGAGACATACGAAACACAGCTGGAAGAAAGGAGAAAACCACAAGAATGACAGAAGGGTAACAAACACTAAAATGGACAAAATCGGACGAGAAAACGAGAGAGACGCAAGAAACATGTAGAAGAGATCAGAACGAGAGAGCAGATTACCATGGCTGGCTGACCATGAGAATAAAAAGGAGAAGCCAGCCACTCTGCAACACAGTAAAACCTACAGCCTAGAAGCACTAGGGTGGTGGACACACAGGGACAAAAGGCATGCGCCAAAACTTAGATCAAATGATAAAACCCACCCTCATGAATAAAACGTAAAACTAAAGCTGCTTTTGAGGCATTGTCGCCCAACACCGAAGGGAGGATGCTGGGAAAGTTGAAGGATTCTGGGAAAGTTAAAAGTCCGAATGCATACATAATTTGGGTGCTGCTGCACCAATAAAAACATGAGATGTCGGACTTTCATCATCAATTTTGAAAAGCAACTAGCAGGGGTAAAGAAGTCAATGAATTCACCGCTCCATCAAGGGCAGTGAAACCAAGAACGATAATATGTGCGTATTGTGTACAGACGAAAGATAAAAGAAGCAAATTACATGTTATCAATGCACCAAACCAGTACGTTCGAAACATTCTGCTATTGTCTGTAGCCCCTGCGCAATTTTGCAATAAGAATAAAAGCCACCAACAAAAGTATAAAAAACTCTTGTTTTTTAAATGTAAACTTCAAATAAATAAAATTATTTTAAATATACTTATACATCAAAAATCGTTCAATAGGTACCCAAAATAAAACTGATGTACACAACACGGGACTGAGACGCCCGATTGGTAGGCTACGCTATACAGTTGTTCTGGTAAGCAGACCGTTAAGAATATGGAAACGACACACGTAATGAATAACGCTGAAGAGCACACACAAAGAAAACACCCAAGGACAATAATTCGTTCTGCAGCAGATCGTACGCTGCACTGAAACTTCATCACGGATATTTCAGTGAAGGGAAGAAGGAATGAAGGACAAATAATTAAGCTTTAACATTCCGACGATGATGAGGTCATTACAGATGGAGCGCATGTTCGGATGGAAATCAGCCATCTCGTTTTCGAAGGAACTATCCCTGCATTTGACTTAAGAGATTTCTAGAAAACCTAAATATAAAAGATGTTTCTTAAGAGCGTGCAAAAATTTAACAGGACACAGTGAATCAAAATTTCACTGTGCAGTGGAGTATGCGCTGTTATGAAACTTCCTGGCAGATAAAAACGAGACTCGAACAAGGTACTGACGGAAGGACGGTTCATGAGTCGTTGGTAGAGCACTTGCCGACGAAAGGCAAAAGGTCCCACGTTCGTGTCTCGGTCCGGGACACAGTTTTAATGTCAGGAAGTTTCAGGACATAGAGAATGCTTCACTGAACAATTTGACGTTGGGAATCTGGGGTCGGAGAAGCTAGCTCAAGGAGATACGGAAGTAAACTTTTCCACCGCTTTGTCTAGTTAATGTTTTCCAGCTCATTTACAACTAACATTCGAACAAGTTTACACGTACTGTGCTGTTTATTTACATGTACATTCTTTATTTTCCGCGAGGAAAGGAGGAGGACGAGCCTGATTAACAAGAAGTCATGATGCAGGTTTAGTTTGCTAGTCCATAAGGTGGCTCTTTCTATCGTATTTACATTGTCCCATGATAGAACGTAGTATGAATCAACGAAAGACCTATCCATTACTCAGTGCTGTTCAAAGACGTACAGTACAATACGATGAAGCAGTACCGGTACAGTTGCACTGAACTCACTGTCATGGACCATTGTGTATGCGTAAGTATGTTGCAATGCTCTCGCTCCTGAAATGTTGCATAAAGAATGATTTCCTAATAGGCATCATTCGTCACGAGTATTTTATTTCTCTCGATAGATGAATACGGGTTACGAGCTCTTTGTTAAGGGAAAAACGAGGGACTTGTCAACATTAGGACCACTCGCACACCCGATTTTGGAGATCAAGTGCTGGAACGAGACTGCCCTACAAGTACTCGTCGTATTGCACGTGAAATGAGCTTGTATATAATAGCGTGTGGCGAGTACTCCACGAGCAGCCATTACACCATTGTCACCCACAACGCGTCCATGCAATGTTTGTGACTGACTTTGCACCAATGGTTGAATTTTGTAAATGGTTTCTCCAACAATGGATTGAACAACCAGGTTTCCTCCAAATCGTGCTGTTTACTGACGAAGCCTCATTTGATCGTGATGGTATTTCGAACAGCAGGAATAGCCATGTACGGGATCAGGAAAACCTCACACTGTAGTAGTGTCACACCATCAAGTACGTTTTGCTGTGAATATCTTGGCCGGCATTGCAGGCGACTATCTCATTGGGCCGTATCTTCTATGTGGTCACCTGTACTTGAGATTCATGCAAACATTTCTACCTAAAGTTGTTGGAGACCGTACCCTTGGCTGTTCGTGAGAGGATGAGGATACAACATGACGGTGCACCGCCTCACTTCAGTGCGGATATCCGCAACCATCTCAATGTTGTATTTCCTGGTCGCTGGATTCGAAGGGGAAATCCTATTAGATGGCCTCCGATGGCACCTGACCTGAATCCCCTTGATTATTTCCTATGCGGATATCTGAAGTCATTTGTGTATGAGACCCCAGTGGATAAGAAGATGGAATTAGTTGGCAGAATTGTAGCTGCCTCTGATGTGACTGGAAACACACCAGGGATATTTGTCAGCGCTGATGTGACTGGAAACACACCAAGGATATTTGTCAGCGTGCGTCAAATTCTCGTTCGCCGATGTCATGCTTGCATTGAGGTTGATGGCCGTCAGCTTCAGCACATTTCGTAAGATAAAGTACATTGTGTCAATGATGATTTGACTGTAACTAATGGAAATAAGAAAGCACACAGTAAAGTGATTTTATTCCTATTATCTCCGACCCCAGTTCTCTACCTCAAACTGTTCGGTGGAGCATCCTCGATGTCCTGATAAACTTTTTGCACTCTCTTACAACCTGAAACTGTCCAGGCAACAGAGTGAACCCAGGATCTCCCGAATTCGAGTCCAGTGTCTCATATCCCTCACCGTAAACAAAGCCCAGAAACTAAGTGTAACATGTGTAGTGTACACGTTAAACAAGACAAATTTTAGTTTCTGTAGTTAACAACTTAGCTCAAGTTATCAACAGACACAACAGTATACCTATCCTGAAGAGTACAATTTTATGACGGTGCTTGAGATCTCCGCATACTGTAAGTGAAGAAAACCTACAATTTCGGATCATGATGTCTCGGAAATGCAGTCCGCAGAATGCAAGCGTGCTGAAACATCCTGGGAAATTTGAACCATGTGCCCGAAAATCTCCCTTCAGCAACCAAAGCTTTTCCGATCTGAGGCATCTGAGATTGAAAAATTTATGTCAAGCGCACAGCATTAACATCAGGAAGTTGTAATTAATAGTCTGCATTCCCTTCAGTCACTTCACTGAATGTTATACATGTGCTACCAGGCCAGTGCAGAAATGAGACAGCTTGATCGACAGCTGTCTTGCTCGAAATGAAAAAGAAAGCGCAGAAAAGCTCCGTTTTATCGTACCGTCTCTCATTAAAAAGGGGCCTTCAAGGAAACCTAAGTGAAAACTGAACTTAATCAGACGGAAAAACAAACAAAGCCTCGACAGATGAGGGGTAACTGTCAATAAGCAGAACTATTTTAAAGTACAATTATACGAGCAGTAAGTGCTAAAACAACACAGAGAACACAGGACCACCACCACCACCACCACCACCACCACCACCACCACCACCACCTCCCCCCCCCCCTTCCAAACACACACAAATAAAGACGCAAAGTTTTAAAACGTCGTTGTCAAAGTATTACTTCTTAACCTGCACTATCAGAAATCTACTGCAGAACCGAATGATATGTATGAAATTCCGCTGCCAGGGAATAGAGGTGGAAGGAAAATGGTCTGTCTCAAGAAATTATGTTTCTGTCATCTTTAGTTAACATGTATAAAAATTATCAACTTCTTCCTGAAAGAATTGTAAGTTTCATTTACGCTGGCGACCGTATAATCACTGTACAAACACGAAACTTAAAAAGAAAAAGTTGTTTGACGGCCGTACACACCCATTGCAGCCTAAGAAAGGAAGCAACTCAAACCGAACTCACTGAAAACACGAACATGGGTTTTTCATCTGAGAAATAAGACACACAAAACGGGCTTTTAACTCCTACTGGGAAGAAAAAAAAACACTGCGGGACTTTACAACTCCACAACCTAGAGGTTACGCTGACACACACTTATCTTTTAGGCGGCACTGCCTGAAAACCATGCTGAAGTTGGCTGTCCGAAGAAATTCTGTGCACAATTTGAGAGGAACAGCATGGAGAGCACAACCAGAAACTGTGAGGACGTCAGCACTTGATTTGCGCTACTATAAAGTTGGCTACTAATGCCCTGTACGCGACGGCTTCCACCATACCAATGAGGTGAGTGTAGCTGTAAAAGATATATGCCACATCACGTGCTGTACACGGCTCGCCTTTTCTTCTTCTTCTTCTTCTTCTTCTTCTTCTTCTTCTTCCTGGCCTTATACGGTGTCTCCACAGGGTCTGCATGGTACTTCGGATTTGGCAGCGTTAGTGAGAGTGGGTGGCCGGATGGCCTTCCTGACGCCACCACTTCCCTCCGGTATGGAGTTCGTGTTTCCCACATGTCGGCGGCTGGAGTTATCGCTTGTGCAAGTGTGAGAACATTTTTTGCAAATGTTTGCGGATTGTCTAACTGAAGCGGGACGCAGGTACCAGAACAGTATTGTGGGAAAATATACGGCTCAGCCGTCTGAAGAAGATATATTGTCTCGCTGCATGTTCAAAACGACTGTACAAGCGTGGCGTACTAGAACCTAGCAGTTGGTAAGACGGATGATACTTTAAGGAGGAGACCCCCGTGCACACACAGAAGAATCCGCTGCTTAAAAGTCACTAAATCAAACCTATTGTGATTGCATACGGACCAAAACTAATATTCAGTGTGGAACCGCAATGCAGTCTGATGAATGTGGGACTGAGCAACCTATTTCATGCACCGTCGCTTCCATTCTAGTGCATCACGGAGGACTTAGCGAAAACTACGATCAGTGCACCTGAGACCGCAAAGTTCTAATCTGGGGCTGTTTTAAAATTTGCAGTGTTTACACTGTCATTAATCACGATGTATTGTATAGTGTTTGCGTCTGACTACTTGAATATCCTGGTCGTTGTCACAGGCAGGTCCAAGTTATCCATATAGGACTATTTTTGCGCTCGCACTAGACAAGTTCCCATGTAACGGCACCCTACATGTTGCGGGTGACACGTAATGATTGGCACGTACGGAGAGCCTGTTAAGACAACACAGCTGGAACAGTTGCAAAACCGCCTTGTTAGTACGTGCGCAACCGCACACTTACCCGCCAACAGCATTCAAGGATGGCGACGACAGGGACGGTGAACGGCCACAAGTTCGGCTGCTTGCATTCCACCGGAACTACTTACTGCCTGCCTTGACAGAAGGTCAGCTGGAACGGAAACGCTAACAACTATATCGTGTAAAGTAAACAACATGTGCTACGGCTTTTAACAAATCTATTAATTCCAACTGGGGGTGAAACTTCTAGTTTTCTGCAAAAGTGTATACTTACAGCTTTACATTACTTGTTGAACCTAACAGAAAAAAAGATTTTGATTTTAATGGATTGTAGACGCCTGCTTCATGACAATCCTTCTGGAGAAAAGTAATCCTCTCGTATTGGGCATTATGAAAGATACAACGGAAAACGGAAAACGAAA
Source organism: Schistocerca americana (assembly GCF_021461395.2). Lineage (NCBI taxonomy): Eukaryota > Metazoa > Arthropoda > Insecta > Orthoptera > Acrididae > Schistocerca > Schistocerca americana. Next base: position 555,665,007 of record NC_060119.1, on the reverse strand, counting down.
ATATCGGGAAGAAGGTAACATTTATAAGGAACAATAAATGAAACGGTCGTTGATTTAGCGAAAACCATCATTCGAAACGGCACATTCAGAAAGAGCTTATCACCACCAACAGACCTGAAGATTACATTACACATCACGCAGTAAACAGAAAGGTTACGAAAAAAATACAGCCAAATATTTCTTCAATCCTGCTTACACGCAATTACGGCAAATAAAAAGTTTATAAATTTCAATGCAGTGCATTATCTGTCCTCCAAAGTTCTTAACGAAGGAATGCTTAACATTGATACAGCAAACTGATGCTTTACGCGCTCACTGACATGGAAGCCCTGAAAGACACACTGTTATTTCGGTCCTCAACCATACGTTTGGCTGGTGCAGTTCTTCTTTCCCCTTGTTTGCCAGTTACAGTATGCGTTCTGCGTTAAATGCTGCATCTTCCATCACAACGAACTGCCATATATGTCTACAGTACGTTTGGTCAGAGAAGATCCGTGGCAGGTTAAGTAGGCTTTCCGCGGCTGTTTCTCGCGTCTAGCATGACCAATCAAGGCAATGCACTTTTTTTTCATTTCTATGGCAACGCCTCTGTTTCTGTAGTTTTCTGGGGACAACCATTTGCACTTCGTGGTAGTCAGGCGTCACGGACCTTCTCTTGCTGTACTGGGTATAAATCTGCCCCTCTCCTAATATTTATTCAGCCGTTCTCTCTTCGTGCTATTAAGGTCTTTATTAACATTTTTTTTCCCGTTGACTCTGCGGGTTCTATTCATTCCTTTCTCGAAAATGCGTATGATCAATTTGACAACAGAAATATAAGCATAACCGATATTGTTTTAATTATTCTGACAGAGGCGTACACTGAAGAAGATTAATGTCGGATAACGTTTCAAATCTGTCGCCGGGTGACTTTGTGATAAATAATGGGCTAACGCGAAACAGTAATCAAGGACCGAAAATGACATGAAATATCCTCAGTTGAATACTTACCCTTTTCAGCTGAAGCGAGCGGAGAATAGGATGGACGGAGATCGTTTCCTGCTACCACAGGAGACTCGAAACCGGATTCCATTAACGCCTCTGAAGCTTGTAGTCACAAGCCCATAATTATACATCAAGTCCATAATTATACATCAAGTCCTTTTGAAACGTTAAAACTCATCGTAAACGAAATTATCGTCACAATGTTTTCAATTCCGTCGTTCACACATTCAAATATCGGGGTCAGGTTACTTTTTACTGGTTTTTATAAAACATCAATGCAAGTAAATTTCACGATTTCGTTTCGAAATAAATAATTAAGAAAGAAGTCATCGATACTCTGATAAGCAATTACAAGGCTTACTTTTTACAACGCAAATGTGTCTTGTTTTGAGAATAGAAAGTTATTTTTATTTGGGACAATTATAAATTTCGACGAAGTTTTTGTTTCCTTTTTTCAGGAAAAGCCCGCCTCTTATGGATGAACCACCTGTTAACAGAAGAATACACACTGCGGAAAAAAATTATTACACCTTGAAAGACGAAGTCGATTTTGACCCGGTGACAGCATTTGCCACTTGGGGAATAGTAGACGTACTGATAATGGTTTCAATGTCGTCCGCCTAACAGAATTACAGCAAAACTACACATTGCCACGCCAGAAAGTGTAGAGCCGCCGGTAAATATACAAAAAATAAGTTTTAAACTAAAACATATTAGGGAGTACTATCTTGAACTAAGCTATCTCAGCAAAAAGCTTTTAAACTCCAAAAACGTTACAGCAAAGGCGATTTTAGCTGAAAGACGGAAGCATGAAAGGAAAAATAATATAGAAACTAAATATGCTGGAATAGCTTGGAATGTGGTCTGGAAAAAACATCAGTAGTGATGTTCTTTCGTCTGACGTGAGAACAGCGTGGTACAAGGTAGTCAATAACATCAGCACTAATGAGCGTCTCTTTTCCATCGGTTTAAGTGACACTAACCTCTGCAGCAAATGCAACCTTGTTGATAGTGTGCCTCATCGTTACACATGTGGAGATCGGATTATCAACTAGAGGTGGACCAGGGAGAAAATTGCTCAAATAACAAGAACTTCAGCAAACACCCTACCGACTAACATTTCTTCAGGCCAGAAGAAAGTTACTACCCTCAGGCAAAAAATAACACAGTGTTTTGGTTAATGGGCAAATATACTAGTTACATTTTTAACAAAATTGGAAGCTAGAACATATTGAATACAAGATGTATATGGAAAATGAATTCGAGAAAATACTTAAATATCAGAATCACAATAAGAAAAATGGTAACATGCTCCGAATTGTCTTCAACAGAATGGGTATAGGTTAGGAACTGGATTCTTCGTGGAGAGGGGATGGGTTGGGTCACGTTCCCGACCCTAACCTCACCTGCAAGTCACATATGAAAAATAAATCAGTAGTACAGCAGATACAAGAATATGACGGCAAACATCTGGTGTCTGTTACAAAGAAAGATCTTGAACTCCCTGAGGATGCGTTTAGAAAGCTGAACTGACAAAAATAACAAGGCAGTGAAGTATTTTACGATGTCGCTGTTCGGGACTGCTCTTCTGTCCACATAATTTACCCTGGAAGGAACACACATCATCAAGGATCTACTGAATGATTAATTTTGGTCTGGGAAATGATGATGAGGAACTTCAGGCTGTAGAAGAAGAAAATGTGCATGCTGAACTGCCACCAGTTGAAGGTGACAGTGCTTAAATAGGAAATGCTCACAGCCCAGAAGGCTCAGTATGGTGCAAGCATGGAACCATGCCACGGAGACGCACTCTTGTTTCCTACGGCCAAATGAGAGAGTTTGAAAGCGGTCAAATTACGGCCTTCCGAGTGGCGGGATAGTCCTTTCGGGGAACGGAGAATTGACACAAAAGTTGGACGTGCTGCATCAGTTTTGCAACCGGCCACGTCAACATTCTCACGCCCGTAGACGAGGTTCTGCACGTCCAAGCAGCACAGCTGCCCGCCAGAATCGTCTTATCGTTAAGGGCAGCAGTGGCACATCATACAGCTGACACATCACAGATAAGAGGGCTTGTGAGCCCACAGGTGATTGTTGTGAACCGGTTATTGCAGTGGGGCTCCGAGCACGCACACCTCTACCCCATCTTCCATTCATGCCACAGCATGGAAGTGCAAGGATCGAGTGGTGCCGTTAGATCACTTGGAAAATGGAACGGCTCGCCGTGGTCTTCAGCGATGAAAGCAGATTCTTCCTGAACTCAAAGTCATGGTCGTTTGCACCTACGATGTAGACCCGGTGAGCGCTGTCTCACAGGAGTGCATTCGTCCAAGACCCACTGGCCCCATAGGCTTGTGAAATTCAACGTGCTCTGCAAGAAGTGCAAGAACTTCGCCGGCCAGCATTATCTGCTGACTTGTCTCCAGTTGAGCATGTGTAGCATATGATGAGACGAGAAGCGACTAGTGCGATTCTTCAACCAACAACTCTTCCAGAATTACGAGAACAGGTCGAGCACGCGTAGCATAACTTAACCCAGGACAGTATTCGCCCTTTGTACGATCGACTGGATGCCAAAGTCAGCACCTGCATTGCTTCGCTACGTGCTAATATGTGCGTTTCAGCATTGGTCGATACCTCGCACCACAGAACCGCTTATGCTATTGATATGTGATTGTAATCATTTCATGTACTTCATATGCACTGTTGCAACAATATATCTTGAGTGAATTGCAAACCTCTAAAAGGGTGTACTATTTTTTTTCCGGCTGTGTATTTTCTGTAACAGGTGCTAACTCTGAGAGTTAGCGGGCGAGCATAAATTGGTGTGTGTGTGTGTGTGTGTGTGTGTGTGTGAGAGAGAGAGAGAGAGAGAGAGAGAGAGAGAGAGAGAGAGAGAGAGAGAGAGGGGGGGGGGGCTTTGAGCTGGAGAGTGAACCACCTAGTTTTTCAATGACGTTCGTTTGGATATTATATTGTAGATAACAGACTGCTGAAGTCGGGATGAAGTCGGAGACCCTGGTTAGGGCGTCGTCCTGTCGAAGGTACCAGAAAAATTTTAATCTCAATAGTGGTCTATCAGAACCAATAAATCTACATGGAAAAGTGGGTCATCTTAACTATGGGGAGTTCACATGTAATTTACCCTATAACGTCATTCTATACATTCTCCCAAATCATTCCATAATCCGTGTGACACACCGACATCATCATTACTTGGTTATGTGGGAAGCTCTAGGAACTGCAATAAAGATCAATCCTTCGTATTACTAACATTATCTTCGGTTTCATCGCAATAAACATGTGTAGCGCACTGAAACAGCAGTGTTGGTTTTATACATGTTTACGCTCACACAAATTCGAAAGAAAAGGTGAAAGTATAATCTTTTGGCGACACAGGGGTTATTAGGGTAGTGTCGGGTCGGGTTGGAACTAATTGGTCCGAACACTGCCGAAGAAACGATCTCAGTATTCGCGTTGACAAAGTTGAAGAAACCTCGGAAAACATAAATCAGAGCTGGAATTAAAAGTGCGCTCCTTCCGAGTAGGGGATTGATGTTCATAAACAGTGTATCGTCTCGTTCGGTTCGGAGATCGAATTCCACTACTGCAGAATAGCAGCCCAATGTCATTACGACGCTGGGTCATCTCGGTCACAGATTTTAAAGGCACTCAACACTGACATCAAATCTCAAGCATGTGTTAATTATCCAAACCAAAACTGACAGAACCTCTAAAATCCAGTGCAAAAACTCTACAAGTTTCTGACAAAATGTTGACATGAGAACAGCGTGTTTTGTAAACGTTATTCATCAATCCTCACTACACGAAATTTCGCCTGATTATTACACACGAGAATCTATGTATTGTTTCCGAACCACGCTAAGATTCCTTCAGTATCGTACCTATTAGACTACACCAGATTTTAAGCTACTGTCTGGTGCATCCTCTCTTTTCTTAGACTGAAAGACACCAGTTTGAAGCTACTCCTGAGGAAGAAAATGTGGCCACAGCTAAATACGAGAAATGAAAATACAAGCTAAAACTGAACTGATGAATATTACTTATCTTGCAGCACAAACTATAAAGCAAGAATAAAATACATAAAACATATATAACTAAAAACCCTTCCTTACTATTCGAAATCTCGACGTTTAGTCTTTCAGATCCGCAATCTGCTCTCCACTTAGTTTTCTGTTTTCCGCTTGCAGTTACTCCGCATGAACATATAACAGCATTAACTTTTAGGTGATCTTGAAATAATGCAGGCAGGAGCATTTTTTTTGTCAACTCACTACTATTTTGGGAAAAATCTTATACAAAATGCGAGAGCGATAATGACTTGCGTCGACACGCTATGCTACCAGAACAAAAAGACAGCTAACGTTTTTGTTTTCCTTTAACCATCGGTGACAAATGAAATTGAGTCGGCAGCATGGATATATTTGATCAAGTAAAGGCCTAATCTGTACGAAAAGAACCTCTCCCCCCCCCCCCACACACACACACACACACCAGTTTCAAATTTGGTTTGATACAAGACTAACGCGTTTCCTCTTACTACAACAGTGTTCTCTGCAGCAATAAATTTTCTGGTAGCCAAGACACAATGTTTCAAATAAGTGTTATTTCGTCTAAGTCCGACATTAGTCTAGTTGAACAAGATTACGAAATCGTCCAATAGTCACGCTAGGGATAGGTCATTTTGTCAATAATATTTAATAAAACTTAAGCTTCCTCGAGTCCAAAAACTATATCTGTTCCTACAACACCGAAAGCAGCGAGCGCATTTCGAACCTGATGCGAAGTTCAGCTTCGTTCGTTTTTCTCTCAACGTCTTCAAGCTATTCCGCTTCACCACTACGGACGACCATCTCCAGGAGTCGAAAGCGCAGACGATGCAGCCTCTGCTCGCCGGCGTATGAGGTAATTCGCTTTCACTCGACGGCGGACGTTGGCTTCCGTAGTTGTCTTCGTTACAGCAACGTCGACGTTATAACATTTGGTACATGCACTTCTATATAAATAAAAGTTATTCCCCAACCACGTTATTGGCAACCATAGATAGCTACGTTGATAAATAAAATAGCAATAAGGTAGAACACTGAAGGACAGAAAAGGTAAACAGTCCAAGACTCCACAATAAATCAAACAGTAGAAACTGTTTCAACCTGAGAGCCTGAGTGTTTCGAGACTTAACAGTCTCAACTAAAGCGTAGCTAGATGAGGCGAATCGCGTTACCTGTTCATACCGACAACCTCTGCACATATTGGGTGAGATGACTGGATTACAACCAGTTGTCTGGACCGACTCGCGAAGACTGGCGACGGCCACGACCGACAGAAGTAAGGGCAGCGGTGGAATGACTGTCGGCACGTACGCCAGCCGGGGCGTGAGAGCGCTCGTCCGTAACGGGGACACCCTCCCACCCGTCACCTGCGCCTGAGTAGCTGCTTTGTGTTTACACTTTCCACTGGCGACACCGGGTGCCGGCCGCTAAGCGAGCACGCCGCCATTTTTTTACGAGGTAAGGACCTCTGCGTAGCCTTCTTTTGTGTGTGTGTGTGTGTGTGTGTGTGTGTGTGTGTGTGTGTGTGTGTGCGCACGCGCTTGTACGTTAGGGTATCCCTTAAAAATACACTATTTCTGCTAGTAAGTTAACTGTTTCCAGTGCTTACGGAGCTTTAATATACAGAGCATATGAAACGAAACCAACTTCGGAGCGTTGTAGAGGGTGCCTTGAGGAACAGACGGAGAAGATGTATCCAGGCCCATAAACGTCATCCAACGAAGCTATGAAGTGTCGAAATTATAGGATCAACACTTCTAGCTCATATGCCACTCCTGTGACAGCAAACGTAACATTGTGTGTTGACGGTATTACTGTTACAGGTCTGGATGCGTAGGTAGGTATCTAACGTATTGTATGTTGACAAGCCCATTCCGAGAAGTTCAACTTTGCCGTTTGCGTGCAGACTCGGGTTTTTTGTCACCGGGTGGTGGCCTAAAGCAGGCGCTGGCCGCTACACAGCCCGTTTTTCTGGTCAAAATCGACTACTACAAGTGCTTGCAACTTTCGTGCCTGCTTGTAAATCAGCAGCCAACCATGACGCGAGTGTTTATATGACCAGAATGATTTGTAGATTGTGCCCAATGTGAAGTTCTAAATTTCCGAGCGTGCTGCACACTGAGCATGTCCAAAAACGGGGTAATGTGGCGGCTTCTGCTAACATCGGAAGTATCCCTATTCTGGCCGAGTTCACTCCTATTTCAGAAACGGATTTTTTCTTTCTCTCTTCTTAAACCTCATTTTGAAGCTCTACTGTAACAGTTCCTTTCTCTCCTCCTTCTGAAGAACCTTAACCTAGTATTATCTGCAACTATGTGCTACTTACAACAGGTAAAACATTTAGACTACGTTCATATATAACACACATCTTGGATAAGTGTAAAATCTTGAATTTCAACGACATACTAGACCTCTGGCGAGGACGGTCACCTTAGTCGCGAACGACTGTTGACTTGATAAGCTGCGAATAAAAAAATTGCGTTAAAAAAAAACAACAAACACTATGGGCGACAGTGTCATGGATGGGGGTACTTTATTTCAGCGGATATCAAACTGCACATCAAAAGAATTTCACAGTTTCAATCAAATGACGGCTGACTATGTGGGAACAGCCGCCAGAATAAAACATTTGGTAAAAAGAATGTTATGTCACATTTTCGTCTTTCATTTATCCATTCACGTACTGATGATCAACCACGTGATAAGCTCTTCTTACATGCAGATTATAGCTACATGCTATCAGAATTTAAAGAATCTTGACAGTGAATGTACATGCTCATGACATTAACAGACGCATTACACAGTACTTCAATCGAAATTTCAAAGCTAGTCTGGAGAAAAATAGAAACATGAATACTCGGCTGAAAGAGCGCATGGTGGCAAGATGGTCATGATGATGATGATTTTAGGTGAGGAGCACTCAACACCATGGTCATCAGCGCCCTGACGATGTGTCAGCAAGCCATTTCATGGTTGGGGTCGAAGGCGGCTGTGCCCATATGCGGAGCAGTTCATAATGCATTAAAGTCTGCCTCCAATTTAGGGATGAGACCTGACAGTTCACAAAATGTCACCACTCTTGTAATATTGGAATCAGTATCGGCGAGGATGGTGGGCAGATCTCCATTGAGACTGAGGGCTGCCCTGATATCAGTATCTCCATCGAGACTGAGGGCTGCCCTGACATGAGTACATAAGACACACGTTGCCAAAATATGCTGGACTGAAAGTGGCACACCGCAAACCTCACAGAGTGGGGCATCCAACTGCCGGAGGAGGAAGCCATGCGTTAACGGGCTGTGTCCGATGTGCAGCCTGGTAAGCGGAACATCCTTCCTGTGGTGACGCTTACATGAAGTCCGCCATGCCGGCCGCTATGGCCGAGCGCTTCTAGGCGCTTCAGTCCGGAACCGCGCTGCTGCTGCGGTCTCAGGTTCGAATCCTGCCTCAGGCATGTATGTGTGTGATGTCCTTAGGCTACTTAGGTTTAAGTAGTTCTAAGTCTAGGGGACTGATGACCTCAGATGTTAAGTCCCACAGTGCTTAGAGCCATTTGAACCATTTTGAAGTCCGCCATGCCCATGTGGTCGATTTGAGCAATCATACAACTGCATATTGTTTTCGGTCACCTTCAACCATTCAGTCTCCCAATGCCTCATAATGTGTCCTCAGAAAATGAGAAGACAGTGTGCAACAGGATGGGACACTGATGGACAACAACACCCCGACACGCTTCTTTGGCTGTTTTGGCGGCCATTTCGTTTTCCTGTATCTTAATGTGGCCAGGTACCCAGCAAAAGATCACCTCCTTGCCACTGTGTTGGAGCCACTGTAAGCAGTCATGGATGATCCGAATCAACTGGTCTACTGTATACATTTGGTGAAGTACTTGTAGTGGACTAAGCGAGTTGGAACAGACAAGAAACCTTATACAGTAATATCTGTGAATACTCTCCAGTGCCATCATAACACTATATAACTCCACATCATAATTTCTACATTGTTGCGGAACATGCACTTCAAAAACACTATCAGGGAAAACAGTGGAACAATCGAGGACATTCTCTTGCTGGGTTCCATCTTCATAAACGTATAAACAATGATTAAATTGTGATACGTACTTAAAAGGAAGAAAACAAAATTGTAGAAACGTAATCTGGAATTCAAGTTTTCTTCTACTGTGTCAAGCTTAAACTCACTTTGGGCCTCTGAAGACACCAAGGCAGTAACACGTCCCATCCCTGGCTGTGTATTCGGAACTCTGATAGATCCAGGTCCTTGAGACAGTCAGCAGCACGTATCAGCAGCTTGGTCGCATGTGGCCGATTCCAGAACATGCGTTCAAAGTTTGGTTGGACTACAGCACTAAATACCAATGACTGATGTGACGCTGACATTTTCAGTGCCTGTCGAGCCAAAAGGATAAGTCGCTGAATCCAGACTGGTGGTCCACCAGCCTCTGCACACAGACTCTGAACTGGACCGGTCCAAAAGGCTCCAGTAGATATCAGAATGCCCTCATGGGAGACAGCGTCTAACATCTTGAGATAGGAAATTTGGTCTGATCCAGGGACCATGCTGTTATAATCTAAATATGATCCAACAAATGCCCTGTAAAACTGCAGGAGACAGGACATGTCAGCTCCTCGTGATTTTCCACTAAGACATTTCAGAATATTCAATGATTCTTGAGCCATTAGTTTGTAGGTCTTTCACGTCTGAGAGCTAAGTTAATTTCGCGCCAATAATAAACCGAAAAAGCGTACAATTTCCCGAAAATGTAAAATATTGTCCCCCATTGTGAGCACTGGTTGGTTAAAGCCTCGACGAACATGGTTAAAATTGACAGAAGTAGTCTTTTCTGGAGAGAACCGAAAACCAGCTGTCTTGGCCCAGGTTTCCAGCCTCCTGATGGTCAGCTGTAGCTGCCTCGTCATCACTGTAAGATCGGAGGAAGAGTAGAAGATTGCAAAGTCATCCACAAGCAAAGAGAAATTGGCAGGGCTGCTGACTGTCAAGGAAATGGCAAACAATGTGACAATGAGTACTCTGCCTTGGGGGACCCTATTCTCTTGAACATAGCAGTCAGACAATACATCATCAACGCGAAAACGAGAGCGCCAGTCCCCCAGGAAAGATTGCATAAAAAGTGGGAGACGTCCAAATAGTCCCCATTTATGAAGTTGGCGAAGGATGTTGAATCTACAAGTAATGTCATACGCTTTCTCGAGGTAAAAAATACACAAACTAAATGGCTTTGGTTTTAGGAGGACTCCTGTACCGGCGTCTCCAGTACAATTAACATGTCAAGGGCGGAATGGTAGCGCCTGAAACCGCACTGGGAGCGGCCAAGGTGACCTCAGGATTCGAGCAGCTAGACAAGGTGGCAGTTGACCATGCAGTCAAGAGTCTTACCCATACAACTGATAAGGGCTACAATCCGGTAACTGTTAGGGGCGCTACAGTCCTTGCCTGGTTTCCACAATGGAATTAATATTGCCTTCTTCCAAGTCGGGTACTGTCCATCAAGCCAGATCTGATTGAAATAAGAGAGGAGCTGTTCTTTCGCTTCAGGGCACAGGCGATGCAGGAAGCCATAATGAATTTCATCATGTCCTGGAGCAGTACCTCTGCCCGCAGACAGAGCTGATTCCAATTCCCAAATGGAGAACGGAAGGTTGTAAACTTCCTCATTATGGGAGAACAAATGGACCTTCCTTACCTCCGCAGTTCTAAGGAACACCTGAATTCTGGAGTTTGTCTGGATGACGCAGTTACTGAAAAAAAGTGTTCAGCTACAACCTGAGCAATGTCTTTAGGCGAGTCCACCAAGACCCCTTTTCTCGACAAGCCCGTAAGAGGATGTGTAATGTACTTGCCTGAAATCCGCCTTATTCGCTCCCAAACTTGTGCAGTGGAAGTGGATTGATTAATGGAAGTTGCAAATTCCTTCAGGAATTCCTCTTCCGTTCTTTTATCACTCATCTCGCATGTGCTCTCGCAGATCTGAAGGCACGGAGGTTTCTGTAGTTGGATGGTGTTTGAATTTCGTAGAGCTGTTCATCTGGCTCTAGCTTTCAATCGACAGTCGTCATTCCACCCAGGTACAGGTCTCGTCTAAGGTTGTTGCTGGGGTGGGCAATGGACTCTGCAGCAGCCCGTTGGATCTCACAAGTAATACAGGCCACCATCTCCTGTGCACAATCCTTTGGTTCAAAAATAGCCTGCTGACTGTAGAGCAACCAATTTGTCCTTTGAATCAGATATCTTCGTGGTCTCCTGTCGACCACCATCTGAGCCGGCAGACGGAAACACTCTGGGAAGTGCTCACTAGAGTGTAAATCTTCCCGAATCTGCAATAGCAGGGGAGCAAAAACCAAGGTCAGCGTTTAATATTTTTTTTGTGTGGGATCTGAAATTTTAAAAACCTCTCTCACACCGGCCTGATTTAACTTCACTGATCATGATAGTAAAAACATGCGTATGTTAAGGGAATTTTCATTCACAAAGCAGGCTTATCACATTCACGCAGTTCAATACTGTTCTATCCTGGTTAAATTGAGCTTAATTTAAATTCCATAAGGCAGTGAAGCAATTTCGAAGTCTCGGAGCGACGAAAATTGTCAGTCGATCTCCTGAAAACATTTGTAATAATTATTAACTTTCGGTGATCACATGGGGAAGACCGGAGATCTGGTAAGACCGTGCTAGCCTATTTATTTGAAGTAACTGGATATCTTGAGCATACAAAACGGCAGGTTCGTCCAGTGTAAATCAGACGTTCCCCACTGATCCCGTGCAACACAGCGCAGTAAGCAGACACCGTCAATAATGATCAGTTAAATAAGACGCGAACACACTTACTTTAGTTTAGTTCATATATTAAATTCCTTCTCATACAGAATTTTATCAAGATGGCGACTACCTCAACAATACATACATATACATCATCCTTCTTTCACGACTAATCGGCAAGACTTCCTTCATTCTTTTCATAAGAGTAAACATAGATCGCAGAGAAGCTATTCCATGGAGTAAATGGACGCTCCAAGGAATAATTGAGCTTGAAACTACTTTGCATTGATAATCGGTAAGATAAGAAGAGATATTTCGAGATATGTACTGAGTTATAAAATTTCTGAAAATATCGCGGAGAGACCGCTCCAAGAGACATTACAAGCGGCTGAAAAACCATGTAGCTGTGGAAACGCGTGTCATCTGCCCAGACTTCAAAAGGCACATACTCTCAGAATGGACAAGTCGCTCGATAATTCGACCCCTGGAGCAAGTAACAGCCGAGCCTCACAGCACACTGCGTGCACTGAAGTCCCCGACTAGGAGGAAAGGGCGTGGGAATGCCCAGAAGAGTTCTGTCAGTACGTCTGCATCCAAAAGATCATCAGGCGGAAGATATAAAGAACACACTGTGATGTTAAATAATGCTAGGACTTTCATGGAAACTGCTTGTATGGCCGTATTAAGAGGGACATGAAAGGAGTGGCATCTGTCATAAATGAAAACAGCCACTTCATCTTTAGCCTTGTCTCCAGTAATACCGTCCTTCCTGTATGGGTGGTAACCCTGTAATAAAGGTATGGCGGTGACTTTAAAATGAGTTTTTTTTTCCTACAACCAACCACAGAATGGTTTCTCCTGGACCAGGAGATTTAATTCTGCCAAATGCGATCGGTATCCATTTAAATTCCACCTTAACACAGAAGTCATTGATTAGCGACAGTTAGTCTTGTCTTTCTCCTTCGGAAGCGGTGATTTACCCGGGAGCTGGTGCCCAGCTCTCTGGTTCCTCCAATTGGAAATCCATATCTTCAACAGTAAATTCCCCATCTCAGAAGGAGAGAGCTCGCCGATCCAAAGGTTTAACTGCCACTTTCTTCGACTTTGAACTACCATTTGAAGGAAGTTTTTCCTTATTTATGGGAGGAATTGGTTCCTTGGATTGAGGGGACGGCTTAGTAGGTTTCTGATGGTGGAAGCGGTACGTGACTTAGATTGTAAGCCGATCGCCGACGGCTTCCGAATGATTTCTGGTTCAAGAGCAGAGTTTTCACCACAGGTACACCGACAAGTGCATGTGCTCATACTTCAACCTGGGTTCAGAGTTAGTTTGGAGACATCATGCTTGGCGATTGGCTTCTTAAGGGCCAATGCAAAAGAAGCAGCAAAAACCGAAGGTTGCATAGCGTTGAAAGCTTTTTCAGCCTCACCATTGAGTATGCATCTTCTGACTTTCAACTTCGGAATTCTAAGTTGATCCCTGGCGCAATTCATACATTTCGGAGAAAGTGTACAAGAATTGCCTGATTTGTGACCTGAGCCTCCACAATTTCCACACATAGCCCTCCCATTACATCCCATAGTGGTATTGCCGAACCTTCGACATTTGAAGCATCGCATTGGGTTAGGAACAAACAGGCGAACATTAAGATGGATATAGAATGCAAGGATGTGTTCAGGTAATTCTGGAGTGCTAAACGTTAGAATAAATGTTGGAAATTTTTCCAATGTGCCACTGACTTTTCTCACATACTTCTGCACTTCCGCGACGTCCATGTTTTTCCATTCTTCACGTAACTCTGCAGGATCTACCTCCATTATACCAAAGGAGGTAATCACGCCTTTACTAAATTTAAGGGTGTTATGCAACTCAGTTTTGACTGGCCTTACATCCCAGAGGCTTAGATATTTGGTTTGAATTAGCAGTTTCAACTAGAAGTGTTCCATTACGAATTTGTTTAACACTTTTTAGGGAACCAGTAACACCTTCCAATGTCTTGTGAATATAGAAAGGAGAGACCTTCTCAGAGGTTCCCCCTGTTTTCTTGAATACAGTGAAAGTGTTATGGCACACTAATCCCCTAAAACTAATGTTTCCGAGGGAGGACTGACCGACCGAGCCCTCGTTGATGAGTCTGCCCGTTCCGTCAGGAGTAGTTGTTTGATGAGACCACTAGATAGGTATCCCGCGAGACGCTAGGGAAACGACCGCCGACCCAAGAAGAGCCCTGCGTGCCTGAGGAAGCCTTATACAACTGGGGGACGGCTGGTTCCCTGGAGGTTGCCCGCTACATACTGCTTTACCTCAAAGGCCATTCACCTTATCAGCAGACTTCGAAATTGAGGGATTTTCTTATACAGGTGTGTACCTTCCTCGCGGTCTAGACGGTGAAGCCAAGGCCGCTGAAGTATCCCTGGAGCTTACTGTAAGAGAGGACTGGCGGCGCCTGCCAGTCCCCAGCTCAGTAACATGGGATCGCTGAGCCCTTGGGAGGACGGTGGCAAGAGAAACGAACACACTACACTGAATGATCTTGTGAAACCAAGGACTTCTTACATACTTCACAAGGAAAAAAAGGCCGTGATAATCATGAAATGGCAGAGTAACTTGTTTTGTACTTAAGATAAGCATTTTCAGCGTGCTCGTGGATTGTCTCGAAATCTCGCCGATGGCGCCATATCAGGAAGATCTGTAGTCGTTAGATACCAAACAACGAGAAGCCTCAATGTTTAGAGTTCGGTCAACTCATCCTTCATAACTTTACGCATGGCCACGATAAGGCGGCTTGTGAAATATAGATATAGGAGCGCGTGCTGCAAAGTAACGCCCCCGAATTCTTCATTCTGTTCTCAATATTGGTTCACGTATTACATGTCATGTATTTTACTCGATCGACTTTCGCGCTTCGCTGACAGAAGTTGCAACCCTTGGCGCTATACGGTTCCAATATGTAGCGTGTATCATGTTAGTGTGTAACGTAGCTATGTTGGTGTGCGAGAAACATTGTGCTATAATCGAGCTTCTTCACCGGAGGAAACTTCGTTCACACATGGAACATCCTCTCCTTCAGCATGCAAGGTCAGGGAACATACGAGCGCTGCGGCTTCTGCAGCAAAACGACGCTTTGTGTTACTGTCATTGATCGATCTTCATATAGTCCAAACTTTGCCAAATCCGATTTTCGTCTGTTTCCAAAACTTAGCCCTAGAGCACTAAAGGGGGGAAATGTAACATTGCTACTAAACCATCGTTAAAGTTTACTACTTCACAATTCAATCAAAGGAAGTCAATTTATATAGGTTATGTATTAATGAATTCCAACTACTAGATAACCATTGGTATGTTACATACCAAACTGAGTAAAAAAAAAATCCTGTTTTATACTCTACAGCAATCGTAAACCTTACGAGGCATTAGTGATCTAGCGTTAAAGAACATTTTCGAGGACTTCACTTTTGTAGAGGTGAAGCGGTGCAAGAACTGACGGTATAAACAAATTGGTTTCCCTTTGGGAGAAATACAGGGTGTTTATAAATGAATATCGGGGTTTTAACGCTTTATAATATTTATTATATTAAACTTACAGTTATAAATGATATGTCATATGAAAGAACATCTCAAACAGTTTTACCAAGAACCTTATAAATGTTCAATGTGAGCACCATTTGTCACACGGCACACATCAAGTCTACAGCCATCAAGTCTACAGCCGAGTTCTTCTCAAACGTCGATAAGTGTGTCTTCAGTGATTGTAGCAACAGCTGCTTCAATCCGGTTTCTTAATTCTGGGAGGTCTGCTGGTAGCGGAGGCACGTACACACGATCCCTGATGAAGCCCCAAAGGAAAAAATCGCATGGGGTTAGGTCGGGTGAAGGTGGAGGACATGCAAAGCAAGCCCAGTCATTGGGCCCCTTGCGGCCTATCCAGCGCTTGGGTACAGTGAAGTTCAACCAACCGCGTACAATTGCGGCGGAAACATTGTGCGCTGCACATGCGCACTGGTGCCAAACACAACTGTTTGAGGTGCTCTTTCATTTGACATATCATTTATAACTGTAAGTTAATTGTAATAAATATTATAAAGCGTTAAAGCCCCGATATTCATTTATAAACACCCCGTATGTCTGCCGCCAGGGTGACTACGTTGAGAAATAGATAGACATGAAAAATAAACGTTTAAAATGTTAATCAAGTTGGTTTTACTTAACAAGCTTTAAGGATACGGGATACTTTTGCGGCTCAATATTATGTAAAAATCAACACCTATTTCTTTCAAGCACTGTTTATAATGTATGTTTTACAGATTTTTTGCACACTTTGTAAACAAATTAGAAGTATTTTGAATATTTTTGAACCTGCTTACGGTTATTAAAAAAATTACAATGAAACTGATTCAATTTTTTCCTAAAATGGTTTCTCAAATTGAAGTACGATTTAATCCAATGTTATACATTTGAAGGAGACCAAATTTTTACCAGATATGCACAATATGATGGCTGAGGTACTAGACCTATTTAATTCCACCTATTACTTTAATTAAAACGATAAAAAATATCACATTTTACATTTTAATTTTTATAATTTTTTCCTAGTAAAAATGTTATTTTTCTATAATTTAGTTGATTCTGCAGTAAAGCTAAGGTCTACTACATAAGTACGGACTATTGCAAGTTACAGAAAAAAAATTATAGCAATGCTTTATAAACTTTAGGAAATATTTGTACCTGAATTCTGAAAAATACAACTTGCAGGAAATTTCAAACGAAGATATGAGTCCTATTAAACGGTGCTTCTGAACATTCCTGAAGCATAGTCTTCATCCTGCAGCACTTCTTCATCTTCAAGCTTCCCCTTGGCATTCCCTTTAGCACTTCTTGCTTCTTTGGTAATTTGAAGAGCGAATCTTTTAGCTTCATCCACCAGTTACCTGTCACACGCAAGCAATGATCTTCCATATTAGACACACATTTTATGCCTAAATTACTCAGGACTTCCAACCTTCCTATCACTTCATCACTGAAACATATCACCAACCAACTATTAATGTATATAATCCTACAAAAATATTCTTGAGTAATCTTTCCCATATGCAATGATTGAAACTAATTTGTATTCTGAGTGCCCCCATGAAGACATTTACTAAGCAATACAGGGTCACTCAGGTCTCGAAAAATTGCTTTTATTTAATTGATGACACGCTCAGGAAGAGAACGCTTGTGACGGTATATGTGACCACTTTCTTTTGCTTTTTGGTAACCACGCCAAGAATCTGCTCCTTTAGGGCAAAATCCGTGAACAGGGTGGTCATCTGTGGACAACTTATGAAAGTAGGTGGCCCATACAGTTTTTCTCATTGCTGTTAACATCATTCAGAGGTGCAGCACCTAACGACCAGTTCATAATAACTGAAGAAAATCTATTTGAGTTTCTGTCAATGTGCCTAGGCCAGACAGAGATTTTCCATCAGATAGCAACTTTCCTTTCATTTCTCTTCGTAGCTTCCTCCATCTAGCATCCATCCTCTTTTGCACATGCCCACAACACTCCAGTTTTGTTACCAAGTATCACCATAAACACTGAACTCGTTAATTTTATCGAAAGCTTTAGAGTCGCTGTCGCCTACGTACTTCGTATATCTACCGTTATAAACTGGCACCGACCTCTGAAATATTTTTAGAGCTCCGTCACACTCCATACCTCCACTGTAGCCATCATAATTCTTGGGACCTGATGTTCAATGTGTCCTTCAGTGTTACCATGACAGGTGTGGCAGTACTTAGGTAAGCACTCAACATCAACAACTTTTCCATTCTCCAGAGAAGTAGCAGTTAAAACACCATTCAAGGAACGATATCCTCCACGTTGCCATGTCCCATAAAGTGCAACAGCAATGTCCCTTGTTCCATTAATATTTACAGGTTCTTCTACTGCACGTTTCATGTCTGCTTTAGACACAACCGTCAAGGCAACTAAAAGTATTTTTATGTACTTGCTGAACCTACTGGGAGGAGGAGGAGGAAGGTCCATCAAACCACAAAACGTTTGAGCAGCCTTTTTTCCTTTCCTATTGCACGCATTGCATACACTAACTTCAAAATCACATCGCATGAATTATGCACAATGTTCGAAGTCATTTTCGAGGTAGATTTATTGCAGGATCTACACAGAACACCCGATTTTGACGCTAAACCCTTCCTGCTACTTTGTTGTTCAGTTATTTCCAGACAGCCTACACCATCACATTGTTTACATTTCGCCACTTCCTTTATCAAAGAAGATAACAACAACAGCAAATCCACTACAAACAGCGTCATTGTTAACACAAAAATTTGAATCACCAGGAGGCGTGCCATGGGGGGAGTTTCTTCCCTGAAGAACTGATACATAGGTTACTTTCAACAGTGTGGCTTGCTTTGTTTGTGAACAGGTTGCCACGGAATTTCCTTTTATTGAATTTCTCGATGCCTGGCATAGTTCGCATTTATTGCACATTGCAGGATATGTACTTCCACAAATATATGAAGCACTTGGGAAACAAACATTCAGTAACATGTGAACAAACTGCTTCTGCGAAACAAAAGTAAATACTACCAAAGATAATCATTTACAGATACTAGAATCCTAAACTGTTACCAATATATACGATGTAGCATACGTATAATCGCTGGAAACAAAAAGTTCACTGTTCTTTTCGAAATAATACTGGTTTCTGTAACAGAAATAACGGGTGCGTGGGGGTATACATGACTGCAACTTTAAAATTTGGTATATATAGTTTTCATTTTTCATTTGAAACCCTATAATGTACATATCAATGTAATCAGGAAAGTCTATAGAATTTAACAGTCATAAAAAAATTTCCACAATTTATAAGTACCCTGTATCCTTAAGGGTTTTCACATAAAAAAATTCGGAGGTATTGATTTTCAGCTCGCCCTAGTAGGTGTCGGCTTAGCTTCTCCAGAAACGCCACAAGGCAATTTCCGCACCTTTGTTTAATTCGAACTAGTGTTTCGCCTATAGTATGTTAACGGAACAACAAATACTACTCTAGCTTCCTTTTTTATCTGAAATATTGAGTCCATGGACGCAACAGTATCTTCTTTTGAAGCGTTCTTGAACAATTTTCTGATGAAAGCATGTAACAGAACCACCGAAAATCATCTGTGCATTCAAACTGATCGCCAGAAATTATGAAAAAGAGAGTATCTGGATTTCCCACACTAAACTTTCAACGACCCTCCTATATCCTCTCCTGTGGGCTATGAAAGGTTATGTCGCAAGACAAAAAGGACAAATTACTGCCTTTATGGACACTATCGCTAAATTCCTATAGTGCAGACTCAGAAGCTATGCTGACGATGACAAACAACTTTCAGTAAATTATTAGTTAGTCTGCCTAACGCGAGACCGAAGAAGAAAGGTGAAGCTAACTTGAAAGTGGGAGGTAGCCATCTCATTATCCGACCGCCAACCAAATAATACCTTTGAAGTAACTTTACGTTTCCAGCTTTATGTCTACAAACATGCGCCATATTCTGAGTACTTACTTATTAATTCCGTATGTTTTTTTCCGTATGTTGTTCTATCATACGATGGAATCGGTTTATGTGAATTTCGAGTTGTGAGTGGTTATCCAGAATAGGAGCGTTCGCTCTTTTATCCTGTTCTGTGTTGCTTCCTTTTAACTGCCAGGCCTGATTCCCAGAGTGCTTCGCCAGCAGGCTACATAAATCCGTTTCAAACTTTCACCACACTGTATTTCAAACATTTTCTGTTTTATCCTCGTTTCTACAGTTAAGAATTGCTGTTCAAGTGGCTCTGAGCACTATGGGACTCGACTTCTGAGGTCATTAGTCCCCTAGAACCCAGAACTAGTTAAACCTAACTAACCTTAAGGACATCACACACATCCATGCCCGAGGCGGGATTCGAACCTGCGAACGTAGCGGTCTCGCGGTTCCAGACTGCAGCGCCTAGAACCGCACGGCCACTTCGGCCGGCAGAGTTGCTGTTCTTGCACCTTTCACTCCTAATTATCACAAGGTGAGTCTTGCATTTAATACTTTAACATCTATGCCGCTGTTGGTATAATTTCACAAAACCTTTTTATCCTTTCATCTAATTAAATCTCGTAATACAGTGATCATTAGCATTCTTAAATGCTGAACGCAGCGATAACATCAAGAGTAAAGCGGTACTCTAGACGTAAGCACAAAAGAAAATCTTTAGCGGAAAATAATTCTTATTCGATATTGTGCTGTAAAATAACAGCTTAATCATCAGATTTAGGGCGACAGGATCGCGTACTCAAGTTATTGCGGGCCATGCGCTCCCATATAAACCGCGCGTGATTTATGGGAAGCTGCTGTATGGCGACCTCCAGTTCAGCTTGCAAAGAACCCACCGACAACTTCAATATTCCAAATTTGCAAAACAAGCATTTATATGCTTGCTGCGGAGGATGGCCGCACAAACAAACTTGTCAATATGTCCTACCTACCATCAGACGTTTCCTCATCTTGTCAATGTCCCATAGCACCCTGTGCTTTTTAATTTTTTTATTTAGAAAATGTACATTGATGTTTTGTTTTTACTCTTCTCGGGGTTGAAATCACCAGCGGCGTGAAATTAAACAACGCTTAGCCACTAATCGGCCATAGCTGGAGAAGTCACACCGTCACAGATTAAAGGAATTCGTGACAGACAGAAACCAAGGGGTTGAAATTAGTTTCCTCGAAAGACTCCACAGACTTTTTAACTGTCCCACACACGTCCCAACTCAAGTATGAACTCCAAGTCTGGCTGCTAATCAAAGTTGTGCAGCCATCCTCCGAAGACGACTTACCCCTTGCTGCATTAAATTCGGAGTTTAATATAAGTGGATTGGAAGAATCAGGGAGACGTCATATTTGTATATTAAAAATGGACTTCTCAACAGTACATAATAATACAATTAAACGTATTTAAAATATACAAGGCATGTTCAACATTTACGTTAGTGCCTTTAGAAACCGGCTCATTACTGCCGGTGATCACGATTATTTGTGTTTAGACTATACAGTTCGTGGGTCACAGGATTCCCTACAATTTATATTATGGGAAGAGTAATGGTCACTGGACCACGTTTGCAGAACCAATCGCCTTCAGGACGATGGATGAGTTAACGAAATAAAAATGGCACTGACACAGTAACGACTCCTTGTCTCGCGCTATCAGCCCGATTTTTTCCCTTTTTTTACTCGCCATAATGAATGAGGAGTCACAAATAATGCCTGTATCAGTTCAGGGAAAAGTAAGGATCTGCTACTGAATTTCAACAAACACAATGATTCAATTTCTCCAGTTGCACCCATAAAATAACTTAAAGACATTCAAAATTCTTGCTGACCTCATTCTTGGGTACTTCTGTATTTAGCAGTCACGCTGCATACGTACAATATGTGATGGAACTTATGTAAATCAATTGTGATTAACTATTATACTACAGTTGAAAAAATAAAGTACAGGAAAGAATATAGCACGGACGAAATATATCATACAAAAAAGAAATTAAAAAGTACAAACGCACAATGCACAAACACAATAGCAGGCGGTGAACGAATTGTTGTTTTCTAGTGAATTATTGCTATGGCTCTTCAAGCATGGCTGAACACGTATGGTACTCCACCAGACCACGAGACTGTCTCTGGCCTGCGCAGACATCCAAGGCTGTGTTTTAGCAGTAATGAGCTTAACGAGCAGCTTCGTGTGTCTGCTATCTGGGAACCGTGCCTGTGCGCACGAGTCAGCAATTAAAGCTCTACCACCAGGCTTCCTGCTTTCCTATGCAGTCAGCCGTTCCCTTGCCAGACAGAGAGATGTTCGAAACCGTAAAGCCTCAGGGCTATTATGAACCACGCTTCGAAAGACAGTGACAGATATATTGCATCATTAGCCTGACAATATAAAATGCAATGTTAACCCTAGTTGGTTCCACCAGAACGCATTCTACATCTATTAATTGATATGACACCAACAAATGGTCTGACTTACGACGCAATCGTTTGTATTCGTTTTTGGGTAACACGTATTCCACGAGACTAACTAATCCGCTACCTAATGTGTCACTTGATGCACATCTACTACGTTTTCACTAAAGTGTACTGAACAGATGAATGCACTTAGAAGGTTTATTCAATGTTAAACTTGTATATTCGAACTGATAAACCAAATCTACGAGTTAGGGTCTTTCATTATGAAAATAATTCAAAACTTTTTGATTGCCCAAAAAGAAACTGAGAGACTGATGTTGGAAGTACTGGAACAGACAGAAACGAGGGAGCAGACTGAGACGATGGCAGGACATATATGGTAGCGGGACGAAGAAACACTTTGCTGGATGCCAAGACATTAGAAAAGACAGAAGGCTAGATGCACAGATGACACTAGAAAAAATGGAAGGACTACTTTGAAGCTGAAGACCGCAACGTGTGGAGAAATTTGAAGACATCCCAACTAATTAATTACTTATTCACACAACTCGTAAGCGGTAGCAACGAAATTTCATTTCAGAGATAGGCGGTTCAAATCCCCATTAGACTATCCTAAGATTCCTGTTTTTCAGTGGATACCCTAAATCGCTTAAGGCGAATGCCGGAATGGTTCCTTTGCAAACAACTTAGTCGACATTCTTCACTATTACTTCCCAATCGGAAGAAGCGCTCCATATCTTGACCTTGCTATCAATGAAACGGTAAACCCTTATTGTCCTTTTCCCAAGCTTCTACAGTTTATAGTTGTCCTGTCGTATACTACAATTTTGCTTTGTCGTACCGAGATTTGCAATATGTACAGATTTGATACGTGGTTCCCATTCTCGGCAACTCCAGCGCCCCAAAATGGATCTGGCGCCACAGTTAAATATTCGTTGGAGTGTTACTTGCCTGGAGCCTGTACTTTGAGTTCGTCTTAATGTCCTGTACAACTCGGTCCTCCAAATCTGGTTTACACACAGTGCGCCGGCTCCCTGCACGTTCGTCTGTCTGAAAGGACCCATAGTAACACAATCGCCCAAAACAGGCTTGAAACGTTGTGTGATGTAGTTGGTATCTGAGAGGATATTTACTTTTGTATCGCCGTGTTGTCTCTCGACTGTTTCCATCTGCTTGGCCGTACACTAACACCAACTCGTCTTGTTCCCGACATGAATACCGAACCATTCTGCTGCTTACAGTAGGCTGCGTCAATCATACAGCCTGCACAAACACAAGAACCACACGGCACTTGGTCAGAGGGACTGTCTTTTGACAACGCCATCTACCATGGCAACGATGCATTTCCTGACACTTGGTCATGGGGCCTTTTCTTCTCCATTTCCGGTCAGGAATCAGTCCCAGCAGTTTCTTAATGTTCACCCAGTATTATGCCCACACTTTTTGGCGAACAGGGAGAACGGATTTAGAGGAGTAACGAAACTTATCTGACGTGTCGTAAGAGTAAGGAATTTTAAAACTACTAAATTTCTAGCCGTATACGGAAATTAAACGTGGAAGATAAAGTAGTTTAGACAAGAGGAGGATAAGAGTTTTTGAAAGGTGGTGATATATGAGAATGCTAAAGATTAGATGGCTAGAACGAGTAACTAAAGACGTGATAATGAATCTAATAGGGGAAAAAAGAAATTTTCGGCACAACTCGACTAAAGGAAAGGGTCGATTGGTAGAACACATCCTGGGGCATCGTCAAGTAATGACAATCTGGTAATGGAACGAAGTGTGGGGAATAAAAACTGTAGGGAACCTAGGCATGGATAGTACAACGCAGGTTCAAATGGATGTAGGTTACGTTACTTAATCAGAGGTGGATGCATCAGTGTAGATTACAAGTACTTTATTTTCACATAGACTGTTGCGGAAAAGTAATTTGATGGCTTTATTAACAAAGTGAGCAATTGTTTACCGGTTAGTCTTTTTTAGCTCCTTGCTGCAGATCAGATGAGGTGCAGAGCGAGTGACCGGATCCAACTTTCCAGCAATCAAATTAGCCAAATATCGATCTTGTCTGTCAGTTGTCTCACCGACAGAGATCCACGTGTATGAATCGCCTGTATCTTCCCTTGTCCTGGTCAATGTATTTTCATTTAAAGTAACTAAATAGTTCTTTCTCTGTGTGGATTATGAAGGAATGCTGCGGCGACGGTATTTTCCTAGAAAAGTTTTCAATTGGCTATTTTCAACTGCACTGAATGGTACGTTTGCTGCAACAATGGCTCGACAGAGGTCAAGATGAAATTCGTTTTTGTTTGTTGCACTTGGTTTAGTTACAAACGTTTGTTTCAAGTTTGATTTTTTTTTTTTAAATTTGACTGGCGTTTAATTCCTACAACATGCTGCCTTAAATGCGACCTCTGTTCATAACGTACCTAAAAACAAAAAAGGAATGAGAAATATATTGTGGAAGAATTTACGTAAGAGATCTACTTAGCAAAATTAACGTACATTAAGGGTTTAGAAACAATATTTTTGCATTCGCATGTGTCTGGTCCAAGTTAACTTGGGAAAAACAGTGGCATCACTGTTCTCTGAGTGGTCGTAGCAGACAAAAAGTTACCATTTTACTTACGTCTTTGTTGCACACATTGCAGTAAATAACTATTCCGTCTGTAGAGAAATCATGAAATTCTTGTTTCCACTGACGAATCAAGAGATTATTTGGAGCTGGTTACTTTCGGCTTGCTTGACTTTCCACAAATAGACTGTCGTCGTGAAATATTTCACAACATCCAAGCAGCATGCTGACAGACTGAATGAATGAAGACTGTGCAGGTGGTTTAAAGAGGCTGTTCAGACAGGGCAGGAAGGCACAGGAGGCAGATCACAAGGCTCCTCCTTACCCTACTGGCCCACTTAAGTTCACAGCGAGCGACAAAGCTCTGAGGAGCAGGGGGGCTGGAACAGCCCGGCTTATGCTATCGTCGCTGACTCATGATTGGCGTTCACGCATGCAAATAAAAGAGTTATCATTCAGTTACTGTTTTCTAGTAGCCGGGAAGACCAGAAAGGTAGTTTTATTCATACAAATTTTATTTGATTGGATTTTTAAAAATTAGATACAGTTAGGTTCTAACAAGAAATTAGGTATTTTAAGTACAATAAAAATTACAATTTTCGATAAAATATTTGCGTAATTCTTGGCTGGGAAAACCGCGAGAGAATGTTAGTCACAAAAATATTATTTAATTGGATTTTTAAAATTTAGGGACAATCAGGCACTAACCTGAAATTAGTTTTTTTACGTGCTATAAAACTAGCGTTTTCGATCATAAATTGGCGTAATTCATGTATGTACAACTTTTATTGCCTTTATTTAATGAGGAACAGAATATGTTTTTATTTAAAATCCGAGGTCTAGTCATTACAAGTGGCATGTCCTTGCTTTTCTGATTTATTCAGCCGCTTATTGCGGCCTCTCCAGTTTAATGTGGACTCCGAACCGTGAACATAGTCCGGTTCACTTCACAATTTATTGCCTGGGGTGAAAGCAGCGAAAAAACAACACACCATGGGACCGACTGTGGAAGGAGCTATATCCGTCTGCCTTGCAGTCTAGCTAGCACATACTCAAAACTGTCCAATCAAGAACTATGTCCAATATACAAGTCTAATTAAATTCGCTTGTTAACATCATCTACTTTCATCTCATAAAAATGAGACTATTAACAAACTGAAACGCATTTTGGACATCACACTGCTTTCCTGAACTCGACTCTGTTGGAGAGGGTCACACTTTCACTCGTCCACGGGGTCCATAAACATGTAACCGAGAGCAGTAAGTTTTACGTACGGCACACAAAAAAGAGAGTTTAATTACTTATAAAACAGTTATAGGGGTTTGTGTGTTTAGGGATGGTAGGGGGGCGGTGGCGAGAGATGAGTCAAAAGACAAAATTCCTCTAGCTTTAAGTTGTCATGCTTTTTGTACGGATGCATATAAGACGGCCACGTGGTTACTGTTTTCTTGTTAGTACTTCTCTGTAGGTACTACTGAGCGTGTGTTCACAGGCGCAGCTGCTAGCGGCTAAATACGTGAACATAGTTAAGGCCGCTTTTCCGGGCCAGAAAGTCAGCGCAGCCTCCGAGCAAATGAAGGTACACAGGTATCGCACGCGATGGAAGAGCATCCCATTACAGCCATAAAGCGGTAAAACAGGGAACTACTTTAATAAACTGAAATTGTAACTCCACCTCACCTTGTGGAGGTGGAGGGGAATTCCGCATTGTAGCACCAGAAAAGAATTCTGAAACAACTGGGGATAGAAGGTTAAGGTGCGTGACATTCAACCTACGAAACTATTTTTTACGTTTCAGTCGATATAGCAACACATGAACTCGTCATGTGTAGCAAGGTGTTTTGTGAGAACTTCTTACTGGAACCCACGTGCGCACGGAGGGAAAAAGAACTGTTGGGAAGGGGTCATGACTGGGATTTCGTAAGAATAATTTTCACTAGAACAAACTGAAAACAAGTGTCTGCAGTACAAGATGCTACACTGCGCAACAAAATTAAAGGACCCCACTTTTTCGAACCCTATAATTGTCTTCCACTGCAACGCATAAGTTTGAAATTTGGGTCAACGATAATGGTGCGAAAGCGTGGTGCTCTGCAACGTCACTCTCGGGCTCGGCGACTCTTCGAACAGCAAGGTGCCACATTTGCGAAAAAAAGACCAGAGCTCATAAGTTCATGTGACGTGTAAGATGGGTTAATCAAGTCACATTGGCACCAAATTTCACCACAACTCTGCCCAGCGCCACACTGGACGGGCCACACGATTGGAAGACCGTCACACCCTCCTTACCCACGTCTCACCGTTTCTTTTGACGAATGTGCGATGGCGGTCAGAACTGCGGCGCCCAGCGCTGAAATCACGCGGTTTTCTTATGAGTGGCCGAGAGGAACGCATTTTAGACACATCGACACGAAAAGGCTTCGGAAGGGGGGGGGGGGGCGCAATGAAACCACCTCTTCCCTTGGCGCGTTGATTCCCACACATTTCGCGGTCGTAAACATTTCACAGTGTGATGAGCAGCAGGACGACGTTCTTGACAAATTTGGCGGCTGACACTCCTGGATGTTTCAATCCTACTCCAGGGACATTGCTGAGCTGCAAACCCTCTGAACGTGATCTCACCCTTTTGTAGTGTAGTGTAACAGCAATTTTTACTGTGCCATACAGTGGAACCACTAGAGAGCGTTCAAAACCATTCGGCGGCATTTGAAAGCGATCCGAGGCAATTACGTATTTGTCTGCTTTTACATCGCTCCTTTTTCACGCTGTCCTGTGGCGTGATGATGGGAGGGTTCGATATTGATAAACGTGCCAATAAAATGCTACAGTGTTCCTCTAAGATCGCCCAATTTGGCAACATCCTCAGCGCCATCCAATTTAGGACGTCTTCAACGCTGGGTATTGCGCTTCTGACATGCATCGCAGACCCGTCAAAAGGCGGGATGAAATGAGTGTGTGACGACCTTCCCATGGAGTGGCTCGTCAACGGTGGCAGTGGGTAGAAATGTGGTGAAATTTGGTGCCAGAATGCTACCATTAAGTCACCTTACAGCGCACAGAAACTTCTGAGCTGCGGCTTTTTTTTTTTTTCTCCACATGTGTCGACAACTTGAAGCGTCGCCGAGATGGAGGATAAAGTCGCACGGCGCCACGCTTTTGCACCATTACAGGGCAAGGTGGTGGGCACCTTTGATCCAAATTTCAAACTTATGAGTCGCAATGGTAGGCAGTTATGGGGTTTAGAAAAAGTGATCCTTTACTTTTGCTGCACAGTGTATTTATGAACTGGAGGAGGTGGCTCACAATGCAACAAGAATGTATGATTGTAAAATAATAAATTCAAGTTTTTATTTATTTATTGCAGATTTCGTGTGTTTATCAGTTGCTGCACGGCACTGAATTATCTAGGAACGTAATCGAGTGAGAAGGTAGCTGTTGCTCGACTGAAGGACGTAATTACCAAAATGTTCTCTGAAAAATCAGATAAAAATATTTCCTCTATATTTCGAAGAACGCGACAAAGTGGTCAACTACGACGAAGATAGCCTCTGGACACTTACTTTCTGAAAACAGTACCTTCGTTAATGCTGCTAAACTGCCAAAAACTGCCCTAGGAAAAAAGTACGGTTAGTGTTTGATATCCCATCAGTAACTCCACTCAGCCTCATGATGCCAACTGCGGAGCTAGTTGCAAATAATGGATGCCCCCCGCCTTGAAAGCAGACAACGGATGAAAGAGGGGTGCGCTGACGAGAGGCAACCCTCCACAACGCATCCGAATGGCGCCATACGACAAATGACGACACAGAGGACTGTCGACATCATGCAGTACTCTGAGCCTGATGGCAGAGTACAGATTTTTTTATATGTAGTAGGAAATACGCAAGTAACACTCAGGACCAACAACTGGATACAATTTGTGATCCACATACATAAGGCCACTGACAAAACTACTGCACCTTTCAAGACTTAATGAAGTTTGTTCGACCTATGAAAACAACGCGTCAAATGAAAGAAATAATGATAATGGCATGGACGATGGAAGGAAACTGCCTAGGTAACATCCCTCGACCTGGTCCTTCTTAACAGCCATCTTGAAACATGTTAAGTGAGGCCTTTTTCTCCCATACCTCATTAAAGCAGTCTTTTTATTGGTGGTTTTCCCTCCATTGCAATTCCAGGTTCCTTGTTTGCCCATTGCTTTTATTCCCTTTTATCCTTCATGAGTACGAATACTCTCTCATCGTTCTTCTGCTGATGTTATCTACGAAAGGTAATGCGTCCGAGCTTTTAATTCTATTCTCAAAATCTACTGAGGTAGTACATGACATGCATATTACTCGGTCAACTTCCCCGCTTCGCTGACGCAAGTTACAGTCCTCTGCCGCTAGAGGGCTCCGAAAAACAGCGTTAACTTAACTATGTCGGTGCGTGAGAAACAAGAGTGCTGTAATCGAGTTTCTTACCGGCAGAAAACGTGCCTCCAAATGAAATCAACAGACGAATGAAAGATGTGTACGGTAATGATTGTATCCCCGATCAGTAATGTGCGACGTTGAGTTGTTCGTGCTCATAATAATGAAAGAAACGGTGGTGCTAGCCCGAACGTGTGAGACAGAGCTTCAACTGGACGACCACACACGGCATCCGACGTGAGTCATCGGACTCTGGTTGATAAACTCATCAGAGAAAATCGTCGGGTAACATAGGCACAGCTCTCACAAAAGTGCGTGGCATATAACGAGTGCGTATACAGGCCATAATTGCAGAACTGTGGCGCACAAAATTATCTGCACGGTTGGTGCCTCGAATGTTCACTACTGACAGGAAACAGAGGAGCCTGGACACCTGTGAACTACTTGTTTGGCGGTTCCAGCATGAGGGTGATTAGTTCCTTAACAACACTGTGACAGCTGATGTAAGCTGGGTTCACGCTTTTGACCCCGAAAACCACAGAGCATCAATGATGTTCCGCCACAAAGGATCACCGACGCCAAAAATGTTAAATAGAATGCCATTAGCGGGCAAAATCATGCTCGCAAGTGTTCTGGGACGTTCAAAATATGGCGCATCTGAAATTCGTGGCTAAAGCCAGATCCTCAGGAAACTAAAGGCAGACTTCGAAGGGTTCGTCCACACACGGTGCACTCTCCTCTTCGGCATGACAATGGCGGACCACCCACGAGCGCTGCGACATCTACAAGAATCCGACGCCTTAGGAACCGTCATCGTTCATCCTCCGTACAGTCCCGACTTGGTCCTACCCGATTTTCATCTGTTTCAAAAACTTAAAGAACATCTCGAGGGCTTCACTTTGATAATGATGAGTCGGTGCAAGCAGAGGTGAGGTGGTGGCTCCCTCAACAAAGTAAAAGTTCTACAGTGACGGTATCAACAAACTGGTCTCTCATTGGCAGTTTCCTTTTTTATTCGACTTTCGTAGTTCAGTGTGTTAAATTTCAGAGCCCTTACGGAGAATGATAGTGTTGGAGTTCATCTTTGTTTACAAGACAGGGCCCTGGATCCCTGGGTATTTCGCAGGTTCACACTCCTATTTGTACTTTCTGCTTCTGGCCGGAGTTTTAATGCACCCTGTCAGGCACCTGGATTTCCCCACTGATTTGAACGTTAATCAATTTGCAAATATTGAGATCTTATCTTGCTTCATCCTTGACATCAGTATTTATACTGTCAGTAAGTTGACTTAAATGTAGACTAACTCTCACAGCATATTGCGTGATGGCTCCTGCCGTGCTTTAAGCTCATCTTAGTCTTATCAGCACAATGGCATCTGATTAAGCGCGCCCTTTATGATGGACGTTCAATTCGGAGCCATTTCACTCTTGTTTTTCTGTATGACTATGTGTGATTCCAGCACGAAGTTTTCCTCATATCGGAAGTCACAGCCACAAATTTGTTAAAAGACAATTCCATTCTCGTCCTTTGTTGTATTACGATCACATTCATTTGCTTTCACACTACCACTCGACTTCGGCGGCGTGACATTTCCCAGTTTGTTTCAGTGTAACCACTACTTAGAATAAAGGTGGGGGATATTGGATCACATTGCCTGGAATGGCCTTTTATTTTAGATCTCTGCATCACAAAGCTCTACTGGTGGAGAGTTACCATCAGCTGCGTGTGGGCCGGTACGACAGTGGGTCGCCAAGTATTTTACGACAAAACTAGTGGCTGACGCTCACGGTTACGTGCCAACCGTGTGAAAGGGACAGTGCTCGCAAAATGCGTGTGCGGGAGACGTACGTCGGAAGTGGCGAGCCGGCGCGCTCCTGTAGGGGCGCAAGTGGGTCACCAAGCAGGCGGTTGCTCCGCCCCCGCGGGCTGCTGTGCCGCTATCGACCGCTCCCCGTCCGGGCCTCGCCGCGCCGGGTCTGCCCGAATAGGGAGCACCGAGCCGCGGTCAGTGCCTCAGCCTCGTGCACTTCCCTCCACAAAGTAATCCATTTTGCGAGTTGTTTACAGCTAATGCCGTTTCGTTCCTGCCTCCCTTCCCTTCCCTCCTTCCTCGAGTCCATAGCTTCCTAGATATCTGTCACCAGTTTTCGTGAGAAGAATGGATGAACAATGGACCAAAAAAGGTCTCCTCTGGATTCAAAGAACTAAGAAAAGACCAAGGCGAGAATATAATAGGGTCGATGTCATTAGAAAAACATACAGGAGTAACACGAATAGGTACAGCTGAACACCTTTAAGACTGAAAAGTATATAGGAGGCCCTTAATCAGCTGCAGTAATAATCTCACATAAAGGTTCTCATTAAACTGCATGACTGGCAGCATTGTGAGGAGATATTTGGATGAAAAGCATGGAGGAAGACTACCTTCATCACCAAGTCTTCCCGTAAATTGCGTTCCGTGACTCCATGCCGGAAAGCACAGACTTTCTTTTCTCTCTGTTCTGTGCTTTCCATTTCGCGATCGAGAACTGTCTTACTGGTATTTCATTCATTCAGATATCGGGCAGTTCACCCTATCTTGCACCACAGAAGTTTAACCCTCGCAATACCATCGCATTTTCCATAAGGTGCATTACCAAAGAGAGATGATCACCATGAAAAATTTACAAAATAACAAACTTCGTTAACTGTTCTTGACATATAATATAATTTTAATGGGGTACTGATGTGTAAGTAGGTTCCACAACCTGAAGATATCTTTTACCACACACTTAGCAACATCCATGTACTTTCAGTAATGTGCACTACTGTACTTTATGCCCACTGCAAAAAAACACACACTAACAAATGCAATTTTTGTTATTTGTTCTTGACTTTTACTCACAACATACTTATTAAAGAAATACTGATGTGTGAGTAAGGTCTTAACCTGAATATGACATTCATTAGGGAAAGTGACACCCCCCACTATGAACTGAATTTTTGGGTTAAGTTTATAACAGAAAATTTTAAAACACTTATGGAATCTGGTAAAAGGATTAATTAGAAACTTTTTTTTTCAAAATTTTAGAATATAAAATAACGACAGACCCCTGCTATTGCGAGGTTAAATCCGACTCTCGAATAGAGCTTGAACGAGGTTAAGACACACTATTCACAAATAGACGACCCTCTGGTAGTTCAAATTTAGATTTTCCATGACTTCTTAAATCATTTCTGGCAAAATCCGAGACGACCCCTTTGAAATGGGCAAGTCATGTTTTTTCCCCATCCTTACTTTGTAACCGCTAGAGTTTCAGCTCTCATACCCGCGTCGTCATTCCTTCCTAACCAAACCCTGTTCATCACTCGAAGCACTTCGACAATTTCAAAGGGCAGCAGTAAAGACGATCCGATTTGGTAGGACGGTCGGGCCATTTGTTCGTATCAGACGACTTAGATCGTGTGTAGGCTTGTCGTCAGACAGAACGATTGTCGGGTCTCGCTGGGTGGCTGGCCCTCTGTATCGCTGCCGGGTCGGACAGATCGTCCATTATTGTGCTGTGAACTTCCTAGCGCGAACTTCGCGATCTGCGACTGTCAAAATGGTTCAAATGGCTCTGAGCACTATGGGACTTAACTGCTGTGGTCATCAGTCCCCTAGAACTTAGAACTACTTAAACCTAACTAACCTAAGGACATCACACACATCCATGCCCGAGGCAGGATTCGAACCTGCGACCGTAGCAGCAGCGCGGCTCCAAAACTGAGTTATCTGACGTAGCAATGTAATGAAATCATGGTGGTCCATTCTTAGATACTTTCAAAAACTGCAACTATTCAGTTTTACTAATAATGTCTTACGTCTAAACTGTTTTCGTTTGAAAAACTTTTTTTTACAACATATTTCTTTTCCATAGATTAGGGGATTCTAGCAGTGTTATCGGCGCAATGCCGATTCCCCGGTATTTCCACATTGTAATCCACAACTGACCAATCATAACGATGTATCCATCGATTACTCGTAATAGACATTTGATAATCAGAGGTTACGTACACTCTGACAAGCGTTGGGACAACTAGGGAAGTCCACAGTTGGTTCAGGCCGACAACGTTCCTTTCAAGTCTCTTCTTTTTATCTGAGTGCGGAATATATAATTATCCTCGCCATGAATGCAATGAGCGCTTATTTAATGCAATGTGTTTTATCCAACTAACCACATTTTAACAAAATGTTAAATTCTTCCTTTCAAGTCAAAAATAAAAACAATGTCTGTTAAAACTTGAGCTGTAAATATTGCATTTCATCCCTGGAGGTTCGTCATAGTGATGGCAGAGTGGATCGGATGTCCTAAGATGGAGAGAGATTTTATCACCCAGACAGAGCATACTGGAATGAAGATAAGTGTTTTTAACGTTTGACAAGGATGCGGCCATTAGAAATGGAGCTCAGTTTCAAGCAGGAAAAGGCCTGAGAAAGAAATCAACCCTGTCCTTAATACAACCATCCCAGCGTTCTTAGGCGATTTAGGGAACCCACGAAAGGCCTCCCGAACACAAGTCCAGTACCTTAAGTACTGTGCCAAGTGGATCCGTGGTAAGCCTTTGGTGTAAGATTGAATGAAAGTATAATATCGTTAAAGAAATTAATGGAACAATAGCAAAAGCAAATTAGGGCGACCATGCGATTGTTTCTTTCTTATTTTTAGGTCAACAGACGCCGGTCACACAGGAGGAGACGTCGCAAAAAATTTAAAGCCATTTTTGTTGCCCATAGTAACACAAGCGGATGGGAACAAGGAAACATTTATTTGCATAGAGGTTACAATGCCGTAACCATTAACGTACAGTGACAAAACAAATGTTCTCTCAGGGTGCTAATTCCCAATAATACGTACAGGGAGGGTAGAAATTACAGGAACAAGACAATTTTTATTTTCACCTTCTAGAATTACAATGTGTCAGTGCTGGTCTCACTACTGAAAGTATCGGATACTTACATTTCACCAGTTTCAGCTCGAGTATTATCGGCTCTACTGCATTCTACTCTAAAGGGAAAAGCACCAGGGACAGGTGGTTAGAACTGTAGCCGCAGAGAACGAGGGCACCGAAGGGGATTATCCTAGCGTACGCGGAGCTGTCGACAAGGTGCCAAACACCCCAATGCTGTCATCGCTAAAGAGAGGACGCTACCGCCGAAAATGTCAACTGCTACCACGGCTGTATTCTCCGCGAGAAAACACGACGCGAACTCTGCCGACGTATATTCTACGACAGTACTTTCTGTATACATTTAACGTTGCAAACAACGTGATACTAGGGAGTGATAGTCACATCAAAACCTCAAAACCTATTTTCTGTACATCCGACGCACAATGATAACTACCACTTGTGACAGACATCCTGACAGGCAAAAGCAGCATACTAAGATCAACGGTAACAAATCTAGCAGCACGTTTCTAAACTGCTTCGATGTCCTCCTTTAAGCTGACGTTCTCTCTTTTAAAGATGAGCTACACTTCCCCAGAACTCTCACAATAAACCGTAGTCGGCCGCTCCTCTTCCCTACAAATGACCTTATCATATCGTTTCGCAACATTATGTCTACACATTTAATCGACGTGACTATAGAATAGCACTCCATTACTGGTGTATTCGAACATCGCAGGAATGACTCTCCTTAGAAACGCCTAGAAATTTTATCATCTCCATACATGGCTTAGGATAACATGTGTTATGAGCATCAATTGGGTTTCACATGATGGGTGAATCTATGGATGATTTCCACGAAGATCATTTTGGTACAAAATCTGTTTCAAGTCAGAGTACATAATATTGTATTTGCTGTAAATACTGATGGTTGACGTAGGACTTGATTTGCATATCAGTTCTTCAGCCTGTTTTTATGTGAGTCACTTGTGCATCTTTCCAATTGTAGAGACCAGTTCTCCATTCAAGGGACCTGCAAATCTTTTTGCAATTAATTGCCAGCTACAGACGCTCGCTGGCGACACGTGCCTTCCTATAACGCGGCCGCTGACTTCTCGCGTACATCACCTAATGCTTGTTAGCGCGGCGATAGTGTGTGTGTGTGTGTGTGTGTGTGTGTGTGTGTGTGTGTGTGAGGGGGGCGGGGGGGCGGGCGGGAGCGAGACCGATAGGTTCACTGTGGTGATACTCTCCGTGACGTCATTATCATGTGTATATACCCAGTTTCGATCGTTTGGGATGTCTATCGACTTTCGTGGTCGTATCGGATTCTGAGAAGTGTGAGATGCCATATTACATTTAGTCGTTTTAATTAAAATTCTATATTTTGGATGAGTTTTGTAACGTACGTCCTATGCTGTTTCAAATACTGAGGAGCTCTCGTAAACGCTTCGGTATTCGTACGACTTGTTATAATTAATGTACGATAATGATAGATCGAAGGTACAATTTAAAAAAAGGGGGTTGCAAATGGTATGCATTCACGGTGGGGTACTGGATAGATGTGCTGAGTAGCGGAGCGAGACGTAACTAGTGCGCTGGTTTGCGTCCTGCATTTTCTAATATTTTTCGTATTACCTTAGCTTTTCTAATTATTAATTTAATAAAAGTGTGTTCTGTAATATTTGATGTTATGTACATATTAGAGCAGTCTCTCCATGGAGTGAGTTGTCAGTGTCACAGTTTACAAATTAAGACATGAAAAATGCAAATGCCAGTAAAGATTCAAAACATCTGTTAAAACAAACTAGGTGTGAAAAGTAAATTAGTCTCAGCCGTTTAGTGAAGTAAAAGGAAAAATACAAGCTACTTTAAAGGAAACTCCTTTTCCAACCAGGAAGTGCTTCAATTAAAATACATGCAAATGGGGCGAGGGAAAACGATCGTCTATGCGCTTCTATACGAACCCTAAAATTGCTTCGATGTCTTCCTTTAATCTGACCTGGTATGGATTCCAAACATCTCGAACAATACTCAAGAATGAGTTGCGTTGGTGTTCTAGACGGAGTCTGCTTTATAGATGAGCTACATTTTCCTCGAATTCTTCCAATAAACCGAAGCCGATAATTCATATTCTCTTCTTCCAAACTTACGCTCTCGTTCCATTTCACATCGTTTTGCAACAATACGCCTAGCGTTCAACCGGTAATGCAATATTTTTTTTCGGGAAGCACGTTAATTTCATTCAGGATACCAATGCTCCATATTATTCCCCAGTCTCTTTGTCTATAAAATCCTACTGTTCCAACATAATCTCCGTTCAATGCGACGGCCTTGCTTCACCTTACTGGGAGGGCCCGCACGGTACCACTCTACTGGTCGACGTCGGAGCCAACGTTTTGCTGCACTAATAATCTCCCCATCGCCCACGTACTGTTTTCCGCGAAGTGAATCCTTTATAGGGCCAAACACATTGCGAGAAGCGGGCTGTAGGGTGAATGAGGAAGAACAGTCCAATGAAGTTTTGTGAGCTCCTCTCGAGTGCGCAGACTTGTCAGGCCTTCCGTTGTCATGGAAAAGGAGAGTTCGTGTGTAATCGATTACCTCGAATGAGGGTGTCCGCACGTTCCAACACTGCAGGACACAGCTGTGTGCGGACAGCCTACACCGCGGGCTATCGGACAGGTTTGCGCGACCTTGCGATTCTGACAGACCCCTCACCCAACGACTAACCGTGCTTTTGTTCACTGTCGGGTCTCCTTAGACATCTGCAAGCACCTATGAGAGAGGTTCTGGTTTGCCGCCAAAAGAAACTCAATGACAGCTCTCTGCTTGGAACGTACCTTCGTTACGGACGCCATTTTGAAGGCTACGTATAATGTCACCAACTATCGGAACTTCTACAGGGGCTGAAGCGGCATTATACCACCACGAATTCCGTATTTTTCAACAGGAACTGGCCGACAAAAAATGAGTTGTATTACTTATTGAATATCCCTCGTATTTACTCCGTGTGACATTGACAAGCAGTACACAACTAATAAGGTATTTGAACATTACGGGACTGATTTTCCTACATTAACTTTTTTTTTTTTTTTTTACATTCGGTGCCAGATGTCACTCATACCTACAAATAGAAATTCTGCCTCTGTTGACCTGTATCCTCTTACGCCCACCCAGCGACGGCACTTTCCCGTCATCAAACAACAGTCGCAGATTGCTGCTGACCCGATCCGTCAGATCATTTGTGTATACAGATACTATGTGTCTCAGAAGAAATACTCAATATCCACAGATATGGCAGGAACGACAATTCAAAGCAAAACAGTCTAGTACTCGTAAACACGGGCTCTAAAACTCGTACCGTAAGAGCTATGAGCACTTTATCTTCGATACAGTTAAACTTTTCTACCGTAAGCTCTTTGCATTCTATATTTTGAGACGAGGTAGCATCGACCAATACAAAAAATTGTCTAACAAACTTGGGCTCAAAAATGCATGAGCTATGAGCACTTGTTCAGTAGAAGTGTATTTTGTGCTCATCGCTCTATGGTTAGCACTTCAGAGCCCGTGTTTACTGAACTTATTTTTTTTAATTCTTTTGGTCTGCAATACCATCTCTCAGAGTATGGAAAGCAAAGAGCTTTCAGTAGATATTTATTTCACAGTATCGGAGGTGACGTAGTGCAAATAACTCTTTAAAGTGTACATATAAGAGCCCATGTTCATTTGACTTCTTTGCTTCGAATGCTGGCCCCTGTCGCATCCCTGAATACTGACCATTCCTCCTGGGACACCCTGTATGGAGAACAAGAGCCGTCCTATGGCACTTGCCTGAGGCATTCCTGACGGTATTATTGTCTCTAATGAACACCCCCGTCCTAGGAAACGTACAAGTTTCTATTACTTAAGACGTCTTCGAGCCACTCATATACTTGATAACTTATTCCGTAAGTTCAGACCTCTGTAAACAGTCTGTAGTGGGGAAATGTCTCAAACGCTTTCCGGAGAACTAGAACTGTTGCCCTTCACCCAGGGTTCGCATGATATCGTGCCAGAAAAGGTAAGCTGAATTTCGCATGAATGGTGCTTTGCAAATCAGTGCTGATATGTAGAGAAGCTTTTCTGTTCCAAGAAAATTTATTATATTCGAACTTATGATATTCTCAAGAATTCCGTGGGTCGTGCTTGGATAGCTCAGTTGGTAGAGCACTTGCCCGCGAAAGGCAAAGGTCCCGAGTTCGAGTCTCGGTCCGGCACACAGTTTTAATCTGCCAGGAAGTTTCATATCAGCGCACACTCCGCTGTAGAGTGAAAATTTCATTCTATTGTCAATCTGCTTTATTGAAATAAAACTACTAATATTATTTGCTTGAATTGGTGTATAGCATTCTAAGAACGCATCATCCCTTAAGCACCCTATACGAGACGAGTGGGCAAGACCCCCACAGATTGAATTATTCATTCTTTCTTTTGAGTTAGACTCTTCAGTGGGAGCAACCGAAAGAAAACAGTCCAACCAGTCCGTTGTAGTTTTGCTTATGAGTAAACTATTCATTCTTTATTTTCAAGTAAGACCCGTGTTTAATTTTTTTGTCGGCTGAACCAAATATTCGTTCTTTCAACTGACATCACCATTTAGTGTTCCATTCACCCTTCTGTGTGAAACAGGTCTGTATTGCTTTCATTAGTTCGTCTAAAGCAATGGTATTCAACAGGGGTACACATAGCCCTGGAGGGTGGGCCTATCTCAGGGGATACGTGAGACATCTCAGGGATATGCCAAAGCTGAAACAAACAATATACATATTCATTTAATTCTGTAATGAATACAGTAAGTCCTATTTCATCATTTAAAACATTAATATATTGCTGTGAATTAAGTGGTAGCAGACGCAAGTAACAGGAGAATGAGTGACAACATTCATATACTATGAACTGTCAGTGATTTGTATCAGTCGGTTTTCTCACATTAAGCGAAACCACTCTAAACCAGGAGAGTGACTGAAAAATATAAATACTCGTATATGCTGCAATATACATACATTCTGCGGAGACCAGTTTCATTCGACTGGAAATGCCGACTGAACGAAAAAAACACCCGGCTGATCAATCGGCTGTTACTAACAGTCTGTTGTTGCATCGCTAAGTATTTCTGTTTCCTCCATACGGGGATCTATGCGACAGTCAAAGGATGGTATGACTGAACAATACTACAGAGTGAATATTTTTTTAAGCGAGAAGATTACTTTTACTTATCGATATTTGTGTGCTCTTTTTTGAACCTAGAGTGAAACAATGTTGATTTTCAACGCGTGTTTTGTATATTGTTATAAAAACAGTGTGTGACTTTTCCGTCCTTTATCCACTTTCTCGGCACATATTTCTCCAAAGCGCGATTTACTATCAGTTTAAACTTTGTCCATAATGCTTCTACGTCCATCATATTGGAAGAAAATTATGTTGATCCACTAAGTAGAATGTTAATAGCTACCTATTTGCTCTGTCCAGCATATATCTTTCCCAGTTTTCTTAATGAATTCATTAACTTTAGTAATCGTCGTCGCTATGATTACATTGCGATCACTAATCCCTGTCTCTATGCGGACACTGTTGGTAAGGTCGGGCTCGTTTGTAGCTACAGCGTCTAAAATATTTCCATTGCGTGTGAGTTATCCGATAGAAGATGAAGCAAGTTTTCGGAAAATGTGTTCACAACTACATTCACAAGCCTGTTGTCCGTACCACCTGCAATAAATCCAAGACGTTCCGTCCCAGTCCATACTCGGGTAGGTTAAAGTCGCCTCCAACTAATACTAACACATATGCGTTACTCAGCGGCGAATTTCCTTGAATGATTTTGGAACTGTTACGGCTTAGCAGGGAAGCCGGTAAAAATATCGGATGATTAACAGGAGTTCATCATGTCGATTATTTGCGTCCACATAACTTCGCAGTTAGACTCGATTTCAACCTCGATAGTAATATTTTTGCCGACTGCAATAAATACTCCCCCCCCCCCCCCCCCCCGGCGTCTGCCCTCTCGTTTCGATATACGTTCCATGATACGTTAAATATTTCCGAACTTTCTACTTAGGGTTTCATCGGACTCTCTGTTCAGAATATAATTTGAACACGACAGCTTTCCTGGAGAGCGGTGAATTGAGAGACTTTGTAACGAATGCTTCGGCAATTTACTGTTGAAATTCTGCAAGTGTGTATACCTTGTAGCTTTCTGAATATCAACAGGTAGTCTTATCATAGGGCTTCCAACTACCGCCTGGCGCAAAAATAAGTGCACTCCACAAGTACTCTACTACGCGAGTAGTTGATTCCTCTGAGTTGGGCACCCCGGCCTATTGAGGGGAATCATACGATTCCCCACCCCTGCAATTAATTACAATTAATACTGCCGCAAAATCGAGGATCCACTGGCTGAAACGCTCCAAATCAAAGGACCCCCATCAATTCTGGGAATATCCTTACAACCGGTGAACGAGGCCTGCAGATTTCTTCACTTCCGCCTTACGCCCGTACGAACTGAGAATGAGCTCTGAATCCAAGTGAGAAGCGACATTGGTGCCGATGTGGACCAGAACTTGAAGATGACTGCATC
This sequence comes from Schistocerca americana, assembly GCF_021461395.2. Lineage (NCBI taxonomy): Eukaryota > Metazoa > Arthropoda > Insecta > Orthoptera > Acrididae > Schistocerca > Schistocerca americana. Next base: position 555,624,666 of record NC_060119.1, on the reverse strand, counting down.
CTCCACCCTCAATAGTTGCAGGCAGAGCCTCCTCCACATCTCAGATCAGGGCACTGGGACATATAACGAGCGCATATTGTATTTCTTTCCCGCCCTAGACGTTATATTGCTAGGGTCTCCATAAAGCGCCTAACATTGGAGCTTACCATAAGTATCAAACCCCTCTCCCCCGTGTGCCTGGCCCCTTGTCCACTCACTAGGTGAGAGGGCGAAGCCAGACGGCCACTCCCTCTGTCGCGTTACAGCGTACCACTCATTCAGCGAGGTTCCCCCGCATCAGGTACCTCTACATCAGAGATCGTGAGCTAAACAAGTGACAACTAGGCGTCTCATACTACCGCTTTACCCCGAGGCACCAACCTCCCGACGGCTGACAGTGGCCAACAAACAGCGTCTGTAGCTGTTCGCGAACTGCACCCAGCTCCTGCGTCCGCAAAAAGGTTGCGCACTCCCTATCCACCCCACTACTAAAATACAAATGAAAATAACAGGTAAAAAATAGATAAAAACTAGCCCTGTTCTTTTTTTAGACAAGGATTTGCAGTACCAAACTTGTAAAAACACTGCTAGTAGAGAACACTAAGCCTGTCACTGACACTAGTTCACTGCACGCCGACAAGTAAATGCGCCACTTGTGACCCCTGTGGGATACGCGCCCCTCTAGGTCGAGACCGGCCACTCAGAAGAGATTGGACTTGGAATACTCTACATTTAAGGAACAGTTCACTTGAACGGATGCTGTAACCCCATGTTCCATCCCCAAGCGTCGCTTTGAAATAGAAAAGAGCTCTTTTCTTTTCACTTCATAAGGAAACTTGTACGAGTACATTTACTTTTACTGATCACAGCGACTTCAGGGAAGTTCAAGGCGGTCAAAAGTGCTAATCAGCACCCGTGCATCTCTTCGTCGTCTAACTTTTTGATCACATTTCTCAACGCAGCTATCCTTGCTACGAAAGGCAAGCGCAAAGATTTCCATGCACTGTGCCTCTTTTACCGTCTTATCAAAGTACGCAGTTTCTCACATCTCTCCTAGACCTTAGCGCTCTTGTTCTAACGACACGAAAGATACACTCCCAATCAAAATTGTTCTTCTCCGTCCGTCCCTCAGCTGGCTTCAGTTAAGTCCTATTTCATAGCAGAAACCCGACTCTGGACTGACCTCCCTCACTGTATCACAAAACAAAATAACATTTCCACCTTCAAAAACTAGCTAATGACATAACTGGCAAAATAACAGAGCCTACCTTTGTTCTGTACGCACATCTTACCCATCGCAACTAAACTCCCTTTTTTCCAGAAGAACTTCATTGTCCAATCTATCTTAAATTCTCGCTCTCAGAATTTTCTCTGTCATATCATTTTCGTATCTAGTATATTATTATTATTATTATTATCAGCAGCAGCATCAACATCACTAGTAGTAACTCTAGTATGATTGCTATTAGTCATTACTTAATTAACTATGATGTAAAAAGAACTCTATGCACAAAACCATGACAGGATGTAAGAGAAACTTAAATAAAATAAACTCCCATCAACGTTTTGCAGAACGTTTTAGCGGAACCGACTGTGCTGGAGTAGTTTGTCGCAGCTATGTCGTAAAACAAATGGTCCCCACTCCACATAACAACTATGGCTTGATCACTGGTGGATTCTATCGTTTACTGGGGTTTCTGATATGTTCATCTATATCAGAGATCACCAAACTTTTTCACAGCTGGCCGCATCATCCTTCTGTACAGTACCCAAAAGCTAGCGTTTACTGGGGTTTCTGATATGTTCATCTACATCAGAGGTCACCAAACTTTTTTCACAGCTGGCCGCATCATCATTCTGTAAGGTACCTAAAAGCTAGAATTAAAGCTCTTGGGAAAAAAGACGAAAAACTAAATTCAGCATTCCATGATAATCATGGATGAATGACATGCAATGCATAAAAAAGGACAACTAAGAAATTTATTTATTTACTACAAATTTTAAAAGAGAAGGCAATGTTAGCAAAAGGTAGGTAAACCGGATCTAGTGCGCTCATAGCTGAATCTCTCAAATTATGCTGCAAAAAAGTTGATTATATCTGTGAAACTGGCGTTTGGCTTTCTAGATATAGTATGGTTTGGTATTGCTGCATTCAGTCGAGGTAACTGGTTTCAATTTACGTTAGTCAATTTGTTCGATATGCCGACGTTAGATACTTCATTTCTGAATATGGATGCAAAGACTAAGTTGTTCAAAGCAACCGGCCATTTCTTCAGTTTCGGAAATTCAACATCACTAAGTAGCGTTATCTTTCAACAAGGCATTTGCTTGAAAATCTGTGAGCTCCGAACATTGTTCAACTGCTGCACCATCATGGTTACAATCAAATCGATTCTTGAATAGAAGAATCGTCAGTCTGAATGTTGTCAAGACGTGAAAATCACTCAAAAAAAAGCTTCAAGTCATGAATAATATTTTTCGGAAAATAATGGTTGACGCCTTCGGGGATTGAAGCACAGAACTCTCTGAAAAGAAAACGAGAAAAATTTTAACCTTCCAGTTGTGTTTGACACAATGGCAGCTTTCTCCGAAACATTTTGAAGATTCTGTACAGAACGCCAGGTTATCCTTTCCCTGAAGTTTCAAGTTCAGTTCATTCAGGCGGCATCCGATGACTTTGAGAGCCAGGCAGGACCTGACAGCTGTGGATTATCTTTATATTTCAGAGATAAATCATCTATTTCGTTTCGGAGCTTGTAAAACTGAAACAGGACTTTACTGTAGCTGAGCCACGTCATTGCTGTGTGATAAGGTAAGTCACAGAATTCACAATCTATTCCGTCAAGAAATGCCTGGAACTGACGGTGATTGAGTACATGTGGCTGAATGAATTACATACGGGATAAAAGGGGATTTTACTGAGGCTGTGCGCAACATGACCCGAGAACACGCCCTAGATCCTTGTATACAAAAATTTCGCAGTCCATATTTAAGATGTTGGCCACGGGTGAAATTTAGAGATGGAACTCTAGACTTGCTGAAATATAAACGAAGGTTCTCGTGACGGTGGCCATGTGTTGCTTGAAAAATTCCAGTCTGGGTGGTTAACCTGCTGTAGAAGCTCCAATGTCAGGCTTAACGGCTGCATGCAGACCTAGTTAACACCAGCAGTGAGGCAGTTACGTCTCGTGTTAAATACGTTTATGAAGCAAATTCAAGCACATTCGGCGGGCCGAATGAACTGACGCCGTGGGTCGGTTAGGTTGGATACCACTGATCTACATCACTCAATCGGGGAGTCGGTCGTATGTGTTTAAAAACTTCTTTAACTTCCATCACTTTTCACTGCGCAAGAGAAGGCTAACATGAATGTTTACGCATTCGAAACAATATGTACGGAAGTAATGTATGCTGCGAGAATGTCACTTAACGGCTGGTTTTTTGGCGCCTTATCAGTAAGTTAGTCTCTTGACACTTTCTAATAGTTTGCAAATATATGATTATCATGTTCTGTCAAGCAACGACGGAAAATTTCAGTTGCGTATTCTTAATCTCTTGACATTCTGTAAATTGATATATGTAACCTATAAACTACTACTGCATGTTTAAATACGCAATTATTCCACACAACACTGGGGAGTTTTTGCTGCTTAAACCGAAAGAACTTTTAGACTAGGTGCATTTCTTGAAGATAAAGCGCCACATATAGATTACACAGGAAAAGAACAAAAACGTTATCTTGAACTTGAAATGTGACTGCCTGATTTTCGTAGACAAAAAAATTAATTCTTTCTCTCTGTTCCTCAGAAGTATGGGACTTATGTATTCCAAAGCATGATTTTCGTAGACAAAAAAAGTTCCTCAGAAGCACGTGACTTATGTATTCCAAAGTTGCACAGTTTTAACTTCAACAGGAATATTTAGGCTAATGAAGCGAATTACAGATCACGTCACAACCGTGTGCAGAATGCAAAGAAATTGGACATCACGAAACTCTGCATATAAAGCAATTGGGAAATGAGAGACAGGAAACGTGCTTGGTTTAGGGAAGGGAGAAGTAGAAAACCGGGCATGTATTACCGTGGTTATTTAAGAAAACCACAGATCAACTCCATCCCGATGTCAAGACCATAATTTGAGACGCTGTCCTCCCGAATTAGATTAGCATGGAGAGCTGCATCAAACCAGTCTCAGGACTGAAGACCACAACAACAACAACGTCCTCCCGAATGCGAGTCATGTGTTTTATCATTGTGCCATATCACTGGATAACGCAATGGCGAACAACAGCGAACTGCACTGTTGTTGTTGTGGTCTTCAGTCCTGAGACTGGTTTGATGCAGCTCCCCATGCTACTCTATCCTGTGCAAGCTTTTTCATCTCCCAGTACTTACTGCTACCTACATCCTTCTGAATCTGCTTAGTGTATTCATCTCTTGGTCTCCCTCTACGATTTTTACCCTCCACGCTGCCCTCCAATGCTAAATTTGTGATCCCTTGATGCCTCAGAACATGTCCTACCAACCGAACCCTTCTTCTAGTCAAGTTGTGTCACAAAGTTCTCCCCAATCCTATTCAACACCCCCTCATTAGTTAGGTGATCTACTCATCTAATATTCAGCATTCTTCTGTAGCACCACATTTCGAAAGCTTCTATTCTCTTCTTGTCTAACCTATTTATCGTCCACGTTTCACTTCCATACATGGCTACACTCCATACAAATACTTTCAAAAACGACTTCCTGACATTTAAATCAATACTCGATGTGAACAAATTTCTCTTCTTCAGAAACGCTTTCCTTCCCATTGCCAGTCTACATTTTATATCCTCTCTACTTCGACCATCATCAGTTATTTTACTCCCTAAATAGCAAAACTCCTTTACTACTTTAAGTGTCTCATTTCCTAATCTAATACCCTCAACATCACCCGACTTAATTCGACTACATTCCATTATCCTCGTTTAGCTTTTGTTGATGTTCATCTTATACCCTCCTTTCAAGACACTATCCATTCCATTCAACTGCCCTTCCAAGTCCTTTGCTGTCTCTGACAGAATTACAATGTCATCGGCGAACCTCAAAGTTTTTATTTCTTCTCCGTTCTACGGATCGGAGCGTGGAATGTCAGATCCCTTAATCGGGCAGTAGGTTAGAAAATTTAAAAAGGGAAATGGATAGGTTAAAGTTAGATATAGTGGGAATTAGTGAAGTTCGGTGGCAGGAGGAACAAGACTTTTGGTCAGGTGATTATAGGGTTATAAATACAAAATCAAATAGGAGTAATGCAGGAGTAGGTTTAATAATGAATAAGAAAATAGGAGTGCGTGTTAGCTACTACAAACAGCATAGTGAACGCATTATTGTGGCCAAGATAGACACAAAGCCCATGCCTACTACAGTAGTACAAGTTTATATGCCAACTAGCTCTGCAGATGATGAAGAAATAGGTGAAATGTATGACGAGATAAAAGAAATTATTCAGGGCATAAGGGAACAATTGACAGGAATGGGGGAAAGAAATACAGTAGAAGAAGAATGGGTAGTTCTGAGGGATGAAGTAGTGAAGGCAGCAGAGGATCAAGTAGGTAAAAAGACGAGGGCTAATAGAAATCCTTGGGTAACAGAAGAAATATTGAATTTAATTGATGAAAGGAGAAAATATAAAAATGCAGTAAATGAAGCAGGCAAAAAGGAATACAAACGTCTCAAAAATGAGATCGAGAGGAAGTGCAAAATGGCTAAGCAGGGGTGGCTAGAGGACAAATTTAAGGATGTAGAGGCTTGTCTCACTAGGGGTAAGATAGATACTGCCTACAGGAAAATTAAAGAGACCTTTGGAGAGAAGAGAACCACTTGTATGAATATCAAGGACTCAGATGGCAACCCAGTTCTAAGCAAAGAAGGGAAGGCAGAAAGGTGGAAGGAGTATATAGAGGGTTTATACAAGGGCGATGTGCTTGAGGACAATATTATGGAAATGGAAGAGGATGTAGATGAAGACGAAATGGGAGATAAGATACTGCGTGAAGAGTTTGACAGAGTTTGACCTGAGTCGAAACAAGGCCCCGGGAGTAGACAACATTCTATTAGATCTACTGATGGCCTTGGGAGAGCCAGTCATGACAAAACTCTACCATCTGGTGAGCAAGATGTATGAGACAGGCGAAATACTCTCAGACTTCAAGAAGAATATAATAATTCCAATCCCAAAGAAAGCAGCTGCAAAATACTAACGCGAATTCTTTACAGACGAATGGAAAAACTGGTAGAAGCGGACCTCGGGGAAGATCAATTTGGATTCCGTAGAAAGGTTGGAACACGTGAGGCAATACTAACCTTACGACTTATCTTAGAAGAAAGATTAACAAAAGGCAAACCTACGTTTCTAGCATTTGTAGACTTAGAGAAAGCTTTTGACAATGTTAACTGGAATACTCTCTTTCAAATTCTGAAGGTGGCAGGGGTAAAATACAGGGAGCGAAAGCCTATTTACAATTTGTACAGAAACCAGACGGCAGTTATAAGAGTCGAGGGGCATGAAAGGGAAGCAGTGGTTGGGAAAGGAGTGAGACAGGGTTGTAGCCTCTCCCCGATGTTATTCAATCTGTATGTTGAGCAAGCAGTAAAGGAAACAAAAGAAAAATTCGGAGTAGGTATTGAAATTCATGGAGAAGAAGTAAAAACTTTGAGGTTCGCCGATGACATTGTAATTCTGTCAGAGACAGCAAAGGACTTGGAAGGGCAGTTGAATGGAATGGATAGTGTCTTGAAAGGAGGATATAAGATGAACATCAACAAAAGCAAAACGAGGATAATGGAATGTAGTCAAATTAAATCGGATGATGCTGACGGAATTAGTTTAGGAAATGAGACACTTAAAGTAGTAAAGGAGTTTTGCCATTTAGGGAGTAAAATAACTGATGATGGTCGAAGTAGAGAGGATATAAAATGTAGACTTGCAATGGCAAGGAAATCGTTTCTGAAGAAGAGAAATTTGTTAACATCGAGTATAGATTTAAGTGTCAGGAAGTCGTTTCTGAAAGTATTTGTATGGAGTGTAGCCATGTATGGAAGTGAAACATGGACGATAAGTAGTTTGGACAAGAAGAGAATAGAAGCTTTCGAAATGTGGTGCTACAGAAGAATGCTGAAGATAAGGTGGGTAGATCACGTAACTAATGCGGAGGTATTGAATAGCATTGGGGAGAAGAGAAGTTTGTGGCACAACTTGACTAGAAGAAGGGATCGGTTGGTCGGACATGTTTTGAGGCATCAAGGGATCACAAATTTAGCATTGGAGGGCAGCGTGGAGGGTAAAAATCGTAGAGGGAGACCAAGAGATGAATACAATAAGCAGATTCAGAAGGATGTAGGTTGTAGTAGGTACTGGGAGATGAAGAAGCTTGCCCAGGATAGGGTTGCATGGAGAGCTGCATCAAACCAGTCTCAGGACTGAAGACAACAACAACAACATGTATTTTAATACCTACTCCGAATTTTTCTTTTGTTGCCTTTACTGCTTGCTCAATATGCCGATTGAATAACATCGGGGAGAGGCTACAACCCTTCTCACTCCCTTCCCAACCACTGCTTCCCTTTCATGCCCCTCAACTCTTATAACTGCCATTTGGTTTCTATACAAATTGTAAATAGCCTTTCGCTCCCTATATTTTACCCCTGCCACCTTCAGAATTTGAAAGAGAGTATTCCAGTCAACATTGTCAAAAGCTTTCTCTAAGTCTACAAATGCTAGAATCGTAGGTGTGCCTTTCCTTAATCTAGCTTCTAAGATAAGCCGTAGGGTCAGTATTGCCTCACGTGTTCCAATATTTCTACGGAATCCAAACTGATCTTCCCCAAGGTCGGCTTCTACTATTTTTTCCGTTCGCCTGTAAAGAATTCGCGTTAGTATTTTGCAGCTGTGACTTATTAAACTGATATTTCGGTAACTTTCACATCTGTTAACACCTGCTTTCTTTGGGATTGGAATTATTATATTCTTCTTGAAGTCTGAGGGTATTTCGCCTGTCTCATACATCTTGCTCATCAGATGGTAGAGTTTTGTCAGGACTGGCTCTCCCAAGGCCGTCAGTAGTTCTAATGGGAATGTTGTCTACTCCCGGGGCCTTGTTTCGACTCAGGTCTTTCAGTGCTCTGTCAAACTCTTCACGCAGTATCGTATCTCCCATTTCATCTTCATCTACATCCTGTTCCACTTCCATAATATTGTCCTCAAGTACATTGCCCTTGTATAGGCTCTCTATATACTCCCTCCACCTTTCTGCTTTCCCTTCTTTGCTTAGAACTGTGTTTCATCTGAGCTCTTGATATTCATACAAGTGGTTCTCTTTTCTCCAAAGGTCTCTTTAATTTTCCTGTAGGCAGTATCTATCTTACCCCTAGTGAGATAAGCCTCTACATCCTTACATTTGTCCTCTAGCCATCCCTCCTTAGCCATTTTGCACTTCCTCTCGATCTCGTTTTTGAGACGTTTGTATTCCTTTTTGCCTGCTTCATTTACTGCATTTTTATATTTTCTCCTTTCATCAATTAAATTCAGTATTTCTTCTGTTACCCAAGGATTTCTACTAGCCCTCGTCTTCTTACCTACTTGATCCTCTGCTGCCTTCACTACTTCATCCCTCAAAGCTACCCATTCTTCTTCTACTGTATTTCTTTCCCCCATTCCTGTCAATCGTTCCCTAATGCTCTCCCTGAAGCTCTCTATAACCTCTGGTTCTTTCAGTTTATCCAGGTTCCATCTCCTCAAATTCCCACCTTTTTGCAGTTTCTTCAGTTTTAATCTACAGTTCATAACCAATAGATTGTGGTCAGAGTCCGCATCTGCCCCTGGAAATGTCTTACAATTTAAAACCTGGTTCCTAAATCTCTGTCTTACCATTATATAATCTATCTGATACCTTTTAGTATCTCCAGGATTCTTCCATGTATACAACCTTCTTTCATGATTCTTAAACCAAGTGTTAGCTATGATTAAGTTGTGCTCTGTGCAGAGTTCTACCAGGCGGCTTCCTCTTTCATTTCTTAGCCCCAATCCATATCCACCTACTACGTTTCCTTCTCTCCCTTTTCCTACACTCAAATTCCAGTCACCCATTACTATTAAATTTTCATCTCCCTTCACTATCTGAATAATTTCTTTTATTTCATCATACATTTCTTCAATTTCTTCGTCATCTGCAGAGCTAGTTGGCATATAAACATGTACTACTGTAATAGGCGTGGGCTTCGCGTCTATCCTGGCCACAATAATGCGTTCACTATGCTGTTAGTAGTAGCTTACCCGCATTCCTATTTTTTATTCATTATTAAACCTACTCCTGAATTACCCCTATTTGACTTTGTATTTATAACCCTGTATTCACCTGACCAAAAGTCTTTGTTCCTCCTGCCACCGATCTTCACTAATTCCCACTACATCTAACTTTAACCTATCCATTTCCCTTTTTAAATTTTCTAACCTACCTGCCCGATTAAGGGATCTGACATTTCACGCTCCGATCCGTAGAACGCCAGTTTTCTTTCTCCTGATAACGGCGTCCTGTTGAGTAGTCCCCGCCCGGAGATCCGAATGGGGGACTATTTTACCTCCGGAATATTTTACCCAAAAGGACGCCATCATCATTTAATCATACAGTAAAGCTGCATGCCCTCGGGAAAAATTACGGCTGTACTTTCCCCTTGCTTTCAACCGTTCGCAGTACCAGCACAGCAAGGCCGTTTTGGTTAGAGTTACAAGGCCAGATCAGTCAATCATCCAGACTGTTGCCCCTGCAACTACTGAAAAGGCTGCTGCCCCTCTTCAGGAACCACGCGTTTGTCTGTCCTCTCAACAGATACCCAACCGTTGTGGTTGCACCTACGGTACGGCTATCTGTATCGCTGAGGCACGCAAGCCTCCCCACCAACGGCAAGGTCCATGGTTCATGGGGGGGGGGGGGGGGGGGGGGGGCGGCGCGAACTGCAATACCACGGACAAAAGTGATAACACGTACTTATACGTTTATGACTATTACAGCGCCATATATCACAAAGCGAAAAAAGTGGTCCAACTAAAACATTCATATTTCTTTACGTACTACACGAACATGTAATAAAAATGGGGGTTCCTATTTAAAAAACGCAGTTGATATCCGTTTGACCTATGACAGCCACATCTAGCGGGCCAACCATAGCGCCATCTGGTTTCCCTCTTCAAGCTAGACAAGTTTCGTTCTTTGTAGTTTTTTCGATTGACGCTTATTTCGTGAGATATTTGGCCTGGTCACGATCAATGGACCACCCTGTATATAAGGGGCGATAAAAAAAAAATAAAATAAAAAAAAACACGAGCCGGAGGCGTAATTACAGAAACCAGTAAATGTATGTTAGAAGTATTGACCCCGCCTGTTGAGATACGTGTCCCACTGTGACACAAGGCAGTGAATGGCAGTCTCATAAAATTCCCTGGGCTGTGATGCTAACCAGTTCCGCACGTACAGCTGGACGTCGTCGTCCAAGGTGAATCATTTTCCCCTCAGAGCCTTTTTAGGGGACCAAAAATGGGGTAATCAGAGGGAGAGACGTCCGGACTGTATGGAGGATGGCCGAGAACCTTCCATTTTAATTTCTGCAGCTTGGTGAAGAGTGGTCAAGGTTTGTGAGTAACACTGGGCTTTCACTGCTGTCCCGTGCTGCAGGAAGTGAATCAGGAGGAGGCCATCCCGGTCAAAGAAGAACGTCAGCATAACCTTTCCTGCACTCGTGTGGATGGTCTGGGCTTTTTTTGGTCGTGGTGACCCTGGATGCTTCCACTGGAAACTGTGTCATTTTGATTCTGGTTCGATGTGATGGCATCATAACTTATCTACAGCCACCACTCGTGCCAGGAACGCATTCCCTTCCCGAGCATAGAGCTGCGATGAGCAAGACAGTGGGCCGTTCGACAGGCCTCCTGGTGTGGTTGAAGACATGGGGCACCCATTTGGCACGCACTTTGCGCACGTGCAGTCGTTCCTTCATGAAAGTGTGAACACTTCCGACGCTCAATCCGACCACGGCGGCTACGGCTTTCTCTGCACAAGGCGGTCCTGGGTAATGAGTTCATCCACCAGCTGGACGATGTCATCGGTAATGCAGTGTGATGCTCCAGACCGTGCATCATCGGCTAACGACATCCGTCCTTCCCTGAAGCGCTTGTGCCACGCTTTGACCCTTGCAAAGGACATACAGTGTTCGCCGTACACTTATGACATTCGTCGATGAATGTCCGTTCCTCCTAATCCTTCCGCTGTCAGAAAGCGACCAACACCTCTTTGCTCTTCTGCTGACGCCTCCATGTGACTGCAATGCGACTGGCAGCGTTGGACGATTGATGGATGCTGTTGCTATAATCCGTTCATCATAAGAATAAACCTGATGTAGACAAACAAACCCGATGATTGGTCAGAAGCCGGTAGTGTTACGCTCTAGGAAGTAGGTCCTACTTATGTATTAGATATCTTATTACTATGTTAGGTTAAATGAAACATTAAGATATTCAAATGTATTAACAGCCATCAACGTTTTTCTTAACCCTCCAAAGGTAACAGGGGTGATAAGTCACTCCAGCGATAGTTTGTTTCTTTTTTAAAGTTAGCTACAATGGTTTCACTTTTCTGACACACCTATCTATTCCTTTGTCGTTGTTGACTGATCAAGCAAGCTGTTTATCAACTGCCTTCAGCTGCTACATGAGACCAAATAATCCTTGGGATTGTGTGTCACCCTGTTGCCGCTTACTCAGTTGAAATATTTTACTAGCTTTCATAGGATTTTCGACTACGTAATCTGTAAATGTGTATGATTCAAGGTTTGAGGACTTCGTGAGAAGTGTTCTGGAGAAAGACAACGACGATAGCTTTGAATATGACTTACATCCAAGGGAGAAAAATAATTTAGAAATACGAGGGTAAGTCAATTATTATCCGCAAAGTACTTATAAAATTTTATTGTAATCAAATAGGAAACTTACAAGAACATCATTTTTCGACATAGTCTCCTTGTGCTTCAACGCACTTGGTCCATCGTTGTACAAGCTTCCTGATACCCTCATAAAAGAAGGTTCTCGGTTGAGCTGCGAGCCAGGAATGCACCGCTTCTTTCACTGCTTCGTCCGAGGCAAATCGACGGCCCCTTAATGCCTGTTCGGGTGGACCAAACAAGTCACAAGGGACAAGATCGGGACTATATGGAGGATGATCCAGTGCTTCAAATTTGAGTTTCTGGAGCGTTTCAACGGTGTGGGCAACAGTATGCGGACGGGCATTGTAGTGCAACACCTTTTGACAGCAATCCTCGGTGTTTGCTTCGATTTGCAGGCTTTAGCCTGGCAGTAAACATCACACTGTAATGTACACTGTATATTGTTGTGCCCCTATCCCCATATTGTTCCAGTACTGGACCTTGTGCGTCCCTAAAAACCGTAAGCATCAGTTTTCTTGCGGGCGGTTGGGTCTTCAACTTTTTCTTGCACGGCGAATTTGGATGTTTCCATTCCATACTCTGCCGTTTACTCTCCGACTCGTAATGATGGATCCATGTTTCGTCACCAGTAATGATTCTGTCTAAGGAGTTGTCCCCTACATTACCACAGCGATCATGATGGTTTAGCAGATGTCCAAGCGCGTTTGTTTATGCAATTGTGTGAGTTGTTTTGGGACCCATCTTGCACAAACTTTATGAAACCCAAGTCTGTTGTGAATGATTTCGTAGGCAGAACCGCGACTAATTTGGAGACGATGTGCCACTTCGTCAATAGTTAATCGTCTGTCTAAGAGAATCATTTCACGTGACCGCTCAATGGTTTCTTCATTTGTGGAGGCAAACGGTCGTCCGGGACACTTGTGCGACCATTTCGGAATTTTTCAGTCCATTCGTAGACACTTCGTTAAGGCAAAACACACTTCCCGTACGGTACCGAAAGTCTTCGATGAATTTCGGCCCCTGATACGCCTTCCGACCACAAAAAAACGGACCACTGGTCGTTGCTCTTCTTTGGTGTAAATATACAGCGGAGCAGCCTTGATTAGCAGCACGGCAGCGATAACGAAACTAACCTAGCAAAAAAATGGTTCAAATGGCTCTGAGCACTATGGGACTGAACATCTGAGGTCAGCAGTCACCTAGAACTTACAACTATTTAAACCTAACTAACCTAAGGACATTACACACAGCCATGCCCGAGGCAGGATTCGAACCTGTGACCGCAGTAGGCATGCGGTTCGGGACTTCGCGCCTAGAACCGCTTGGCCACCGCGGCCGGCCTAACCTAGCAGAATTTGCAAAGATATAACAGCAAATAAACAAAGCATGCGTCATCAACGTAAAACGACAGTACTACCAAATTAAACGAAAACCTAACTAAATTGCGGATAATAATTGACTTACCCTCGTACAATCAGAACATAATTCTGAGATCTTAATTGGATTATAAAGGGAAAATCTGTAGCGCTTTTGTCTACTTTGCAAATTGCTCCTGATGTTTATCAGGCAACAAAGAAACCAGAGATCGTAGAGTTTTATAATAGTATCCAAGGAGGAATGGATGTTGGTTCAAATGGCTCTGAGCACTATGGGACTCAACCGCTGAGGTCATTAGTCCCCTAGAACTTAGAACTAGTTAAACCTAACTAACCGAAGGACATCACACACATCCATGCCCGAGGCAGGATTCGAATCTGCGACCGTAGCGGTCTCGCGGTTCCAGACTGCAGCGCCAGAACCGCGCGGCCACTTCGGCCGGCGAGGAATGGATGTATTTCACAAAATGGTACGGCATACTGTGTTTCAAGTGGTACGCAATGCTGGCTACCTTCTATTCTTTATTATTTTCTTAGTAAAATCACAGCAACAGAAGAAAAGATTTTCTGATCAGTCTTTGATCTAAACTTGCTTTACCACACACACAGTGGCGTCTACGGAATAATTTGTCACGGGTGTTGTTAGAAAATATGAGTATATCACCTCTGAGAAGCAAGAGGAAAAAAGGGCCTTCGAGATCCAGTAACAGAGGCCCACAAAACTGCAGAAATAAGCAAGATGTCCTTGGTGCTCTAGAGATAAAGGCAGAAAAGTGAAAACAACTTGTGCAAAATGTAGTACGCCGTAGTACTATGATCACATAAAAGAAATTTGCATATCTTGTTGCTCTTTAAGCACAATGTCCTCATAATCGGTATTAAATTACACTAAAGTGCTCAGATGTTAACATGAATGTCAGTACCTAACAATGGACCAATTTTCACTCTTAAAGTTTTATAGTGTTTAAATTAATTATAAATGAAAACATTGGAGTGATGAGTTACCACTGTTACCAATCAGTGCTGTTCATGTTACCAGCGGAGGGTTGATCACGCTTTAGCTACGTAGTTTTTACTTCAAAAATCGTGTACAGTCACAGCCTCTGCAGCGTTGTGCTCTGATTGTCGCGCTGTTACTGCGCATTACAAAAATGGCTGAGGCTACATTCTGTTCCGTAGTGAAACACGCGCGTGGAACACTGTTAGAAAGTGCCGAGAAATAGCTGTTCATAACGTTTCTCATAAATTTACGCAGGCAATCGACTTTGAAGTTTTCCCAGCGTGGTATATAATGCAGTTGACACAAAAACCTACATTAAACGTGTAGCGCAGTCGGCAGCGTAATGGATTGCGGAGTAAATGGGGTTACTCGTGCGAGATCTCCCCAGCATCCTTTTTCTTTTCTCGTTCAATTTGAAAAATCCACAACTCGTAATTATAAAACTCATCATCATTTTTTTTATGAATAATGCACGTCTTCTTGTTTCTAATTACATTTTGGACGCGAAATTTCTGTCTCTATTTCAAATACAAATTCTTAAATATCGATGATTTATGAAAGATTGTTCATAAAAGTTGTTTAAATTAAGAGAACATAACAATTTAATTTCTTAAGGCAAATATGATAATCCAAATCCTCTTAATTTGGACTATGTTCTTCGTTTTATACCAAAGAGGTAGATAAGTATCATAGAAACATGAAGGGCTATCATTTTCACAGCATCGAGCACATCATACAAATACATTATTACATTTGCTACTGTACCATTATAATATGAAACCAACAGAACTTATCTGGAGACAAGCTGCGGGGTTTGGCTCCAGCATTAACGAGACTGTTTAAGCTGTCCGACGTACTGGAACTAACGCACGCAGCTTTTTCACACGTCACTGCCGAAAGCTGGCGGAATATAGAACGGTTCGTCACAAAAGAAGAAACTGCTGCGCCTCGTTGGCTTCGTGGATTCTGTCAGAGAGAGAGAGAGAGAGAGACCAAAATGGTACTGAAACAGATGACAGACTAAAGGCCGAAATACTAAATGTCTTTTTCCAAAGCTGTTTCACAGAGGAAGACTGCACTGTAGTCCCTTCTCTAGGTTGTCGCACAGGTGACAAAATGGTAGATATCGAAATAGACGACAGAGGGATAGAGAACAATTAAAATCGCTCAAAAGAGGAAAGGCCGCTGGACCTGATGGCATACCAGTGCGATTTTACACTGAGTACGCGAAGGAACTTGCCCCCCTTCTTGCAGCGGTGTACCGCAGGTCTCTAGATGAGCGTAGCGTTCCAAAGGATTGTAAAAGGGCACAGGTCATCCCCGTTTTCAAGAAGGGACGTCGAACAGATGTGCAGAACTATAGACCTACATCTCTAACGGCGATCAGTTGTAGAATTTTGGAACACGTATTATGTTCGAGTATAATGACTTTTCTGGAGACTAGAAATCTACTCTGTGGGAATCAGCATGGGTTTCGAAAAAGACGGTCGTGTGAAACCCAGCTCGCGCTATTCGTCCACGAGACTCTGAGGGCCATAGACACGGGTTCCCAGGTAGATGCCGTGTTTCTTGATTTCCGCAAGGCGTTCGATAGATAACAGAACGCAGCATGTCATTCTCAATGGAGAGAAGCCTTCCGAAGTAAGAGTGATTTCAGGTGTGCCACAGGGGAGTGTCGTAGGACCGTTGCTATTCACAATATACATAAATGACCTTGTGGATGACATCGGAAGATCACTGAGGCTTTTTGCAGATGATGCTGTGGTATATCGAGAGGTTGTAACATTGGAAAATTGTACTGAAATGCAGGAGGATCTGCAGGGAATTGACGCATGGTGCAGGGAATGGCAATTGAATCTCAATGTAGACAAGTGTAATGTGCTGCGAATACATAGAAAGATAGATCCCTTATCATTTAGCTACAATATAGCAGGTCAGCAACTGGAAGCAGTTAATTCAATAAATTATCTGGGAGTACGCATTAGCAGTGATTTAAAATGGAATGATCATATAAAATTGATCGTTGGTAATGCAGATGCCAGACAGATTCATTGGAAGAATCCTAAGGAAATGCAATCCGAAAACAAAGGACGTTTGTTCGCCCACTGCTTGAATACTGCTCAGCAGTGTGGGATCCGTACCAGATAGGGTGATAGAAGAGAGAGAGAAGATCCAACGGAGAGCAGCGCGCTTCGTTACAGGATCATTTAGTAGTCGCGAAAGCGTTACGGAGATGATAGATAAACTCCAGTGGAAGACTCTGCAGGAGAGACGCTCAGTAGCTCGGTACAGGCTTTTATTGTAGTTTCGAGAACATACCTTCACCGAAGCGTCAAGCATTATATTGCTCCCTCCTACGTATATCTCGCGAAGAGACCATGAGGATAAAATCAGAGAGATTAGAGCCCACACAGAAGCATACCGACAATCCTTCCTCCCACGAACAATACGAGACTGGAACCGATTGAGGTACTTAAGGTACCCTCCGCCACACACACCGTCAGGTGGCTTGCGGAGTATGGATGTAGATGTAGATGTAGAGAGAGAGAGAAAGAGAGAGAGAGAGAGAGAGAGAGAGAGAGAGAGAGAGAGGGGGGGGGGGGGTAAGAATGTGGGCAGAAAATCAGCCGGGCCGTTTCGAAAAGGTACAGCCCCCCACGTTTACCTGAAGTGATTTAAGGAGAGCCACGACAGCTTAAAGCTGTTATATCAAGGTAGGAAGTTTTAATCCAACTTTTCCCGAATGCGCTTTCTCTCCCTGTCATAATTCCGCTATAAGAATAATTATTCTCCTCAGATGCTTACACCTTTATATGGTCTGACTGGAAAAATGGCGCACAACCGTTTCTCTTGTATCAGCGATTCTGGACTTCTGAGAAACCTGGACAAAATGATGAACATCAAACAAGTGTTAATAATGTTTCGATTCGCAAGATTTATTTTTATTAAGCGACGATCCAGAGCTAATAAGTGCGGCATTAAACTCTTTGGTACGTATACATACACAGACAGCTCTTAGGTTAATTGTTTTTATTTCAGAACTAGTTTGCAGCGTAGGCTACAGAATATCTTTAGATACAAAAATATCACAACAATGTAAATGGGCTCCCATGATGATTTAAACATGTTTATAACATATGTTACAGGGGGAATTACAGAAGTAGTGTCAGACGGATATGAGCAGTTCCTGTCGCTAATTAAAGACAGCTAGGGTGAGATTTTGATTGAAATTATAGTTTATGGAACTTCTAACACGGCCTGACTTGTTATAAATGTTTGGATATCATAATATGATCACATGTAATTGAACGTTTGGTGCCTGAAGACGGTCTGAAAGACCAAAATTTATTGTAAATTAAAAGCAATTCACCTAGCAGCTGTCTATATATATACAGGGTGTTACAAAAAGGTACGGCCAAACTTTCAGGAAACATTCCTCACACACAAATAAAGAAAAGATGTTATGTGGACATGTGTCCGGAAACGCTTAATGTCCATGTTAGAGCTCATTTTAGTTTCTTCCACCTACGCTCAATGGAGCACGTTATCGTGATTTCATACGGGATACTCTACCTGTGCTACTAGAACATGTGCCTTTACAAGTACGACACAACATGTGGTTCATGCACGATGGAGCTCCTGCACATTTCAGACGAAGTGTTCGTACGCTTCTCAACAACAGATTCGGTGTCCGATGGATTGGTAGAGGCGGACCAATTCCATGGCCTCCACGCTCTCCTGACCGCAACCCTCTTGACTTTCATTTATGGGGGCATTTGAAAGCTCTTGTCTGCGCAACCCCGGTACCAAATGTAGAGACTTCGTGCTCGTATTGTGGACAGCTGTGATACAATACGCCATTCTCCAGAGCTGCATCAGTGCATCAGGGATTCCATGCGACGGAGCGTGGATGCATGTATCCTCGCTAACGGAGGACATTTTGAACATTTCCTGTAACAAAGTGTTTGAAGTCACGCTGGTACGTGCTGTTGCTGTGTGTTTCCACTCCATGATTAATGTGATTTGAAGAGACGTAATAAAATGAGTTCTAACATGGAAAGTAAGCGTTTCCGGACACATGTCCACATAACATATTTTCTTTCTTTGTGTGTGAGGAAGGTTTCCTGAAAGTTTGGCCGTACCTTTGGGTAACACCCTGCATATATGATTCAATTACAAGAACACCACCTAAAAATGAGAAAAAGACGCCACGTGCTTATTGTAAAGAAGGGAATTCAAAATGAACTGGTGAAATATCGAACACAAGAGGAGCCAGTTTGCCATCAAATACACTTAAACGATCTTAGCCCATTTTTTCCGGAGTGCAAGCCATGGGTGTTTGTTATTTTGAACACGTCAATACCCATACATCGTCTTCATTTGCATACTGCTATTTACAAGTACAAAACACGTCTTCATTTGCATACTGCTATTTACAAGTACAAAATGTAAAAAGCGCAAAACACAAATAACCTCCTACCTTCAAAAGTTGCTGTCACCGTTTCGAATACTGTTGACAGGAATGTTTGCTACCGGCGTAGACAGAGATCTGACAGCACGACTCCAGCTTGAAACTCAGGCAGCAAAAGTGAATTATCATTTGGCCTTTACTGTTGCAGCTTCAACGAATTTTAGGTAGAGGGAAACAAACATCTAAATAAGAAGCGGAAAAAAACTGGCATATAGCTTAGTCGGTAACAGACGGTTCTCTTCAACGTCTGAGTCACTGTTTATATAACTCTTACAAAACCGTCGGAAATATTTATCTACATACATAAAAAATGAAAAGACAGAGTGTAACAATACAAGGATTATTAAGATCTACTGTTTTTAAACTCTGGGCTCTTGCTTCACTATAAAATTTGACTGTTTATTGGACGGCGGGGCAGGAGGAACGACATATCCTTGTTAGGGAGTAAGTGTTCGTCGTGACTCGTTCTTACACATTATATTACTATTTGGTAATTGGCAGCAGATCATGTAATAAAGCTCTCGATGTGTAATGCAACTGAACACCAGCTTGGCCTCTTCTGTTTCCGAGCGTCTTAAGCTTTGCACTAAATTTCAGCGTATTCTGATTGGTCGCATTACATCATTCCACTCCTGATACCTTAATTACAGCCGGCCGAAGTGGCCGTGCGGTTAAAGGCGCTGCAGTCTGGAACCGCAAGACCGCTACGGTCGCAGGTTCGAATCCTGCCTCGGGCATGGATGTTTGTGATGTCCTTAGGTTAGTTAGGTTTAACTAGTTCTAAGTTCTAGGGGACTAATGACCTCAGCCGTTGAGTCCCATAGTGCTCAGAGCCATTTGAACCATATTTTGAACCTTAATTACAGCCGAAATAAAACTAAACTTTCCGTTATTTCTGGAGTCATTGGACTCCACTCTGTTACCGTCCTCACAAGAGGTAAAACAGATACATAGACTTACTAGTATGCTAGGAATTAAGTACTGCGGCTGGCTTTAAATTTAACTCTTTGACTAAAAGGATTTGGCAATTCGACCAGTTATACTTAACCGCGACATCTTTTGCATGTTATTCCCAGTGTTCGTCGTCCGTAAAGTCGGTATTCGTTTCACTGATAGTACTGAAGGGAAAACTGCGGGCACACTAGGAAGGTGGTGGTGAACTGTACAGAAACGAAGAAGACAAACCGATGGCCTATTGCGTTCTCAGATATCGTCGACATATATGCGAATGTAACTCATAGCTGTGCTACTCAAGGCAGCTCACCCCTAATGGAAGGCTCTACCTAGAAACTGTCGGCGACCTGTTGTTGTTGTTGAGGTCTTCAGTCCTGAGACTGGTTTGATGCAGCTCTCCGTGCTACTCTATCCTGTGCAAGCTTCATCTCCCAGTACTTACTGCAACCTACATCCTTGTGAATCTGTTTAGTGTATTCATCTCTTGGTCTCCCTCTAGGACTTTACCCTCCACGCTGCCCTCCAATGCTAAATTTGTGATCCCTTGATGCCTCAGAACCCATATTTGATTTATAACCCTGTATTCACCTGACCAAAAGTCTTGTTCCTCCTGCCACCGAACTTCACTAATTCCCACTATATCTAACTTTAACCTATCCATTTCCCTTTTTAAATTTTCTAACCTACCTGCCCGATTAAGGGATCTGACATTCCACGCTCCGATCCGTAGAACGCCAGTTTTCTCTCTCCTGATAACGACGTCCTCCTGAGTAGTCCCCGCCCGGAGATCCGTATGGGGGGCCGGCCGTGGTGGCCGAACGGTTCTAGCCGCTTCAGTTTGGAACCGCGCGACCGCTACGGTCGCAGGTTCGAATCCTGCCTCGGGCATGGATGTGTGTGATGTCCTTAGGTTAGTTAGGTTTAAGTAGTTTCTAAGTCTAGGGGACTGATGACCTCACATGTTGAGTCCCATAGTGCTTAGAGCCATTTTTCCGTATGGGGGACTGTTTTACCTCCGGAATAGGACGAAGATATCTTCCAACAGGAGATGCTGTAGCGTTGATATACTACCCTATGCCTACCTTTTACTAACAGTTTTGACATCTGTATGTAAGATGTTTCTTGCAAGTGAATTTTTTTTACGTTTAGTCCGCTTCACCGAACTTCCTTTATCAGTTTCTACACATAGATGACGTCTGCCGCTCCTCAACAACATCAAATTTTTCCTCTTATCTCCATACGAAAGAGTTTCTTCAGCACTGGTATGGGTGATTATGATGTTTTCATGGATGTCTTCACGCATTTCAAATTAATACTCAGCTTTCAAATTATTCCTTCCTCCATCAATTGAAAACGATTCTACAAGTAAAGAAGTGCGAGGAGCAGCATACCTGGTGAACTTTACACGCTGAATGCCGTCCCAGTTGAGGTAGGAGTTCTGTCTTCCATTCAATTGATTTATACTTTGAAATCAAAATTGCTTAACACTTCTTCTGGTGTACCATCTAGGTCTTCTCGTGAAAATAAAGAGCTGCCTTCCGAAACATGACATCCACCCTCCGAAACTACATCGCTATCAGACGTAATTCAGCAGCGTGTCTCCCGTTTCATCATCTTGTATAACAGGCCATTATCTTGAGAATAAAAACAAAATATGCGAATTTTATAGGTCGAAAACAAGTGACCTGAGTAGAAGAGAATCACTTTATAAACTGATTTGTTTATAGCAAAAAGCAATGGCTTGCGCTCCCCCTTGCCTCCTTTCCACAGGAAACTTAATATTTTCAAAAGATAGATCACCAAAAAACCCTTCTGAGTCAAAATAGACTCCAGCACCTTCCGAAGATTAAGGAACACCCAACATACATCTCAATTTAACTTTGAACTGACACGATCACCTCAATCGCTACACCATAACTGCCGGTCTGTCCTTTAACAGTTCATATAATAACAGGAAGTAAATTGTAAGGAGTAAGGCACTTGCGCCGCTGCCTCTGCCGCCTATCTGTCAACATTTTGCTATGTGGCAGCCCGCATGCAGAGGAGACAGATTTGCGTGCGTCACGTGCGGCCTTCAGACACGATAACGACTCTCTTCCCATGCCAAACTTAACGAGCGC
This sequence comes from Schistocerca americana, assembly GCF_021461395.2. Taxonomy (NCBI): domain Eukaryota; kingdom Metazoa; phylum Arthropoda; class Insecta; order Orthoptera; family Acrididae; genus Schistocerca; species Schistocerca americana. Next base: position 555,602,800 of record NC_060119.1, on the reverse strand, counting down.
CAGGCACGAAATGTGTTCTCTCCCACACCAACGTGCTACACAGCTGTATGAGCACCATCTGCTACCAAGCCTCCTTCTGGAATTAGCTCTTATCAGATCAGATTTATAACGACACATGCAGTATAAGACTTGAGCTACGTAATCAATGTGAAGAATACAAACAGATGCAGCATCAGTTTCCTTGCTCTAACATTGTATCACCAAAGCAATGGCATCTTAATCGGGCACATTACTTCTGTATTATTTGGATAGCACTTGCGAGTTGTGCGTCATAGTGTGTTCGTCGCCGTTGCTGTTTTAACATGTTGCCTCCAACTTGTCGATCTAGTGATCTTTTTACAGTCCTTGGATGTCCGAATAGAGTCTTCCAGGTTCAACCGCAAATTCTCGTGTGTCGTAGTGACTTCTCCTTATTCCTTTACCAAGCTCCCCACAGCTATGTTTTCGCAACCAACCAAAAGCGGCTACCCCAGTCGGTCCCCTTGCTTCCAACCGAGTTTTATTATACGGTGCGGGCCATACAGCGTTCCATTTATCGACAGTTTTCACTCTCTATCATCCTAGACAGGACCCAAAACAAGTCTCATCAACATTCTTTCAAAGATATCGTTCTTATCTCGACCAGTCTTCCTAGCTGCCTCCACTTCTGAGAGGTGTGATCGGACAGAGATAATGACATCGTTGCTGGTATAGTTCGAAATGACTGGGTTTCGCTCTCAACATGTATCGAGCCTACAAAGCAGTCTTCATGTCGAATTTGATTTGATCCCCTTGGTGGTTTTTGCAGATGGGCCCAGTTTACCTCTGCCTTCCATTCAATTGGTGAGGAAGTACGCTAAACCTTTCTTCGAATATGCCGGCAGGAAGATAGTATAGGCCGACTTGATGGGGTCGCCACTCGTGACGTCAACGTGATATTGCCGGCCACAAATATTTTAGCTACTGCTTCTCCTTCCCTCAAAAAAAGACCAGTGGAGGAAACTCGGTCGGAAATGCCACGGTGCGAAACAGTATTGTGTGAGCCGTGGTTTCCCTACTGCTTTGTAATAAAAACATCGCTTCACATTTTATCCATGCTTAGGCCTGGCTATACATAATTTTTTTTCTACTTTTAGTCTGATTAAAAAAATTAAAGACTAAACTGCCGACTGTGAGAGTAAAACGAGGAGCAATGACATTTATACTCTCGCTTGTCTCGAATATTTGGCTGTTGTTTCGCAACTTCGGGGCGTGTGGATAGGCAGGAACCTAGGGGTATTTTTGCTTGCCACAACTATTGGCTGTTTTATTTCCGAACATGTCGCGATTTCTACAGTGTGGTTAGCAAGAACGTAAACACACACACACACACACACACACACACACACACACACACACACACACACACACACACACACACACACACACACACAGAGAGAGAGAGAGAGAGAGAGAGAGAGAGAGAGAGAGAGAGAGAGAGAGAGAGAGAGAGTGGTTACAACGTAGCTAAAACAAGTCATCTCTTTGAAGAACCTGTAGCCTGAGCCAGATAACAAACTTTCATATCGCAAAAAACAAAACTGAGATAAAGGTACTCCGATATGTCGTGTCAGCATGCAAAAACAGAAAAACAGATAACGACTACTTAGCGAGCGATCGTGTGAAGATCAAGGCTTGCTTTAGAGAGCTACAAGCCGGCGTAACAATGCTAAATGTCAAATGTTTATGTGGTACAGAAAAGAACGGTTTTATACACAGATCTTAAGCTCCTGAGGTAGGAATGCACTAACAAAGAACTGCAGTCGATGTTGAAAGAAGGGCGCAAATCGACTGGCTTAAGTGCTGCCGTATATGAACAAATTTAATGATACAGATGTGGAGAAAGTACAAGGCAGCCTGAAACTTAAATACCAAGTCTCTACAAGCTTCTGCAGGGTTATTACGGGAAGATACTATCGCGTAAAACTAAATGTTAACGAGGTTTCCGTAAACGTCTACAAATTTATAGCGAGAGATAATTTACCCATTTGGAGACAATCAACGTACGATAATTTCATATCCTCGCGTTGAAACACGCGATTCGACCTTCAGTCTCTACCACCGGTTTTGTGTGTCATTCAATAAGCGGAGGTGGCTATGTGAAATGCGTGTTTTAAGTATTTAACTCAAGATGACAGATCATTCGCCGAAGTGGCGTCAACTGAAAGACTTGCAGCAGGCGACCAGTCTAGCCGACGTGAGGCCTAGCCACACACATATTTCAATGCTTATGGACAATTATCCTGTTTCAAGAAGAACTTCGTGAATTTCTAAAAGGGAGTGTCTTTGGTATGACGCATCCCCTCTCTCCCCCCCCCCCCCCCAACCGAGTTAAGGAGCACGCTGCTCGCAAGAAAACTTGGTTATTGGACCAGGCAGTAGAAAAAGATATAAATGTTTACTGAATAATATGCTAAATTTCCATTTCTAATTTTTTTGTAAAATTCTTTCCGAAAAAAATTGTATGACGGACAATTTATCATAGTTGTCTCTAATAAAGATTCTAATAAATTGCATTATTGCAGAAGATATGATACGAGAAACTCCTGTCACGGATATTATGAATCGTTTCATATTCATTCATAGGTATCTTGCTTAGCAGCGAGATGTAGGGTTACATTCCAGGATCAGAATAACAAGTGATTGACAGCTGCCACAGCAATAACCAACCACAGAATGAGCTGGCTCACGCCTTCTGCCCTATTCAGCTTGCCAGATCGTTCTGCTACCTAAGGTGTCAGCTGCAAACCCTACACTAGCGGGTAGCGGCCAATAACGTAACAACTGCGATTCGTTTTCGTTGGTTGCATTGTTTCTCCGTACAGCGTGTTTATTTTAAGCTACAGATTGTCCTAAACAGTTGCGGAAATATGCAAAAAATTGATTATACCGCCACACTAAGTATGCCCATACCGCACTTTTACGTCTCCAGAACGCCCAAATGTTGCTGCTGCAAACGTATAGTGTGCGCAAACAAACGTGAACCGATATCTCCTCCCCCCCCCCCTCCCAATCTCCCCCTTCCATGCTTGACTGTCAATCACTGCTACTTTTATCAAGATTCAGTTACTTTCTGTCTATGACCATTAAAACAGAACTGCTGCAACATTTTGCAGCTACTGGCGAACCTACTGGAACAATAATGATAACGAAAAATGTACGTACGTAAGGTTGAATAATGATTGTAAACCAATCACAAGTGCTCATTCCAGAGGCAGGTTGTTTTCTCTCTCTTCCCGTTATTACAATAAAATACTCCGTGGAGCAAGATGGCTACAGCTTTGTGACATTACGGAGAATGACGAAATGTGCTATATTCGCCGTACAGGTATCATTAGACGCGGAGAGAGAAATAATATAGGGGCATGTGTCAAAATGGGGCTTAAACTGAATTATTGAGGTGGGTTGTGGTCTTCAGACGGAAGACTGGTTTCATGCATCTACCCTTGTTAGTCTACCATGTTCAAGTCACTTCGTCTCTGTATAGTTGCAGTAACCGTCACTTGAGCCTGGTTACTACAGTCAAGTCTTGGTATGGCTATACAATACCTTTTACCCCTCACAATACCATCCAATACGAGGGCCAAACCATTTAAGTTAAAAAAATAACATTTTTGGTACAAATACTTTACTGTTTATCAAAATACGCGTCTAAACAATTTATAAATTTCTGCACGCGTTCGAGTCAATTATGTAATTATTTTTTCCACTTTGATATTGGTATTTTAAAAACAAAGATTAAATGGCTTTTTGTAATGATGAAATCCGCGGCTCACGGAATTTTTTTTAATGGCGTAAGGAAACGAAAAGTAGTAGTAGTAGTAGTAGTAGTAGGCGATAAATAAGGTGAATACGTGTAAAGGCGTTTCAATTCAATGCTTTTGTCCGACAAATAATCAACTGTTTTACGTACCGTGTGACAGCCGACATTCTCACGACGAAGAATGATGGAACTGCCGTGGCAGATGACCCACGTGATATTGGCATGCACTAAGTACAAGGAAGCAGAAGTAGTACTGTACCGGAAACCGGTTGTGAAGGGTTTTGCTCTACGTACAAGTGTTACTCCTTACTCTGCAGATTCAATGAAAATAAATAAAATTTGGCGGCTGAATACGGGCAGAAAGCTGATTTACAGATTTAAAATTGGAAATATACGAGTAAGTCCACATGGCGCAAGTAAACTGAGACAGTCCTGTTACAATAACACGTCATGCCTTTGTGCGTTTTAAACTAAGAACTTTTAAGTGTATATGTATGCTTAATCTATCTTGAATAATATACTTCATATGAAAACATACCGCACTTTTACGTATCCAGAACGCCCAAATGTTGTAGGGTTGTACGTAATATAATCTCCTTGGTATATTGTATTATCCCCAAAGCTAAGGTTCCTGTCGCATCAACTATTCTTTGATGATCTAAATAATGCAATGTTACGAACGTGTCCGGTGTAACTAGGGATTCAGGTTTCCCCGGATTTGTCTTAGTTTTGAGGGCGTCCTTGTTCAATACAAATGTCCATGGTAAATCCGTTTTTTTTTTTTTTTGGTCTGTAGAAATTCGACTGATTGGAAATAAATACATTTTACTAAAGTTTTTTTTTAAATGTCCTTCTTTGTGATTGACGGTGTGCAAGACTTCGTCCGTGCACTTGTGTAATAAACTGAGACACCTAGAGCCATTGTTTCGGTGTTACTTTATTGTATTCCAACCAGTTTCGGTGACTCAGTAGACCATCTACTGACCTTAAATGAGTCGGGGAAGGAGGGAGGGGGAGGTGAACTCCAAATATATATACGACTGGGTTTTCGCGTCAGCGTCAGTTAAAGACTGAAGATGGTGTATTATTCACAGGGAACTGGTTGCAATATAACAACATCAAAATGACGGCTATAGGTGTTTCATTTTATTACGTGTCACATTTTCCAGTCCTGCAGAGAAGTTTGTGTACAAATTTTGCACTTCCTCCGTCGAATTTTGTGAGCATTTAAATATACCACATGAAACGAGAAAGCACATTTTGACCGGAGGTCAAATACAAAGTCCACAGCTACAGGTTCTAGCAAAATCAAATACGCTGCCGTCCTCGATATGCCTGGATACCTCTATGACAGACTAAGTCATATGTCGATCCTTTACAATCATGTTGCACACAGCATAGATATTTTTTGGAACAGCAACCAATTATGGCAGAGCTTCACAAAATTCATCAATGACGGAGGCCGGCCAGACGAAATTCTTCAAATTGTTGACTGCCTTTCCTGAAGGTGGCAGATTACCGAAGATTGAACGAAGCGATTCGAAAAAATGGTTCAAATGGCTCTGAGCACTATGGGACTTAACACCTATGGTCATCAGTCCCCTAGAACTTAGAACTACTTAAACATAACTAACCTAAGGACAGCACACAACACCCAGCCATCACGAGGCACAGAAAATCCCCGACCCCGCCGGGAATCGAACCCGGGAACCCGGGCGTGGGAAGCGAGAACGCTACCGCACGACCACGAGATGCGGGCTGAAGCGATTCCAAGCTTCAGTTTTAATGAAACTCCTAAAAAATCATACAACAAAAATCTTCGACGGAAATTTCCATCTTTTTCCCCACACTGCTTTCTTAATAGCTTACTATAAACAAACGAAGCCCACTTTCTACGCTGTCATTGTTTGAACAATGACGCATGGCAAATTTTGTCGGCTTACATTAACAACATACTTTTTTAAAAAAGTACTGAAGTGTAACTAGGTCCAGATCAGGAAAAAAAAATTAGCACACTATTTGCAATACCAAAGCATTTACGATGGCGTGTATCACGAAGGATCGTGATTGTGGTGCCTCATGACGACAACAACGTTTTTAATACAAAATTCGGTAACTGATGTTAAATTTTACTCACAACATATGTTTTAGAAACGTTTTGATGTGTAAGCAGGGTCCTGAACCTGAAAATATTGAATATGACATTCACTGCGAAAAGCCACGTCTAATACTAAGACTAAAATTTTTTGGTTAGGTTTAACAGAAAAATGTCAAAGTTTACAGAATCTGGCAGAAAACTTTATTAACAACAATAACAGTAGAGCACTTGCCCGCGAAAGGCAAGGGTCCGGAGTTCGAGTCTCGGACCGGCACACAGTTTTAATCTGCCAGGAAGTTTCAACAATGATATTTTTTTCAAAATTTTGAAATATAATGTACGTGAGTAAAACGCAATATTTCCAAGAGGTGTGCATAAAGAAGATTCCCCCCCCCCCCCCCCCCCCCTCCCGTATTGCGAGAGTTAATATGCGAATCCAGAAGAAATGCCACATAACGGTTCTGGGAGCACAGGTGCCTCTACAGTTCACGTATATTCGCAGGAACATGAGGAATGTGTAATCGTCGCTGATTCATCGTTTCTAAACGATCCGACGCTGAGACAACACGATTTACCGCTTCCTGCATGGAGGGCGCCATGCTCGCGCCAGAAGCTGCCAGTCCACCTGTGCCTGGAATAACCGGCGCTACGCCGCGTCAGGCGGTGACGCAACACGCTGACATCACCGACTGCATCAGCACACTACACAACGACATTTGCCACCGACCGGCGTATCATGTCGACGACCTCTCACTGTACGCCACTCCTGCGTGACTGAAACTTCCGGAAGCACCTCGAAGGATAAGCAGAGGTATCGAAGTCAGGAATTCCTAGCATGCTACCGCTTTTTAAGTGTCTTTCTCGTTCTTCAAAACTGCTAATCCGACACTTAAAGGTGCCCCTTTTAAGATCATTCAGTTTGGATGACTTCGGGTCGCCACGGAATGTGTCCAACCTTAGCTACGTAACAGTATTGTGCATACAACCACATACAGATTGTGAAAATACTGTTGATTCATGCGCAGTGTTGAAGAGTAGTGGACATGTTCGTTTCTTCTATAAAGCTGGTTGCCCAGGGATAGGCGGGGCGTAATCCTAGCAGCGAATGTGTTGTCAGACAAGTGTGATTAGTATTTAAGTAATTATAAACAAATCAGAACTTGACGGTATTTTTCAGCTGGGGTACTTGAGTATATAACACTATAATTTCTGGTTTCTCACTTAACGGTAACGATAAATGGAGTGTTACGAGGGTTCTGAGAAAGTGCGTCGTTTCTTTGTGAAGAACACCAACTACGAAATGCCAGTGCGACGCATTCTACAGAACTGTTTCTTCAAAAGTATGTATGACAGCAGACATCGAACGATTTGAGAGATGCGCTGCTAAGATAGCAATGGGCCGGTATGGTCCATATGAAAATATCGCAGAGATGTTTAGTGAATTCAAATGCCTTTAAGAGCGGGAGAACAGGCAATACTGTTCTCGCGAAATCCTACTGCATAAATTTGGAGAACCAGTAAACAACAACAATATTGCTGCTTTCGGCTTTCATCATACATATCGCGCTGACATCAAGACAATGAGATACACATAAGGGTGCGTACAGAGACACACCCCAGTCGTATTTCCCTCGCTTCATACGCTAATCGAATACAACAGAAAATCGGCAGTACTGGTACGGAGTACCATCGGCCATGTACTGTGGAGTACATACATAATTGTGGACGACATGTCTATTTCGTATGCGTGTCGTTTCCTCTAATCCCCGCCACTCCCCCTACAAACAGATTCCATAGCTTCTCTTACTGTCATTAAGCACATATCGTTGGCGGAGTATAGTGGAAAAACACACTATGTTCGTTGATCCAGGTTTGTCATAGCTTCACACACATATCCGAAGAAGCCAGTCGTTGGCTGAAGTCATACCCGATGGCTGCCCACATAATGACAACAATGGGGATTCCCATCAAGTGCCGTCATACTTGCCGATGAGGGGGTCATCCGTGGTAATGCAGAACCGCGACTCATCGCAGAACACTATGCGAACGCCATTCATCAGCAGGCCATGCTTCCCATTCAGGGTACCATTCCAAACGCAGCCATTTGTGTTCGTTGTGTTGACGGCAGCCTATGCAAGGGACGGTAATTCCATAGTCCGGTTGCTGCTACTCTTCGACCAGTGGTGCGGGAAGACACAGAATGCTGCATCAGGGAGTCTATTGTTCTCGGATGGTAGGCGCAAATGTCTCATGGTCGACCACACTCTTGACGACGAGTATGCCTGTCCTATGTTCCCACAAAGTCCAATATTGCGACACTGTCACATTCGAATGCCCCACAAATCTGGATATTGCACAATCTGACCTGCCCGCCAACTCAAGAACCACAATGACGCCCCTTCCACACTCTGTCAGGTGCTGATTAGGCTTTGTCACTCTACATCTAACGCTGTTCACGGCCCTTCATTTCCTGGACAACGAAGTGATTCACTAAGAATGGCGTCACTGGAAGTGGTATGCTTTTGCCATTGAACTGAATTAGTTACAGTGGGATCTACAGTTCAACGCGGACACCGAACCACGGGGAACTTGACTTTCACATGTATAAATCATTGCCAGACGTGAAAAAAACTGTATTTCAAAGAAAAAATTCTACGACCATCTGACGATGGAACCTTGACTCTTTAAGTCTGCAAGCTGACGCTTAAACCAATCCACAGAAGACATCCATTTGTAACCTCAATTCTGGAAAAACTGTTGCGTAATAAGGGTGCTTATTACCAACCTGCTAAGAGCCTAACAAGTTGTCAATTATATCGCACTGTATTACCAGAAAACATTTTAAAATATGTAGCTTAGACACCTGGAACTCGTAAGTGAAATCTATTGCTGATCGAATTATTTATAAAAAATGAATCTTCCCCATTTTACGTACTGTTACATTTAAAAAGTCGTCGTTTTATTATTATTACTAAGAGCTACGACCAGACCCAGAGGTTTATGCTATGCCGACCGGCCATATGGCTGGCGACTTTGGATGCGGATGCGCGCGGTTTCAGCACATCACTATATCAGCCTTTGTCGGCTTTCCAGACCTTGGGGGGAGGGGGGGGGGGCAATCCACATATAGCCTCGCACCGTTCCAGTCCTACTACCAAGGTAAAATCCTGGCAGTGCCGGAAATTGAACCCAGGTCCTCTCCATACAAGACAGACGAGCCCTACTGAGAGACACATGTAGGAGGAAACAATATGTCGTTGGCTCTTCTAGGAATGCTTGCTATAGAAATTTTAGCAACAATCCACACTATATTATGACCATAGCGATGTTTGGTTCTAAACACGAATAGTCGTGTGAAAGACAAATACTTACGGAAATATGGACGTTAATGGGAGCTATCGAAATATGGTCCTCAGAAATCATCCAATGCCGTTTCGTCAGTTCGTTACGTCACAGAAAAAATCTCAACTGTTACTCATGATGGTGAATTGTAATGCAACTGTCTTTTCATGCACATTGCGGAAATTAATTCCGTTGGTAGTCAAATAACATTTAATCGACAGAAAATAGCCAGTACTACCACGAGACGCGTGTGCTCATCATTTCTCTTACAATTTCTTAACATGTGAACTCGATAAATATTATGCTCTCAAGGCTTAAAATTAGCCTTTGCTAACTTGGTCGGGAAGAAAAATACTTCTCAATTCAGTTATTATAAAATGACCAACTCAGTGGGCACTTTTCCCTCACAGTTACTGAACAACAGCAAAAATACCTGATGGCTTCCGAAAAGCAGAAGAGTAAACTGAGCGGGAAAGGCTTGGTTTGACGCGGCTCTCCACGCTAGTCTATGTTGTACCTTTTCTTCTCCTCATCCAGTTGACTCTGCTTACTGTAGTCAACTATTGTTCTCCCTCTAGAAGTCCCCCCACCCCTTGGCCCACAAATCCAATACAGCTATGTCTACATGGCTACTATGCAAATCACACTTAAGTGTCTGGCAGAGGGTTCTTTGAACCAACATCCCAATAATTCTGTTATTCCACTCTTGAACAGCGCGCGGGAAAAAAACGAATACCTGTATCTCTCCGTGCGAGCTCCGATATCACTTTTTTACGATGATAGTTCAAAATATTTTCGCATCCGGAGGAGAAAGCTTGTGAATGAAATTTCGTGAGAAGATAAGCCGCAACGAGGAACGCCTTTTTTTAACCAAATCCTGTCATGTCCATGACACTCTCCCTCCTATTTCCCGATAATACAAAACGTGCTGCCCATCTTTGAACTTTCTCAATGTACGCCGATTATCCTATTTCGTAATGATCCCACACCGCACAGCAGTACTCCAAAACAAGGCGGACAAGCGTAGTGTCGGCATGTCCAACAAAAGTTTGCATCGTAATTCATAGTAACGCAGGCACTGCAACATCGTATTTATCCGCCGATACCGGTTAAAAATGGTTCAAATGGCTCTGAGCACTATGCGACTTAACTTCTGAGGTCATCAGTCGCCTAGAACTTAGAACTAATTAAACCTAACTAACCCAAGGACATCACACACATCCATGCCCGAGGCAGGATTCGAACCTGCGAACGAAGCGGTCGCTCGGCTCCAGACTGTAGCGCCTATAACCGCACGGCCACTCCGGCCGGCGCCGATACCGGGCAAGCGACTTTCAAGTAAAATGTCTCACCTGTACGGGAATATACATAATGGACGTACGAGTAGAGCTTATACACCCTTGGTTGACGATATATGGAAGTCTGGGTCTGACCGTGAATCGTGCACAGATGGCCAAATGATAAGGCGACTGCTCGATATAATTGGGTAATCCGGGTTCGAGTTCCCGTCCAGCACAAACTTTCACTGTCGTCATTCCATTCCAAAGCTGCTGGTTGTCCACATTCGCAATTGCGAATACCTTTAATGGACTTTAGTAGATCTGTTGCACCTTCTAAATTTTCTGCCAATAAAACGCAATGTTTGGTTCGCCTTCCCACAACATTTTGTATGGTTTTTAAGTTGTTCGTAATTGCAATTCCTACGGCCTTTAGATTTGGCCGATTTGTCGTGTAACCGAAGTTTAGCGGATTCCTTTTAGAACTCATGTGGATAACCTCAATTTTTTTACATCATTCATTTAGGGTCAATTGCCAACTTTCGTACCATACAGATATCTTACCTAAACCGTTTTGTTTACTAGACGACATACGATAGCATCATCTGCAAACAACCAAAGACGGCTGCTCAGATTGTCTCCTAAATCGTTTATATACAGCGGTTTGAAAGTTTAACTTTAATTATGATCAACCTGTATATAAACGACTTAGGAGACAATCTGAGCAGCCGTCTACCTGACCACTAGTCACAGAATGGCGTCAAATTACAACGGAATATTATCGGAGAAGGGGGAAAACGTATGGCAGAATAAAAATAATTAGTTACAAAATGTAGCAATAGATGGCGCTGTAAGCATTATAATTTAATAGTGGTCGATTACAAATGACAAATGAATCATACAACAATGCCTAAGGTGTACGTTTGAAGTTAAACAAACTGTACTACTGAGTGTGCATGGGTGTACTGGTGTGATAATGTTACTTACGTAAGCCCATACACCACGGTAATGTCTTTATCGTATCGGCTGGCAAAAATCGATTTTTAATTGTCCTGGGGCCAAAAACCTCATAGGGTATCAATCACATCGGGTTTTTCACTGTCCTGAGGCAAAAACCGCATAAAAAATCAATCAAAATCAAATCGGATTATTTATTTCTTTGTGACTGGCGCCAAAACACGTTCAATATGCTGTCCACTGTTTTCTGCAACAAGTCGAAATTCCAAACTGATCGAAGTGTTTCTGGGGACACGTTTAGAAAGTGTTGCGCAATGCGTGCCTTCAATGCAGCTAAGTTTGCAATCGGAACACTGAACACGTCTTTCAGACAGCCCCACAGACAGAAGGCACACCGATTAAGATGAGGTGATCGGGACGGCCAGGCTGTAGGGAAATGGCGGCTGGTAATTCTAGCATTGCTGTGGCCACTGCTTCTACTGGCTTCGAATCAATTCTTATCTTCCCTCTACCAGGTTGCACACCAAAAGAACCTGTCTTTTCGAATTTCCGAATCACTTTTTCCAGACGCAAGGCAGCAATCGGACCAACGGCTTTTATCAAACCCTTCAGTGTCCGGGAACTTCTGTAGAGCAACGTGTGCAGTCATCATTCTTGTAACACGGCATTTACAAGCAGGGCGCGGTCCTGCACTGAGACAGTGATGGAGAACGTCGCAGACGCGAAAGGAAGAAAAGCCGTGTACCCGGCGTGTTTATACCAACTTCTATGGGTTGTGCGCATGAAGGTATTTTCATTTATGTATGTTGACATATACAGCGCCATGTATTAATCCATTTTTACACTTTTTTGTTCTGCCGTACAGTTTCCCCCTTCTCCGATAATATTCCATTCCATTCAATTCTGACCAGTGGTGTTATTTCTACACCGTTTTGAAAGTTTAACTTTAATTATAATCACCCTGTAGATAAGGCCAACCACTGTGGTCGAGCGGTTCTAGGCGCTTCCGTCCGGAAGCGCGCGGCTGCTACGTTCGCAGGTTCGAATCCTGCCTCGGGCATGGATGTGTGTGATATCCTTAGTTTAGTTAGCTTTAAGTAGTTCTAAGTCTAGGGGATCTGATGACCTCAGATGTTAAGTCCCATAGTGCTTGGAACCTTTTTTTTTTTTTTATAAGGATCAACAGCGAGCCTATAACACTACCTTGGAGAACGCCAGAAATCATTTCTGTTTTACTCGATGACTTTCCGTCAATTACTACGAACTGTGACCGCTCTAGCAGGAAATCAAAAAACCAGTCGCATAACTGACACGATATTCCATAAGCAAGAAATTTGATTACAAGCCGTTTGTGAGGTACGGTGTTAAAAGCCTTCTGGAAATCTAGAAATACGGAATCAACTTGAAATCCTTTGTCGATAGCACGCTATGCTCCATTACCAAATCAATGTAATCCTTGATGCCTAACGATGTGGTCTTTCCATCAAGCAGTTTTCTCACAAAATAGATTCAGTGTATCTTCATCGAATACCCAATCTACCCAGCTACTCATATTTACTATTTTTCCGTAACACCACATTTCAACTCGCTTCTTGTTTGTAATGTTTATCGTTCACATTTTACTTTCGCATAAGGGTAACGCAGTGAATTTCACAGGAGAAAAGGGATAATATAGTTCTAATGCAGTAAAGTAAATAGATGAAGAGAGAACAGTACCTATAAACCGACGTAAAAAGAGAATCAGACCATAACTGATTCCATGTATATATAATACACCGAAATACCTCTGGTTGTCTCATTCAATGTCTCTACGCAGTTGGTTAACATTCCACGGCAAAGTATTACTCTAGACTATTGGTCGTCATACATTTTTGCCACATATGTATCAATCTTATTATTAAACGGTAACCTTCATAAATTACTTTTATCAGCTCCCAGTGGATCAACTGTAAGTTGACCGCTGGCCCCCAAGTACTGCTCGTTAAATGCCTGAACACTGTGTGTCGACTGTTTCTGTTTCAGATGGTTGCCACCCTCACTGACCCCAGATATGGCACTGCAATTGCTTGATGAACGATTAAGTGATTAATAAGAGCAATTGTACTTACTTTCAAATGAATTATTCAATATGTGACAAGATCACAAATGTTTACTAAATATTTTGAATGTCATTTTTCTTCTTCTCACTGCGCTGTGTTAGAACAGCCTTAATTTACTTTCAAATTCCTGGCTACAACTATGCACCGCATTTGAAGACGTCCGTCTCTATAATGGGCACTCACGAATCCATGTTACTTCCGTGTCAAAATTTATACCGTAGCAGCTGATCGGAACAAGTCGCACCAGTCCGGAAGTTGTCTATACTGGAAAGCAAACTACAATGGTTTCCAAAATGAAAGCAACAAACGAAAATTTGTAAAGGGTCCGTTTATTTCGCCACAAAACTGTACACAGGTGATGGTAAAGTAGAAACAATGTAAAGAATACGAAAAGTAAACTGCTGCAACATGCAACGTAATGGATTTGCACGCACATTCCGACAACTGCTTAATGTGCTCAGTATGGGTTCTGACTACTTGTGGCAGCAGTACAGCCCTGACAACGGCGGGGAGTGCTGTGAATGATATCAATCTCATGTTGAGGCAATAACGCCCATGATTCCCGCAGAGCTGCTCGCAAGTCTTGGAGAGCCGTTTGTGGAGGGTAACGTGATGCAACACGTCTTCCTAGTGCATCCCAGAGGTGCTCCGTGGGATTCAAATCGTGAGAGTGAGCAGGCTACGTCATGTTTGCAATAACTTCCGTTTCTAGGAAAACATCAACCACCCGTGCTCTGCGAGGTCGAGCATTATCGCCATCAAGACGAAGTATAAGCCCGAGGCACCTTGCAACAACAGCTCTTGAGGTCCCAACATAGCCCAGGAGGTCCCAAGAGCTCGTCACCATACCTGACAGCAGTTAAACTTAGCCGATTCACCCGTACAATTTCATTAAGGTGTGTCCAGTGGTCAACAGAATCCCTGCCCACACGATGAGCGATCCTTCTCGATATCGCCTCTTTCCGAAATTTTTTGGGTCCCGAAATCGCGTTCAACGTTCTCTCCAGATGCGAAGCTGTCGAGAATCACTCTCCGGACCAAACCAGGAATCATTTGTGAAAAGAACATAGGCCCTCTGTTCTATCAACCAGGTGGTATGTTGACAACTCCACTCTAGATGTTCCCTTCTCTGAAAGCGCGCCAGAGGCACACATACAGCAGGTCTCCGGCAATAAAGACCACTACGTCGATGCCTTCTGCACACTGTCTGCCTCGATACAACACGTCCAGTGGAAGCTGCGATGTCAGATGCCAGGTATCATGCGTTACTACGGCCGTACCGTTGTGCCCTTACAGCCAAATAACGATTCTCTCTTTGTGATGTCACATGTGGTCGGCCCTGCGCTGGTCTTGAGGACACAGTTTCGGTCTCCACAAACCGTCGCCACATCAGTTTGCAACTGTCCTCCTTTCATTCTTCCTATGGTTCTTCAACGCAGAGAGACTGGTAGGCTTCTTCTCTGTGGCATACTACTCCGCCTGTCAGTGTGTACACAGCGCTTGTGGATGTGGGGAAACCCGGTAAACTACCCCGTTTGATGGGTGCCCTTACGTCATCGTTGGCGTGGTTCTCCGCTGACTGGAATGCCATCTTCCGTGCAGAACACGATCGTACGTGAATTAGGCACAGGACGGGAATTTTGGACACCAGTATATAAAACACTCCCCCCTCACATCCTCTAACCCTCACCAGTGGCACACTATTTACTCTTCTGCCCCTGAGATAAGTGGCCACCCTCATTCTCATGTTCGAATTCACCGCAGTCAATTTAAATTAAGCACACTATACAGTACTACTATCACTGTAAATAGTTTTCTTTGTTATTGAGCAAAAATACTATGCTCTTGAGAAGCTGTTAACGTTTTGGATCCAGTTGTTAGTTGGTACAGTCCGATTAAAATTAATTGATACTTGACGTCTGTCACCTATCGCTATATCGCTGCCACATCGGCTGCCGCCTACCGGCTAGCGTTCGGATATAGATGACACACAAAAACGGCGGGTTACTTCACAAAAATGCTGCTATTGTGTACCGCGGAATAATGTTGGAAGTGGCCGCGTTAAAGGCATAACTGTAATTTCTCGCTATCAATGGTTACCTGAAACTATCCTCACACTGGCTACACGAGTTGCCGCATTACCAAACGATGGGCAGCGTCGCTGGTACATGACTGCACATAACAGGCAACACAGGCAGATTCCAAACGAAAAACGAGTGATAGGAAGAAAAATAAGAGCAAATAAAAAAGTCCATACAATGATGAAAATGACGCAGCGAAGTACTGCATTTAAACCAATTTTCATTGCACTTGATGAGTTTATAACCATCGACCTTCTATACTTCGGGTTTTACAGCCACCATTGCGCTATGCAACAACACTGGATTTAGTAGTTACAAATGCAACTGTGGCGATCCAGTCGCAACGATGAATAGCAGTTTTACAAAATTCTGATCACGCAATGTCGTGAGCTTATCTAATGCAAGCCGATCTCTTCATTATGACATGTGACGCTGAAGCGCAACTTGTGCGGAAGTATCCAGTATGGTTTGGTTAATGTTGCGTATAAACCGTGCGTTTCATTGGCATCGTTGTGTGTGTGTGTGTGTGTGTGTGTGTGTGTGTGTGTGTGTGTGTGTGATGGTGGTGGTGGTGGTGGTGGTGGTGGTGGTGGGGAGAGGAGGGGGGGATAAAAGTGTCGGACCCCCCCCCCCCACGATTTGGGATCCAAATTAGGAAAGTTGACATTTTTAAAAATATCGGGAGTGCTATACATCGATATTTAAATATATATTACTGTCAGTCCTCGATATATCGAAAAGGGACCGATTAATCGACGGAAAAAATACCGACGCACCTACCTGTAAAAATTTCGACTGCACATTGTTAATATAATGTCTGTTTTAGACCTGTATATTTTAGTATTGATTTAGTATTATAATTCTGTAAATCAACAAGCTATAGTGCGTTTAAAAATAGTTGCGACTTTTGACGTTTGGCTGACCGGAGGGGGAAGAGACGCCGTTGCGCAGGTGACACCAATGGCGAGCCGGCTTTCCCTACCACGTCGCCAGTGGTTCGGCTGGTAAAGCGTCCCTGTTGCCACACCATGAGTAAACAGTACCACGTGGTTTCACCCATCACATGCATCTACGTTTGTCAGCTCTCGTTGTAAAGTCGTATTTTCTAGCATTGAAATGTTCTGTAGTCGTCAGGTATTTGTCTTAAAGTGTCGTCTTAGAACACGTTCACCGACTGACAAGACAACGTTCTGCCACAAAACATTCCTCGGAATTCGACAATAGTATTCGACAAAACCCATATCACGCTGTTGTGATGCATAAAACGCTCCAACAGTGCAGTGAAGGAAAGCTGACATTTTGCTCAGGGTACAAAGAAATGTTCCATGAGATAAAGTTTAACGTAGCGTATATAAGGCGAAGTTAATGGAACTTTTAGTGTTGTACAAGTCAAAACTCCACGCTACCAGGTCGACGAACGGGCTACGGTAAAGGGCATAGTTTAGTCAGGCTTCCTCCGTATGATGTTCATTTAAATCCGATTGAGAGTATATGGGCCTAGGTGACAAATAATATGGCAAAAAACAGCAAGAAGTTTACGGTCATTGAGGTTGCAATGCTGACAAAAGAAGCTACTGCAAATGTCACGACAGGACTGGAGTTGTCAGCCATACAAGGAAGGCAGTTGAGAAGCCATTCATGAAGGACGAGTTTTGAGGAATACGTAATTTCTCTTGTTGCTATTTTAAAATCTGCTTCTTTTGTCAGAACACGATAGAGTTAGAAATATTCATCTCCCTAATATTGTCATGTGGTTGAAATAGTGTATTATTAAACTAACAACTGAGTGCAAGTCAGGTCAATAGTTTACGAAACAGACCATTCTCCATTCTCAGTATAAAAATAAACGTGTAACTTCATCACTTACATTGTTACAAAGCCCACAGCAGCTCTCGTTTCACCAGCTACCGATGGCCCTCAGTAATTACATTATTTGATTGAAAAATCTGTAGTCTCCTGAATATCGCGGTTGATATGTAAGTTTCGCATATTAATCATATGGCAAAACATACTCATCGTTGCGCGCTATCATTTGCCAAGATCTTGTTTAGATATCTCAACACATTTATAAGATAGGAAGGATTTATGAGTATTTCATTCAATGTTTTTCACTGACGCACGATTTCGTGACGGAGCGCTTCACACACATTCCATTTTCTCGAGACTGGAAACAGACAGCTGGATCCTTCCAAATTTAAAGAATAGTTCAATATATTACCTACATTTAATAGGTAGGAAAATCTGACCTAACACGTACCAAACACAAATTCACAGCGAAATCTGTTTTTCACTGCAAACTAAGAATTTCTTGCATTGGTTTACCTATTATTGAAACATCGCGACGACTTGAGCATTAACGGAATGATAGGCGGTTCATCATGAAGCTGACGAATTTAACTATAAAATGTGCGAGAGTGACAGTTTACTATCGAACAGTTTCTTTAAAATTGTTCCGGAAAGATCGCAGATCGGACGGCCCGCTTTTCACGCAGTCAACCGACCCTGCTAGATTCTGCACCGAATAGGACTAGCACTATACTGTGGTCGCCTACCAACGCGCACAGCAACTACGCTTCCCTCCACTCGCTCTGCACTGAACTGCAAAAAGTCGCAACTAATTTTAAAGGTACTATAGTAACCTGTCTATACCCCTTAGAGTAAAAATTGGAATGAAAGCGATGCAAATTTACGCTTGGCGATAACCACTTTGTTAACAATGGTAACTGCATGTAAGTGGCACAGCAAAAGGTGTCTGAAGGGTCCATCGTTCAGTTTCGTCAAATATGGAATTTGTCCAGAACACTTCATGTCTACTTCCCTATTCTTCATTTTCATAAACGCCAGTGACCTAGCGGTTGTAGTGTCAAAACTGCATCGTGAAGCCAAACGTCGCAGTTTTTGTTGGTAGCTCCATGCGCCGATTACGTCACCATTTCCCCCTCACATGTCACCCCAACGGCCAATATCGTCATTTAGATTTTTGTTCACATTTTCAGCAACTGTTTTTGACCAATGTCTATGTGAAGGAATAGCACAATGGTTGCATTAAAAAAAATTTTTTATCGCAACTGGTGTGCTGTTTCTCACATCGGAAATCTTGTTATTCCATTCAGACTGCCACCCACCCAGTGCAATAGGTGTTATTTTGTGCCACATATACTTGTTTCACACAGTCAAAGAGAAAGACTGGACGTGACGAAAGATAAAAAAGTAACAAGACTCCTTCAGACAGTGAAGGTAAAATTATAAGGGGCGTTCAAAAAGAATCGAGCCGGAGTCTGGAATGCGCAAACCGGTGACAGACGGGTAATATCATGGCGTGTGTAACGAGGTGTGGTTTCGACCAGAGCGTGCAAGTCCACAGCCCGGCGCTAGAGGGCACGCGTGCATGTCACGTGACTGTACAGAGCTAGCAGCAGCGTCTGCACGTACAAGTCATCTAATTCCCGTAAATACCGGGGAGGGGGCGATGA
Organism: Schistocerca americana; assembly: GCF_021461395.2. NCBI lineage: Eukaryota > Metazoa > Arthropoda > Insecta > Orthoptera > Acrididae > Schistocerca > Schistocerca americana. The sequence continues at coordinate 555,583,692 of NC_060119.1, read as the reverse complement.
GCTCTTGTTGAAAAATGCCGCTCCCGTCGGGAAACAAGATCGTCATGAAGGGGTATACGTGGTCTGCAACCAGTGTACAATACTCCTCGGCCAACGCTGCCAGTCGCATTGCAGTGACATGGAGGAGTCAAAAGAAGAGCAAGGAGGTGTTGCGGAAGAAGTAGGAGGAACGGACATTCATCGACGAATGTCACAAGTGTACGGCGAACGCTGTATGTCCTTTGCAAGGGTCAAAGCGTGGCACAAGCGCTTCAGGGAAGGACGGATGTCGTTAGCCGATGATGCACGGTCTGGAGCATCACACTGCATTACCGATGACATCGTCCAGCTGGTGGATGAACTCATTACCCAGGACCGCCTTGTGCAGAGAAAGCCGTAGCCGCCGTGGTCGGATTGAGCGTCGGAAGTGTTCACACTTTCATGAAGGAACGACTGCACGTGCGCAAAGTGCGTGCCAAATGGGTGCCCCATGCCTTCAACCACACCACGAGGCCTGTCGAATGGCCCACTGTCTTGCTCATCGCAGCTCTATGCTCGGGAAGGGAATGCGTTCCTGGCACGAGTGGTGGTTGTAGATAAGTTATGATGCCATCACATCGAACCAGAATCAAAATGACACAGTTTCCAGTGGAAGCATCCAGGGTCACCACGACCAAAAAAAGCCCAGACCATCCACACGAGTGCAGGAAAGGTTATGCTGACGTTCTTCTTTGACCGGGATGGCCTCCTCCTGATTCACTTCCTGCAGCACGGGACAGCAGTGAAAGCCCAGTGTTACTCACAAACCTTGACCACTCTTCACCAAGCTGCAGAAATTAAAATGGAAGGTTCTCGGCCATCCTCCATACAGTCCGGACGTCTCTCCCTCTGATTACCCCATTTTTGGTCCCCTAAAAAGGCTCTGAGGGGAAAATGATTCACCTTGGACGACGACGTCCAGCTGTACGTGCGGAACTGGTTAGCATCACAGCCCAGGGAATTTTATGAGACTGCCATTCACCGCCTTGTGTCACAGTGGGACACGTGTCTCAACAGGCGGGGTCAATAATTCTAACATACAGGTGCTGCTTTCCGTAATTATGCATCCGGCTCCTTTCATTTTGAACGCCCCTTATATATCTTACTACAATTTCAAAATAACAACTTCAAATATTTTCCGAAAACCGTGAAAAAACCGTAATGCAAAATAATAATATGGGCACTCGATATTGCCTTTCTGATATCGATATTTCTGGAGAAAATATATCGCCGACTTATATCGATACCTTTCGGAAAGATACCGATATTTTTCAGCTGCCCTAATCCAAATACTACCAGAAAGAAAGCCGGAGAAGCAATTGGAAGCGAACTGACTAACTGTGAGGCAGTCTGGCAACGCTATCGTTTCGGACGTGACGTTGAACGCTCTGATTCGTGGAAACCAGCTCCAAGGGATTAAGTGCCAACCATCAAGTAGTTTTAATCGGACTATCCTGTACGCACAGTATCTGGCACTGGTGCTGACTGCATAAATCTTGTAGCAGCTCTTCTTTGGCTGCTGTTATATACCTTCTATGTTAACGGATATAACGGTTAACTATGGCCCTGGAAAGGGCCCAGATTTGGACGTTTCTGGTGCGAAAAGATCAGCCGTCAGACTTTTCATTTTCTGACGTTGCCCAGGATACGCCAGATTGCTTTTCTTTGTACCTAGGATTGACGCTGGAAAGATCTCTTACTTTCAAGAAATACTGCAGTAATTGCAAATAAGAAGTTTCCACCAGGAATAATCTTTTAAGAAAACTGGCCGGATCGCGGTGGGGCAGTCAACCGGAAATCATTCGAACCTCTGCATTTGCATTAGCCTTTTCTGCACCACAGTACACATGTCCTGTTTGGTATAATTCATCACATACCGAACAGGCAGACGTAGTTCTCAACGACACCTGCAGAATTATAACAGATTGTTTGGAATCTACTCCTGTCGAATGGATTTACCACCTTGTAGGAATAGCAGAATAGCACCACCTCGCATTCGAAGAGAAATTGCGGCGAAGAAGGAACGAAAGAAAGTGGAACAAGAACAAACCCATCTCCTATAAGGGCATAAACCGCATTCGCAGCGATTGAAGTAAGGGAAGAGTTTCCTTAGAACATCATAGGTACTTACTACCTACCACCGCTGAAAATGTCAGGGCGCAGCTTTGGAGCGATAAGACTTCCCTTCTCTCTGGTTGCAAAACAGTTTCTAAAACTCTTCCTCTAGGACCTGACGTGGAATGGGTGACCTGGAAATCAGTAGGCTGGGATCAGGAGTGGGCAGATCAAGCTTTAATCTGGCACGAGGGGGATACAGTACAGAAAATAATTTTCAGTGTGATTGTGAAGCAGTCCAGACTGTCCAGCACATGATCCAGTGTCGACTGTGTCCAGTCTCCTGTATTTCAGAAGAACTCCATCAAGGGACAGAAAAAGGACTGGAAGCGACCAAATTTTGGTCACAGACTATATCACATGTTAACTATGTATGTTTCTGACACGAGAAATATATATAAATCGGACTATCGACGCATATTACTATAAAATATGGTTGCGAAACGCGGACCGCACGAACACTTGACTGGAGCCGCAGTTGACGACTACTGCTCTAGACTGATACATTTAAGCTACATTTGCATGATTTTTGTATCAAACTTCCCTTCTGTAATTCTTTATTAGATAATTATATGTTATTATTATGTATGTAATACACAAAAACGCTTTCCTCGCCTTTCCTCGCCCTCTTGTAATTGTTCAGTTTTTCCATGAAAAAAAGTTTACCTGTATTTAGTTAAAACGGCACTCATATTTATATTATAGTACAACGAAACGAGTATGTAAAACGAGACACCAGCGAGGTAGCATAGGAGTTAATTCTATTTTGACAACTGGCGATTCAAATCTCCGTCCAGCCATCCATATTCGGAGTCCCCGTGATTCCCCTTAGTGCGAATGTCGGATTGGTTCTTTCGAAAAGCAAACTAGCAAACTGCCGATATCCTTCCCCAATCGGAGCTTGAGCTCAGTCTCGAATGAACTCGCCGCCGACGGGATGTTACACCCCAACGTTCCTTTCTGAATCGAAAGTAATAATGAGTGGTGTAGCTGGCTTAACTTAACCTGAAGCCTGGTTTCGTTTCACCACATGCGGCGATGCGTCACGGCCTGCTGCGCAAATAAAATGTATTTCCCGCCAGCGTATGCCCTAACGTCTGCAACGAGCATCTGGTAGATTAAAGACCATATACAAGTAAGCAAAAAATACTCCGGATTCACGCAAATTGTGGGTGAATACATGAAATAAGGCAGAGCAGTTAAGCGTGTAGCAGCGTCTTAAAGATGATGTCGTCTCCCGATCTTCTGTGAGAAAATGAAAGAGAAATTAGTTCTAGTTTAAGTTAATGCGTCCGTACATAAAATAACGGGTTACATTAAAATTAAACTGCAGGAAAAAGGATTCTGATTCGACTTCAAATTCATTGTAAACGTTTGTGTAATGGTAAGTTAAAGTTAAGTCGAATGGTAAGAAGGGCTGGGAGACATCTGTTAACTGTAGATGACTGGTGTGTGTGTGTCATGTTCGTGCTGGAGATGAGAGAAGGCAGTGGGTGAAACTCGGTGTCGGCACATCGCCTACTTCCCTCGAACAGCACCAAGAGGACCGCCGGCTTAACGTCCCCATCCGACGGACAGGTCACCATCAAAAGGGTCGCATGCCCTCACTTCATGAGACACTGCGAAGAGGTCTGGAATTGCATCCAGGGCATTGGCGCAAGACTGGTGATCAGAGGCTTTACGCCACCACCAGTATCAGGAACGGATTAGTACGAGTCCAACGTGCGGGTTGCATGTATTAGAAATCAAGGCACCGCTGTTACGTCAATGCTATAATGACTATCTTCCTTCCCGCCGTAGTTCCAGGTACACGCCCAGTTTCACGACAGCGCTGCGATTGCCTCCCACTCGTCGAGCAGTTCTCTCTTACTGGCGCGTGAAGTGTTTGACTTACGATTAGCACGACAGATTGTCGGCAACATACATACATATACATACACCGATCAGTCAAAACATTACGACCATCTAGTTAATAGCCGATAAGTCCTTCTCTGGCACGGATAACAGTGGCGACGTTTCGTGGTAAGGAAGCAGTGAGGTCTTTGTAGGTCGCTGAAGGCAGCTGGCATCACATCTGCGTCATCTAATTCCTGCAAATTCCGGGGAGGGGGCGATGAGCTCTTGTTGGAAAATGCCGCTCCCGTCGGGAAACATGATCGTCATGAAGGGGTATACCTGGTCTGCAACCAGTGTACGATACTCCTCGGCCGTCATGGTGCCTTGCATGAGCTGCGCTGGACCCACGGATGCTAACGTGAATGTTCCCCAGAGCATAATAGAGCTGCCGCCAGCTTGACTACGCACCGCAGTACAGGGTCAAGGAGTTGTTCCCTTAAAGACGTCGTATTCGCGCCCTACCATGGGCATGATGAAGGTATCGGGAAAGATCAGATCATGCAATGTTGTGCCACTGCGCCAACGTCCACTGAAGATGGTCACGTGCCCATTTCAGAAGTACTAGCCGATGTCGTGACATTAAGACTGGCACAGGCATGGGCGTGGGTCTTCCGTCTGCAGAGGCGCTCTGTGTGATCAGACGCGCACTTGTACTCTGCCCAACATTAAAGTCTGATGCTGGTTCGTCACAGTTCGCAGCCTGTCCTGTTTTACAGTGCCCAGCATGCAATGAGGGGTGACCTCCCAGTCCCACAATGTCTGGACGTGGTTTCACCTTGATTTCGCCATGTGTTGAAGACACTCGCCACAGCACTCCTCGAATACCCAACAAGTAATGCAGTTTCCGAAATGCTCGTTCCGAGCTCGTTCACTGCTAACCAATCAACCATACTGTTAATATACAGGGCGAGTCAGCTGCCCCTATCGATGTCGTTTTATGTAACCCGCAACGTTATGTCTGGCATTCACGCGCGAACTCTTCGTTCTACAGAACAAATTAACAGGACCTTTTTGTAGGAAATTTTATGTTGTTAAATTTTGTATTGGCATACGTTTTCCCTGGAGGCGACGGTTTTCGAATTATTCAAGAAAAACGTACAAAACTGACCTTCAAACGCAGCGTCTAGCCCCACTCTCATCCCTCAGTCAGGATTTCTAGTACAGTTTGTTGTTCATGACACTCGTCTTACCACGGTACAAAAATTTCCGACTACACGAACTATTCACAATATCCGATCTTTCTTGGTCTCAATTAATGGGCTATTACGCCATCGGCGTAGTCGGCTGCTTCGTTAACGTTGTTTGCTTAAGCGTATCCGTGAGGGTACTGAAAGAAAAACGACTTTTGTAAACGTTATGCAAAAACTAATTATGTTGACAATTCGATGCAAACTTAATCCTTAGAAGCACAGTAGTTCGTAGGCAAGAGGTCTGGCGAATACGACGATGTAATCGTTTATTTTATGCTGTTAAAATTCACACTGTTAGCTAAAATTTACACAAACGTCCATTTTACAGTAATTGTTAAGAGCTCGAGCACGCCGATGGTGCAATAAGGCCAGTCAGTGGAGATAAAAAATGTCGAATGGCGGCTAAGTGTGGGAGAGGTGGTGCGTTTGAAGGTCACTTTCGTACCTTTTTCTTGAATAACTCGGGAAGTACAGCCTCTACCGAAAAGTATTCCAGTACAAAATTTAACTACATTAAATTTACTATAAAAGATCCTGTGCATTTTTTCTTTCTTTTTGTCTTGTTTAAGGGCGCTAAAACAACTGATATCATAAGCGCCTATGTCATAGCCCTAGAACACTAATAAGTAATAGAAGTTAAAAGCGACTATACGTTAAGCCCAATCGACGGAAGGAAAAAGAGCTAAAAACAAGGCCTTCCCCTCTGAGAAACGCAGTAGAGACAGCGGAGGTCCCGAACCAAAGATTAAATTTCCTTTGCCATATTACTGCGACGGATAAACAGTAAAACGAGGCCCACACCTTGTGCGTCGTTCGCTAAAACTGCCGATAAATCAGACGGCAAACATATATCGGAACGCAAGCGATTAAAAAAATTAAAAAACAAAATTGAATTCGCCAAGGAAATGGAGAAACCATCAAAGGTTAATGACAATGAACACTAAGTGATGGTGGATCACCGCTTAAGAAATGACGATTCCTAAAAAGGCAGTGCATATTTTTTTCCTGTAGGAGCAACAGTTTGCCCATTGCGAGAGAGAACGCAAGAAAATTTCCCACGTTGCTTTTGAATGCCAGAATTAACCTTGTGAGCTGCATAAAACGACATGGGTAGAGGCTGCTGAATCACCCTGTATAATCGTCATTCCCAACTGTTGCGGCAATGCCGCGTCCTCGGTTTTATACTTACCAACTCGTGTTGTCGCTCTCCTTTCGAAACTGGTATAGTGCGCACCGAGCGAAGTGACACAGTGGTTAGCACACTGGATTCGTATTCGGGAGGACGACGGTTGCATCCCGCGTCCGGCCATCCAGATTTAGGTTTTCCGTGTTTTCCCTAAATCGCTCCAGGCAATGGTCGGGATGGTTCCTTTGAAAGAGCAAGGAAGATTTCCCTACCTATCCTTGACACGATCCGAGCTTGTGCTCCTTCGCTAATGACCTTGATGTCGACGGGACGTTAAACCCAATCAATCAATCAATCAATCTTTCTTTCTTTCCTCCCTCCCTCCGTCTAGTCCGCTTGTACCCGACAAAAGAGTGAAGTGACGAGTTTTCGATTAAACGGGTAGCGTCGACCACTCCTAGCATATGGAGACAGCGAGTTGGGAAATGACCTCATACGACTCGCTGGCGAGTTTACAGCTAGTGTACACAACTCAGCTCATTTCTGATTTCTACTGGCCACACACCACGGTGACGTTTTCTGATTTCTACTGGCCAAACACCACAGTGATCTGACGGGAACTGGTGTATCCGCCTCCACAGGACTGTTGACGTTTACAGGGTAACGTGAACCTCTTACTCTTTATACTATAGAGGTGTATTTTTAAGTCTTCTGTTCTTATGATTAGTAGAATGCGATTGATGAAAAATTAACAGCACGAAAAACGTCTGGGGATCATACCCCAGAGTGTATGAACATTTTTCTCACATTATACTACTATAAATCCAACACGATAACTAAAAGTGTAAGCCATTACCAGCATTTTTTTGTTTTGTTTTCTCTAGCTGCAGATCTTAAGTATATACTAAACTCCTCTGCATTTCTCGGCCATCCCGAATGTTCTTCTCCATCACCATTTTCCTATACCATTTTCACTTACCTCATTTCCTTTGTCAGTCTCGAACGGTCCGGGGATATAAAGACTGTGGGTAAGCTTCCTGAGGGTTCTATGTGTACTTTTATCTATACAGTATTTTCGCGAGTGTAGCAGAAATCGATATGTTGGTTAACTCATCTACGAACGTAACCTCCCGTAATTTTGACAGTAAACTTCTTAATGATGCACCAAGCCTTGTAGCATCTGCCACTGAAATTGGATGACTATATCCGTGACACTTCCGCATTTACTGAAAGAACCCGTGACAAAGTCCGCTGCTTTTTTTGTGGATCTTCTTTGTTTTCTCTTTCAGTTCTACACAATAAGGGTCTCAGACTGACAATGTGATTTTCGGCAATCGTATAATCAAGCAATCTACATCTACATGATTACTCTGAAATTCTCAGTTAAGTGACAATCAGAGGATTCATCGAACCATCTTCAAGCTACTTCTCTATATTTCCACTCACGAACATCGCACGGGAAAAACGAACACACAACTATTTCCGTGCGAGGTCTGATTTTTCTTATTCTATCATGACAATTATTTCTTCCTATGCAGGCGGGCGCCAACAAAATATTTTCACACTCTGAAAAGTTGCTGATTGAAATTTCATCAGAATATCCTGTTGTAACGAAAACGTCTTGTTTTAATGATTGCCACCCCAACTGGCGTATCGTATCCGTGGCACTTTCTCCCCTATATCGTGATAATATAAAACAGGCTACCCTTCTCAACTTTTTCGATGTCCTCCTTCGATCCTATCTGATGCGGATCCCATACCGCACTTCAGTACTCCAGAAGAGGGCGGACAAGCGTAAAATAATAGGTATTTTTGTCCGTTTATGCGGAATACGTTAAGTTTGTTATTTTGGGGCTCAACTGACAATCCTTGCAATAAGGTCCCATAATACGTAGATCTTCTTAGCATTATGAGTTCCCTATAAACAACAGCATCATCCGCGAACAGCTTCAAGCGGTTTCCGACAAGGTACACGAGGTCATTTATGTACACTGTCAAAAGTAATAGTGTTGTTACACTTCCTTGGAACATGCCCGAAACTACTTTCTTCTATGAAGGTTTCTCGCCGTTAAGAATAACACGTCGTGTTGTATTTGTTATGAATTCCTCAATACAATCACAAGGCTGGTCTGATGTCCCAACGCTCGTACTATGTTCATTAGGCGACAGTGCGAAACTGTATCACGAAACACGTGCTCTATTCCCTTCTTGGAATGACAACTGTGTTCATTATCCTCAGGTTTTCCTCACAACAGCTAACAAGTGATAAGAATCTAGAGAGTGTAGAACTGTTTGTCGACCTTTTGAACACACACAGAGGGTGTGCGGGGAAGGTAGGAGTTAAGCTCCTGTCAGCACATAAGATCGGCTGTCCAAGGGTGAACAAGGTACTTGTACCTCATTATTGATACTGTACGTGCGATGTGTATAAAAGGAGGGAACGAAGGTGTAAAGGTGTCGTGAAAGTAAACAAGCTCGTTTTCAATAATAGTACTCGACTAAGTGAACCGTAGACCCAGTTGAGGCGGGATCTAACGCAACCATTTGACAAAATACAGACACGTTCCGGTTCAACGCAGTAAACGTTGTTACGTTGCAGTGCAAGCATGGAAACTGATCGCGGAAAATACTTTCGCAGACCGCCGCAACGCCTAGCTGTTAACACAGCTAAATTCATCGAATCTCTAGGACGGAAAATTCGGCAAACGGTACACTGACAATCGCCACAATTTACGATTCTGCGATCGCAACGTTCTTGGCGGCACTAAGGAAGAAAGTAAAAGCTCATGCAGTTTGGAGAATGTATTGCCATACGCAACCACCAAATTTTCTACATATGAATAGCAACGGCAGCAGTAGCATTTTTCTATACGCAAGGATACTGTTGGAAATGTCATACGAGCAGGTGATTTACTTCTGCGACATAAACACAGAAGAGTATAAAGCGCGTTCTTTTAAAGGGAGTTTTTACATGGCTTCTGCTCATGTAATGTCTAAAGTACTTCTAGCGTATGGTTAGGAGTACAATGTGATGTATCTTTCAACATTAAATGTGGCACCACCCATGCAAAGGCCGCTAAGAGCTTTAAGCTAGTGACTAAGGACGGATATTTCGTCAGCGCGATATCAGTCTGCGAAATATACAGCGAATGGCTATTTATTACTCACTCTTCACTTTTAACTTGGACAGCGACCAGAGATAATGCTCAGCTCTCGCAAGGATAGTCGAACGTCTGCAGACTGGTAAGTTCCACATTCCGCTGCGGAACGATTTCCAGAAACGGCACAAAAGTACCAGCCACAAGCAGTCATTCAATCCGTTTACTGGATACATGTATAGGCAGTCGAAACAAATACGTATGAATGTAAATGGATCAAATGGCTCTGAGCACTATGGGACTTAACATCGATGATCATCAGTCCCCTAGAACTTAGAACTACTTAAACCTAACTAACCTAAGCACATCACACAACACCCAGTCATCACGAGGCAGAGGAAATCACTGTCCCCGCCGGGAATCGTATGAATGTAAGAAAGCCATCAGTCGTCTAATGCTGTGCATACCTAACAGCAACGATCTATACAAGTATGGCAGCATATTAACACACGCTATGGCATTAATTACGACGATTCTCATTATACTGCTAATGATGTAAAGCATTTGTTTGTGGAATGATGTGGGGAAAAAACTGTACGTATCAGAAGTATGGAACACACTTGACAGTGTCGAGTTATACCAGAAAGTAGCTTGTTTTTCCCAAATAAGGAAAAAAAAGTATAATTAACATTAGTCTACACAAATGGATTGAAGAGGGCGAAACAAGAGAGTAAAGGACGAACAAAAAAGTGAGTAAAGAACGAAACTGACAGTAGCAACACTATATAAGACTACTCGCTGTCATTTCGATGTATAAAGGAAGAATCCCTGGATCAATCATAGACAACCGCATTACACATAAACAAGCGCATTACACAAGAGGTTCAAAAAAAAAAATGGTTCAAATGGCTCTGAGCACTATGGGACTAAACTTCTATTGTCATCAGTCCCCTAGAATTTAGAACTACTTAAACCTAACTAACCTAAGGACATCACACAACACCCAGTCATCACGAGGCAGAGAAAATCCCTGACCCCGCCGGGAATCGAACCCGGGAACCCGGGCGTGGGAAGCGAGAACGCTACCGCACGACCACGAGCTGCGGACGACAAGAGGTTCGATGAACAAATTTCACCAGAGCCTGTTGGAGACATAAATTGCCATCATCCAACAGTCATTATATTTACATAAGGCGTGTTCCGAGATTCTCATATCTGTGGTGGAATTGTTATGGCTAAGCATCGAGACCTGAAATCAGTACCTCTATAGTAAAACACTTCTATACATGCAGTTGTTTAGTGAGAACGAAAACTCTTATCATTGAAAAGTTGTGAGTCTGCTTTAAGATATCACATAACTAGATATGTATCATACGACTTTAGAAACTGGAAACATGCCCCTAGGAAACTGCTACGTCACCTCCTGCACGTGCTACGGACAGCCAGGCCTCCGACCAATCATGCTGTTAAAAAGTAAATCCACTTACAAGTCTGATAAACTCCCAGTTTCATTTTCCCGGGATTTTACAACAAATACATTAAAGGAATTAACACTGAGATTAAATGGATATCACACTGAAGAACTAGCGTGTGTATTGGCCAACAATGTACTGTCTCACGTCAAATTCATGAACTGTGCTTCAGTGAGCCATCAATTAATTCGTATGCCACTTTTATTTTGAAATTTTAGTACTGGCTGCTGATTTCGGCAAAGATAACTCAGTGTAAAACGGTAATAATTTTTTGCGAGAAACTGTTTACTGATTTATCTTCAGCAAAACTGGAATTATTATTACTTTAAATGCAAGTTGTACCTTCATGAAATGCTGATAAGGTGCTGCAACACACAATTTGTTTCGAGGTTGAACTTCTGAGATTGTCTGCTAAATGAATGATACTCTATGACTTGGATGAGCAACATGTTCGACGCGTAGATTTCTGCACTTATCGAATTAGTGAATTAAGTGTACACTGTCAAAGCAGAAGTGACCAACGAACAAGATAAAGCTTTTCGTTGTCTCCCTTCGGCTGTCACTACCATTTTTCGAAGATATCATGAATCGTTTACAAGTCCCACTGCTTCTATCGCCAAATTAGTGCTAAACACCGTCAGATCTCTCAGAAACAAAAACTGGGGTCTACTGAGGCCCGTATGAAATAATGGGCTTGAGAATTCAATATTTGTATTCATATATTTCAGCTTTAATTGCTGATAATGCAGACCACGACGATGTGTGTTTTCTCAGACACTGCCCTGCAGGAGAAATGTCACTGATACTTTCGTCTAAAATTATTTTACTACTGTTAGGAAGCCCTTATATGTCACACTGCACTGGTGCAGTAGTAATGAGACGTGTTAAGTCCCACAATTCTTAGGAAACACACAAAAAAATTTGTAGTATTCTCCAAATAGCGAACAGAACATCCACGAGAATGGGCAAGTGAATTCGACCACAACGAAAAATTGGGAAACGTGCTCCGCACCGAATCTGTCATAACATGAAGGCTAAGATGCAAAGGAGTACCATACTCGCATACTGATGGCGTTCATCCTTGAGACATATCGCACTGCGAAATAATTTCCAATACCATCCAAGTCGTAGTACTGCTCTCCGTTCTCGGCAACCTGGCAGAGATTATTACATAAACTATCGTAGTTGTCTTCAGATGTTCCCGATAACTGCTGGAATTTTAATTACCGGTTTATAGACAGGCTAAAATTGAACATATAGAAAACAAAATGATGACCTCAAAAGGCAACCGACAAACCGAAGAACCGACGGAGAGGTATTTCAGATAGGACTCTCATCCTCCAGCATCTTGAATTTCCAGCACGTTGCTCGGAAAGTGTTGCAGTGGCGACAAATTTAAGTTTACCTATATTTACGATAGGTGTTCTTCAGTTTGTCCCTCTGGGGAAAGAGGGCCACGAAAGAAGCATTGACGCTTCTGAACTCTGGTGGTAAGAGGCGATTGTCAAACCTTCGGTAGATACCAAACACACCAACAAAGCAGTTATCACCTCGTAACAGATCAAGGAAACACACACACAACCAGTAAGCAGAGGTTATCGTACATTGTGCGTGACACGACACGTAGTAACTTGGAGATGTATCTGATGCTAGCACAGGTTAATAAAGAAGAAAAGACCAGCAACGGTAATGTGATGAGCAGACACGCTAGCAGAGGGTATGGAAATGGAATATACCTACTGGGTTGGAGCAGTGTTTCGTAAATCGAAAAAATTGAAGAATCTGGTCATATGTTCGAGAGTGGCGGCTGCTGAGGAAGCTTAAAATCAAAAATATACGGCTGAGTTGCCTGTCCAGTCTTGCAAAGAAGTTGGACTATAGCAAATATTCTTACGTCGTTTATCACCGAACAGTTAATTGGTCAATCAGTTCTAGTCGCAGGTTGACTATCTAACGGATTCTAGAGGCAACAAATTTTATTTTCAGTGTTTCTTATTTTGCCACAATGTGCTCATTTTAACTCAAGAGATTACGTTTCTGTAATGTATACTAGCTTTGCTACCCGGCTTCGCTCAGAGTGTTGATAGGAGGTTGTGTGATAGTAGGGAGAAAAGAAACTTTGAAGTATAAGAGGTAAAAAACATTATTGAAAACATTCTAACTATTCAGAATACTTGTTTATCAACAACAAGTTTCATTTTATTATCCTGGGTATGTACAATTTTTTTAAGTTCCCTACTCGAGACCACGTTGCATATAGCTGACCGTGAGAGAAGCAAGAATCTTTCGTCGGTTTGAATTATAACTTTATAGTCATCGGAAATCACTCAGTATAGTGCTGTTTTGAATATGTGAATCAGTTGATTGTATCTGTTTACGATTCTCTGTACGTCGTGCGCTATTTTTGTCTCAATCCACTTATATTTGTGTATCGTTGATCAATTTCTGTTTCTTCACTTCCTATGAAATATACTTGCAGAAATTTATGGTCTTCGTTGGGTAGTGAAAGTAATTATCCCATGTTGTGATACATTTGTCCTTGACTGGAAAAAAAGATATTCGATTTCATCTCTGTTAGTGTTGATCGGAATGACACCGGGAGAACTGATTTGGAAGCAGGCGTTGTAAGCAACATTTTCAAGAAAGTGTTTTTATTCTGGAGTTTCCCCGGTCATGTCGTGTGAAAATTCCTGTGGAATTGGTGGTAATCGAATTTTTCCATTCATGCAATCATGGTGTTTCTCAAATGAATTTTTCGCGTTGCAAAATTGGCAGTTATTATCCATTTATTAATTGTTTGTTATATTCTTTCGTCGGGTCGTAGTGGAATGCTTCATTTGTTAGGTTGTACTGTTTACTTGTCCTCGTCCACGCTTCTCGTAAAGTGATATTTGCATGGCTGGCTTGAGTTAGCAGTCTTTTGATTGTCTCGCAATTCTTGATTCTTCAACCCGTTTATCTCGTTGTTCAGTTTCTCACGGTGGTTGTTAGGAACTTAAAAGTGCTTCAGGCTCTTCGTCTATTTCGTTTTTTCGCTATTCTTTTTGTTTTCGCAGTTTTGCTTCAGAACTGGCAAGATCTCCTCCTCTTTTACGTTAGCGCATTGTCTATAATAATATTAATACACTAAGTACGCTTTCCACATTTTATTTTCGATTTATAATCAGTCACTGTATCACTTTGACTACTCACATTACACCGTTTTATTCACTCGCTGCACTACTTTCTCAGTTCCTTCCTACATCACCGATAAGAAACTGACGTTCGATCACACGACGGGTCGTGCTTTATATGACCCTACCAATGGGTAGCCCCTCAACATTTTCCAACTGTGAAATGCGTGAATTTATTGTGGGCTCTCAAAAATGTTTTCTGAACTGATCCAATTGCACTGTAGACTAATTAACTCACATTACGAACTATGCAAAATGTATTCTGCACTGACCGTAGGATGTGCCGGATTGATTACGACACTGGAATCCCCAATTCGGAATAAGGGAGACTAAAATCCTACCCTGGCCAGATAGATTTTGTTTCCCTAGCTTTACACAAATAGCTGAAAGCAAATGCTGAGGGCCATTTCTTTGAAGAGAATACAGGTTACTTCCTTCCACAGTACGAACTTTGTGTTTGGTCTCTATGGATCCCGACGTCACAAGTCTTAACGACCTCCTGTCTCATTGTCCAAAAAATATTCTCAGCAGCTGAAAATGTATTATTAACTAACGTATTGGCTGGAAAAGTCATTTCTGAATTTTTCAGTAAAATGCTGTTGGATTGACGTTCCGGCAGCATGAGCGACTGCTTTCTCAGAGAATTATGTTCTCTCTCTTGTGACAGACGTCTCAAAGCAATAGGTCGGGAGGGGGGGGGGGGGGGGGGTTACGGAAGTCTCAAAGATTGCGAATTATAGATCGCGGGCAATTAATAGTCAACTACCGAATATGTTCTAATTTGTAACACGACTTGAAAATAGAAACGAAAATAAACAAACAACAGAATTTCGTCACAGTTGCGCGGCTAAGTTCGTGATTTCCTGCTGGAAACGTCACTGTTCGTAGTAAATGATGAAGGGTAGTCATCTAGTCAAACCGAAGTTACATCTAGGGTTCCCAAAGACCTAGACCCTCTGCTGAACTTAATCTGTATAGATTAAACGATTTAGGAGGCAACCTGAGCTGTCCTTTTACACTGTTTGCTGATGTCTTTGTTATTTAACATCTATTAAAATGTTATCAGAACACTGAAACTGACTGCAAAAGGACTTAAGCAAGATATCTGTATAATGCAATATGTGGTAGTTGACCTTAAACAATAAAATGTGTGATGTCTTCCATATTAGCATTAAAAAAAATTCGGTTAAATTTGTTACGTGATAAATCACACAAACTTAAGGATTGACGATTCAACGAAATACTTATATATTACAATTGCGAACAACCTAAACTGGAATGCTGTGGAGAAAGCGAACCAACGACTGTGATTTACTGGCAGAATATTTAGAAGATACAATAAATCTACTGCGCTTGTCCGTTCTCTTCTGGAATATTGTTGCGCGGTTTTTATAATGATGCAAAAGAGAAGTGTGTGTCACGGATACTACAAGCGAGCTGAAATGGTAATCAGTGTTGTGGTGAGATCTTTTCACGAAATTTCAATCAGCAGCTTTCTCCACAGAATGTCAGAATATTTTTTTGACTCACACCTACATAAGGTGTAATGACCATCGTAATAAAGTAAGAGAAATCAGAGCTAGTATCAGAAGATTTAGGCGTTCATTTTTCCTGTGTGGCAGTCGGAAGTGGAATGGTCGAGAAATAGTCTGAAAGTGATTCTATGAAACCTCTGCTAAACACTTACGTGGAAATTACGACGTAAAACCATTTAAAATAAGGGCACAATGTCAACATAGGCGCTTTTGCTTTAAAATTTCAATCTGTCACCTGTCCGAAGTTTGACCTTTCCTTTTGGGGCACTTCGTATCGCCGACGAAACAGAAAAATAGTTTCCAAGTAACAGGTGCTTCAACGACCAGCTACAGCAGACACTGGGACGCGAAGCGCGTAAACTTCTCGGCCATTTCACCGCACAGGCGTCACGGAGGAGTGTTTCTCCTTCCCGCTAAGTCGTGCCCAAGGCACTCCTGTAGCATCTCGCGAGCTCGTTTCTCGCCAGCTATGAGTCAGCCCTGTCGTTGGCGGCACTTTCTGGGCACAAGTCTCCTCCAACTGAAGCAGACGGCCTCTGGCGGTACACGCATACCCACTACCTCTGCTCCGAACGCATCTGGTGATACCGTCATGTGCTATGTTTCCAACTTTACATCCTGGTGATGGCACACGTCAGCACCATGCCATTCTTGACATGGTGACTTTTTTTAACTTGCCGTCATCAGTCTTAAGACTGTGATAGGCAAACCTTTACACACAAGTCGATCTTGTGCATGTCTTTATCATATAGGTTCAACAATCGCAAAGGCAACGGCCTTGCCGCAGTGGATACACCGGTTTCCGTCAGGTCACCAAAGTTAGGCGCTGGCACTTGGATGGGTGACCATCGGGCCGCCATCCGCTGTTGCCATTTTTCGGAGTGCACTCAGCCTCGTGATCCCAATTGAGGAGCTACTCGACCGAATAGTAGCGGCTCCGGTCACAGAAAACCATCATAAATCCGGGAGAGCCGTGAGATGAGCACACGTCTCTCCTATCTGCATCCTCATTGAGGACGATACGGCGGTAGGATGGTCCCGATGGGCCACTTGTGGCTTGAAGACGGAGTGTGTGGGTTTTTTTTCCAACTACTGAAACATGCTTGAAGTATTCACGTGCTGACCACCTACACTTTTTTTACAAACTCTCTCATTACAAAATTTTCACCATTAGCAAAGTGACTATTCTCTATTATCTCACAACGTGTACTATAACCTGGGGGTGGTGGTGGTGGTAGTAGTAGTAGTAGTACTAGTAGTTCTTGTTGTTCAGAAAACATTTTCTCTTTAGTCACTGAACGGTTCGGTCTATAACAAGTACCTTTTAAGTCCTTCAATTCTGATTTTATTACATGCGAAAAGTTCTACTGAGTCATATGTGGACCTGATGGGTTGGATGGAAGAAGTGGCAATAGAGTCACGATGCCTTTTCTCGTAGACGGAAATCTGTTTTACCTTTCCGAAGCTGTGATAGGAAGAAATACAAAAGCAGAGTTCAACGTCCGGTTCCGTCGACGAAGTCTTTATGTAAAGGATACATTGTTTGCCCAGAGTAAAGTAGGCAGTACTGCGTTCTAGGAAACTGTTAAAAGACTTTGAAAATGTAAAGGGCAGTATGTTGGACTCATATTTTTGTAATCTACAGAAATAATGAACATGTATTTTTTGCGTGGAATGATACGTGTTGTTAATGTATGCAGGTGAACGACTCATAAAAATCTGTAGAATGCATTTAATGTGAGGTCGAAATACGCACGTACCTTCTTGGGTTTAAAACCGACCTTTTTTGCGAATTGTATGATACATATTTTTAAAGGTGAAAATTTTTGAAGGAAGATCCGAGTTTAACGTCCGGCCGACAGGGCGGTCACTGGAGACGGGGTATAAGCTCGGATTACGAAAGGATGGGAATAAAATCTGCCCTGCTCTTTCAAATGAACCATTCCGGTATTTGCCTGGTACGATTTAACGAAAATAGTGGAAAACGTAAATCTGGATGGCCGGACAGGGTTTCCAATCGTCGTCCTCTCGAGTGCGACTGCAGTGTGCTAATTACTATGCCACTTCGCTCGGTACTGCTATTTTTGCAAAACGTTCAGTTGGAAACAGAAATATTCCCTTTAAAGAAAAATCAATTGCCTGTAAAGATGTATACTACTACTTCAGAAAATATTGTTGCTTCAGGGTCGCATCAGATAAAAATGTATGCCTTTAAAGCGAAACATGCGGCTCTTTTCCTTTTGACATGTTTAACCATTAACAGAATGTTTCGCGTGTTATCAATTTACAGACAACAACAAGGTAGATTTCTCCTGGTGGTAAACATGTCATAAATGCATAGTAGTGTGTGTGTGTGTGTGTGTGTGTGTGTGTGTGTGAGAGTGAGGGAGAGAGAGAGAGAGAGAGAGAGAGAGAGAGAGAGAGAGAGAGAGAAAGTTGCTCTATATTAATGCAAGTCTCGTAAATCCACATTTCCATTCCACAGAGCTCTGCACTAGACTCTCTTGAGGCAGGCACTGTAATCTACTTATCTCCATCTCTGATCCGTTTATTCTGCCACGGTTTAACTTATACGATAAGATAGCCTGCAACTTCCACACACCAACGACTCTTCTGATTGCAATACTTGAAGGGCATCATCCGCATCGAGCACTATACCGGCTGCCCACCTAAAACCCATATTATTAAAAGTTTAAATAAATTAAGTTCAAAACTTAATACGTATCGTCAGGTATTTTTCAGAAAAGCAATAACGGAAAAATGTTTTCACCACCGCACCTTTAACAAAACACCATACCTCGCGGTTTTTATTACTATCATTTGTTTGCCGATCTCTTACGAGGGATTCTCAATGTCCAAAATTTAAGAATACAATAATTTAATCTTGGTTCTGAAGGCACCTTTTGGCGAACGGGTGATTGCTTCACATCCAGTGATTTGAAAGACAACGTTCTGTCTAAAATTGTGATGTTGAGCAAATCTCTGGTACTGGAGTTCAATGTCGTGCTAGTCAACTCGACAGCGAACTATTTACACGCCCTCACATACAAAACTGCTCATTTTAATTAAAAAACCTTACAAACAAAGTGCATTTTAATTGCAAAGGAGGTCACTTACCAAATTTCTGGACTTAGCTTGAAAGGTCCATTCCTCTATCTACATTCAAACAATAGATGTGTCGTTGTCATAACTGAAATATACCCATGACCCTGGTTTTGTCGAATGAATCAATTCTGTCGCTACTAAGCTTCACAAAAATCCTTGTTTCATATATTTTCTCAAATTGATTCGTAACTGTTAGAAATGAGAACGTAAAAGAACATTCGCATCTTATGATATTTCGGGGGTATGGATCAACCAACAACCCAGTGAAGAAAATAAACTAAACTTTTGACAGTATCTATAATCAGATTTACTCTAGTAAATCGTATACCGACAGTTTCTGGCTATAGTATCTATTAATGCTAAATGACAGTAACCGATAATGTCTTACTTCTATAAATGAAGAGGTCAGAATGATTCAAGCCTAAGCCTCACTGCCTCAAACAATAAAATTTCACCAGGTAATCAACGAGTATAGCTAGGTGCATCTACTGGTGAAGTGGTTTGCTGACTTTTCAATAGATGATGCAGTAATGTATGGATATTTTAAATCATTAAGACTTATTAACTTGATTTACAGGTTTTTCAAAATCATTTTGCTCTTCTGTAAAATTTACTGCTTATGGTTTAGGCTTAAATCATTCAGTCCTATTCAAATATCCGCGTACGTTTTGTGGTCTTCGAGAAAGCTATTGGCCAAAAGGTGTTCTTCGGTCATAGAAGACACAACACCAATTCACAAGCAAATGCCATGGCCGGACAAAGCGCCCAGAAAGTTGTCATGTGTGCATAAGATGTGCTTCTATGAATGCGTTTTTTCCCACTTCTGAAGAATGTCTTTTGGCCGAATGCGACAATGTATATCAAACTTTTCGATGCGCCTGTCTGTGACTCAACGTCTCCTCTATGTGGTGAGTTGTATTCTATCCTTTTCATAGTACTGTATGCATCAATTTTAGATTGATTTGCTTTATGTCACCCGACATACTGCCACTACGAAGATTGCCTCACATCTGGTATTTGGATGTATAACCCTGCACATAGCCTGTGCAAACTCTCATGCATGTTCACGTTGGTAAGCTCATATGGTAGAAAAACGATCAAGATTCAAGTTGCTTGAACAACCTGCATTATGAAAAATTATCCCGCAGGCGGTCAAGAACCAATGCTACCACATGCTTGTAGTTGCGTATTTACTGACACAATCATATTAGGTCCAGAACTTCTCCTCCTCTCACGCAGCTTCACTCTAAAAGTCAGACCTGTATACATGATTGACCACACACATCTGTAGACTACAAGGAACCATAACCTGTGTGAAACTCGTTGTAACTTACAGTTGAGATCGGAGACTGGGACGAAGGGCTCCTCCTTGGTTCCTCCGAAGAGGATCCGGAGGGGCCCCCAGTCACATCCTTGATCTTCAACAGTAGCCTTCCTGACCGTCGTATATCTCTTGCTAGGAACATAACAAAACGGAGGATGAAACAGAACTAACGCTACCACTAGCACCAGATAAACGTTTGGCTGTAGATAAGATAGTCTCCATCCACCTCATTCGTCCTTATTGGTCCAATTAAAGTGCCGGAGACTGCAACGACATAATTACTGACAGGTGTTGCGAACTTTCAAGACTACTGGCGAGAGAGTTTCTTCACTTTAAAATCGTTTCGCGTAACACACAACCTATAGACAGAAATATCTGATTCAGCACGCTACAACATATCCAGTAAGCTCATGGAAGTACTTAACATTTGCAGATGTAACAAAGTAAACAATCACTGAAACGTCGGCGCAAAATTAATGTCATGTGCTCGCAAAACCTGTCCAAGCGTCCCTTACATAAAACTATTAAATGCCTTCCAGAATGTGCCAAATTAAAATAAGTAACTGTATGCACGAAACATTTTCAAATTAGTTAACAAGTAGTTGAAACACTGGAACACACCATTTAGTGAACTTATCTGTTGCATGATGTTATGAACTTATTATGAGGACTCACCAATAACTCGACAGATAGGACTCAGCAGGACATTACATTTGTCCCGCACATTGTCTGAAAAAGACCAAACAAAAAACTCACTTTCCGAAATGCTACTAAAAAGAGAAATTATTCTAGTGTACTCCTTTACCCAGTACGTAAATATAAATATGTTATAAACTTATTATGGGGACTCACCAATAACTCGACAGATAGGACTCAGCAGGACACAACATCTGTCCCGCACATTGTCAGAAAAACAATGTACTACTTGGCAGGGCTTTTCAAGAAATGGAATATGCTGTGACAAGTCGTATCGTCATTCAATGAAACGAAAACACTATAAATTTTAAAGCTCGTTAATTTTACCTTGACTCCAGAATTAGACAATACTACTCTTACCCCCTCGAGTTGACTTTAAATTACAAGTAACTGAAAAACGAAGTTCTGAAAAACAAAGTTACGCAATTACTGCATCGTGTTCTTGAAACCTACAATGTTTACGCAAACCCTGTTGCTCTCATTAACAACTGACATTACAACAACTTTCATTTGCAGTGGTAATTCAGCCCGGCCTCAGTAGTTTATTAAACGAACTGACGATTTTTCACCGCACTCCTGTTATAAGGGGTTCTGGCCTT